>NC_079217.1:56051472-57393972 GCF_029633865.1 Lampris incognitus
CTCCCAGGAACCTGCTATGTGAATTATATTGCTTTGCCTCTCTGGATTCGAACAGGGCCTTTGGAATTTCACGGACAAATTTATCCCATTTTCCCAACTTATTTTCATATCTATTTCCTTTTCTTTGTAAATAAGGCAGTAAATAATGGCACTGGGCCTTGTGCATAGTGAAATCAGCTGGAATTGCCACATTAAAGAAGGCAGGCGATGTGTAGCCAGAGCCATCCTCCTGGATTTGGGCAAATTCAGCTGATGCAAAACAAGGAATTAATTTGAGGGGAGCGGCCTGCGTGCTGGGCTTGGCGCTCTGACAAAGATGAATGGCATCATTCCAAGCGAATGGTAATTTCACTTTTTGTGACAGTGCTTTAGAGCAAAAGCGACTTGGGACACACAAAGCATTTGCAATCCCATTGAGGGCCCTCGGTACCTGCCTATCAGACACTGCACATTGTTTACCAATCATCTGATATTGATTGGCTTCAGACTAAAGTTTGAAGATGAATTAGAGAAGGAGAAGGTTAAGTCCTAACCTTGAAAGATTTAGTGTCTATTCAGCCTGCATGTAGGACTCTCCTTTGCTCACTCTGAGAATAGAGAAATTTTAAATTCAATAGGGGGTGGGAGACACAAAACGTGTCACATTCACCAAGTGAATCCACTGGAAGAAACGCAGAAGAACACCCAAAAAGCATAATCTTTCTCCCCAGTTGATAGAAATGGTAATTGCATGTGTGGGGATAATACTTTGAAGCCAAGGCCTTGGTCAGACAGACCGCCTATTTAGGTTAAAAAAGGGGCAACAAAACAGCTCCTTCTTAACGCTTTTGTTCACTTCTCCACTCTTTTAAATGTTTACTGAAAAAGAACCTTCAAATCCACTCTCCATCTCCTGCACAATGTGGCAACTATCACTCTTGGGTGCATGGACACATTGTGTTATGTGAATCATTGATATCTAGCAATCATTCCCATGAATCATTTTCTATTTAACATTTAAATTCGCAGGAATCCGATTTTCATCCTCTTGAGACAAACAAAAAACATTTGTTAGATGAAGGTAACAGTTTGAACATTGTTGGGGCCTTATCCAACAGGTTGCACAGAAACCCTGCTGGAGATTCCTCTGAAGAAATGTTGTGAAAGGAAATAAAATCTCTTTTCAAATCTACTGCATAACTATTTACATGTTATGCTTCCCAATTAGCTGATACTGTAAAATGAGCATTCCTGGCAACTGGCTGTCTGTATTTACAAATACCCTTGACATCTGTGGACACACATGTGAAGTTCCCGCATTTTGACATTCATGTTCTGAAATTTGGACAACGCTTACAACATGTTGGTACCGGGGTGGGTATCCCCAGTTTGTCGGGATTTACTGCGTCCCAGCGTGGGGTGTGAGCTCTAAATGGACCAGTGGGCCATCCCTCACAGCTAGGCCACACCACTTAACAGCCCCCTACCCCCTAGCCAGCCACCCTCCAGGCCTGCCCCTGGACCCTTTTGCCTACTCGACTCCCCGGCAGACCTCAACACTAACCCCACAAGATGCCTGGGTCATAGGTCACATTAAGAGAGTGGATGGATGGCCCTGAGGTCCAACAGAGAGGAGAAAGCAAAAAACCTTTCCAATGCTCACAAAGACAATCCTTATGTCATGTATGAAGACATGGAGAGACAGCATCGGATAAACCCCTACACAGCACACTCTCGAGGACGTGTTTATTTGGAAAAGCAATGAAAAAGACAAACACTGTGAAACAACTCAAGATCTTAATATAATGCCAGCCCAACTCGAACAATATTCTTTATCTATTGACTCCTTTGACCTTTTTAAATTGCACATTAGACTATGCAACATGTGTTCAAGCACATGTCATACTCTTGCCTACTCTTTGACGGCAGGGTTCAATTTTCCAAATATTTCCCCTACAGAGATTATTTCCCCCTGGGCTTTGGATGCGCAGCGTTCTTCCATGTGTGTTAAAGTGTGAAGTGTGAGCACCAGTAGCCCAGCTGCTCAGTCCCTCACAACATGGCCTGTGTGTCACAGCGGCAGAACAAGTGTGGAGAGGAAACGGACAGGGCCCGGAGAGGGCTGCTGAGGATGCAGGTGTCTCCGTCATGACACAGAGACAGACATGTAGAGATACAGAGGGCAGATGGGGACAGGACAGCAGGGCACAAGGTTTGGTAAGCCTCTGTAAATCACTCAGGAGCCGATAAGTGGTCCCGCTGGGAGGCTGCATGTGTGACAACATCGCATCGGTGGCAGAGATTACAGGAACTTCCAGTGCTACATGGCCTGAAGTATATCAGGGCCTGCACACACAATGGGCACCTCACTGTTGTTTTTCTAGAATATCGAACTGTAATTAACAGCTCATGTTGTGCACCATAAACTTCAAAATATATAAATATATTGCAAAACATCCAAAACCCTTGGACCTCGGTGCAAAATAATAATAAAAAAAGTTAAAAATCAAGTGATTTTTAACTCTCTTTTTTTTTTTGCCAATGTTGTGTAGGATGGGCCACTGGGAGAAACCCCTGTAGTGTCCTGCCACAACACAGAAGTAATATTATCACGATAATGATCATTTACATGCTGGAACATTTTAGACGTTCAGTCTGGTATTACATTTTGCACTGACAGACTATAATGTTAATCCTACCACCTGCTGTAAACTATAAAGCTGCACATTTATTAATACATATGAGGTAGATATTTAGGTAAAAAAAAAAGTCTTTCACCATGCTCTATTGCAATGCAAGCACACACACACACACACACACACACACACACACACACACACACACACACACACACACACACACACACACACACACACACACACACACACACGGCAGTAGCAGCAGCAGCCTCGAGGCTTAGCAGGCACTCCCAGCCTGGCTGGCCCTCAGCTCCTGAATGCAAGCAGCACTTAAACTTTCCCCTTTTCAAACAGGGGAGCACAAAGAGAGGACCACATCAGTGGGCTGCCGATCATCCCCACAGACGGCTGAGCACGGACAACGGGCAGGTCCCTGGGCACGTCTGCACATAATGTCTCCACACACACACACCCCCCATCATGCCCCCCCACAACATGTTTGCACTGATGCTGGGCCACATACGCCACATATGCAGCACTCCCTCTCATGTGAGACTAGATAAGTGACAATTCTTTCGAGAGGGGCGGTTAGAAGGAGCGGGAGCAAGTGAACGAGGGGGCCCGGCCCTGCAGCTGTCCTGCCGGCCATGCCCCCCTCAGCAGCAGGTTTCTCCCTTCAGAGGAAAAAAAAAAAAAAAAAACACGCTTCATTACGTCCTCTCTCCCCGGAGCAGCTAGGGGCCTTTCAGAGCAGATAAGCCTCTTAGACATGAAGTAGCGCTCAGAGCAGCATTTGAGTGACAGCAGGAAGGTTTTGCCATTCAGTGGACAATGCTGCATTCTCTGGCTTTAATCTAGGAGGCGGACAATGATCTGTTTTTAAGGCCTCATCTCCTCTCTTTTTCCCACAGCAGTAGGTGACTGGTGCGCGGAAGAGAAAAAGAGAGAAAGAAGGGTGAGGGCCAGCCAAGAGAGAGCACCGCTATCTCCCAAGGCCTCATGTTTCCGAGATGTTCCAGAGTAAGGTGGGAGGAGAACGGAACGGGGGCAGCAGGGGGGGCATATCAATCACACACACACACACACACACACTCACTCACACACAATCGCTCAGTGATGGTTGAGTGGGTCTGTGTGACAGACGGGCAGGTGAGAGGCCGACGGTGACGTGGATCGTTAGAGAGCTTTGTCAGTCTTATCTCCTCTGACCACTGAAAGGCATCTCCTCTCAGTCACAGTCATTATGTCTCATTTTAAAATGTGCTTATACTGAAACGCCCATGCTCGAGGCACCTGGGGGAAGAAAAAAAAAGAAACACGACACTCTGTAGGAGGATGTCCAAACAAGCTCGGCGTGATATCAGGATGGATTTTGGAGGCATCTTTGGGAATCTGACTATAGCGCCATGTTGCAAATCCCTCATCGCTGTACGCCTCATCATCTGCGTCAAGATGGTGTGGAGTGGGAACTGGTTTTACTGTCCAATGTGTGACGAACTGAGTTTTGGTTCTCGCTCGATAAGGTGTCATCATATAATTGTTCATGTGTAAACACATTCCCAAACAAACTGAAACATGCTGACCACATTCCCACTTTTCCAAGGCTCTCTGAAAAACTAAGAAACATGTGATCTATGTTTTTTGAAACATCCATCCATCCATCCACCCATCCATCCGTTATTCAAACTGCTTATCCTGCTCCTGGGGATGCTGGAACCTATCCCAGTAGTCATTGGACTTTCAAAATCATTTACCGAAATTGGTCAAAAATAGAAATCGTTTTATTATAAACAACAGCTCCGCCCAGTATGTAAATGATGAAAGAAAGTAATGCATATTTTACTAGAAATTTTTAACAAGTATATTTTGTCTTTTTCTGGTAGACTGCTGCAGTTCCATGTTTCTGTAGTTGATGGTAATGTACTTGACCTTAACTGTGCACAGGGAGCACTTTGGCCTCTGGACAAACACTGCATGACATGTGATTCTGACATATAGCTGTTCTTAATATGATGATGTGTTTTTAATATGAGCCCGTCAAGTGTAAAATTGGTATTTTCCGAGTGAGCATTCATATTACAGGACGGCTTTCTTCTGCTGGTTAAGAAAGTAAAGTAAGTAGGTCTACTTACTGGCAAAGATTAATATATCACACATGCACAGGCTGAACACAGTGTTGATGTGCCAAAGAGCTAGGTGGATTATTCCAGAATCACATCACACTCCAGACGGGTTTGTTTTGCTCTGCAGAGAATATAAACATCCACACTTCTTCTTCAATAAACAGACACTAAGTCAGCACTGAGCACTGGTCTAGACTGAAACTCTTTGTGTGTGTGTGTGTGTGTGTGTGTGTGTGTGTGTGTGTGTGTGTGTGTGTGTGTTTGTGTGTGTGTGTGTGTGTGTGTGTGTGTGTGTGTGTGTGTGTGTCTGCATGAGTGCATTTCTAAGAGTTTGTTTATATGTTTGTGTGTGTCTAAGTGTGCATGTGTGTGCAAGTCTACATGTGTGTATGCGGATCCTTCTGCACATGTGTTTGCGAGAACGGGAGTTCAACATACGGCAACATGTCCTTCAGGAGTAATGACCATAAAACCCTTTCAGTGTTTGACTGAAGTGTCAATCACAAGGCTTCTTATTACTCTAATTGGATTAATAGTATAGTTCGGGCCTCTGTGTGGCTGCTCTTGCACTGAATATGGCATCATTTAGAGTCTAAAATGATACATTAAGCCTATCTCAAAGCCCTTCAAACATGTTTGTGTCAAGGCTGGTTAACCTACATAATGTACCTATATACAAAAATTATCTCTCAAATTCTGCCATCGTCACACATCCAGTCTACACAAGTCTTTAGAAATTGACTATTTATTACATAAAATATACAAATAGCACATTTAAATTACAAATGAAAGAGGGAGTGAGATGTTGTGTTGAGCCAGAGTGGCAGAAGGAAAGTTAAGCAACGCAGCGACATGGACGAACTTTGACCTTCTCTAACCAACTCCATACTTCCCTCAAAACCACAAGTCCTCCACACTGACGTCCTAATTCCCACTCTCTCTCCCCCCCCCCCACACACACACATATACAGTTTTTAGAGGACATAGCAGGTTTTGAATGGATGTCTTGGGTTCCTGGTTCACTGAGCATAATATCACCAAAATCCTCAAAATCTGAATGACTGTTTAAAGCTACTCAGCATCTTCTTCCCTGTTCCCTGTTTCTCAGGGGTCACCACAGCAGATTTTACAGTTTCCTTTGGTACCATGTGAGGGCACAGAACCAACTGGTATGGAGGCTCGAACGATTCGGTATGGTCTTGTAAGTCCGCATACTGATTTGGCAAAATTTTACGTCGGATGCTCTTCCTTTTTTTTTTGTTGATTTTTTTCACCCCTTTTTCTCCCCAGTTGTATCTGGCCAATTACTACCCCGCTCTTCCGAGCCATCCTGGTCACTGCTCCACCCCTTCTGCCGATACGGGGAAGGCTGCCGACTACCACATGCCTCCCCCAATACATGTGGAGTTGCCAGCCGCTTCTTTTCACCTGACAGTGAGGAGTTTCACCAGGGGGACGGAGGAGGATCACGCTATTCTCCCCAGTTCCCCCTCCCCCCTGAACAGGCGCCCCGACTGACCAGAGAGGCACTAGTGCAGTGACCAGGACACACACCCACATCCAGCTTCCCACCCGCAGACATGGCCAATTGTGTCTGTAGGGATGCCTGACCAAGACAGCGGTAACACGAGGATTCGAACCGGCAATCCCCATGTTGGTGGTCGGATTCCCTTCCTGACACAACTACTAACTCTATGGATGGGGACACAGGTAAAGCGCTGGATGCCATCACAGTATTCATGGACTTGTGCCCATATCTGTCGCTATTCAGCATCAAGACAGTATTTTTGTGAAAACTCTGGGGCCAGCTCACATGTTTGAACACACACACACAAGTTCCCTCCCATGCACACGTGCACATCCCCATCCCAGCAGCCATCTAACATGTCTTCAGCACCCGACCCCCACTCCTCAGCTGCCTCTTAAAACTACACATCCATTAATCTCACACACCTCATCACAGTCCAGACACTTTAACCCCAAAGATCTCATATCCTCTACACACCTTTACCTCCTTTCCCTCTTCTGTCTCAGCTCAGAAATCCCACAGCTAATAACTCCAAGGCTTGTTCTCTACCTCCAGCAATTTTAGGGCAACCTGTTAACAAAACCACCTGCCATAGCTGTGCAACTTTTGAGTGTCCTTACGAGCAGCGTTTTCGAAGCAGATGGGAGGAAGTTTTGGACAATTCGAGGTGACGTGCAATCAACACACGCACACAGAAGCACACACAAAGAGAGGGAAGAACACACAAAACGTCAGACCGCCCTGACATGCCGACAGACAGAAAGACAATCGCACATCCATAGAAACAAGACAAAACTGGAAAACAGACAGACCATGAGGACAGAAAGACAGAATTTGCACACCCACTGGTTGCATACTGGTGATGCAGACATTTCAACCCCTGCAAGACCTTACGGATAACAGCATCTGCTGACTGCCTGCAATCCTTGATAGACAGTCACAAGAGGCTGTGCAAAAGCGAAAGACAAACAGTCAGACGGGAAGGTAGACATGCCATCAGAAGACAGACAGACAGACAGAGAGATAGATTGGGCAATTAGACAAACATACAGAGACCGATCATTCCATGACACAGACAGACAGACATGGCGGCGATTGAGACAATGGGCCCCTTCACCACAGTCCAGAGTGTTTATGTCCCCCGTCAGTCTGCATCACCAGTGTCCCCCTGACTGCTCCCAGCTGACCCCCTCCTCTACACACACACACACACGCACACACACACACACACACACACACACACACACAAACCTCTACCACACGCAGGAACACATGTAGACAGTCACACACGCATCATATTCCCTCTACCTCCCAAGCTGTCTTAGCACACGCACACACACACACGCACGCACACACACACACGCACGCACACACACACACACATACAAGCTATCATGCATTGCTTTCTGTCACATGTCAGTACATCACGTTCCACACGGTACATGTGCGTATGACAGAGACAGAAAAAGTATGTATGTGTGTGTGTGTATGTGTGCACGTGTGGGTTAACGTGTGCATGTGTGTCTATGCATGTGTGTGTGTGTGTGTGTGTGTGTGTGTGTGTGTGTGTGTGTGTGTGTGTGTGAATGAGATGACCGGGAGGAGCAGCAGAACACAGGGAATGAATGAATGGGCTTCTGTTGTACTTTTCCTAATGACTTTATTTAGCAATGTTGTGTTTAACATCAGGAAACACCAGTCATGTGCACCGCCAACAGCCTCTGTGGTAAGAGGAGTGTGAGAGCAGCAGGCCTTCATCCTCACAGCCCCATTCATTCATCCACAGCCCCTCGCTCACCACCTCCCCACCTCTCCACCCATTGGCCCATCTTGATCTGGTTTTATGAGGCGATGCATGTGTGCGTTTCTGTGTGTGTGTGTTTGTGTATGTGTGTGTGTGTGTGAGTGAGTGCGTCCATGTGTGCGTGTGTGCGTGCATGCGTGTGTGAAGAGGTCTTTCTATCTCCCCATGGCTTTCATGTATTTTCTTGCTTCCTTATTTCTATCCTTCTTTTTCTTTTACGCCCCCCCCCCCCGTCTGTCCTCTCATCTTCTCCCCAGCTCAGATCTCTATTTGCTTTTTGTCTCCCTCTTCCAGCCCTCTCTTCCTCACTCTGTCCTTTTGTCTGACTCCCTCCTCGTTTCTCAAACCGGTGCATAAAACAAACCAAAAGTTTTCACTTGAGCTGGGTAATGAGGCGGACCTTTGACCCTGGCTTGATGACTTCCATACCTGTGCATGTGGAAGTGTGTGTGTGTGTGTGTGTGTGTGTGTGTGTGTGTGTGTGTGTGTGTGTGTGTGTGTGTGCGCGCGCGCGCGCGCGCGCGAATCTGCAGCTGGTGGTTGACAGCGACATGACTAATGAGGGCTCAGCACAGAAATAATAGGAGGGAATTACAACACAAAAAAGAGGGCACAAGCGCAAAGGAAAAGGAAGAACAAATGACAGAGCAATAGAGGGGAGGAGTGAAAAATAAAAGGGGAAACAAGAGCAATAAAGAAAGACTAGGATTTGGAGAGGGGTTGAAGTTGATAGAAAAGAACAACATAGCCAACAGAGGGCCAGAAATTCAATAAGGCCACACTGGAAGTGAGCATCAAAACAGGTTCTCTACTACAGGCTGAGGAGGGAATAACAACTGCTAGGCAATTATGTGTTACTTTAATGACTCATAACACAAAATTATTCATTGATCTGAAATAAAACCCAAATTTATAATCTCTGCTGGCAAACTTTTGCAAAATGAAACGGAGAACACTGGTCTTTCTGCCCCCTTCACTGCACTGGAGGAAGTCAGGTTTTGGTCGGAGCACAACCTGAGCAGCACATTTGGCTGTCTGGTAACAGCAGCCTGCGACTGCTACGCTCACCAGACCTGAGGGTCAAGGGCCACAGTTTGCATCCAGAGCAGAACTTCCTAATTATACATGATAAATGTAATCACCCACAGGAAGCCATTCTCTCCATAATTCACTGGCTTAACCTTGTCAGATGTGCCGAAATAGTAAAGCAAAGAGGAGGTAAAACGTAAAACTTAGACATTAGTGTGATACTGAAGAACTATATTATTTCCCATCCATGCCTGTTTTTTGTTTTTTTCTCCTCGGTATCTTGGACTAATGCATGACTTCACAAGCACAATAATCATAGCCAACATTTTATGGGGGCCTGAAAAACTATAAACACTAAAGAAAAACTGTGAAAAGTGCTTTGAAGCCCTCATTATATTCTGCATCAAGCATTTGCTTTAAAGTGCGTGTTGTGATATTGAGGCTATCTGATTTGGGGAGATCTCGGAGGTGAGCAGCTTTGTGCTCAGCCTGGATCAGATCAGAGATCATGATCGCTGACGGCAGCAGTGGGATCGCAACTCGTTGACAGAAACCATGACACCAATGCAGACCTGAATCCAGACAGACAGACAGACAGACAGGCAGGCAGGCAGACAGCTGGACAGACGGACAGACACAGACAGACAGACAGACAGACAGACAGACAGACAGACAGACGGATGGATAAATGGACGGATGGATAGACTGACAGACAGACAGGCAGACAGGCAGAGAGAGAGACAGTCAGAGACAGAGAGACAGACAGATAGCCATTCAGACAGACAGACAAACAGACAGACAAATAGACTTTCAGACAGACAGACATCCAGACAGACAAATAGACATTCAGACAGAGACAGACAGACAGGTAGACAGACAGACAAATAGACATTCAGACAGACAGACAGACAGACAGGCAGGCAGGCAGGCAGGCAGACAGACAGATAGACAAACAGACAGATAGACATTCAGATAGACAGACAGACAGACAGACAAATAGACATTCAGACAGACAGACAGACAGACAGACAGACAGACAGAAAGACAGACGGACAGACAGACAGACAGAGGGATGGACAGACAGATGGACGGACAGACAGACATCCTGTTTCAAACTACAAATAGATACAATAATTAAGTAAGGTCTGGTCATTTTCATTCTCCTGACCTTCACCCTTTACCTCCTACACATGTAGGGAAACAGATTACCTCTGGCATTGAGTTTGGGCCACATAATCAATGATGGTGAACATGAGGGTAGGGTGCGAGCACTCAGTAGGCAGTGACCATAAATCATAGTTGAATTTGATGGGTGGGGTTCTGCACTAGCTGACCATGTGACAGCTGACATGTTGCCCAAGTGTTTCCTGAACCTCCAGAGGTCTGCAGGTCCCTGACTTCAGCCATTTCTCCTGCTCCAACACTCATATCACGCCATGTGTTTCTAGTGTAATTCTACTGATGCATAAATATACTGTTTACTGATGCATAAATATGCTGTTTCTGCTCACTAGTATGTTCCAAGTCAAAGGTGTACTCCATTGACACCGTTAATGTTACTACTTAATGAATCACACATATTGTCCACACATAAAAAATAATTTCCCTTTCCGTGATGACAATGTCAAATCAATATGCTATCAATCTCCACTGTACCAAAGGGGATTCCTACGTTACACCAGGAAGTGCCCTTCAGAGTTTCAAAGATTATAATTGTCTTGCTTTGCCTTTTTTTCTCTCTCTCTCCCTTATTGAACCAGTTGTCTGTCCCTAGAGGTGGCCAGTCTCCAGACCAGGCCAAATCAGAATTACATTAACACCCACAGAGCATTTCATCAGAGCCAGCCAGGTCCCACGCTCCAGGACACCTGTAATAGAGTTTCCCTCCCATAGCTGTTTGTCTTTTCTTTAACACCCCCCCCCCCCCACAAAAAAATAAAAAAAACACTTAAACTCCTTTTGCCTTTAAGGTTTACATGTGCCTGCCTACACTGAACTACTACAACTGATCAAATCAGGCCAAAAGAAATTACATTTGTTGAGAGGATGATCAAATGCCCTCAATGATCAAACCCCGCCAAGAAACATATTAGCTGTCCAATCCGCATGGAATACCCGCGGCGTTGCGCCGATATTGGATTAACAATGAAACATGGAATAAGAGAAGAGGACGTGCAGAAATCTAAGCTGACTCTTTCCCTTTTGCATTCCCTTGCAGCTCTGTTCCTCTGTGCACCGAGAAATTACAAGGATCGTATGCAAGTGAGGAACTGGAAGGGAAAACACTTAAAGTGGTGTATTGGATTACTGCACATTCAACTGCGCTGATTCCGCATGCCAATCTCAACACTAAAGAACACACTAGGTTGGGATAAATGGATACAGTTCGACAATTTGTACAGCACCGTTCTCTGGATGATAGAAACTATGTTGCTGCTGCCTTCCCTCTTCTTCATCAATAAACCTTCCTCGGACAAATCAACACCATACAATATCCCCGATGTGCAATCTTCACCACCGAACTCGAGCAGACCTAACAAATTCAAACATCATATCTGATAATGGGAAAAGGGAGATGTATTTTGTGTGTGCTATGAAAATAAACTCAGACAGAGATGTCTAGGATGAACTGGTTTGTGAAGCCCCCGGGGGGGGGGGGGCACAGGGAGTGAATGAGAGAGAGAGATGGAGAGGTGGAGATAGAGTTGGAGAGAGAAGAGACTAAGAGGCTTGAACGTCTGACAGACAGGCACCCAGATGGACAGAAACTTGGCATTGGGGAATATGATTCTGCCAGAAACTGATCCATAAAGACGGGAGAAGGTCGAAGGGCAACCTCTCTATAATGAGTCATCATCACTCAGCAGTGTTCGAAGCATGGGGGGGGGCTGTGTGTGTGTGTGTGTGTGTGTGTGTGTGTGTGTGTGTGTGTGTGTGTGTGTGTGTGTGTGTGTGTGTGTGTGTGTGTGTGCATATCTAGAAGACAGGGCGAGTGGATCTGAGAGACAGTGCAGGATAAACGACCAGCTCTGCTATGTCAGACCCGTTGGGAGAGAAGCAAGCTCTGCATGTTGTTTCAGCAGAGACCCTAGCCAACCAATGTCACCCATTAGCTCTACATCTACATCAAGCCATGCATTTGTCAATGCCAAAGGCCAAAAAACCAAACAAAATCAAACAAATCAAAACAAAACAGAAAATACTGAGGAATAGCGCGGGTGAAAAGGTGAAACCGGCATTCACTGAGTTATGAAACATGATGAATGTCATAAAACGAGTGGAATTCCCTCCGTTAGTGCGAGGCTGTTTGACTTTACCAGGCTGGGTAAACACAGCCAGGCGAAGCCTGCTACGGCGGCCGGTTCCCGTGGTTACGTGCCGGGCGGCTGGGCGGTTCCACAGGGGAGCTGTGGCGTTTTCATAAACTTGGTTTCTTTTTTTCTTTTCTTTTTTAACTCATAACCACTCATTACTTTTACTGCAGCGGAGTCTGAACTGACCACTAAAAGGGCTGTGCACACTGCCAACACCTTGTACATGGAATTCATAAAACAATGGCTCGCATTGAATTACCCAAATGCGTTTTCAATCAAGCTACTATGGCAATGACCGTCTGTGAGCATTTATGCACATTAGCTCATACGTGTTTATGTTTTTATGCATGTGTGGAAGCTGTGTGTGTGTGCGTGTGTGTGTGTGTGTGTGTGTGTGTGTGTGTGTGTGTGTGTGTGTGTGTGTGTGTGTGTGTGTGTGTGTGTGTGTGTGTGTGTGTGTGTGTGTGTGAATGAATGTGTTTGGGAGTGTGCTGTATTTCACGATGGAAAACAGTATGAGTGTGTACACATGCAAAAGGGCCGTATTTCTGGTTGCACTGCATCAGATGAATATCTCCATTTCTTGTCGCCTGACAGCCTGTTCGTCACCAACTCCACAACAGAGAATTGACCTTCAGCAGCATAACTACCTCCCTCCTGCTGTAGTGCTTCTCTCTCTCCTCTCCCTTCTTCCCTACATTCCTTCATCTCCATCCTCTACTTTTCCTCCCTTACTCTTTCCCCCCTGTCTTGTTCTACCTTTTTTTTGCTCTTTCTCACTCTCTACCCTCCTTCCTCCATCCACCTCTCCCCCTCTTTTACACCCTCTCCCGCTGCAGCCTTTGTCATTGATCGCTGATGCGATTGGCTGCCCCCATGCTCAGTAATGACCTGCCCTGGCTAGCGGCCGGCTGCTCGACTTGGCACCTCTTAGATTGAACTGTCAGGCAGCGATTAATGGGTGGGCAGAGAGACATAGACACACCTGCAAAGCCTCACCCTGTTCTACCCAGCCCTGCCCTGCTCTCTCCTTGCCCTGCCCTGTGTCCTCCCATCCCTGCCCAGCCTACCCACTGGACTATTTGCATTTTTGGTATTTCTGCATGTTGGTATTGATTAATAGAATATTCAAATGTGTGTGTGTGTGTGTGTGTGTGTGTGTGTGTGTGTGTGTGTGTGTGTGTGTGTGTGTGTGTGTGCACACGCGCGCGCACAAATAAGTCTTTACTTTCATATCTGTCAGATATGAAGTAAGGCTGCCCAGCTGAGGAGGGAGATGGTGTTGAAAAAAAATACTTAGAGAAACAAAATATGAAGCGTGATAAACACTAGAAACTGAGAATCATGCTTTCCTTAAATGCCATTTGAAATACTGACAGTGGAATGGGATTACATATTTTATCTGGCCATTGGTTTTATTACGTTAATCAGACATATTGAACCTTGACCAAGGGTGAAAAATGGTTTTCTGTCCTACTTCTACACAGAATGTGATGTGTTTTTTTCTTTCTTTTGCTATAGATATATCGGTATATTTTCTTAACAATGTGAATGTACTTCTGCGATACAAGGCCACTCATGCAGTAATAAAACTCACGATTGTCAAATTTTACTCTTTGCACCCTCCATCTCTTCAGATAACAGCATCAAAATTAAAAGCTTCATATGTTAACGGATGCTATTTCCCAAAGCAGAGATGAGCAAGGGTGTTAGCTCTTGCTCTGTCTTTCTAATGAACTGAGTACTGCAAGCCCACGCGGCTGTCCCGTGTTGTGCTTGGCTGGCCGTCTGCTAACTGTCAGCGCAGTATCTCCTTACACTGATGAATGGGAAGTTTCCAGACCTTTCCCAAAGCCTTCATTCCCTATTTCCAATGCTTCATCTAGAGGAATGGCCAAGAAAACAAGGGCTCCTCTGCCTGGCCGCCAGCCTCCCTAAAGGGGGGAAGGCCGGCTCTGAGGTGGGCATCGAGGCTAAATTTAAAATGGTCCCATAGTGCAGGGAGCGGGGGAGAGTGAGAGAGGATGAGAGAGAGAGAGATAGACAGATAGAGAAAGAGAGAGAGAGAGAGGGTTGGAGAGAGGGCGACGGTGTGAGAGAAATGGCAGAGAAATGAGAACTAAAGGGCAATATGGTTGAAAATTAAAGGAAAATAACTGTTGTGTGTGAGAAATAAGAACACAGAGAGTGAGAGAGAGAGACACAGACAGAGACAGAGAGAGTGATGCAGTAGAAGAGAGAGAGAGAGTACTGAAGATGAAGGAAATGACAAATCCTCTGAACAGTGAACATGTGAAGTTCGGTCCTGCAGTGGTCTGGCGGGGTGTGTGAAACAGAGATAAAATCGATTAGCTTGTCCACTGACCCGGTGAGCAGAGGGCCTCCCTGCTGCCCCGTCCTGCCACAGCCTGACAGAGACATCTGGGCTCTCGGGCCCCCGGGGCCCCTTGTGGACAGTGAAGGGAATAAAGTGGTGCCCTCCTGTCAAATTCGAGCCCTCAAGCAACAGCAAAAACAACAAACCATGCTGCAGTGCTTCACTGCGCTCCGATTCCACGAGAGGCTCGAGAAAGATGTAGTGGAGAGTTTGATTCAAACGAGAGACAAAACCCCTTGATTGGAAACGTTGTCAGATCATGTCCAGATACAAGAAAATGACTGCCTTATTTCTGGCTTCGAAATCACACATACTTTGTTCTCTTAGATCTTGTTCTCACTTAGGAATGAGGGATGAATCACAGCCAAACTTCTAAAACTTGTCTCTTCAAAAACAGACTGAATGTGAGCTATCTATGTTGCTTTCAGGAAAAAAGACTTAATTTGTGAAGGAGAGAGAGGGACAGGGTCGCTGAACCATTGCAGACCCGCTTCACTCATTATGCATGGCTGGATTTCCAACAGCCTAACTTCAAACGTTTGGACACATCATTTTATACCATCCTTGTATTCACACAACCAGCAGATACACATCGCATTGCTTTGCTATTTTCCAGAAATGTCATCACAGTATCTTATGGTTTTGGATTAAATTATCAAAGCAAAGTCATAATTCTGAGGAGGCCGACCTATTTAATGTCCACCTGTTGAAGATCTAGGAGGCCTGAAACCTCTGTTCATCGCTCGACGTCTTTGAATTTCTCACATGACTTCCTCGGCGAGATATGTAAGAGAGGAGCGCACCTTTGGTTCCTGACTCATCGCAGTGCGTCCGACCTCTGGGGTCACAGAGTGGAAAGAAGTGTGTGTGTGTGTCACCACTAAGCTCTTCTCCGTGTTAGAATAATATTTCTGTGGTACTCTAGGATGCTAACGCTAATCAAAACAGGACATCCTGAGGAGGGCCGAGCGCTCTCTTCCCTGGCCCCGCTCGCCAACCGCTTTATGTTTTTGTGTTTGTGGAAAAGTGACAATCCCAGGAAGCTGCGAGAGGGGCTCATCAAAGCACCGAGCGGGGGGCTCCGGCCGCAGGATGGCTGGAATGTGGCGTGGAAAGGAATCTCTACTGTCCTATTGTTCCCTTGTTTCCTCGGTCTCATCACACAGCGGCACGTCCAGTTCACTTACAGGTAAGCGGCGCTAATCAGCCCTGCATTCCTTTCCACAGCCACATTCTTTCCTCAACCGCGACCCCGGCTGACCAGGAACACACATGTACAGACACAACACACGCACGCACGCACGCACGCACGCACACACACACACACACACACACACACACACACACACACACACACACACACACACACTCACAAATGCACCTTGTAAAAGCAGGAAATGATCCAGAGAGATCTTTATGGCAAGGACTTGGTGTTCCCATCTCTTGACACCTAAATCGGATGTGGCTTGGCGGAGAGCGGTGTTACATGGTACATACAGTACATGCCTCACCATGAAGGAGAGAGGAATTGCAGGGGTTCCAGGAGATTGTTGCAGGAGATCCAAACTAGTATAAAGGACTGATTTTTTTTTTTTGCGCTAACACGTTCTACAACAGAAGAAATTATTCTTCCAGGTGAGTAATTGGTAACCCGATAAATTCTTAAAGTATAAAAATCTGTTGGGTTTTCCACACAATATCCTAGCATCCATCTCACGATAAAGCTTAATAGAAGCTACAGCATCAACAATATAGGAAAGAGTGAGAGGCATGATAAAATCCCAAAAATTCTCAGTAGAAAAATAAAAATTTGAGTCGGAAAAATAGAGAGATATTTCTGTTGTATAATATCTATTTAAACCAATGTGTCCTGCAGTAATAAACAGATTATTTGCTTATGTATAAATCCGTCTAATTATTTTTTCGGCTCTTTGCAATCTGTCATGCTTGCATTACATCTCTCGAGTGCATCCATCACAGTTTCAGCACTCCAACACGGGGGAGACAGCTGCTATCACATTGTATCGGATAAATGTGGTGTGGTACAAACTTCATCAGGAAGGCTTCAGCTTTGATCAAATCTCCTCCCCTCATCTCTCTCGTCCTGTGGAGGTGAGAGGTCAACGTTTAATGAGGTTCAGACTGAAGAGTTAGTGTGGCTCGTTAAGGCAGAGATGAAAGGTGTGCAGGATTCAGACTTACACACACACACACACAAACACACACACACACACAAACACACACACAAACACACACACACACACACACACACACACACACACACACACACACACACACACACACACACACACACACACACACACACACACACACACACACAGATAGACACTTGCATATTTACAGTACATATGCCCACACACAAACACACACAGAGACATGTATTCACACACATGTGCATGCACAAACTCCTCGCACTACCCTCTTCCCTGTCCCATCCTCCCTCTTAAGCTACAAAATGAGCATGCCCTGATCTCCCTCTCCTATGCTGTGTTAATCATAAATTAATATCCTCCTGTTTGCCCCCCCCCCACACACACACTCTCTCTCTCTCTCTCCCCCTGTCCCGCCCCCCTCCCTCTCCTTCCATCCCTCGCGTCCAGCCTGCTCCACCCAGGGAGATCCCCGAGCGGTGCTGGAACACACTGTTATCGGCTGCACTCACAAAGTGATTGTTGGATAATTCCTGTTTGTGACTGTACTCCCCACTGCATATAAGAAAAGAAAATGGCCCTCTCCGCTGTCAAGCCCCCTCCTACCAGCGACAAACACATTGCAAAACAACACGTCCACATGCACACAGACAAACATATTGCCCACTCATTCGCCAAACTTGTGTCACTTTGGCGTGCATGCCGTAAACATCAATTTCTGCTCGGTGTGACAGAGACATTGGAAGTAGTATGAACTCGGTGAAAGACAGCTATACTTAATCCTGCAGGCTGCTCATTGGTTTTCTCTGAGTTAAGTCATCAAATTTAATGCACTGGTCCTGATATGAGGACACCCTTTTGAAGTGATTCAGATGACCAGAAATCAGAATGCAGTGGGGGGGGTGGGGGTGGTACATGGAATTTTCATGTACATTTTTTTAAAGTCCAGTAAATAGTCAGTCATCTTATAATGTGAGCAGATATACAGTATGCCATAACTGTGCCTGTAAACTGCAGAACAATGCAGCACAGACAGATACAGATCAGATACAGACTGCAGCAATACTACATTCATACCAAGGCAAGACTTTGGTCTTTATTCTTATTTTATTGAAGCCTTTGTGCTGCTCTCTTTACCATAAATAATCACCTCCCACAATATAATGATGTTATGATATAGTTACCTTATGTGCGACATGACGTCAATGTCCCTGTTTCTACAACTGCCAGGTAATTGATTGCAGCATGAAATGATTGAAGTTCTTTCATTAGCTAACAGATATCGTTTCTTGACCACACCGAGGACTTCTAACTTTGCACCGAGTCATTACTGTACTGGGCTGAACCGCACCATCAGCAGTCTGTTGACGTTAAAACTACTTAGACATCATAACAACACACAAATCAGTTTGATGTCTGGGAAAACTTCTCAGCTCAGCAAAATTTCATTTATCTCAAACCAGCACAGAGTGACAATGTTGTGGTGTGTCTAACACACTGGACATATACTCTGCATACTATTATAATCGTACAACATATTACACTTGTAATATTGTAACTGTCTCGGGCTTACACGCTCAAACACATGCAAACACACACTGCTCAACCTCACAGGCGCACAAGCTCACCTCCCCACCAAAACCCATGTTACCAATCCGTTGCACTCATACACATGTGCATGCACACGCACACATGCACACATGCACACACACAAACACTAACACACGCATGCACACACATAATCTATAAAAATATGCTTAACTTGGGACAGTTCTGTTTGATAATGACCTCAGTCTTGGCACCGAAGTGGGCCAGACCAGACTGCCGACAGACTGGAGGCCTTTGTATGGACTCCCTATCTCTAACTCAATGACCTTTTGGAGGGTGTGTGTGTGTGGGGGGGGGGGGGTTAGAAATGCCTTTTTTTATTTAGAGGGGGTAAGGCTAGCCCATTGTTCTGTGTTGGTACGGTTTCCCTGTGGTAAACACACAGCAGTTCCCAGGCTTGACGTGTCACTGCATCCCCCTCCCTCCCTCGGCGTTCCCACACTGCCTTGTTTCTGCACCTTAACCCCCCTCCACCCATCTACCCCAATCTTTGCACACACACATGCACATACAAACATATATACACACACCCATCCCAACCTACACTCTCATCCCACCCAGGAACACAGTTACACACCTAGCTGCGACGCAACTAACACACTCTCGCTTTTTTTAAACCCACTTACAAAAGTGTCAAACAAACAAGTGACCCGTGTTCGTCTTTTTCAAAGCATAATTTTAGATGCCTGAAGCTGAAATTCCATATGTGGACGGATCGAGCAGAGAACAACAATTCAAAAAGAGGGAACAGTGAAGGGAGTGAAGTCAATGGTGCAGGCCACTCAGTCAGGGCGTTTGGGGGACCACGACAGGAATCTGGAAGTTTCCTAGTTGCATGGGACAAGGGCCATCCTTCAAGGCGAGTGACAACAACGCATAAACAAATCACTAACCTCGTCACCGCAGCTCTCTGTTCACAGCCCTGAGACCATGTCCTGGATGACTCATTAACATCAGGGACCCTCTAAAGGGCCATTTTTTGAAGGAGCGAGAGAGAGGGGGGGGGGGGGAGACCCTGCTCACATCACAAGAGGAGAGGGAAGTGGCCGAGAAGTCAAACAGATGGGGGGCGGTGATGGATGGGAGGGTCTGTGTCACAATCGCCCTGTACCCCAACCCCCGAACCCTGACACCCAAATCCTAATTCACATTACCACACTTATAAATCCACAAAAGGATGTTCGGGCACCAACGCGTGAGCAAAAAGCACGGATGCAGACACTATTGGGTTTGAGTGTATGCAAATGTGACGAATGTTGGTTGGATTTTGCGATGTGCTAGTTGCATTTTACACCTGACCGGGGGCGCATACGAGACCATTCCCATGACACCGACCAGAAGAAATAGACCTACGTTATAATCATGATTTCCTTATTACTTCTACCACTGTCCTGGCTGACCAATTGTAACTGCTGACCGACCTTGACTATTTCGATGTTCCTGTTTCCAAAGATATTGTGGAAGAATATTGACTATTATACTCTGTAATTGTCTTTAACATACAGTACACGAGTTTCTTTCCAATTGTTTATTGTAATTATTTTATAAATACCCCACAGACACAGGCAACGCTCAGTTCCTATGCTTCCACACATCTTTACCTGTGGAAATAAATTACAAATAGAACTGTATACTGTACATCTCTTGATGTGCATGATGAAAAAAGTGGAAGTCAGATGAATGGGACGAGTGCTCTTTCGAGTCAAAATGTATTCAACACTTATGGACAACCACTTATTGAAAGAAATATAATTTTAACCCCCACATATTCTGCATACTGCCCTTGTCTTAAGGGTCATTTATGACCCACCTTCATTAAACCTCTAACTTAAAGCAACTTAATTTAATTTTTAAACCCCAAATCTATTGTGCACGAAGAAACAGCCTGTCATACATCACAAACTTCGTGAGTATCTGTGTTTTCCCTCTTCACAGTGCAGAAAGATTCAGCGGACACCGCTAGTTTTTATAGGGTCAAAATCACCCTAAAACAATCTTAGCACCCTAGTGGTGTACAGCTTTCATGGAAATAGGAACACAAACGTTTCCCTTTTTCTAATGTTGGGGTCACTCTAGGGAAAGTCATCAAATTTCAGGTGGAAACAAGTCTTTTCTCTGCTGTTAAACACTGTTATGGGCCTTTTTGACCCGTAAAACAACCAACGGGTTAATTAAGCAGGTCTGTATAGTGGAGTTCATGTCACGCACAAACATTTTTCTCGATTTCCTCTGACATCTGTCTGTTCGTTCGTTCCGTTTGTTTAGGTGCACAGATGTAGACGACACAGTCGGGTCAGCATCGTAGCCGCGGCTTGTTAAAGCAGGTGATGAGTTTGCACCGCTGTCAGCCTCTGGCTTTACATGCTTCCAGACGCGGTTCATTGCTTGGGGAGATACGGAGCATTCGTGAACCGAACTCTAGCAACATGCAAAAGAGCGCCGCCCCGGGCACGGCCAGGGCCGGTGTCAAAGGGTCTCTCTGTCTGTAGCTAGCCAGCGTCCACTCCACTTTCAAATGGCCCGACCCATTAACGGTTTTAATGAGCTCCGTCCGACAAACGCGCAAACGCACAGACCATGGTCGCGCCAATTGTGAAGACGGAAATGAAGCGACACGCAGGGCACTCTCCTGTCACGTGCACGCAGGCAGTCATTAACGAGGGCGCACCGGGGGGGAGCAGCGACAATGCGACGACAGGTCGGAGAATTGCACCAGGACGCGAATCAAAAGATTAATCTGCAGCGTAATGATTTCCAACAAATCATCAAAGACCTGTTAACGTTGCGCATGAATCAGTGGTTTTATTGGGACACATGTATGCCAGAATGAGCTATGATTAGGCCTCGTCCACGTTGGTTTTGATAACCAGGGGAAACCCACACACACACACACGCCTCGAACGCGCGCGCGCACACTCGCACGCATACAAGCGCACGCAACCCTTTGCACTTCACAAATGTTGGCTACAATTAAGGACGCGGGATAAAGCCTACACAGGCCTTGGCTGTTCGAAAGCAAAAGCGAGGTTTTGTGGCGCACCACATCACATCTGGCCATGTGGACCAATCAGTCAGTCCCTATCAATCACTCTTCCGTTTACCACCTCTCCATCACCTCCTCCATTACATCCACTCTTTTTTATCACACCAATATTCTCCACGGTGCAAAGGAGGCCTGTACTTGCCCGTTTTAACACGACTTCTCCGGACAGGCAGACACACACTGAACACATTTACTAGCGCGGTCGTTATGAGGGGTCTGGGAATTTAAATATTCACTGTTGACATTGTGCAGACCTGGCTGAGGGCCAGGCTGGGCCCGGTCCTCTGGGGACTCATGCACGGCGATACAGAGTGGTTCACTACATTCTCTCCCTCTGACTAAAGAGGTAGACATCTTCTTCTCACATCTTGAGTAAATAATAATCTTTGAGTGAGTCCCGAACAAGCCCTCCTATTCTCAGAATGTCGTTAATGGTTTAGAACCAGGCCTGAAAATGTGGCTGTATAGTTGCTGCCTGTTGCCCGGTGCATTGCTATTTAGAGACCTTTTTCCTCTCTTTTGTTTGCTCGAGTGTGTGTGTGTGTGTGTGTGTGTGTGCGTGCGTGCGTGCGCGCGCGCGCGCAACGCGAGCTACTCCTTTATATTTTTTGATACAGTGTTTCCATTTTTCCCAACATGTAAATCAATAGTTTAATAATTCAGCGGAACTCCATCATATTTGCAATGCTCATATCATATATATCCTTACATGTATGACGAGTAACTCGGCACACATAGGAAGTCCATTGGCTGGTGGAATAAAACATCTAATTAAGGGATCATTCTTCATAACCAGACTCAACTAAATGAATTCACAGTCACCTTTTTAGACATGAATATGTCCTAGGTTTTGTCTATAGCCTCTTCATAAAGTCTTTATTTTGGCAAGGATATCCAAAACCAAACAATTCCATATGTTTAAGAAAACGAAGATTCCCATTTGATGCATGTTAATATAAGGACATGGAAACATGGAAGGATGATTGCCAGGTATATTTTACTGAGCATATAAAAACTCCGAAGGTAAAGCTTAATAAAAGGTCGTCACATTTATAAAAAAACACCTCCAAACAATAATAGACTTCAACACACACGCAGGCACGCGCACACACTATATATATATATATATATATATGCGTTTGTGGTTTGACTTTCGCTAATAATTTCTACTTAAATCGATTAATAGCCTTTAATTGAAAGATTGAAATTAATCCTAGGAATTTTATAGTCGATACAAAGTCAGAGTTAGTCATTTGGAGAGGACCAAAACTAAAAAAGCATTGACTAGAAATGTAATCTTACGTGTTAAAAGCCTGTGAGAAATGATATTGGATCCTCAGTAATCTTTCATAATGTGCTGTTGCAGACCACTACAATAATCGATAACATTTTCCACTGCCCCCTTAAATATAGCTTACAGACTTACACTGAGTTGAGTTGGCCCATACCTCGGAGTAACTGAATCGATTTGTGTACTTCGATAGTTTCGTGACCATGTCTTCACAAAACGTTTGACAATCAGTTTATCCTATTTCATACAGGTTAAAATAAACGCAACAGCCTGCGTCCTTGAAAATACCTGGCAAATATTCAAAGGCAGTCAAATGACGATTTTAGGAGAAAGTCTGCAAAACCATGATGTTCGTGCGCGATGAGAATTTTAACATCCAGCTCTGACGCGCCCTATAATGGTAAAAAAAGATAATATAAAATAAAATCAGTCGTTTACAGAAACACATCCACCTATAGCAAAATACGCGCAGCAAACAACGCAAACTAATGCAATCATTTCCCTTTTTTCCATGACAGCAGTGATGCGGTTTGAATCTACACTGAAGTCCTCGCTTCTTCTACTTCTTCTTCTTCTTCTTCTTCTTCTTCTTCTTCTTCTACTTCTACTTCGTCGTCGTCGTCGTCGTCTTCTTCTTTTCTTGATCTCTCATCGTTATCTTGTCACGAGCCAACCTGTCTTTTCAGAGGGTGAAGTGATCAGCAGCCCCAGGAGCGAACGAGCGCAGCTCAGCCGCGTGCAGCGCCAGGCTCTTTAACCTACACTACAGCGCCCACTACATGTAACGGTGATTCCCATGCAGGAGCGACGCTTCACAAAGTTACCCCATCGTCCGCTCAACTTTCCTGCTAGGCTGCTTTCACAACGACCATTTATTTTCTACAGCTTTCGCGCAACGGAACGACACTAAAAATGTCAACCAAGGGGAAAAAAAGCAACAACAACAACCTAACCAGTTACAATAGCTCAGAGGTAAGAGTAAAGGATTGTCGTTTTGTGATTAAAGGAAAGCACACTGTAACTAATAATGGATGCGAACACAGTGATATCTGAGCCTATAGGTATATATAAGTAAGATGGCAGTTTGAAAAGGCAAAGAAAGGGATGTTGCACCTACTCGTGGCCAGTTTCCGTGCCCTGCCTTTGGACCTCATGATGACAGTCTTTCGGCGTGGGTTTGTTTGATTTTTTTTCTCGGCTCTTTTCCTCCTTTTTCTTTTTTCTCTGTCCTTTTCTCTGTGTTTCTCAATCCAGACTCGCTATCTCTCCAGCATTGTCAGTTTGGACACCTTCGCACATGCGCATAGCCAAACTGCCAGCGCCGCCAGAAAAAAAGTTTGGGACGATTTATCACTTCATATGTACGTAGGTGATCTCGTCAGGATGGCAGTCGCAGAGATCCCTCCGTGTCAGATTTGCAGAGATCAGTGAGTGAGACAGAGGGGCAGTCAGCAAGCAGCCCTGATCTACACGGAGCGCGCGGACACATTCATTATAGCGACCCTCATTCTCACGTTCTCTGTTGTGCACCTTTTTTGTGTTCACGTGAAGTCACATTAATCAATGTTCACTTAAATTAACCGTGTTGAATGTTTTCATTAGACGTTTTTATATCATTTAATTGTGTTTTGACCATCATACCGAGCGCTGGAAAATAAATGAAAAACTTCCCCCTCCCTCCCTCTCTCGTTTGGCCACTCAACTGAGTGACAGCGTTGATGTGCTCAGGTTTTTGGTTTTTTTTTTTACCCCTTTTGTGCTGACAGTTATTAACATGTAAAGTACCAAGTATTCATGACTTTTAGACAAATATAGGCTGTATTTCGTTTGCGTAAATTCCATGTCGTGATAGTTGATGTAACTTCTCGAGATTATTTTCACCTGGCTTAACTATATTATTTAATTATTTCAGCAAATTGTTTCATGAGTCAAGCTGAACAAATTTTTTTTTGATCAAAACGTATTCATTTTGGCAAACAAAACGATGACGGGTTATACGCCAATACAGCTCTAAAACGTGATAATATCCTGGTTGTTATTCTGTTAGAGCATAAAACGTTTATGATTAATTGTATGTATGCATATACCAACATGTAGAATAGCAAGTAGCCATTACAATGTTTGATTGCTTGACCTTAAAAGCCCATGGTTATAACGTCTTTAGTTTCTGCAGCCGGACCCTATTGATTTAAAACACGCATTGCTCCACACTGTTACGATTTTAAAGACGCCGTGGCCTGTCTGTCCCCAAATTAAGACGGCGAATAATCAAGGTAATTATCAATTAATTAGATCCGCATGAGATCATGCTGACCTTGCACATGAACCCCTTTAATGGGTTGTGAACTCTTGCTATCGATTCCAAAGTGCGTTGAAACTAATTAAACAACCGCTAAATAAAAGCAACGAGCGGATAAAAACAAACAAACAAACAAACAAAAGATGCTATATAAGCTATTTTCAGTTAACTGCCCCCCCCAACTCTCTATCTCTCTATCTGTCTCTGTGTCCCCCGACCTACTCTGAACAACCAGGGAGCTCGTTCAAGGGGTCATAATTATATTCGCTATATTATTTCCAGTGGCCTCGGACACGTTATTGCATCGTTGAGTGAAATCACTTCGTTCGTCATTCAACTCGCCGAATTAAGAGAGAGAGAGAGAGAGAGAGAGAGAGAGAGAGAGAGAGAGAGAGAGAGAGAGAGAGAGAGAGAGAGAGAGAGAGAGAGAGAGAGAGAGAGAGAGAGAGAGAGAGAGAGAGAGAGAGAAATACTTTATTGTGGTAATACCTCAGCCTACCTCTACTACATAATGACATAAATGGTGCTATTAAGTAGGATATAGCCGTGTGCGCCGTGCCTGAGAGGGTGGCGCCCCCCTTTTGAACAGCTCGCGCACAGAACACAGCTCCAGGCAGCGGCGGCGGGGCAGCGCGCGCTCAATTAGTCTAAATGGAAACAGTTTTCATTCAGCGCAATGCAATAACTCACTGTTCTCTCTCTTTTTTCCCTCTTTTCTTCTCCATACCGCTCTCCCCAATACACGCTTTATTATGATACACTGACCTCAACGGCGGCGAGGTGGCAGGGTCATGGAAGTGGCGGAGAGATCCTCACAGTAGGTTGTACTAATTATTAGACATTAATTGGGTGCGAGGCCCCGCGCACCCCCCTCACCCCACCCCGCCGCCCGCCCCAGTTTCAGATATAGTTAAATGATCGAGCTCATTTATCCTTCAGATGTTAAATCCCTTAAATAAATAAAACAGTGATTCCCACCGAGTGGATCTGCGTACAGAGGGGCTAATTAAATATGGTGAGGCGGTTAACACGGATCATATACTAGTACTCTGTACAGCAATATCGACATATTTGATTTGTTTAATACTTAGTTATAGTATTTAGAGGTTGATAAGGGGTTAAAAAAAGAAAGGAAGAAAAACAATCTGTATAGCGGGCTGTGGAGGTAGAGGGAGCCCCGGGCGCTAGGAAATTACCAGCGCCCGCGTGACCTTTGAGCAAGGTAATCAATCAAGTGATCAACAGGGATATTTATCACTGCTCTGTGCACACGAACATGTTTCGGAAAAAAATATTGAATAGATAAATAAAAACAAATAAAATGTACGGAATTTAGATGCAGAGAATCCTGTGAGAGAGCCGTGATGGAAATTATTTTGCAGCATGCAGCCTATAGGAATCTTTCATTCATAGTTTTCTCACCGTGGAGCGTTTCCATCAAACGATTCAAGTAAAATTCATCATGCTTTTAGCTACAATATCACAATATAGAGGCTTGAATAATCCTGCATCTCTAATTTCTTCAACGTCATCGTAATCATCATAATCATCATCAAAAACAACAACAATAAAATGATTAATAAGATAATTATCAATATTAGAATTATTTAATCACTGTTACTATCATAAATTCATTCAGGTATGTAAAGGTCAAAATAACCCCATTCCGCACCATTACGGTCAGTAGTCTCACTTTGACTTTGTAGACCTACATCTTATCCTGGTCATATATTGCTTGACATGGACTGACTACCAGGACACTTTATCATCTATTTGAAAACTGTCCCGAGGAGAATTTTGTTTATAAAACCACGGTTTCTCGCGTAGTTTGACAAATAGAAAGGTATTGAACTGCTTTCCTACTTTTCTAGGTGTTGTGGTAGTACATGGTACATGTGAGAAGCAGGCTGGCTTTAGAAAGTCTATGACACGTGTGTATTTTAGCGCCCCCGTGTGGACACACTAGTGTATCAGTCAGAAAGAGTGAAAGCCTATTATGGGCCGCTGTTGCAAAGCAGATCATCTTAAACCAAAATCCGATTTCATCAGATTGAATTTATACAAATATACCCAGTTCAAAATTTACACACAAAATAATAGCTTGCTCAATAGATGTGAGTATAGGATTTATACTATTTTCATTTTAGAAGTCAGTCAATCAATCAATCAGGTTGCATTTATAATCGTGCAACATTTTAGTACCAAATGAAGACAATAAGTGATATCACCATTCTGGCAAAAATCGAAATTCAAGGATGATTCGTTGACTTTACAAGTTAATATCAAACAGCTGAACTGAACTCACCTTATTCTAAAAGCTACGTCTATCCTACGTGACCGGCCCTCCATTTGTGAGCGACTGGACACCACCCACCCTGATTATTTGTAACTCTTTTCATTCCCTACTTATTAAACCGCGGTATAATTACCAACAGTTTAATCATGACAGGTCATCAACAACCCCTCGTCTGTGTGGTTGACGCTTATTAAAGGCAAGTGACGGTCATATTCTTTATATTTTACCGCCATCTAGTGAACAAAAGACTATCCTGCATGGGATCAGTATAATATTGACCATTTGTCATCGAGACTTCATAAACGTCCCCCTTTTCTTGTCTGATTTATCTTATTGTTCAAAGCACATGGTATCAAGCTGCAATTTAAACGTTTTTTTTCATTGAAATCTTAAATATAGCCTACATTAGAAGTTCCCAGGTCATTACTGAATAAGAATAACAGGCACGACATATTTACTGAGTTAGTGTTTCAAGACCTGCCATGTATAAAAGACAATAAAAAGTGCGATCTAACATGTGACTGATTGATGGGCTAGTATGGCTGGTACTGAGGTAAAGTGCATTTTAACAACCATTCCTGGACCCAGTATTCAGCAATCCAAACAGATTACGTTGTGCTCCAGACATTGTGTAGTAGAATTTATAGGGCGAGTGTGGCTAAGTTGGCCATACACACTCATTTATCTCTGAGTCCTCATTTACTATAGGGAGTCCATCTCACATACACAAACACATACACACCGCTCGATATACAATATCATCCACATCAATTTCAATTGACGTTCCCATTGAACAAGCCCCTTTCAACAAAGAGACGAGACAAGTAATCAATCAAGGCAATCTATCAGGTTTATTTATCTCCATTTCCAGTAACAGCGGACGGTGGAATCCCTGTCAGGTTCCCGGTTGCTGGCTAATTAGGAGAACACGTGGATTGATGAGATGCTTAGAGCTCTGTCTTTGACAAAAGTCAATAATCAAGACTATTCCAAAGGTCAACTATGTGCTTAAGATGTTCTTTATTCAAACATTTCAAAGATACATTCAGTACCAGAAATAACTCAAAGCTTGATGATTCGTTTACATTTTACATAAGTAAACAATTTTTTGCGTCTTTTTTTAACCAGGATTTGACAAATTCTCCGATTGTCAAGGACACAAAATAAACCCTTTGATCCCAGCTGCAAGAATATCTAGAATTTGTCAAGTGAGCAACAGCAATGAAATTAACTTGGGGGGAAAAGCTGAGATTCTAATCATTCATGAGCAATATACATCTCATTACTTAAAAGAGCACTTGGTCTGGAAAATGTTTGGCCCCTACTATTGGTGCTCTGAAGCACCGACACTCCCCTCTTTGAACATCTGAAGTGAGGCGGAGAGGGAGCCTGCATGCAATGCGGGGGACTGGGTGCCTTTAAGGACCGAGATCATCTTGGTTCTTTGAGGGTCCAGAGCACCAGCCTCCTCCCACAGTCATTGTCTCATCCCTGGAAAGAGACCAGAGCCCCCAGTGGTGATAGAATAGAATAGAATACACTTTATTTGTCATTTGTACATATACATACAATGAAATTTGTTCTCTGCATTTAACCCATCATATTGTATAGGAGCAGTGGGCAGCTGGAGCACCTGGGAACCAACTCCAGTTCTTCTTTCCATTGCCTTGGTCAGGGCCGCAGACAGGAGTATTAATCCTAACATGCATGTCTTTTTGATGGTGGGAGGAAATGGGAGCACCCGGAGGAAACCCACACAGACACGCGGAGAACATGCAAACCCCATACAGAAAGGCTCTGGGACGGCCTGGGGTTCGAACCCAGGACCTTCTTGCTGTGAAGCAACAGTGCTAACCACTGGGCCACCATGCTGCCTAAGGTCCACATCACTCTCCAGCAGGCTTCGGGTCCCAGCAGAGTCCCTGAGGTCACAAATCCAATGGCATGGGTGGATACAAGGATCTCTGCTGGCATGAACCTCTCACCATCTAGCTGCTAAATCTGTCGGGGAGTTCGTAGTGTGACTCTGCACTGCTGATGGTTATTTGGGGCACACAGCACAGCTCAGGGGCCACATAGTGCCATTTGTTACTTTGACAAATGTACTGATCTTATGCTAAAAAAAAAGGTTTAAATTGAGAGGGGGGGCTGTTAAAACAAAAAAAAATAGGTCAACACAAAAAAATAATAACAACAACAACAATGATAAATATAGCCGCAAGCGGCGATTAATGGGGTCCAAGCAGTATTGCAGCCGCCATGTGTCCGATCTGTTTCATATTTGGTACATGGCTTCTATGTGCCACAAAGAATAAGCATATCAAATTTCATGAAGATTGGCCTTTCATACTAGCAGATATTAGCTGCTGAATTTTGATTGGCTGTTTGGCAGCCATTTTGGTAATCCAGCCAATCAACACTTTAGGTAATGTAGCCAAATGGGTCCAAGTATAAGTATACCAAATTTCAGATTTTTTGATCAAGCGGTTTTTGAGATGTCGGATTACTTGGGTCGCCTGTGTCCTAGACGATTACCGTAATTTTTTTTTTAAATGTCGTAACACTTCCATTGCTTCAGAAACATGTGCCAGAGTTTCCAAAACTGGACCAGACGGTGTGATTTCTTGCGTCCTAGCCGACTGCCGTAAAAAGAAAAAGTATGTCGTTATACCCAGGTGTCCTGGCGTGTGGTATGTAGAGCTGCAGCGCTTCCACACCAAATAAGTCAAAATAGCGGGCAAACTATATGACTGACATAGGTGGTCCCCATAGTAAAGTTGTTGAGCACATTCAGATGCATAGGTCTGTGCAGTTTTGTGTTGATCTGACTTATGGTGTGGGAATTACGCATGACCCTTTGTTATAGCGCCACCATCTGGCTGACATAGGTGATTTGTGGTGCCTGAGTAGTGGGGGGCCATAGGAATCCACGTACCAAATTTGGTTAGTCTAGGACTTACGGTTGCTGAGCCTCACACACTTTTAAAGGAGAAAAATAATAATAATCCTAACTAATACAATAGGGTTCCACCAGCTTCGCTGCTGGACCCCTAATAAATAAGAAATAGAAATAAGAACAAAATTATCAACAAGCATGGTGCACATAACACCCTAACTATACTGCACTACCGCAGCACACAAGTAGCAGCACAAAACAACACAAACAAAACTCGACAGGGCCAATCCAATGACCAATAACTCAGTGTCTGACAGCCTGAGTCTGAGGGAGGAGTTGTAAAGTTTGATGGCCACAGGCAGGAATGACCTCCTGTGGCGCTCTGTGGTGCTTTTCAGCAGAATGAGTCTATTACTAAAAGTACTCCTGTGCTCAACCAGCATGTCATTGAGTGGGTGGGAGACATTGTCCACGATGGCATGTAATTTCAACAGTGTCCTCTCAAAAACCTCCGCCAAAGAATCCAGTTCCACCCCCACAATGTCACCGGCCTTGCGGATCAGTTTATTGAGCCTGTTTACATCTGATACCCTCAACCTGCTGCCCCAACACACAACAGCAAGCAGGAGAGCACTGGCCACCACAGACTCATACCACATCCTGAGCATTGTCTGGCAGATGTTGAAGGATCTCAGCAGACGGCTCTGTCCCTTCTTGTAGAGGGCATCAGTGTTCTTATCCCAGTCCAGTTAATTGTCTATATACACCCCCAGGTATTTATAGTATGCCACAGTGTCCACACTGACCACCTGGATGGAGACAGGGGTCACTGGTGTCATGTGAGGGACATGACACCAGTGACCCCTGTCTCAGGTCAACAACCAGCTCCTTTGTCTTAGTCACGTTGAGCTGCAGATTGTTCTGCTCACACCACGTGACAAAGTTTCCCACCACGGCCCTGTACTCAGCCTCCTTACCAATACTGATGCATCCGATTATAGCAGAGTCATCAGAGAACTTCTGAAGATGGCAGGACTCTGTGAGGTAGCTGAAGTCCGTGGTGTAGAGGGTGAAAAAGAAGTGAGACAGGACTGTCCCTGCGGAGCCCCAGTGTTGCTGACCACTTTGGCCACAGTGCTGCAAGCGCACATACTGTGGTCTACCAGTAAGGTAGTCAACAATCCAGGACACAAGGAGGGCATCTACCTGCATTGCTGTCAGCTTCTCACCCATTAGAGCTGGCCGGATGGTGTTGAAGGCACTGGAAAAGTCAAAGAACATGACTCTCACAGAGCTTGCTGGCTTATCCAGGTGGACATAGGCACGGTTAAGCAGGAAAATGATGGCATCCTCAACTCCCAGTCGGGGTTGGTAGGTGAACTGGAGGGGGTCTAAGTGTGGCTTGACTGTGGGTCGAAGCTGCTCCAGGATGAGTCTTTCCAGAGTCTTCATGATGTGTTAAGTCAATGCTACTGGTCTGTAGTCCTTGGAGTCCCTGGGATGCGACGTTTTAGGCACAGGAACAAATCAGGATGTTTTCCACAGTACGGGGACCCTTTGAAGTCTAAGGCTCATGTTGAAGACATGGTGAAGCACTCCACATAACTGAGGGGCACAGGCTTTGAGCACCCTGGGGCTAACACCATCCGGGCCTGCCGCCTTGCTTGCATGAAGTCTCAAAAACTGTCTTCTGACATAGTCTACCACGAAGCACACTGTAGGTGTTACAGGTAGGGAGGGAGGGGTGGTTGTCAGGATGGAGAGGGCCATTAGTCCAGGAACCCAGGGGGGGGCGTAGGGCCCCCACTGGAGGTTGGTCAGGGCCGCAGACAGGAGTATTAATCCTAACATGCATGTCTTTTTGATGGTGGGAGGAAATGGGAGCACCCGGAGGAAACCCACACAGACACGCGGAGAACATGCAAACCCCATACACATTTTGATTTGTTTTTGAGGGGTTTTTTTGTATTTGTTTGAAATCTTTCTGCCTACACCATGAAATCCTTTTGCCTAAACAATTAAATTTAGAGTGATAACACAAAAAAATAAATTAAATAAAATAAAGAACCCTAAAAGTAGTGATTGTGTCCTGTGTGGTACTTATTTCCATGGGTTACACAATTTTGGTGTAATCACTTGTCACAGCTGCCTTGTTTTGGATTGTTTGGCCAGCCTGGCATTAAAGGGACCTCTCTCCACCTATACTCACAGTGCAGCCTTATGTTTCATCAGGACCGTCAAATTTACTAATGTATTAGAGCTCATGTTTCAGATGTTGCATTGGAATAATTTTCAGCTGCTTCCAATTGCCTTTGTTTTAGGTCCCACACAGTTCTATTCTGGTCTTAACCAGTGGCATTTTTAATCTTAATTCGTTTATTAAATCCAAAAGCTGAAGTAGGAATACACATAAGAACACTTTAAAACTGAATACTCAAAAAGGGTTTCATAATAGTGTGACAAAGTCAAATAGGAGACCTTAATAATGAAAGCTACAATGTTTTTGTTTTGCTTTGTTTTTCGTTTTTTTTTTTTTCAAGGAAAAGGATCCCAAGCCCATCTAAAACATCTCATAGTCCTGCTTATCAGTGTGATCTAGACTTAGGCAAGAAAAGGGAGCATGAGCAAGACAAGACAGTAGATATTTTTCTGGGAGGACATGAAGGCCACTCTGAAGTATATTCTCTGCCCACTTGAATGTCTCATTGAGTGACAGAGAGGTACTGCTGTCAGAGCTTCCTCTGTCTGCCACAACTGATAAGGAAACACCATGCACAATATGGTTTGAATGCCTTGACTGCTCTGGTTTAAGCCTCACAATCAGTGCTGGCCCTGCGAGCGTCAGGCATAGTGTCTGGCCGTGTGCTGGCCTGTGATTATGATATCACACAACAGTACTTCCTTGTGCTTCACGGCCACCTTTTTCCACATGCATTACACCTTGTGATTAAAGTGGGCCTCTACAACTTCCCCTCCTCCCCCAAGTCAACCGGAGCTGAGATCCGGCACTCTGTAGACAGGAGTAATTTCAAACTTTTTGTCACAGTAAAATTTAAAACAAAAAACATGATGCAGCGAATTCACAAGCATTACAAAATAAATCGCAAATAAAGTCGTTCTTCTATTTTTATACTACTTTACATTTTCTAAAAGTTTGAATGATATCGCGTCCTCACGTGACCCGCACCTGCCTGCTGTCTGGCTTCACCAGACTTGACATCAAAAGAGACTGGCTTCACACTCACGGGTCAGGGTCAGTTCACCGCACCAGGCAGACAAGACTCGAGAGAGCGTCAGCTTGCTACCTGCACTATTATCTTGGATTGGGGGGCATAAAGAGTGAGTATCTTCAGTGAATTTCCAATAGTATTTCAAATAGTTTTGTCTAGCTCTGCTGTGGTTTTCATTCAAGCAACTAACGTTAGCGAACGTAACGTTAGCTAGCTAGCTAACTAGCTATCTCTCACCCGGTAACGTTGCTAGCTAGTCGCTGACGTTGCTGGCTAGTTGTTTGTATGCTGCTAGGCAAGCTAACTATCGGTAGCGTCCGGTAACGTTACCGGTAGCTAGCTAGTTATGTTTGTCCAACCTTAGCTCTGGCCATGCAATATTTTCATTCAAATAACTAACTAGCTAGCAAACGTTAGCTACCGGTAGCTATTATTAGCTAACAATGCTAACGTCGGGACTACTGGACCAGTGGTTAGCTAGCCTAACGTTAGCCAGCTACCTATCACTCCCGCACTTTTGCCCACCTCTCTAATACAGAGATCCCCCACTTACCAAATCCCACTTTAACCCCTGATTACACCCGAGGGACAGAGATCAGAGCTAACCTGGCAGAATGTCTGAGAAAGAAAGTGTGCAACTCAGTTCACTAGTCATGCAGCATGTAGCAGCATGGAGCATGGCATTGTCTTCGATATCACTGTTGACTGGCTTCAGTTCTGACCTAACTTTTCTCTTAACCGTTTGTGATTAGTTGTGACATTTTCTTTTGTCATTATATTATTAGGGGTCCAAGCAGCGAAGCTGGTGGAACCCTATTGTATTTGTTAGGATTATTATTATTATTCTCCGCTAAAAGTGTGTGAGGCTCAGCAACCATAAGTCCTAGACTAACCAAATTTCGTAGGTGGATTCATACGGCCCCCCACTACTCTGGCACTACAAATCACCCATGTCAGCCAGATGGTGGCGCTATAACAAAGGGTCATGCTTAAAAGGCCATACCTCCCACAGCATAAGTCAGAACAACACAAAACTTAATCGACCCATGCATCTCAATGTGCTCAACAACTTTACTATTGGGACCACCTATGTCAGTCATATAGTTTGCCCGCTATTTTGACTTATTTGGTGTGGGAGCGCTGTAGCTCTACATACCACACGCCAGGACACCTGGGTATAACGACATACTTTTTCTTTTTACGGCAGTCGGCTAGGACGCAAGAAATCAGATACCGTCTGGTCCAGATTTGGAAACTCTGGCACATGTTTCTGAAGCAATGGAAGTGTTACGACATTTTAAAAAATTACGGTAATCGTCTAGGACACAGGCGACCCAAGTAATCCGAAGTGGTCATATCTAGTTATTATTAGGGGTCCAAGCAGCGAAGCTGGTGGAACCCTGTTTTATTTGTTAGGATTATTATTATTTTTCTCCGCTAAAAGTGTGTGAGGCTCAGCAACCGTAAGTCCTAGACCAACCAACTTTGTTACGTGGATTCCTATGGCCCCCCACTACTCAGGCACCACAAATCACCTATGTCAGCCAGCCAGATGGTGGCGCTATAACAAAGGGTCATGCGTAATTCCCACACCATAAGTCAGATCAACACAAAACTGCACAGACCTATACATCTGAATGTGCTCTACAACTTTGTTTTCGGGACCACGTCTGTCAGCCATATAGTTTGCCCGCCATTTTGACTTGTATTAGTTTGGGCGCGGTTTCTCAACTAAAAGTGTCTGAGGCTCAGCAACCATAAGTCCTAGACCAACCAAATTTCGTAGGTGGAATCATACGGCCCCCCACTACTCTGGCACTACAAATCACCCATGTCAGCCAGATGGTGGCGCTATAACAAAGGGTCATGCTTAAAAGGACAGAACTCCCACAGCATAAGTCAGAGCAACACAAAACTTAATCGACCCATGCATCTCAATGTGCTCAACAACTTTACTATTGGGACCACCTATGTCAGTCATATAGTTTGCCCGCTACTTTGACTTATTTGGTGTGGGAGCGCTGCAGCTCTACATACCACACGCCAGGACACCTGGGTATAACGACATACAGTCGTCTAGGACGCAAGAAATCAGACACCGTCTGGTCCAGTTTTGGAAACTCTGGCACATGTTTCTGAATCAATGGACGTGTTACGAACTTTTAAAAAAATTGCGGTAATCGTCTAGGACACAGGCGACCCAAGTAATCCGACATCTCAAAAACCGCTTGATCAAAAAATCTGAAATTTGGTATACTTATACTTGGACCCATTTGGCTACATTGCCTAAAGTGCTGATTGGCTGGATTACCAAAATGGGTGCCAAACAGCCAATCAAAATTGAGCAGCTAATATCTGCTAGTGTGAATGGCCAATCTTCATAAAACTTGATAGGCTTATTCTTTGTGGCACATAGAAGCCATGTACCAAATACGAAACAGATCGGACACATGGCGGCTGCAATACTGCTTGGACCCCATTAATCGCCGCTTGCGGCTATATTCTTTTATTTCTGTTTGTTTCTGTTTTTCTTTTCTTTTCTTGTATCTTGTTAGTTTTTAGTTATTAGAGTGTGAGTGTCTGCAACACATCCTTAAGAATTACGTGTTTTCACCAAATTCAATGTGTAATCTCACCAGTTCAGGTGATTGTTTACAATTGGTAGATTGGTCAAAATGCCTGAAACAGTGAATCGTTTTTATTGCTTTAAATGCATTTTCTCCTCAAGAGAAACATGATTTCATTAAAAACGTTATAGTTTAAAAATACCTGTTGTACATGTCTCTAAACACTCAGAGCATTCAAATAGGTTTTTCACCCATGTGTTTGTTCACAATTTCGAATCATTATTTACTTTTGTAGCTTGGTGAATAGCAGTGACTCTAACAGTCTTAAGCAGTGAATGTTATTATTTAATCTTATTAGTTCACAATTTCCAATCATTTCACAATTTCTAAAACCTGGTTCAGTCGTTTCAAACCAAGTCAGTCGCCAGGGGGCTTCCCGTTGGGTCCTGTTATGGTTTCATCTTCTCAACTCCCGCGAACTACCTCTTCAGTTCCCTCTGGGTGTCCTTGGCGCTCCGCTTCACCTGAGTTTCCACTCCTCACCACTAGAGCTGGAGCGCGTTCAAGTTCCCAATCACCGGCACAGCACAATTTCAACAAAAACAAACAAAACAAAAAAAAGAATCTATTCAACAAGTCTGCACCTGTCCTTAAGAGTTACGTGTTTTCACCCAATTTTAATGTGTAATTTCACCAGTTCTGATCATTGTTTAGCTTGTTGGTAGCTTGGTCAAAATGCCTGACACATTGAACCGTTTTTATTGCTTTAAACGCATTTTCTCCTACAGAGAAACATGATTTCATTAAAACGTTATATATTAAAAATTCCTGTTGTACAATCAGCGCCTCAAAATAGGTTTTTGACCCATTTGTTTTTTTTTGGTGAAAAAACTCCTATTTCTAGGTTCTGTGCATTTTCAGACACGTACAATATGTATTTTTTGGCGTTTCTGATAAAATCCCTCCTTTTAAAAAGCATTTTAGAGAATATGAGTCTCTCGCCAAGAGAAAATGGGGGGTTTTTTTTTAAACGTATTTTCTGGTCGACAAAATTTGTTTTTAACAAGAAAAACGACTCCCGGCTTTATTATTTCACATTTTTTACATTTGGTAACCTAGTCCATATGCGTAAAGTACTAAATCGTTTTATGGCGTTAAACGCATTTTCTCGACAAGCACAATTTCATCAAAAACAACAAAAGAAAAAAAATGAATCTATTCAACAAGTCTGCAACACATCCTCTCATAGTCTAGCAGGAGGGGCCCTCAGTTTTTGAGGTACCCCTACCCGAGTTAGAACAAAACACAACCATGTTTTTTCATATCCTATATGTGTCCCATTAATGAAATGGATGGTTGTGGAACTTTGTTTTTCGGGCTATTCTTTAGACCAGCGGTCGGGAACCTATGGCTCGCGAGCCATATATGGCTCTTCCGGTGACGGCATATGGCTCCCAGACAATTTTGAGTTGAAAAAAAAATCAGTTTGGAACTGATTTTAAAATACTTGTGATATTTCTTAATAATACTGTGTCATTTTAAAGTAAACAGAAATTAGTTTTGAAGATAAATTTCACGGGTCACGGGTCACCCGTGGGTCGAGTCGGGAACCAATGGCTCGCGAGCATGTCCGGGTCATTGTAAAGGTGAAGAAATCAATTTTATCAGATAGCCAACTAGTTTATCCGCTTCAACCCTTGTAAGGGAAAAGATGGCGAAAAGAAAAAAAGACGATGATTACCGTGCATTCCAGGCTGCGTGCACAGAGGAATTTGCATTTGTGGAGAGAGCAGGATCTGCGGTATGTCTAATATGCAATGATAAAATGCATCGATGAAACGGTCAAATATAAAGCGGCACTTCGATACGCACCATGCAGCACCAGAAGTCGCATTAAAAGTAAGACATATTTAATTTATTATACGTTAAAAATACTATATGGCTCTAAATGAAATATATTTAGAAATATTTGGCTTTTATGGCTCTCCCAGTCAAAAAGGTTCCTGACCCCTGCTTTAGACCTACCCTAATATCTGAAAAAGAGCCAAATTAGGCCAGTCCGGATAGGGGTGAGGTGACAAAAAAAGCCCTTAATTTCGTAATGCTCTCTCAAACTTGCGTCACATTTGCTGTGGTTTGCCCCAAATAACTATCCAACAACACCAAAGACTTAAAATGTAATTTTCCCAAAGAAATACTAGAATATTGTCCTGCAAAGATGACTTTAGTGTAGTCGGAAATTGTTAGTCTAGCAGGAGGCGCCCTCAGACGTTGATGTACTGTACACAACAATGTTTTCTTTTATCTTCAAGGTCTCCCATTCAAGAAATGCACAGTTGTGGAACTTTATTTTTGTGAGAAATTAGTGAAATCAACTGAAGAAGTGATGTACCCCATAGAGCCAATAAAGATCTTTCTAGGGGTGCAAGGATTACAATGCGCAGTCTATTTTTCCAAAGGAAGCTCCACCTATAGTTTTATGCAAAAATAGTCAGGTATCTCGTGCACATGACTTACCTGAATTTATTTTGATAATTTGTTTTAATTATGTACTTTTGACCTCTAAACACAATGATGAATAAGCGGAAAGCATAAGTAAATTATTTTTCATGGTGAATAACACAAACCCTTTTAATTTGAACAAAATCAAAAGGTTTTGGAAGTCAATATCCTTTTCATTTACCATAAGCTATCCCTCCCTGAAAGAGATATATTCATTGTTTAGTGTTAATTTGGGATATGCAATCCATATCACCCTCTGAAGTCAATAGGGTAATGAACAAAATACAGCACCACATTCCATTCACACTCTCAAACATGGATTGATTGCTCTTTGGTGTGCCTCCATGTTTTTTCCCTTGTTTGTTAAATTCCAACTGCTAGTTTTAAACTGCCTCATCCAGCGGATTGTCAATGTTATGTGGCAGAAACCATCACCACCAGTCTAATGACAGATCAGGTAACACAAATGTCTAATTCATTTTTATATATTCTTAAACTGAGTGTAACATGTTTTGCGTTGAAAGAATTATTATTTTAGCTAGCTTAATCCAGTTTACTATTCCTATTAGCTAGCTAACAGTGCTAATGGCAGTTATGCACAAAGCCAACTCTTGACAGTGTGTATGTGTGTGTGTGTGTACGTGTACTTTTTTTTTTACGTGTCTGCATGTCTGTGTGGCAAATATCTTAACTGTGTTTTCCGTATTCAGCAGCTGTATCTGAGTCCAGCTGTGCACTTAGGGAACCAACAGAGCCAGCACAGTCAACAAGCCAAACACTGTCACTAAATGTAAAGCTATGCCTGATATGTGGAGAAGCTCTGCGAGATGATAAAAAAAATCCATATATTAAGAACCCCAAATTGGAAGGACTAAAAACAATATTGAAAATTGCCCAGGAACGAAATGACGAGGTTCACAGGAGAGACTCTCTCCCCACTCAAGTGACCTACTCTCCTTCAAAGTGAAAGTGTCATACCACAAGTCATGCAGAGCAAATTACTCCAGCACAACCAACCTGGCCTATTGCACTACTTCTACTGTGACTGTGCAAGACCCAGACAAGGATCAGTCCCTAATCAAAAAACCTGAGCAGAGACACAGAATTTGACATCCACAATCAGTGTTTCATTTGTGACGAGAAAGCCCACTATAAAAAAGGGCCATTGACCTCAGTAAGTACTGAAACAGGGTAAAAGCACAAGGTTAGAGGTCCTTAGTGCTGCCTCAGAGAGGCTTGAGGAAAAAATGCATCTTCGCATGCTTGACACATCAAGATCTATTTGTTTGCTTATGATGCTAAGTACCACAGAAGCTGCTTCGGACACTACATTTCAGCAAATAATATTTCAGCAGCCAGAAACAAAGATCTGTCGGGAAAGAAGTTCACCGAACATCAAAGAGCTTTCATTGAACTAACTGAAGAGTTTAGATGAGACAAGTCTTTTCAGATAATATGACTGTCACAACACTGAGAGTGCTGTAATTGAGATCTATGAGCGAAAACTCAATATAAGTGGAAAACTCAGTAAAGTCATGGAAACTAAAAGAAAAGTTTGTCCAAAACTATGGAGACAGGCTAATTTTCATTGAACGTCCTGGAAAGTCAGATCTCATTTGTTCCAGCGGCATTACTGTTGTTTCATGCTATGAAAGAAGCATCACTCCTCAAAAAAAAACTAGTGGAAGGCAGGGAAACAATGCCTCTTCAGAGAACAGAGGCACTAACTGATACTCAAATCCTACAGCAAGCTGCAGGTATACACTAAGGAAAACTATGGAAGAAGTTGAGTATGACCCTCAATTCCCTTCCTCAGTGCAGTCAATATGTTCCAAACACTCTACATGATTTTGTGAATTGGTGAGTTAACTCTAGGGCAGCGGTCGGGAACCTATGGCTCGCGAGCCATATATGGCTCTTCCGGTGACGGCATATGGCTCCCAGACAATTTTGAGTTGAAAAAAAAAATCAGTTTGGAACTGATTTTAAAATACTTGTGATATTTCTTAATAATACTGTGTCATTTTAAAGTAAACAGAAATTAGTTTTGAAGATAAATTTCACGGGTCACGGGTCACCCGTGGGTCGGGTCGGGAACCAATGGCTCGCGAGCATGTCCGGGTCATTGTAAAGGTGAAGAAATCAATTTTATCAGATAGCCAACTAGTTTATCCGCTTCAACCCTTGTAAGGGAAAAGATGGCGAAAAGAAAAAAAGACGATGATTACCGTGCATTCCAGGCTGCGTGCACAGAGGAATTTGCATTTGTGGAGAGAGCAGGATCTGCGGTATGTCTAATATGCAATGATAAAATGCATCGATGAAACGGTCAAATATAAAGCGGCACTTCGATACGCACCATGCAGCACCAGAAGTCGCATTAAAAGTAAGACATATTTAATTTATTATACGTTAAAAATACTATATGGCTCTAAATGAAATATATTTAGAAATATTTGGCTTTTATGGCTCTCCCAGTCAAAAAGGTTCCTGACCCCTGCTCTAGGGCATTTAGACCTGGTTGGACAGTGCTGCAGCAGCCGTACACCTATCACACTGGGACTTGGCATAATGATCCATCATGAGTTTGGCAGCAAGGCCCTTATCGACAAGCTTTCACGCAATGGGTCACTGTGTGTCTTATGATGAAGTGCGTCAGTTCCTCACATCTGTAGCAGCAGATCAGTTACAACGAAGCAAAGGTATTTATACCTAATAGACTGACAAGGACATCTGAAAATGGGATAACTGATGCAGCCATTGACAACTTTCGACCAGAATGAAGAGACGCTGGCTGGCAAAGAATACAACACATGCTATGGCAATTGTTGTATACAGGAGAGGCAATGTTACCAGCAGTACATAACCCTATCCAGAGAGTTCCCAAGAGATCTCTCACGGCTCTGAACAGCTTTGATTTGGATATTGAAGTTCTGAGGTATTGTAATCGTGATTTCTGTTATGATGAGATATATTCATATACAATACTTGTTACATTTTCTGTTTGCTGAGACATGATTTAATATGACTTAATATACTTATGTCTTCCTTTCCCTCTAATTTCAGGTATGTCAAGCCACCTAGGCGACCTGAACCACTAGCAGTTCTACCACAAGTCCTCAAACCAGACAGCACAAAAAGAGACGTGTCATTGGAAAAATGTAATGTCTCACGAGTTGGCTGCCATTCCACCCGCTATCTTATATGATGATAGAGAGATGAGGAAAACCACAAAAGCTGACTAGCAAAGAAACTGGAGTCTGGAGTGGAGGTGATGCAAGAGCTGCCTGAGATCACAGAAAAATCGGCCTATATCATTGATGGCATGGCTGTGCTCCAACGTCTTCCTGATTCAGCTTTCCTGACTTTTAGTGACCTTGCTGAATGCATCCTCAAGGAGATCTAGTCTCTTTCTATAAAGAAGCAAGAGATAAAATGTGTCGTCATAGTCTTTGACAGATATGACAACCCACGGTCAATAAAGAACCTGGAGAGTTAAGGAGCGGAGCAACTGGTGGGCCCACACGTGTGATCATAGGTAACGCAAATGTTCCAAACTACAGAAGGTATCTGAGGAGCAGTAGCACCTTCCATCATCCTGGAAGGTGGATTTGAGAAAGGAGAGGAGGTGAGACGCATAAGCAGAGCACGAGTCAGCACTTTCACATCACTTAACAGTGATCAGGAGGAGGCCGAAACGAGAATAGTCTTACATGCCATACATCTTGCCGATTCATTTTCTTCCATCATTGTGAGATGTAATGACACAGATGTAAGAAGTACTGCTGGTGTATTATGCAAGCAAAAGCGTGTTTGGATCATCTCAAGTCTGCATGCATGCCGGGCATGGAATGAGAGAGAGGTATGTCCCCATCAACACCATAGCAGACAAACTCGGAAAAGATATGTCCAGCTATCGTCCAGCATGTCATGCGCTCACTGGCTGTGACACATCTAGCAATTTGTATAGAATAGGCAAAGACAACCGCATTCAAAAAAACTCAAGACACATCTCAGTGAGCTCAAAGACATGGCTCATTTTGGACTCTCTGGATGCCTGGAAGAGTCTTTGCCAGTAGCAAGAGAGTATGTGCTTCTCCTGTATGGGAAAGAGAAAAAAGAAAATAGAAGAATGTGCACTAACCTGGATGAACTTCGCTACATCATTGCGTCGACAACAGATGCAGCCTCTGGAAATCTCCCACCAACAGAGGATGCAATTCGAACAACATGTACAGAGAGCAATGTTCCAGACCGCAATATGGTGCGACAGTCACCTCCCTAAACCTATCCTATGGTGTCCAATCGGCAGAGGATGGACTGTCAGTGATGGAGCCCTTAAACCCATCCTTTTTAAGATACCCGCGGCAACTGACAGAGGTTAGAGACATTACACACTTACATTGCACTGATGCAAAATATGGACAGACTGGAAAGTGCCAGTGCCTCTCTGTTGGCCTTCCTTGTACAAAGTTCTGTACTTGCTGTTCAGAATGTCAAAATGTATCCCCAGATGTGTCTAAAGAACCTGATATTTGACAATTCAATATATACCGCACACTTCACACTTCAACCAAGGCATGAAACTCGGGTTTATACCAAGGAATCACAGAGACACACACACGGAGACAAGGGGATCAGCTGAACATAAGAAACTAACTCAACTGAACAATCATACACTAGATGGCGTGGGGAGAATACAAAGAACAAAACAATGAACCAAAAGGCTTCTAGTATCCAGGGGGGAGGAAATCGAATATACCGAACACCAATGAAGCAGCCAACTAACACAACGGGGAATACTGAACTAGGGGAGAGGACAAATGGACAACCAACAAACAAAGGGAAACAAAAAAAGACTTGTCAATAAGACAAACCAGACTTACACACACAGCAAGACTGGAGCATTGCGGAACAAGGAACAGAAGCACAAGAGGAACCAGAGGGACTCAAATACTGGAGAAAGCTGGGGGTCACAAAATGCATGGGGCAAAAAGGACCGAGCAGACACGGAAATATGGAAGCTTCAAAAGGAGAACAATCAAGGAGTGAGGGGAAGAAAGGCCACCTGGGCACGAGGGGGGTGGACGTCAGCCTAGGACACGGAGAATATGAGCTAGGGGCCGCCGGACTGAGGCACTGGGGAGATACTTTTGGGGGCCGCATCAGGCTGGAGAAGTAGCATTTGCTCCACACTCATTCACACTCACTCACACTCACTCACTCACTCACACACACACACACACACACACACACACACACACACACACACACACACACACACACACACACACACACACTTTATTTTATCTGTTCTATTTTTGTATGGTATGGTCTTGTACTTGGTTCTGATTTAAATGGATTATTTCAATAAAAGTTATTCTACCTACACCTTAGATCTTTATGTTTGTAATTTAGTTAAGATTTATTATTGGGTTGCTCACATTCTGACTGTTTGGTGCAGCCTACAGCACCTGGCCTTTCCCTCTCCAAATAATGAGCATTTTGTAATCATCTAATTTGTTTGGTTACAGAGAAGTAGTAGGTCTTAATTCACCTTGTTTGCAATAAAAAATAGAATATATACCCACACAACCATTTGGTTTTAGTTCAATAGCACCCTAGGCCAACCAGTAAGAGTATATCCCATGGGAATCTATGTTTTCCCAATGAATAAGAGAAAGGTTAAGGAGTGCTCTTGTACTACCCACAAAAATGCAATTTCCACTTAACTTAAAGCTATGTTTACATGAGCTTATATCAGTATTTATTCATGTATAAATAAAAAAATTGCTCTCTAGTTATGTTGGGCAGATACCTACTTCATACCACAGCAAATCAGAGGAAATTCTGAATGAGCATTATGAAATTATGGGCTTTTTTGTCACCTCACCCCTATCCGGACTGGCCTAATTTTGCTCTTTTTCCAGATGTTAGGGTAGTTCTAACGAATAAAAAAACTAAAGCCCTTTTTTGAGGACTTGCTGCTAGCCTATTAAGAGTTACGTGTTTTCACCCAATTTCAATGTATAATTACACCAGTTCTGATCACTGTTTAGCTTTTTGGTAGCGTGGTCAAAATGCCAGACACAGTGAAGGGTTTTTATTGCTTTAAACGCATTTCATTAAAAACGTTATAGTTTAAAAATACCTGTTGTACATGTCTGCAAACACCTAGAGCCTGAAAATAGTTTTTTTTAACCAATGTATTTGTTCACAATTTTGAATCATTATTTACTTTTGTAGGTTGGTCTACCTCTTCGGTTCCCTCTTGGTGTCCTTGGCGCTCCGCTTCGACTGAGTTTCTACTCCTCACAGCCAGAGCTGGGGCGTGTTCAAGTGCCCAATCACCGGTTTCAGACCCTGATGTCCCCAGGCACCTCCCAATGGGCACTGTGAGCTCTACGCCTCCTTTCTACCCCTTACAAGAACCTGTTCTTCACTCAACTCCTGTCAGATCTTCACATAGCATTCCTTTGACTTGTCGCAGAGTTTGGCTCACCAGATAAGCAACCTCCTTGGACTACTACTTTAGCTTTTGAGCTCGAACTACCATTTCCTACTGACTTGGAATTTTTGTTGGTGCATCACTTTAAAACACTTTCTCGATAAGAAAAGAACAATTTCAACAAAAACGAAAAAAGAATCTATTCAACGAGTCTGCAACACATCCTTAAGAGTTACGTGTTTTCACCCAATTTCAATGTGTAATTTCACCAGTTCTGATCATTGATTAGCTTTCTGGTAGCTTGGCCCAAATGCCAGACACCATGAATCGTTTTTATTGCTTTAAACGCAGTGTCTCCTCAATAGAAACATGATTTCATTAAAAACGTTATAGTTTAAAAATTCCTGTTGTACATGTCTGCAAACACTCAGAGACTTAAAATAGGTTTTTCACCCATGTGTTTTTTTAGTTAGAAACCCTCTATTTCAAGGTTCTGTGCGTTTTCAGACAGGCACAATATGTATTTTTGGCGTGTCTGGTAAAATCCCTTCCTTTTAAATGCATTTTCTCACAGAAAATGAGTCTCTTGCCATGGGAAAATGGCTTTTTTTAAAGCGCATATTGTGATCGAGAAAATCTGTTTTAAACAATAAAAACAACTCCAGGCTTTATTATTTCACATTTTTTACATTTTGGTAACCTAGTTCATATGCGTAAAGCACTAAATCGTTTTATCGCGTTAAACGCATTTTCTCGACAAGAAAAGCAGAATTTCATCAAAAACAACAAAAGAAAAAAGAATCTATTCAACAAGTCAGCAACACATCTTTGTAGTCTAGCAGGAGGGGCCCTCAGATTTGGAGGTACCCCTACCCGAGTTAGAACAAAACACAACCATGGTGAATAACACAAAACCTTTTAATTTGAACAAAATCAAAAGTTTTTGGAAGTCAATATCCTTTTCATTTACCATAAGCTATCCCTTCCTGAAAGAAATATAATCAATTGTTTAGTGTTAATTTGGTAAATACAAACCACCCACTGAAGTCAATAGGGTAATGAACAAAATACAGCGCCACAAACATGGATTGATTGCTCTTTGTAGTGAGGGAAAGTTAGCAGGAATTTGACCAATCTGGGAAGTAAAGTGTTACCAATAGATTTCTTCACCAATGTGTTCCTTTGGGTGTGTAGTAACATGTATTAAAATGTTGAAATTCAACTCCTGGGGTTAACCTCCGAAAAAAATTGCTCAAAGTCAGGGTGCCGATAAGATTTTCGAAAATTGAAAAAAGCTTAAATTGGACTTAACTTACGTTTGAGGGGTCAAACTAGGAATTTGTCATGATTCTAAGTTGATTGCAAGCATTTATTTTTCACCAAGACCCTGGTAGAAAAATATCCACATCCACTTTCCCACTCATCAGCCCCCCCCCCCATGCCGTAGAGGGCACCTGACATGTTGAAGCCATTTACGTCCGTTTTCTCTATTGATCACGGGCTGACTGAATATACTGCTTTCAACACCTGATACGTACGTATTCTCAACAATTTTTCTAACAAGCTGAAATGTTTCTCTGCACAACACTGATGATTCTCATTTGTTACATAAAAGGTATTACTTTGCTTGTTCTTGTTAGCTAGCTAACAGTAAGTAATATGATCCGGCTAACGTAAATGTTAACTTCCACTAAAAGTTGTCATTACTAGCTTAACAATACTTGTTTAGCTTGCTCATAGTTGTCATAAGTTGTCTGACTCTCATGTGTGTACTATACTCCAAAACCTACATCTGATTTAATGCTAGCTTAAATGCTAGCTGTCTGCTCCATTAACTACCTAGCTAGGTTAAAGTGCTGTAGCCTGTACTGCCTCAGTTTTTTTTTTTTGTTACGGTTAAGCAAATCTATTCTTTTACACCTCAGTACAATATTTCAGAAACTATGCCTCTATGACAGATTCGGTCTTCTACTTTGTGTAGGCTATGGGACTTCAGTAGGCTAAATATGGAAGACGATGTGAACCCACCTCTGCTCAAGTGCTTCTTCTGTTGAAGGCCTGGAAACGCCAGGTGAGAGGCTTTTGCAAGGAACTTCTAAAGGCTACGCTACTTTATTGAAACATGCAGAAGCCATGGAAAATACAATTTTGGAGCGTTTGAAGAAGGATGACAATGAAGGAAGACTTAGATACCACATAAAGTGTAAAGATTATTTGTACAACAAGTTTGTCAAGGTCACCAAGACGTCAGCTCAAGCATCAAAGGCAGAAGGAAGAGACAGCAAAGCTGAAGCGAAGGAGCACTTGCTCTGAGTTCAGTGCATTAACTGCATGCACCTCTTCAAGTTCACGGTCCGTTCAGCTTCTGTACAAGAATGTATGCATTCTTTGCAACCAACCCGCTCATCTCTACGAACATAAACCAGCAGACGCTAGAAATATAGAGTGCCTGATAATGTGACTGCAGATAGACTTGCTGAAGATAGCAAGGAGTCTTGGAGATGACTGGGGCACAGAAGTCCTTGGACGTCTGAAAGGGATCAATGACTTAGTAGCAGAAGAAACCTTGTATCATTTGCGCTGCAAACTTCTTTTTGAAAAGGGTAGGCCTTACTCTCCAACACTGCAGATGAAGGACCAAGGAAGAGAGGACAAAAGAAAATAGATGATGAGCGAGAGGTTGTTTTTATCGAATTATGCGAATGACTAGACACAGAACTCGAGTATGGGGTGATGACGCTTGACCAAGTCCACGAAAAGATGCAGCAGTTTGATCAGTCACCCGATAAGAGCCTCTCTTATTCAAAGAAATGGCTAAGGATGAAACTTCAAGAGAAAAATCATGACACACTGTACTTCACATCACAGTCGAAAAGGTAAGATGTACTCTGCCTCAAAGATAACACAAGCAACATTCTGCGAGAGCATCATGCTAATCTTCAGCAAGGAAGATGAGAAGACACAAATCATAAAGACAGCACTAAAGTTCATATGCAACGACATCGCCATTGACTAATCTAGATCCAAAGTCATACCCCACTGCATACAGTATTGTTCCCGAGAGCCTCCAGATGTTCTTCAGACCAATAGTGAAGACCGATGAAAGAGTAGCTGTTTGGGGGCAGAACTTTGGTATCACCGTACCAAATGGGGCTTGCCATACAACTTGATTATAGATTTGGGTCAAAATGGATGATCGACAAGTTACACCGGCTAGGATACACTGAGTCTTACTCAGAGACTCAAAACTACAAATACTGCTTCCTCAATGACAGGAATGGAGATGGCATCCCAGATAAATCTGGCACACTTTGATACCATTGTATAAGAAACTGATGACTAGATCAATGATGAGGCTGCGATTGATGCCGCACTTGAGGATCCAACGGTTCCGACCGCCAGTGAAAGTGACAATCAGGTGGTCTCCATGGAGGTTGTGGAAGCAAACAATGCAGTCAATCAGTTCGTTGGGGACAATATAGATTTAAACATTGTCTCTGTCAGTGGAAACACCCCGTTTCATTCAATGGGTTAGATCAAAGTCACCTCTCCAGCACCACCTTTGCCAGATCTGCAAATTATAGCTGCTGTCCACAGGGTGAAATTAAAGGCACATGAGAAAGCTAAAATCCTGAAAGAAGCTCAAGTGAAGATACTCCCATTCACCAGCAGGAAACAGAAAGGAATCAGCTCCATCACGCTTCTCTCCATTGCTGAGCTCTCCTCTTCTGTGATGCACAACCACCCTCTCCTCACACCAGGTGATACACTCTGGGCAGCAGGGTGGGTGATCAAAGCTCAACATCCTGACTTCCCACAACCCCAACTGGAATGGCTGGATGAAGAGTGTCCGTGCAGACAATGTTAAACAGAGCACACAGATTGATTACCTCCCAGTCATTGAAGGTGGTCCTAATGACCACAACACCATCTTCACCACACTCAAAGAGTGCATGCGACTCTCTGCAGACCGGGTCACTATTGTGACGTTTGATCTTCCAATCTGGCTGAAGGCTGTGGACATAATAAAGCAGGCCAATCTACATGTCATGCCGAGGCTGGGCGGATTTCACCTGCTGAAGTCCTACCTTGGATCCATAGGTAATATCATGGAAGATTCTGGATTACTAGAACTGGTCCAGCTGATTTATCCAGGAAGTACGACAGCCAGCCACATCTTGGATTGAGGGTGTTTTGACAAGGCAATCCGTGCTCACCTTCTCATTGATGCAGCCATCTAATCAACACACCATGAAACATATCTTCAACGAGGATGAGCTTGGTGAAATGAGGACCTTAATTAAGAAGGTTGCTGATGGGAAGATGGGAGCCAGACACACAGATTCACGAGTGGCACTGTTTGAGCAGAGGTTTGAAGAAAAGTTCAAAAGACTTTGCTGAAGGAGGAAGAACCCCTACACTCTGGGTGCAGTACCACCACATGGTACATGTGATCAAGATGTTCATCCAGACTGAGCGGCTTGCAGACTACAACGGACAGCTGTCCTGCATTGCCTACCAAGATGCTGGACATCTTTGCTGCTGCGGGCCATCATCAATATGCCAAAGGCGCACGGCTGTAGTGTCAACTTATGAAGGAACTTGAAATTTTGCCTGCTTTACAAAAGAGACCTTTGAAAGTTTCACTGCCCATGGAAACCATGTTGTACGTTACTCAAGCCATGATTGGTCTGGCACCTGGTGTGACATCTGCATCGAGCAAACATTAATGAAGGCAGCCAAATCCGAAGGTGCATTGAGCAGAGGGAGGATGAGAAACAGTAATTCAAGCCACAAGTGCTGGGTACTCACCCTAAGTCACTTCTCCAATGTCAACCAGCTCATGGAAGAAAATGTAAAGAGACATGCACCACAGAGACCTTGGCAAAACACAGATGAAGCTGGATGCTGAAGCAGTTGCACTTGCCCTTCAATGGTTTGAAGAGAACAACCCATTCGACCATGATCGAGACAAGAATATGCTTGTATCTTTCTCTACAGGATTCACAAAATCACGGGGGATGACTCAGTCAATACGGAGAGAGCAGCTCTGAAGTAGGTAGAGAGATGCAGATAAAAGCTGGATGGACAGTCAGCAACATCAACCATGGAGGTGAAGTCAAATGTACAAGCCTGTCATCACTCAGAAAGATTCCCAAGAGCAACGAGAAGAAGATTCATCTTGACTCACTCAAGTTGTTCAACCGACTGATCATTTTTGCTCAACGGGATATGACAGTTGAGACAAGCTGAGCTAACTCCCGTCCCATTGTCCCTTTTCAGCAACAAAGATCAAAAAATGAACAAGGCAAACAAGCAGGGTTTTCCAAAAATAGCCTGAAGGAGTTGACTTGAACTCACTAACCAACCCTGTTCCACTTTGGTGGTTGATGGGAGGATGGCTTCTCTACATGGTGAAGTGGGAACAAGGCCAGACTTGGCAGGAGATTGCCAACAGTTACCTAAGGTACGTGCAGCGTCTTGGCTATAACTCTCAAAGGATCATTGTGGTCTTGGGTGGCTATAACAGATCACCAAAAGATCATGACCACATCCGACATAGCAAGAAATCATGCTGTGATCTCCAGATTCAACCAGATAATGTTGGACAAGTTCTTGGACAACATCCATAACAAGAGTAAACTCATTCACCTCCTCTCCTCAACGTTCAGAAAACTTAACATCACTTTGGATCAGACTGACAATGATGCTGACATTTCGATTGTGAGAGGCATTGGTTGCTGCTAAAGATGGCTCTGTTGGGGTCAGCAGTTTGTGTAGATATTTAACTTTCATTTGCTTAACTACTTTAAAATAAGAGTTTTGATTTTTTAAAATATTTTCACATGCTCTCTTTACAGTTGCGAGCAGAAGACGCAGACGTGCTGGTAATGCTGGTGCACCATAGGTCGAGCACAAACCACCCACTATTCTTTACCACATCGAAGGGCTCTTATGATGTTAGGAAGATCCGGGAAGCTCTCTCAGAAAGAAAGAGACACTACCTGCTCTTTTGTCATGCGTTCACTGGGTGTGATACAGTTTCTGCTATTTCTGGCCATGGGAAAACAACTCTGTTTGACAGGTATAATAGTAGGCCTATAATAATAAAAGTAATTGTATTTTAGTGAAATATTTGTATATTGAAATATCTTTAAAAAACCTTGAAATACACTTTTTCAGGTTTTGTGCAGGAGACATTTATAAACATATGGACATCTTCATGGGCATTCATGCTACCAAGGGTGCAGTGGTTCAGGCTGGAACTGCGATCTTCCAATATATTTACAATGGACCAGGTACTACTGTTGGTGAAATTCGGTACACCATGTTCTCACGCAAGGCAGCGGCTGAGCTGATCAAACCAGAGACTTTACCTCCAACAGAGGGTGCGGCTGCACAGCATTCTCTCCGTGCCTACCTACAGACCCGGGACTGGATTCTTCTACAGAGCATGTCTCTGGACCCCAGTGACTATGGATGGACATTCGGTGTTCATGGTTATGCGCCAGTTCCAACACTAGACCCAATGGCTCCTGAGGAGCGCCTCCAGTTCACAAGCTGTAATTGTAATGGAGATTGCAGCAACAGGCGATGCAGCTGCAAGAAGAATGGTGTCAAGTGCATCTCAGCATGTGGAGTTTGTAAAGGCATTACATGGAAGAATGGTATTCATGATGGTCTTGAAGAAGACTCAGACATTGACTTGTGAAGCATTTGACATGGATTTTCTCTGACTATTGCAACTATTGTAATAAATGCAAAAAATATATATGCAAAAGTTGACATGGCAGTTATTCCACTAAGGAGTAGATCTAGAGCAAATTAAATGCTAGCAATCAACTCAGAATCATGAAAAAAAAACCAAAAGTAAGTCTCCACAGCATTGCTGTGATTTGTTATGATAAAAAATGATTTATCTAAATCTTTTTCAAAAAATCACCTTCACCCGGACTCCCCCCCCCCACTTCCTCTCTATTTTACTACAATATTTTCAAAACAAAAAATGAAAATAAAAGAATAGATGAATTAAAGAACAAGGGTCTCTCACTGGGAGGGGGTGGATGGAAAGGGCCTTAAGAACGGGATGAAAAAATAAAAAGAATAAAAATAAAAAAATCTTTTAAAAGTCATAAAAATCACACGAGTGAGTTAGAGACTTACCCCAAGAGACTTTTTTGTTCTGAAAATTATGTACAAAAATGTTTTGGTAGCCTTTTTTCCTAAACCGGAAGTTGATTTTTTTTTGATACTGGTGTCAATACCCCAACTTTGATCAGGTTTTTTCAGGGTTTCCCCCTGGAGTTGAATTTCAACATTTTAATATATGTTATTACACACCTCTATGAACACATTCATGAAGAAATTTCTTGGTAAATACTTTACTTCCCAGATTTTCCTAACTTTCCCTCACTATTGGTGTGCCTCCTTGTTTTTTCCCTTGTTTGCCAGTTTTAAACTGCCTCATCCAGAGGATTGTCGATGTTATGTGGCAGAAATAAAGAAAGAAAGAAGAAACCATCACCACCAGTCTAATGACAGATCAGGTAACACACATGTCTAATCCATATTTATATATTCTTAAATTGAGTATAACATGTTTTTGTGTTGAAAGAATTATTTTAGCTAGCTAGCATACCACTGCACAGTGCAAATGGCTGTTATGCACAAAACTAACTCTTGACAGTGCGTGTGTGTGTGTGTGTACGTGTACGTGTATGTACATGTACATGTGTGTGTGTGTGTGTGTGTACGTGTCTTGCGTGTCTGTGTGGCAAATATCTTATAGGCCGGGAGCCAGGACCAGCCCTCAGGATGTTTTCTGCTACCTTTTTTTCACTATTATTTCTTGTTAGCCTATACCTTGGGCCATCAGAAATTGATAACGAGCACCCCCAACTCGGCCACGTTTGGCCGAGTTAAGCTTCAATTTGAGCCCAAGATGACCTTTCTATCTCAAATATTACTCTTGCTGCGGCCGAAAGTCTTCACTATAGGCCTACAAGTACCTCAAATATGAAAAAAAGCAGCTATGTATAATTTCCATTGCCATGGTAACTGTGGGCTGTATCAGAAGCAGCCTGAATACCACAAGGCCACCACAGATTGAAGGTATGTATTAGGTTCCAGACCAGTGACTAAGCATTGTAATATTTAGAATATTTATTAAACTGATATTTAACAACCTTAACATGATTTAAACTAGTTTCTTTCGTTTTAGCTAGCTAGCAAGCACAATTTTGCAATCAAGCTAGCGAGGTTGCAATATTCATGAGGTGTGTTGTAGCTACAGTTGGTATACTATCAGTCTGCACATTTGAGGTGATAGGAGAAATAATTGTAATGCAAAGCATTATATTTGAATCAATGTGAATTGGCACACTGAATAGTACTCCCTATTTCATTATTGCAATACTGATTTTAAGATGGTTGCATTGTTACAGTATATGAATCAGTCAGGATGCCAAAGAGACGACAAGATGATGAAGACTTGGACACCTTGCCAGAGTTCTTCAAAGCAGAAGAAACAGCCACCGCCCCAGTCACCTCTGGGAAATTGCCTTCTGCATGGTTGTAAGGGGTGATTTGCGACAGAAGGGTATCAGCAAGAGTTAAAGGGAAAGTTTACAAGATGGTTGTGAGACCAGCTATGTTATATGGTTCGGAGACAGTGGCACTGACGAAAAGACAGGAGGCGGAGCTGGAGGTGGCAGAGTTGAAGATGCCAAGATTACCTCTGGGAAATTGCATTCTGCATGGTTGTAAGGGGACAGTAAATGTTAAGTTTATAGCCTTTTCTTCTAAGGCTGATCCACTTAATACATTTACTGAAATCCACGACATGAAAAACAAACTTTTGACACAAACGTCTGTGGTGGCATGCCAGATGTTTGTGACTCAATTCCTGATGAATTATCTGCTGATTGTGGGTATCATGAAAACTGTCGACGCATTTTTTTCTGTAATGCTAACCGTGCTTTAGCAAGAAATTGTCAAGCAGAAAAATACGCTACTAGACCAACACGTGAGCATGTGGATTCTTCCGTTTTGTTTGGAAATTATTGCATATTCTGCAAAAGTGGCACAGTGAAGCAAGCTTCTGGCAATAGATATAGCTTGAGGAAATTCCAATCAAATGCATACAAAAATATTGAGCAAAAAGCTATGGAACTAGGTGATGAAGATTTGTTGTGCAAAATCCAGGGAGTTGATTTATTTGCTAAGGACGCTCAATTTCATGACTGCTGTCACAAAGCAGTACTTAGTAAAGCGAGCACCTCAGCCTGACACTACAGCTGCAGCGGATGCAATAACTACAAAGAAGGGAATGATCGGTAAAGCTTTCAAATGGGGTGTATAATTCCTCTAAAAACAGAAGTTATGCAAAAGGGTCAGGTTGTGAAACTTGCTCATCTTACTGTTTTGTATAATGAAACCTTGAGACAATTTGGAGAAGAAGCTCCTGCTCAGATTACAAGCCATAACCTGAGACTAAAAATCGAATGCTGTCCTGATCGCAAAGATAGTATCGACTTCTCATCTTGCCCATACGAAGATTAGTGTTTTGTACATCCCCAGAATCTATGAAGACGATAGTGCGTTCAGCTTATGAAATGGGAATTACTGATTGGAGTAAAGAGATCAGCCATGACCTTCACAAGAAAATCCTAAAAGCCTTCAAAAATTCTGAACCACTCCCTTAGCCTCCTAGAGCTCAGGATCTCCCTGACCCAAAAGAGGAGATTCCTTCTGAGGTTTTCCAATTTGTTTTAAACCTAATCTGCGGTGAGAGGAAGCCATCATATCGGGAGGACAATCTGGCATCATCAATTTCTCAAGACAACTGCAGAGCAGTTACAGCAGGTCAACGGAAGATGAAGAAACACATCTTACTATGTATGACACTACGCCATCTCTTCCGATCCAAGAGCATCACCACTCTGATAAATAGACTTGGCCACTGTGAGTCCTACACATACTCAATAGAACTTGAAACGGCTCTGGCAAATTCAATTGGGGAAAGTGCTTCATTAATCAGCAACTCAGATGTTATCAAGAGACAACCTGATGGAGCAGTCTTCCATTGTGACTGGGACAATTTTGACTCAGCTAGTATCAGATGTATATGGGGCAGGGTCCATTCATACCGCTAGGCATCTACCTGCAAGATCAAGGGTCCTGTGCAGATGCAGCAGCCCTGACCACAACTTGCTTGCTGGTTGTCCATCGTGCCCGAGATGACCATCTTCTTCTATTTGTGGGTCCTTTGAGGACTCAGATAGCAGAAGATACCTGCGCAGAGATGGTTTTTAAAGTGGCATGGGGGGTGCGCTTCTCCCAACGCCAAATGACTTGATTGTAGAGGAGATGGTTCCGATGGCAAGGGGGATCCCTAGACAACCGATACCACACAACTGCAGGGGGCTGCCGGAAATCCAGTTTTTCGGAAACCGCCTCAAAGCGTGCCGCCACAGCTTGCTTTTCTGTTGGGGTAAGCTCCCTTAGCCTTATGTCTTCCAGACTCACCCACAAGGCAGCGGGGCAGTGGTTGATAGGTGCCAGGCCCTGCACACCATATCTCTGGGGCCCATTGCTGCTCCGAGATCCCCTGCCAAGTTAGCCTGGGGCCGCAAGACCCCAGTTACCATGTGTGGCCACGGGGAGGCCTGGCAGGAGTCTTGGTGAAGGAGAGGCTATGCACTGGCAAGGGAAGGCTTACACGCTAGGATGCTTCCCTATTCACCACAAAGGCTAGCCAGCGGCAGCAAGCTAAGGGCAGGAAGGACACAAGCGGGTTGGAAGAACACATGCACCTTCCCTCCAACTACACACTGCTGCACTAGACGCATCACAACACACTGTGTGTATGTACACACACACACGAACACAACAGTCTACACAAGAGTCAGCCTACACTAATCCGAACACTCAACCTCCAAAAAAACAACTCCTGCTCAGGAGTTGCCAACTTACTACAAGCGGAAACGATCTGAACCAGCTAACTTGGAGTCATCCAATTCAAATAACACATCCACGTACCACTCAAAATCATCAGATAGTGATATAATTTGGGTCATTGCTCGTAAAATCAGCACATCCCTGGTCTGTCAGGTTGGGTGTCTGTTACTGGCCGTTCTCCAAAAGCCTCACCACAATTGGGTATTGTCCCATGATCAATGCTCCCATAACTGACTTGACAACCATTCAAGAATGCCTTAGATGCAGCCAAGTCGCATCCTCTGAAGCTGGACAAGAGTACATCCATCAGTACATTTGACCTAGGTGTTTGCATGAAAGCCTACCCTCTAATATGGAATGAACCTGAAAAATATAAAAAGCACATCATCCTCATTGATACATTCCATTGCTGTGGAGCTTACTTGAAAGGTATAGGCCGAAGATACTGTCAAGGGAGTGGATGGGTCGAAGTGGCTTTGGAAGCAAAACTGATCACCACAGGCTCTGTGGCTGGGGTCACTGATGGAAAGAATTGGGACAGAGCTATGAACACACACAAGTCGATGCTAGAAGGTCTTGAAAGACTCCTCTATGACAAGTATCTGGAAACTCATGGAGCACTCTCAGCTGAAGGTACATTTTTTTCTGGAAAAACATACCCCGAATGAATCTACTCTAACTGAAGTTCTATCATCGGCTGATATATCTCACCACATAACAGAATACAATTCATTTAGCGAAAGAGTGAAAAAGGAGGAGCTGGGAGAAACTGGCCGGTTTTGGATGGAATACATGGACTGCATCTAGCTTGTCCTGTCAATGAACAGCGCAATCAAAATTAATGACTATGATGGGTACAAAGCTGCCATAAATATCATGCCAGACCTCTTTTTGTGCTCAGATCAGCAGAATTATGCTAGATTCCTCACATAGTTTGGATGCTTTCTTGAACACATTGAGGAAACACGTCCTGGTTCAGAGAAACTTTTGCGCGCTGGAGCAATCAGTGTAGCCAGAATCACATATCCCAGGCAACCGCTGCCACGTTTGACAAAGGAATAGAGGAGACGGCTATGAAATGGCTCAAGTCAAACTCGGGTTCTGGAACATACTCAGCTGGAATCTGTGGAATCACCAGCAATTATGAAGCCAGCCAACGTCACATCCTGACTGCCTATGCTAAAGGAGAGTTTGTAGAGGCCATGTGGAATATGATTAGCAGCCGAGGTGAGCATTCAGAGAAGCAGCAAAGAGATCTAAGACCAAGTGAAATCAATCGGTCTGAGGAGATAACGCAGCAAACAATAGAAGCATTTCAGAGTTTAATCAACCCATTTGAGCCTTGAGACTTCTCAACCCTTGACAAGTTTGACTTCAGGCGCTGCTATGCCAGAAGAGGTGCGCTCTGATGTGCTGAATGCTCTGAAAAATGGCCAAACTCAAAAAAGAAGAGTTCATCCGTGATCGTCTTCTTACAAAGAAAGTCCTTTTTTTTAATCCTATCAAGAGAAACAAATTCAAGACAATGTCTTCCACAACACCTAAAAGGAAGCTTATAGCGTCAAACCACAGAGTAATCCAGTATAAGGCTACAAGTGGATTTATCTTTCAGATTTTCATCAAATCACAGCTACTAAGGTCACAAATCAGCAACTCTGACCTGATGTGCTATCCCCTGACTCTGACGCCATATTCCATCTCAACAATCGATGGCTTCTTTGCAAAAAACCAACAAGGCACAAGGGATGAACTACATGATCAAAGATGCTGAGAATGCACAGCTCCCCTCTCCTAGCCAATGGGCTCTCATTCAAGATGGAAACTCCTCATTCTACATGAATGATGTGCCCCGGACAATGAAGACTATTATCAGAGCGCACCTTCAAATGTCTACCTGCTGCAACTGAAACAGTATTCACAGCACAGACACTTATGCAGACCGTCTTCATTCACCAAAATCAGGTGAGAGGGATCGTAGAGGTTGTGGGGAACGGTTCATAGTTAGTGGTCTGAATGTTCATCGACCTGCAGATTGGAAAGTTTTCCTTACAAATGATGAAAACAAGAAATCATTCATTCATTTACTTCTCGAGCACTGGAGCTCTGCAGATATGATGGAAGAGATCCTCAGAAGGCCTGTCATCTTCAGAGGCTGGTCAAGCTTTCAAAAGAATGTCATGCTGGAGTAATATCAAAAGAACTTCTACCTGAGATCTGTTCAAACCATGAGGAAACTGATGTGAGGGTGATCCTCTACATAAATTATTTCCAAACCAAAATGCCTCACAATCAAAACAGTCAGAGTCAGATCAAAGATTGACATTTTCTTCATTCTCCTCTACTATGCCAAATCATTCACATTTGACGTCATCTTTGACATGGGAAATAAGCTGATCAATATCAACCAGCTGGCTGACAATTATTCACAAGAACATGTTTCAGCTCTGCTGGCCTTGCATGCCTTCACTGGTGCCGACTGCACTTCAGCATTCAAAGGCAAAGGAAAGGTGCGACCGATCAAGATTCTGAATCAGAATTCAAAGTTCATTCAGATCTTTGCTGCAAGTGGGGAACTCTTGGGTGCTTGATGAGCTTGTCCTCAGTGGTGCTGAAGAGTTCACCTGTCGCCTCTATGGCTTTCGTCCTCGAGTTAAGCAGTTTGATGAGGCAAGAGAGGTCAAGGTCAAGAAAATATATGGCTCAAGCCTCGAGCTGCGACAAGGTCTCTCTCTATTGACCTTTCCACCGTGCAAGCGAGTCCTTTTGCAGCACATAAAGAGAGTGAACTACCAAGTAGGAATCTGGAAAAGGGCTCATGAAAACCACCCAGAAGTGCCATCCCCCTTTGGACAATGGGTTTCATGTAAATGACGATGGCAAGCTAGAACCTCTGTGGTTTGAGGGTGACGTCATCCCCCAGGCCCTTGTTGATGTCTTGGAAGAAGAGGGGACAGATGAGGATGACCTTGAGGAAATACACACTAATATGGATGATGATGAAGAAGAGGAGGAATATGGGGATGAGTAAGATATCAAATCCAATTTAGATTTTATTTTATTTTTTTAGATTTTTTTCGGATTTCAGCTTTATTAGATAGTACAGTTGAAAGAGACATGAGGGGGGAAAGAGAGAAGGTAGGACATGCAGCATATGGAAGTGGGCTGGATTCAAACCCATGCTGATGCGTTTAGGGACTAGTGTTGTGGTACGTGCACTATCCCAGTGAACCACCAATTATGATTTATTTTGTATTATTTTTATTTTTTAAGGTGAATTTTTGGCTTCTTCTGTCGTTTCGCCCTTTGCTTATATTTTGTGTAGTTTTTTTTGGAGATAGTGGGATGGGATGGGGTAAGAGGGTAGGAATCAATGTTTCAATGTTAATAAAATGAAAGCCATTTGTTTCCTAAAAAAAATAATAAAAAATGTTTACTGTACTCTAATGGTGGTTGGCTTCTACTTGAGTGCAATGCTTTGGAGCTATAGGTCCATTGCTATAGGCCTATGAGACACCATTTAAAAGCATTTCTTTTCCTACAGGTTCTTTAGTATTCACTTTTCATGTTCATTTCAGATAGCAGTAGTAAGCAGTACGTATGAACATATTGTTAAATGCAATAAATTGCACTTACCCCCATTTGGAATGCTAGTGACTAGAAATATTAAATGTTCTCTGATGTGAGGTATAGAGAAGACCATAAAGTGCTGAAGAATAATCATTTTGATGATAATTTGTCAGGCGGACAGTACTTTCTTTGTCTTTTTGGGGATGGTGTGGGTGATATCTTAAAATTGAGTTGCAACAAGCCCCAGAATCATATTTTCCTGCCTCCCCCTATGTAAATTTCATTCTTGTATGACTATTTATGCCATTGTACCTTAATATCTGCATGTACCTAATTTCGCCTGGAACATGGCTCAAAAATTGGGTTTTTGGCCCCCTGTGGCCAAACGGGGCCGAGTTGGGGGTGCTCGTTATCAACTTCTGATGGCCTAAGGTATAGGCTAACAAGAAATAATAGTGAAAAAAGGTAGCAGAAAACATCTTGAGGGCTGGTCCTGGCTCCCGGCCTATTAACTGTGTTTTCCGTATTCACCAGCTGTGTACTTAGGGAACCAACAGAGCCAGCACAGTCAACAAGCCAAACACTGGCACTAAATGTAAAGCTATGCCTGATATGTGGAGAAGCTCTGCGAGATGGTAAAAAAATCCATATATTAAAAACCCCAAATTGGAAGGACTAAAAACAATATTGAAAATTGCTCAGGAACGAAATGACGAGGTTCACAGGAGACTCTCTCCTTACTCAAGTGACCTACTCTCCTTCAAAGTGAAAGTGTCATACCACAAGTCATGCAGAGCAAATTACTCCAGCACAACCAACCTGGCCTATTTTGCACTACTTTCACCATGACTGTGCAAGACCCAGACAAGGGATCAGTCCCTAATCAAGACTGAGCAGAGACACCAAATTTGACATCCACAATCAGTGCTTCATTTGTAACGAGAAAGCCAACTATAAAAAAGGGCCATTGACCTCAGTAAGTACTGGAACAGGGTGAAAGCACAAGGTTAAAGGTCCTTAGTGCTACCTCAGAGAGGCTTGAGGAAAAAATACATCTTCGCATGCTGTGACACATCAAGATCTATTTGCTTATGATGCTAAGTAACACGGAAGCTTTTTCGGACACAACATTTCAAGCAAATAATATTTCAGCAGCCAGAAACAAGCATCTGTCAAGAAAGAAGTTCACCAAACATCAAAGAGCTTTCATTGAACTAACTGAAGAGTAAGCTGAGACAGTCTTTTCAGATAATGTGACTGCCACAACACTGAAAAGAAAAACTAGTGGAAGGCAGGGAGACAATGCCTCTTCAGAGAACAGAGGCACCAACTGATACTCAAATCCTACAGCAAGTTGCGGGAATACTAAGGAAAAACCATGGAAGAAGTTGAGAATTAGCCTCAATTCTACATTAAGCAGTGATCAGCTTTCCCTTCCCCAGTGCAGTCAAATATGTTCCAAACATTCTATATGATTTTGTGAAATGGTGTGTTTAACTCTAGGGCATATAGAAAAGTGCAGACCCGTAATGAGGACCCATCTCTGAAGAATAATCTAAGTGCTCTAACCTTTTGCCATGACTCAATAAGAGTGAACCTTAGTTTGGATACACTCCAGCATACACCTCTTTTGTTGAGTCCATGCAGTGCCAGTCATCTCACTAACTACAAGACTGAATACACATCACACATACAACTGTACATGTGAATACTCTTGTGAAGTGATAACAGTGACATATGGACAGATATAACAAGTGAGTAAGTAATATCTGTGTATTTGTAATTGCATTTTGTTTTGACAAGCATTCATATTAATTTGATAATGTGAGATAGACTAGAAAAGAAATACATGCAGAAATACAAAACGCACACGCAGGTGAATTAAATACTTTTTGTGATGTTTTAATACAAAATGTGAGTTGTGGGAACCAACATTATGTGAATATTCAGGCAAAACAAGCTTATTCAGTTTGTTTGGGTTGAAATAAGCTATCAGAATACATGTTACAAAACACGAGTAGCTTCTCGGCCATTTTCATTTTGTAAAAGTAGCTCTCAGAGAAAAAAGGTTGGAGACCCCTGGTCTAAAGAATAGCCCAAAAAACTTATTTCCCACAAAAATAAAGTTCAACAACCATCCATTTTATTAATGGGACACATATGTGATACAAAAAAACATGGTTGTGTTTTGTTCTAACTCGGGTAGGGGTATCTCGAAAACTAAAGCCCTTTTTGAGGACTTGCTGCTAGCCTACTATGAGTTATGTGTTTTCACACAATTTCAATGTGTAATTTCAAACAGTTCTGATCATTGATTAGCTTGTTGGTAGCTTGGTCAAAATGCCAGACACAGTGAATGAAACAAGATTTCATTAAAAACGTTATAGTTTAAAAATACCTGTTGCACATGTCTGCAAACACTCAGAGCCTGAAAATAAATTTTTCACCAATGGTTTGTTCACAATTTCGAATCATTATTTACTTTTGTACATTGGTCTATAAGTAGTGAATACTACTTCTTCGGTTCCCTCTGGGTTACCTTGGCGCTCCCCTTCGCCTGAGTTTCCACGCCTCACAACCAGAGCTGGGGCGTGTTCAAGTTCCAAAATCACAGGTCTCAGACCATGAGGTTTCCAGGCACCTCCCAACGGGCACTTGTGCGCTCTTAGGTCTCCCTTCTACTCCTGACAAGAACCTGTTCTTCACTCAACTTCCTTGTCAGATCTTCTTTCTCATAGCATTCCTTTGACTAGTTGCAGAGAGTCGGCTCGCTAGCTAACCAACCTCTTTGGACTACTACTTCGGCTTTTGAACTCGAGCTACTCCTCGATTTCCCGTTGCCTACGGACTTGGAACTTTTGTTGGTGCACGCACGTTTACTCAAAAATTTTATCGCTTTTAAAACATTTTCTCGACAAGAAATGCACAATTTCAACAAAAACAAACAAACAAACAAACAAAAAGAATCTAGTCCACAATCCTTAAATTTTTCGTGTTTTCTTCCAATTTAATGTGTAATTTCACCAGTTCTGATCATTGTTTACAATTTGTAGCTTCAAAATGCCTGACACAGTGATCGTTTTTATTGCTTTAAACGCGTTTTTTCCCTCAAGAGAAACATGATTACATAAAAACATTATAGTTTAAAAATACCTGTTTGTACATGTCTGCAAACACTCAGAGCCTTACAATAGGTTTTTCACCCATGTGTTTATTGTAGCTTGGTCTATAGCAGTCAATACTACCTCTTCGGTTCCCTCTGGGTGTCCTTGGCGCTCCTCTTCGCCTGATTTTCCATTCTTCACAACCAGAGCTGGGGCGTGTTCAAGTTCCCAATCATCGGTCTCAAACCCTGAGGTCCCCAGGCACCTCCCAACGGGCACTGTGCACTCTACCCCTCCCCATCTACCCCTTACAAGAACCTGTTCTTCACTCAACTCTTTGTCAGAACTTCTCATAGCATTTCTTTGACTAGTTGCAGAGAGTCGGCTCGCCAGGTAACCAACCTCCTCGGACTACTACTTTGGCCTTTGAACTCGATCTACTCCTCGATTCCCCGTTGCCTACGAACTTGGAACTTTTGTTGGCGCACGCACGTCTACTCAACAATTTTATTGCTTTTAAAATATTTTCTCGTCAAGAAAAGCACAATTTCAACAAAAACAAACAAACAAAAAAAGAATCTATTCAAAAAGTCTGCAACACGTCCTTAAGAGTTACGTGTTTTCTTCCAATTAATGTGTAATTTCACCAGTTCTGATCATTGTTTACAATTTGTAGCTTGGTCAAAATGCCTGACACAGTGATCATTTTTATTGCTTTAAACGCATTTTTTCCTTAAGAGAAACATGATTACATTAAAAACGTTATAGTTTAAAAATACCTCTGGTACATGTCTGCAAACACTCAGAGCCTTACAATAGGTTTTTCACCTATGTGTTTGTACACAATTTCGAATCATTATTTACTTTTGTAGCTTTGTCAATAGCAGTGACTAGCAGTGACTATAACAGTCTTGAGATTAGAGTATTATTTTTCAATCTTGTTAGTTCACAATTTCCAATCATTTCACAATTTCTAATCATCTAATGCTTCAGGAATTAGATGATTAGAAATGGTTAGAAATTGTACATTAATTGGAAATTGTGAAATAACACATTGAATATGGCGAGAAACCTTCTATTTTAAGGTTCTGTGTTTTCAGACATATACAATAGGTATTTTTAACGTTTCTGATGAAAAGCTCCTTTAAACGCATTTTCTCATAAAGAAGAATAGTCTTTCACCCGGGGAAAATGGGTTTAAAAAAACAAAAAAACAAACGCATCTTCTGGTCGAGAAAATGTTTTTTAAACAATAAAAACGACTCCCGGCTTTATTATTTCACATTGTTTACAATTTGGTAACCTAGTCCATACGCATAAAGCACTAAATCGTTTTATCGCTTAAAACGCATATTCTCTCCAAGACAAGCATAATTACATCAAAACCGCTATAGAGGAATGATTTTGTTATCAAACACTGGGGATGCGCGCCCTGCTTGGCTGCATGAAGAACTATACCCACCGTTGATTACCGTCTACGCTTGGTATGAGGACGGCTAGCGAGCTTCCGCTACGTTACACCATTTGATTTTTTTGTTTACAATTGGTAGCTTGGTGAAAAAGCCCGACACAGTGAATCATTTTATTGCTTTAAACGAATTTTCTCCTCAAGAGAAACATGATTTCATAAACACATTATAGTTTAAAAATACCTGTTGTACATGTCTGCAAACACTCAGAGCCTTACAATAGGTTTTTCAGCCATGTGTTTGGTCACAATTTCGAATCGTTATTTACTTTTTTAGCACTGTTCAAAAAAAACGTAAAAAAACGGTCAATGACTGGCAGGGACGCCCTGCAAACAAAAACCGTAAAATTAAAGTAAACTATCCTAATTCAAATTAAGTCCAGAAACATTACTTTTAACAGAATTTTTCATTTAATTCTCTGCAGAAAAATACCATTATTTTACAGATTTACTCTAAATTATTACGATCAAACACTTTTAACAAAGTTGACGATGCTTAAAAAGTTCTTCAGAAAAATACCTTTATTCCACATATTTTTCACAGATTATTACAATCAAACACTTTTAATAAAGTAACAATGCTAAGAGTTCTGCAGAAAAATACCTTTATTCTACAGATTTTTCCTAAATTATTACGATCAAACACTTTTAATGTCTTAAAAAACACCTTAAAAAACAGTCTGATTGGCAGATACGACTGCCAAACAAAAACCCTAAATATTTTCAATGTTAATTATTATCAATTAAAGTAGGGTGGGGAACTTAATTACAAATAAAATACACACCCCTGTTGATTCTAAAATCCCTTTATTTAATGTATTGAGTTGTAATATCAACCAATTATTAACAAACAGTTCTTCAGATCCCCTCAGGAGGAATTGAAAAACTAAAAATTCAATTTCTCCATATGTCTATCTTGTAAGTTAACAGTTAACTATCATGATGAGGTCATGATTTCACATTTGAAACAGGTGGAGAGCTTTTAGACTGAGGGGGTTGTGGTCTGTTGTTTTTTAGCTTGTTATTTGCCATTTCAGTTTTGTTTTCCACATTATTCTCCTGACCCTTGACCCTCTGTATACTGCCGTTTTGATAATATTTATAGTATTTGTGGACAAGCATTACAATTCTTGATTTAGAACCCTATAAATATGCAGTGTACTACTAAGTAAAATCAAAACATACAAAAGGTCAATGAATCTGTACCAGAAGTGACAGTGCAACGTAGCAGATAAAGAAGAATCCTCCTCCAAATTGCCATTAATCAGCTGGATCGTTGGTGCATCTGGGGGTGGCGGAAGGGAAAAAGGAAAAAGTAAGATCCACGGAAAAGTTTTTACTATACTTTTTTTTTTTAAATTGTACCATTTATTTAAACAACCATGAGGAGTTTGCAGTTTGCTATTTTGGGGTATGATGATGCAACTTTCTTAAATAAAAGCCATAAATATGCTGTGAAAATGTGTCACTACACCCTATGGTTTAATTCATTAAGCAGGGATAAGGGGTTCGGATCCCACCTCTGGCAGGACATTGTCACTTACAAACAAATTTCTTTTCTTTCAAACAAATTTAGTTTGTTTAAAACTGCAAGTGAGAGACAAACTTAGTTTGTTTCTTTAAAACACAAAATTAGCAATGGATTTTGTGTCTTTCAGACTGAAATAAAAACAGGATAAAGGCTGACTGTTCATTAGTGAAAAGACATGTATGTATGTATTGTCAATGGCAAGAGACAAATAATTTTTTGATCCTGTCTGAATCGAGCCTTTATTCACACATACAGTATGATGTTGTCGACTTAAAAGATAATTTTGCTAGTCAGGGAAGTCGAAGTTTATTGTAAAACTATTGAAGTAAAAGCCTGTGAAAATACGTAATTATAAAGACGACACGGCCACGACTCACATAAGTCACGTTGTCTCTTTCAAAATTCACAGAAAGCCAGTCCTACAAGCAGCTCTCACGGACTTAACTGACTAACTCTTCTTTCACAGCGCTGCAGCTCTCAACAACAGCAGCCTTGTAATTCATTTTCATCTCTTTTAATACTTTTTCCCTCATTATGTTTCGAGCTAACGGCCATGTGGCTGTTAATGACCACATGGTTCTTTACTATATCTACGACTTTCTTTACTTGTAAAATTATCTTTTAAATTGACAAAAATCATAGTTATGTGTGATTCAGGGCTCAATTCAAAACAGGCTCAAGAAATAATTTGTCTCTCACCATTGTCAGCCATACAAAACTTTTCTGAAATAAGGTCCCATGGGGCGACACCGGAAGGGGCGTGACTTCGGCTCTCTATTATTGTAGTAAAACTTAACAAATGTGTGCGGAGAGTTGTGTCTGTATCGATTGTAAATGTGAAAAAGAATCACACGCACACAAATCACCACAGACATTTGCAAATCTTCCGCGGCATAAGTGTAGCAAAAGTCACGTGTGAAAAGACAGCCAATTGAGAGGCCCATGTGAGTTGTAACTGATGACTTGTCTGTAATTCCAGCTCTTGGAGCAAAATATTTAGACTTTTCCACCAAGGCTTTTAAAGATTTGTCTACACTTACAGATCTCCATCATAATGTAAGGGATAGTGGATAACATTGACTAATATCTTGTCTTATATATTGCAGTTGATACTAATGGTTAGACTTGTCTCTCCGTTGGGTGCCTGTTCTCTGCCGTAAACCTTGTTCCAATGCTTGATCTACAAAAAAATATAAACAAATTTCTCATCATGGACATCTTCATGGAAATTCATGCTACCAAGGGTGCAGTGGTTCAGGCTGGAACTGCGATCTTCCAATATATTTACAATGGACCAGGTACTACTGTGGGTGAAATTCGGTACACCATGTTCTCACGCAAGGCAGCGGCTGAGCTGATCAAACCAGAGACTTTACCTCCAACAGAGGGTGCGGCTGCACAGCATTCTCTCCGTGCCTACCTACAGACCCGGAACTGGATTCTTCTACAGGGCATGTCTCTGGACGCCAGTGACTATGGATGGACATTCGTTTTTCATGGTTATGCGCCAGTTCCAACACTTGTGTGTGTGTGTGTGTGTGTGTGTGTGTGTACATGTACGTGTGTGTGTGTTTACGTGTCTTGCGTGTCTGTGTGGCAAATATCTTATAGGCCCGGGAGCCAGGACCAGCCCTCAGGATGTTTTCTGCTACCTTTTTTTCACTATTATTTCTTGTTGTTGGGCCATCAGAAGTTGATAACGAGCACCCCCAACTCGGCCCCGTTTGGCCACAGGGGGCCAAAAACCCAATTTTTGAGCCATGTTTCAGGCGAAATTATGTACATGCAAATATTAAGGTACTACAATGGCATAAATAGACATACAAGAATGAAATTTGGCAGAGAGTATCCTGATACATAGGGGGAAGCAGGAAAATATGATTCTGGGGCTTGCTGCAACTCAATTTTAAGATATCACCCACACCATCCCCAAAAAGACAAAAAAAGTACTGTCCGCCTGACAAATTATCATCAAAATGATTATTCTTCAGCGCTTTATGGTGACTATGTATGCCTCACTTGTGTATAGAAAAATTGTATAGACAACTAGTTCTTAAGCTTCAATTTGAGCCCAAGATGACCTTTCTATCTCAAATATTACTCTTGCTGTGGACGAAAGTCTTCACTATAGGCCTGCCTACAAGTACCTCAAATATGAAAAAAGCAGATATGTATAATTTCCATTGCCATGGTAACTGTGGGCTGTATCAGAAGCAGCCTGAATACCACAAGGCCACCACAGATTGAAGGTATGTATTAGGTTCTAGACCAGTGACTAAGCATTGTAATATTTAGAATATCTATTAAACTGATATTTAACAACCTTAACATGATTTAAGCTAGTCTCTTTAGTTTTAGCTAGCTAGCAAGCACAATTTTGCAATCAAGCTAGCGAGGTTGCAATATTCATGAGGTGTGTTGTAGCTACAGTTGGTATACTATTAGTCTGCACATTTGAGGTGATAGGAGAAATAATTGTAATGCAAAGCATTATATTTGAATCAATGTGAATTGGCACACTGAATAGTACTCCCTATTTCATTATTGCAATACTGATTTTAAGATGGTTGCATTGTTACAGTATATGAATCAGTCAGGATGCCAAAGAGACGACAAGATGATGAAGACTTGGACACCTTGCCAGAGTTCTTCAAAGCAGAAGAAACAGCCACCGCCCCAGTCACCTCTGGGAAATTGCCTTCTGCATGGTTGTAAGGAGTGATTTGCGACAGAAGGGTATCAGCAAGAGTTAAAGGGAAAGTTTACAAGATGGTTGTGAGACCAGCTATGTTTATATGGTTTGGAGACAGTGGCACTGACGAAAAGACAGGAGGCGGAGCTGGAGGTGGCAGAGTTGAAGATGCTAAGATTTTCACTGGGAGTAACGAAGAAGGACAGGATTAGGAACGATTATATTAGAGGGACCGCTCAGGTTGGACGGTTTGGAGACAAAGCAAGAGAGGCAAGCCTGAGATGGCTTGGACATGTGTGGAGGAGAGATGCTGAGTATATTGGGAGAAGGATGCTGAATATGGAGCTGCCAAGGGAAGAGGAGAAGAGGAAGGCCAAAGAGGAGGTTTATGGATGTGGTGAGGGAAGACATGCAGGTGGCTGGTGTGACAAAGGAAGACGCAGAAGACAGGAAGAAATGGAAACGGATGATCCGCTGTGGCGACCCCTAACGGGAGCAGCCGAAAGTGGTAGTAGTAGATGGTTGTAAGGGGACAGTAAATGTTAAGTTTATAGCCTTTTCTTCTAAGGCTGATCCACTTAATACATTTACTGAAATCCACGACATGAAAAACAAACTTTTGACACAAACGTCTGACTGTGGTGGCATGCCAGATGTTTGTGACTCTCGGTAATGCTTTACTTCCCAGATTTTCCTAATTCCTGATGAATTATCTGCTGATTGTGGGTATCATGAAAACTGTCGACGCATTTTTTTCTGTAATGCTAACCGTGCTTTAGCAAGAAATTGTCAAGCAGAAAAATACGCTACTAGACCAACACGTGAGCATGTGGATTCTTCCGTTTTGTTTGGAAATTATTGCATATTCTGCAAAAGTGGCACAGTGAAGCAAGCTTCTGGCAATAGATATAGCTTGAGGAAATTCCAATCAAATGCATACAAAAATATTGAGCAAAAAGCTATGGAACTAGGTGATGAAGATTTGTTGTGCAAAATCCAGGGAGTTGATTTATTTGCTAAGGACGCTCAATTTCATGACTGCTGTCGCAAAGCAGTACTTAGTAAAGCGAGCACCTCAGCCTGACACTACAGCTGCAGCGGATGAAATAACTACAAAGAAGGGAATGATCGGTAAAGCTTTCAAATGGGGTGTATAATTCCTCTAAAAACAGAAGTTATGCAAAAGGGTCAGGTTGTGAAACTTGCTCATCTTACTGTTTTGTATAATGAAACCTTGAGACAATTTGGAGAAGAAGCTCCTGCTCAGATTACAAGCCATAACCTGAGACTAAAAATCGAATGCTGTCCTGATCGCAAAGATAGTATCGACTTCTCATCTTGCCCATACGAAGATTAGTGTTTTGTACATCCCCAGAATCTATGAAGACGATAGTGCGTTCAGCTTATGAAATGGGAATTACTGATTGGAGTAAAGAGATCAGCCATGACCTTCACAAGAAAATCCTAAAAGCCTTCATAAATTCTGAACCACTCCCTTGGCCTCCTAGAGCTCAGGATCTCCCTGACCCAAAAGAGGAGATTCCTTCTGAGGTTTTCCAATTTGTTTTAAACCTAATCTGCGGTGAGAGGAAGCCATCATATCAGGGGGGACAATCTGGCATCATCAATTTCTCAAGACAACTGCAGAGCAGTTACAGCAGGTCAACGGAAGATGAAGAAACACATCTTACTATGTATAACACTACGCCATCTCTTCCGATCCAAGAGCATCACCACTCTGATAAATAGACTTAGCCACTGTGAGTCCTACACATACTCAATAGAACTTGAAACGGCTCTGGCAAATTCAATTGGGGAAAGTGCTTCATTAATCAGCAACTCAGATGTTATCAAGAGACAACCTGATGGAGCAGTCTTCCATTGTGACTGGGACAATTTTGATCAGCTAGTATCAGATGTATATGGGGCAGGGTCCATTCATACCGCTGTAGGCATCTACCTGCAAGATCAAGGGTCCTGTGCAGAGGCAGCAGCCCTGACCACAACTTGCTTGCTGGTTGTCCATCGTGCCCGAGATGACCATCTTCTTCTATTTGTGGGTCCTTTGAGGACTCAGATAGCAGAAGATACCTGCGCAGAGATGGTTTTTAAAGTGGCATGGGGGGTGCGCTTCTCCCAACGCCAAATGACTTGATTGTAGAGGAGATGGTTCCGATGGCAAGGGGGATCCCTAGACGACCGGCACCACACAACTGCAGGGGGCTGCCGGAAATCCAGTTTTTCGGAAACCGCCTCGAAGCGTGCCGCCACAGCTTGCTTTTCTGTTGGGGTAAGCTCCCTTAGCCTTATGTCTTCCAGACTCACCCACAAGGCAGCGGGGCAGTGGTTGATAGGTGCCAGGGCCTGCACACCATATCTCTGGGGCCCACTGCTGCTCCGAGATCCCCTGCCAAGTTAGCCTGGGGCCGCAAGACCCCAGTTACCATGTGTGGCCACGGGGAGGCCTGGCAGGAGTCTTGGTGAAGGAGAGGCTATGCACTGTCAAGGGAAGGCTTACACGCTAGGATGCTTCCCTATTCGCCACAAAGGCTAGCCAGCGGCAGCAAGCTAAGGGCAGGAAGGACACAAGCGGGTTGGGAGAACACATGCACCTTCCCTCCAACTACACACCGCTGCACTAGACGCATCACAACACACTGTGTGTATGTACACACACACACGAACACAACAGTCTACACAAGAGTCAGCCTACACTAATCCGAACACTCAACCTCCAAAAAAACAACTCCTGCTCAGGAGTTGCCAACTTACTACAAGCGGAAACGATCTGAACCAGCTAACTTGGAGTCATCCAATTCAAATAACACATCCACATACCACTCAAAATCATCAGATAGTGATATAATTTGGGTCATTGCTCGTAAAATCAGCACATCCCTGGTCTGTCAGGTTGGGTGTCTGTTACTGGCCGTTCTCCAAAAGCCTCACCACAATTGGGTATTGTCCCATGATCAATGCTCCCATAACTGACTTGACAACCATTCAAGAATGCCTTAGATGCAGCCAAGTCGCATCCTCTGAAGCTGGACAAGAGTACATCCATCAGTACATTTGACCTAGGTGTTTGCATGAAAGCCTACCCTCTAATATGGAATGAACCTGAAAAATATAAAAAGCACATCATCCTCATTGATACATTCCATTGCTGTGGAGCTTACTTGAAAGGTATAGGCCGAAGATACTGTCAAGGGAGTGGATGGGTCGAAGTGGCTTTGGAAGCAAAACTGATCACCACAGGCTCTGTGGCTGGGGTCACTGATGGAAAGAATTGGGACAGAGCTATGAACACACACAAGTCGATGCTAGAAGGTCTTGAAAGACTCCTCTATGACAAGTATCTGGAAACTCATGGAGCACTCTCAGCTGAAGGTACATTTTTTTCTGGAAAAACATACCCCGAATGAATCTACTCTAACTGAAGTTCTATCATCGGCTGATATATCTCACCACATAACAGAATACAATTCATTTAGCGAAAGAGTGAAAAAGGAGGAGCTGGGAGAAACTGGCCGGTTTTGGATGGAATACATGGACTGCATCTGGCTTGTCCTGTCAATGAACAGCGCAATCAAAATTAATGACTATGATGGGTACAAAGCTGCCATAAATATCATGCCAGACCTCTTTTTGTGCTCAGATCAGCAGAATTATGCTAGATTCCTCACATAGTTTGGATGCTTTCTTGAACACATTGAGGAAACACGTCCTGGTTCAGAGAAACTTTTGCGCGCTGGAGCAATCAGTGTAGCCAGAATCACATATCCCAGGCAACCGCTGCCACGTTTGACAAAAGAATAGAGGAGACGGCTATGAAATGGCTCAAGTCAAACTCGGGTTCTGGAATATACTCAGCTGGAATCTGTGGAATCACCAGCAATTATGAAGCCAGCCAACGTCACATCCTGACTGCCTATGCTAAAGGAGAGTTTGTAGAGGCCATGTGGAATATGATTAGCAGCCGAGGTGAGCATTCAGAGAAGCAGCAAAGAGATTTAAGACCAAGTGAAATCAATCGGTCTGAGGAGCAAGTGCAGCAAACAATAGAAGCATTTCAGAGTTTAATCAACCCATTTGAGCCTTGAGATTTCTCAACCCTTGACAAGTTTGACTTCAGGCGCTGCTATGCCAGAAGAGGTGCGCTCTGATGTGCTGAATGCTCTGAAAAATTGCCAAACTCAAAAAAGAAGAGTTCATCCGTGATCGTCTTCTTACAAAGAAAGTCCTTTTTTTTAATCCTATCAAGAGAAACAAATTCAAGACAATGTCTTCCACAACACCTAAAAGGAAACTTATAGCGTCAAACCACAGAGTAATCCAGTATAAGGCTACAAGTGGATTTATCTTTCAGATTTTCATCAAATCACAGCTACTAAGGTCACAAATCAGCATCTCTGACCTGATGTGCTATCCCCTGACTTTGACGCCATATTCCATCTCAACAATCGATGGCTTCTTTGCCAAAACCAACAAGGCACAAGGGATGAACTACATGATCAAAGATGCTGAGAATGCACAGCTCCCCTCTCCTAGCCAATGGGTTCTCATTCAAGATGGAAACTCCTCATTCTACATGAACGATGTGCCCCGGACAATGAAGACTATTATCAGAGCGCACCTTCAAATGTCTATCTGCTGCAACTGAAACAGTATCACAGCACAGACACCTATGCAGACCGTCTTCATTCACCAAAATCCGCTGAGAGAGATCGTAGAGGTTATGGGGAACGGTTTCATAGTTAGTGGTCTGAATGTTCATCGACCTGCAGATTGGACAGTTTTCCTTACAAATGATGAAAACAAGAAATCATTCATTCATTTACTTCTCGAGCACTGGAGCTCTGCAGATATGATGGAAGAGATCCTCAGAAGGCCTGTCATCTTCAGAGGCTGGTCAAGCTTTCAAAAGAATGTCATGCTGGAGTAATATCAAAAGAACTTCTACCTGAGATCTGTTCAAACCATGAGGAAACTGATGTGAGGTTGATCCTCTACATAAATTATTTCCAAACCAAAATGCCTCACAATCAAAACAGTCAGAGTCAGAGCAAAGATTGACATTTTCTCCATTCTCCTCTACTATGCCAAATCATTCACAGTTGACGTCATCTTTGACATGGGAAATAAGCTGATCAATATCAACCAGCTGGCTGACAATTATTCACAAGAACATGGTTCAGCTCTGCTGGCCTTGCATGCCTTCACTGGTGCCGACTGCACTTCAGCATTCGGGGCCGTGCCTATAGTCCCCGGGTCCCATATTCCTCGTTTTCCCCTAAAAAGGTCCTATAATCCCCGTTGCAATAGACACCGGGGAACATAGGACCCTCTTTTGGAAAAAGGGTCCTATATTCCCCGCTGTTTCCAGGGGAACATAGGACCTTTTTCCAAATAAAGGGTCCTATATTCCCCGCTATTGCCAATCGAGGAACAAACCGGGGGAACTTAGAACCCTTTTTGCAAATTATTTCCTTAGCGGGTCCAAAACAATAAAAACTGGGGTCATGGCTGAGATGTAGGCTACGACAATCTATTCCTCCGCTGATTAAATTAGGCCGTATTACCATTGTTGGCTGTTGTATATCGCAGGCCACCTTGAGTGCGTATCCAAATTCGGCCTATAGAGGAGGCTGTAATTTGCTTTATTGTTATTTCTTACCAATATTTACTGCAGTAGGCCTAGTTAGTTGGCTCTCCGGCTCAGCATGGACAGTCGGCAATCAACGCAAGTTTGTCTTGCAGTAGGCCCGCCTACCAGTATAACCTAGCCATTTCCACCTTCGCTCAAAGTTCAGTTTGCACAGCACTGGACACTTCAGCCACTTTCTTGTTACTTTGCAGTTCGTTTTCCATATTAAATCACTTGGCAGACTTTCTTTCAAAAAGACTTTAATGATGAACTTTTTAGGCAGAGAACTTAGACCAGGACTTGAAATTTAGGACCAGCACAAAGTATCCATCAACGGGGGCCGCCTACCTTACACAATAGGCTAATTGCCTAATAATAATAATATGTGCTTCTCAAAAAACTAAAGGCTTGTGGAGATGCTAAACCAAAAACATGAATCAAAGACGAACATCAAAGGATGTAAGGTAACACTCACCAAATGGTAAAAAAATAACAGAGGCAGTCCTCTATTTCACCATTTTATTGTTTGGCATCAGTCATTAAGATTTCTGAAGAAGACCACCCGGCCAAGTTAATGACTGATGCCAAACAATGAAATGGTAAAATAGAGAATTGTGTCTTTTTTTTTTCATTTGATGAGTGCTACCTTACATCCTTTGATGTTCTTCTTTAATAATAATAATAATAATAATAATAATAATAGTAATAGTAATAATATCAATAATAATAATAAGAAATAATACATAATAATAATAATAACAGCCTAATAATAATAAGGATGATAATAATAATAGCCTAATTATAAAAGAGGCCTAATAACAAATAACAATTACAGGCATAATACTATCAATAGTAATGCTGATAATAGGCTATTAATAACAAAATGCTTCTAGTAAAAGCTTGGCTGAAAAAGGGTTGGTCTATGGCAGAAGCCCCCCAGAAAAGGCATGGTCTAAAACAAAAATCTCCAAGGCCTAACTAGCCTAACGTTAAGGCTTTTTTCTTCTTCAAAAAATCAAAATGAGTAGTCCTAGTCCATTAGGCTACTCAACAAAGAGGGGCTAAAACCCTGGATTTGACATTGCCGACGCTGCAGGACCCTTTGCGCATTATAGATCCTTCTGATTGGGACTGTTGGCTCCCTCGCAACTTCTGCAATCACCCCCTGTCGGAATTCTGCACGGTGCACCATTTTCTGTCAGGGGGATGCACGTGTTCCCCAACATCGTGCACAATAATGTTAGCATCCACGTCCTCCACTTCAAATCTATTTGTGATCAGTGGCACTCTACAGTTCCACCTCCAGCACCTCCATCTAATGGTGTCTTGATTGGTGCGGTGCTTCTGATATCTGAAGTTCTCATGTACCAACACTTTGCCCCCTCGATCACCATCCATAACTATCGCCATTGTTTGTCTTCTTGTAGGCTAGTAAACACATGACAGTGAGTCCACGAGTTATCACCGATAACAACCGATTGTTGCAAATTGTTGCAAGTTGGCGGGCGGTTTAGACATTGGTGAATTTTGATCATGTGGTTTAGAACGCCAGGAAACTTGCGTGCAGATGACCACACATCCACGACAAGTCTTAAATATTTCCAAACTCGAAATCATGTGTGCATTTGGCTATTTATGAATTATTTTTCGAGCAATATGTGTTTTGTGATTCAGCTTTAGCGTTGTTGATTAGCCTTTCATTCATATTTTGTCAAAAAGGCGTATTCATTAGCCTAGGCCTATGTCCCGTTATTTCTGTAGCATACAGCATCTTAGAATCTTAAGAGACCAGGCAGATATTGTTATTATTTTATTGCTATTACCATGCTATATTAGCCTACTTTATAATTATAAATATTTCAATTATCCAATTTTTAGCATTTCTAATATAAGGCTGTATTGTTATTATTATTATTATTATTATTATTATTATTATCATCATCATCATTATTATTATTGTTATTAAGCTGTTATTATTATCATTATTATTGTCATTATTATTATTATTATGTTATTATTATTATAATTACAATTATGATGCTTAAAGGGCCTTACTGAGCAGATGGTTTCTATCTAATATCTGTCAGATGCTTTTCCCAATAAGCTGGTGTGGTTATAATGGGAACGACGGCTTTCTAGGGAACATAGAAGAAATGGGTCGGAATTGGCGGTATCAGCCAGCTTTTGCAGGAGTCTATCCCTGGTACAATGCGCTAGACCTCTGGGAGATGGACTGCTGAGGACGGAACACAACACCTATCCTCAGCTCCCAGCACTTCTCGCACAATGTGCTACTCATACGCTGAGTTGGCGGCACCCGGGATCGAACTCACGACCTTCCGATCCATAGGTGAGAGCTCTACCGACTGAGCTATGCCCGGGTACAGTTGCTCAAGGAACATAGGCTTACTATATTACATTCAGACACAAACGAGCCAGCTCACCTACTCGGCGAGGCGCATTTTCCTCGGTAAGTGACACATTTCGCGCATAAATATCAGAGAACTACCGGGGTGGGTTATGCGCCCAAATGTAAGCTATAGCCTAATAAATTGAAATTGGTGTAGTGTCGAAAGTTTCCACATACTTTAGCCAACCTGGACTTTGTGAATTCGTTTTTGTGATATAAAAATAGAAATCGTATGATTCATTGTCTTCTTAATAATCTGCCCTAAATAATGCATTATTGAAAATGCACTTTTTGCGCCAAACAGCGTCAAACCTGCTGACCGGGGAACATAGGACCTTTCTTTATAAAAAGGGTCCTATGTTCCCCTAGGGCACCCGGGGAACATAGGACCCTTTTTATAAAGAAAGGTCCTATGTTCCCCTGCACATACAAAACGGGGAACATAGGACCCTTTTGGGGAAACGTGGGGAATATAGGGCCCTCTGTATAAAAAAAGGTCCGATATTCCCCGGTCTCATACAAAGCGGGGAACATAGGACCCGGGGACTATAGGACCCGGGGACTATACGGAGGACCACATAGGGCCCGGGGACTATAGGGAGGACCCCAAGCCGGGGGTCGTTTTTATTGTTTACAAACACATTTCCTTGACCAGATTATGCCTTTTTAAAAACAGTCATTTTCCCATGGCTAGGAGAAACTCATTTTCTGTGAGAAAATCATTTAAAAGGAGGAATTTCATCAACGCTAAAAATACATAATGTACGTGTCTGAAAACGCACAGAACTTGAAATAGTAGGTTTCTTACCAAGAAACACATGGTTGAAAAACCTATTTTAACGATCTGAGTATTTGCAGACATGTACAACAGGTATGTTTAAATTATAACGTTTTTAATGAAATCATGTTTCTCTCGACGAGAAAATGCGTTTAAAGCAATAAAAAGAATTCACTCTGTCTGGCATTGGACCAAGCTACCAACAACCTAAACAATGATCAGAACTGGTGCAATTACACATTGACATTGGGTGAAAACACGTAACTCTTAAGAATGTGTTGCAGACTTGTTCAATAGATTCATTTTCTTTTGTTTTTGATGAAATTGTGCTTTTCTTGTCGAGAAAATGAGTTTAACGCGATAAAACGATTTAGTTCTTTAACGCACATGGACTAGGTCACCAAATGTAAAAAATGTGAAATAATGAAGCCGGGAGTCGTTTTTATTGTTTACAAACACATTTCCTTGACCAGATTATGCCTTTTTAAAAACAGTCATTTTCCCATGGCTAGAGACCTCATTTTCTGTGAGAAAATCATTTAAAAGGAGAAATTTCATCAACGCTAAAAATACATATTGTACGTGTCTGAAAACGCACAGAACTTGAAATAGTAGGTTTCTTACCAAGAAACACATGGTTGAAAAACCTATTTTAACGATCTGAGTATTTGCAGACATGTACAAACAGTTATTCTTAAACTATAACGTTTTCAATGAAATCATGTTTCTCATGAGGAGATAAACCGTTTAAAGCAATAAAAACGATTCACTGTGTCTGGCATTTTGACCAACCTACCAACTAGCTAAACAATGATCAGAACTGGTGCAATTACACATTGACATTGGGTGAAAACACGTAACTCTTAAGGATGTGTTGCAGACTTGTTCAATAGATTCATTTTCTTTTGTTTTTGATGAAATTGTGCTTTTCATGTCGAGAAAATGCGTTTAACGCAATAAAAAGATTTAGTGCTTTACGCACATGGACTAGGTTACCAAATTTTAAAAATGTGAAATAATGAAGCCGGGAGTCGTTTTTATTGTTTACAAACACATTTCCTTGACCAGAATATGCTTTTTCTTAAAAGCCATTTTCCCATGGCTAGAGTCTCATTTTCTGTGAGAAAATGCATTTTAAAGGAGGAATTTCATCAGAAACACTAAAAATACATATTGTACGTGCCTGAAGACGCACAGAACCTTGAAATAAAAGGTTTCCCACCAAAAAACACATGGGTGAAAGCCCTATTTTAAGGCTCTGAGTGTTTGCAGATATGTACAACAGGTATGTTTAAATTATAACGTTTTTAATAAAATCATGTTTCTCTCGACGAGAAAATGCGTTTACAGCAAAAAAAAGGATTCACTCTGTCTGGCATTGGACCAAGCTACCAACAACCTAAACAATGATCAGAACTGGTGAAATTACACTTTGACATTGGGAGAAAACACGTAACTCTTAAGGATGTGTTGCAGACTTGTTCAATAGATTCATTATCTTTTGTTTTTGATGAAATTGTGTTCTTCTTGTCGAGAAAATGCGTTTAACGCGATAAAACGATTTAGTTCTTCAGGCACATGGACTTGGTCACCAAATGTAAAAAATGTGAAATAATAAAGCCGGGAGTCGTTTTTATAGTTTACAAACACATTTCCTTGACCAGATTATGCCTTTTTAAAAACAGTCATTTTCCCATGGCAAGGAGACACTCATTTTCTGTGAGAAAATCATTTAAAAGGAGGAATTTCATCAACGCTAAAAATACATAATGTACGTGTCTGAAAACGCACAGAACTTGAAATAGTAGCTTTCTTACCAAGAAACACATGGTTGAAAAACCTATTTTAACGATCTGAGTATTTGCAGGCATGTACAACAGTTATTCTTAAACTATAACGTTTTCAATGAAATCATGTTTCTCATGAGGAGATAAACCGTTTAAAGCAATAAAAAGGATTCACTCTGTCTGGCATTGGACCAAGCTACCAACAACCTAAACAATGATCAGAACTGGTGAAATTACACTTTGACATTGGGAGAAAACACGTAACTCTTTAAGGATGTGTTGCAGACTTGTTCAATAGATTCATTATCTTTTGTTTTGGATGAAATTGTGCTCTTCTTGTCGAGAAAATGCGTTTAACGCAATAAAAAGATTTAGTGCTTTACGCACATGGACTAGGTTACCAAATTTAAAAAATGTGAAATAATAAAGCCGGGAGTCGTTTTTGTTGTTTTAACAAACACATTTCCTTGACCAGAATATGCTTTTTCTTAAAAGCCATTTTCCCATGGCTAGAGTCTCATTTTCTGTGAGAAAATGCATTTAAAAGGAGGAATTTCATTAAAAACACTAAAAATACATATTGTACGTGCCTGAAGACGCACAGAACCTTGAAATAAAAGGTTTCGCACCAAAAAAAACATGGGTGAAAGCCCTATTTTAAGGCTCTGAGTGTTTGCAGATATGTACAACAGGTATGTTTAAATTATAACGTTTTTAATGAAATCATGTTTCTCTCGACGAGAAAATGCGTTTACAGCAAAAAAAAGGATTCACTCTGTCTGGCATTGGACCAAGCTACCAACAACCTAAACAATGATCAGATCTGGTGAAATTACACTTTGACATTGGCAGAAAACACGTAACTCTTTAAGGATGTGTTGCAGACTTGTTCAATAGATTCATTATCTTTTGTTTTGGATGAAATTGTGCTCTTCTTGTCGAGAAAATGCGTTTAACGCAATAAAAAGATTTAGTGCTTTACGCACATGGACTAGGTTACCAAATTTAAAAAATGTGAAATAATAAAGCCGGGAGTCGTTTTTGTTGTTTTTACAAACACATTTCCTTGACCAGAATATGCTTTTTCTTAAAAGCCATTTTCCCATGGCTAGAGTCTCATTTTCTGTGAGAAAATGCATTTAAAAGGAGGAATTTCATTAAAAACACTAAAAATACATATTGTACGTGCCTGAAGACGCACAGAACCTTGAAATAAAAGGTTTCGCACCAAAAAACACATGGGTGAAAGCCCTATTTTAAGGCTCTGAGTGTTTGCAGATATGTACAACAGGTATGTTTAAATTATAACGTTTTTAATAAAATCATGTTTCTCTCGACGAGAAAATGCGTTTACAGCAAAAAAAAGGATTCACTCTGTCTGGCACTGGACCAAGCTACCAACAACCTAAACAATGATCAGAACTGGTGAAATTACACTTTGACATTGGGAGAAAACACGTAACTCTTAAGGATGTGTTGCAGACTTGTTCAATAGATTCATTATCTTTTGTTTTTGATGAAATTGTGTTCTTCTTGTCGAGAAAATGCGTTTAACGCGATAAAACGATTTAGTTCTTCAGGCACATGGACTTGGTCACCAAATGTAAAAAATGTGAAATAATGAAGCCGGGAGTCGTTTTTATTGTTTACAAACACATTTCCTTGACCAGATTATGCCTTTTTAAAAACAGTCATTTTCCCATGGCAAGGAGACACTCATTTTCTGTGAGAAAATCATTTAAAAGGAGGAATTTCATCAACGCTAAAAATACATAATGTACGTGTCTGAAAACGCACAGAACTTGAAATAGTAGCTTTCTTACCAAGAAACACATGGTTGAAAAACCTATTTTAACGATCTGAGTGTTTGCAGACATGTACAACAGTTATTCTTAAACTATAACGTTTTCAATGAAATCATGTTTCTCATGAGGAGATAAACCGTTTAAAGCAATAAAAAGGATTCACTCTGTCTGGCATTGGACCAAGCTACCAACAACCTAAGCAATGATCAGAACTGGTGAAATTACACTTTGACATTGGGAGAAAACACGTAACTCTTTAAGGATGTGTTGCAGACTTGTTCAATAGATTCATTATCTTTTGTTTTGGATGAAATTGTGCTCTTCTTGTCGAGAAAATGCGTTTAACGCAATAAAAAGATTTAGTGCTTTACGCACATGGAATAGGTTACCAAATTTAAAAAAATGTGAAATAATGAAGGCGGGAGTCGTTTTTATTGTTTACAAACACATTTCCTTGACCAGATTATGCCTTTTTAAAAACAGTCATTTTCCCATGGTAAGGAGACACTCATTTTCTGTGAGAAAATGCATTTAAAAGGAGGAATTTCATCAGAAACACTAAAAATACATATTGTACGTGCCTGAAGACGCACAGAACCTTGAAATAAAAGGTTTCGCACCAAAAACACATGGGTGAAAGCCCTATTTTAAGGCTCTGAGTGTTTGCAGATATGTACAACAGGTATGTTTAAATTATAACGTTTTTAATGAAATCATGTTTCTCTCGACGAGAAAATGCGTTTACAGCAATAAAAACGATTCACTCTGTCTGGCATTGGACCAAGCTACCAAAAACCTAAACAATGATCAGAACTGGTGAAATTACACTTTGACATTGGGAGAAAACACGTAACTCTTAAGGATGTGTTGCAGACTTGTTCAATAGATTCATTATCTTTTGTTTTTGATGAAATTGTGTTCTTCTTGTCGAGAAAATGCGTTTAACGCGATAAAACGATTTAGTTCTTCAGGCACATGGACTTGGTCACCAAATGTAAAAAATGTGAAATAATGAAGCCGGGAGTCGTTTTTATTGTTTACAAACACATTTCCTTGACCAGATTATGCCTTTTTAAAAACAGTCATTTTCCCATGGCAAGGAGACACTCATTTTCTGTGAGAAAATCATTTAAAAGGAGGAATTTCATCAACGCTAAAAATACATAATGTACGTGTCTGAAAACGCACAGAACTTGAAATAGTAGCTTTCTTACCAAGAAACACATGGTTGAAAAACCTATTTTAACGATCTGAGTATTTGCAGACATGTACAACAGTTATTCTTAAACTATAACGTTTTCAATGAAATCATGTTTCTCATGAGGAGATAAACCGTTTAAAGCAATAAAAACGATTCACTGTGTCTGGCATTTTTACCAACCTACCAACTAGCTAAACAATGATCAGAACTGGTGCAATTACACATTGACATTGGGTGAAAACACGTAACTCTTAAGGATGTGTTGCAGACTTGTTGAATAGATTCATTTTCTTTTGTTTTTGATGAAATTGTGCTTTTCGTGTCGAGAAAATGCGTTTAACGCAATAAAAAGATTTAGTGCTTTACGCACATGGACTAGGTTACCAAATTTAAAAAAATGTGAAATAATGAAGCCGGGAGTCGTTTTTGTTGTTTACAAACATATTTTCCTTGACCAGAATATGCTTTTTCTTAAAAGCCATTTTCCCATGGCTAGGAGACACTCATTTTCTGTGAGAAAATGCATTTAAAAGGAGGAATTTCATCAGAAAAACTAAAAATACATATTGTACGTGTCTGAAAACGCACAGAACATGAAATAGTAGCTTTCTTACCGAGAAACACATGGTTGAAAAACCTATTTTAACGATCTGAGTGTTTGCAGACATGTACAAGTTATTCTTAAACTATAACGTTTTCAATGAAATCATGCTTCTCATGAGGAGATAAACCGTTTAAAGCAATAAAAACGATTCACTGTGTCTGGCATTTTGACCAAGCCACCAACTAGCTAAACAATGATCAGAACTGATGCAATTACACATTGACATTGGGTGAAAACACGTAACTCTTAAGGATGTGTTGCAGACTTGTTCAATAGATTCATTTTCTTTTGTTTTTGATGAAATTGTGCTTTTCATGTCGAGAAAATGCGTTTAACGCAATAAAAAGATTTAGTGCTTTACGCACATGGACTAGGTTACCAAATTTAAAAAAAATGTGAAATAATAAAGCCGGGAGTCGTTTTTATTGTTTACAAACACATTTCCTTGACCAGAATATGCTTTTTCTTAAAAGCCATTTTCCCATGGCTAGAGTCTCATTTTCTGTGAGAAAATGCATTTAAAAGGAGGAATTTCATTAAAAACACTAAAAATACATATTGTACGTGCCTGAAGACGCACAGAACCTTGAAATAAAAGGTTTCGCACCAAAAAACACATGGGTGAAAGCCCTATTTTAAGGCTCTGAGTGTTTGCAGACATGTGAAACAGGTATGTTTACATTATAACATTTTTAATGAAATCATGTTTCTCTCGACGAGAAAATGCGTTTAAAGCAATAAAAAGGATTCACTCTGTCTGGCATTGGACCAAGCTACCAACACCCTAAACAATGATCAGAACTGGTGAAATTACACTTTGACATTGGGAGAAAACACGTAACTCTTAAGGATGTGTTGCAGACTTGTTCAACAGATTCATTATCTTTTGTTTTGGATGAAATTGTGCTCTTCTTGTCGAGAAAATGCGTTTAACGCAATAAAAAGATTTAGTGCTTTACGCACATGGACTAGGTTACCAAATTTAAAAAATGTGAAATAATAAAGCCGGGAGTCGTTTTTATTGTTTACAAACACATTTCCTTGACCAGAATATGCTTTTTCTTAAAAGCCATTTTCCCATGGCTAGAGTCTCATTTTCTGTGAGAAAATGCATTTAAAAGGAGGAATTTCATTAAAAACAGTAAAAATACATATTGTACGTGCCTGAAGACGCACAGAACCTTGAAATAAAAGGTTTCGCACCAAAAAACACATGGGTGAAAGCCCTATTTTAAGGCTCTGAGTGTTTGCAGACATGTGAAACAGGTATGTTTACATTATAACATTTTTAATGAAATCATGTTTCTCTCGACGAGAAAATGCGTTTAAAGCAATAAAAAGGATTCACTCTGTCTGGCATTGGACCAAGCTACCAACACCCTAAACAATGATCAGAACTGGTGAAATTACACTTTGACATTGGGAGAAAACACGTAACTCTTAAGGATGTGTTGCAGACTTGTTCAACAGATTCATTATCTTTTGTTTTGGATGAAATTGTGCTCTTCTTGTCGAGAAAATGCGTTTAACGCAATAAAAAGATTTAGTGCTTTACGCACATGGACTAGGTTACCAAATTTAAAAAATGTGAAATAATAAAGCCGGGAGTCGTTTTTATTGTTTACAAACACATTTCCTTGACCAGAATATGCTTTTTCTTAAAAGCCATTTTCCCATGGCTAGAGTCTCATTTTCTGTGAGAAAATGCATTTAAAAGGAGGAATTTCATTAAAAACACTAAAAATACATATTGTACGTGCCTGAAGACGCACAGAACCTTGAAATAAAAGGTTTCGCACCAAAAAACACATGGGTGAAAGCCCTATTTTAAGGCTCTGAGTGTTTGCAGACATGTGAAACAGGTATGTTTACATTATAACGTTTTTAATGAAATCATGTTTCTCTCGACGAGAAAATGCGTTTAAAGCAATAAAAAGGATTCACTCTGTCTGGCATTGGACCAAGCTACCAACACCCTAAACAATGATCAGAACTGGTGAAATTACACTTTGACATTGGGAGAACACACGTAACTCTTAAGGATGTGTTGCAGACTTGTTCAACAGATTCATTATCTTTTGTTTTGTATGAAATTGTGCTCTTCTTGTCGAGAAAATGCGTTTAACGCAATAAAAAGATTTAGTGCTTTACGCACATGGACTAGGTTACCAAATTTAAAAAATGTGAAATAATGAAGCCGGGAGTCGTTTTTATTGTTTACAAACACATTTCCTTGACCAGATTATGACTTTTTAAAAACAGTCATTTTCCCATGGCAAGGAGACACTCATTTTCTGTGAGAAAATCATTTAAAAGGAGGAATTTCATCAACGCTAAAAATACATAATGTACGTGTCTGAAAACGCACAGAACATGAAATAGTAGCTTTCTTACCAAGAAACACATGGTTGAAAAACCTATTTTAACGATCTGAGTGTTTGCAGACATGTACAGCAGTTATTCTTAAACTATAACGTTTTCAATGAAATCATGTTTCTCATGAGGAGATAAACCGTTTAAAGCAATAAAAACGATTCACTGTGTCTGGCATTTTGACCAAGCCACCAACTAGCTAAACAATGATCAGAACTGGTGCAATTACACATTGACATTGGGTGAAAACACGTAACTCTTAAGGATGTGTTGCAGACTTGTTCAATAGATTCATTTTCTTTTGTTTTTGATGAAATTGTGCTTTTCATGTCGAGAAAATGCGTTTAACGCAGTAAAAAGATTTAGTGCTTTACGCACATGGACTAGGTTACCAAATTTAAAAAAATGTGAAATAATGAAGCCGGGAGTCGTTTTTATTGTTTACAAACACATTTCCTTGACCAGATTATGCCTTTTTAAAAACAGTCATTTTCCCATGGTAAGGAGACACTCATTTTCTGTGAGAAAATGCATTTAAAAGGAGGAATTTCATCAGAAACACTAAAAATACATATTGTACGTGCCTGAAGACGCACAGAACCTTGAAATAAAAGGTTTCGCACCAAAAACACATGGGTGAAAGCCCTATTTTAAGGCTCTGAGTGTTTGCATACATGTACAACAGGTATGTTTACATTATAACGTTTTTAATGAAATCATGTTTCTCTCGACGAGAAAATGCGTTTACAGCAAAAAAAAGGATTCACTCTGTCTGGCATTGGACCAAGCTACCAACACCCTAAACAATGATCAGAACTGGTGAAATTACACTTTGACATTGGGAGAAAACACGTAACTCTTAAGGATGTGTTGCAGACTTGTTCAATAGATTCATTTTCTTTTGTTTTGGATGAAATTGTGCTCTTCTTGTCGAGAAAATGCGTTTAACGCAATAAAAAGATTTAGTGCTTTACGCACATGGACTAGGTTACCAAATTTAAAAAATGGGAAATAATGAAGCCGGGAGTCGTTTTTATTGTTTACAAACACATTTCCTTGACCAGATTATGACTTTTTAAAAACAGTCATTTTCCCATGGCAAGGAGACACTCATTTTCTGTGAGAAAATGCATTTAAAAGGAGGAATTTCATCAGAAACACTAAAATTACATATTGTACGTGCCTGAAGACGCACAGAACCTTGAAATAAAAGGTTTCGCACCAAAAAACACATGGGTGAAAAACCTATTTTAAGGCTCTGAGTGTTTGCAGACATGTACAACAGGTATGTTTACATTATAACGTTTTTAATGAAATCATGTTTCTCTCGACGAGAAAATGCGTTTAAAGCAATAAAAAGGATTCACTCTGTCTGGCATTGGACCAAGCTACCAACACCCTAAACAATGATCAGAACTGGTGAAATTACACTTTGACATTGGGAGAAAACACGTAACTCTTAAGGATGTGTTGCAGACTTGTTCAATAGATTCATTATCTTTTGTTTTGGATGAAATTGTGCTCTTCTTGTCGAGAAAATGCGTTTAACGCAATAAAAAGATTTAGTGCTTTACGCACATGGACTAGGTTACCAAATTTAAAAAATGTGAAATAATGAAGCCGGGAGTCGTTTTTATTGTTTACAAACACATTTCCTTGACCAGATTATGCCTTTTTAAAAACAGTCATTTTCCCATGGCAAGGAGACACTCATTTTCTGTGAGAAAATCATTTAAAAGGAGGAATTTCATCAACGCTAAAAATACATAATGTACGTGTCTGAAAACGCACAGAACATGAAATAGTAGCTTTCTTACCAAGAAACACATGGTTGAAAAACCTATTTTAACGATCTGAGTGTTTGCAGACATGTACAACAGTTATTCTTAAACTATAACGTTTTCAATGAAATCATGTTTCTCATGAGGAGATAAACCGTTTAAAGCAATAAAAACGATTTTCACTGTGTCTGGCATTTTTTCCAAGCCACCAACTAGCTAAACAATGATCAGAACTGGTGCAATTACACATTGACATTGGGTGAAAACACGTAACTCTTAAGGATGTGTTGCAGACTTGTTCAATAGATTCATTTTCTTTTGTTTTTGATGAAATTGTGCTTTTCATGTCGAGAAAATGCGTTTAACGCAATAAAAAGATTTAGTGCTTTACGCACATGGTCTAGGTTACCAAATTTAAAAAATGTGAAATAATAAAGCCGGGAGTCGTTTTTATTGTTTACAAACACATTTCCTTGACCAGAATATGCTTTTTCTTAAAAGCCATTTTCCCATGGCTAGGAGACACTCATTTTCTGTGAGAAAATGCATTTAAAAGGAGGAATTTCATCAGAAAAACTAAAAATACATATTGTACGTGCCTGAAGACGCACAGAACCTTGAAATAAAAGGTTTCGCACCAAAAAACACATGGGTGAAAGCCCTATTTTAAGGCTCTGAGTGTTTGCAGATATGTACAACAGGTATGTTTAAATTATTACGTTTTTAATGAAATCATGTTTCTCTCGACGAGAAAATGCGTTTAAAGCAAAAAAAAAGGATTCACTCTGTCTGGCATTGGACCAAGCTACCAACAACCTAAACAATGATCAGAACTGGTGAAATTACACTTTGACATTGGGAGAAAACACATAACTCTTAAGGATGTGTTGCAGACTTGTTCAACAGATTCATTATCTTTTGTTTTGGATGAAATTGTGCTCTTCTTGTCGAGAAAATGCGTTTAACGCAATAAAAAGATTTAGTGCTTTACGCACATGGACTAGTTTACCAAATTTAAAAAATGTGAAATAATAAAGCCGGGAGTCGTTTTTATTGTTTACAAACACATTTCCTTGACCAGAATATGCTTTTTCTTAAAAGCCATTTTCCCATGGCTAGGAAACACTCATTTTCTGTGAGAAAATGCTTTTAAAAGGAGGAATTTCATCTGAAACACTAAAAATACATATTGTACGTGCCTGAAGACGCACAGAACCTTGAAATAAAAGGTTTCGCACCAAAAAACACATGGCTGAAAGCCCTATTTTAAGGCTCTGAGTGTTTGCAGACATGTACAACAGGTATGTTTACATTATAACGTTTTTAATGAAATCATGTTTCTCTCGACGAGAAAATGCGTTTAAAGCAATAAAAAAGGATTCACTCTGTCTGGCATTGGACCAAGCTACCAACACCCTAAACAATGATCAGAACTGGTGAAATTACACTTTGACATTGGGAGAAAACACGTAACTCTTAAGGATGTGTTGCAGACTTGTTCAATAGATTCATTTTCTTTTGTTTTGGATGAAATTGTGCTCTTCTTGTCGAGAAAATGCGTTTAACGCAATAAAAAGATTTAGTGCTTTACGCACATGGACTAGGTTACCAAATTTAAAAAATGTGAAATAATGAAGCCGGGAGTCGTTTTTATTGTTTACAAACACATTTCCTTGACCAGATTATGCCTTTTTAAAAACAGTCATCTTCCCATGGCAAGGAGACACTCATTTTCTGTGAGAAAATGCATTTAAAAGGAGGAATTTCATCAGAAACACTAAAATTACATATTGTACGTGCCTGAAGACGCACAGAACCTTGAAATAAAAGGTTTCGCACCAAAAAACACATGGGTGAAAAACCTATTTTAAGGCTCTGAGTGTTTGCAGACATGTACAACAGGTATGTTTACATTATAACGTTTTTAATGAAATCATGTTTCTCTCGACGAGAAAATGCGTTTAAAGCAATAAAAAGGATTCACTCTCTCTGGCATTGGACCAAGCTACCAACACCCTAAACAATGATCAGAACTGGTGAAATTACACTTTGACATTGGGAGAAAACACGTAACTCTTAAGGATGTGTTGCAGACTTGTTCAATAGATTCATTATCTTTTGTTTTGGATGAAATTGTGCTCTTCTTGTCGAGAAAATGCGTTTAACGCAATAAAAAGATTTAGTGCTTTACGCACATGGACTAGGTTACCAAATTTAAAAAATGTGAAATAATGAAGCCGGGAGTCGTTTTTATTGTTTACAAACACATTTCCTTGACCAGATTATGACTTTTTAAAAACAGTCATTTTCCCATGGCAAGGAGACACTCATTTTCTGTGAGAAAATCATTTAAAAGGAGGAATGCCATCAACGCTAAAAATACATAATGTACGTGTCTGAAAACGCACAGAACATGAAATAGTAGCTTTCTTACCAAGAAACACATGGTTGAAAAACCTATTTTAACGATCTGAGTGTTTGCAGACATGTACAACAGTTATTCTTAAACTATAACGTTTTCAATGAAATCATGTTTCTCATGAGGAGATAAACCGTTTAAAGCAATAAAAACGATTTTCACTGTGTCTGGCATTTTTTCCAAGCCACCAACTAGCTAAACAATGATCAGAACTGGTGCAATTACACATTGACATTGGGTGAAAACACGTAACTCTTAAGGATGTGTTGCAGACTTGTTCAATAGATTCATTTTCTTTTGTTTTTGATGAAATTGTGCTTTTCATGTCGAGAAAATGCGTTTAACGCAATAAAAAGATTTAGTGCTTTACGCACATGGACTAGTTTACCAAATTTAAAAAATGTGAAATAATAAAGCCGGGAGTCGTTTTTATTGTTTACAAACACATTTCCTTGACCAGAATATGCTTTTTCTTAAAAGCCATTTTCACATGGCTAGGAGACACTCATTTTCTGTGAGAAAATGCTTTTAAAAGGAGGAATTTCATCAGAAACACTAAAAATACATATTGTACGTGCCTGAAGACGCACAGAACCTTGAAATAAAAGGTTTCGCACCAAAAAACACATGGCTGAAAGCCCTATTTTAAGGCTCTGAGTGTTTGCAGACATGTACAACAGGTATGTTTACATTATAACGTTTTTAATGAAATCATGTTTCTCTCGACGAGAAAATGCGTTTAAAGCAATAAAAAAGGATTCACTCTGTCTGGCATTGGACCAAGCTACCAACAACCTAAACAATGATCAGAACTGGTGCAATTACACTTTGACATTGTGTGAAAACACGTAACTCTTAAGGATATATTGCAGACTTGTTGAATAGATTCATTATCTTTTGTTTTTGATGAAATTGTGCTTTTCATGTCGAGAAAATGCGTTTAACGCAATAAAAAGATTTAGTGCTTTACGCACATGGACTAGGTTACCAAATTTAAAAAATGTGAAATAATAAAGCCGGGAGTCGTTTTTATTGTTTACAAACACATTTCCTTGACCAGAATATGCTTTTTCTTATAAGCCATTTTCCCATGGCTAGAGTCTCATTTTCTGTGAGAAAATGCATTTAAAAGGAGGAATTTCATTAAAAACACTAAAAATACATATTGTACGTGCCTGAAGACGCACAGAACCTTGAAATAAAAGGTTTCGCACCAAAAAACACATGGGTGAAAGCCCTATTTTAAGGCTCTGAGTGTTTGCAGACATGTGAAACAGGTATGTTTACATTATAACGTTTTTAATGAAATCATGTTTCTCTCGACGAGAAAATGCGTTTAAAGCAATAAAAAGGATTCACTCTGTCTGGCATTGGACCAAGCTACCAACACCCTAAACAATGATCAGAACTGGTGAAATTACACTTTGACATTGGGAGAAAACACGTAACTCTTAAGGATGTGTTGCAGACTTGTTCAACAGATTCATTATCTTTTGTTTTGTATGAAATTGTGCTCTTCTTGTCGAGAAAATGCGTTTAACGCAATAAAAAGATTTAGTGCTTTACGCACATGGACTAGGTTACCAAATTTAAAAAATGTGAAATAATGAAGCCGGGAGTCGTTTTTATTGTTTACAAACACATTTCCTTGACCAGATTATGACTTTTTAAAAACAGTCATTTTCCCATGGCAAGGAGACACTCATTTTCTGTGAGAAAATCATTTAAAAGGAGGAATTTCATCAACGCTAAAAATACATAATGTACGTGTCTGAAAACGCACAGAACATGAAATAGTAGCTTTCTTACCAAGAAACACATGGTTGAAAAACCTATTTTAACGATCTGAGTGTTTGCAGACATGTACAGCAGTTATTCTTAAACTATAACGTTTTCAATGAAATCATGTTTCTCATGAGGAGATAAACCGTTTAAAGCAATAAAAACGATTCACTGTGTCTGGCATTTTGACCAAGCCACCAACTAGCTAAACAATGATCAGAACTGGTGCAATTACACATTGACATTGGGTGAAAACACGTAACTCTTAAGGATGTGTTGCAGACTTGTTCAATAGATTCATTTTCTTTTGTTTTTGATGAAATTGTGCTTTTCATGTCGAGAAAATGCGTTTAACGCAGTAAAAAGATTTAGTGCTTTACGCACATGGACTAGGTTACCAAATTTAAAAAAAATGTGAAATAATGAAGCCGGGAGTCGTTTTTATTGTTTACAAACACATTTCCTTGACCAGATTATGCCTTTTTAAAAACAGTCATTTTCCCATGGTAAGGAGACACTCATTTTCTGTGAGAAAATGCATTTAAAAGGAGGAATTTCATCAGAAACACTAAAAATACATATTGTACGTGCCTGAAGACGCACAGAACCTTGAAATAAAAGGTTTCGCACCAAAAAACACATGGGTGAAAGCCCTATTTTAAGGCTCTGAGTGTTTGCAGACATGTGAAACAGGTATGTTTACATTATAACGTTTTTAATGAAATCATGTTTCTCTCGACGAGAAAATGCGTTTAAAGCAATAAAAAGGATTCACTCTGTCTGGCATTGGACCAAGCTACCAACACCCTAAACAATGATCAGAACTGGTGAAATTACACTTTGACATTGGGAGAAAACACGTAACTCTTAAGGATGTGTTGCAGACTTGTTCAACAGATTCATTATCTTTTGTTTTGGATGAAATTGTGCTCTTCTTGTCGAGAAAATGCGTTTAACGCAATAAAAAGATTTAGTGCTTTACGCACATGGACTAGGTTACCAAATTTAAAAAATGGGAAATAATGAAGCCGGGAGTCGTTTTTATTGTTTACAAACACATTTCCTTGACCAGAATATGCTTTTTCTTAAAAGCCATTTTCCCATGGCTAGGAGACACTCATTTTCTGTGAGAAAATGCTTTTAAAAGGAGGAATTTCATCAGAAACACTAAAAATACATATTGTACGTGCCTGAAGACGCACAGAACCTTGAAATAAAAGGTTTCGCACCAAAAAATACATGGCTGAAAGCCCTATTTTAAGGCTCTGAGTGTTTGCAGACATGTACAACAGGTATGTTTACATTATAACGTTTTTAATGAAATCATGTTTCTCTCGACGAGAAAATGCGTTTAAAGCAATAAAAAGGATTCACTCTGTCTGGCATTGGACCAAGCTACCAACACCCTAAACAATGATCAGAACTGGTGAAATTACACTTTGACATTGGGAGAAAACACGTAACTCTTAAGGATGTGTTGCAGACTTGTTCAACAGATTCATTATCTTTTGTTTTGGATGAAATTGTGCTCTTCTTGTCGAGAAAATGCGTTTAACGCAATAAAAAGATTTAGTGCTTTACGCACATGGACTAGGTTACCAAATTTAAAAAATGTGAAATAATGAAGCCGGGAGTCGTTTTTATTGTTTACAAACACATTTCCTTGACCAGATTATGACTTTTTAAAAACAGTCATTTTCCCATGGCAAGGAGACACTCATTTTCTGTGAGAAAATCATTTAAAAGGAGGAATTTCATCAACGCTAAAAATACATAATGTACGTGTCTGAAAACGCACAGAACATGAAATAGTAGCTTTCTTACCAAGAAACACATGGTTGAAAAACCTATTTTAACGATCTTAGTGTTTGCAGACATGTACAGCAGTTATTCTTAAACTATAACGTTTTCAATGAAATCATGTTTCTCATGAGGAGATAAACCGTTTAAAGCAATAAAAACGATTCACTGTGTCTGGCATTTTGACCAAGCCACCAACTAGCTAAACAATGATCAGAACTGGTGCAATTACACATTGACATTGGGTGAAAACACGTAACTCTTAAGGATGTGTTGCAGACTTGTTCAATAGATTCATTTTCTTTTGTTTTTGATGAAATTGTGCTTTTCATGTCGAGAAAATGCGTTTAACGCAGTAAAAAGATTTAGTGCTTTACGCACATGGACTAGGTTACCAAATTTAAAAAAATGTGAAATAATGAAGCCGGGAGTCGTTTTTATTGTTTACAAACACATTTCCTTGACCAGATTATGCCTTTTTAAAAACAGTCATTTTCCCATGGTAAGGAGACACTCATTTTCTGTGAGAAAATGCATTTAAAAGGAGGAATTTCATCAGAAACACTAAAAATACATGTTGTACGTGCCTGAAGACGCACAGAACCTTGAAATAAAAGGTTTCGCACCAAAAACACATGGGTGAAAGCCCTATTTTAAGGCTCTGAGTGTTTGCAGATATGTACAACAGGTATGTTTAAATTATAACGTTTTTAATGAAATCATGTTTCTCTCGACGAGAAAATGCGTTTAAAGCAAAAAAAAGGATTCACTCTGTCTGGCATTGGACCAAGCTACCAACACCCTAAACAATGATCAGAACTGGTGAAATTACACTTTGACATTGGGAGAAAACACGTAACTCTTAAGGATGTGTTGCAGACTTGTTCAATAGATTCATTTTCTTTTGTTTTGGATGAAATTGTGCTCTTCTTGTCGAGAAAATGCGTTTAACGCAATAAAAAGATTTAGTGCTTTACGCACATGGACTAGGTTACCAAATTTAAAAAATGGGAAATAATGAAGCCGGGAGTCGTTTTTATTGTTTACAAACACATTTCCTTGACCAGATTATGACTTTTTAAAAACAGTCATTTTCCCATGGCAAGGAGACACTCATTTTCTGTGAGAAAATCATTTAAAAGGAGGAATTTCATCAACGCTAAAAATACATAATGTACGTGTCTGAAAACGCACAGAACTTGAAATAGTAGCTTTCTTACCAAGAAACACATGGTTGAAAAACCTATTTTAACGATCTGAGTATTTGCAGACATGTACAACAGTTATTCTTAAACTATAACGTTTTCAATGAAATCATGTTTCTCATGAGGAGATAAACCGTTTAAAGCAATAAAAAGGATTCACTGTGTCTGGCATTTTGACCAAGATACCAACTAGCTAAACAATGATCAGAACTGGTGCAATTACACATTGACATTGGGTGAAAACACGTAACTCTTAAGGATGTGTTGCAGACTTGTTGAATAGATTCATTTTCTTTTGTTTTTGATGAAATTGTGCTTTTCATGTCGAGAAAATGCGTTTAACGCAATAAAAAGATTTAGTGCTTTACGCACATGGACTAGGTTACCAAATTTAAAAAATGTGAAATAATAAAGCCGGGAGTCGTTTTTGTTGTTTACAAACACATTTCCTTGACCAGAATATGCTTTTTCTTAAAAGCCATTTTCCCATGGCTAGGAGACACTCATTTTCTGTGAGAAAATGCATTTAAAAGGAGGAATTTCATCAGAAAAACTAAAAATACATATTGTACGTGTCTGAAAACGCACAGAACATGAAATAGTAGCTTTCTTACCGAGAAACACATGGTTGAAAAACCTATTTTAACGATCTGAGTGTTTGCAGACATGTACAAGTTATTCTTAAACTATAACGTTTTCAATGAAATCATGTTTCTCATGAGGAGATAAACCGTTTAAAGCAATAAAAACGATTCACTGTGTCTGGCATTTTGACCAAGCCACCAACTAGCTAAACAATGATCAGAACTGGTGCAATTACACATTGACATTGGGTGAAAACACGTAACTCTTAAGGATGTGTTGCAGACTTGTTCAATAGATTCATTTTCTTTTGTTTTTGATGAAATTGTGCTTTTCATGACGAGAAAATGCGTTTAACGCAATAAAAAGATTTAGTGCTTTACGCACATGGAATAGGTTACCAAATTTAAAAAAATGTGAAATAATGAAGGCGGGAGTCGTTTTTATTGTTTACAAACACATTTCCTTGACCAGATTATGCCTTTTTAAAAACAGTCATTTTCCCATGGTAAGGAGACACTCATTTTCTGTGAGAAAATGCATTTAAAAGGAGGAATTTCATCAGAAACACTAAAAATACATATTGTACGTGCCTGAAGACGCACAGAACCTTGAAATAAAAGGTTTCGCACCAAAAACACATGGGTGAAAGCCCTATTTTAAGGCTCTGAGTGTTTGCAGATATGTACAACAGGTATGTTTAAATTATAACGTTTTTAATGAAATCATGTTTCTCTCGACGAGAAAATGCGTTTAAAGCAAAAAAAAGGATTCACTCTGTCTGGCATTGGACCAAGCTACCAACACCCTAAACAATGATCAGAACTGGTGAAATTACACTTTGACATTGGGAGAAAACACATAACTCTTAAGGATGTGTTGCAGACTTGTTCAATAGATTCATTATCTTTTGTTTTGGATGAAATTGTGCTCTTCTTGTCGAGAAAATGCGTTTAACGCAATAAAAAGATTTAGTGCTTTACGCACATGGACTAGGTTACCAAATTTAAAAAATGTGAAATAATGAAGCCGGGAGTCGTTTTTATTGTTTACAAACACATTTCCTTGACCAGATTATGCCTTTTTAAAAACAGTCATTTTCCCATGGCAAGGAGACACTCATTTTCTGTGAGAAAATCATTTAAAAGGAGGAATTTCATCAACGCTAAAAATACATAATGTACGTGTCTGAAAACGCACAGAACATGAAATAGTAGCTTTCTTACCAAGAAACACATGGTTGAAAAACCTATTTTAACGATCTGAGTGTTTGCAGACATGTACAACAGTTATTCTTAAACTATACCGTTTTCAATGAAATCATGTTTCTCATGAGGAGATAAACCATTTAAAGCAATAAAAACGATTCACTGTGTCTGGCATTTTGACCAAGCCACCAACTAGCTAAACAATGATCAGAACTGGTGCAATTACACATTGACATTGGGTGAAAACACGTAACTCTTAAGGATGTGTTGCAGACTTGTTCAATAGATTCATTTTCTTTTGTTTTTGATGAAATTGTGCTTTTCATGTCGAGAAAATGCGTTTAACGCAATAAAAAGATTTAGTGCTTTACGCACATGGAATAGGTTACCAAATTTAAAAAAATGTGAAATAATGAAGGCGGGAGTCGTTTTTATTGTTTACAAACACATTTCCTTGACCAGATTATGCCTTTTTAAAAACAGTCATTTTCCCATGGTAAGCAGACACTCATTTTCTGTGAGAAAATGCATTTAAAAGGAGGAATTTCATCAGAAACACTAAAAATACATATTGTACGTGCCTGAAGACGCACAGAACCTTGAAATAAAAGGTTTCGCACCAAAAACACATGGGTGAAAGCCCTATTTTAAGGCTCTGAGTGTTTGCAGATATGTACAACAGGTATGTTTAAATTATAACGTTTTTAATGAAATCATGTTTCTCTCGACGAGAAAATGCGTTTAAAGCAAAAAAAAGGATTCACTCTGTCTGGCATTGGACCAAGCTACCAACACCCTAAACAATGATCAGAACTGGTGAAATTACACTTTGACATTGGGAGAAAACACATAACTCTTAAGGATGTGTTGCAGACTTGTTCAATAGATTCATTATCTTTTGTTTTGGATGAAATTGTGCTCTTCTTGTCGAGAAAATGCGTTTAACGCAATAAAAAGATTTAGTGCTTTACGCACATGGACTAGGTTACCAAATTTAAAAAATGTGAAATAATGAAGCCGGGAGTCGTTTTTATTGTTTACAAACACATTTCCTTGACCAGATTATGCCTTTTTAAAAACAGTCATTTTCCCATGGCAAGGAGACACTCATTTTCTGTGAGAAAATCATTTAAAAGGAGGAATTTCATCAACGCTAAAAATACATAATGTACGTGTCTGAAAACGCACAGAACATGAAATAGTAGCTTTCTTACCAAGAAACACATGGTTGAAAAACCTATTTTAACGATCTGAGTGTTTGCAGACATGTACAACAGTTATTCTTAAACTATACCGTTTTCAATGAAATCATGTTTCTCATGAGGAGATAAACCATTTAAAGCAATAAAAACGATTCACTGTGTCTGGCATTTTGACCAAGCCACCAACTAGCTAAACAATGATCAGAACTGGTGCAATTACACATTGACATTGGGTGAAAACACGTAACTCTTAAGGATGTGTTGCAGACTTGTTCAATAGATTCATTTTCTTTTGTTTTTGATGAAATTGTGCTTTTCATGTCGAGAAAATGCGTTTAACGCAATAAAAAGATTTAGTGCTTTACGCACATGGACTAGGTTACCAAATTTAAAAAAATGTGAAATAATGAAGGCGGGAGTCGTTTTTATTGTTTACAAACACATTTCCTTGACCAGATTATGCCTTTTTAAAAACAGTCATTTTCCCATGGTAAGGAGACACTCATTTTCTGTGAGAAAATGCATTTAAAAGGAGGAATTTCATCAGAAACACTAAAAATACATATTGTACGTGCCTGAAGACGCACAGAACCTTGAAATAAAAGGTTTCGCACCAAAAACACATGGGTGAAAGCCCTATTTTAAGGCTCTGAGTGTTTGCAGATATGTACAACAGGTATGTTTAAATTATAACGTTTTTAATGAAATCATGTTTCTCTCGACGAGAAAATGCGTTTAAAGCAAAAAAAAGGATTCACTCTGTCTGGCATTGGACCAAGCTACCAACACCCTAAACAATGATCAGAACTGGTGAAATTACACTTTGACATGGGAAAAAACACATAACTCTTAAGGATGTGTTGCAGACTTGTTCAATAGATTCATTATCTTTTGTTTTGGATGAAATTGTGCCCTTCTTGTCGAAAAAATGCGTTTAACGCAATAAAAAGATTTAGTGCTTTACGCACATGGACTAGGTTACCAAATTTAAAAAATGTGAAATAATGAAGCCGGGAGTCGTTTTTATTGTTTACAAACACATTTCCTTGACCAGATTATGCCTTTTTAAAAACAGTCATTTTCCCATGGCAAGGAGACACTCATTTTCTGTGAGAAAATCATTTAAAAGGAGGAATTTCATCAACGCTAAAAATACATAATGTACGTGTCTGAAAACGCACAGAACATGAAATAGTAGCTTTCTTACCGAGAAACACATGGTTGAAAAACCTATTTTAACGATCTGAGTGTTTGCAGACATGTACAACAGTTATTCTTAAACTACAGCTTTTTCAATGAAATCATGTTTCTCATGAGGAGATAAACCGTTTAAAGCAATAAAAACGATTCACTGTGTCTGGCATTTTGACCAAGCCACCAACTAGCTAAACAATGATCAGAACTGGTGCAATTACACATTGACATTGGGTGAAAACACGTAACTCTTAAGGATGTGTTGCAGACTTGTTCAATAGATTCATTTTCTTTTGTTTTTGATGAAATTGTGCTTTTCATGTCGAGAAAATGCGTTTAACGCAATAAAAAGATTTAGTGCTTTACGCACATGGACTAGGTTACCAAATTTAAAAAAATGTGAAATAATGAAGCCGGGAGTCGTTTTTATTGTTTACAAACACATTTCCTTGACCAGATTATGCCTTTTAAAAACAGTCATTTTCCCATGGCAAGGAGACACTCATTTTCTGTGAGAAAATGCATTTAAAAGGAGGAATTTCATCAGAAACACTAAAAATACATATTGTACGTGCCTGAAGACGCACAGAACCTTGAAATAAAAGGTTTCGCACCAAAAAACACATGGGTGAAAGCCCTATTTTAAGGCTCTGAGTGTTTGCAGATATGTACAACAGGTATGTTTACATTATAACGTTTTTAATGAAATCATGTTTCTCTCGACGAGAAAATGCGTTTAAAGCAAAAAAAAGGATTCACTCTGTCTGGCATTGGACCAAGCTACCAACACCCTAAACAATGATCAGAACTGGTGAAATTACACTTTGACATTGGGAGAAAACACATAACTCTTAAGGATGTGTTGCAGACTTGTTCAATAGATTCATTATCTTTTGTTTTGGATGAAATTGTGCTCTTCTTGTCGAGAAAATGCGTTTAACGCAATAAAAAGATTTAGTGCTTTACGCACATGGACTAGGTTACCAAATTTAAAAAATGTGAAATAATAAAGCCGGGAGTCGTTTTTGTTGTTTTAACAAACACATTTCCTTGACCAGAATATGCTTTTTCTTAAAAGCCATTTTCCCATGGCTAGAGTCTCATTTTCTGTGAGAAAATGCATTTAAAAGGAGGAATTTCATTAAAAACACTAAAAATACATATTGTACGTGCCTGAAGACGCACAGAACCTTGAAATAAAAGGTTTCGCACCAAAAAACACATGGGTGAAAGCCCTATTTTAAGGCTCTGAGTGTTTGCAGATATGTACAACAGGTATGTTTACATTATAACGTTTTTAATGAAATCATGTTTCTCTCGACGAGAAAATGCGTTTACAGCAATAAAAACGATTCACTCTGTCTGGCATTGGACCAAGCTACCAACAACCTAAACAATGATCAGAACTGGTGAAATTACACTTTGACATTGGGAGAAAACACGTAACTCTTAAGGATGTGTTGCAGACTTGTTCAATAGATTCATTATCTTTTGTTTTTGATGAAATTGTGTTCTTCTTGTCGAGAAAATGCGTTTAACGCGATAAAACGATTTAGTTCTTCAGGCACATGGACTTGGTCACCAAATGTAAAAAATGTGAAATAATGAAGCCGGGAGTCGTTTTTATTGTTTACAAACACATTTCCTTGACCAGATTATGACTTTTTAAAAACAGTCATTTTCCCATGGCAAGGAGACACTCATTTTCTGTGAGAAAATCATTTAAAAGGAGGAATTTGATCAACGCTAAAAATACATAATGTACGTGTCTGAAAACGCACAGAACATGAAATAGTAGCTTTCTTACCGAGAAACACATGGTTGAAAAACCTATTTTAACGATCTGAGTGTTTGCAGACATGTACAACAGTTATTCTTAAACTACAGCTTTTTCAATGAAATCATGTTTCTCATGAGGAGATAAACCGTTTAAAGCAATAAAAACGATTCACTGTGTCTGGCATTTTGACCAAGCCACCAACTAGCTAAACAATGATCAGAACTGGTGCAATTACACATTGACATTGGGTGAAAACACGTAACTCTTAAGGATGTGTTGCAGACTTGTTGAATAGATTCATTTTCTTTTGTTTTTGATGAAATTGTGCTTTTCATGTCGAGAAAATGCGTTTAACGCAATAAAAAGATTTAGTGCTTTACGCACATGGACTAGGTTACCAAATTTAAAAAAATGTGAAATAATGAAGCCGGGAGTCGTTTTTATTGTTTACAAACACATTTCCTTGACCAGATTATGCCTTTTAAAAACAGTCATTTTCCCATGGCAAGGAGACACTCATTTTCTGTGAGAAAATGCATTTAAAAGGAGGAATTTCATCAGAAACACTAAAAATACATATTGTACGTGCCTGAAGACGCACAGAACCTTGAAATAAAAGGTTTCGCACCAAAAAACACATGGGTGAAAGCCCTATTTTAAGGCTCTGAGTGTTTGCAGATATGTACAACAGGTATGTTTACATTATAACGTTTTTAATGAAATCATGTTTCTCTCGACGAGAAAATGCGTTTAAAGCAAAAAAAAGGATTCACTCTGTCTGGCATTGGACCAAGCTACCAACACCCTAAACAATGATCAGAACTGGTGAAATTACACTTTGACATTGGGAGAAAACACATAACTCTTAAGGATGTGTTGCAGACTTGTTCAATAGATTCATTATCTTTTGTTTTGGATGAAATTGTGCTCTTCTTGTCGAGAAAATGCGTTTAACGCAATAAAAAGATTTAGTGCTTTACGCACATGGACTAGGTTACCAAATTTAAAAAATGTGAAATAATAAAGCCGGGAGTCGTTTTTGTTGTTTTAACAAACACATTTCCTTGACCAGAATATGCTTTTTCTTAAAAGCCATTTTCCCATGGCTAGAGTCTCATTTTCTGTGAGAAAATGCATTTAAAAGGAGGAATTTCATTAAAAACACTAAAAATACATATTGTACGTGCCTGAAGACGCACAGAACCTTGAAATAAAAGGTTTCGCACCAAAAAACACATGGGTGAAAGCCCTATTTTAAGGCTCTGAGTGTTTGCAGATATGTACAACAGGTATGTTTACATTATAACGTTTTTAATGAAATCATGTTTCTCTCGACGAGAAAATGCGTTTACAGCAATAAAAACGATTCACTCTGTCTGGCATTGGACCAAGCTACCAACAACCTAAACAATGATCAGAACTGGTGAAATTACACTTTGACATTGGGAGAAAACACGTAACTCTTAAGGATGTGTTGCAGACTTGTTCAATAGATTCATTATCTTTTGTTTTTGATGAAATTGTGTTCTTCTTGTCGAGAAAATGCGTTTAACGCGATAAAACGATTTAGTTCTTCAGGCACATGGACTTGGTCACCAAATGTAAAAAATGTGAAATAATGAAGCCGGGAGTCGTTTTTATTGTTTACAAACACATTTCCTTGACCAGATTATGACTTTTTAAAAACAGTCATTTTCCCATGGCAAGGAGACACTCATTTTCTGTGAGAAAATCATTTAAAAGGAGGAATTTGATCAACGCTAAAAATACATAATGTACGTGTCTGAAAACGCACAGAACATGAAATAGTAGCTTTCTTACCGAGAAACACATGGTTGAAAAACCTATTTTAACGATCTGAGTGTTTGCAGACATGTACAACAGTTATTCTTAAACTACAGCTTTTTCAATGAAATCATGTTTCTCATGAGGAGATAAACCGTTTAAAGCAATAAAAACGATTCACTGTGTCTGGCATTTTGACCAAGCCACCAACTAGCTAAACAATGATCAGAACTGGTGCAATTACACATTGACATTGGGTGAAAACACGTAACTCTTAAGGATGTGTTGCAGACTTGTTGAATAGATTCATTTTCTTTTGTTTTTGATGAAATTGTGCTTTTCATGTCGAGAAAATGCGTTTAACGCAATAAAAAGATTTAGTGCTTTACGCACATGGACTAGGTTACCAAATTTAAAAAAATGTGAAATAATGAAGCCGGGAGTCGTTTTTATTGTTTACAAACACATTTCCTTGACCAGATTATGCCTTTTAAAAACAGTCATTTTCCCATGGCAAAGAGACACTCATTTTCTGTGAGAAAATGCATTTAAAAGGAGGAATTTCATCAGAAACACTAAAAATACATATTGTACGTGCCTGAAGACGCACAGAACCTTGAAATAAAAGGTTTCGCACCAAAAAACACATGGGTGAAAGCCCTATTTTAAGGCTCTGAGTGTTTGCAGATATGTACAACAGGTATGTTTACATTATAACGTTTTTAATGAAATCATGTTTCTCTCGACGAGAAAATGCGTTTAAAGCAAAAAAAAGGATTCACTCTGTCTGGCATTGGACCAAGCTACCAACACCCTAAACAATGATCAGAACTGGTGAAATTACACTTTGACATTGAGAGAAAACACATAACTCTTAAGGATGTGTTGCAGACTTGTTCAATAGATTCATTATCTTTTGTTTTGGATGAAATTGTGCTCTTCTTGTCGAGAAAATGCGTTTAACGCAATAAAAAGATTTAGTGCTTTACGCACATGGACTAGGTTACCAAATTTAAAAAATGTGAAATAATAAAGCCGGGAGTCGTTTTTGTTGTTTTAACAAACACATTTCCTTGACCAGAATATGCTTTTTCTTAAAAGCCATTTTCCCATGGCTAGAGTCTCATTTTCTGTGAGAAAATGCATTTAAAAGGAGGAATTTCATCAGAAACACTAAAAATACATATTGTACGTGCCTGAAGACGCACAGAACCTTGAAATAAAAGGTTTCGCACCAAAAAACACATGGGTGAAAGCCCTATTTTAAGGCTCTGAGTGTTTGCAGATATGTACAACAGGTATGTTTACATTATAACGTTTTTAATGAAATCATGTTTCTCTCGACGAGAAAATGCGTTTAAAGCAAAAAAAAGGATTCACTCTGTCTGGCATTGGACCAAGCTACCAACACCCTAAACAATGATCAGAACTGGTGAAATTACACTTTGACATTGGGAGAAAACACATAACTCTTAAGGATGTGTTGCAGACTTGTTCAATAGATTCATTATCTTTTGTTTTGGATGAAATTGTGCTCTTCTTGTCGAGAAAATGCGTTTAACGCAATAAAAAGATTTAGTGCTTTACGCACATGGACTAGGTTACCAAATTTAAAAAATGTGAAATAATAAAGCCGGGAGTCGTTTTTGTTGTTTTAACAAACACATTTCCTTGACCAGAATATGCTTTTTCTTAAAAGCCATTTTCCCATGGCTAGAGTCTCATTTTCTGTGAGAAAATGCATTTAAAAGGAGGAATTTCATTAAAAACACTAAAAATACATATTGTACGTGCCTGAAGACGCACAGAACCTTGAAATAAAAGGTTTCGCACCAAAAAACACATGGGTGAAAGCCCTATTTTAAGGCTCTGAGTGTTTGCAGATATGTACAACAGGTATGTTTAAATTATAACGTTTTTAATGAAATCATGTTTCTCTCGACGAGAAAATGCGTTTACAGCAATAAAAACGATTCACTCTGTCTGGCATTGGACCAAGCTACCAACAACCTAAACAATGATCAGAACTGGTGAAATTACACTTTGACATTGGGAGAAAACACGTAACTCTTAAGGATGTGTTGCAGACTTGTTCAATAGATTCATTATCTTTTGTTTTTGATGAAATTGTGTTCTTCTTGTCGAGAAAATGCGTTTAACGCGATAAAACGATTTAGTTCTTCAGGCACATGGACTTGGTCACCAAATGTAAAAAATGTGAAATAATGAAGCCGGGAGTCGTTTTTATTGTTTACAAACACATTTCCTTGACCAGATTATGACTTTTTAAAAACAGTCATTTTCCCATGGCAAGGAGACACTCATTTTCTGTGAGAAAATCATTTAAAAGGAGGAATTTCATCAACGCTAAAAATACATAATGTACGTGTCTGAAAACGCACAGAACTTGAAATAGTAGCTTTCTTACCAAGAAACACATGGTTGAAAAACCTATTTTAACGATCTGAGTATTTGCAGACATGTACAACAGTTATTCTTAAACTATAACGTTTTCAATGAAATCATGTTTCTCATGAGGAGATAAACCGTTTAAAGCAATAAAAAGGATTCACTGTGTCTGGCATTTTGACCAACCTACCAACTAGCTAAACAATGATCAGAACTGGTGCAATTACACATTGACATTGGGTGAAAACACGTAACTCTTAAGGATGTGTTGCAGACTTGTTGAATAGATTCATTTTCTTTTGTTTTTGATGAAATTGTGTTCTTCTTGTCGAGAAAATGCGTTTAACGCGATAAAACGATTTAGTTCTTCAGGCACATGGACTTGGTCACCAAATTTAAAAAATGTGAAATAATAAAGCCGGGAGTCGTTTTTGTTGTTTACAAACACATTTCCTTGACCAGAATATGCTTTTTCTTAAAAGCCATTTTCCCATGGCTAGGAGACACTCATTTTCTGTGAGAAAATGCATTTAAAAGGAGGAATTTCATCAGAAAAACTAAAAATACATATTGTACGTGTCTGAAAACGCACAGAACATGAAATAGTAGCTTTCTTACCGAGAAACACATGGTTGAAAAACCTATTTTAACGATCTGAGTGTTTGCAGACATGTACAAGTTATTCTTAAACTATAACGTTTTCAATGAAATCATGTTTCTCATGAGGAGATAAACCGTTTAAAGCAATAAAAACGATTCACTGTGTCTGGCATTTTGACCAAGCCACCAACTAGCTAAACAATGATCAGAACTGATGCAATTACACATTGACATTGGGTGAAAACACGTAACTCTTAAGGATGTGTTGCAGACTTGTTCAATAGATTCATTTTCTTTTGTTTTTGATGAAATTGTGCTTTTCATGTCGAGAAAATGCGTTTAACGCAATAAAAAGATTTAGTGCTTTACGCACATGGACTAGGTTACCAAATTTAAAAAAATGTGAAATAATGAAGGCGGGAGTCGTTTTTATTGTTTACAAACACATTTCCTTGACCAGATTATGCCTTTTTAAAAACAGTCATTTTCCCATGGTAAGGAGACACTCATTTTCTGTGAGAAAATGCATTTAAAAGGAGGAATTTCATCAGAAACACTAAAAATACATATTGTACGTGCCTGAAGACGCACAGAACCTTGAAATAAAAGGTTTCGCACCAAAAACACATGGGTGAAAGCCCTATTTTAAGGCTCTGAGTGTTTGCAGATATGTACAACAGGTATGTTTAAATTATAACGTTTTTAATGAAATCATGTTTCTCTCGACGAGAAAATGCGTTTAAAGCAAAAAAAAGGATTCACTCTGTCTGGCATTGGACCAAGCTACCAACACCCTAAACAATGATCAGAACTGGTGAAATTACACTTTGACATTGGGAGAAAACACATAACTCTTAAGGATGTGTTGCAGACTTGTTCAATAGATTCATTATCTTTTGTTTTGGATGAAATTGTGCTCTTCTTGTCGAGAAAATGCGTTTAACGCAATAAAAAGATTTAGTGCTTTACGCACATGGACTAGGTTACCAAATTTAAAAAATGTGAAATAATGAAGCCGGGAGTCGTTTTTATTGTTTACAAACACATTTCCTTGACCAGATTATGACTTTTTAAAAACAGTCATTTTCCCATGGCAAGGAGACACTCATTTTCTGTGAGAAAATCATTTAAAAGGAGGAATTTCATCAACGCTAAAAATACATAATGTACGTGTCTGAAAACGCACAGAACTTGAAATAGTAGCTTTCTTACCAAGAAACACATGGTTGAAAAACCTATTTTAACGATCTGAGTATTTGCAGACATGTACAACAGTTATTCTTAAACTATAACGTTTTCAATGAAATCATGTTTCTCATGAGGAGATAAACCGTTTAAAGCAATAAAAAGGATTCACTGTGTCTGGCATTTTGACCAACCTACCAACTAGCTAAACAATGATCAGAACTGGTGCAATTACACATTGACATTGGGTGAAAACACGTAACTCTTAAGGATGTGTTGCAGACTTGTTGAATAGATTCATTTTCTTTTGTTTTTGATGAAATTGTGCTTTTCATGTCGAGAAAATGCGTTTAACGCAATAAAAAGATTTAGTGCTTTACGCACATGGACTAGGTTACCAAATTTAAAAAATGTGAAATAATAAAGCCGGGAGTCGTTTTTGTTGTTTACAAACACATTTCCTTGACCAGAATATGCTTTTTCTTAAAAGCCATTTTCCCATGGCTAGGAGACACTCATTTTCTGTGAGAAAATGCATTTAAAAGGAGGAATTTCATCAGAAAAACTAAAAATACATATTGTACGTGTCTGAAAACGCACAGAACATGAAATAGTAGCTTTCTTACCGAGAAACACATGGTTGAAAAACCTATTTTAACGATCTGAGTGTTTGCAGACATGTACAAGTTATTCTTAAACTATAACGTTTTCAATGAAATCATGTTTCTCATGAGGAGATAAACCGTTTAAAGCAATAAAAACGATTCACTGTGTCTGGCATTTTGACCAAGCCACCAACTAGCTAAACAATGATCAGAACTGATGCAATTACACATTGACATTGGGTGAAAACACGTAACTCTTAAGGATGTGTTGCAGACTTGTTCAATAGATTCATTTTCTTTTGTTTTTGATGAAATTGTGCTTTTCATGTCGAGAAAATGCGTTTAACGCAATAAAAAGATTTAGTGCTTTACGCACATGGACTAGGTTACCAAATTTAAAAAAATGTGAAATAATGAAGGCGGGAGTCGTTTTTATTGTTTACAAACACATTTCCTTGACCAGATTATGCCTTTTAAAAACAGTCATTTTCCCATGGTAAGGAGACACTCATTTTCTGTGAGAAAATGCATTTAAAAGGAGGAATTTCATCAGAAACACTAAAAATACATATTGTACGTGCCTGAAGACGCACAGAACCTTGAAATAAAAGGTTTCGCACCAAAAACACATGGGTGAAAGCCCTATTTTAAGGCTCTGAGTGTTTGCAGATATGTACAACAGGTATGTTTAAATTATAACGTTTTTAATGAAATCATGTTTCTCTCGACGAGAAAATGCGTTTAAAGCAAAAAAAAGGATTCACTCTGTCTGGCATTGGACCAAGCTACCAACACCCTAAACAATGATCAGAACTGGTGAAATTACACTTTGACATTGGGAGAAAACACATAACTCTTAAGGATGTGTTGCAGACTTGTTCAATAGATTCATTATCTTTTGTTTTGGATGAAATTGTGCTCTTCTTGTCGAGAAAATGCGTTTAACGCAATAAAAAGATTTAGTGCTTTACGCACATGGACTAGGTTACCAAATTTAAAAAATGTGAAATAATGAAGCCGGGAGTCGTTTTTATTGTTTACAAACACATTTCCTTGACCAGATTATGCCTTTTTAAAAACAGTCATTTTCCCATGGCAAGGAGACACTCATTTTCTGTGAGAAAATCATTTAAAAGGAGGAATTTCATCAACGCTAAAAATACATAATGTACGTGTCTGAAAACGCACAGAACATGAAATAGTAACTTTCTTACCAAGAAACACATGGTTGAAAAACCTATTTTAACGATCTGAGTGTTTGCAGACATGTACAACAGTTATTCTTAAACTATACCGTTTTCAATGAAATCATGTTTCTCATGAGGAGATAAACCATTTAAAGCAATAAAAACGATTCACTGTGTCTGGCATTTTGACCAAGCCACCAACTAGCTAAACAATGATCAGAACTGGTGCAATTACACATTGACATTGGGTGAAAACACGTAACTCTTAAGGATGTGTTGCAGACTTGTTGAATAGATTCATTTTCTTTTGTTTTTGATGAAATTGTGCTTTTCATGTCGAGAAAATGCGTTTAACGCAATAAAAAGATTTAGTGCTTTACGCACATGGACTAGGTTACCAAATTTAAAAAAATGTGAAATAATGAAGGCGGGAGTCGTTTTTATTGTTTACAAACACATTTCCTTGACCAGATTATGCCTTTTTAAAAACAGTCATTTTCCCATGGCAAGGAGACACTCATTTTCTGTGAGAAAATGCATTTAAAAGGAGGAATTTCATCAGAAACACTAAAAATACATATTGTACGTGCCTGAAGACGCACAGAACCTTGAAATGAAAGGTTTCGCACCAAAAACACATGGGTGAAAGCCCTATTTTAAGGCTCTGAGTGTTTGCAGATATGTACAACAGGTATGTTTAAATTATAACGTTTTTAATGAAATCATGTTTCTCTCGACGAGAAAATGCGTTTAAAGCAAAAAAAAGGATTCACTCTGTCTGGCATTGGACCAAGCTACCAACACCCTAAACAATGATCAGAACTGGTGAAATTACACTTTGACATGGGAAAAAACACATAACTCTTAAGGATGTGTTGCAGACTTGTTCAATAGATTCATTATCTTTTGTTTTGGATGAAATTGTGCTCTTCTTGTCGAGAAAATGCGTTTAACGCAATAAAAAGATTTAGTGCTTTACGCACATGGACTAGGTTACCAAATTTAAAAAATGTGAAATAATGAAGCCGGGAGTCGTTTTTATTGTTTACAAACACATTTCCTTGACCAGATTATGACTTTTTAAAAACAGTCATTTTCCCATGGCAAGGAGACACTCATTTTCTGTGAGAAAATCATTTAAAAGGAGGAATTTCATCAACGCTAAAAATACATAATGTACGTGTCTGAAAACGCACAGAACATGAAATAGTAGCTTTCTTACCGAGAAACACATGGTTGAAAAACCTATTTTAACGATCTGAGTGTTTGCAGACATGTACAACAGTTATTCTTAAACTACAACTTTTTCAATGAAATCATGTTTCTCATGAGGAGATAAACCGTTTAAAGCAATAAAAACGATTCACTGTGTCTGGCATTTTGACCAAGCCACCAACTAGCTAAACAATGATCAGAACTGGTGCAATTACACATTGACATTGGGTGAAAACACGTAACTCTTAAGGATGTGTTGCAGACTTGTTGAATAGATTCATTTTCTTTTGTTTTTGATGAAATTGTGCTTTTCATGTCGAGAAAATGCGTTTAACGCAATAAAAAGATTTAGTGCTTTACGCACATGGACTAGGTTACCAAATTTAAAAAAATGTGAAATAATGAAGCCGGGAGTCGTTTTTATTGTTTACAAACACATTTCCTTGACCAGATTATGCCTTTTAAAAACAGTCATTTTCCCATGGCAAGGAGACACTCATTTTCTGTGAGAAAATGCATTTAAAAGGAGGAATTTCATCAGAAACACTAAAAATACATATTGTACGTGCCTGAAGACGCACAGAACCTTGAAATAAAAGGTTTCGCACCAAAAAACACATGGGTGAAAGCCCTATTTTAAGGCTCTGAGTGTTTGCAGATATGTACAACAGGTATGGTTACATTATAACGTTTTTAATGAAATCATGTTTCTCTCGACGAGAAAATGCGTTTAAAGCAAAAAAAAGGATTCACTCTGTCTGGCATTGGACCAAGCTACCAACACCCTAAACAATGATCAGAACTGGTGAAATTACACTTGGACATTGGGAGAAAACACATAACTCTTAAGGATGTGTTGCAGACTTGTTCAATAGATTCATTATCTTTTGTTTTGGATGAAATTGTGCTCTTCTTGTCGAGAAAATGCGTTTAACGCAATAAAAAGATTTAGTGCTTTACGCACATGGACTAGGTTACCAAATTTAAAAAATGTGAAATAATAAAGCCGGGAGTCGTTTTTGTTGTTTTAACAAACACATTTCCTTGACCAGAATATGCTTTTTCTTAAAAGCCATTTTCCCATGGCTAGAGTCTCATTTTCTGTGAGAAAATGCATTTAAAAGGAGGAATTTCATTAAAAACACTAAAAATACATATTGTACGTGCCTGAAGACGCACAGAACCTTGAAATAAAAGGTTTCGCACCAAAAAACACATGGGTGAAAGCCCTATTTTAAGGCTCTGAGTGTTTGCAGATATGTACAACAGGTATGTTTACATTATAACGTTTTTAATGAAATCATGTTTCTCTCGACGAGAAAATGCGTTTACAGCAATAAAAACGATTCACTCTGTCTGGCATTGGACCAAGCTACCAACAACCTAAACAATGATCAGAACTGGTGAAATTACACTTTGACATTGGGAGAAAACACGTAACTCTTAAGGATGTGTTGCAGACTTGTTCAATAGATTCATTATCTTTTGTTTTTGATGAAATTGTGTTCTTCTTGTCGAGAAAATGCGTTTAACGCGATAAAACGATTTAGTTCTTCAGGCACATGGACTTGGTCACCAAATGTAAAAAATGTGAAATAATGAAGCCGGGCGTCGTTTTTATTGTTTACAAACACATTTCCTTGACCAGATTATGACTTTTTAAAAACAGTCATTTTCCCATGGCAAGGAGACACTCATTTTCTGTGAGAAAATCATTTAAAAGGAGGAATTTCATCAACGCTAAAAATACATAATGTACGTGTCTGAAAACGCACAGAACTTGAAATAGTAGCTTTCTTACCAAGAAACACATGGTTGAAAAACCTATTTTAACGATCTGAGTATTTGCAGACATGTACAACAGTTATTCTTAAACTATAACGTTTTCAATGAAATCATGTTTCTCATGAGGAGATAAACCGTTTAAAGCAATAAAAAGGATTCACTGTGTCTGGCATTTTGACCAACCTACCAACTAGCTAAACAATGATCAGAACTGGTGCAATTACACATTGACATTGGGTGAAAACACGTAACTCTTAAGGATGTGTTGCAGACTTGTTGAATAGATTCATTTTCTTTTGTTTTTGATGAAATTGTGCTTTTCATGTCGAGAAAATGCGTTTAACGCAATAAAAAGATTTAGTGCTTTACGCACATGGACTAGGTTACCAAATTTAAAAAATGTGAAATAATAAAGCCGGGAGTCGTTTTTGTTGTTTACAAACACATTTCCTTGACCAGAATATGCTTTTTCTTAAAAGCCATTTTCCCATGGCTAGGAGACACTCATTTTCTGTGAGAAAATGCATTTAAAAGGAGGAATTTCATCAGAAAAACTAAAAATACATATTGTACGTGTCTGAAAACGCACAGAACATGAAATAGTAGCTTTCTTACCGAGAAACACATGGTTGAAAAACCTATTTTAACGATCTGAGTGTTTGCAGACATGTACAAGTTATTCTTAAACTATAACGTTTTCAATGAAATCATGTTTCTCATGAGGAGATAAACCGTTTAAAGCAATAAAAACGATTCACTGTGTCTGGCATTTTGACCAAGCCACCAACTAGCTAAACAATGATCAGAACTGATGCAATTACACATTGACATTGGGTGAAAACACGTAACTCTTAAGGATGTGTTGCAGACTTGTTCAATAGATTCATTTTCTTTTGTTTTTGATGAAATTGTGCTTTTCATGTCGAGAAAATGCGTTTAACGCAATAAAAAGATTTAGTGCTTTACGCACATGGACTAGGTTACCAAATTTAAAAAAATGTGAAATAATGAAGGCGGGAGTCGTTTTTATTGTTTACAAACACATTTCCTTGACCAGATTATGCCTTTTTAAAAACAGTCATTTTCCCATGGTAAGGAGACACTCATTTTCTGTGAGAAAATGCATTTAAAAGGAGGAATTTCATCAGAAACACTAAAAATACATATTGTACGTGCCTGAAGACGCACAGAACCTTGAAATAAAAGGTTTCGCACCAAAAACACATGGGTGAAAGCCCTATTTTAAGGCTCTGAGTGTTTGCAGATATGTACAACAGGTATGTTTAAATTATAACGTTTTTAATGAAATCATGTTTCTCTCGACGAGAAAATGCGTTTAAAGCAAAAAAAAGGATTCACTCTGTCTGGCATTGGACCAAGCTACCAACACCCTAAACAATGATCAGAACTGGTGAAATTACACTTTGACATTGGGAGAAAACACATAACTCTTAAGGATGTGTTGCAGACTTGTTCAATAGATTCATTATCTTTTGTTTTGGATGAAATTGTGCTCTTCTTGTCGAGAAAATGCGTTTAACGCAATAAAAAGATTTAGTGCTTTACGCACATGGACTAGGTTACCAAATTTAAAAAATGTGAAATAATGAAGCCGGGAGTCGTTTTTATTGTTTACAAACACATTTCCTTGACCAGATTATGACTTTTTAAAAACAGTCATTTTCCCATGGCAAGGAGACACTCATTTTCTGTGAGAAAATCATTTAAAAGGAGGAATTTCATCAACGCTAAAAATACATAATGTACGTGTCTGAAAACGCACAGAACATGAAATAGTAGCTTTCTTACCAAGAAACACATGGTTGAAAAACCTATTTTAACGATCTGAGTGTTTGCAGACATGTACAACAGTTATTCTTAAACTATACCGTTTTCAATGAAATCATGTTTCTCATGAGGAGATAAACCATTTAAAGCAATAAAAACGATTCACTGTGTCTGGCATTTTGACCAAGCCACCAACTAGCTAAACAATGATCAGAACTGGTGCAATTACACATTGACATTGGGTGAAAACACGTAACTCTTAAGGATGTGTTGCAGACTTGTTGAATAGATTCATTTTCTTTTGTTTTTGATGAAATTGTGCTTTTCATGTCGAGAAAATGCGTTTAACGCAATAAAAAGATTTAGTGCTTTACGCACATGGACTAGGTTACCAAATTTAAAAAAATGTGAAATAATGAAGGCGGGAGTCGTTTTTATTGTTTACAAACACATTTCCTTGACCAGATTATGCCTTTTTAAAAACAGTCATTTTCCCATGGTAAGGAGACACTCATTTTCTGTGAGAAAATGCATTTAAAAGGAGGAATTTCATCAGAAACACTAAAAATACATATTGTACGTGCCTGAAGACGCACAGAACCTTGAAATAAAAGGTTTCGCACCAAAAACACATGGGTGAAAGCCCTATTTTAAGGCTCTGAGTGTTTGCAGATATGTACAACAGGTATGTTTAAATTATAACGTTTTTAATGAAATCATGTTTCTCTCGACGAGAAAATGCGTTTAAAGCAAAAAAAAGGATTCACTCTGTCTGGCATTGGACCAAGCTACCAACACCCTAAACAATGATCAGAACTGGTGAAATTACACTTTGACATGGGAAAAAACACATAACTCTTAAGGATGTGTTGCAGACTTGTTCAATAGATTCATTATCTTTTGTTTTGGATGAAATTGTGCTCTTCTTGTCGAAAAAATGCGTTTAACGCAATAAAAAGATTTAGTGCTTTACGCACATGGACTAGGTTACCAAATTTAAAAAATGTGAAATAATGAAGCCGGGAGTCGTTTTTATTGTTTACAAACACATTTCCTTGACCAGATTATGACTTTTTAAAAACAGTCATTTTCCCATGGCAAGGAGACACTCATTTTCTGTGAGAAAATCATTTAAAAGGAGGAATTTCATCAACGCTAAAAATACATAATGTACGTGTCTGAAAACGCACAGAACATGAAATAGTAGCTTTCTTACCGAGAAACACATGGTTGAAAAATCTATTTTAACGATCTGAGTGTTTGCAGACATGTACAACAGTTATTCTTAAACTACAACTTTTTCAATGAAATCATGTTTCTCATGAGGAGATAAACCGTTTAAAGCAATAAAAACGATTCACTGTGTCTGGCATTTTGACCAAGCCACCAACTAGCTAAACAATGATCAGAACTGGTGCAATTACACATTGACATTGGGTGAAAACACGTAACTCTTAAGGATGTGTTGCAGACTTGTTGAATAGATTCATTTTCTTTTGTTTTTGATGAAATTGTGCTTTTCATGTCGAGAAAATGCGTTTAACGCAATAAAAAGATTTAGTGCTTTACGCACATGGACTAGGTTACCAAATTTAAAAAAATGTGAAATAATGAAGCCGGGAGTCGTTTTTATTGTTTACAAACACATTTCCTTGACCAGATTATGCCTTTTAAAAACAGTCATTTTCCCATGGCAAGGAGACACTCATTTTCTGTGAGAAAATGCATTTAAAAGGAGGAATTTCATCAGAAACACTAAAAATACATATTGTACGTGCCTGAAGACGCACAGAACCTTGAAATAAAAGGTTTCGCACCAAAAAACACATGGGTGAAAGCCCTATTTTAAGGCTCTGAGTGTTTGCAGATATGTACAACAGGTATGTTTAAATTATAACGTTTTTAATGAAATCATGTTTCTCTCGACGAGAAAATGCGTTTAAAGCAAAAAAAAGGATTCACTCTGTCTGGCATTGGACCAAGCTACCAACACCCTAAACAATGATCAGAACTGGTGAAATTACACTTTGACATTGGGAGAAAACACATAACTCTTAAGGATGTGTTGCAGACTTGTTCAATAGATTCATTATCTTTTGTTTTGGATGAAATTGTGCTCTTCTTGTCGAGAAAATGCGTTTAACGCAATAAAAAGATTTAGTGCTTTACGCACATGGACTAGGTTACCAAATTTAAAAAATGTGAAATAATAAAGCCGGGAGTCGTTTTTGTTGTTTTAACAAACACATTTCCTTGACCAGAATATGCTTTTTCTTAAAAGCCATTTTCCCATGGCTAGAGTCTCATTTTCTGTGAGAAAATGCATTTAAAAGGAGGAATTTCATTAAAAACACTAAAAATACATATTGTACGTGCCTGAAGACGCACAGAACCTTGAAATAAAAGGTTTCGCACCAAAAAACACATGGGTGAAAGCCCTATTTTAAGGCTCTGAGTGTTTGCAGATATGTACAACAGGTATGTTTACATTATAACGTTTTTAATGAAATCATGTTTCTCTCGACGAGAAAATGCGTTTACAGCAATAAAAACGATTCACTCTGTCTGGCATTGGACCAAGCTACCAACAACCTAAACAATGATCAGAACTGGTGAAATTACACTTTGACATTGGGAGAAAACACGTAACTCTTAAGGATGTGTTGCAGACTTGTTCAATAGATTCATTATCTTTTGTTTTTGATGAAATTGTGTTCTTCTTGTCGAGAAAATGCGTTTAACGCGATAAAACGATTTAGTTCTTCAGGCACATGGACTTGGTCACCAAATGTAAAAAATGTGAAATAATGAAGCCGGGAGTCGTTTTTATTGTTTACAAACACATTTCCTTGACCAGATTATGACTTTTTAAAAACAGTCATTTTCCCATGGCAAGGAGACACTCATTTTCTGTGAGAAAATCATTTAAAAGGAGGAATTTCATCAACGCTAAAAATACATAATGTACGTGTCTGAAAACGCACAGAACTTGAAATAGTAGCTTTCTTACCAAGAAACACATGGTTGAAAAACCTATTTTAACGATCTGAGTATTTGCAGCCATGTACAACAGTTATTCTTAAACTATAACGTTTTCAATGAAATCATGTTTCTCATGAGGAGATAAACCGTTTAAAGCAATAAAAAGGATTCACTGTGTCTGGCATTTTGACCAACCTACCAACTAGCTAAACAATGATCAGAACTGGTGCAATTACACATTGACATTGGGTGAAAACACGTAACTCTTAAGGATGTGTTGCAGACTTGTTGAATAGATTCATTTTCTTTTGTTTTTGATGAAATTGTGCTTTTCATGTCGAGAAAATGCGTTTAACGCAATAAAAAGATTTAGTGCTTTACGCACATGGACTAGGTTACCAAATTTAAAAAATGTGAAATAATAAAGCCGGGAGTCGTTTTTGTTGTTTACAAACACATTTCCTTGACCAGAATATGCTTTTTCTTAAAAGCCATTTTCCCATGGCTAGGAGACACTCATTTTCTGTGAGAAAATGCATTTAAAAGGAGGAATTTCATCAGAAAAACTAAAAATACATATTGTACGTGTCTGAAAACGCACAGAACATGAAATAGTAGCTTTCTTACCGAGAAACACATGGTTGAAAAACCTATTTTAACGATCTGAGTGTTTGCAGACATGTACAAGTTATTCTTAAACTATAACGTTTTCAATGAAATCATGTTTCTCATGAGGAGATAAACCGTTTAAAGCAATAAAAACGATTCACTGTGTCTGGCATTTTGACCAAGCCACCAACTAGCTAAACAATGATCAGAACTGATGCAATTACACATTGACATTGGGTGAAAACACGTAACTCTTAAGGATGTGTTGCAGACTTGTTCAATAGATTCATTTTCTTTTGTTTTTGATGAAATTGTGCTTTTCATGTCGAGAAAATGCGTTTAACGCAATAAAAAGATTTAGTGCTTTACGCACATGGAATAGGTTACCAAATTTAAAAAAATGTGAAATAATGAAGGCGGGAGTCGTTTTTATTGTTTACAAACACATTTCCTTGACCAGATTATGCCTTTTTAAAAACAGTCATTTTCCCATGGTAAGGAGACACTCATTTTCTGTGAGAAAATGCATTTAAAAGGAGGAATTTCATCAGAAACACTAAAAATACATATTGTACGTGCCTGAAGACGCACAGAACCTTGAAATAAAAGGTTTCGCACCAAAAACACATGGGTGAAAGCCCTATTTTAAGGCTCTGAGTGTTTGCAGATATGTACAACAGGTATGTTTAAATTATAACGTTTTTAATGAAATCATGTTTCTCTCGACGAGAAAATGCGTTTAAAGCAAAAAAAAAGGATTCACTCTGTCTGGCATTGGACCAAGCTACCAACACCCTAAACAATGATCAGAACTGGTGAAATTACACTTTGACATTGGGAGAAAACACATAACTCTTAAGGATGTGTTGCAGACTTGTTCAATAGATTCATTATCTTTTGTTTTGGATGAAATTGTGCTCTTCTTGTCGAGAAAATGCGTTTAACGCAATAAAAAGATTTAGTGCTTTACGCACATGGACTAGGTTACCAAATTTAAAAAATGTGAAATAATGAAGCCGGGAGTCGTTTTTATTGTTTACAAACACATTTCCTTGACCAGATTATGCCTTTTTAAAAACAGTCATTTTCCCATGGCAAGGAGACACTCATTTTCTGTGAGAAAATCATTTAAAAGGAGGAATTTCATCAACGCTAAAAATACATAATGTACGTGTCTGAAAACGCACAGAACATGAAATAGTAGCTTTCTTACCAAGAAACACATGGTTGAAAAACCTATTTTAACGATCTGAGTGTTTGCAGACATGTACAACAGTTATTCTTAAACTATACCGTTTTCAATGAAATCATGTTTCTCATGAGGAGATAAACCATTTAAAGCAATAAAAACGATTCACTGTGTCTGGCATTTTGACCAAGCCACCAACTAGCTAAACAATGATCAGAACTGGTGCAATTACACATTGACATTGGGTGAAAACACGTAACTCTTAAGGATGTGTTGCAGACTTGTTGAATAGATTCATTTTCTTTTGTTTTTGATGAAATTGTGCTTTTCATGTCGAGAAAATGCGTTTAACGCAATAAAAAGATTTAGTGCTTTACGCACATGGACTAGGTTACCAAATTTAAAAAAATGTGAAATAATGAAGGCGGGAGTCGTTTTTATTGTTTACAAACACATTTCCTTGACCAGATTATGCCTTTTTAAAAACAGTCATTTTCCCATGGTAAGGAGACACTCATTTTCTGTGAGAAAATGCATTTAAAAGGAGGAATTTCATCAGAAACACTAAAAATACATATTGTACGTGCCTGAAGACGCACAGAACCTTGAAATAAAAGGTTTCGCACCAAAAACACATGGGTGAAAGCCCTATTTTAAGGCTCTGAGTGTTTGCAGATATGTACAACAGGTATGTTTAAATTATAACGTTTTTAATGAAATCATGTTTCTCTCGACGAGAAAATGCGTTTAAAGCAAAAAAAAGGATTCACTCTGTCTGGCATTGGACCAAGCTACCAACACCCTAAACAATGATCAGAACTGGTGAAATTACACTTTGACATGGGAAAAAACACATAACTCTTAAGGATGTGTTGCAGACTTGTTCAATAGATTCATTATCTTTTGTTTTGGATGAAATTGTGCTCTTCTTGTCGAGAAAATGCGTTTAACGCAATAAAAAGATTTAGTGCTTTACGCACATGGACTAGGTTACCAAATTTAAAAAATGTGAAATAATGAAGCCGGGAGTCGTTTTTATTGTTTACAAACACATTTCCTTGACCAGATTATGACTTTTTAAAAACAGTCATTTTCCCATGGCAAGGAGACACTCATTTTCTGTGAGAAAATCATTTAAAAGGAGGAATTTCATCAACGCTAAAAATACATAATGTACGTGTCTGAAAACGCACAGAACATGAAATAGTAGCTTTCTTACCGAGAAACACATGGTTGAAAAACCTATTTTAACGATCTGAGTGTTTGCAGACATGTACAACAGTTATTCTTAAACTACAACTTTTTCAATGAAATCATGTTTCTCATGAGGAGATAAACCGTTTAAAGCAATAAAAACGATTCACTGTGTCTGGCATTTTGACCAAGCCACCAACTAGCTAAACAATGATCAGAACTGGTGCAATTACACATTGACATTGGGTGAAAACACGTAACTCTTAAGGATGTGTTGCAGACTTGTTGAATAGATTCATTTTCTTTTGTTTTTGATGAAATTGTGCTTTTCATGTCGAGAAAATGCGTTTAACGCAATAAAAAGATTTAGTGCTTTACGCACATGGACTAGGTTACCAAATTTAAAAAAATGTGAAATAATGAAGCCGGGAGTCGTTTTTATTGTTTACAAACACATTTCCTTGACCAGATTATGCCTTTTAAAAACAGTCATTTTCCCATGGCAAGGAGACACTCATTTTCTGTGAGAAAATGCATTTAAAAGGAGGAATTTCATCAGAAACACTAAAAATACATATTGTACGTGCCTGAAGACGCACAGAACCTTGAAATAAAAGGTTTCGCACCAAAAAACACATGGGTGAAAGCCCTATTTTAAGGCTCTGAGTGTTTGCAGATATGTACAACAGGTATGTTTTACATTATAACGTTTTTAATGAAATCATGTTTCTCTCGACGAGAAAATGCGTTTAAAGCAAAAAAAAGGATTCACTCTGTCTGGCATTGGACCAAGCTACCAACACCCTAAACAATGATCAGAACTGGTGAAATTACACTTTGACATTGGGAGAAAACACATAACTCTTAAGGATGTGTTGCAGACTTGTTCAATAGATTCATTATCTTTTGTTTTGGATGAAATTGTGCTCTTCTTGTCGAGAAAATGCGTTTAACGCAATAAAAAGATTTAGTGCTTTACGCACATGGACTAGGTTACCAAATTTAAAAAATGTGAAATAATAAAGCCGGGAGTCGTTTTTGTTGTTTTAACAAACACATTTCCTTGACCAGAATATGCTTTTTCTTAAAAGCCATTTTCCCATGGCTAGAGTCTCATTTTCTGTGAGAAAATGCATTTAAAAGGAGGAATTTCATTAAAAACACTAAAAATACATATTGTACGTGCCTGAAGACGCACAGAACCTTGAAATAAAAGGTTTCGCACCAAAAAACACATGGGTGAAAGCCCTATTTTAAGGCTCTGAGTGTTTGCAGATATGTACAACAGGTATGTTTACATTATAACGTTTTTAATGAAATCATGTTTCTCTCGACGAGAAAATGCGTTTACAGCAATAAAAACGATTCACTCTGTCTGGCATTGGACCAAGCTACCAACAACCTAAACAATGATCAGAACTGGTGAAATTACACTTTGACATTGGGAGAAAACACGTAACTCTTAAGGATGTGTTGCAGACTTGTTCAATAGATTCATTATCTTTTGTTTTTGATGAAATTGTGTTCTTCTTGTCGAGAAAATGCGTTTAACGCGATAAAACGATTTAGTTCTTCAGGCACATGGACTTGGTCACCAAATGTAAAAAATGTGAAATAATGAAGCCGGGAGTCGTTTTTGTTGTTTACAAACACATTTCCTTGACCAGAATATGCTTTTTCTTAAAAGCCATTTTCCCATGGCTAGGAGACACTCATTTTCTGTGAGAAAATGCATTTAAAAGGAGGAATTTCATCAGAAAAACTAAAAATACATATTGTACGTGTCTGAAAACGCACAGAACATGAAATAGTAGCTTTCTTACCGAGAAACACATGGTTGAAAAACCTATTTTAACGATCTGAGTGTTTGCAGACATGTACAAGTTATTCTTAAACTATAACGTTTTCAATGAAATCATGTTTCTCATGAGGAGATAAACCGTTTAAAGCAATAAAAACGATTCACTGTGTCTGGCATTTTGACCAAGCCACCAACTAGCTAAACAATGATCAGAACTGATGCAATTACACATTGACATTGGGTGAAAACACGTAACTCTTAAGGATGTGTTGCAGACTTGTTCAATAGATTCATTTTCTTTTGTTTTTGATGAAATTGTGCTTTTCATGTCGAGAAAATGCGTTTAACGCAATAAAAAGATTTAGTGCTTTACGCACATGGACTAGGTTACCAAATTTAAAAAAAATGTGAAATAATGAAGGCGGGAGTCGTTTTTATTGTTTACAAACACATTTCCTTGACCAGATTATGCCTTTTTAAAAACAGTCATTTTCCCATGGTAAGGAGACACTCATTTTCTGTGAGAAAATGCATTTAAAAGGAGGAATTTCATCAGAAACACTAAAAATACATATTGTACGTGCCTGAAGACGCACAGAACCTTGAAATAAAAGGTTTCGCACCAAAAACACATGGGTGAAAGCCCTATTTTAAGGCTCTGAGTGTTTGCAGATATGTACAACAGGTATGTTTAAATTATAACGTTTTTAATGAAATCATGTTTCTCTCGACGAGAAAATGCGTTTAAAGCCAAAAAAAGGATTCACTCTGTCTGGCATTGGACCAAGCTACCAACACCCTAAACAATGATCAGAACTGGTGAAATTACACTTTGACATTGGGAGAAAACACATAACTCTTAAGGATGTGTTGCAGACTTGTTCAATAGATTCATTATCTTTTGTTTTGGATGAAATTGTGCTCTTCTTGTCGAGAAAATGCGTTTAACGCAATAAAAAGATTTAGTGCTTTACGCACATGGACTAGGTTACCAAATTTAAAAAATGTGAAATAATGAAGCCGGGAGTCGTTTTTATTGTTTACAAACACATTTCCTTGACCAGATTATGCCTTTTTAAAAACAGTCATTTTCCCATGGCAAGGAGACACTCATTTTCTGTGAGAAAATCATTTAAAAGGAGGAATTTCATCAACGCTAAAAATACATAATGTACGTGTCTGAAAACGCACAGAACATGAAATAGTAGCTTTCTTACCGAGAAACACATGGTTGAAAAACCTATTTTAACGATCTGAGTGTTTGCAGACATGTACAACAGTTATTCTTAAACTACAACTTTTTCAATGAAATCATGTTTCTCATGAGGAGATAAACCGTTTAAAGCAATAAAAACGATTCACTGTGTCTGGCATTTTGACCAAGCCACCAACTAGCTAAACAATGATCAGAACTGGTGCAATTACACATTGACATTGGGTGAAAACACGTAACTCTTAAGGATGTGTTGCAGACTTGTTGAATAGATTCATTTTCTTTTGTTTTTGATGAAATTGTGCTTTTCATGTCGAGAAAATGCGTTTAACGCAATAAAAAGATTTAGTGCTTTACGCACATGGACTAGGTTACCAAATTTAAAAAAATGTGAAATAATGAAGCCGGGAGTCGTTTTTATTGTTTACAAACACATTTCCTTGACCAGATTATGCCTTTTAAAAACAGTCATTTTCCCATGGCAAGGAGACACTCATTTTCTGTGAGAAAATGCATTTAAAAGGAGGAATTTCATCAGAAACACTAAAAATACATATTGTACGTGCCTGAAGACGCACAGAACCTTGAAATAAAAGGTTTCGCACCAAAAAACACATGGGTGAAAGCCCTATTTTAAGGCTCTGAGTGTTTGCAGATATGTACAACAGGTATGTTTACATTATAACGTTTTTAATGAAATCATGTTTCTCTCGACGAGAAAATGCGTTTAAAGCCAAAAAAAGGATTCACTCTGTCTGGCATTGGACCAAGCTACCAACACCCTAAACAATGATCAGAACTGGTGAAATTACACTTTGACATTGGGAGAAAACACATAACTCTTAAGGATGTGTTGCAGACTTGTTCAATAGATTCATTATCTTTTGTTTTGGATGAAATTGTGCTCTTCTTGTCGAGAAAATGCGTTTAACGCAATAAAAAGATTTAGTGCTTTACGCACATGGACTAGGTTACCAAATTTAAAAAATGTGAAATAATAAAGCCGGGAGTCGTTTTTGTTGTTTTAACAAACACATTTCCTTGACCAGAATATGCTTTTTCTTAAAAGCCATTTTCCCATGGCTAGAGTCTCATTTTCTGTGAGAAAATGCATTTAAAAGGAGGAATTTCATTAAAAACACTAAAAATACATATTGTACGTGCCTGAAGACGCACAGAACCTTGAAATAAAAGGTTTCGCACCAAAAAACACATGGGTGAAAGCCCTATTTTAAGGCTCTGAGTGTTTGCAGATATGTACAACAGGTATGTTTACATTATAACGTTTTTAATGAAATCATGTTTCTCTCGACGAGAAAATGCGTTTACAGCAATAAAAACGATTCACTCTGTCTGGCATTGGACCAAGCTACCAACAACCTAAACAATGATCAGAACTGGTGAAATTACACTTTGACATTGGGAGAAAACACGTAACTCTTAAGGATGTGTTGCAGACTTGTTCAATAGATTCATTATCTTTTGTTTTTGATGAAATTGTGTTCTTCTTGTCGAGAAAATGCGTTTAACGCGATAAAACGATTTAGTTCTTCAGGCACATGGACTTGGTCACCAAATGTAAAAAATGTGAAATAATGAAGCCGGGAGTCGTTTTTATTGTTTACAAACACATTTCCTTGACCAGATTATGACTTTTTAAAAACAGTCATTTTCCCATGGCAAGGAGACACTCATTTTCTGTGAGAAAATCATTTAAAAGGAGGAATTTCATCAACGCTAAAAATACATAATGTACGTGTCTGAAAACGCACAGAACTTGAAATAGTAGCTTTCTTACCAAGAAACACATGGTTGAAAAACCTATTTTAACGATCTGAGTATTTGCAGACATGTACAACAGTTATTCTTAAACTATAACGTTTTCAATGAAATCATGTTTCTCATGAGGAGATAAACCGTTTAAAGCAATAAAAAGGATTCACTGTGTCTGGCATTTTGACCAACCTACCAACTAGCTAAACAATGATCAGAACTGGTGCAATTACACATTGACATTGGGTGAAAACACGTAACTCTTAAGGATGTGTTGCAGACTTGTTGAATAGATTCATTTTCTTTTGTTTTTGATGAAATTGTGCTTTTCATGTCGAGAAAATGCGTTTAACGCAATAAAAAGATTTAGTGCTTTACGCACATGGACTAGGTTACCAAATTTTAAAAAATGTGAAATAATGAAGCCGGGAGTCGTTTTTATTGTTTACAAACACATTTCCTTGACCAGATTATGCCTTTTAAAAACAGTCATTTTCCCATGGCAAGGAGACACTCATTTTCTGTGAGAAAATGCATTTAAAAGGAGGAATTTCATCAGAAACACTAAAAATACATATTGTACGTGCCTGAAGACGCACAGAACCTTGAAATAAAAGGTTTCGCACCAAAAACACATGGGTGAAAGCCCTATTTTAAGGCTCTGAGTGTTTGCAGATATGTACAACAGGTATGTTTAAATTATAACGTTTTTAATGAAATCATGTTTCTCTCGACGAGAAAATGCGTTTAAAGCAAAAAAAAGGATTCACTCTGTCTGGCATTGGACCAAGCTACCAACACCCTAAACAATGATCAGAACTGGTGAAATTACACTTTGACATGGGAAAAAACACATAACTCTTAAGGATGTGTTGCAGACTTGTTCAATAGATTCATTATCTTTTGTTTTGGATGAAATTGTGCTCTTCGTGTCGAGAAAATGCGTTTAACGCAATAAAAAGATTTAGTGCTTTACGCACATGGACTAGGTTACCAAATTTAAAAAATGTGAAATAATGAAGCCGGGAGTCGTTTTTATTGTTTACAAACACATTTCCTTGACCAGATTATGACTTTTTAAAAACAGTCATTTTCCCATGGCAAGGAGACACTCATTTTCTGTGAGAAAATCATTTAAAAGGAGGAATTTCATCAACGCTAAAAATACATAATGTACGTGTGTGAAAACGCACAGAACATGAAATAGTAGCTTTCTTACCGAGAAACACATGGTTGAAAAACCTATTTTAACGATCTGAGTGTTTGCAGACATGTACAACAGTTATTCTTAAACTACAACTTTTTCAATGAAATCATGTTTCTCATGAGGAGATAAACCGTTTAAAGCAATAAAAACGATTCACTGTGTCTGGCATTTTGACCAAGCCACCAACTAGCTAAACAATGATCAGAACTGGTGCAATTACACATTGACATTGGGTGAAAACACGGAACTCTTAAGGATGTGTTGCAGACTTGTTGAATAGATTCATTTTCTTTTGTTTTTGATGAAATTGTGCTTTTCATGTCGAGAAAATGCGTTTAACGCAATAAAAAGATTTAGTGCTTTACGCACATGGACTAGGTTACCAAATTTAAAAAAATGTGAAATAATGAAGCCGGGAGTCGTTTTTATTGTTTACAAACACATTTCCTTGACCAGATTATGCCTTTTAAAAACAGTCATTTTCCCATGGCAAGGAGACACTCATTTTCTGTGAGAAAATGCATTTAAAAGGAGGAATTTCATCAGAAACACTAAAAATACATATTGTACGTGCCTGAAGACGCACAGAACCTTGAAATAAAAGGTTTCGCACCAAAAAACACATGGGTGAAAGCCCTATTTTAAGGCTCTGAGTGTTTGCAGATATGTACAACAGGTATGTTTACATTATAACGTTTTTAATGAAATCATGTTTCTCTCGACGAGAAAATGCGTTTAAAGCCAAAAAAAGGATTCACTCTGTCTGGCATTGGACCAAGCTACCAACACCCTAAACAATGATCAGAACTGGTGAAATTACACTTTGACATTGGGAGAAAACACATAACTCTTAAGGATGTGTTGCAGACTTGTTCAATAGATTCATTATCTTTTGTTTTGGATGAAATTGTGCTCTTCTTGTCGAGAAAATGCGTTTAACGCAATAAAAAGATTTAGTGCTTTACGCACATGGACTAGGTTACCAAATTTAAAAAATGTGAAATAATAAAGCCGGGAGTCGTTTTTGTTGTTTTAACAAACACATTTCCTTGACCAGAATATGCTTTTTCTTAAAAGCCATTTTCCCATGGCTAGAGTCTCATTTTCTGTGAGAAAATGCATTTAAAAGGAGGAATTTCATTAAAAACACTAAAAATACATATTGTACGTGCCTGAAGACGCACAGAACCTTGAAATAAAAGGTTTCGCACCAAAAAACACATGGGTGAAAGCCCTATTTTAAGGCTCTGAGTGTTTGCAGATATGTACAACAGGTATGTTTACATTATAACGTTTTTAATGAAATCATGTTTCTCTCGACGAGAAAATGCGTTTACAGCAATAAAAACGATTCACTCTGTCTGGCATTGGACCAACCTACCAACAACCTAAACAATGATCAGAACTGGTGAAATTACACTTTGACATTGGGAGAAAACACGTAACTCTTAAGGATGTGTTGCAGACTTGTTCAATAGATTCATTATCTTTTGTTTTTGATGAAATTGTGTTCTTCTTGTCGAGAAAATGCGTTTAACGCGATAAAACGATTTAGTTCTTCAGGCACATGGACTTGGTCACCAAATGTAAAAAATGTGAAATAATGAAGCCGGGAGTCGTTTTTATTGTTTACAAACACATTTCCTTGACCAGATTATGACTTTTTAAAAACAGTCATTTTCCCATGGCAAGGAGACACTCATTTTCTGTGAGAAAATCATTTAAAAGGAGGAATTTCATCAACGCTAAAAATACATAATGTACGTGTCTGAAAACGCACAGAACTTGAAATAGTAGCTTTCTTACCAAGAAACACATGGTTGAAAAACCTATTTTAACGATCTGAGTATTTGCAGCCATGTACAACAGTTATTCTTAAACTATAACGTTTTCAATGAAATCATGTTTCTCATGAGGAGATAAACCGTTTAAAGCAATAAAAAGGATTCACTGTGTCTGGCATTTTGACCAACCTACCAACTAGCTAAACAATGATCAGAACTGGTGCAATTACACATTGACATTGGGTGAAAACACGTAACTCTTAAGGATGTGTTGCAGACTTGTTGAATAGATTCATTTTCTTTTGTTTTTGATGAAATTGTGCTTTTCATGTCGAGAAAATGCGTTTAACGCAATAAAAAGATTTAGTGCTTTACGCACATGGACTAGGTTACCAAATTTAAAAAATGTGAAATAATGAAGCCGGGAGTCGTTTTTATTGTTTACAAACACATTTCCTTGACCAGATTATGACTTTTTAAAAACAGTCATTTTCCCATGGCAAGGAGACACTCATTTTCTGTGAGAAAATGCATTTAAAAGGAGGAATTTCATCAGAAACACTAAAAATACATATTGTACGTGCCTGAAGACGCACAGAACCTTGAAATAAAAGGTTTCGCACCAAAAAACACATGGGTGAAAGCCCTATTTTAAGGCTCTGAGTGTTTGCAGATATGTACAACAGGTATGTTTACATTATAACGTTTTTAATGAAATCATGTTTCTCTCGACGAGAAAATGCGTTTAAAGCCAAAAAAAGGATTCACTCTGTCTGGCATTGGACCAAGCTACCAACACCCTAAACAATGATCAGAACTGGTGAAATTACACTTTGACATTGGGAGAAAACACATAACTCTTAAGGATGTGTTGCAGACTTGTTCAATAGATTCATTATCTTTTGTTTTGGATGAAATTGTGCTCTTCTTGTCGAGAAAATGCGTTTAACGCAATAAAAAGATTTAGTGCTTTACGCACATGGACTAGGTTACCAAATTTAAAAAATGTGAAATAATAAAGCCGGGAGTCGTTTTTGTTGTTTTAACAAACACATTTCCTTGACCAGAATATGCTTTTTCTTAAAAGCCATTTTCCCATGGCTAGAGTCTCATTTTCTGTGAGAAAATGCATTTAAAAGGAGGAATTTCATTAAAAACACTAAAAATACATATTGTACGTGCCTGAAGACGCACAGAACCTTGAAATAAAAGGTTTCGCACCAAAAAACACATGGGTGAAAGCCCTATTTTAAGGCTCTGAGTGTTTGCAGATATGTACAACAGGTATGTTTACATTATAACGTTTTTAATGAAATCATGTTTCTCTCGACGAGAAAATGCGTTTACAGCAATAAAAACGATTCACTCTGTCTGGCATTGGACCAAGCTACCAACAACCTAAACAATGATCAGAACTGGTGAAATTACACTTTGACATTGGGAGAAAACACGTAACTCTTAAGGATGTGTTGCAGACTTGTTCAATAGATTCATTATCTTTTGTTTTTGATGAAATTGTGTTCTTCTTGTCGAGAAAATGCGTTTAACGCGATAAAACGATTTAGTTCTTCAGGCACATGGACTTGGTCACCAAATGTAAAAAATGTGAAATAATGAAGCCGGGAGTCGTTTTTATTGTTTACAAACACATTTCCTTGACCAGATTATGACTTTTTAAAAACAGTCATTTTCCCATGGCAAGGAGACACTCATTTTCTGTGAGAAAATCATTTAAAAGGAGGAATTTCATCAACGCTAAAAATACATAATGTACGTGTCTGAAAACGCACAGAACTTGAAATAGTAGCTTTCTTACCAAGAAACACATGGTTGAAAAACCTATTTTAACGATCTGAGTATTTGCAGACATGTACAACAGTTATTCTTAAACTATAACGTTTTCAATGAAATCATGTTTCTCATGAGGAGATAAACCGTTTAAAGCAATAAAAAGGATTCACTGTGTCTGGCATTTTGACCAACCTACCAACTAGCTAAACAATGATCAGAACTGGTGCAATTACACATTGACATTGGGTGAAAACACGTAACTCTTAAGGATGTGTTGCAGACTTGTTGAATAGATTCATTTTCTTTTGTTTTTGATGAAATTGTGCTTTTCATGTCGAGAAAATGCGTTTAACGCAATAAAAAGATTTAGTGCTTTACGCACATGGACTAGGTTACCAAATTTTAAAAAATGTGAAATAATGAAGCCGGGAGTCGTTTTTATTGTTTACAAACACATTTCCTTGACCAGATTATGCCTTTTAAAAACAGTCATTTTCCCATGGCAAGGAGACACTCATTTTCTGTGAGAAAATGCATTTAAAAGGAGGAATTTCATCAGAAACACTAAAAATACATATTGTACGTGCCTGAAGACGCACAGAACCTTGAAATAAAAGGTTTCGCACCAAAAACACATGGGTGAAAGCCCTATTTTAAGGCTCTGAGTGTTTGCAGATATGTACAACAGGTATGTTTAAATTATAACGTTTTTAATGAAATCATGTTTCTCTCGACGAGAAAATGCGTTTAAAGCAAAAAAAAGGATTCACTCTGTCTGGCATTGGACCAAGCTACCAACACCCTAAACAATGATCAGAACTGGTGAAATTACACTTTGACATGGGAAAAAACACATAACTCTTAAGGATGTGTTGCAGACTTGTTCAATAGATTCATTATCTTTTGTTTTGGATGAAATTGTGCTCTTCGTGTCGAGAAAATGCGTTTAACGCAATAAAAAGATTTAGTGCTTTACGCACATGGACTAGGTTACCAAATTTAAAAAATGTGAAATAATGAAGCCGGGAGTCGTTTTTATTGTTTACAAACACATTTCCTTGACCAGATTATGACTTTTTAAAAACAGTCATTTTCCCATGGCAAGGAGACACTCATTTTCTGTGAGAAAATCATTTAAAAGGAGGAATTTCATCAACGCTAAAAATACATAATGTACGTGTGTGAAAACGCACAGAACATGAAATAGTAGCTTTCTTACCGAGAAACACATGGTTGAAAAACCTATTTTAACGATCTGAGTGTTTGCAGACATGTACAACAGTTATTCTTAAACTACAACTTTTTCAATGAAATCATGTTTCTCATGAGGAGATAAACCGTTTAAAGCAATAAAAACGATTCACTGTGTCTGGCATTTTGACCAAGCCACCAACTAGCTAAACAATGATCAGAACTGGTGCAATTACACATTGACATTGGGTGAAAACACGGAACTCTTAAGGATGTGTTGCAGACTTGTTGAATAGATTCATTTTCTTTTGTTTTTGATGAAATTGTGCTTTTCATGTCGAGAAAATGCGTTTAACGCAATAAAAAGATTTAGTGCTTTACGCACATGGACTAGGTTACCAAATTTAAAAAAATGTGAAATAATGAAGCCGGGAGTCGTTTTTATTGTTTACAAACACATTTCCTTGACCAGATTATGCCTTTTAAAAACAGTCATTTTCCCATGGCAAGGAGACACTCATTTTCTGTGAGAAAATGCATTTAAAAGGAGGAATTTCATCAGAAACACTAAAAATACATATTGTACGTGCCTGAAGACGCACAGAACCTTGAAATAAAAGGTTTCGCACCAAAAAACACATGGGTGAAAGCCCTATTTTAAGGCTCTGAGTGTTTGCAGATATGTACAACAGGTATGTTTACATTATAACGTTTTTAATGAAATCATGTTTCTCTCGACGAGAAAATGCGTTTAAAGCCAAAAAAAGGATTCACTCTGTCTGGCATTGGACCAAGCTACCAACACCCTAAACAATGATCAGAACTGGTGAAATTACACTTTGACATTGGGAGAAAACACATAACTCTTAAGGATGTGTTGCAGACTTGTTCAATAGATTCATTATCTTTTGTTTTGGATGAAATTGTGCTCTTCTTGTCGAGAAAATGCGTTTAACGCAATAAAAAGATTTAGTGCTTTACGCACATGGACTAGGTTACCAAATTTAAAAAATGTGAAATAATAAAGCCGGGAGTCGTTTTTGTTGTTTTAACAAACACATTTCCTTGACCAGAATATGCTTTTTCTTAAAAGCCATTTTCCCATGGCTAGAGTCTCATTTTCTGTGAGAAAATGCATTTAAAAGGAGGAATTTCATTAAAAACACTAAAAATACATATTGTACGTGCCTGAAGACGCACAGAACCTTGAAATAAAAGGTTTCGCACCAAAAAACACATGGGTGAAAGCCCTATTTTAAGGCTCTGAGTGTTTGCAGATATGTACAACAGGTATGTTTACATTATAACGTTTTTAATGAAATCATGTTTCTCTCGACGAGAAAATGCGTTTACAGCAATAAAAACGATTCACTCTGTCTGGCATTGGACCAACCTACCAACAACCTAAACAATGATCAGAACTGGTGAAATTACACTTTGACATTGGGAGAAAACACGTAACTCTTAAGGATGTGTTGCAGACTTGTTCAATAGATTCATTATCTTTTGTTTTTGATGAAATTGTGTTCTTCTTGTCGAGAAAATGCGTTTAACGCGATAAAACGATTTAGTTCTTCAGGCACATGGACTTGGTCACCAAATGTAAAAAATGTGAAATAATGAAGCCGGGAGTCGTTTTTATTGTTTACAAACACATTTCCTTGACCAGATTATGACTTTTTAAAAACAGTCATTTTCCCATGGCAAGGAGACACTCATTTTCTGTGAGAAAATCATTTAAAAGGAGGAATTTCATCAACGCTAAAAATACATAATGTACGTGTCTGAAAACGCACAGAACTTGAAATAGTAGCTTTCTTACCAAGAAACACATGGTTGAAAAACCTATTTTAACGATCTGAGTATTTGCAGCCATGTACAACAGTTATTCTTAAACTATAACGTTTTCAATGAAATCATGTTTCTCATGAGGAGATAAACCGTTTAAAGCAATAAAAAGGATTCACTGTGTCTGGCATTTTGACCAACCTACCAACTAGCTAAACAATGATCAGAACTGGTGCAATTACACATTGACATTGGGTGAAAACACGTAACTCTTAAGGATGTGTTGCAGACTTGTTGAATAGATTCATTTTCTTTTGTTTTTGATGAAATTGTGCTTTTCATGTCGAGAAAATGCGTTTAACGCAATAAAAAGATTTAGTGCTTTACGCACATGGACTAGGTTACCAAATTTAAAAAATGTGAAATAATAAAGCCGGGAGTCGTTTTTGTTGTTTACAAACACATTTCCTTGACCAGAATATGCTTTTTCTTAAAAGCCATTTTCCCATGGCTAGGAGACACTCATTTTCTGTGAGAAAATGCATTTAAAAGGAGGAATTTCATCAGAAAAACTAAAAATACATATTGTACGTGTCTGAAAACGCACAGAACATGAAATAGTAGCTTTCTTACCGAGAAACACATGGTTGAAAAACCTATTTTAACGATCTGAGTGTTTGCAGACATGTACAAGTTATTCTTAAACTATAACGTTTTCAATGAAATCATGTTTCTCATGAGGAGATAAACCGTTTAAAGCAATAAAAACGATTCACTGTGTCTGGCATTTTGACCAAGCCACCAACTAGCTAAACAATGATCAGAACTGATGCAATTACACATTGACATTGGGTGAAAACACGTAACTCTTAAGGATGTGTTGCAGACTTGTTCAATAGATTCATTTTCTTTTGTTTTTGATGAAATTGTGCTTTTCATGTCGAGAAAATGCGTTTAACGCAATAAAAAGATTTAGTGCTTTACGCACATGGAATAGGTTACCAAATTTAAAAAAATGTGAAATAATGAAGGCGGGAGTCGTTTTTATTGTTTACAAACACATTTCCTTGACCAGATTATGCCTTTTTAAAAACAGTCATTTTCCCATGGTAAGGAGACACTCATTTTCTGTGAGAAAATGCATTTAAAAGGAGGAATTTCATCAGAAACACTAAAAATACATATTGTACGTGCCTGAAGACGCACAGAACCTTGAAATAAAAGGTTTCGCACCAAAAAACACATGGGTGAAAGCCCTATTTTAAGGCTCTGAGTGTTTGCAGATATGTACAACAGGTATGTTTACATTATAACGTTTTTAATGAAATCATGTTTCTCTCGACGAGAAAATGCGTTTAAAGCCAAAAAAAGGATTCACTCTGTCTGGCATTGGACCAAGCTACCAACACCCTAAACAATGATCAGAACTGGTGAAATTACACTTTGACATTGGGAGAAAACACATAACTCTTAAGGATGTGTTGCAGACTTGTTCAATAGATTCATTATCTTTTGTTTTGGATGAAATTGTGCTCTTCTTGTCGAGAAAATGCGTTTAACGCAATAAAAAGATTTAGTGCTTTACGCACATGGACTAGGTTACCAAATTTAAAAAATGTGAAATAATAAAGCCGGGAGTCGTTTTTGTTGTTTTAACAAACACATTTCCTTGACCAGAATATGCTTTTTCTTAAAAGCCATTTTCCCATGGCTAGAGTCTCATTTTCTGTGAGAAAATGCATTTAAAAGGAGGAATTTCATTAAAAACACTAAAAATACATATTGTACGTGCCTGAAGACGCACAGAACCTTGAAATAAAAGGTTTCGCACCAAAAAACACATGGGTGAAAGCCCTATTTTAAGGCTCTGAGTGTTTGCAGATATGTACAACAGGTATGTTTACATTATAACGTTTTTAATGAAATCATGTTTCTCTCGACGAGAAAATGCGTTTACAGCAATAAAAACGATTCACTCTGTCTGGCATTGGACCAAGCTACCAACAACCTAAACAATGATCAGAACTGGTGAAATTACACTTTGACATTGGGAGAAAACACGTAACTCTTAAGGATGTGTTGCAGACTTGTTCAATAGATTCATTATCTTTTGTTTTTGATGAAATTGTGTTCTTCTTGTCGAGAAAATGCGTTTAACGCGATAAAACGATTTAGTTCTTCAGGCACATGGACTTGGTCACCAAATGTAAAAAATGTGAAATAATGAAGCCGGGAGTCGTTTTTATTGTTTACAAACACATTTCCTTGACCAGATTATGACTTTTTAAAAACAGTCATTTTCCCATGGCAAGGAGACACTCATTTTCTGTGAGAAAATCATTTAAAAGGAGGAATTTCATCAACGCTAAAAATACATAATGTACGTGTCTGAAAACGCACAGAACTTGAAATAGTAGCTTTCTTACCAAGAAACACATGGTTGAAAAACCTATTTTAACGATCTGAGTATTTGCAGACATGTACAACAGTTATTCTTAAACTATAACGTTTTCAATGAAATCATGTTTCTCATGAGGAGATAAACCGTTTAAAGCAATAAAAAGGATTCACTGTGTCTGGCATTTTGACCAACCTACCAACTAGCTAAACAATGATCAGAACTGGTGCAATTACACATTGACATTGGGTGAAAACACGTAACTCTTAAGGATGTGTTGCAGACTTGTTGAATAGATTCATTTTCTTTTGTTTTTGATGAAATTGTGCTTTTCATGTCGAGAAAATGCGTTTAACGCAATAAAAAGATTTAGTGCTTTACGCACATGGACTAGGTTACCAAATTTTAAAAAATGTGAAATAATGAAGCCGGGAGTCGTTTTTATTGTTTACAAACACATTTCCTTGACCAGATTATGCCTTTTAAAAACAGTCATTTTCCCATGGCAAGGAGACACTCATTTTCTGTGAGAAAATGCATTTAAAAGGAGGAATTTCATCAGAAACACTAAAAATACATATTGTACGTGCCTGAAGACGCACAGAACCTTGAAATAAAAGGTTTCGCACCAAAAACACATGGGTGAAAGCCCTATTTTAAGGCTCTGAGTGTTTGCAGATATGTACAACAGGTATGTTTAAATTATAACGTTTTTAATGAAATCATGTTTCTCTCGACGAGAAAATGCGTTTAAAGCAAAAAAAAGGATTCACTCTGTCTGGCATTGGACCAAGCTACCAACACCCTAAACAATGATCAGAACTGGTGAAATTACACTTTGACATGGGAAAAAACACATAACTCTTAAGGATGTGTTGCAGACTTGTTCAATAGATTCATTATCTTTTGTTTTGGATGAAATTGTGCTCTTCGTGTCGAGAAAATGCGTTTAACGCAATAAAAAGATTTAGTGCTTTACGCACATGGACTAGGTTACCAAATTTAAAAAATGTGAAATAATGAAGCCGGGAGTCGTTTTTATTGTTTACAAACACATTTCCTTGACCAGATTATGACTTTTTAAAAACAGTCATTTTCCCATGGCAAGGAGACACTCATTTTCTGTGAGAAAATCATTTAAAAGGAGGAATTTCATCAACGCTAAAAATACATAATGTACGTGTGTGAAAACGCACAGAACATGAAATAGTAGCTTTCTTACCGAGAAACACATGGTTGAAAAACCTATTTTAACGATCTGAGTGTTTGCAGACATGTACAACAGTTATTCTTAAACTACAACTTTTTCAATGAAATCATGTTTCTCATGAGGAGATAAACCGTTTAAAGCAATAAAAACGATTCACTGTGTCTGGCATTTTGACCAAGCCACCAACTAGCTAAACAATGATCAGAACTGGTGCAATTACACATTGACATTGGGTGAAAACACGGAACTCTTAAGGATGTGTTGCAGACTTGTTGAATAGATTCATTTTCTTTTGTTTTTGATGAAATTGTGCTTTTCATGTCGAGAAAATGCGTTTAACGCAATAAAAAGATTTAGTGCTTTACGCACATGGACTAGGTTACCAAATTTAAAAAAATGTGAAATAATGAAGCCGGGAGTCGTTTTTATTGTTTACAAACACATTTCCTTGACCAGATTATGCCTTTTAAAAACAGTCATTTTCCCATGGCAAGGAGACACTCATTTTCTGTGAGAAAATGCATTTAAAAGGAGGAATTTCATCAGAAACACTAAAAATACATATTGTACGTGCCTGAAGACGCACAGAACCTTGAAATAAAAGGTTTCGCACCAAAAAACACATGGGTGAAAGCCCTATTTTAAGGCTCTGAGTGTTTGCAGATATGTACAACAGGTATGTTTACATTATAACGTTTTTAATGAAATCATGTTTCTCTCGACGAGAAAATGCGTTTAAAGCCAAAAAAAGGATTCACTCTGTCTGGCATTGGACCAAGCTACCAACACCCTAAACAATGATCAGAACTGGTGAAATTACACTTTGACATTGGGAGAAAACACATAACTCTTAAGGATGTGTTGCAGACTTGTTCAATAGATTCATTATCTTTTGTTTTGGATGAAATTGTGCTCTTCTTGTCGAGAAAATGCGTTTAACGCAATAAAAAGATTTAGTGCTTTACGCACATGGACTAGGTTACCAAATTTAAAAAATGTGAAATAATAAAGCCGGGAGTCGTTTTTGTTGTTTTAACAAACACATTTCCTTGACCAGAATATGCTTTTTCTTAAAAGCCATTTTCCCATGGCTAGAGTCTCATTTTCTGTGAGAAAATGCATTTAAAAGGAGGAATTTCATTAAAAACACTAAAAATACATATTGTACGTGCCTGAAGACGCACAGAACCTTGAAATAAAAGGTTTCGCACCAAAAAACACATGGGTGAAAGCCCTATTTTAAGGCTCTGAGTGTTTGCAGATATGTACAACAGGTATGTTTACATTATAACGTTTTTAATGAAATCATGTTTCTCTCGACGAGAAAATGCGTTTACAGCAATAAAAACGATTCACTCTGTCTGGCATTGGACCAAGCTACCAACAACCTAAACAATGATCAGAACTGGTGAAATTACACTTTGACATTGGGAGAAAACACGTAACTCTTAAGGATGTGTTGCAGACTTGTTCAATAGATTCATTATCTTTTGTTTTTGATGAAATTGTGTTCTTCTTGTCGAGAAAATGCGTTTAACGCGATAAAACGATTTAGTTCTTCAGGCACATGGACTTGGTCACCAAATGTAAAAAATGTGAAATAATGAAGCCGGGAGTCGTTTTTATTGTTTACAAACACATTTCCTTGACCAGATTATGACTTTTTAAAAACAGTCATTTTCCCATGGCAAGGAGACACTCATTTTCTGTGAGAAAATCATTTAAAAGGAGGAATTTCATCAACGCTAAAAATACATAATGTACGTGTCTGAAAACGCACAGAACTTGAAATAGTAGCTTTCTTACCAAGAAACACATGGTTGAAAAACCTATTTTAACGATCTGAGTATTTGCAGCCATGTACAACAGTTATTCTTAAACTATAACGTTTTCAATGAAATCATGTTTCTCATGAGGAGATAAACCGTTTAAAGCAATAAAAAGGATTCACTGTGTCTGGCATTTTGACCAACCTACCAACTAGCTAAACAATGATCAGAACTGGTGCAATTACACATTGACATTGGGTGAAAACACGTAACTCTTAAGGATGTGTTGCAGACTTGTTGAATAGATTCATTTTCTTTTGTTTTTGATGAAATTGTGCTTTTCATGTCGAGAAAATGCGTTTAACGCAATAAAAAGATTTAGTGCTTTACGCACATGGACTAGGTTACCAAATTTAAAAAATGTGAAATAATAAAGCCGGGAGTCGTTTTTGTTGTTTACAAACACATTTCCTTGACCAGAATATGCTTTTTCTTAAAAGCCATTTTCCCATGGCTAGGAGACACTCATTTTCTGTGAGAAAATGCATTTAAAAGGAGGAATTTCATCAGAAAAACTAAAAATACATATTGTACGTGTCTGAAAACGCACAGAACATGAAATAGTAGCTTTCTTACCGAGAAACACATGGTTGAAAAACCTATTTTAACGATCTGAGTGTTTGCAGACATGTACAAGTTATTCTTAAACTATAACGTTTTCAATGAAATCATGTTTCTCATGAGGAGATAAACCGTTTAAAGCAATAAAAACGATTCACTGTGTCTGGCATTTTGACCAAGCCACCAACTAGCTAAACAATGATCAGAACTGATGCAATTACACATTGACATTGGGTGAAAACACGTAACTCTTAAGGATGTGTTGCAGACTTGTTCAATAGATTCATTTTCTTTTGTTTTTGATGAAATTGTGCTTTTCATGTCGAGAAAATGCGTTTAACGCAATAAAAAGATTTAGTGCTTTACGCACATGGAATAGGTTACCAAATTTAAAAAAATGTGAAATAATGAAGGCGGGAGTCGTTTTTATTGTTTACAAACACATTTCCTTGACCAGATTATGCCTTTTTAAAAACAGTCATTTTCCCATGGTAAGGAGACACTCATTTTCTGTGAGAAAATGCATTTAAAAGGAGGAATTTCATCAGAAACACTAAAAATACATATTGTACGTGCCTGAAGACGCACAGAACCTTGAAATAAAAGGTTTCGCACCAAAAACACATGGGTGAAAGCCCTATTTTAAGGCTCTGAGTGTTTGCAGATATGTACAACAGGTATGTTTAAATTATAACGTTTTTAATGAAATCATGTTTCTCTCGACGAGAAAATGCGTTTAAAGCAAAAAAAAAGGATTCACTCTGTCTGGCATTGGACCAAGCTACCAACACCCTAAACAATGATCAGAACTGGTGAAATTACAGTTTGACATTGGGAGAAAACACATAACTCTTAAGGATGTGTTGCAGACTTGTTCAATAGATTCATTATCTTTTGTTTTGGATGAAATTGTGCTCTTCTTGTCGAGAAAATGCGTTTAACGCAATAAAAAGATTTAGTGCTTTACGCACATGGACTAGGTTACCAAATTTAAAAAATGTGAAATAATGAAGCCGGGAGTCGTTTTTATTGTTTACAAACACATTTCCTTGACCAGATTATGCCTTTTTAAAAACAGTCATTTTCCCATGGCAAGGAGACACTCATTTTCTGTGAGAAAATCATTTAAAAGGAGGAATTTCATCAACGCTAAAAATACATAATGTACGTGTCTGAAAACGCACAGAACATGAAATAGTAGCTTTCTTACCAAGAAACACATGGTTGAAAAACCTATTTTAACGATCTGAGTGTTTGCAGACATGTACAACAGTTATTCTTAAACTATACCGTTTTCAATGAAATCATGTTTCTCATGAGGAGATAAACCATTTAAAGCAATAAAAACGATTCACTGTGTCTGGCATTTTGACCAAGCCACCAACTAGCTAAACAATGATCAGAACTGGTGCAATTACACATTGACATTGGGTGAAAACACGTAACTCTTAAGGATGTGTTGCAGACTTGTTGAATAGATTCATTTTCTTTTGTTTTTGATGAAATTGTGCTTTTCATGTCGAGAAAATGCGTTTAACGCAATAAAAAGATTTAGTGCTTTACGCACATGGACTAGGTTACCAAATTTAAAAAAATGTGAAATAATGAAGGCGGGAGTCGTTTTTATTGTTTACAAACACATTTCCTTGACCAGATTATGCCTTTTTAAAAACAGTCATTTTCCCATGGTAAGGAGACACTCATTTTCTGTGAGAAAATGCATTTAAAAGGAGGAATTTCATCAGAAACACTAAAAATACATATTGTACGTGCCTGAAGACGCACAGAACCTTGAAATAAAAGGTTTCGCACCAAAAACACATGGGTGAAAGCCCTATTTTAAGGCTCTGAGTGTTTGCAGATATGTACAACAGGTATGTTTAAATTATAACGTTTTTAATGAAATCATGTTTCTCTCGACGAGAAAATGCGTTTAAAGCAAAAAAAAGGATTCACTCTGTCTGGCATTGGACCAAGCTACCAACACCCTAAACAATGATCAGAACTGGTGAAATTACACTTTGACATGGGAAAAAACACATAACTCTTAAGGATGTGTTGCAGACTTGTTCAATAGATTCATTATCTTTTGTTTTGGATGAAATTGTGCTCTTCTTGTCGAGAAAATGCGTTTAACGCAATAAAAAGATTTAGTGCTTTACGCACATGGACTAGGTTACCAAATTTAAAAAATGTGAAATAATGAAGCCGGGAGTCGTTTTTATTGTTTACAAACACATTTCCTTGACCAGATTATGACTTTTTAAAAACAGTCATTTTCCCATGGCAAGGAGACACTCATTTTCTGTGAGAAAATCATTTAAAAGGAGGAATTTCATCAACGCTAAAAATACATAATGTACGTGTCTGAAAACGCACAGAACATGAAATAGTAGCTTTCTTACCGAGAAACACATGGTTGAAAAACCTATTTTAACGATCTGAGTGTTTGCAGACATGTACAACAGTTATTCTTAAACTACAACTTTTTCAATGAAATCATGTTTCTCATGAGGAGATAAACCGTTTAAAGCAATAAAAACGATTCACTGTGTCTGGCATTTTGACCAAGCCACCAACTAGCTAAACAATGATCAGAACTGGTGCAATTACACATTGACATTGGGTGAAAACACGTAACTCTTAAGGATGTGTTGCAGACTTGTTGAATAGATTCATTTTCTTTTGTTTTTGATGAAATTGTGCTTTTCATGTCGAGAAAATGCGTTTAACGCAATAAAAAGATTTAGTGCTTTACGCACATGGACTAGGTTACCAAATTTAAAAAAATGTGAAATAATGAAGCCGGGAGTCGTTTTTATTGTTTACAAACACATTTCCTTGACCAGATTATGCCTTTTAAAAACAGTCATTTTCCCATGGCAAGGAGACACTCATTTTCTGTGAGAAAATGCATTTAAAAGGAGGAATTTCATCAGAAACACTAAAAATACATATTGTACGTGCCTGAAGACGCACAGAACCTTGAAATAAAAGGTTTCGCACCAAAAAACACATGGGTGAAAGCCCTATTTTAAGGCTCTGAGTGTTTGCAGATATGTACAACAGGTATGTTTTACATTATAACGTTTTTAATGAAATCATGTTTCTCTCGACGAGAAAATGCGTTTAAAGCAAAAAAAAGGATTCACTCTGTCTGGCATTGGACCAAGCTACCAACACCCTAAACAATGATCAGAACTGGTGAAATTACACTTTGACATTGGGAGAAAACACATAACTCTTAAGGATGTGTTGCAGACTTGTTCAATAGATTCATTATCTTTTGTTTTGGATGAAATTGTGCTCTTCTTGTCGAGAAAATGCGTTTAACGCAATAAAAAGATTTAGTGCTTTACGCACATGGACTAGGTTACCAAATTTAAAAAATGTGAAATAATAAAGCCGGGAGTCGTTTTTGTTGTTTTAACAAACACATTTCCTTGACCAGAATATGCTTTTTCTTAAAAGCCATTTTCCCATGGCTAGAGTCTCATTTTCTGTGAGAAAATGCATTTAAAAGGAGGAATTTCATTAAAAACACTAAAAATACATATTGTACGTGCCTGAAGACGCACAGAACCTTGAAATAAAAGGTTTCGCACCAAAAAACACATGGGTGAAAGCCCTATTTTAAGGCTCTGAGTGTTTGCAGACATGTACAACAGTTATTCTTAAACTATACCGTTTTCAATGAAATCATGTTTCTCATGAGGAGATAAACCATTTAAAGCAATAAAAACGATTCACTGTGTCTGGCATTTTGACCAAGCCACCAACTAGCTAAACAATGATCAGAACTGGTGCAATTACACATTGACATTGGGTGAAAACACGTAACTCTTAAGGATGTGTTGCAGACTTGTTGAATAGATTCATTTTCTTTTGTTTTTGATGAAATTGTGCTTTTCATGTCGAGAAAATGCGTTTAACGCAATAAAAAGATTTAGTGCTTTACGCACATGGACTAGGTTACCAAATTTAAAAAAATGTGAAATAATGAAGGCGGGAGTCGTTTTTATTGTTTACAAACACATTTCCTTGACCAGATTATGCCTTTTTAAAAACAGTCATTTTCCCATGGTAAGGAGACACTCATTTTCTGTGAGAAAATGCATTTAAAAGGAGGAATTTCATCAGAAACACTAAAAATACATATTGTACGTGCCTGAAGACGCACAGAACCTTGAAATAAAAGGTTTCGCACCAAAAACACATGGGTGAAAGCCCTATTTTAAGGCTCTGAGTGTTTGCAGATATGTACAACAGGTATGTTTAAATTATAACGTTTTTAATGAAATCATGTTTCTCTCGACGAGAAAATGCGTTTAAAGCAAAAAAAAGGATTCACTCTGTCTGGCATTGGACCAAGCTACCAACACCCTAAACAATGATCAGAACTGGTGAAATTACACTTTGACATGGGAAAAAACACATAACTCTTAAGGATGTGTTGCAGACTTGTTCAATAGATTCATTATCTTTTGTTTTTGATGAAATTGTGTTCTTCTTGTCGAGAAAATGCGTTTAACGCGATAAAACGATTTAGTTCTTCAGGCACATGGACTTGGTCACCAAATGTAAAAAATGTGAAATAATGAAGCCGGGAGTCGTTTTTATTGTTTACAAACACATTTCCTTGACCAGATTATGACTTTTCAAAAACAGTCATTTTCCCATGGCAAGGAGACACTCATTTTCTGTGAGAAAATCATTTAAAAGGAGGAATTTCATCAACGCTAAAAATACATAATGTACGTGTCTGAAAACGCACAGAACTTGAAATAGTAGCTTTCTTACCAAGAAACACATGGTTGAAAAACCTATTTTAACGATCTGAGTATTTGCAGACATGTACAACAGTTATTCTTAAACTATAACGTTTTCAATGAAATCATGTTTCTCATGAGGAGATAAACCGTTTAAAGCAATAAAAAGGATTCACTGTGTCTGGCATTTTGACCAACCTACCAACTAGCTAAACAATGATCAGAACTGGTGCAATTACACATTGACATTGGGTGAAAACACGTAACTCTTAAGGATGTGTTGCAGACTTGTTGAATAGATTCATTTTCTTTTGTTTTTGATGAAATTGTGCTTTTCATGTCGAGAAAATGCGTTTAACGCAATAAAAAGATTTAGTGCTTTACGCACATGGACTAGGTTACCAAATTTAAAAAAATGTGAAATAATGAAGCCGGGAGTCGTTTTTATTGTTTACAAACACATTTCCTTGACCAGATTATGCCTTTTAAAAACAGTCATTTTCCCATGGCAAGGAGACACTCATTTTCTGTGAAAAAATGCATTTAAAAGGAGGAATTTCATCAGAAACACTAAAAATACATATTGTACGTGCCTGAAGACGCACAGAACCTTGAAATAAAAGGTTTCGCACCAAAAAACACATGGGTGAAAGCCCTATTTTAAGGCTCTGAGTGTTTGCAGATATGTACAACAGGTATGTTTAAATTATAACGTTTTTAATGAAATCATGTTTCTGTCGACGAGAAAATGCGTTTAAAGCAAAAAAAAGGATTCACTCTGTCTGGCATTGGACCAAGCTACCAACACCCTAAACAATGATCAGAACTGGTGAAATTACACTTTGACATTGGGAGAAAACACATAACTCTTAAGGATGTGTTGCAGACTTGTTCAATAGATTCATTATCTTTTGTTTTGGATGAAATTGTGCTCTTCTTGTCGAGAAAATGCGTTTAACGCAATAAAAAGATTTAGTGCTTTACGCACATGGACTAGGTTACCAAATTTAAAAAATGTGAAATAATAAAGCCGGGAGTCGTTTTTGTTGTTTTAACAAACGCATTTCCTTGACCAGAATATGCTTTTTCTTAAAAGCCATTTTCCCATGGCTAGAGTCTCATTTTCTGTGAGAAAATGCATTTAAAAGGAGGAATTTCATTAAAAACACTAAAAATACATATTGTACGTGCCTGAAGACGCACAGAACCTTGAAATAAAAGGTTTCGCACCAAAAAACACATGGGTGAAAGCCCTATTTTAAGGCTCTGAGTGTTTGCAGATATGTACAACAGGTATGTTTACATTATAACGTTTTTAATGAAATCATGTGTCTCTCGACGAGAAAATGCGTTTACAGCAATAAAAACGATTCACTCTGTCTGGCATTGGACCAAGCTACCAACAACCTAAACAATGATCAGAACTGGTGAAATTACACTTTGACATTGGGAGAAAACACGTAACTCTTAAGGATGTGTTGCAGACTTGTTCAATAGATTCATTATCTTTTGTTTTTGATGAAATTGTGTTCTTCTTGTCGAGAAAATGCGTTTAACGCGATAAAACGATTTAGTTCTTCAGGCACATGGACTTGGTCACCAAATGTAAAAAATGTGAAATAATGAAGCCGGGAGTCGTTTTTGTTGTTTACAAACACATTTCCTTGACCAGAATATGCTTTTTCTTAAAAGCCATTTTCCCATGGCTAGGAGACACTCATTTTCTGTGAGAAAATGCATTTAAAAGGAGGAATTTCATCAGAAAAACTAAAAATACATATTGTACGTGTCTGAAAACGCACAGAACATGAAATAGTAGCTTTCTTACCGAGAAACACATGGTTGAAAAACCTATTTTAACGATCTGAGTGTTTGCAGACATGTACAAGTTATTCTTAAACTATAACGTTTTCAATGAAATCATGTTTCTCATGAGGAGATAAACCGTTTAAAGCAATAAAAACGATTCACTGTGTCTGGCATTTTGACCAAGCCACCAACTAGCTAAACAATGATCAGAACTGATGCAATTACACATTGACATTGGGTGAAAACACGTAACTCTTAAGGATGTGTTGCAGACTTGTTCAATAGATTCATTTTCTTTTGTTTTTGATGAAATTGTGCTTTTCATGTCGAGAAAATGCGTTTAACGCAATAAAAAGATTTAGTGCTTTACGCACATGGACTAGGTTACCAAATTTAAAAAAAATGTGAAATAATGAAGGCGGGAGTCGTTTTTATTGTTTACAAACACATTTCCTTGACCAGATTATGCCTTTTTAAAAACAGTCATTTTCCCATGGTAAGGAGACACTCATTTTCTGTGAGAAAATGCATTTAAAAGGAGGAATTTCATCAGAAACACTAAAAATACATATTGTACGTGCCTGAAGACGCACAGAACCTTGAAATAAAAGGTTTCGCACCAAAAACACATGGGTGAAAGCCCTATTTTAAGGCTCTGAGTGTTTGCAGATATGTACAACAGGTATGTTTAAATTATAACGTTTTTAATGAAATCATGTTTCTCTCGACGAGAAAATGCGTTTAAAGCAAAAAAAAGGATTCACTCTGTCTGGCATTGGACCAAGCTACCAACACCCTAAACAATGATCAGAACTGGTGAAATTACACTTTGACATTGGGAGAAAACACATAACTCTTAAGGATGTGTTGCAGACTTGTTCAATAGATTCATTATCTTTTGTTTTGGATGAAATTGTGCTCTTCTTGTCGAGAAAATGCGTTTAACGCAATAAAAAGATTTAGTGCTTTACGCACATGGACTAGGTTACCAAATTTAAAAAATGTGAAATAATGAAGCCGGGAGTCGTTTTTATTGTTTACAAACACATTTCCTTGACCAGATTATGCCTTTTTATAAACAGTCATTTTCCCATGGCAAGGAGACACTCATTTTCTGTGAGAAAATCATTTAAAAGGAGGAATTTCATCAACGCTAAAAATACATAATGTACGTGTCTGAAAACGCACAGAACATGAAATAGTAGCTTTCTTACCAAGAAACACATGGTTGAAAAACCTATTTTAACGATCTGAGTGTTTGCAGACATGTACAACAGTTATTCTTAAACTATACCGTTTTCAATGAAATCATGTTTCTCATGAGGAGATAAACCATTTAAAGCAATAAAAAGGATTCACTGTGTCTGGCATTTTGACCAAGCCACCAACTAGCTAAACAATGATCAGAACTGGTGCAATTACACATTGACATTGGGTGAAAACACGTAACTCTTAAGGATGTGTTGCAGACTTGTTGAATAGATTCATTTTCTTTTGTTTTTGATGAAATTGTGCTTTTCATGTCGAGAAAATGCGTTTAACGCAATAAAAAGATTTAGTGCTTTACGCACATGGACTAGGTTACCAAATTTAAAAAAATGTGAAATAATGAAGCCGGGAGTCGTTTTTATTGTTTACAAACACATTTCCTTGACCAGATTATGCCTTTTAAAAACAGTCATTTTCCCATGGCAAGGAGACACTCATTTTCTGTGAGAAAATGCATTTAAAAGGAGGAATTTCATCAGAAACACTAAAAATACATATTGTACGTGCCTGAAGACGCACAGAACCTTGAAATAAAAGGTTTCGCACCAAAAACACATGGGTGAAAGCCCTATTTTAAGGCTCTGAGTGTTTGCAGATATGTACAACAGGTATGTTTAAATTATAACGTTTTTAATGAAATCATGTTTCTCTCGACGAGAAAATGCGTTTAAAGCAAAAAAAAGGATTCACTCTGTCTGGCATTGGACCAAGCTACCAACACCCTAAACAATGATCAGAACTGGTGAAATTACACTTTGACATTGGGAGAAAACACATAACTCTTAAGGATGTGTTGCAGACTTGTTCAATAGATTCATTATCTTTTGTTTTGGATGAAATTGTGCTCTTCTTGTCGAGAAAATGCGTTTAACGCGATAAAACGATTTAGTGCTTTACGCACATGGACTAGGTTACCAAATTTAAAAAATGTGAAATAATGAAGCCGGGAGTCGTTTTTATTGTTTACAAACACATTTCCTTGACCAGATTATGACTTTTTAAAAACAGTCATTTTCCCATGGCAAGGAGACACTCATTTTCTGTGAGAAAATCATTTAAAAGGAGGAATTTCATCAACGCTAAAAATACATAATGTACGTGTCTGAAAACGCACAGAACATGAAATAGTAGCTTTCTTACCGAGAAACACATGGTTGAAAAACCTATTTTAACGATCTGAGTGTTTGCAGACATGTACAACAGTTATTCTTAAACTACAACTTTTTCAATGAAATCATGTTTCTCATGAGGAGATAAACCGTTTAAAGCAATAAAAACGATTCACTGTGTCTGGCATTTTGACCAAGCCACCAACTAGCTAAACAATGATCAGAACTGGTGCAATTACACATTGACATTGGGTGAAAACACGTAACTCTTAAGGATGTGTTGCAGACTTGTTGAATAGATTCATTTTCTTTTGTTTTTGATGAAATTGTGCTTTTCATGTCGAGAAAATGCGTTTAACGCAATAAAAAGATTTAGTGCTTTACGCACATGGACTAGGTTACCAAATTTAAAAAAATGTGAAATAATGAAGCCGGGAGTCGTTTTTATTGTTTACAAACACATTTCCTTGACCAGATTATGCCTTTTAAAAACAGTCATTTTCCCATGGCAAGGAGACACTCATTTTCTGTGAGAAAATGCATTTAAAAGGAGGAATTTCATCAGAAACACTAAAAATACATATTGTACGTGCCTGAAGACGCACAGAACCTTGAAATAAAAGGTTTCGCACCAAAAAACACATGGGTGAAAGCCCTATTTTAAGGCTCTGAGTGTTTGCAGATATGTACAACAGGTATGTTTACATTATAACGTTTTTAATGAAATCATGTTTCTCTCGACGAGAAAATGCGTTTAAAGCCAAAAAAAGGATTCACTCTGTCTGGCATTGGACCAAGCTACCAACACCCTAAACAATGATCAGAACTGGTGAAATTACACTTTGACATTGGGAGAAAACACATAACTCTTAAGGATGTGTTGCAGACTTGTTCAATAGATTCATTATCTTTTGTTTTGGATGAAATTGTGCTCTTCTTGTCGAGAAAATGCGTTTAACGCAATAAAAAGATTTAGTGCTTTACGCACATGGACTAGGTTACCAAATTTAAAAAATGTGAAATAATAAAGCCGGGAGTCGTTTTTGTTGTTTTAACAAACACATTTCCTTGACCAGAATATGCTTTTTCTTAAAAGCCATTTTCCCATGGCTAGAGTCTCATTTTCTGTGAGAAAATGCATTTAAAAGGAGGAATTTCATTAAAAACACTAAAAATACATATTGTACGTGCCTGAAGACGCACAGAACCTTGAAATAAAAGGTTTCGCACCAAAAAACACATGGGTGAAAGCCCTATTTTAAGGCTCTGAGTGTTTGCAGATATGTACAACAGGTATGTTTACATTATAACGTTTTTAATGAAATCATGTGTCTCTCGACGAGAAAATGCGTTTACAGCAATAAAAACGATTCACTCTGTCTGGCATTGGACCAAGCTACCAACAACCTAAACAATGATCAGAACTGGTGAAATTACACTTTGACATTGGGAGAAAACACGTAACTCTTAAGGATGTGTTGCAGACTTGTTCAATAGATTCATTATCTTTTGTTTTTGATGAAATTGTGTTCTTCTTGTCGAGAAAATGCGTTTAACGCGATAAAACGATTTAGTTCTTCAGGCACATGGACTTGGTCACCAAATGTAAAAAATGTGAAATAATGAAGCCGGGAGTCGTTTTTGTTGTTTACAAACACATTTCCTTGACCAGAATATGCTTTTTCTTAAAAGCCATTTTCCCATGGCTAGGAGACACTCATTTTCTGTGAGAAAATGCATTTAAAAGGAGGAATTTCATCAGAAAAACTAAAAATACATATTGTACGTGTCTGAAAACGCACAGAACATGAAATAGTAGCTTTCTTACCGAGAAACACATGGTTGAAAAACCTATTTTAACGATCTGAGTGTTTGCAGACATGTACAAGTTATTCTTAAACTATAACGTTTTCAATGAAATCATGTTTCTCATGAGGAGATAAACCGTTTAAAGCAATAAAAACGATTCACTGTGTCTGGCATTTTGACCAAGCCACCAACTAGCTAAACAATGATCAGAACTGATGCAATTACACATTGACATTGGGTGAAAACACGTAACTCTTAAGGATGTGTTGCAGACTTGTTCAATAGATTCATTTTCTTTTGTTTTTGATGAAATTGTGCTTTTCATGTCGAGAAAATGCGTTTAACGCAATAAAAAGATTTAGTGCTTTACGCACATGGACTAGGTTACCAAATTTAAAAAAAATGTGAAATAATGAAGGCGGGAGTCGTTTTTATTGTTTACAAACACATTTCCTTGACCAGATTATGCCTTTTTAAAAACAGTCATTTTCCCATGGTAAGGAGACACTCATTTTCTGTGAGAAAATGCATTTAAAAGGAGGAATTTCATCAGAAACACTAAAAATACATATTGTACGTGCCTGAAGACGCACAGAACCTTGAAATAAAAGGTTTCGCACCAAAAACACATGGGTGAAAGCCCTATTTTAAGGCTCTGAGTGTTTGCAGATATGTACAACAGGTATGTTTAAATTATAACGTTTTTAATGAAATCATGTTTCTCTCGACGAGAAAATGCGTTTAAAGCAAAAAAAAGGATTCACTCTGTCTGGCATTGGACCAAGCTACCAACACCCTAAACAATGATCAGAACTGGTGAAATTACACTTTGACATTGGGAGAAAACACATAACTCTTAAGGATGTGTTGCAGACTTGTTCAATAGATTCATTATCTTTTGTTTTGGATGAAATTGTGCTCTTCTTGTCGAGAAAATGCGTTTAACGCAATAAAAAGATTTAGTGCTTTACGCACATGGACTAGGTTACCAAATTTAAAAAATGTGAAATAATGAAGCCGGGAGTCGTTTTTATTGTTTACAAACACATTTCCTTGACCAGATTATGCCTTTTTATAAACAGTCATTTTCCCATGGCAAGGAGACACTCATTTTCTGTGAGAAAATCATTTAAAAGGAGGAATTTCATCAACGCTAAAAATACATAATGTACGTGTCTGAAAACGCACAGAACATGAAATAGTAGCTTTCTTACCAAGAAACACATGGTTGAAAAACCTATTTTAACGATCTGAGTGTTTGCAGACATGTACAACAGTTATTCTTAAACTATACCGTTTTCAATGAAATCATGTTTCTCATGAGGAGATAAACCATTTAAAGCAATAAAAAGGATTCACTGTGTCTGGCATTTTGACCAAGCCACCAACTAGCTAAACAATGATCAGAACTGGTGCAATTACACATTGACATTGGGTGAAAACACGTAACTCTTAAGGATGTGTTGCAGACTTGTTGAATAGATTCATTTTCTTTTGTTTTTGATGAAATTGTGCTTTTCATGTCGAGAAAATGCGTTTAACGCAATAAAAAGATTTAGTGCTTTACGCACATGGACTAGGTTACCAAATTTAAAAAAATGTGAAATAATGAAGCCGGGAGTCGTTTTTATTGTTTACAAACACATTTCCTTGACCAGATTATGCCTTTTAAAAACAGTCATTTTCCCATGGCAAGGAGACACTCATTTTCTGTGAGAAAATGCATTTAAAAGGAGGAATTTCATCAGAAACACTAAAAATACATATTGTACGTGCCTGAAGACGCACAGAACCTTGAAATAAAAGGTTTCGCACCAAAAACACATGGGTGAAAGCCCTATTTTAAGGCTCTGAGTGTTTGCAGATATGTACAACAGGTATGTTTAAATTATAACGTTTTTAATGAAATCATGTTTCTCTCGACGAGAAAATGCGTTTAAAGCAAAAAAAAGGATTCACTCTGTCTGGCATTGGACCAAGCTACCAACACCCTAAACAATGATCAGAACTGGTGAAATTACACTTTGACATTGGGAGAAAACACATAACTCTTAAGGATGTGTTGCAGACTTGTTCAATAGATTCATTATCTTTTGTTTTGGATGAAATTGTGCTCTTCTTGTCGAGAAAATGCGTTTAACGCGATAAAACGATTTAGTGCTTTACGCACATGGACTAGGTTACCAAATTTAAAAAATGTGAAATAATGAAGCCGGGAGTCGTTTTTATTGTTTACAAACACATTTCCTTGACCAGATTATGACTTTTTAAAAACAGTCATTTTCCCATGGCAAGGAGACACTCATTTTCTGTGAGAAAATCATTTAAAAGGAGGAATTTCATCAACGCTAAAAATACATAATGTACGTGTCTGAAAACGCACAGAACATGAAATAGTAGCTTTCTTACCGAGAAACACATGGTTGAAAAACCTATTTTAACGATCTGAGTGTTTGCAGACATGTACAACAGTTATTCTTAAACTACAACTTTTTCAATGAAATCATGTTTCTCATGAGGAGATAAACCGTTTAAAGCAATAAAAACGATTCACTGTGTCTGGCATTTTGACCAAGCCACCAACTAGCTAAACAATGATCAGAACTGGTGCAATTACACATTGACATTGGGTGAAAACACGTAACTCTTAAGGATGTGTTGCAGACTTGTTGAATAGATTCATTTTCTTTTGTTTTTGATGAAATTGTGCTTTTCATGTCGAGAAAATGCGTTTAACGCAATAAAAAGATTTAGTGCTTTACGCACATGGACTAGGTTACCAAATTTAAAAAAATGTGAAATAATGAAGCCGGGAGTCGTTTTTATTGTTTACAAACACATTTCCTTGACCAGATTATGCCTTTTAAAAACAGTCATTTTCCCATGGCAAGGAGACACTCATTTTCTGTGAGAAAATGCATTTAAAAGGAGGAATTTCATCAGAAACACTAAAAATACATATTGTACGTGCCTGAAGACGCACAGAACCTTGAAATAAAAGGTTTCGCACCAAAAAACACATGGGTGAAAGCCCTATTTTAAGGCTCTGAGTGTTTGCAGATATGTACAACAGGTATGTTTACATTATAACGTTTTTAATGAAATCATGTTTCTCTCGACGAGAAAATGCGTTTAAAGCCAAAAAAAGGATTCACTCTGTCTGGCATTGGACCAAGCTACCAACACCCTAAACAATGATCAGAACTGGTGAAATTACACTTTGACATTGGGAGAAAACACATAACTCTTAAGGATGTGTTGCAGACTTGTTCAATAGATTCATTATCTTTTGTTTTGGATGAAATTGTGCTCTTCTTGTCGAGAAAATGCGTTTAACGCAATAAAAAGATTTAGTGCTTTACGCACATGGACTAGGTTACCAAATTTAAAAAATGTGAAATAATAAAGCCGGGAGTCGTTTTTGTTGTTTTAACAAACACATTTCCTTGACCAGAATATGCTTTTTCTTAAAAGCCATTTTCCCATGGCTAGAGTCTCATTTTCTGTGAGAAAATGCATTTAAAAGGAGGAATTTCATTAAAAACACTAAAAATACATATTGTACGTGCCTGAAGACGCACAGAACCTTGAAATAAAAGGTTTCGCACCAAAAAACACATGGGTGAAAGCCCTATTTTAAGGCTCTGAGTGTTTGCAGATATGTACAACAGGTATGTTTACATTATAACGTTTTTAATGAAATCATGTTTCTCTCGACGAGAAAATGCGTTTACAGCAATAAAAACGATTCACTCTGTCTGGCATTGGACCAAGCTACCAACAACCTAAACAATGATCAGAACTGGTGAAATTACACTTTGACATTGGGAGAAAACACGTAACTCTTAAGGATGTGTTGCAGACTTGTTCAATAGATTCATTATCTTTTGTTTTTGATGAAATTGTGTTCTTCTTGTCGAGAAAATGCGTTTAACGCGATAAAACGATTTAGTTCTTCAGGCACATGGACTTGGTCACCAAATGTAAAAAATGTGAAATAATGAAGCCGGGAGTCGTTTTTATTGTTTACAAACACATTTCCTTGACCAGATTATGACTTTTTAAAAACAGTCATTTTCCCATGGCAAGGAGACACTCATTTTCTGTGAGAAAATCATTTAAAAGGAGGAATTTCATCAACGCTAAAAATACATAATGTACGTGTCTGAAAACGCACAGAACTTGAAATAGTAGCTTTCTTACCAAGAAACACATGGTTGAAAAACCTATTTTAACGATCTGAGTATTTGCAGACATGTACAACAGTTATTCTTAAACTATAACGTTTTCAATGAAATCATGTTTCTCATGAGGAGATAAACCGTTTAAAGCAATAAAAAGGATTCACTGTGTCTGGCATTTTGACCAACCTACCAACTAGCTAAACAATGATCAGAACTGGTGCAATTACACATTGACATTGGGTGAAAACACGTAACTCTTAAGGATGTGTTGCAGACTTGTTGAATAGATTCATTTTCTTTTGTTTTTGATGAAATTGTGCTTTTCATGTCGAGAAAATGCGTTTAACGCAATAAAAAGATTTAGTGCTTTACGCACATGGACTAGGTTACCAAATTTAAAAAAATGTGAAATAATGAAGCCGGGAGTCGTTTTTATTGTTTACAAACACATTTCCTTGACCAGATTATGCCTTTTAAAAACAGTCATTTTCCCATGGCAAGGAGACACTCATTTTCTGTGAGAAAATGCATTTAAAAGGAGGAATTTCATCAGAAACACTAAAAATACATATTGTACGTGCCTGAAGACGCACAGAACCTTGAAATAAAAGGTTTCGCACCAAAAACACATGGGTGAAAGCCCTATTTTAAGGCTCTGAGTGTTTGCAGATATGTACAACAGGTATGTTTAAATTATAACGTTTTTAATGAAATCATGTTTCTCTCGACGAGAAAATGCGTTTAAAGCAAAAAAAAGGATTCACTCTGTCTGGCATTGGACCAAGCTACCAACACCCTAAACAATGATCAGAACTGGTGAAATTACACTTTGACATGGGAAAAAACACATAACTCTTAAGGATGTGTTGCAGACTTGTTCAATAGATTCATTATCTTTTGTTTTGGATGAAATTGTGCTCTTCGTGTCGAGAAAATGCGTTTAACGCAATAAAAAGATTTAGTGCTTTACGCACATGGACTAGGTTACCAAATTTAAAAAATGTGAAATAATGAAGCCGGGAGTCGTTTTTATTGTTTACAAACACATTTCCTTGACCAGATTATGACTTTTTAAAAACAGTCATTTTCCCATGGCAAGGAGACACTCATTTTCTGTGAGAAAATCATTTAAAAGGAGGAATTTCATCAACGCTAAAAATACATAATGTACGTGTGTGAAAACGCACAGAACATGAAATAGTAGCTTTCTTACCGAGAAACACATGGTTGAAAAACCTATTTTAACGATCTGAGTGTTTGCAGACATGTACAACAGTTATTCTTAAACTACAACTTTTTCAATGAAATCATGTTTCTCATGAGGAGATAAACCGTTTAAAGCAATAAAAACGATTCACTGTGTCTGGCATTTTGACCAAGCCACCAACTAGCTAAACAATGATCAGAACTGGTGCAATTACACATTGACATTGGGTGAAAACACGGAACTCTTAAGGATGTGTTGCAGACTTGTTGAATAGATTCATTTTCTTTTGTTTTTGATGAAATTGTGCTTTTCATGTCGAGAAAATGCGTTTAACGCAATAAAAAGATTTAGTGCTTTACGCACATGGACTAGGTTACCAAATTTAAAAAAATGTGAAATAATGAAGCCGGGAGTCGTTTTTATTGTTTACAAACACATTTCCTTGACCAGATTATGCCTTTTAAAAACAGTCATTTTCCCATGGCAAGGAGACACTCATTTTCTGTGAGAAAATGCATTTAAAAGGAGGAATTTCATCAGAAACACTAAAAATACATATTGTACGTGCCTGAAGACGCACAGAACCTTGAAATAAAAGGTTTCGCACCAAAAAACACATGGGTGAAAGCCCTATTTTAAGGCTCTGAGTGTTTGCAGATATGTACAACAGGTATGTTTACATTATAACGTTTTTAATGAAATCATGTTTCTCTCGACGAGAAAATGCGTTTAAAGCCAAAAAAAGGATTCACTCTGTCTGGCATTGGACCAAGCTACCAACACCCTAAACAATGATCAGAACTGGTGAAATTACACTTTGACATTGGGAGAAAACACATAACTCTTAAGGATGTGTTGCAGACTTGTTCAATAGATTCATTATCTTTTGTTTTGGATGAAATTGTGCTCTTCTTGTCGAGAAAATGCGTTTAACGCAATAAAAAGATTTAGTGCTTTACGCACATGGACTAGGTTACCAAATTTAAAAAATGTGAAATAATAAAGCCGGGAGTCGTTTTTGTTGTTTTAACAAACACATTTCCTTGACCAGAATATGCTTTTTCTTAAAAGCCATTTTCCCATGGCTAGAGTCTCATTTTCTGTGAGAAAATGCATTTAAAAGGAGGAATTTCATTAAAAACACTAAAAATACATATTGTACGTGCCTGAAGACGCACAGAACCTTGAAATAAAAGGTTTCGCACCAAAAAACACATGGGTGAAAGCCCTATTTTAAGGCTCTGAGTGTTTGCAGATATGTACAACAGGTATGTTTACATTATAACGTTTTTAATGAAATCATGTTTCTCTCGACGAGAAAATGCGTTTACAGCAATAAAAACGATTCACTCTGTCTGGCATTGGACCAACCTACCAACAACCTAAACAATGATCAGAACTGGTGAAATTACACTTTGACATTGGGAGAAAACACGTAACTCTTAAGGATGTGTTGCAGACTTGTTCAATAGATTCATTATCTTTTGTTTTTGATGAAATTGTGTTCTTCTTGTCGAGAAAATGCGTTTAACGCGATAAAACGATTTAGTTCTTCAGGCACATGGACTTGGTCACCAAATGTAAAAAATGTGAAATAATGAAGCCGGGAGTCGTTTTTATTGTTTACAAACACATTTCCTTGACCAGATTATGACTTTTTAAAAACAGTCATTTTCCCATGGCAAGGAGACACTCATTTTCTGTGAGAAAATCATTTAAAAGGAGGAATTTCATCAACGCTAAAAATACATAATGTACGTGTCTGAAAACGCACAGAACTTGAAATAGTAGCTTTCTTACCAAGAAACACATGGTTGAAAAACCTATTTTAACGATCTGAGTATTTGCAGACATGTACAACAGTTATTCTTAAACTATAACGTTTTCAATGAAATCATGTTTCTCATGAGGAGATAAACCGTTTAAAGCAATAAAAAGGATTCACTGTGTCTGGCATTTTGACCAACCTACCAACTAGCTAAACAATGATCAGAACTGGTGCAATTACACATTGACATTGGGTGAAAACACGTAACTCTTAAGGATGTGTTGCAGACTTGTTGAATAGATTCATTTTCTTTTGTTTTTGATGAAATTGTGCTTTTCATGTCGAGAAAATGCGTTTAACGCAATAAAAAGATTTAGTGCTTTACGCACATGGACTAGGTTACCAAATTTAAAAAAATGTGAAATAATGAAGCCGGGAGTCGTTTTTATTGTTTACAAACACATTTCCTTGACCAGATTATGCCTTTTAAAAACAGTCATTTTCCCATGGCAAGGAGACACTCATTTTCTGTGAGAAAATGCATTTAAAAGGAGGAATTTCATCAGAAACACTAAAAATACATATTGTACGTGCCTGAAGACGCACAGAACCTTGAAATAAAAGGTTTCGCACCAGAAACACATGGGTGAAAGCCCTATTTTAAGGCTCTGAGTGTTTGCAGATATGTACAACAGGTATGTTTAAATTATAACGTTTTTAATGAAATCATGTTTCTCTCGACGAGAAAATGCGTTTAAAGCAAAAAAAAGGATTCACTCTGTCTGGCATTGGACCAAGCTACCAACACCCTAAACAATGATCAGAACTGGTGAAATTACACTTTGACATGGGAAAAAACACATAACTCTTAAGGATGTGTTGCAGACTTGTTCAATAGATTCATTATCTTTTGTTTTGGATGAAATTGTGCTCTTCGTGTCGAGAAAATGCGTTTAACGCAATAAAAAGATTTAGTGCTTTACGCACATGGACTAGGTTACCAAATTTAAAAAATGTGAAATAATGAAGCCGGGAGTCGTTTTTATTGTTTACAAACACATTTCCTTGACCAGATTATGACTTTTTAAAAACAGTCATTTTCCCATGGCAAGGAGACACTCATTTTCTGTGAGAAAATCATTTAAAAGGAGGAATTTCATCAACGCTAAAAATACATAATGTACGTGTCTGAAAACGCACAGAACATGAAATAGTAGCTTTCTTACCGAGAAACACATGGTTGAAAAACCTATTTTAACGATCTGAGTGTTTGCAGACATGTACAACAGTTATTCTTAAACTACAACTTTTTCAATGAAATCATGTTTCTCATGAGGAGATAAACCGTTTAAAGCAATAAAAACGATTCACTGTGTCTGGCATTTTGACCAAGCCACCAACTAGCTAAACAATGATCAGAACTGGTGCAATTACACATTGACATTGGGTGAAAACACGTAACTCTTAAGGATGTGTTGCAGACTTGTTCAATAGATTCATTATCTTTTGTTTTGGATGAAATTGTGCTCTTCTTGTCGAGAAAATGCGTTTAACGCAATAAAAAGATTTAGTGCTTTACGCACATGGACTAGGTTACCAAATTTAAAAAAATGTGAAATAATGAAGCCGGGAGTCGTTTTTATTGTTTACAAACACATTTCCTTGACCAGATTATGCCTTTTAAAAACAGTCATTTTCCCATGGCAAGGAGACACTCATTTTCTGTGAGAAAATGCATTTAAAAGGAGGAATTTCATCAGAAACACTAAAAATACATATTGTACGTGCCTGAAGACGCACAGAACCTTGAAATAAAAGGTTTCGCACCAAAAAACACATGGGTGAAAGCCCTATTTTAAGGCTCTGAGTGTTTGCAGATATGTACAACAGGTATGTTTACATTATAACGTTTTTAATGAAATCATGTTTCTCTCGACGAGAAAATGCGTTTAAAGCAAAAAAAAGGATTCACTCTGTCTGGCATTGGACCAAGCTACCAACACCCTAAACAATGATCAGAACTGGTGAAATTACACTTTGACATTGGGAGAAAACACATAACTCTTAAGGATGTGTTGCAGACTTGTTCAATAGATTCATTATCTTTTGTTTTGGATGAAATTGTGCTCTTCTTGTCGAGAAAATGCGTTTAACGCAATAAAAAGATTTAGTGCTTTACGCACATGGACTAGGTTACCAAATTTAAAAAATGTGAAATAATAAAGCCGGGAGTCGTTTTTGTTGTTTTAACAAACACATTTCCTTGACCAGAATATGCTTTTTCTTAAAAGCCATTTTCCCATGGCTAGAGTCTCATTTTCTGTGAGAAAATGCATTTAAAAGGAGGAATTTCATTAAAAACACTAAAAATACATATTGTACGTGCCTGAAGACGCACAGAACCTTGAAATAAAAGGTTTCGCACCAAAAAACACATGGGTGAAAGCCCTATTTTAAGGCTCTGAGTGTTTGCAGATATGTACAACAGGTATGTTTACATTATAACGTTTTTAATGAAATCATGTTTCTCTCGACGAGAAAATGCGTTTACAGCAATAAAAACGATTCACTCTGTCTGGCATTGGACCAAGCTACCAACAACCTAAACAATGATCAGAACTGGTGAAATTACACTTTGACATTGGGAGAAAACACGTAACTCTTAAGGATGTGTTGCAGACTTGTTCAATAGATTCATTATCTTTTGTTTTTGATGAAATTGTGTTCTTCTTGTCGAGAAAATGCGTTTAACGCGATAAAACGATTTAGTTCTTCAGGCACATGGACTTGGTCACCAAATGTAAAAAATGTGAAATAATGAAGCCGGGAGTCGTTTTTATTGTTTACAAACACATTTCCTTGACCAGATTATGACTTTTTAAAAACAGTCATTTTCCCATGGCAAGGAGACACTCATTTTCTGTGAGAAAATCATTTAAAAGGAGGAATTTCATCAACGCTAAAAATACATAATGTACGCGTCTGAAAACGCACAGAACTTGAAATAGTAGCTTTCTTACCAAGAAACACATGGTTGAAAAACCTATTTTAACGATCTGAGTATTTGCAGACATGTACAACAGTTATTCTTAAACTATAACGTTTTCAATGAAATCATGTTTCTCATGAGGAGATAAACCGTTTAAAGCAATAAAAAGGATTCACTGTGTCTGGCATTTTGACCAACCTACCAACTAGCTAAACAATGATCAGAACTGGTGCAATTACACATTGACATTGGGTGAAAACACGTAACTCTTAAGGATGTGTTGCAGACTTGTTGAATAGATTCATTTTCTTTTGTTTTTGATGAAATTGTGCTTTTCATGTCGAGAAAATGCGTTTAACGCAATAAAAAGATTTAGTGCTTTACGCACATGGACTAGGTTACCAAATTTAAAAAAATGTGAAATAATGAAGCCGGGAGTCGTTTTTATTGTTTACAAACACATTTCCTTGACCAGATTATGCCTTTTAAAAACAGTCATTTTCCCATGGCAAGGAGACACTCATTTTCTGTGAGAAAATGCATTTAAAAGGAGGAATTTCATCAGAAACACTAAAAATACATATTGTACGTGCCTGAAGACGCACAGAACCTTGAAATAAAAGGTTTCGCACCAAAAACACATGGGTGAAAGCCCTATTTTAAGGCTCTGAGTGTTTGCAGATATGTACAACAGGTATGTTTAAATTATAACGTTTTTAATGAAATCATGTTTCTCTCGACGAGAAAATGCGTTTAAAGCAAAAAAAAGGATTCACTCTGTCTGGCATTGGACCAAGCTACCAACACCCTAAACAATGATCAGAACTGGTGAAATTACACTTTGACATTGGGAGAAAACACATAACTCTTAAGGATGTGTTGCAGACTTGTTCAATAGATTCATTATCTTTTGTTTTGGATGAAATTGTGCTCTTCTTGTCGAGAAAATGCGTTTAACGCAATAAAAAGATTTAGTGCTTTACGCACATGGACTAGGTTACCAAATTTAAAAAATGTGAAATAATAAAGCCGGGAGTCGTTTTTGTTGTTTTAACAAACACATTTCCTTGACCAGAATATGCTTTTTCTTAAAAGCCATTTTCCCATGGCTAGAGTCTCATTTTCTGTGAGAAAATGCATTTAAAAGGAGGAATTTCATTAAAAACACTAAAAATACATATTGTACGTGCCTGAAGACGCACAGAACCTTGAAATAAAAGGTTTCGCACCAAAAAACACATGGGTGAAAGCCCTATTTTAAGGCTCTGAGTGTTTGCAGATATGTACAACAGGTATGTTTACATTATAACGTTTTTAATGAAATCATGTTTCTCTCGACGAGAAAATGCGTTTACAGCAATAAAAACGATTCACTCTGTCTGGCATTGGACCAAGCTACCAACAACCTAAACAATGATCAGAACTGGTGAAATTACACTTTGACATTGGGAGAAAACACGTAACTCTTAAGGATGTGTTGCAGACTTGTTCAATAGATTCATTATCTTTTGTTTTGGATGAAATTGTGCTCTTCTTGTCGAGAAAATGCGTTTAACGCGATAAAACGATTTAGTGCTTTACGCACATGGACTAGGTTACCAAATTTAAAAAATGTGAAATAATGAAGCCGGGAGTCGTTTTTATTGTTTACAAACACATTTCCTTGACCAGATTATGACTTTTTAAAAACAGTCATTTTCCCATGGCAAGGAGACACTCATTTTCTGTGAGAAAATCATTTAAAAGGAGGAATTTCATCAACGCTAAAAATACATAATGTACGTGTCTGAAAACGCACAGAACATGAAATAGTAGCTTTCTTACCGAGAAACACATGGTTGAAAAACCTATTTTAACGATCTGAGTGTTTGCAGACATGTACAACAGTTATTCTTAAACTACAACTTTTTCAATGAAATCATGTTTCTCATGAGGAGATAAACCGTTTAAAGCAATAAAAACGATTCACTGTGTCTGGCATTTTGACCAAGCCACCAACTAGCTAAACAATGATCAGAACTGGTGCAATTACACATTGACATTGGGTGAAAACACGTAACTCTTAAGGATGTGTTGCAGACTTGTTGAATAGATTCATTTTCTTTTGTTTTTGATGAAATTGTGCTTTTCATGTCGAGAAAATGCGTTTAACGCAATAAAAAGATTTAGTGCTTTACGCACATGGACTAGGTTACCAAATTTAAAAAAATGTGAAATAATGAAGCCGGGAGTCGTTTTTATTGTTTACAAACACATTTCCTTGACCAGATTATGCCTTTTAAAAACAGTCATTTTCCCATGGCAAGGAGACACTCATTTTCTGTGAGAAAATGCATTTAAAAGGAGGAATTTCATCAGAAACACTAAAAATACATATTGTACGTGCCTGAAGACGCACAGAACCTTGAAATAAAAGGTTTCGCACCAAAAACACATGGGTGAAAGCCCTATTTTAAGGCTCTGAGTGTTTGCAGATATGTACAACAGGTATGTTTAAATTATAACGTTTTTAATGAAATCATGTTTCTCTCGACGAGAAAATGCGTTTAAAGCAAAAAAAAGGATTCACTCTGTCTGGCATTGGACCAAGCTACCAACACCCTAAACAATGATCAGAACTGGTGAAATTACACTTTGACATTGGGAGAAAACACATAACTCTTAAGGATGTGTTGCAGACTTGTTCAATAGATTCATTATCTTTTGTTTTGGATGAAATTGTGCTCTTCTTGTCGAGAAAATGCGTTTAACGCAATAAAAAGATTTAGTGCTTTACGCACATGGACTAGGTTACCAAATTTAAAAAATGTGAAATAATAAAGCCGGGAGTCGTTTTTGTTGTTTTAACAAACACATTTCCTTGACCAGAATATGCTTTTTCTTAAAAGCCATTTTCCCATGGCTAGAGTCTCATTTTCTGTGAGAAAATGCATTTAAAAGGAGGAATTTCATTAAAAACACTAAAAATACATATTGTACGTGCCTGAAGACGCACAGAACCTTGAAATAAAAGGTTTCGCACCAAAAAACACATGGGTGAAAGCCCTATTTTAAGGCTCTGAGTGTTTGCAGATATGTACAACAGGTATGTTTACATTATAACGTTTTTAATGAAATCATGTTTCTCTCGACGAGAAAATGCGTTTACAGCAATAAAAACGATTCACTCTGTCTGGCATTGGACCAAGCTACCAACAACCTAAACAATGATCAGAACTGGTGAAATTACACTTTGACATTGGGAGAAAACACGTAACTCTTAAGGATGTGTTGCAGACTTGTTCAATAGATTCATTATCTTTTGTTTTGGATGAAATTGTGCTCTTCTTGTCGAGAAAATGCGTTTAACGCGATAAAACGATTTAGTGCTTTACGCACATGGACTAGGTTACCAAATTTAAAAAATGTGAAATAATGAAGCCGGGAGTCGTTTTTATTGTTTACAAACACATTTCCTTGACCAGATTATGACTTTTTAAAAACAGTCATTTTCCCATGGCAAGGAGACACTCATTTTCTGTGAGAAAATCATTTAAAAGGAGGAATTTCATCAACGCTAAAAATACATAATGTACGTGTCTGAAAACGCACAGAACATGAAATAGTAGCTTTCTTACCGAGAAACACATGGTTGAAAAACCTATTTTAACGATCTGAGTGTTTGCAGACATGTACAACAGTTATTCTTAAACTACAACTTTTTCAATGAAATCATGTTTCTCATGAGGAGATAAACCGTTTAAAGCAATAAAAACGATTCACTGTGTCTGGCATTTTGACCAAGCCACCAACTAGCTAAACAATGATCAGAACTGGTGCAATTACACATTGACATTGGGTGAAAACACGTAACTCTTAAGGATGTGTTGCAGACTTGTTGAATAGATTCATTTTCTTTTGTTTTTGATGAAATTGTGCTTTTCATGTCGAGAAAATGCGTTTAACGCAATAAAAAGATTTAGTGCTTTACGCACATGGACTAGGTTACCAAATTTAAAAAAATGTGAAATAATGAAGCCGGGAGTCGTTTTTATTGTTTACAAACACATTTCCTTGACCAGATTATGCCTTTTAAAAACAGTCATTTTCCCATGGCAAGGAGACACTCATTTTCTGTGAGAAAATGCATTTAAAAGGAGGAATTTCATCAGAAACACTAAAAATACATATTGTACGTGCCTGAAGACGCACAGAACCTTGAAATAAAAGGTTTCGCACCAAAAAACACATGGGTGAAAGCCCTATTTTAAGGCTCTGAGTGTTTGCAGATATGTACAACAGGTATGTTTACATTATAACGTTTTTAATGAAATCATGTTTCTCTCGACGAGAAAATGCGTTTACAGCAATAAAAACGATTCACTCTGTCTGGCATTGGACCAAGCTACCAACAACCTAAACAATGATCAGAACTGGTGAAATTACACTTTGACATTGGGAGAAAACACGTAACTCTTAAGGATGTGTTGCAGACTTGTTCAATAGATTCATTATCTTTTGTTTTTGATGAAATTGTGTTCTTCTTGTCGAGAAAATGCGTTTAACGCGATAAAACGATTTAGTTCTTCAGGCACATGGACTTGGTCACCAAATGTAAAAAATGTGAAATAATGAAGCCGGGAGTCGTTTTTATTGTTTACAAACACATTTCCTTGACCAGATTATGACTTTTTAAAAACAGTCATTTTCCCATGGCAAGGAGACACTCATTTTCTGTGAGAAAATCATTTAAAAGGAGGAATTTCATCAACGCTAAAAATACATAATGTACGTGTCTGAAAACGCACAGAACTTGAAATAGTAGCTTTCTTACCAAGAAACACATGGTTGAAAAACCTATTTTAACGATCTGAGTATTTGCAGACATGTACAACAGTTATTCTTAAACTATAACGTTTTCAATGAAATCATGTTTCTCATGAGGAGATAAACCGTTTAAAGCAATAAAAAGGATTCACTGTGTCTGGCATTTTGACCAACCTACCAACTAGCTAAACAATGATCAGAACTGGTGCAATTACACATTGACATTGGGTGAAAACACGTAACTCTTAAGGATGTGTTGCAGACTTGTTGAATAGATTCATTTTCTTTTGTTTTTGATGAAATTGTGCTTTTCATGTCGAGAAAATGCGTTTAACGCAATAAAAAGATTTAGTGCTTTACGCACATGGACTAGGTTACCAAATTTAAAAAAATGTGAAATAATGAAGCCGGGAGTCGTTTTTATTGTTTACAAACACATTTCCTTGACCAGATTATGCCTTTTAAAAACAGTCATTTTCCCATGGCAAGGAGACACTCATTTTCTGTGAGAAAATGCATTTAAAAGGAGGAATTTCATTAAAAACACTAAAAATACATATTGTACGTGCCTGAAGACGCACAGAACCTTGAAATAAAAGGTTTCGCACCAAAAAACACATGGGTGAAAGCCCTATTTTAAGGCTCTGAGTGTTTGCAGATATGTACAACAGGTATGTTTACATTATAACGTTTTTAATGAAATCATGTTTCTCTCGACGAGAAAATGCGTTTACAGCAATAAAAACGATTCACTCTGTCTGGCATTGGACCAACCTACCAACAACCTAAACAATGATCAGAACTGGTGAAATTACACTTTGACATTGGGAGAAAACACGTAACTCTTAAGGATGTGTTGCAGACTTGTTCAATAGATTCATTATCTTTTGTTTTGGATGAAATTGTGCTCTTCTTGTCGAGAAAATGCGTTTAACGCGATAAAACGATTTAGTGCTTTACGCACATGGACTAGGTTACCAAATTTAAAAAATGTGAAATAATGAAGCCGGGAGTCGTTTTTATTGTTTACAAACACATTTCCTTGACCAGATTATGCCTTTTAAAAACAGTCATTTTCCCATGGCAAGGAGACACTCATTTTCTGTGAGAAAATGCATTTAAAAGGAGGAATTTCATCAGAAACACTAAAAATACATATTGTACGTGCCTGAAGACGCACAGAACCTTGAAATAAAAGGTTTCGCACCAAAAAACACATGGGTGAAAGCCCTATTTTAAGGCTCTGAGTGTTTGCAGATATGTACAACAGGTATGTTTACATTATAACGTTTTTAATGAAATCATGTTTCTCTCGACGAGAAAATGCGTTTAAAGCAAAAAAAAGGATTCACTCTGTCTGGCATTGGACCAAGCTACCAACACCCTAAACAATGATCAGAACTGGTGAAATTACACTTTGACATTGGGAGAAAACACATAACTCTTAAGGATGTGTTGCAGACTTGTTCAATAGATTCATTATCTTTTGTTTTGGATGAAATTGTGCTCTTCTTGTCGAGAAAATGCGTTTAACGCAATAAAAAGATTTAGTGCTTTACGCACATGGACTAGGTTACCAAATTTAAAAAATGTGAAATAATAAAGCCGGGAGTCGTTTTTGTTGTTTTAACAAACACATTTCCTTGACCAGAATATGCTTTTTCTTAAAAGCCATTTTCCCATGGCTAGAGTCTCATTTTCTGTGAGAAAATGCATTTAAAAGGAGGAATTTCATTAAAAACACTAAAAATACATATTGTACGTGCCTGAAGACGCACAGAACCTTGAAATAAAAGGTTTCGCACCAAAAAACACATGGGTGAAAGCCCTATTTTAAGGCTCTGAGTGTTTGCAGATATGTACAACAGGTATGTTTACATTATAACGTTTTTAATGAAATCATGTTTCTCTCGACGAGAAAATGCGTTTACAGCAATAAAAACGATTCACTCTGTCTGGCATTGGACCAAGCTACCAACAACCTAAACAATGATCAGAACTGGTGAAATTACACTTTGACATTGGGAGAAAACACGTAACTCTTAAGGATGTGTTGCAGACTTGTTCAATAGATTCATTATCTTTTGTTTTTGATGAAATTGTGTTCTTCTTGTCGAGAAAATGCGTTTAACGCGATAAAACGATTTAGTTCTTCAGGCACATGGACTTGGTCACCAAATGTAAAAAATGTGAAATAATGAAGCCGGGAGTCGTTTTTATTGTTTACAAACACATTTCCTTGACCAGATTATGACTTTTTAAAAACAGTCATTTTCCCATGGCAAGGAGACACTCATTTTCTGTGAGAAAATCATTTAAAAGGAGGAATTTCATCAACGCTAAAAATACATAATGTACGTGTCTGAAAACGCACAGAACTTGAAATAGTAGCTTTCTTACCAAGAAACACATGGTTGAAAAACCTATTTTAACGATCTGAGTATTTGCAGACATGTACAACAGTTATTCTTAAACTATAACGTTTTCAATGAAATCATGTTTCTCATGAGGAGATAAACCGTTTAAAGCAATAAAAAGGATTCACTGTGTCTGGCATTTTGACCAACCTACCAACTAGCTAAACAATGATCAGAACTGGTGCAATTACACATTGACATTGGGTGAAAACACGTAACTCTTAAGGATGTGTTGCAGACTTGTTGAATAGATTCATTTTCTTTTGTTTTTGATGAAATTGTGCTTTTCATGTCGAGAAAATGCGTTTAACGCAATAAAAAGATTTAGTGCTTTACGCACATGGACTAGGTTACCAAATTTAAAAAAATGTGAAATAATGAAGCCGGGAGTCGTTTTTATTGTTTACAAACACATTTCCTTGACCAGATTATGCCTTTTAAAAACAGTCATTTTCCCATGGCAAGGAGACACTCATTTTCTGTGAGAAAATGCATTTAAAAGGAGGAATTTCATTAAAAACACTAAAAATACATATTGTACGTGCCTGAAGACGCACAGAACCTTGAAATAAAAGGTTTCGCACCAAAAAACACATGGGTGAAAGCCCTATTTTAAGGCTCTGAGTGTTTGCAGATATGTACAACAGGTATGTTTACATTATAACGTTTTTAATGAAATCATGTTTCTCTCGACGAGAAAATGCGTTTACAGCAATAAAAACGATTCACTCTGTCTGGCATTGGACCAAGCTACCAACACCCTAAACAATGATCAGAACTGGTGAAATTACACTTTGACATTGGGAGAAAACACATAACTCTTAAGGATGTGTTGCAGACTTGTTCAATAGATTCATTATCTTTTGTTTTGGATGAAATTGTGCTCTTCTTGTCGAGAAAATGCGTTTAACGCAATAAAAAGATTTAGTGCTTTACGCACATGGACTAGGTTACCAAATTTAAAAAATGTGAAATAATAAAGCCGGGAGTCGTTTTTGTTGTTTTAACAAACACATTTCCTTGACCAGAATATGCTTTTTCTTAAAAGCCATTTTCCCATGGCTAGAGTCTCATTTTCTGTGAGAAAATGCATTTAAAAGGAGGAATTTCATTAAAAACACTAAAAATACATATTGTACGTGCCTGAAGACGCACAGAACCTTGAAATAAAAGGTTTCGCACCAAAAAACACATGGCTGAAAGCCCTATTTTAAGGCTCTGAGTGTTTGCAGATATGTACAACAGGTATGTTTACATTATAACGTTTTTAATGAAATCATGTTTCTCTCGACGAGAAAATGCGTTTACAGCAATAAAAACGATTCACTCTGTCTGGCATTGGACCAAGCTACCAACAACCTAAACAATGATCAGAACTGGTGAAATTACACTTTGACATTGGGAGAAAACACGTAACTCTTAAGGATGTGTTGCAGACTTGTTCAATAGATTCATTATCTTTTGTTTTTGATGAAATTGTGTTCTTCTTGTCGAGAAAATGCGTTTAACGCGATAAAACGATTTAGTTCTTCAGGCACATGGACTTGGTCACCAAATGTAAAAAATGTGAAATAATGACGCCGGGAGTCGTTTTTATTGTTTACAAACACATTTCCTTGACCAGATTATGACTTTTTAAAAACAGTCATTTTCCCATGGCAAGGAGACACTCATTTTCTGTGAGAAAATCATTTAAAAGGAGGAATTTCATCAACGCTAAAAATACATAATGTACGTGTCTGAAAACGCACAGAACTTGAAATAGTAGCTTTCTTACCAAGAAACACATGGTTGAAAAACCTATTTTAACGATCTGAGTATTTGCAGACATGTACAACAGTTATTCTTAAACTATAACGTTTTCAATGAAATCATGTTTCTCATGAGGAGATAAACCGTTTAAAGCAATAAAAAGGATTCACTGTGTCTGGCATTTTGACCAACCTACCAACTAGCTAAACAATGATCAGAACTGGTGCAATTACACATTGACATTGGGTGAAAACACGTAACTCTTAAGGATGTGTTGCAGACTTGTTGAATAGATTCATTTTCTTTTGTTTTTGATGAAATTGTGCTTTTCATGTCGAGAAAATGCGTTTAACGCAATAAAAAGATTTAGTGCTTTACGCACATGGACTAGGTTACCAAATTTAAAAAAATGTGAAATAATGAAGCCGGGAGTCGTTTTTATTGTTTACAAACACATTTCCTTGACCAGATTATGCCTTTTAAAAACAGTCATTTTCCCATGGCAAGGAGACACTCATTTTCTGTGAGAAAATGCATTTAAAAGGAGGAATTTCATTAAAAACACTAAAAATACATATTGTACGTGCCTGAAGACGCACAGAACCTTGAAATAAAAGGTTTCGCACCAAAAAACACATGGGTGAAAGCCCTATTTTAAGGCTCTGAGTGTTTGCAGATATGTACAACAGGTATGTTTACATTATAACGTTTTTAATGAAATCATGTTTCTCTCGACGAGAAAATGCGTTTACAGCAATAAAAACGATTCACTCTGTCTGGCATTGGACCAAGCTACCAACACCCTAAACAATGATCAGAACTGGTGAAATTACACTTTGACATTGGGAGAAAACACATAACTCTTAAGGATGTGTTGCAGACTTGTTCAATAGATTCATTATCTTTTGTTTTGGATGAAATTGTGCTCTTCTTGTCGAGAAAATGCGTTTAACGCGATAAAACGATTTAGTGCTTTACGCACATGGACTAGGTTACCAAATTTAAAAAATGTGAAATAATGAAGCCGGGAGTCGTTTTTATTGTTTACAAACACATTTCCTTGACCAGATTATGACTTTTTAAAAACAGTCATTTTCCCATGGCAAGGAGACACTCATTTTCTGTGAGAAAATCATTTAAAAGGAGGAATTTCATCAACGCTAAAAATACATAATGTACGTGTCTGAAAACGCACAGAACATGAAATAGTAGCTTTCTTACCGAGAAACACATGGTTGAAAAACCTATTTTAACGATCTGAGTGTTTGCAGACATGTACAACAGTTATTCTTAAACTACAACTTTTTCAATGAAATCATGTTTCTCATGAGGAGATAAACCGTTTAAAGCAATAAAAACGATTCACTGTGTCTGGCATTTTGACCAAGCCACCAACTAGCTAAACAATGATCAGAACTGGTGCAATTACACATTGACATTGGGTGAAAACACGTAACTCTTAAGAATGTGTTGCAGACTTGTTGAATAGATTCATTTTCTTTTGTTTTTGATGAAATTGTGCTTTTCATGTCGAGAAAATGCGTTTAACGCAATAAAAAGATTTAGTGCTTTACGCACATGGACTAGGTTACCAAATTTAAAAAAATGTGAAATAATGAAGCCGGGAGTCGTTTTTATTGTTTACAAACACATTTCCTTGACCAGATTATGCCTTTTAAAAACAGTCATTTTCCCATGGCAAGGAGACACTCATTTTCTGTGAGAAAATGCATTTAAAAGGAGGAATTTCATCAGAAACACTAAAAATACATATTGTACGTGCCTGAAGACGCACAGAACCTTGAAATAAAAGGTTTCGCACCAAAAAACACATGGGTGAAAGCCCTATTTTAAGGCTCTGAGTGTTTGCAGATATGTACAACAGGTATGTTTACATTATAACGTTTTTAATGAAATCATGTTTCTCTCGACGAGAAAATGCGTTTAAAGCAAAAAAAAGGATTCACTCTGTCTGGCATTGGACCAAGCTACCAACACCCTAAACAATGATCAGAACTGGTGAAATTACACTTTGACATTGGGAGAAAACACATAACTCTTAAGGATGTGTTGCAGACTTGTTCAATAGATTCATTATCTTTTGTTTTGGATGAAATTGTGCTCTTCTTGTCGAGAAAATGCGTTTAACGCAATAAAAAGATTTAGTGCTTTACGCACATGGACTAGGTTACCAAATTTAAAAAATGTGAAATAATAAAGCCGGGAGTCGTTTTTGTTGTTTTAACAAACACATTTCCTTGACCAGAATATGCTTTTTCTTAAAAGCCATTTTCCCATGGCTAGAGTCTCATTTTCTGTGAGAAAATGCATTTAAAAGGAGGAATTTCATTAAAAACACTAAAAATACATATTGTACGTGCCTAAAGACGCACAGAACCTTGAAATAAAAGGTTTCGCACCAAAAAACACATGGGTGAAAGCCCTATTTTAAGGCTCTGAGTGTTTGCAGATATGTACAACAGGTATGTTTACATTATAACGTTTTTAATGAAATCATGTTTCTCTCGACGAGAAAATGCGTTTACAGCAATAAAAACGATTCACTCTGTCTGGCATTGGACCAAGCTACCAACAACCTAAACAATGATCAGAACTGGTGAAATTACACTTTGACATTGGGAGAAAACACGTAACTCTTAAGGATGTGTTGCAGACTTGTTCAATAGATTCATTATCTTTTGTTTTTGATGAAATTGTGTTCTTCTTGTCGAGAAAATGCGTTTAACGCGATAAAACGATTTAGTTCTTCAGGCACATGGACTTGGTCACCAAATGTAAAAAATGTGAAATAATGAAGCAGGGAGTCGTTTTTATTGTTTACAAACACATTTCCTTGACCAGATTATGACTTTTTAAAAACAGTCATTTTCCCATGGCAAGGAGACACTCATTTTCTGTGAGAAAATCATTTAAAAGGAGGAATTTCATCAACGCTAAAAATACATAATGTACGTGTCTGAAAACGCACAGAACTTGAAATAGTAGCTTTCTTACCAAGAAACACATGGTTGAAAAACCTATTTTAACGATCTGAGTATTTGCAGACATGTACAACAGTTATTCTTAAACTATAACGTTTTCAATGAAATCATGTTTCTCATGAGGAGATAAACCGTTTAAAGCAATAAAAAGGATTCACTGTGTCTGGCATTTTGACCAACCTACCAACTAGCTAAACAATGATCAGAACTGGTGCAATTACACATTGACATTGGGTGAAAACACGTAACTCTTAAGGATGTGTTGCAGACTTGTTGAATAGATTCATTTTCTTTTGTTTTTGATGAAATTGTGCTTTTCATGTCGAGAAAATGCGTTTAACGCAATAAAAAGATTTAGTGCTTTACGCACATGGACTAGGTTACCAAATTTAAAAAAATGTGAAATAATGAAGCCGGGAGTCGTTTTTATTGTTTACAAACACATTTCCTTGACCAGATTATGCCTTTTAAAAACAGTCATTTTCCCATGGCAAGGAGACACTCATTTTCTGTGAGAAAATGCATTTAAAAGGAGGAATTTCATCAGAAACACTAAAAATACATATTGTACGTGCCTGAAGACGCACAGAACCTTGAAATAAAAGGTTTCGCACCAAAAAACACATGGGTGAAAGCCCTATTTTAAGGCTCTGAGTGTTTGCAGATATGTACAACAGGTATGTTTAAATTATAACGTTTTTAATGAAATCATGTTTCTCTCGACGAGAAAATGCGTTTAAAGCAAAAAAAAGGATTCACTCTGTCTGGCATTGGCCCAAGCTACCAACACCCTAAACAATGATCAGAACTGGTGAAATTACACTTTGACATTGGGAGAAAACACATAACTCTTAAGGATGTGTTGCAGACTTGTTCAATAGATTCATTATCTTTTGTTTTGGATGAAATTGTGCTCTTCTTGTCGAGAAAATGCGTTTAACGCAATAAAAAGATTTAGTGCTTTACGCACATGGACTAGGTTACCAAATTTAAAAAATGTGAAATAATAAAGCCGGGAGTCGTTTTTGTTGTTTTAACAAACACATTTCCTTGACCAGAATATGCTTTTTCTTAAAAGCCATTTTCCCATGGCTAGAGTCTCATTTTCTGTGAGAAAATGCATTTAAAAGGAGGAATTTCATTAAAAACACTAAAAATACATATTGTACGTGCCTGAAGACGCACAGAACCTTGAAATAAAAGGTTTCGCACCAAAAAACACATGGGTGAAAGCCCTATTTTAAGGCTCTGAGTGTTTGCAGATATGTACAACAGGTATGTTTACATTATAACGTTTTTAATTAAATCATGTTTCTCTCGACGAGAAAATGCGTTTACAGCAATAAAAACGATTCACTCTGTCTGGCATTGGACCAAGCTACCAACAACCTAAACAATGATCAGAACTGGTGAAATTACACTTTGACATTGGGAGAAAACACGTAACTCTTAAGGATGTGTTGCAGACTTGTTCAATAGATTCATTATCTTTTGTTTTGGATGAAATTGTGCTCTTCTTGTCGAGAAAATGCGTTTAACGCAATAAAACGATTTAGTGCTTTACGCACATGGACTAGGTTACCAAATTTAAAAAATGTGAAATAATGAAGCCGGGAGTCGTTTTTATTGTTTACAAACACATTTCCTTGACCAGATTATGACTTTTTAAAAACAGTCATTTTCCCATGGCAAGGAGACACTCATTTTCTGTGAGAAAATCATTTAAAAGGAGGAATTTCATCAACGCTAAAAATACATAATGTACGTGTCTGAAAACGCACAGAACATGAAATAGTAGCTTTCTTACCGAGAAACACATGGTTGAAAAACCTATTTTAACGATCTGAGTGTTTGCAGACATGTACAACAGTTATTCTTAAACTACAACTTTTTCAATGAAATCATGTTTCTCATGAGGAGATAAACCGTTTAAAGCAATAAAAACGATTCACTGTGTCTGGCATTTTGACCAAGCCACCAACTAGCTAAACAATGATCAGAACTGGTGCAATTACACATTGACATTGGGTGAAAACACGTAACTCTTAAGGATGTGTTGCAGACTTGTTGAATAGATTCATTTTCTTTTGTTTTTGATGAAATTGTGCTTTTCATGTCGAGAAAATGCGTTTAACGCAATAAAAAGATTTAGTGCTTTACGCACATGGACTAGGTTACCAAATTTAAAAAAATGTGAAATAATGAAGCCGGGAGTCGTTTTTATTGTTTACAAACACATTTCCTTGACCAGATTATGCCTTTTAAAAACAGTCATTTTCCCATGGCAAGGAGACACTCATTTTCTGTGAGAAAATGCATTTAAAAGGAGGAATTTCATCAGAAACACTAAAAATACATATTGTACGTGCCTGAAGACGCACAGAACCTTGAAATAAAAGGTTTCGCACCAAAAAACACATGGGTGAAAGCCCTATTTTAAGGCTCTGAGTGTTTGCAGATATGTACAACAGGTATGTTTACATTATAACGTTTTTAATGAAATCATGTTTCTCTCGACGAGAAAATGCGTTTAAAGCAAAAAAAAGGATTCACTCTGTCTGGCATTGGACCAAGCTACCAACACCCTAAACAATGATCAGAACTGGTGAAATTACACTTTGACATTGGGAGAAAACACATAACTCTTAAGGATGTGTTGCAGACTTGTTCAATAGATTCATTATCTTTTGTTTTGGATGAAATTGTGCTCTTCTTGTCGAGAAAATGCGTTTAACGCAATAAAAAGATTTAGTGCTTTACGCACATGGACTAGGTTACCAAATTTAAAAAATGTGAAATAATAAAGCCGGGAGTCGTTTTTGTTGTTTTAACAAACACATTTCCTTGACCAGAATATGCTTTTTCTTAAAAGCCATTTTCCCATGGCTAGAGTCTCATTTTCTGTGAGAAAATGCATTTAAAAGGAGGAATTTCATTAAAAACACTAAAAATACATATTGTACGTGCCTGAAGACGCACAGAACCTTGAAATAAAAGGTTTCGCACCAAAAAACACATGGGTGAAAGCCCTATTTTAAGGCTCTGAGTGTTTGCAGATATGTACAACAGGTATGTTTACATTATAACGTTTTTAATGAAATCATGTTTCTCTCGACGAGAAAATGCGTTTACAGCAATAAAAACGATTCACTCTGTCTGGCATTGGACCAAGCTACCAACAACCTAAACAATGATCAGAACTGGTGAAATTACACTTTGACATTGGGAGAAAACACGTAACTCTTAAGGATGTGTTGCAGACTTGTTCAATAGATTCATTATCTTTTGTTTTTGATGAAATTGTGTTCTTCTTGTCGAGAAAATGCGTTTAACGCGATAAAACGATTTAGTTCTTCAGGCACATGGACTTGGTCACCAAATGTAAAAAATGTGAAATAATGAAGCCGGGAGTCGTTTTTATTGTTTACAAACACATTTCCTTGACCAGATTATGACTTTTTAAAAACAGTCATTTTCCCATGGCAAGGAGACACTCATTTTCTGTGAGAAAATCATTTAAAAGGAGGAATTTCATCAACGCTAAAAATACATAATGTACGTGTCTGAAAACGCACAGAACTTGAAATAGTAGCTTTCTTACCAAGAAACACATGGTTGAAAAACCTATTTTAACGATCTGAGTATTTGCAGCCATGTACAACAGTTATTCTTAAACTATAACGTTTTCAATGAAATCATGTTTCTCATGAGGAGATAAACCGTTTAAAGCAATAAAAAGGATTCACTGTGTCTGGCATTTTGACCAACCTACCAACTAGCTAAACAATGATCAGAACTGGTGCAATTACACATTGACATTGGGTGAAAACACGTAACTCTTAAGGATGTGTTGCAGACTTGTTGAATAGATTCATTTTCTTTTGTTTTTGATGAAATTGTGCTTTTCATGTCGAGAAAATGCGTTTAACGCAATAAAAAGATTTAGTGCTTTACGCACATGGACTAGGTTACCAAATTTAAAAAATGTGAAATAATAAAGCCGGGAGTCGTTTTTGTTGTTTACAAACACATTTCCTTGACCAGAATATGCTTTTTCTTAAAAGCCATTTTCCCATGGCTAGGAGACACTCATTTTCTGTGAGAAAATGCATTTAAAAGGAGGAATTTCATCAGAAAAACTAAAAATACATATTGTACGTGTCTGAAAACGCACAGAACATGAAATAGTAGCTTTCTTACCGAGAAACACATGGTTGAAAAACCTATTTTAACGATCTGAGTGTTTGCAGACATGTACAAGTTATTCTTAAGCTATAACGTTTTCAATGAAATCATGTTTCTCATGAGGAGATAAACCGTTTAAAGCAATAAAAACGATTCACTGTGTCTGGCATTTTGACCAAGCTACCAACTAGCTAAACAATGATCAGAACTGATGCAATTACACATTGACATTGGGTGAAAACACGTAACTCTTAAGGATGTGTTGCAGACTTGTTCAATAGATTCATTTTCTTTTGTTTTTGATGAAATTGTGCTTTTCATGTCGAGAAAATGCGTTTAACGCAATAAAAAGATTTAGTGCTTTACGCACATGGAATAGGTTACCAAATTTAAAAAAATGTGAAATAATGAAGGCGGGAGTCGTTTTTATTGTTTACAAACACATTTCCTTGACCAGATTATGCCTTTTTAAAAACAGTCATTTTCCCATGGTAAGGAGACACTCATTTTCTGTGAGAAAATGCATTTAAAAGGAGGAATTTCATCAGAAACACTAAAAATACATATTGTACGTGCCTGAAGACGCACAGAACCTTGAAATAAAAGGTTTCGCACCAAAAACACATGGGTGAAAGCCCTATTTTAAGGCTCTGAGTGTTTGCAGATATGTACAACAGGTATGTTTAAATTATAACGTTTTTAATGAAATCATGTTTCTCTCGACGAGAAAATGCGTTTAAAGCAAAAAAAAGGATTCACTCTGTCTGGCATTGGACCAAGCTACCAACACCCTAAACAATGATCAGAACTGGTGAAATTACACTTTGACATTGGGAGAAAACACATAACTCTTAAGGATGTGTTGCAGACTTGTTCAATAGATTCATTATCTTTTGTTTTGGATGAAATTGTGCTCTTCTTGTCGAGAAAATGCGTTTAACGCAATAAAAAGATTTAGTGCTTTACGCACATGGACTAGGTTACCAAATTTAAAAAATGTGAAATAATGAAGCCGGGAGTCGTTTTTATTGTTTACAAACACATTTCCTTGACCAGATTATGCCTTTTTAAAAACAGTCATTTTCCCATGGCAAGGAGACACTCATTTTCTGTGAGAAAATCATTTAAAAGGAGGAATTTCATCAACGCTAAAAATACATAATGTACGTGTCTGAAAACGCACAGAACATGAAATAGTAGCTTTCTTACCAAGAAACACATGGTTGAAAAACCTATTTTAACGATCTGAGTGTTTGCAGACATGTACAACAGTTATTCTTAAACTATAACGTTTTCAATGAAATCATGTTTCTCATGAGGAGATAAACCGTTTAAAGCAATAAAAACGATTCACTGTGTCTGGCATTTTGACCAAGCCACCAACTAGCTAAACAATGATCAGAACTGGTGCAATTACACATTGACATTGGGTGAAAACACGTAACTCTTAAGGATGTGTTGCAGACTTGTTCAATAGATTCATTTTCTTTTGTTTTTGATGAAATTGTGCTTTTCATGTCGAGAAAATGCGTTTAACGCAATAAAAAGATTTAGTGCTTTACGCACATGGAATAGGTTACCAAATTTAAAAAAATGTGAAATAATGAAGGCGGGAGTCGTTTTTATTGTTTACAAACACATTTCCTTGACCAGATTATGCCTTTTTAAAAACAGTCATTTTCCCATGGTAAGGAGACACTCATTTTCTGTGAGAAAATGCATTTAAAAGGAGGAATTTCATCAGAAACACTAAAAATACATATTGTACGTGCCTGAAGACGCACAGAACCTTGAAATAAAAGGTTTCGCACCAAAAACACATGGGTGAAAGCCCTATTTTAAGGCTCTGAGTGTTTGCAGATATGTACAACAGGTATGTTTAAATTATAACGTTTTTAATGAAATCATGTTTCTCTCGACGAGAAAATGCGTTTAAAGCAAAAAAAAGGATTCACTCTGTCTGGCATTGGACCAAGCTACCAACACCCTAAACAATGATCAGAACTGGTGAAATTACACTTTGACATTGGGAGAAAACACATAACTCTTAAGGATGTGTTGCAGACTTGTTCAATAGATTCATTATCTTTTGTTTTGGATGAAATTGTGCTCTTCTTGTCGAGAAAATGCGTTTAACGCAATAAAAAGATTTAGTGCTTTACGCACATGGACTAGGTTACCAAATTTAAAAAATGTGAAATAATGAAGCCGGGAGTCGTTTTTATTGTTTACAAACACATTTCCTTGACCAGATTATGCCTTTTTAAAAACAGTCATTTTCCCATGGCAAGGAGACACTCATTTTCTGTGAGAAAATCATTTAAAAGGAGGAATTTCATCAACGCTAAAAATACATAATGTACGTGTCTGAAAACGCACAGAACATGAAATAGTAGCTTTCTTACCAAGAAACACATGGTTGAAAAACCTATTTTAACGATCTGAGTGTTTGCAGACATGTACAACAGTTATTCTTAAACTATACCGTTTTCAATGAAATCATGTTTCTCATGAGGAGATAAACCATTTAAAGCAATAAAAACGATTCACTGTGTCTGGCATTTTGACCAAGCCACCAACTAGCTAAACAATGATCAGAACTGGTGCAATTACACATTGACATTGGGTGAAAACACGTAACTCTTAAGGATGTGTTGCAGACTTGTTGAATAGATTCATTTTCTTTTGTTTTTGATGAAATTGTGCTTTTCATGTCGAGAAAATGCGTTTAACGCAATAAAAAGATTTAGTGCTTTACGCACATGGACTAGGTTACCAAATTTAAAAAAATGTGAAATAATGAAGGCGGGAGTCGTTTTTATTGTTTACAAACACATTTCCTTGACCAGATTATGCCTTTTTAAAAACAGTCATTTTCCCATGGTAAGGAGACACTCATTTTCTGTGAGAAAATGCATTTAAAAGGAGGAATTTCATCAGAAACACTAAAAATACATATTGTACGTGCCTGAAGACGCACAGAACCTTGAAATAAAAGGTTTCGCACCAAAAACACATGGGTGAAAGCCCTATTTTAAGGCTCTGAGTGTTTGCAGATATGTACAACAGGTATGTTTAAATTATAACGTTTTTAATGAAATCATGTTTCTCTCGACGAGAAAATGCGTTTAAAGCAAAAAAAAGGATTCACTCTGTCTGGCATTGGACCAAGCTACCAACACCCTAAACAATGATCAGAACTGGTGAAATTACACTTTGACATGGGAAAAAACACATAACTCTTAAGGATGTGTTGCAGACTTGTTCAATAGATTCATTATCTTTTGTTTTGGATGAAATTGTGCTCTTCTTGTCGAGAAAATGCGTTTAACGCAATAAAAAGATTTAGTGCTTTACGCACATGGACTAGGTTACCAAATTTAAAAAATGTGAAATAATGAAGCCGGGAGTCGTTTTTATTGTTTACAAACACATTTCCTTGACCAGATTATGACTTTTTAAAAACAGTCATTTTCCCATGGCAAGGAGACACTCATTTTCTGTGAGAAAATCATTTAAAAGGAGGAATTTCATCAACGCTAAAAATACATAATGTACGTGTCTGAAAACGCACAGAACATGAAATAGTAGCTTTCTTACCGAGAAACACATGGTTGAAAAACCTATTTTAACGATCTGAGTGTTTGCAGACATGTACAACAGTTATTCTTAAACTACAACTTTTTCAATGAAATCATGTTTCTCATGAGGAGATAAACCGTTTAAAGCAATAAAAACGATTCACTGTGTCTGGCATTTTGACCAAGCCACCAACTAGCTAAACAATGATCAGAACTGGTGCAATTACACATTGACATTGGGTGAAAACACGTAACTCTTAAGGATGTGTTGCAGACTTGTTGAATAGATTCATTTTCTTTTGTTTTTGATGAAATTGTGCTTTTCATGTCGAGAAAATGCGTTTAACGCAATAAAAAGATTTAGTGCTTTACGCACATGGACTAGGTTACCAAATTTAAAAAAATGTGAAATAATGAAGGCGGGAGTCGTTTTTATTGTTTACAAACACATTTCCTTGACCAGATTATGCCTTTTAAAAACAGTCATTTTCCCATGGCAAGGAGACACTCATTTTCTGTGAGAAAATGCATTTAAAAGGAGGAATTTCATCAGAAACACTAAAAATACATATTGTACGTGCCTGAAGACGCACAGAACCTTGAAATAAAAGGTTTCGCACCAAAAAACACATGGGTGAAAGCCCTATTTTAAGGCTCTGAGTGTTTGCAGATATGTACAACAGGTATGTTTACATTATAACGTTTTTAATGAAATCATGTTTCTCTCGACGAGAAAATGCGTTTAAAGCAAAAAAAAGGATTCACTCTGTCTGGCATTGGACCAAGCTACCAACACCCTAAACAATGATCAGAACTGGTGAAATTACACTTTGACATTGGGAGAAAACACATAACTCTTAAGGATGTGTTGCAGACTTGTTCAATAGATTCATTATCTTTTGTTTTGGATGAAATTGTGCTCTTCTTGTCGAGAAAATGCGTTTAACGCAATAAAAAGATTTAGTGCTTTACGCACATGGACTAGGTTACCAAATTTAAAAAATGTGAAATAATAAAGCCGGGAGTCGTTTTTGTTGTTTTAACAAACACATTTCCTTGACCAGAATATGCTTTTTCTTAAAAGCCATTTTCCCATGGCTAGAGTCTCATTTTCTGTGAGAAAATGCATTTAAAAGGAGGAATTTCATTAAAAACACTAAAAATACATATTGTACGTGCCTGAAGACGCACAGAACCTTGAAATAAAAGGTTTCGCACCAAAAAACACATGGGTGAAAGCCCTATTTTAAGGCTCTGAGTGTTTGCAGATATGTACAACAGGTATGTTTACATTATAACGTTTTTAATGAAATCATGTTTCTCTCGACGAGAAAATGCGTTTACAGCAATAAAAACGATTCACTCTGTCTGGCATTGGACCAAGCTACCAACAACCTAAACAATGATCAGAACTGGTGAAATTACACTTTGACATTGGGAGAAAACACGTAACTCTTAAGGATGTGTTGCAGACTTGTTCAATAGATTCATTATCTTTTGTTTTTGATGAAATTGTGTTCTTCTTGTCGAGAAAATGCGTTTAACGCGATAAAACGATTTAGTTCTTCAGGCACATGGACTTGGTCACCAAATGTAAAAAATGTGAAATAATGAAGCCGGGAGTCGTTTTTATTGTTTACAAACACATTTCCTTGACCAGATTATGACTTTTTAAAAACAGTCATTTTCCCATGGCAAGGAGACACTCATTTTCTGTGAGAAAATCATTTAAAAGGAGGAATTTCATCAACGCTAAAAATACATAATGTACGTGTCTGAAAACGCACAGAACATGAAATAGTAGCTTTCTTACCAAGAAACACATGGTTGAAAAACCTATTTTAACGATCTGAGTATTTGCAGACATGTACAAGTTATTCTTAAACTATAACGTTTTCAATGAAATCATGTTTCTCATGAGGAGATAAACCGTTTAAAGCAATAAAAAGGATTCACTGTGTCTGGCATTTTGACCAACCTACCAACTAGCTAAACAATGATCAGAACTGGTGCAATTACACATTGACATTGGGTGAAAACACGTAACTCTTAAGGATGTGTTGCAGACTTGTTGAATAGATTCATTTTCTTTTGTTTTTGATGAAATTGTGCTTTTCATGTCGAGAAAATGCGTTTAACGCAATAAAAAGATTTAGTGCTTTACGCACATGGACTAGGTTACCAAATTTAAAAAATGTGAAATAATAAAGCCGGGAGTCGTTTTTGTTGTTTACAAACACATTTCCTTGACCAGAATATGCTTTTTCTTAAAAGCCATTTTCCCATGGCTAGGAGACACTCATTTTCTGTGAGAAAATGCATTTAAAAGGAGGAATTTCATCAGAAAAACTAAAAATACATATTGTACGTGTCTGAAAACGCACAGAACATGAAATAGTAGCTTTCTTACCGAGAAACACATGGTTGAAAAACCTATTTTAACGATCTGAGTGTTTGCAGACATGTACAAGTTATTCTTAAACTATAACGTTTTCAATGAAATCATGTTTCTCATGAGGAGATAAACCGTTTAAAGCAATAAAAACGATTCACTGTGTCTGGCATTTTGACCAAGCCACCAACTAGCTAAACAATGATCAGAACTGATGCAATTACACATTGACATTGGGTGAAAACACGTAACTCTTAAGGATGTGTTGCAGACTTGTTCAATAGATTCATTTTCTTTTGTTTTTGATGAAATTGTGCTTTTCATGTCGAGAAAATGCGTTTAACGCAATAAAAAGATTTAGTGCTTTACGCACATGGACTAGGTTACCAAATTTAAAAAAATGTGAAATAATGAAGGCGGGAGTCGTTTTTATTGTTTACAAACACATTTCCTTGACCAGATTATGCCTTTTTAAAAACAGTCATTTTCCCATGGTAAGGAGACACTCATTTTCTGTGAGAAAATGCATTTAAAAGGAGGAATTTCATCAGAAACACTAAAAATACATATTGTACGTGCCTGAAGACGCACAGAACCTTGAAATAAAAGGTTTCGCACCAAAAACACATGGGTGAAAGCCCTATTTTAAGGCTCTGAGTGTTTGCAGATATGTACAACAGGTATGTTTAAATTATAACGTTTTTAATGAAATCATGTTTCTCTCGACGAGAAAATGCGTTTAAAGCCAAAAAAAGGATTCACTCTGTCTGGCATTGGACCAAGCTACCAACACCCTAAACAATGATCAGAACTGGTGAAATTACACTTTGACATTGGGAGAAAACACGTAACTCTTAAGGATGTGTTGCAGACTTGTTCAATAGATTCATTTTCTTTTGTTTTGGATGAAATTGTGCTCTTCTTGTCGAGAAAATGCGTTTAACGCAATAAAAAGATTTAGTGCTTTACGCACATGGACTAGGTTACCAAATTTAAAAAATGGGAAATAATGAAGCCGGGAGTCGTTTTTATTGTTTACAAACACATTTCCTTGACCAGATTATGACTTTTTAAAAACAGTCATTTTCCCATGGCAAGGAGACACTCATTTTCTGTGAGAAAATCATTTAAAAGGAGGAATTTCATCAACGCTAAAAATACATAATGTACGTGTCTGAAAACGCACAGAACTTGAAATAGTAGCTTTCTTACCAAGAAACACATGGTTGAAAAACCTATTTTAACGATCTGAGTGTTTGCAGACATGTACAAGTTATTCTTAAACTATAACGTTTTCAATGAAATCATGTTTCTCATGAGGAGATAAACCGTTTAAAGCAATAAAAACGATTCACTGTGTCTGGCATTTTGACCAAGCCACCAACTAGCTAAACAATGATCAGAACTGATGCAATTACACATTGACATTGGGTGAAAACACGTAACTCTTAAGGATGTGTTGCAGACTTGTTCAATAGATTCATTTTCTTTTGTTTTTGATGAAATTGTGCTTTTCATGTCGAGAAAATGCGTTTAACGCAATAAAAAGATTTAGTGCTTTACGCACATGGACTAGGTTACCAAATTTAAAAAAATGTGAAATAATGAAGGCGGGAGTCGTTTTTATTGTTTACAAACACATTTCCTTGACCAGATTATGCCTTTTTAAAAACAATCATTTTCCCATGGTAAGGAGACACTCATTTTCTGTGAGAAAATGCATTTAAAAGGAGGAATTTCATCAGAAACACTAAAAATACATATTGTACGTGCCTGAAGACGCACAGAACCTTGAAATAAAAGGTTTCGCACCAAAAACACATGGGTGAAAGCCCTATTTTAAGGCTCTGAGTGTTTGCAGATATGTACAACAGGTATGTTTAAATTATAACGTTTTTAATGAAATCATGTTTCTCTCGACGAGAAAATGCGTTTAAAGCAAAAAAAAGGATTCACTCTGTCTGGCATTGGACCAAGCTACCAACACCCTAAACAATGATCAGAACTGGTGAAATTACACTTTGACATTGGGAGAAAACACGTAACTCTTAAGGATGTGTTGCAGACTTGTTCAATAGATTCATTTTCTTTTGTTTTGGATGAAATTGTGCTCTTCTTGTCGAGAAAATGCGTTTAACGCAATAAAAAGATTTAGTGCTTTACGCACATGGACTAGGTTACCAAATTTAAAAAATGGGAAATAATGAAGCCGGGAGTCGTTTTTATTGTTTACAAACACATTTCCTTGACCAGATTATGACTTTTTAAAAACAGTCATTTTCCCATGGCAAGGAGACACTCATTTTCTGTGAGAAAATCATTTAAAAGGAGGAATTTCATCAACGCTAAAAATACATAATGTACGTGTCTGAAAACGCACAGAACTTGAAATAGTAGCTTTCTTACCAAGAAACACATGGTTGAAAAACCTATTTTAACGATCTGAGTATTTGCAGACATGTACAACAGTTATTCTTAAACTATAACGTTTTCAATGAAATCATGTTTCTCTCGACGAGAAAATGCGTTTAAAGCAAAAAAAAGGATTCACTCTGTCTGGCATTGGACCAAGCTACCAACACCCTAAACAATGATCAGAACTGGTGAAATTACACTTTGACATTGGGAGAAAACACGTAACTCTTAAGGATGTGTTGCAGACTTGTTCAATAGATTCATTTTCTTTTGTTTTGGATGAAATTGTGCTCTTCTTGTCGAGAAAATGCGTTTAACGCAATAAAAAGATTTAGTGCTTTACGCACATGGACTAGGTTACCAAATTTAAAAAATGTGAAATAATAAAGCCGGGAGTCGTTTTTGTTGTTTACAAACACATTTCCTTGACCAGAATATGCTTTTTCTTAAAAGCCATTTTCCCATGGCTAGGAGACACTCATTTTCTGTGAGAAAATGCATTTAAAAGGAGGAATTTCATCAGAAAAACTAAAAATACATATTGTACGTGTCTGAAAACGCACAGAACATGAAATAGTAGCTTTCTTACCGAGAAACACATGGTTGAAAAACCTATTTTAACGATCTGAGTGTTTGCAGACATGTACAAGTTATTCTTAAACTATAACGTTTTCAATGAAATCATGTTTCTCATGAGGAGATAAACCGTTTAAAGCAATAAAAACGATTCACTGTGTCTGGCATTTTGACCAAGCCACCAACTAGCTAAACAATGATCAGAACTGATGCAATTACACATTGACATTGGGTGAAAACACGTAACTCTTAAGGATGTGTTGCAGACTTGTTCAATAGATTCATTTTCTTTTGTTTTTGATGAAATTGTGCTTTTCATGTCGAGAAAATGCGTTTAACGCAATAAAAAGATTTAGTGCTTTACGCACATGGAATAGGTTACCAAATTTAAAAAAATGTGAAATAATGAAGGCGGGAGTCGTTTTTATTGTTTACAAACACATTTCCTTGACCAGATTATGCCTTTTAAAAACAGTCATTTTCCCATGGCAAGGAGACACTCATTTTCTGTGAGAAAATGCATTTAAAAGGAGGAATTTCATCAGAAACACTAAAAATACATATTGTACGTGCCTGAAGACGCACAGAACCTTGAAATAAAAGGTTTCGCACCAAAAAACACATGGGTGAAAGCCCTATTTTAAGGCTCTGAGTGTTTGCAGATATGTACAACAGGTATGTTTACATTATAACGTTTTTAATGAAATCATGTTTCTCTCGACGAGAAAATGCGTTTAAAGCAAAAAAAAGGATTCACTCTGTCTGGCATTGGACCAAGCTACCAACACCCTAAACAATGATCAGAACTGGTGAAATTACACTTTGACATTGGGAGAAAACACATAACTCTTAAGGATGTGTTGCAGACTTGTTCAATAGATTCATTATCTTTTGTTTTGGATGAAATTGTGCTCTTCTTGTCGAGAAAATGCGTTTAACGCAATAAAAAGATTTAGTGCTTTACGCACATGGACTAGGTTACCAAATTTAAAAAATGTGAAATAATAAAGCCGGGAGTCGTTTTTGTTGTTTTAACAAACACATTTCCTTGACCAGAATATGCTTTTTCTTAAAAGCCATTTTCCCATGGCTAGAGTCTCATTTTCTGTGAGAAAATGCATTTAAAAGGAGGAATTTCATTAAAAACACTAAAAATACATATTGTACGTGCCTGAAGACGCACAGAACCTTGAAATAAAAGGTTTCGCACCAAAAAACACATGGGTGAAAGCCCTATTTTAAGGCTCTGAGTGTTTGCAGATATGTACAACAGGTATGTTTACATTATAACGTTTTTAATGAAATCATGTTTCTCTCGACGAGAAAATGCGTTTACAGCAATAAAAACGATTCACTCTGTCTGGCATTGGACCAAGCTACCAACAACCTAAACAATGATCAGAACTGGTGAAATTACACTTTGACATTGGGAGAAAACACGTAACTCTTAAGGATGTGTTGCAGACTTGTTCAATAGATTCATTATCTTTTGTTTTTGATGAAATTGTGTTCTTCTTGTCGAGAAAATGCGTTTAACGCGATAAAACGATTTAGTTCTTCAGGCACATGGACTTGGTCACCAAATGTAAAAAATGTGAAATAATGAAGCCGGGAGTCGATTTTATTGTTTACAAACACATTTCCTTGACCAGATTATGACTTTTTAAAAACAGTCATTTTCCCATGGCAAGGAGACACTCATTTTCTGTGAGAAAATCATTTAAAAGGAGGAATTTCATCAACGCTAAAAATACATAATGTACGTGTCTGAAAACGCACAGAACTTGAAATAGTAGCTTTCTTACCAAGAAACACATGGTTGAAAAACCTATTTTAACGATCTGAGTATTTGCAGCCATGTACAACAGTTATTCTTAAACTATAACGTTTTCAATGAAATCATGTTTCTCATGAGGAGATAAACCGTTTAAAGCAATAAAAAGGATTCACTGTGTCTGGCATTTTGACCAACCTACCAACTAGCTAAACAATGATCAGAACTGGTGCAATTACACATTGACATTGGGTGAAAACACGTAACTCTTAAGGATGTGTTGCAGACTTGTTGAATAGATTCATTTTCTTTTGTTTTTGATGAAATTGTGCTTTTCATGTCGAGAAAATGCGTTTAACGCAATAAAAAGATTTAGTGCTTTACGCACATGGACTAGGTTACCAAATTTAAAAAATGTGAAATAATAAAGCCGGGAGTCGTTTTTGTTGTTTACAAACACATTTCCTTGACCAGAATATGCTTTTTCTTAAAAGCCATTTTCCCATGGCTAGGAGACACTCATTTTCTGTGAGAAAATGCATTTAAAAGGAGGAATTTCATCAGAAAAACTAAAAATACATATTGTACGTGTCTGAAAACGCACAGAACATGAAATAGTAGCTTTCTTACCGAGAAACACATGGTTGAAAAACCTATTTTAACGATCTGAGTGTTTGCAGACATGTACAAGTTATTCTTAAGCTATAACGTTTTCAATGAAATCATGTTTCTCATGAGGAGATAAACCGTTTAAAGCAATAAAAACGATTCACTGTGTCTGGCATTTTGACCAAGCTACCAACTAGCTAAACAATGATCAGAACTGATGCAATTACACATTGACATTGGGTGAAAACACGTAACTCTTAAGGATGTGTTGCAGACTTGTTCAATAGATTCATTTTCTTTTGTTTTTGATGAAATTGTGCTTTTCATGTCGAGAAAATGCGTTTAACGCAATAAAAAGATTTAGTGCTTTACGCACATGGAATAGGTTACCAAATTTAAAAAAATGTGAAATAATGAAGGCGGGAGTCGTTTTTATTGTTTACAAACACATTTCCTTGACCAGATTATGCCTTTTTAAAAACAGTCATTTTCCCATGGTAAGGAGACACTCATTTTCTGTGAGAAAATGCATTTAAAAGGAGGAATTTCATCAGAAACACTAAAAATACATATTGTACGTGCCTGAAGACGCACAGAACCTTGAAATAAAAGGTTTCGCACCAAAAACACATGGGTGAAAGCCCTATTTTAAGGCTCTGAGTGTTTGCAGATATGTACAACAGGTATGTTTAAATTATAACGTTTTTAATGAAATCATGTTTCTCTCGACGAGAAAATGCGTTTAAAGCAAAAAAAAGGATTCACTCTGTCTGGCATTGGACCAAGCTACCAACACCCTAAACAATGATCAGAACTGGTGAAATTACACTTTGACATTGGGAGAAAACACATAACTCTTAAGGATGTGTTGCAGACTTGTTCAATAGATTCATTATCTTTTGTTTTGGATGAAATTGTGCTCTTCTTGTCGAGAAAATGCGTTTAACGCAATAAAAAGATTTAGTGCTTTACGCACATGGACTAGGTTACCAAATTTAAAAAATGTGAAATAATGAAGCCGGGAGTCGTTTTTATTGTTTACAAACACATTTCCTTGACCAGATTATGCCTTTTTAAAAACAGTCATTTTCCCATGGCAAGGAGACACTCATTTTCTGTGAGAAAATCATTTAAAAGGAGGAATTTCATCAACGCTAAAAATACATAATGTACGTGTCTGAAAACGCACAGAACATGAAATAGTAGCTTTCTTACCAAGAAACACATGGTTGAAAAACCTATTTTAACGATCTGAGTGTTTGCAGACATGTACAACAGTTATTCTTAAACTATACCGTTTTCAATGAAATCATGTTTCTCATGAGGAGATAAACCATTTAAAGCAATAAAAACGATTCACTGTGTCTGGCATTTTGACCAAGCCACCAACTAGCTAAACAATGATCAGAACTGGTGCAATTACACATTGACATTGGGTGAAAACACGTAACTCTTAAGGATGTGTTGCAGACTTGTTGAATAGATTCATTTTCTTTTGTTTTTGATGAAATTGTGCTTTTCATGTCGAGAAAATGCGTTTAACGCAATAAAAAGATTTAGTGCTTTACGCACATGGACTAGGTTACCAAATTTAAAAAAATGTGAAATAATGAACGCGGGAGTCGTTTTTATTGTTTACAAACACATTTCCTTGACCAGATTATGCCTTTTTAAAAACAGTCATTTTCCCATGGTAAGGAGAAACTCATTTTCTGTGAGAAAATGCATTTAAAAGGAGGAATTTCATCAGAAACACTAAAAATACATATTGTACGTGCCTGAAGACGCACAGAACCTTGAAATAAAAGGTTTCGCACCAAAAACACATGGGTGAAAGCCCTATTTTAAGGCTCTGAGTGTTTGCAGATATGTACAACAGGTATGTTTAAATTATAACGTTTTTAATGAAATCATGTTTCTCTCGACGAGAAAATGCGTTTAAAGCAAAAAAAAGGATTCACTCTGTCTGGCATTGGACCAAGCTACCAACACCCTAAACAATGATCAGAACTGGTGAAATTACACTTTGACATGGGAAAAAACACATAACTCTTAAGGATGTGTTGCAGACTTGTTCAATAGATTCATTATCTTTTGTTTTGGATGAAATTGTGCTCTTCTTGTCGAGAAAATGCGTTTAACGCAATAAAAAGATTTAGTGCTTTACGCACATGGACTAGGTTACCAAATTTAAAAAATGTGAAATAATGAAGCCGGGAGTCGTTTTTATTGTTTACAAACACATTTCCTTGACCAGATTATGACTTTTTAAAAACAGTCATTTTCCCATGGCAAGGAGACACTCATTTTCTGTGAGAAAATCATTTAAAAGGAGGAATTTCATCAACGCTAAAAATACATAATGTACGTGTCTGAAAACGCACAGAACATGAAATAGTAGCTTTCTTACCGAGAAACACATGGTTGAAAAACCTATTTTAACGATCTGAGTGTTTGCAGACATGTACAACAGTTATTCTTAAACTACAACTTTTTCAATGAAATCATGTTTCTCATGAGGAGATAAACCGTTTAAAGCAATAAAAACGATTCACTGTGTCTGGCATTTTGACCAAGCCACCAACTAGCTAAACAATGATCAGAACTGGTGCAATTACACATTGACATTGGGTGAAAACACGTAACTCTTAAGGATGTGTTGCAGACTTGTTGAATAGATTCATTTTCTTTTGTTTTTGATGAAATTGTGCTTTTCATGTCGAGAAAATGCGTTTAACGCAATAAAAAGATTTAGTGCTTTACGCACATGGACTAGGTTACCAAATTTAAAAAAATGTGAAATAATGAAGGCGGGAGTCGTTTTTATTGTTTACAAACACATTTCCTTGACCAGATTATGCCTTTTAAAAACAGTCATTTTCCCATGGCAAGGAGACACTCATTTTCTGTGAGAAAATGCATTTAAAAGGAGGAATTTCATCAGAAACACTAAAAATACATATTGTACGTGCCTGAAGACGCACAGAACCTTGAAATAAAAGGTTTCGCACCAAAAAACACATGGGTGAAAGCCCTATTTTAAGGCTCTGAGTGTTTGCAGATATGTACAACAGGTATGTTTACATTATAACGTTTTTAATGAAATCATGTTTCTCTCGACGAGAAAATGCGTTTAAAGCAAAAAAAAGGATTCACTCTGTCTGGCATTGGACCAAGCTACCAACACCCTAAACAATGATCAGAACTGGTGAAATTACACTTTGACATTGGGAGAAAACACATAACTCTTAAGGATGTGTTGCAGACTTGTTCAATAGATTCATTATCTTTTGTTTTGGATGAAATTGTGCTCTTCTTGTCGAGAAAATGCGTTTAACGCAATAAAAAGATTTAGTGCTTTACGCACATGGACTAGGTTACCAAATTTAAAAAATGTGAAATAATAAAGCCGGGAGTCGTTTTTGTTGTTTTAACAAACACATTTCCTTGACCAGAATATGCTTTTTCTTAAAAGCCATTTTCCCATGGCTAGAGTCTCATTTTCTGTGAGAAAATGCATTTAAAAGGAGGAATTTCATTAAAAACACTAAAAATACATATTGTACGTGCCTGAAGACGCACAGAACCTTGAAATAAAAGGTTTCGCACCAAAAAACACATGGGTGAAAGCCCTATTTTAAGGCTCTGAGTGTTTGCAGATATGTACAACAGGTATGTTTACATTATAACGTTTTTAATGAAATCATGTTTCTCTCGACGAGAAAATGCGTTTACAGCAATAAAAACGATTCACTCTGTCTGGCATTGGACCAAGCTACCAACAACCTAAACAATGATCAGAACTGGTGAAATTACACTTTGACATTGGGAGAAAACACGTAACTCTTAAGGATGTGTTGCAGACTTGTTCAATAGATTCATTATCTTTTGTTTTTGATGAAATTGTGTTCTTCTTGTCGAGAAAATGCGTTTAACGCGATAAAACGATTTAGTTCTTCAGGCACATGGACTTGGTCACCAAATGTAAAAAATGTGAAATAATGAAGCCGGGAGTCGTTTTTATTGTTTACAAACACATTTCCTTGACCAGATTATGACTTTTTAAAAACAGTCATTTTCCCATGGCAAGGAGACACTCATTTTCTGTGAGAAAATCATTTAAAAGGAGGAATTTCATCAACGCTAAAAATACATAATGTACGTGTCTGAAAACGCACAGAACATGAAATAGTAGCTTTCTTACCAAGAAACACATGGTTGAAAAACCTATTTTAACGATCTGAGTATTTGCAGACATGTACAAGTTATTCTTAAACTATAACGTTTTCAATGAAATCATGTTTCTCATGAGGAGATAAACCGTTTAAAGCAATAAAAAGGATTCACTGTGTCTGGCATTTTGACCAACCTACCAACTAGCTAAACAATGATCAGAACTGGTGCAATTACACATTGACATTGGGTGAAAACACGTAACTCTTAAGGATGTGTTGCAGACTTGTTGAATAGATTCATTTTCTTTTGTTTTTGATGAAATTGTGCTTTTCATGTCGAGAAAATGCGTTTAACGCAATAAAAAGATTTAGTGCTTTACGCACATGGACTAGGTTACCAAATTTAAAAAATGTGAAATAATAAAGCCGGGAGTCGTTTTTGTTGTTTACAAACACATTTCCTTGACCAGAATATGCTTTTTCTTAAAAGCCATTTTCCCATGGCTAGGAGACACTCATTTTCTGTGAGAAAATGCATTTAAAAGGAGGAATTTCATCAGAAAAACTAAAAATACATATTGTACGTGTCTGAAAACGCACAGAACATGAAATAGTAGCTTTCTTACCGAGAAACACATGGTTGAAAAACCTATTTTAACGATCTGAGTGTTTGCAGACATGTACAAGTTATTCTTAAACTATAACGTTTTCAATGAAATCATGTTTCTCATGAGGAGATAAACCGTTTAAAGCAATAAAAACGATTCACTGTGTCTGGCATTTTGACCAAGCCACCAACTAGCTAAACAATGATCAGAACTGATGCAATTACACATTGACATTGGGTGAAAACACGTAACTCTTAAGGATGTGTTGCAGACTTGTTCAATAGATTCATTTTCTTTTGTTTTTGATGAAATTGTGCTTTTCATGTCGAGAAAATGCGTTTAACGCAATAAAAAGATTTAGTGCTTTACGCACATGGACTAGGTTACCAAATTTAAAAAAATGTGAAATAATGAAGGCGGGAGTCGTTTTTATTGTTTACAAACACATTTCCTTGACCAGATTATGCCTTTTTAAAAACAGTCATTTTCCCATGGTAAGGAGACACTCATTTTCTGTGAGAAAATGCATTTAAAAGGAGGAATTTCATCAGAAACACTAAAAATACATATTGTACGTGCCTGAAGACGCACAGAACCTTGAAATAAAAGGTTTCGCACCAAAAACACATGGGTGAAAGCCCTATTTTAAGGCTCTGAGTGTTTGCAGATATGTACAACAGGTATGTTTAAATTATAACGTTTTTAATGAAATCATGTTTCTCTCGACGAGAAAATGCGTTTAAAGCAAAAAAAAGGATTCACTCTGTCTGGCATTGGACCAAGCTACCAACACCCTAAACAATGATCAGAACTGGTGAAATTACACTTTGACATTGGGAGAAAACACGTAACTCTTAAGGATGTGTTGCAGACTTGTTCAATAGATTCATTTTCTTTTGTTTTGGATGAAATTGTGCTCTTCTTGTCGAGAAAATGCGTTTAACGCAATAAAAAGATTTAGTGCTTTACGCACATGGACTAGGTTACCAAATTTAAAAAATGGGAAATAATGAAGCCGGGAGTCGTTTTTATTGTTTACAAACACATTTCCTTGACCAGATTATGACTTTTTAAAAACAGTCATTTTCCCATGGCAAGGAGACACTCATTTTCTGTGAGAAAATCATTTAAAAGGAGGAATTTCATCAACGCTAAAAATACATAATGTACGTGTCTGAAAACGCACAGAACTTGAAATAGTAGCTTTCTTACCAAGAAACACATGGTTGAAAAACCTATTTTAACGATCTGAGTGTTTGCAGACATGTACAAGTTATTCTTAAACTATAACGTTTTCAATGAAATCATGTTTCTCATGAGGAGATAAACCGTTTAAAGCAATAAAAACGATTCACTGTGTCTGGCATTTTGACCAAGCCACCAACTAGCTAAACAATGATCAGAACTGATGCAATTACACATTGACATTGGGTGAAAACACGTAACTCTTAAGGATGTGTTGCAGACTTGTTCAATAGATTCATTTTCTTTTGTTTTTGATGAAATTGTGCTTTTCATGTCGAGAAAATGCGTTTAACGCAATAAAAAGATTTAGTGCTTTACGCACATGGACTAGGTTACCAAATTTAAAAAAATGTGAAATAATGAAGGCGGGAGTCGTTTTTATTGTTTACAAACACATTTCCTTGACCAGATTATGCCTTTTTAAAAACAATCATTTTCCCATGGTAAGGAGACACTCATTTTCTGTGAGAAAATGCATTTAAAAGGAGGAATTTCATCAGAAACACTAAAAATACATATTGTACGTGCCTGAAGACGCACAGAACCTTGAAATAAAAGGTTTCGCACCAAAAACACATGGGTGAAAGCCCTATTTTAAGGCTCTGAGTGTTTGCAGATATGTACAACAGGTATGTTTAAATTATAACGTTTTTAATGAAATCATGTTTCTCTCGACGAGAAAATGCGTTTAAAGCAAAAAAAAGGATTCACTCTGTCTGGCATTGGACCAAGCTACCAACACCCTAAACAATGATCAGAACTGGTGAAATTACACTTTGACATTGGGAGAAAACACGTAACTCTTAAGGATGTGTTGCAGACTTGTTCAATAGATTCATTTTCTTTTGTTTTGGATGAAATTGTGCTCTTCTTGTCGAGAAAATGCGTTTAACGCAATAAAAAGATTTAGTGCTTTACGCACATGGACTAGGTTACCAAATTTAAAAAATGGGAAATAATGAAGCCGGGAGTCGTTTTTATTGTTTACAAACACATTTCCTTGACCAGATTATGACTTTTTAAAAACAGTCATTTTCCCATGGCAAGGAGACACTCATTTTCTGTGAGAAAATCATTTAAAAGGAGGAATTTCATCAACGCTAAAAATACATAATGTACGTGTCTGAAAACGCACAGAACTTGAAATAGTAGCTTTCTTACCAAGAAACACATGGTTGAAAAACCTATTTTAACGATCTGAGTATTTGCAGACATGTACAACAGTTATTCTTAAACTATAACGTTTTCAATGAAATCATGTTTCTCTCGACGAGAAAATGCGTTTAAAGCAAAAAAAAGGATTCACTCTGTCTGGCATTGGACCAAGCTACCAACACCCTAAACAATGATCAGAACTGGTGAAATTACACTTTGACATTGGGAGAAAACACGTAACTCTTAAGGATGTGTTGCAGACTTGTTCAATAGATTCATTTTCTTTTGTTTTGGATGAAATTGTGCTCTTCTTGTCGAGAAAATGCGTTTAACGCAATAAAAAGATTTAGTGCTTTACGCACATGGACTAGGTTACCAAATTTAAAAAATGTGAAATAATAAAGCCGGGAGTCGTTTTTGTTGTTTACAAACACATTTCCTTGACCAGAATATGCTTTTTCTTAAAAGCCATTTTCCCATGGCTAGGAGACACTCATTTTCTGTGAGAAAATGCATTTAAAAGGAGGAATTTCATCAGAAAAACTAAAAATACATATTGTACGTGTCTGAAAACGCACAGAACATGAAATAGTAGCTTTCTTACCGAGAAACACATGGTTGAAAAACCTATTTTAACGATCTGAGTGTTTGCAGACATGTACAAGTTATTCTTAAACTATAACGTTTTCAATGAAATCATGTTTCTCATGAGGAGATAAACCGTTTAAAGCAATAAAAACGATTCACTGTGTCTGGCATTTTGACCAAGCCACCAACTAGCTAAACAATGATCAGAACTGATGCAATTACACATTGACATTGGGTGAAAACACGTAACTCTTAAGGATGTGTTGCAGACTTGTTCAATAGATTCATTTTCTTTTGTTTTTGATGAAATTGTGCTTTTCATGTCGAGAAAATGCGTTTAACGCAATAAAAAGATTTAGTGCTTTACGCACATGGAATAGGTTACCAAATTTAAAAAAATGTGAAATAATGAAGGCGGGAGTCGTTTTTATTGTTTACAAACACATTTCCTTGACCAGATTATGCCTTTTAAAAACAGTCATTTTCCCATGGCAAGGAGACACTCATTTTCTGTGAGAAAATGCATTTAAAAGGAGGAATTTCATCAGAAACACTAAAAATACATATTGTACGTGCCTGAAGACGCACAGAACCTTGAAATAAAAGGTTTCGCACCAAAAAACACATGGGTGAAAGCCCTATTTTAAGGCTCTGAGTGTTTGCAGATATGTACAACAGGTATGTTTACATTATAACGTTTTTAATGAAATCATGTTTCTCTCGACGAGAAAATGCGTTTAAAGCAAAAAAAAGTATTCACTCTGTCTGGCATTGGACCAAGCTACCAACACCCTAAACAATGATCAGAACTGGTGAAATTACACTTTGACATTGGGAGAAAACACATAACTCTTAAGGATGTGTTGCAGACTTGTTCAATAGATTCATTATCTTTTGTTTTGGATGAAATTGTGCTCTTCTTGTCGAGAAAATGCGTTTAACGCAATAAAAAGATTTAGTGCTTTACGCACATGGACTAGGTTACCAAATTTAAAAAATGTGAAATAATAAAGCCGGGAGTCGTTTTTGTTGTTTTAACAAACACATTTCCTTGACCAGAATATGCTTTTTCTTAAAAGCCATTTTCCCATGGCTAGAGTCTCATTTTCTGTGAGAAAATGCATTTAAAAGGAGGAATTTCATTAAAAACACTAAAAATACATATTGTACGTGCCTGAAGACGCACAGAACCTTGAAATAAAAGGTTTCGCACCAAAAAACACATGGGTGAAAGCCCTATTTTAAGGCTCTGAGTGTTTGCAGATATGTACAACAGGTATGTTTACATTATAACGTTTTTAATGAAATCATGTTTCTCTCGACGAGAAAATGCGTTTACAGCAATAAAAACGATTCACTCTGTCTGGCATTGGACCAAGCTACCAACAACCTAAACAATGATCAGAACTGGTGAAATTACACTTTGACATTGGGAGAAAACACGTAACTCTTAAGGATGTGTTGCAGACTTGTTCAATAGATTCATTATCTTTTGTTTTTGATGAAATTGTGTTCTTCTTGTCGAGAAAATGCGTTTAACGCGATAAAACGATTTAGTTCTTCAGGCACATGGACTTGGTCACCAAATGTAAAAAATGTGAAATAATGAAGCCGGGAGTCGTTTTTATTGTTTACAAACACATTTCCTTGACCAGATTATGACTTTTTAAAAACAGTCATTTTCCCATGGCAAGGAGACACTCATTTTCTGTGAGAAAATCATTTAAAAGGAGGAATTTCATCAACGCTAAAAATACATAATGTACGTGTCTGAAAACGCACAGAACTTGAAATAGTAGCTTTCTTACCAAGAAACACATGGTTGAAAAACCTATTTTAACGATCTGAGTATTTGCAGACATGTACAACAGTTATTCTTAAACTATAACGTTTTCAATGAAATCATGTTTCTCATGAGGAGATAAACCGTTTAAAGCAATAAAAAGGATTCACTGTGTCTGGCATTTTGACCAACCTACCAACTAGCTAAACAATGATCAGAACTGGTGCAATTACACATTGACATTGGGTGAAAACACGTAACTCTTAAGGATGTGTTGCAGACTTGTTGAATAGATTCATTTTCTTTTGTTTTTGATGAAATTGTGCTTTTCATGTCGAGAAAATGCGTTTAACGCAATAAAAAGATTTAGTGCTTTACGCACATGGACTAGGTTACCAAATTTAAAAAATGTGAAATAATAAAGCCGGGAGTCGTTTTTGTTGTTTACAAACACATTTCCTTGACCAGAATATGCTTTTTCTTAAAAGCCATTTTCCCATGGCTAGGAGACACTCATTTTCTGTGAGAAAATGCATTTAAAAGGAGGAATTTCATCAGAAAAACTAAAAATACATATTGTACGTGTCTGAAAACGCACAGAACATGAAATAGTAGCTTTCTTACCGAGAAACACATGGTTGAAAAACCTATTTTAACGATCTGAGTGTTTGCAGACATGTACAAGTTATTCTTAAACTATAACGTTTTCAATGAAATCATGTTTCTCATGAGGAGATAAACCGTTTAAAGCAATAAAAACGATTCACTGTGTCTGGCATTTTGACCAAGCCACCAACTAGCTAAACAATGATCAGAACTGATGCAATTACACATTGACATTGGGTGAAAACACGTAACTCTTAAGGATGTGTTGCAGACTTGTTCAATAGATTCATTTTCTTTTGTTTTTGATGAAATTGTGCTTTTCATGTCGAGAAAATGCGTTTAACGCAATAAAAAGATTTAGTGCTTTACGCACATGGACTAGGTTACCAAATTTAAAAAAATGTGAAATAATGAAGGCGGGAGTCGTTTTTATTGTTTACAAACACATTTCCTTGACCAGATTATGCCTTTTTAAAAACAGTCATTTTCCCATGGTAAGGAGACACTCATTTTCTGTGAGAAAATGCATTTAAAAGGAGGAATTTCATCAGAAACACTAAAAATACATATTGTACGTGCCTGAAGACGCACAGAACCTTGAAATAAAAGGTTTCGCACCAAAAACACATGGGTGAAAGCCCTATTTTAAGGCTCTGAGTGTTTGCAGATATGTACAACAGGTATGTTTAAATTATAACGTTTTTAATGAAATCATGTTTCTCTCGACGAGAAAATGCGTTTAAAGCAAAAAAAAGGATTCACTCTGTCTGGCATTGGACCAAGCTACCAACACCCTAAACAATGATCAGAACTGGTGAAATTACACTTTGACATTGGGAGAAAACACGTAACTCTTAAGGATGTGTTGCAGACTTGTTCAATAGATTCATTTTCTTTTGTTTTGGATGAAATTGTGCTCTTCTTGTCGAGAAAATGCGTTTAACGCAATAAAAAGATTTAGTGCTTTACGCACATGGACTAGGTTACCAAATTTAAAAAATGGGAAATAATGAAGCCGGGAGTCGTTTTTATTGTTTACAAACACATTTCCTTGACCAGATTATGACTTTTTAAAAACAGTCATTTTCCCATGGCAAGGAGACACTCATTTTCTGTGAGAAAATCATTTAAAAGGAGGAATTTCATCAACGCTAAAAATACATAATGTACGTGTCTGAAAACGCACAGAACTTGAAATAGTAGCTTTCTTACCAAGAAACACATGGTTGAAAAACCTATTTTAACGATCTGAGTGTTTGCAGACATGTACAAGTTATTCTTAAACTATAACGTTTTCAATGAAATCATGTTTCTCATGAGGAGATAAACCGTTTAAAGCAATAAAAACGATTCACTGTGTCTGGCATTTTGACCAAGCCACCAACTAGCTAAACAATGATCAGAACTGATGCAATTACACATTGACATTGGGTGAAAACACGTAACTCTTAAGGATGTGTTGCAGACTTGTTCAATAGATTCATTTTCTTTTGTTTTTGATGAAATTGTGCTTTTCATGTCGAGAAAATGCGTTTAACGCAATAAAAAGATTTAGTGCTTTACGCACATGGACTAGGTTACCAAATTTAAAAAAATGTGAAATAATGAAGGCGGGAGTCGTTTTTATTGTTTACAAACACATTTCCTTGACCAGATTATGCCTTTTTAAAAACAATCATTTTCCCATGGTAAGGAGACACTCATTTTCTGTGAGAAAATGCATTTAAAAGGAGGAATTTCATCAGAAACACTAAAAATACATATTGTACGTGCCTGAAGACGCACAGAACCTTGAAATAAAAGGTTTCGCACCAAAAACACATGGGTGAAAGCCCTATTTTAAGGCTCTGAGTGTTTGCAGATATGTACAACAGGTATGTTTAAATTATAACGTTTTTAATGAAATCATGTTTCTCTCGACGAGAAAATGCGTTTAAAGCAAAAAAAAGGATTCACTCTGTCTGGCATTGGACCAAGCTACCAACACCCTAAACAATGATCAGAACTGGTGAAATTACACTTTGACATTGGGAGAAAACACGTAACTCTTAAGGATGTGTTGCAGACTTGTTCAATAGATTCATTTTCTTTTGTTTTGGATGAAATTGTGCTCTTCTTGTCGAGAAAATGCGTTTAACGCAATAAAAAGATTTAGTGCTTTACGCACATGGACTAGGTTACCAAATTTAAAAAATGGGAAATAATGAAGCCGGGAGTCGTTTTTATTGTTTACAAACACATTTCCTTGACCAGATTATGACTTTTTAAAAACAGTCATTTTCCCATGGCAAGGAGACACTCATTTTCTGTGAGAAAATCATTTAAAAGGAGGAATTTCATCAACGCTAAAAATACATAATGTACGTGTCTGAAAACGCACAGAACTTGAAATAGTAGCTTTCTTACCAAGAAACACATGGTTGAAAAACCTATTTTAACGATCTGAGTATTTGCAGACATGTACAACAGTTATTCTTAAACTATAACGTTTTCAATGAAATCATGTTTCTCTCGACGAGAAAATGCGTTTAAAGCAAAAAAAAGGATTCACTCTGTCTGGCATTGGACCAAGCTACCAACACCCTAAACAATGATCAGAACTGGTGAAATTACACTTTGACATTGGGAGAAAACACGTAACTCTTAAGGATGTGTTGCAGACTTGTTCAATAGATTCATTTTCTTTTGTTTTGGATGAAATTGTGCTCTTCTTGTCGAGAAAATGCGTTTAACGCAATAAAAAGATTTAGTGCTTTACGCACATGGACTAGGTTACCAAATTTAAAAAATGTGAAATAATAAAGCCGGGAGTCGTTTTTGTTGTTTACAAACACATTTCCTTGACCAGAATATGCTTTTTCTTAAAAGCCATTTTCCCATGGCTAGGAGACACTCATTTTCTGTGAGAAAATGCATTTAAAAGGAGGAATTTCATCAGAAAAACTAAAAATACATATTGTACGTGTCTGAAAACGCACAGAACATGAAATAGTAGCTTTCTTACCGAGAAACACATGGTTGAAAAACCTATTTTAACGATCTGAGTGTTTGCAGACATGTACAAGTTATTCTTAAACTATAACGTTTTCAATGAAATCATGTTTCTCATGAGGAGATAAACCGTTTAAAGCAATAAAAACGATTCACTGTGTCTGGCATTTTGACCAAGCCACCAACTAGCTAAACAATGATCAGAACTGATGCAATTACACATTGACATTGGGTGAAAACACGTAACTCTTAAGGATGTGTTGCAGACTTGTTCAATAGATTCATTTTCTTTTGTTTTTGATGAAATTGTGCTTTTCATGTCGAGAAAATGCGTTTAACGCAATAAAAAGATTTAGTGCTTTACGCACATGGAATAGGTTACCAAATTTAAAAAAATGTGAAATAATGAAGGCGGGAGTCGTTTTTATTGTTTACAAACACATTTCCTTGACCAGATTATGCCTTTTAAAAACAGTCATTTTCCCATGGCAAGGAGACACTCATTTTCTGTGAGAAAATGCATTTAAAAGGAGGAATTTCATCAGAAACACTAAAAATACATATTGTACGTGCCTGAAGACGCACAGAACCTTGAAATAAAAGGTTTCGCACCAAAAAACACATGGGTGAAAGCCCTATTTTAAGGCTCTGAGTGTTTGCAGATATGTACAACAGGTATGTTTACATTATAACGTTTTTAATGAAATCATGTTTCTCTCGACGAGAAAATGCGTTTAAAGCAAAAAAAAGTATTCACTCTGTCTGGCATTGGACCAAGCTACCAACACCCTAAACAATGATCAGAACTGGTGAAATTACACTTTGACATTGGGAGAAAACACATAACTCTTAAGGATGTGTTGCAGACTTGTTCAATAGATTCATTATCTTTTGTTTTGGATGAAATTGTGCTCTTCTTGTCGAGAAAATGCGTTTAACGCAATAAAAAGATTTAGTGCTTTACGCACATGGACTAGGTTACCAAATTTAAAAAATGTGAAATAATAAAGCCGGGAGTCGTTTTTGTTGTTTTAACAAACACATTTCCTTGACCAGAATATGCTTTTTCTTAAAAGCCATTTTCCCATGGCTAGAGTCTCATTTTCTGTGAGAAAATGCATTTAAAAGGAGGAATTTCATTAAAAACACTAAAAATACATATTGTACGTGCCTGAAGACGCACAGAACCTTGAAATAAAAGGTTTCGCACCAAAAAACACATGGGTGAAAGCCCTATTTTAAGGCTCTGAGTGTTTGCAGATATGTACAACAGGTATGTTTACATTATAACGTTTTTAATGAAATCATGTTTCTCTCGACGAGAAAATGCGTTTACAGCAATAAAAACGATTCACTCTGTCTGGCATTGGACCAAGCTACCAACAACCTAAGCAATGATCAGAACTGGTGAAATTACACTTTGACATTGGGAGAAAACACGTAACTCTTAAGGATGTGTTGCAGACTTGTTCAATAGATTCATTATCTTTTGTTTTTGATGAAATTGTGTTCTTCTTGTCGAGAAAATGCGTTTAACGCGATAAAACGATTTAGTTCTTCAGGCACATGGACTTGGTCACCAAATGTAAAAAATGTGAAATAATGAAGCCGGGAGTCGTTTTTATTGTTTACAAACACATTTCCTTGACCAGATTATGACTTTTTAAAAACAGTCATTTTCCCATGGCAAGGAGACACTCATTTTCTGTGAGAAAATCATTTAAAAGGAGGAATTTCATCAACGCTAAAAATACATAATGTACGTGTCTGAAAACGCACAGAACTTGAAATAGTAGCTTTCTTACCAAGAAACACATGGTTGAAAAACCTATTTTAACGATCTGAGTATTTGCAGACATGTACAACAGTTATTCTTAAACTATAACGTTTTCAATGAAATCATGTTTCTCATGAGGAGATAAACCGTTTAAAGCAATAAAAAGGATTCACTGTGTCTGGCATTTTGACCAACCTACCAACTAGCTAAACAATGATCAGAACTGGTGCAATTACACATTGACATTGGGTGAAAACACGTAACTCTTAAGGATGTGTTGCAGACTTGTTGAATAGATTCATTTTCTTTTGTTTTTGATGAAATTGTGCTTTTCATGTCGAGAAAATGCGTTTAACGCAATAAAAAGATTTAGTGCTTTACGCACATGGACTAGGTTACCAAATTTAAAAAATGTGAAATAATAAAGCCGGGAGTCGTTTTTGTTGTTTACAAACACATTTCCTTGACCAGAATATGCTTTTTCTTAAAAGCCATTTTCCCATGGCTAGGAGACACTCATTTTCTGTGAGAAAATGCATTTAAAAGGAGGAATTTCATCAGAAAAACTAAAAATACATATTGTACGTGTCTGAAAACGCACAGAACATGAAATAGTAGCTTTCTTACCGAGAAACACATGGTTGAAAAACCTATTTTAACGATCTGAGTGTTTGCAGACATGTACAAGTTATTCTTAAACTATAACGTTTTCAATGAAATCATGTTTCTCATGAGGAGATAAACCGTTTAAAGCAATAAAAACGATTCACTGTGTCTGGCATTTTGACCAAGCCACCAACTAGCTAAACAATGATCAGAACTGATGCAATTACACATTGACATTGGGTGAAAACACGTAACTCTTAAGGATGTGTTGCAGACTTGTTCAATAGATTCATTTTCTTTTGTTTTTGATGAAATTGTGCTTTTCATGTCGAGAAAATGCGTTTAACGCAATAAAAAGATTTAGTGCTTTACGCACATGGACTAGGTTACCAAATTTAAAAAAATGTGAAATAATGAAGGCGGGAGTCGTTTTTATTGTTTACAAACACATTTCCTTGACCAGATTATGCCTTTTTAAAAACAGTCATTTTCCCATGGTAAGGAGACACTCATTTTCTGTGAGAAAATGCATTTAAAAGGAGGAATTTCATCAGAAACACTAAAAATACATATTGTACGTGCCTGAAGACGCACAGAACCTTGAAATAAAAGGTTTCGCACCAAAAACACATGGGTGAAAGCCCTATTTTAAGGCTCTGAGTGTTTGCAGATATGTACAACAGGTATGTTTAAATTATAACGTTTTTAATGAAATCATGTTTCTCTCGACGAGAAAATGCGTTTAAAGCAAAAAAAAGGATTCACTCTGTCTGGCATTGGACCAAGCTACCAACACCCTAAACAATGATCAGAACTGGTGAAATTACACTTTGACATTGGGAGAAAACACGTAACTCTTAAGGATGTGTTGCAGACTTGTTCAATAGATTCATTTTCTTTTGTTTTGGATGAAATTGTGCTCTTCTTGTCGAGAAAATGCGTTTAACGCAATAAAAAGATTTAGTGCTTTACGCACATGGACTAGGTTACCAAATTTAAAAAATGGGAAATAATGAAGCCGGGAGTCGTTTTTATTGTTTACAAACACATTTCCTTGACCAGATTATGACTTTTTAAAAACAGTCATTTTCCCATGGCAAGGAGACACTCATTTTCTGTGAGAAAATCATTTAAAAGGAGGAATTTCATCAACGCTAAAAATACATAATGTACGTGTCTGAAAACGCACAGAACTTGAAATAGTAGCTTTCTTACCAAGAAACACATGGTTGAAAAACCTATTTTAACGATCTGAGTATTTGCAGACATGTACAACAGTTATTCTTAAACTATAACGTTTTCAATGAAATCATGTTTCTCATGAGGAGATAAACCGTTTAAAGCAATAAAAAGGATTCACTGTGTCTGGCATTTTGACCAAGCTACCAACTAGCTAAACAATGATCAGAACTGGTGCAATTACACATTGACATTGGGTGAAAACACGTAACTCTTAAGGATGTGTTGCAGACTTGTTGAATAGATTCATTTTCTTTTGTTTTTGATGAAATTGTGCTTTTCATGTCGAGAAAATGCGTTTAACGCAATAAAAAGATTTAGTGCTTTACGCACATGGACTAGGTTACCAAATTTAAAAAATGTGAAATAATAAAGCCGGGAGTCGTTTTTGTTGTTTACAAACACATTTCCTTGACCAGAATATGCTTTTTCTTAAAAGCCATTTTCCCATGGCTAGGAGACACTCATTTTCTGTGAGAAAATGCATTTAAAAGGAGGAATTTCATCAGAAAAACTAAAAATACATATTGTACGTGTCTGAAAACGCACAGAACATGAAATAGTAGCTTTCTTACCGAGAAACACATGGTTGAAAAACCTATTTTAACGATCTGAGTGTTTGCAGACATGTACAAGTTATTCTTAAACTATAACGTTTTCAATGAAATCATGTTTCTCATGAGGAGATAAACCGTTTAAAGCAATAAAAACGATTCACTGTGTCTGGCATTTTGACCAAGCCACCAACTAGCTAAACAATGATCAGAACTGATGCAATTACACATTGACATTGGGTGAAAACACGTAACTCTTAAGGATGTGTTGCAGACTTGTTCAATAGATTCATTTTCTTTTGTTTTTGATGAAATTGTGCTTTTCATGTCGAGAAAATGCGTTTAACGCAATAAAAAGATTTAGTGCTTTACGCACATGGAATAGGTTACCAAATTTAAAAAAATGTGAAATAATGAAGGCGGGAGTCGTTTTTATTGTTTACAAACACATTTCCTTGACCAGATTATGCCTTTTTAAAAACAGTCATTTTCCCATGGTAAGGAGACACTCATTTTCTGTGAGAAAATGCATTTAAAAGGAGGAATTTCATCAGAAACACTAAAAATACATATTGTACGTGCCTGAAGACGCACAGAACCTTGAAATAAAAGGTTTCGCACCAAAAACACATGGGTGAAAGCCCTATTTTAAGGCTCTGAGTGTTTGCAGATATGTACAACAGGTATGTTTAAATTATAACGTTTTTAATGAAATCATGTTTCTCTCGACGAGAAAATGCGTTTAAAGCAAAAAAAAGGATTCACTCTGTCTGGCATTGGACCAAGCTACCAACACCCTAAACAATGATCAGAACTGGTGAAATTACACTTTGACATTGGGAGAAAACACATAACTCTTAAGGATGTGTTGCAGACTTGTTTAAATAGATTCATTATCTTTTGTTTTTGATGAAATTGTGCTCTTCTTGTCGAGAAAATGCGTTTAACGCAATAAAAAGATTTAGTGCTTTACGCACATGGACTAGGTTACCAAATTTAAAAAATGTGAAATAATGAAGCCGGGAGTCGTTTTTATTGTTTACAAACACATTTCCTTGACCAGATTATGCCTTTTTAAAAACAGTCATTTTCCCATGGCAAGGAGACACTCATTTTCTGTGAGAAAATCATTTAAAAGGAGGAATTTCATCAACGCTAAAAATACATAATGTACGTGTCTGAAAACGCACAGAACATGAAATAGTAGCTTTCTTACCAAGAAACACATGGTTGAAAAACCTATTTTAACGATCTGAGTGTTTGCAGACATGTACAACAGTTATTCTTAAACTATACCGTTTTCAATGAAATCATGTTTCTCATGAGGAGATAAACCATTTAAAGCAATAAAAACGATTCACTGTGTCTGGCATTTTGACCAAGCCACCAACTAGCTAAACAATGATCAGAACTGGTGCAATTACACATTGACATTGGGTGAAAACACGTAACTCTTAAGGATGTGTTGCAGACTTGTTGAATAGATTCATTTTCTTTTGTTTTTGATGAAATTGTGCTTTTCATGTCGAGAAAATGCGTTTAACGCAATAAAAAGATTTAGTGCTTTACGCACATGGACTAGGTTACCAAATTTAAAAAATGTGAAATAATAAAGCCGGGAGTCGTTTTTGTTGTTTACAAACACATTTCCTTGACCAGAATATGCTTTTTCTTAAAAGCCATTTTCCCATGGCTAGGAGACACTCATTTTCTGTGAGAAAATGCATTTAAAAGGAGGAATTTCATCAGAAAAACTAAAAATACATATTGTACGTGTCTGAAAACGCACAGAACATGAAATAGTAGCTTTCTTACCGAGAAACACATGGTTGAAAAACCTATTTTAACGATCTGAGTGTTTGCAGACATGTACAAGTTATTCTTAAACTATAACGTTTTCAATGAAATCATGTTTCTCATGAGGAGATAAACCGTTTAAAGCAATAAAAACGATTCACTGTGTCTGGCATTTTGACCAAGCCACCAACTAGCTAAACAATGATCAGAACTGATGCAATTACACATTGACATTGGGTGAAAACACGTAACTCTTAAGGATGTGTTGCAGACTTGTTGAATAGATTCATTTTCTTTTGTTTTTGATGAAATTGTGCTTTTCATGTCGAGAAAATGCGTTTAACGCAATAAAAAGATTTAGTGCTTTACGCACATGGAATAGGTTACCAAATTTAAAAAAAATGTGAAATAATGAAGGCGGGAGTCGTTTTTATTGTTTACAAACACATTTCCTTGACCAGATTATGCCTTTTTAAAAACAGTCATTTTCCCATGGTAAGGAGACACTCATTTTCTGTGAGAAAATGCATTTAAAAGGAGGAATTTCATCAGAAACACTAAAAATACATATTGTACGTGCCTGAAGACGCACAGAACCTTGAAATAAAAGGTTTCGCACCAAAAACACATGGGTGAAAGCCCTATTTTAAGGCTCTGAGTGTTTGCAGATATGTACAACAGGTATGTTTAAATTATAACGTTTTTAATGAAATCATGTTTCTCTCGACGAGAAAATGCGTTTAAAGCAATAAAAAGGATTCACTCTGTCTGGCATTGGACCAAGCTACCAACACCCTAAACAATGATCAGAACTGGTGAAATTACACTTTGACATTGGGAGAAAACACATAACTCTTAAGGATGTGTTGCAGACTTGTTCAATAGATTCATTATCTTTTGTTTTGGATGAAATTGTGCTCTTCTTGTCGAGAAAATGCGTTTAACGCAATAAAAAGATTTAGTGCTTTACGCACATGGACTAGGTTACCAAATTTAAAAAATGTGAAATAATAAAGCCGGGAGTCGTTTTTGTTGTTTTAACAAACACATTTCCTTGACCAGAATATGCTTTTTCTTAAAAGCCATTTTCCCATGGCTAGAGTCTCATTTTCTGTGAGAAAATGCATTTAAAAGGAGGAATTTCATTAAAAACACTAAAAATACATATTGTACGTGCCTGAAGACGCACAGAACCTTGAAATAAAAGGTTTCGCACCAAAAAACACATGGGTGAAAGCCCTATTTTAAGGCTCTGAGTGTTTGCAGATATGTACAACAGGTATGTTTAAATTATAACGTTTTTAATGAAATCATGTTTCTCTCGACGAGAAAATGCGTTTAAAGCAATAAAAACGATTCACTCTGTCTGGCATTGGACCAAGCTACCAACACCCTAAACAATTATCAGAACTGGTGAAATTACACTTTGACATTGGGAGAAAACACATAACTCTTAAGGATGTGTTGCAGACTTGTTCAATAGATTCATTATCTTTTGTTTTGGATGAAATTGTGCTCTTCTTGTCGAGAAAATGCGTTTAACGCAATAAAAAGATTTAGTGCTTTACGCACATGGACTAGGTTACCAAATTTAAAAAATGTGAAATAATGAAGCCGGGAGTCGTTTTTATTGTTTACAAACACATTTCCTTGACCAGATTATGCCTTTTTAAAAACAGTCATTTTCCCATGGCAAGGAGACACTCATTTTCTGTGAGAAAATCATTTAAAAGGAGGAATTTCATCAACGCTAAAAATACATAATGTACGTGTCTGAAAACGCACAGAACATGAAATAGTAGCTTTCTTACCAAGAAACACATGGTTGAAAAACCTATTTTAACGATCTGAGTGTTTGCAGACATGTACAACAGTTATTCTTAAACTATACCGTTTTCAATGAAATCATGTTTCTCATGAGGAGATAAACCATTTAAAGCAATAAAAACGATTCACTGTGTCTGGCATTTTGACCAAGCCACCAACTAGCTAAACAATGATCAGAACTGGTGCAATTACACATTGACATTGGGTGAAAACACGTAACTCTTAAGGATGTGTTGCAGACTTGTTGAATAGATTCATTTTCTTTTGTTTTTGATGAAATTGTGCTTTTCATGTCGAGAAAATGCGTTTAACGCAATAAAAAGATTTAGTGCTTTACGCACATGGACTAGGTTACCAAATTTAAAAAAATGTGAAATAATGAAGGCGGGAGTCGTTTTTATTGTTTACAAACACATTTCCTTGACCAGATTATGCCTTTTTAAAAACAGTCATTTTCCCATGGTAAGGAGACACTCATTTTCTGTGAGAAAATGCATTTAAAAGGAGGAATTTCATCAGAAACACTAAAAATACATATTGTACGTGCCTGAAGACGCACAGAACCTTGAAATAAAAGGTTTCGCACCAAAAACACATGGGTGAAAGCCCTATTTTAAGGCTCTGAGTGTTTGCAGATATGTACAACAGGTATGTTTAAATTATAACGTTTTTAATGAAATCATGTTTCTCTCGACGAGAAAATGCGTTTAAAGCAAAAAAAAGGATTCACTCTGTCTGGCATTGGACCAAGCTACCAACACCCTAAACAATGATCAGAACTGGTGAAATTACACTTTGACATGGGAAAAAACACATAACTCTTAAGGATGTGTTGCAGACTTGTTCAATAGATTCATTATCTTTTGTTTTGGATGAAATTGTGCTCTTCTTGTCGAGAAAATGCGTTTAACGCAATAAAAAGATTTAGTGCTTTACGCACATGGACTAGGTTACCAAATTTAAAAAATGTGAAATAATGAAGCCGGGAGTCGTTTTTATTGTTTACAAACACATTTCCTTGACCAGATTATGACGTTTTAAAAACAGTCATTTTCCCATGGCAAGGAGACACTCATTTTCTGTGAGAAAATCATTTAAAAGGAGGAATTTCATCAACGCTAAAAATACATAATGTACGTGTCTGAAAACGCACAGAACATGAAATAGTAGCTTTCTTACCGAGAAACACATGGTTGAAAAACCTATTTTAACGATCTGAGTGTTTGCAGACATGTACAACAGTTATTCTTAAACTACAACTTTTTCAATGAAATCATGTTTCTCATGAGGAGATAAACCGTTTAAAGCAATAAAAACGATTCACTGTGTCTGGCATTTTGACCAAGCCACCAACTAGCTAAACAATGATCAGAACTGGTGCAATTACACATTGACATTGGGTGAAAACACGGAACTCTTAAGGATGTGTTGCAGACTTGTTGAATAGATTCATTTTCTTTTGTTTTTGATGAAATTGTGCTTTTCATGTCGAGAAAATGCGTTTAACGCAATAAAAAGATTTAGTGCTTTACGCACATGGACTAGGTTACCAAATTTAAAAAAATGTGAAATAATGAAGGCGGGAGTCGTTTTTATTGTTTACAAACACATTTCCTTGACCAGATTATGCCTTTTAAAAACAGTCATTTTCCCATGGCAAGGAGACACTCATTTTCTGTGAGAAAATGCATTTAAAAGGAGGAATTTCATCAGAAACACTAAAAATACATATTGTACGTGCCTGAAGACGCACAGAACCTTGAAATAAAAGGTTTCGCACCAAAAAACACATGGGTGAAAGCCCTATTTTAAGGCTCTGAGTGTTTGCAGATATGTACAACAGGTATGTTTACATTATAACGTTTTTAATGAAATCATGTTTCTCTCGACGAGAAAATGCGTTTAAAGCAAAAAAAAAGGATTCACTCTGTCTGGCATTGGACCAAGCTACCAACACCCTAAACAATGATCAGAACTGGTGAAATTACACTTTGACATTGGGAGAAAACACATAACTCTTAAGGATGTGTTGCAGACTTGTTCAATAGATTCATTATCTTTTGTTTTGGATGAAATTGTGCTCTTCTTGTCGAGAAAATGCGTTTAACGCAATAAAAAGATTTAGTGCTTTACGCACATGGACTAGGTTACCAAATTTAAAAAATGTGAAATAATAAAGCCGGGAGTCGTTTTTGTTGTTTTAACAAACACATTTCCTTGACCAGAATATGCTTTTTCTTAAAAGCCATTTTCCCATGGCTAGAGTCTCATTTTCTGTGAGAAAATGCATTTAAAAGGAGGAATTTCATTAAAAACACTAAAAATACATATTGTACGTGCCTGAAGACGCACAGAACCTTGAAATAAAAGGTTTCGCACCAAAAAACACATGGGTGAAAGCCCTATTTTAAGGCTCTGAGTGTTTGCAGATATGTACAACAGGTATGTTTACATTATAACGTTTTTAATGAAATCATGTTTCTCTCGACGAGAAAATGCGTTTACAGCAATAAAAACGATTCACTCTGTCTGGCATTGGACCAAGCTACCAACAACCTAAACAATGATCAGAACTGGTGAAATTACACTTTGACATTGGGAGAAAACACGTAACTCTTAAGGATGTGTTGCAGACTTGTTCAATAGATTCATTATCTTTTGTTTTTGATGAAATTGTGTTCTTCTTGTCGAGAAAATGCGTTTAACGCGATAAAACGATTTAGTTCTTCAGGCACATGGACTTGGTCACCAAATGTAAAAAATGTGAAATAATGAAGCCGGGAGTCGTTTTTATTGTTTACAAACACATTTCCTTGACCAGATTATGACTTTTTAAAAACAGTCATTTTCCCATGGCAAGGAGACACTCATTTTCTGTGAGAAAATCATTTAAAAGGAGGAATTTCATCAACGCTAAAAATACATAATGTACGTGTCTGAAAACGCACAGAACATGAAATAGTAGCTTTCTTACCAAGAAACACATGGTTGAAAAACCTATTTTAACGATCTGAGTATTTGCAGACATGTACAACAGTTATTCTTAAACTATAACGTTTTCAATGAAATCATGTTTCTCATGAGGAGATAAACCGTTTAAAGCAATAAAAAGGATTCACTGTGTCTGGCATTTTGACCAACCTACCAACTAGCTAAACAATGATCAGAACTGGTGCAATTACACATTGACATTGGGTGAAAACACGTAACTCTTAAGGATGTGTTGCAGACTTGTTGAATAGATTCATTTTCTTTTGTTTTTGATGAAATTGTGCTTTTCATGTCGAGAAAATGCGTTTAACGCAATAAAAAGATTTAGTGCTTTACGCACATGGACTAGGTTACCAAATTTAAAAAATGTGAAATAATAAAGCCGGGAGTCGTTTTTGTTGTTTACAAACACATTTCCTTGACCAGAATATGCTTTTTCTTAAAAGCCATTTTCCCATGGCTAGGAGACACTCATTTTCTGTGAGAAAATGCATTTAAAAGGAGGAATTTCATCAGAAAAACTAAAAATACATATTGTACGTGTCTGAAAACGCACAGAACATGAAATAGTAGCTTTCTTACCGAGAAACACATGGTTGAAAAACCTATTTTAACGATCTGAGTGTTTGCAGACATGTACAAGTTATTCTTAAACTATAACGTTTTCAATGAAATCATGTTTCTCATGAGGAGATAAACCGTTTAAAGCAATAAAAACGATTCACTGTGTCTGGCATTTTGACCAAGCCACCAACTAGCTAAACAATGATCAGAACTGATGCAATTACACATTGACATTGGGTGAAAACACGTAACTCTTAAGGATGTGTTGCAGACTTGTTCAATAGATTCATTTTCTTTTGTTTTTGATGAAATTGTGCTTTTCATGTCGAGAAAATGCGTTTAACGCAATAAAAAGATTTAGTGCTTTACGCACATGGACTAGGTTACCAAATTTAAAAAAATGTGAAATAATGAAGGCGGGAGTCGTTTTTATTGTTTACAAACACATTTCCTTGACCAGATTATGCCTTTTTAAAAACAGTCATTTTCCCATGGTAAGGAGACACTCATTTTCTGTGAGAAAATGCATTTAAAAGGAGGAATTTCATCAGAAACACTAAAAATACATATTGTACGTGCCTGAAGACGCACAGAACCTTGAAATAAAAGGTTTCGCACCAAAAACACATGGGTGAAAGCCCTATTTTAAGGCTCTGAGTGTTTGCAGATATGTACAACAGGTATGTTTAAATTATAACGTTTTTAATGAAATCATGTTTCCCTCGACGAGAAAATGCGTTTAAAGCAAAAAAAAGGATTCACTCTGTCTGGCATTGGACCAAGCTACCAACACCCTAAACAATGATCAGAACTGGTGAAATTACACTTTGACATTGGGAGAAAACACGTAACTCTTAAGGATGTGTTGCAGACTTGTTCAATAGATTCATTTTCTTTTGTTTTGGATGAAATTGTGCTCTTCTTGTCGAGAAAATGCGTTTAACGCAATAAAAAGATTTAGTGCTTTACGCACATGGACTAGGTTACCAAATTTAAAAAATGGGAAATAATGAAGCCGGGAGTCGTTTTTATTGTTTACAAACACATTTCCTTGACCAGATTATGACTTTTTAAAAACAGTCATTTTCCCATGGCAAGGAGACACTCATTTTCTGTGAGAAAATCATTTAAAAGGAGGAATTTCATCAACGCTAAAAATACATAATGTACGTGTCTGAAAACGCACAGAACTTGAAATAGTAGCTTTCTTACCAAGAAACACATGGTTGAAAAACCTATTTTAACGATCTGAGTATTTGCAGACATGTACAACAGTTATTCTTAAACTATAACGTTTTCAATGAAATCATGTTTCTCATGAGGAGATAAACCGTTTAAAGCAATAAAAAGGATTCACTGTGTCTGGCATTTTGACCAAGCTACCAACTAGCTAAACAATGATCAGAACTGGTGCAATTACACATTGACATTGGGTGAAAACACGTAACTCTTAAGGATGTGTTGCAGACTTGTTGAATAGATTCATTTTCTTTTGTTTTTGATGAAATTGTGCTTTTCATGTCGAGAAAATGCGTTTAACGCAATAAAAAGATTTAGTGCTTTACGCACATGGACTAGGTTACCAAATTTAAAAAATGTGAAATAATAAAGCCGGGAGTCGTTTTTGTTGTTTACAAACACATTTCCTTGACCAGAATATGCTTTTTCTTAAAAGCCATTTTCCCATGGCTAGGAGACACTCATTTTCTGTGAGAAAATGCATTTAAAAGGAGGAATTTCATCAGAAAAACTAAAAATACATATTGTACGTGTCTGAAAACGCACAGAACATGAAATAGTAGCTTTCTTACCGAGAAACACATGGTTGAAAAACCTATTTTAACGATCTGAGTGTTTGCAGACATGTACAAGTTATTCTTAAACTATAACGTTTTCAATGAAATCATGTTTCTCATGAGGAGATAAACCGTTTAAAGCAATAAAAACGATTCACTGTGTCTGGCATTTTGACCAAGCCACCAACTAGCTAAACAATGATCAGAACTGATGCAATTACACATTGACATTGGGTGAAAACACGTAACTCTTAAGGATGTGTTGCAGACTTGTTCAATAGATTCATTTTCTTTTGTTTTTGATGAAATTGTGCTTTTCATGTCGAGAAAATGCGTTTAACGCAATAAAAAGATTTAGTGCTTTACGCACATGGAATAGGTTACCAAATTTAAAAAAATGTGAAATAATGAAGGCGGGAGTCGTTTTTATTGTTTACAAACACATTTCCTTGACCAGATTATGCCTTTTAAAAACAGTCATTTTCCCATGGCAAGGAGACACTCATTTTCTGTGAGAAAATGCATTTAAAAGGAGGAATTTCATCAGAAACACTAAAAATACATATTGTACGTGCCTGAAGACGCACAGAACCTTGAAATAAAAGGTTTCGCACCAAAAAACACATGGGTGAAAGCCCTATTTTAAGGCTCTGAGTGTTTGCAGATATGTACAACAGGTATGTTTACATTATAACGTTTTTAATGAAATCATGTTTCTCTCGACGAGAAAATGCGTTTAAAGCAAAAAAAAGGATTCACTCTGTCTGGCATTGGACCAAGCTACCAACACCCTAAACAATGATCAGAACTGGTGAAATTACACTTTGACATTGGGAGAAAACACATAACTCTTAAGGATGTGTTGCAGACTTGTTCAATAGATTCATTATCTTTTGTTTTGGATGAAATTGTGCTCTTCTTGTCGAGAAAATGCGTTTAACGCAATAAAAAGATTTAGTGCTTTACGCACATGGACTAGGTTACCAAATTTAAAAAATGTGAAATAATAAAGCCGGGAGTCGTTTTTGTTGTTTTAACAAACACATTTCCTTGACCAGAATATGCTTTTTCTTAAAAGCCATTTTCCCATGGCTAGAGTCTCATTTTCTGTGAGAAAATGCATTTAAAAGGAGGAATTTCATTAAAAACACTAAAAATACATATTGTACGTGCCTGAAGACGCACAGAACCTTGAAATAAAAGGTTTCGCACCAAAAAACACATGGGTGAAAGCCCTATTTTAAGGCTCTGAGTGTTTGCAGATATGTACAACAGGTATGTTTACATTATAACGTTTTTAATGAAATCATGTTTCTCTCGACGAGAAAATGCGTTTACAGCAATAAAAACGATTCACTCTGTCTGGCATTGGACCAAGCTACCAACAACCTAAACAATGATCAGAACTGGTGAAATTACACTTTGACATTGGGAGAAAACACGTAACTCTTAAGGATGTGTTGCAGACTTGTTCAATAGATTCATTATCTTTTGTTTTTGATGAAATTGTGCTCTTCTTGTCGAGAAAATGCGTTTAACGCAATAAAAAGATTTAGTGCTTTACGCACATGGACTAGGTTACCAAATTTAAAAAATGTGAAATAATGAAGCCGGGAGTCGTTTTTATTGTTTACAAACACATTTCCTTGACCAGATTATGCCTTTTTAAAAACAGTCATTTTCCCATGGCAAGGAGACACTCATTTTCTGTGAGAAAATCATTTAAAAGGAGGAATTTCATCAACGCTAAAAATACATAATGTACGTGTCTGAAAACGCACAGAACATGAAATAGTAGCTTTCTTACCAAGAAACACATGGTTGAAAAACCTATTTTAACGATCTGAGTGTTTGCAGACATGTACAACAGTTATTCTTAAACTATACCGTTTTCAATGAAATCATGTTTCTCATGAGGAGATAAACCATTTAAAGCAATAAAAACGATTCACTGTGTCTGGCATTTTGACCAAGCCACCAACTAGCTAAACAATGATCAGAACTGGTGCAATTACACATTGACATTGGGTGAAAACACGTAACTCTTAAGGATGTGTTGCAGACTTGTTGAATAGATTCATTTTCTTTTGTTTTTGATGAAATTGTGCTTTTCATGTCGAGAAAATGCGTTTAACGCAATAAAAAGATTTAGTGCTTTACGCACATGGACTAGGTTACCAAATTTAAAAAATGTGAAATAATAAAGCCGGGAGTCGTTTTTATTGTTTACAAACACATTTCCTTGACCAGAATATGCTTTTTCTTAAAAGCCATTTTCCCATGGCTAGGAGACACTCATTTTCTGTGAGAAAATGCATTTAAAAGGAGGAATTTCATCAGAAAAACTAAAAATACATATTGTACGTGTCTGAAAACGCACAGAACATGAAATAGTAGCTTTCTTACCGAGAAACACATGGTTGAAAAACCTATTTTAACGATCTGAGTGTTTGCAGACATGTACAAGTTATTCTTAAACTATAACGTTTTCAATGAAATCATGTTTCTCATGAGGAGATAAACCGTTTAAAGCAATAAAAACGATTCACTGTGTCTGGCATTTTGACCAAGCCAACAACTAGCTAAACAATGATCAGAACTGATGCAATTACACATTGACATTGGGTGAAAACACGTAACTCTTAAGGATGTGTTGCAGACTTGTTGAATAGATTCATTTTCTTTTGTTTTTGATGAAATTGTGCTTTTCATGTCGAGAAAATGCGTTTAACGCAATAAAAAGATTTAGTGCTTTACGCACATGGAATAGGTTACCAAATTTAAAAAAATGTGAAATAATGAAGGCGGGAGTCGTTTTTATTGTTTACAAACACATTTCCTTGACCAGATTATGCCTTTTTAAAAACAGTCATTTTCCCATGGTAAGGAGACACTCATTTTCTGTGAGAAAATGCATTTAAAAGGAGGAATTTCATCAGAAACACTAAAAATACATATTGTACGTGCCTGAAGACGCACAGAACCTTGAAATAAAAGGTTTCGCACCAAAAACACATGGGTGAAAGCCCTATTTTAAGGCTCTGAGTGTTTGCAGATATGTACAACAGGTATGTTTAAATTATAACGTTTTTAATGAAATCATGTTTCTCTCGACGAGAAAATGCGTTTAAAGCAAAAAAAAGGATTCACTCTGTCTGGCATTGGACCAAGCTACCAACACCCTAAACAATGATCAGAACTGGTGAAATTACACTTTGACATTGGGAGAAAACACATAACTCTTAAGGATGTGTTGCAGACTTGTTCAATAGATTCATTATCTTTTGTTTTGGATGAAATTGTGCTCTTCTTGTCGAGAAAATGCGTTTAACGCAATAAAAAGATTTAGTGCTTTACGCACATGGACTAGGTTACCAAATTTAAAAAATGTGAAATAATGAAGCCGGGAGTCGTTTTTATTGTTTACAAACACATTTCCTTGACCAGATTATGCCTTTTTAAAAACAGTCATTTTCCCATGGCAAGGAGACACTCATTTTCTGTGAGAAAATCATTTAAAAGGAGGAATTTCATCAACGCTAAAAATACATAATGTACGTGTCTGAAAACGCACAGAACATGAAATAGTAGCTTTCTTACCAAGAAACACATGGTTGAAAAACCTATTTTAACGATCTGAGTGTTTGCAGACATGTACAACAGTTATTCTTAAACTATACCGTTTTCAATGAAATCATGTTTCTCATGAGGAGATAAACCATTTAAAGCAATAAAAACGATTCACTGTGTCTGGCATTTTGACCAAGCCACCAACTAGCTAAACAATGATCAGAACTGGTGCAATTACACATTGACATTGGGTGAAAACACGTAACTCTTAAGGATGTGTTGCAGACTTGTTGAATAGATTCATTTTCTTTTGTTTTTGATGAAATTGTGCTTTTCATGTCGAGAAAATGCGTTTAACGCAATAAAAAGATTTAGTGCTTTACGCACATGGACTAGGTTACCAAATTTAAAAAAATGTGAAATAATGAAGGCGGGAGTCGTTTTTATTGTTTACAAACACATTTCCTTGACCAGATTATGCCTTTTTAAAAACAGTCATTTTCCCATGGTAAGGAGACACTCATTTTCTGTGAGAAAATGCATTTAAAAGGAGGAATTTCATCAGAAACACTAAAAATACATATTGTACGTGCCTGAAGACGCACAGAACCTTGAAATAAAAGGTTTCGCACCAAAAACACATGGGTGAAAGCCCTATTTTAAGGCTCTGAGTGTTTGCAGATATGTACAACAGGTATGTTTAAATTATAACGTTTTTAATGAAATCATGTTTCTCTCGACGAGAAAATGCGTTTAAAGCAAAAAAAAGGATTCACTCTGTCTGGCATTGGACCAAGCTACCAACACCCTAAACAATGATCAGAACTGGTGAAATTACACTTTGACATGGGAAAAAACACATAACTCTTAAGGATGTGTTGCAGACTTGTTCAATAGATTCATTATCTTTTGTTTTGGATGAAATTGTGCTCTTCTTGTCGAGAAAATGCGTTTAACGCAATAAAAAGATTTAGTGCTTTACGCACATGGACTAGGTTACCAAATTTAAAAAATGTGAAATAATGAAGCCGGGAGTCGTTTTTATTGTTTACAAACACATTTCCTTGACCAGATTATGACTTTTTAAAAACAGTCATTTTCCCATGGCAAGGAGACACTCATTTTCTGTGAGAAAATCATTTAAAAGGAGGAATTTCATCAACGCTAAAAATACATAATGTACGTGTCTGAAAACGCACAGAACATGAAATAGTAGCTTTCTTACCGAGAAACACATGGTTGAAAAACCTATTTTAACGATCTGAGTGTTTGCAGACATGTACAACAGTTATTCTTAAACTACAACTTTTTCAATGAAATCATGTTTCTCATGAGGAGATAAACCGTTTAAAGCAATAAAAACGATTCACTGTGTCTGGCATTTTGACCAAGCCACCAACTAGCTAAACAATGATCAGAACTGGTGCAATTACACATTGACATTGGGTGAAAACACGTAACTCTTAAGGATGTGTTGCAGACTTGTTGAATAGATTCATTTTCTTTTGTTTTTGATGAAATTGTGCTTTTCATGTCGAGAAAATGCGTTTAACGCAATAAAAAGATTTAGTGCTTTACGCACATGGACTAGGTTACCAAATTTAAAAAAATGTGAAATAATGAAGGCAGGAGTCGTTTTTATTGTTTACAAACACATTTCCTTGACCAGATTATGCCTTTTAAAAACAGTCATTTTCCCATGGCAAGGAGACACTCATTTTCTGTGAGAAAATGCATTTAAAAGGAGGAATTTCATCAGAAACACTAAAAATACATATTGTACGTGCCTGAAGACGCACAGAACCTTGAAATAAAAGGTTTCGCACCAAAAAACACATGGGTGAAAGCCCTATTTTAAGGCTCTGAGTGTTTGCAGATATGTACAACAGGTATGTTTACATTATAACGTTTTTAATGAAATCATGTTTCTCTCGACGAGAAAATGCGTTTAAAGCAAAAAAAAGGATTCACTCTGTCTGGCATTGGACCAAGCTACCAACACCCTAAACAATGATCAGAACTGGTGAAATTACACTTTGACATTGGGAGAAAACACATAACTCTTAAGGATGTGTTGCAGACTTGTTCAATAGATTCATTATCTTTTGTTTTGGATGAAATTGTGCTCTTCTTGTCGAGAAAATGCGTTTAACGCAATAAAAAGATTTAGTGCTTTACGCACATGGACTAGGTTACCAAATTTAAAAAATGTGAAATAATAAAGCCGGGAGTCGTTTTTGTTGTTTTAACAAACACATTTCCTTGACCAGAATATGCTTTTTCTTAAAAGCCATTTTCCCATGGCTAGAGTCTCATTTTCTGTGAGAAAATGCATTTAAAAGGAGGAATTTCATTAAAAACACTAAAAATACATATTGTACGTGCCTGAAGACGCACAGAACCTTGAAATAAAAGGTTTCGCACCAAAAAACACATGGGTGAAAGCCCTATTTTAAGGCTCTGAGTGTTTGCAGATATGTACAACAGGTATGTTTACATTATAACGTTTTTAATGAAATCATGTTTCTCTCGACGAGAAAATGCGTTTACAGCAATAAAAACGATTCACTCTGTCTGGCATTGGACCAAGCTACCAACACCCTAAACAATGATCAGAACTGGTGAAATTACACTTTGACATTGGGAGAAAACACGTAACTCTTAAGGATGTGTTGCAGACTTGTTCAATAGATTCATTATCTTTTGTTTTTGATGAAATTGTGTTCTTCTTGTCGAGAAAATGCGTTTAACGCGATAAAACGATTTAGTTCTTCAGGCACATGGACTTGGTCACCAAATGTAAAAAATGTGAAATAATGAAGCCGGGAGTCGTTTTTATTGTTTACAAACACATTTCCTTGACCAGATTATGACTTTTTAAAAACAGTCATTTTCCCATGGCAAGGAGACACTCATTTTCTGTGAGAAAATCATTTAAAAGGAGGAATTTCATCAACGCTAAAAATACATAATGTACGTGTCTGAAAACGCACAGAACTTGAAATAGTAGCTTTCTTACCAAGAAACACATGGTTGAAAAACCTATTTTAACGATCTGAGTATTTGCAGACATGTACAACAGTTATTCTTAAACTATAACGTTTTCAATGAAATCATGTTTCTCATGAGGAGATAAACCGTTTAAAGCAATAAAAAGGATTCACTGTGTCTGGCATTTTGACCAACCTACCAACTAGCTAAACAATGATCAGAACTGGTGCAATTACACATTGACATTGGGTGAAAACACGTAACTCTTAAGGATGTGTTGCAGACTTGTTGAATAGATTCATTTTCTTTTGTTTTTGATGAAATTGTGCTTTTCATGTCGAGAAAATGCGTTTAACGCAATAAAAAGATTTAGTGCTTTACGCACATGGACTAGGTTACCAAATTTAAAAAAATGTGAAATAATGAAGGCAGGAGTCGTTTTTATTGTTTACAAACACATTTCCTTGACCAGATTATGCCTTTTAAAAACAGTCATTTTCCCATGGCAAGGAGACACTCATTTTCTGTGAGAAAATGCATTTAAAAGGAGGAATTTCATCAGAAACACTAAAAATACATATTGTACGTGCCTGAAGACGCACAGAACCTTGAAATAAAAGGTTTCGCACCAAAAAACACATGGGTGAAAGCCCTATTTTAAGGCTCTGAGTGTTTGCAGATATGTACAACAGGTATGTTTACATTATAACGTTTTTAATGAAATCATGTTTCTCTCGACGAGAAAATGCGTTTAAAGCAAAAAAAAGGATTCACTCTCTCTGGCATTGGACCAAGCTACCAACACCCTAAACAATGATCAGAACTGGTGAAATTACACTTTGACATTGGGAGAAAACACATAACTCTTAAGGATGTGTTGCAGACTTGTTCAATAGATTCATTATCTTTTGTTTTGGATGAAATTGTGCTCTTCTTGTCGAGAAAATGCGTTTAACGCAATAAAAAGATTTAGTGCTTTACGCACATGGACTAGGTTACCAAATTTAAAAAATGTGAAATAATAAAGCCGGGAGTCGTTTTTGTTGTTTTAACAAACACATTTCCTTGACCAGAATATGCTTTTTCTTAAAAGCCATTTTCCCATGGCTAGAGTCTCATTTTCTGTGAGAAAATGCATTTAAAAGGAGGAATTTCATTAAAAACACTAAAAATACATATTGTACGTGCCTGAAGACGCACAGAACCTTGAAATAAAAGGTTTCGCACCAAAAAACACATGGGTGAAAGCCCTATTTTAAGGCTCTGAGTGTTTGCAGATATGTACAACAGGTATGTTTACATTATAACGTTTTTAATGAAATCATGTTTCTCTCGACGAGAAAATGCGTTTACAGCAATAAAAACGATTCACTCTGTCTGGCATTGGACCAAGCTACCAACACCCTAAACAATGATCAGAACTGGTGAAATTACACTTTGACATTGGGAGAAAACACGTAACTCTTAAGGATGTGTTGCAGACTTGTTCAATAGATTCATTATCTTTTGTTTTTGATGAAATTGTGTTCTTCTTGTCGAGAAAATGCGTTTAACGCGATAAAACGATTTAGTTCTTCAGGCACATGGACTTGGTCACCAAATGTAAAAAATGTGAAATAATGAAGCCGGGAGTCGTTTTTATTGTTTACAAACACATTTCCTTGACCAGATTATGACTTTTTAAAAACAGTCATTTTCCCATGGCAAGGAGACACTCATTTTCTGTGAGAAAATCATTTAAAAGGAGGAATTTCATCAACGCTAAAAATACATAATGTACGTGTCTGAAAACGCACAGAACTTGAAATAGTAGCTTTCTTACCAAGAAACACATGGTTGAAAAACCTATTTTAACGATCTGAGTATTTGCAGACATGTACAACAGTTATTCTTAAACTATAACGTTTTCAATGAAATCATGTTTCTCATGAGGAGATAAACCGTTTAAAGCAATAAAAAGGATTCACTGTGTCTGGCATTTTGACCAACCTACCAACTAGCTAAACAATGATCAGAACTGGTGCAATTACACATTGACATTGGGTGAAAACACGTAACTCTTAAGGATGTGTTGCAGACTTGTTGAATAGATTCATTTTCTTTTGTTTTTGATGAAATTGTGCTTTTCATGTCGAGAAAATGCGTTTAACGCAATAAAAAGATTTAGTGCTTTACGCACATGGAATAGGTTACCAAATTTAAAAAATGTGAAATAATAAAGCCGGGAGTCGTTTTTGTTGTTTACAAACACATTTCCTTGACCAGAATATGCTTTTTCTTAAAAGCCATTTTCCCATGGCTAGGAGACACTCATTTTCTGTGAGAAAATGCATTTAAAAGGAGGAATTTCATCAGAAAAACTAAAAATACATATTGTACGTGTCTGAAAACGCACAGAACATGAAATAGTAGCTTTCTTACCGAGAAACACATGGTTGAAAAACCTATTTTAACGATCTGAGTGTTTGCAGACATGTACAAGTTATTCTTAAACTATAACGTTTTCAATGAAATCATGTTTCTCATGAGGAGATAAACCGTTTAAAGCAATAAAAACGATTCACTGTGTCTGGCATTTTGACCAAGCCACCAACTAGCTAAACAATGATCAGAACTGATGCAATTACACATTGACATTGGGTGAAAACACGTAACTCTTAAGGATGTGTTGCAGACTTGTTCAATAGATTCATTTTCTTTTGTTTTTGATGAAATTGTGCTTTTCATGTCGAGAAAATGCGTTTAACGCAATAAAAAGATTTAGTGCTTTACGCACATGGACTAGGTTACCAAATTTAAAAAAATGTGAAATAATGAAGGCGGGAGTCGTTTTTATTGTTTACAAACACATTTCCTTGACCAGATTATGCCTTTTTAAAAACAGTCATTTTCCCATGGTAAGGAGACACTCATTTTCTGTGAGAAAATGCATTTAAAAGGAGGAATTTCATCAGAAACACTAAAAATACATATTGTACGTGCCTGAAGACGCACAGAACCTTGAAATAAAAGGTTTCGCACCAAAAACACATGGGTGAAAGCCCTATTTTAAGGCTCTGAGTGTTTGCAGATATGTACAACAGGTATGTTTAAATTATAACGTTTTTAATGAAATCATGTTTCTCTCGACGAGAAAATGCGTTTAAAGCAAAAAAAAGGATTCACTCTGTCTGGCATTGGACCAAGCTACCAACACCCTAAACAATGATCAGAACTGGTGAAATTACACTTTGACATTGGGAGAAAACACATAACTCTTAAGGATGTGTTGCAGACTTGTTCAATAGATTCATTATCTTTTGTTTTGGATGAAATTGTGCTCTTCTTGTCGAGAAAATGCGTTTAACGCAATAAAAAGATTTAGTGCTTTACGCACATGGACTAGGTTACCAAATTTAAAAAATGTGAAATAATGAAGCCGGGAGTCGTTTTTATTGTTTACAAACACATTTCCTTGACCAGATTATGCCTTTTTAAAAACAGTCATTTTCCCATGGCAAGGAGACACTCATTTTCTGTGAGAAAATCATTTAAAAGGAGGAATTTCATCAACGCTAAAAATACATAATGTACGTGTCTGAAAACGCACAGAACATGAAATAGTAGCTTTCTTACCAAGAAACACATGGTTGAAAAACCTATTTTAACGATCTGAGTGTTTGCAGACATGTACAACAGTTATTCTTAAACTATACCGTTTTCAATGAAATCATGTTTCTCATGAGGAGATAAACCATTTAAAGCAATAAAAACGATTCACTGTGTCTGGCATTTTGACCAAGCCACCAACTAGCTAAACAATGATCAGAACTGGTGCAATTACACATTGACATTGTGTGAAAACACGTAACTCTTAAGGATGTGTTGCAGACTTGGTGAATAGATTCATTTTCTTTTGTTTTTGATGAAATTGTGCTTTTCATGTCGAGAAAATGCGTTTAACGCAATAAAAAGATTTAGTGCTTTACGCACATGGACTAGGTTACCAAATTTAAAAAAATGTGAAATAATGAAGGCGGGAGTCGTTTTTATTGTTTACAAACACATTTCCTTGACCAGATTATGCCTTTTTAAAAACAGTCATTTTCCCATGGTAAGGAGACACTCATTTTCTGTGAGAAAATGCATTTAAAAGGAGGAATTTCATCAGAAACACTAAAAATACATATTGTACGTGCCTGAAGACGCACAGAACCTTGAAATAAAAGGTTTCGCACCAAAAACACATGGGTGAAAGCCCTATTTTAAGGCTCTGAGTGTTTGCAGATATGTACAACAGGTATGTTTAAATTATAACGTTTTTAAAGAAATCATGTTTCTCTCGACGAGAAAATGCGTTTAAAGCAAAAAAAAGGATTCACTCTGTCTGGCATTGGACCAAGCTACCAACACCCTAAACAATGATCAGAACTGGTGAAATTACACTTTTACATTGGGAGAAAACACATAACTCTTAAGGATGTGTTGCAGACTTGTTCAATAGATTCATTATCTTTTGTTTTGGATGAAATTGTGCTCTTCTTGTCGAAAAAATGCGTTTAACGCAATAAAAAGATTTAGTGCTTTACGCACATGGACTAGGTTACCAAATTTAAAAAATGTGAAATAATGAAGCCGGGAGTCGTTTTTATTGTTTACAAACACATTTCCTTGACCAGATTATGACTTTTTAAAAACAGTCATTTTCCCATGGCAAGGAGACACTCATTTTCTGTGAGAAAATCATTTAAAAGGAGGAATTTCATCAACGCTAAAAATACATAATGTACGTGTCTGAAAACGCACAGAACATGAAATAGTAGCTTTCTTACCGAGAAACAAATGGTTGAAAAACCTATTTTAACGATCTGAGTGTTTGCAGACATGTACAACAGTTATTCTTAAACTATAACTTTTTCAATGAAATCATGTTTCTCATGAGGAGATAAACCGTTTAAAGCAATAAAAAGGATTCACTCTGTCTGGCATTGGACCAAGCTACCAACACCCTAAACAATGATCAGAACTGGTGAAATTACACTTTGACATTGGGAGAAAACACGTAACTCTTAAGGATGTGTTGCAGACTTGTTCAATAGATTCATTTTCTTTTGTTTTTGATGAAATTGTGCTTTTCATGTCGAGAAAATGCGTTTAACGCAATAAAAAGATTTAGTGCTTTACGCACATGGACTAGGTTACCAAATTTAAAAAAATGTGAAATAATGAAGCCGGGAGTCGTTTTTATTGTTTACAAACACATTTCCTTGACCAGATTATGCCTTTTAAAAACAGTCATTTTCCCATGGCAAGGAGACACTCATTTTCTGTGAGAAAATGCATCTAAAAGGAGGAATTTCATCAGAAACACTAAAATTACATATTGTACGTGCCTGAAGACGCACAGAACCTTGAAATAAAAGGTTTCGCACCAAAAAACACATGGGTGAAAAACCTATTTTAAGGCTCTGAGTGTTTGCAGACATGTACAACAGGTATGTTTACATTATAACGTTTTTAATGAAATCATGTTTCTCTCGACGAGAAAATGCGTTTAAAGCAAAAAAAAAGGATTCACTCTGTCTGGCATTGGACCAAGCTACCAACACCCTAAACAATGATCAGAACTGGTGAAATTACACTTTGACATTGGGAGAAAACACGTAACTCTTAAGGATGTGTTGCAGACTTGTTCAATAGATTCATTATCTTTTGTTTTGGATGAAATTGTGCTCTTCTTGTCCAGAAAATGCGTTTAACGCAATAAAAAGATTTAGTGCTTTACGCACATGGACTAGGTTACCAAATTTAAAAAATGGGAAATAATGAAGCCGGGAGTCGTTTTTATTGTTTACAAACACATTTCGTTGACCAGATTATGCCTTTTTAAAAACAGTCATTTTCCCATGGCAAGGAGACACTCATTTTCTGTGAGAAAATGCATTTAAAAGGAGGAATTTCATCAGAAACACTAAAAATACATGTTGTACGTGCCTGAAAGACGCACAGAACCTTGAAATAAAAGGTTTGGCACCAAAAAACACATGGGTGAAAGCCCTATTTTAAGGCTCTGAGTGTTTGCAGATATGTACAACAGGTATGTTTAAATTATAACGTTTTTAATGAAATCATGTTTCTCTCGACGAGAAAATGCGTTTAAAGCAAAAAAAAGGATTCACTCTGTCTGGCATTGGACCAAGCTACCAACACCCTAAACAATGATCAGAACTGGTGAAATTACACTTTGACATTGGGAGAAAACACATAACTCTTAAGGATGTGTTGCAGACTTGTTCAATAGATTCATTATCTTTTGTTTTGGATGAAATTGTGCTCTTCTTGTCGAGAAAATGCGTTTAACGCAATAAAAAGATTTAGTGCTTTACGCACATGGACTAGGTTACCAAATTTAAAAAATGTGAAATAATGAAGCCGGGAGTCGTTTTTATTGTTTACAAACACATTTCCTTGACCAGATTATGCCTTTTTAAAAACAGTCATTTTCCCATGGCAAGGAGACACTCATTTTCTGTGAGAAAATCATTTAAAAGGAGGAATTTCATCAACGCTAAAAATACATAATGTACGTGTCTGAAAACGCACAGAACATGAAATAGTAGCTTTCTTACCAAGAAACACATGGTTGAAAAACCTATTTTAACGATCTGAGTGTTTGCAGACATGTACAACAGTTATTCTTAAACTATACCGTTTTCAATGAAATCATGTTTCTCATGAGGAGATAAACCATTTAAAGCAATAAAAACGATTCACTGTGTCTGGCATTTTGACCAAGCCACCAACTAGCTAAACAATGATCAGAACTGGTGCAATTACACATTGACATTGTGTGAAAACACGTAACTCTTAAGGATGTGTTGCAGACTTGGTGAATAGATTCATTTTCTTTTGTTTTTGATGAAATTGTGCTTTTCATGTCGAGAAAATGCGTTTAACGCAATAAAAAGATTTAGTGCTTTACGCACATGGACTAGGTTACCAAATTTAAAAAAATGTGAAATAATGAAGGCGGGAGTCGTTTTTATTGTTTACAAACACATTTCCTTGACCAGATTATGCCTTTTTAAAAACAGTCATTTTCCCATGGTAAGGAGACACTCATTTTCTGTGAGAAAATGCATTTAAAAGGAGGAATTTCATCAGAAACACTAAAAATACATATTGTACGTGCCTGAAGACGCACAGAACCTTGAAATAAAAGGTTTCGCACCAAAAACACATGGGTGAAAGCCCTATTTTAAGGCTCTGAGTGTTTGCAGATATGTACAACAGGTATGTTTAAATTATAACGTTTTTAATGAAATCATGTTTCTCTCGACGAGAAAATGCGTTTAAAGCAAAAAAAAGGATTCACTCTGTCTGGCATTGGACCAAGCTACCAACACCCTAAACAATGATCAGAACTGGTGAAATTACACTTTGACATTGGGAGAAAACACATAACTCTTAAGGATGTGTTGCAGACTTGTTCAATAGATTCATTATCTTTTGTTTTGGATGAAATTGTGCTCTTCTTGTCGAGAAAATGCGTTTAACGCAATAAAAAGATTTAGTGCTTTACGCACATGGACTAGGTTACCAAATTTAAAAAATGTGAAATAATGAAGCCGGGAGTCGTTTTTATTGTTTACAAACACATTTCGTTGACCAGATTATGCCTTTTTAAAAACAGTCATTTTCCCATGGCAAGGAGACACTCATTTTCTGTGAGAAAATGCATTTAAAAGGAGGAATTTCATCAGAAACACTAAAAATACATGTTGTACGTGCCTGAAAGACGCACAGAACCTTGAAATAAAAGGTTTGGCACCAAAAAACACATGGGTGAAAGCCCTATTTTAAGGCTCTGAGTGTTTGCAGATATGTACAACAGGTATGTTTAAATTATAACGTTTTTAATGAAATCATGTTTCTCTCGACGAGAAAATGCGTTTAAAGCAAAAAAAAGGATTCACTCTGTCTGGCATTGGACCAAGCTACCAACACCCTAAACAATGATCAGAACTGGTGAAATTACACTTTGACATTGGGAGAAAACACATAACTCTTAAGGATGTGTTGCAGACTTGTTCAATAGATTCATTATCTTTTGTTTTGGATGAAATTGTGCTCTTCTTGTCGAGAAAATGCGTTTAACGCAATAAAAAGATTTAGTGCTTTACGCACATGGACTAGGTTACCAAATTTAAAAAAATGTGAAATAATGAAGCCGGGAGTCGTTTTTATTGTTTACAAACACATTTCCTTGACCAGATTATGCCTTTTTAAAAACAGTCATTTTCCCATGGCAAGGAGACACTCATTTTCTGTGAGAAAATCATTTAAAAGGAGGAATTTCATCAACGCTAAAAATACATAATGTACGTGTCTGAAAACGCACAGAACATGAAATAGTAGCTTTCTTACCAAGAAACACATGGTTGAAAAACCTATTTTAACGATCTGAGTGTTTGCAGACATGTACAACAGTTATTCTTAAACTATACCGTTTTCAATGAAATCATGTTTCTCATGAGGAGATAAACCATTTAAAGCAATAAAAACGATTCACTGTGTCTGGCATTTTGACCAAGCCACCAACTAGCTAAACAATGATCAGAACTGGTGCAATTACACATTGACATTGGGTGAAAACACGTAACTCTTAAGGATGTGTTGCAGACTTGGTGAATAGATTCATTTTCTTTTGTTTTTGATGAAATTGTGCTTTTCATGTCGAGAAAATGCGTTTAACGCAATAAAAAGATTTAGTGCTTTACGCACATGGACTAGGTTACCAAATTTAAAAAAATGTGAAATAATGAAGGCGGGAGTCGTTTTTATTGTTTACAAACACATTTCCTTGACCAGATTATGCCTTTTTAAAAACAGTCATTTTCCCATGGTAAGGAGACACTCATTTTCTGTGAGAAAATGCATTTAAAAGGAGGAATTTCATCAGAAACACTAAAAATACATATTGTACGTGCCTGAAGACGCACAGAACCTTGAAATAAAAGGTTTCGCACCAAAAACACATGGGTGAAAGCCCTATTTTAAGGCTCTGAGTGTTTGCAGATATGTACAACAGGTATGTTTAAATTATAACGTTTTTAATGAAATCATGTTTCTCTCGACGAGAAAATGCGTTTAAAGCAAAAAAAAGGATTCACTCTGTCTGGCATTGGACCAAGCTACCAACACCCTAAACAATGATCAGAACTGGTGAAATTACACTTTGACATTGGGAGAAAACACATAACTCTTAAGGATGTGTTGCAGACTTGTTCAATAGATTCATTATCTTTTGTTTTGGATGAAATTGTGCTCTTCTTGTCGAGAAAATGCGTTTAACGCAATAAAAAGATTTAGTGCTTTACGCACATGGACTAGGTTACCAAATTTAAAAAATGTGAAATAATGAAGCCGGGAGTCGTTTTTATTGTTTACAAACACATTTCCTTGACCAGATTATGCCTTTTTAAAAACAGTCATTTTCCCATGGCAAGGAGACACTCATTTTCTGTGAGAAAATCATTTAAAAGGAGGAATTTCATCAACGCTAAAAATACATAATGTACGTGTCTGAAAACGCACAGAACATGAAATAGTAGCTTTCTTACCAAGAAACACATGGTTGAAAAACCTATTTTAACGATCTGAGTGTTTGCAGACATGTACAACAGTTATTCTTAAACTATACCGTTTTCAATGAAATCATGTTTCTCATGAGGAGATAAACCATTTAAAGCAATAAAAACGATTCACTGTGTCTGGCATTTTGACCAAGCCACCAACTAGCTAAACAATGATCAGAACTGGTGCAATTACACATTGACATTGTGTGAAAACACGTAACTCTTAAGGATGTGTTGCAGACTTGGTGAATAGATTCATTTTCTTTTGTTTTTGATGAAATTGTGCTTTTCATGTCGAGAAAATGCGTTTAACGCAATAAAAAGATTTAGTGCTTTACGCACATGGACTAGGTTACCAAATTTAAAAAAATGTGAAATAATGAAGGCGGGAGTCGTTTTTATTGTTTACAAACACATTTCCTTGACCAGATTATGCCTTTTTAAAAACAGTCATTTTCCCATGGTAAGGAGACACTCATTTTCTGTGAGAAAATGCATTTAAAAGGAGGAATTTCATCAGAAACACTAAAAATACATATTGTACGTGCCTGAAGACGCACAGAACCTTGAAATAAAAGGTTTCGCACCAAAAACACATGGGTGAAAGCCCTATTTTAAGGCTCTGAGTGTTTGCAGATATGTACAACAGGTATGTTTAAATTATAACGTTTTTAAAGAAATCATGTTTCTCTCGACGAGAAAATGCGTTTAAAGCAAAAAAAAGGATTCACTCTGTCTGGCATTGGACCAAGCTACCAACACCCTAAACAATGATCAGAACTGGTGAAATTACACTTTGACATTGGGAGAAAACACATAACTCTTAAGGATGTGTTGCAGACTTGTTCAATAGATTCATTATCTTTTGTTTTGGATGAAATTGTGCTCTTCTTGTCGAAAAAATGCGTTTAACGCAATAAAAAGATTTAATGCTTTACGCACATGGACTAGGTTACCAAATTTAAAAAATGTGAAATAATGAAGCCGGGAGTCGTTTTTATTGTTTACAAACACATTTCCTTGACCAGATTATGACTTTTTAAAAACAGTCATTTTCCCATGGCAAGGAGACACTCATTTTCTGTGAGAAAATCATTTAAAAGGAGGAATTTCATCAACGCTAAAAATACATAATGTACGTGTCTGAAAACGCACAGAACATGAAATAGTAGCTTTCTTACCGAGAAACACATGGTTGAAAAACCTATTTTAACGATCTGAGTGTTTGCAGACATGTACAACAGTTATTCTTAAACTATAACTTTTTCAATGAAATCATGTTTCTCATGAGGAGATAAACCGTTTAAAGCAATAAAAAGGATTCACTCTGTCTGGCATTGGACCAAGCTACCAACACCCTAAACAATGATCAGAACTGGTGAAATTACACTTTGACATTGGGAGAAAACACGTAACTCTTAAGGATGTGTTGCAGACTTGTTCAATAGATTCATTTTCTTTTGTTTTTGATGAAATTGAGCTTTTCATGTCGAGAAAATGCGTTTAACGCAATAAAAAGATTTAGTGCTTTACGCACATGGACTAGGTTACCAAATTTAAAAAAATGTGAAATAATGAAGCCGGGAGTCGTTTTTATTGTTTACAAACACATTTCCTTGACCAGATTATGCCTTTTAAAAACAGTCATTTTCCCATGGCAAGGAGACACTCATTTTCTGTGAGAAAATGCATCTAAAAGGAGGAATTTCATCAGAAACACTAAAATTACATATTGTACGTGCCTGAAGACGCACAGAACCTTGAAATAAAAGGTTTCGCACCAAAAAACACATGGGTGAAAAACCTATTTTAAGGCTCTGAGTGTTTGCAGACATGTACAACAGGTATGTTTACATTATAACGTTTTTAATGAAATCATGTTTCTCTCGACGAGAAAATGCGTTTAAAGCAAAAAAAAAGGATTCACTCTGTCTGGCATTGGACCAAGCTACCAACACCCTAAACAATGATCAGAACTGGTGAAATTACACTTTGACATTGGGAGAAAACACGTAACTCTTAAGGATGTGTTGCAGACTTGTTCAATAGATTCATTATCTTTTGTTTTGGATGAAATTGTGCTCTTCTTGTCCAGAAAATGCGTTTAACGCAATAAAAAGATTTAGTGCTTTACGCACATGGACTAGGTTACCAAATTTAAAAAATGTGAAATAATGAAGCCGGGAGTCGTTTTTATTGTTTACAAACACATTTCGTTGACCAGATTATGCCTTTTTAAAAACAGTCATTTTCCCATGGCAAGGAGACACTCATTTTCTGTGAGAAAATGCATTTAAAAGGAGGAATTTCATCAGAAACACTAAAAATACATGTTGTACGTGCCTGAAAGACGCACAGAACCTTGAAATAAAAGGTTTGGCACCAAAAAACACATGGGTGAAAGCCCTATTTTAAGGCTCTGAGTGTTTGCAGATATGTACAACAGGTATGTTTAAATTATAACGTTTTTAATGAAATCATGTTTCTCTCGACGAGAAAATGCGTTTAAAGCAAAAAAAAGGATTCACTCTGTCTGGCATTGGACCAAGCTACCAACACCCTAAACAATGATCAGAACTGGTGAAATTACACTTTGACATTGGGAGAAAACACATAACTCTTAAGGATGTGTTGCAGACTTGTTCAATAGATTCATTATCTTTTGTTTTGGATGAAATTGTGCTCTTCTTGTCGAGAAAATGCGTTTAACGCAATAAAAAGATTTAGTGCTTTACGCACATGGACTAGGTTACCAAATTTAAAAAATGTGAAATAATGAAGCCGGGAGTCGTTTTTATTGTTTACAAACACATTTCCTTGACCAGATTATGCCTTTTTAAAAACAGTCATTTTCCCATGGCAAGGAGACACTCATTTTCTGTGAGAAAATCATTTAAAAGGAGGAATTTCATCAACGCTAAAAATACATAATGTACGTGTCTGAAAACGCACAGAACATGAAATAGTAGCTTTCTTACCAAGAAACACATGGTTGAAAAACCTATTTTAACGATCTGAGTGTTTGCAGACATGTACAACAGTTATTCTTAAACTATACCGTTTTCAATGAAATCATGTTTCTCATGAGGAGATAAACCGTTTAAAGCAATAAAAACGATTTTCACTGTGTCTGGCATTTTTTCCAAGCCACCAACTAGCTAAACAATGATCAGAACTGGTGCAATTACACATTGACATTGGGTGAAAACACGTAACTCTTAAGGATGTGTTGCAGACTTGTTGAATAGATTCATTTTCTTTTGTTTTTGATGAAATTGTGCTTTTCATGTCGAGAAAATGCGTTTAACGCAATAAAAAGATTTAGTGCTTTACGCACATGGACTAGGTTACCAAATTTAAAAAAATGTGAAATAATGAAGGCGGGAGTCGTTTTTATTGTTTACAAACACATTTCCTTGACCAGATTATGCCTTTTTAAAAACAGTCATTTTCCCATGGTAAGGAGACACTCATTTTCTGTGAGAAAATGCATTTAAAAGGAGGAATTTCATCAGAAACACTAAAAATACATATTGTACGTGCCTGAAGACGCACAGAACCTTGAAATAAAAGGTTTCGCACCAAAAACACATGGGTGAAAGCCCTATTTTAATGCTCTGAGTGTTTGCAGATATGTACAACAGGTATGTTTAAATTATAACGTTTTTAATGAAATCATGTTTCTCTCGACGAGAAAATGCGTTTAAAGCAAAAAAAAGGATTCACTCTGTCTGGCATTGGACCAAGCTACCAACACCCTAAACAATGATCAGAACTGGTGAAATTACACTTTGACATGGGAAAAAACACATAACTCTTAAGGATGTGTTGCAGACTTGTTCAATAGATTCATTATCTTTTGTTTTGGATGAAATTGTGCTCTTCTTGTCGAGAAAATGCGTTTAACGCAATAAAAAGATTTAGTGCTTTACGCACATGGACTAGGTTACCAAATTTAAAAAATGTGAAATAATAAAGCCGGGAGTCGTTTTTGTTGTTTACAAACACATTTCCTTTACCAGAATATGCTTTTTCTTAAAAGCCATTTTCCCATGGCTAGGAGACACTCATTTTCTGTGAGAAAATGCATTTAAAAGGAGGAATTTCATCAGAAAAACTAAAAATACATATTGTACGTGTCTGAAAACGCACAGAACATGAAATAGTAGCTTTCTTACCGAGAAACACATGGTTGAAAAACCTATTTTAACGATCTGAGTGTTTGCAGACATGTACAAGTTATTCTTAAACTATAACGTTTTCAATGAAATCATGTTTCTCATGAGGAGATAAACCGTTTAAAGCAATAAAAACGATTCACTGTGTCTGGCATTTTGACCAAGCCACCAACTAGCTAAACAATGATCAGAACTGATGCAATTACACATTGACATTGGGTGAAAACACGTAACTCTTAAGGATGTGTTGCAGACTTGTTCAATAGATTCATTTTCTTTTGTTTTTGATGAAATTGTGCTTTTCATGTCGAGAAAATGCGTTTAACGCAATAAAAAGATTTAGTGCTTTACGCACATGGACTAGGTTACCAAATTTAAAAAAATGTGAAATAATGAAGGCGGGAGTCGTTTTTATTGTTTACAAACACATTTCCTTGACCAGATTATGCCTTTTTAAAAACAGTCATTTTCCCATGGTAAGGAGACACTCATTTTCTGTGAGAAAATGCATTTAAAAGGAGGAATTTCATCAGAAACACTAAAAATACATATTGTACGTGCCTGAAGACGCACAGAACCTTGAAATAAAAGGTTTCGCACCAAAAACACATGGGTGAAAGCCCTATTTTAAGGCTCTGAGTGTTTGCAGATATGTACAACAGGTATGTTTAAATTATAACGTTTTTAATGAAATCATGTTTCTCTCGACGAGAAAATGCGTTTAAAGCAAAAAAAAGGATTCACTCTGTCTGGCATTGGACCAAGCTACCAACACCCTAAACAATGATCAGAACTGGTGAAATTACACTTTGACATTGGGAGAAAACACATAACTCTTAAGGATGTGTTGCAGACTTGTTCAATAGATTCATTATCTTTTGTTTTGGATGAAATTGTGCTCTTCTTGTCGAGAAAATGCGTTTAACGCAATAAAAAGATTTAGTGCTTTACGCACATGGACTAGGTTACCAAATTTAAAAAATGTGAAATAATGAAGCCGGGAGTCGTTTTTATTGTTTACAAACACATTTCCTTGACCAGATTATGCCTTTTTAAAAACAGTCATTTTCCCATGGCAAGGAGACACTCATTTTCTGTGAGAAAATCATTTAAAAGGAGGAATTTCATCAACGCTAAAAATACATAATGTACGTGTCTGAAAACGCACAGAACATGAAATAGTAGCTTTCTTACCAAGAAACACATGGTTGAAAAACCTATTTTAACGATCTGAGTGTTTGCAGACATGTACAACAATTATTCTTAAACTATACCGTTTTCAATGAAATCATGTTTCTCATGAGGAGATAAACCATTTAAAGCAATAAAAACGATTCACTGTGTCTGGCATTTTGACCAAGCCACCAACTAGCTAAACAATGATCAGAACTGGTGCAATTACACATTGACATTGGGTGAAAACACTTAACTCTTAAGGATGTGTTGCAGACTTGTTGAATAGATTCATTTTCTTTTGTTTTTGATGAAATTGTGCTTTTCATGTCGAGAAAATGCGTTTAACGCAATAAAAAGATTTAGTGCTTTACGCACATGGACTAGGTTACCAAATTTAAAAAAATGTGAAATAATGAAGGCGGGAGTCGTTTTTATTGTTTACAAACACATTTCCTTGACCAGATTATGCCTTTTTAAAAACAGTCATTTTCCCATGGTAAGGAGACACTCATTTTCTGTGAGAAAATGCATTTAAAAGGAGGAATTTCATCAGAAACACTAAAAATACATATTGTACGTGCCTGAAGACGCACAGAACCTTGAAATAAAAGGTTTCGCACCAAAAACACATGGGTGAAAGCCCTATTTTAAGGCTCTGAGTGTTTGCAGATATGTACAACAGGTATGTTTAAATTATAACGTTTTTAATGAAATCATGTTTCTCTCGACGAGAAAATGCGTTTAAAGCAAAAAAAAGGATTCACTCTGTCTGGCATTGGACCAAGCTACCAACACCCTAAACAATGATCAGAACTGGTGAAATTACACTTTGACATGGGAAAAAACACATAACTCTTAAGGATGTGTTGCAGACTTGTTCAATAGATTCATTATCTTTTGTTTTGGATGAAATTGTGCTCTTCTTGTCGAGAAAATGCGTTTAACGCAATAAAAAGATTTAGTGCTTTACGCACATGGACTAGGTTACCAAATTTAAAAAATGTGAAATAATGAAGCCGGGAGTCGTTTTTATTGTTTACAAACACATTTCCTTGACCAGATTATGACTTTTTAAAAACAGTCATTTTCCCATGGCAAGGAGACACTCATTTTCTGTGAGAAAATCATTTAAAAGGAGGAATTTCATCAACGCTAAAAATACATAATGTACGTGTCTGAAAACGCACAGAACATGAAATAGTAGCTTTCTTACCGAGAAACACATGGTTGAAAAACCTATTTTAACGATCTGAGTGTTTGCAGACATGTACAACAGTTATTCTTAAACTACAACTTTTTCAATGAAATCATGTTTCTCATGAGGAGATAAACCGTTTAAAGCAATAAAAACGATTCACTGTGTCTGGCATTTTGACCAAGCCACCAACTAGCTAAACAATGATCAGAACTGGTGCAATTACACATTGACATTGGGTGAAAACACGTAACTCTTAAGGATGTGTTGCAGACTTGTTGAATAGATTCATTTTCTTTTGTTTTTGATGAAATTGTGCTTTTCATGTCGAGAAAATGCGTTTAACGCAATAAAAAGATTTAGTGCTTTACGCACATGGACTAGGTTACCAAATTTAAAAAAATGTGAAATAATGAAGGCGGGAGTCGTTTTTATTGTTTACAAACACATTTCCTTGACCAGATTATGCCTTTTAAAAACAGTCATTTTCCCATGGCAAGGAGACACTCATTTTCTGTGAGAAAATGCATTTAAAAGGAGGAATTTCATCAGAAACACTAAAAATACATATTGTACGTGCCTGAAGACGCACAGAACCTTGAAATAAAAGGTTTCGCACCAAAAAACACATGGGTGAAAGCCCTATTTTAAGGCTCTGAGTGTTTGCAGATATGTACAACAGGTATGTTTACATTATAACGTTTTTAATGAAATCATGTTTCTCTCGACGAGAAAATGCGTTTAAAGCAAAAAAAAGGATTCACTCTGTCTGGCATTGGACCAAGCTACCAACACCCTAAACAATGATCAGAACTGGTGAAATTACACTTTGACATTGGGAGAAAACACATAACTCTTAAGGATGTGTTGCAGACTTGTTCAATAGATTCATTATCTTTTGTTTTGGATGAAATTGTGCTCTTCTTGTCGAGAAAATGCGTTTAACGCAATAAAAAGATTTAGTGCTTTACGCACATGGACTAGGTTACCAAATTTAAAAAATGTGAAATAATAAAGCCGGGAGTCGTTTTTGTTGTTTTAACAAACACATTTCCTTGACCAGAATATGCTTTTTCTTAAAAGCCATTTTCCCATGGCCAGAGTCTCATTTTCTGTGAGAAAATGCATTTAAAAGGAGGAATTTCATTAAAAACACTAAAAATACATATTGTACGTGCCTGAAGACGCACAGAACCTTGAAATAAAAGGTTTCGCACCAAAAAACACATGGGTGAAAGCCCTATTTTAAGGCTCTGAGTGTTTGCAGATATGTACAACAGGTATGTTTACATTATAACGTTTTTAATGAAATCATGTTTCTCTCGACGAGAAAATGCGTTTACAGCAATAAAAACGATTCACTCTGTCTGGCATTGGACCAAGCTACCAACAACCTAAACAATGATCAGAACTGGTGAAATTACACTTTGACATTGGGAGAAAACACGTAACTCTTAAGGATGTGTTGCAGACTTGTTCAATAGATTCATTATCTTTTGTTTTGGATGAAATTGTGCTCTTCTTGTCGAGAAAATGCGTTTAACGCAATAAAAAGATTTAGTGCTTTACGCACATGGACTAGGTTACCAAATGTAAAAAATGTGAAATAATGAAGCCGGGAGTCGTTTTTATTGTTTACAAACACATTTCCTTGACCAGATTATGACTTTTTAAAAACAGTCATTTTCCCATGGCAAGGAGACACTCATTTTCTGTGAGAAAATCATTTAAAAGGAGGAATTTCATCAACGCTAAAAATACATAATGTACGTGTCTGAAAACGCACAGAACATGAAATAGTAGCTTTCTTACCAAGAAACACATGGTTGAAAAACCTATTTTAACGATCTGAGTGTTTGCAGACATGTACAACAGTTATTCTTAAACTATACCGTTTTCAATGAAATCATGTTTCTCATGAGGAGATAAACCGTTTAAAGCAATAAAAACGATTTTCACTGTGTCTGGCATTTTTTCCAAGCCACCAACTAGCTAAACAATGATCAGAACTGGTGCAATTACACATTGACATTGGGTGAAAACACGTAACTCTTAAGGATGTGTTGCAGACTTGTTGAATAGATTCATTTTCTTTTGTTTTTGATGAAATTGTGCTTTTCATGTCGAGAAAATGCGTTTAACGCAATAAAAAGATTTAGTGCTTTACGCACATGGACTAGGTTACCAAATTTAAAAAAATGTGAAATAATGAAGGCGGGAGTCGTTTTTATTGTTTACAAACACATTTCCTTGACCAGATTATGCCTTTTTAAAAACAGTCATTTTCCCATGGTAAGGAGACACTCATTTTCTGTGAGAAAATGCATTTAAAAGGAGGAATTTCATCAGAAACACTAAAAATACATATTGTACGTGCCTGAAGACGCACAGAACCTTGAAATAAAAGGTTTCGCACCAAAAACACATGGGTGAAAGCCCTATTTTAATGCTCTGAGTGTTTGCAGATATGTACAACAGGTATGTTTAAATTATAACGTTTTTAATGAAATCATGTTTCTCTCGACGAGAAAATGCGTTTAAAGCAAAAAAAAGGATTCACTCTGTCTGGCATTGGACCAAGCTACCAACACCCTAAACAATGATCAGAACTGGTGAAATTACACTTTGACATGGGAAAAAACACATAACTCTTAAGGATGTGTTGCAGACTTGTTCAATAGATTCATTATCTTTTGTTTTGGATGAAATTGTGCTCTTCTTGTCGAGAAAATGCGTTTAACGCAATAAAAAGATTTAGTGCTTTACGCACATGGACTAGGTTACCAAATTTAAAAAATGTGAAATAATAAAGCCGGGAGTCGTTTTTGTTGTTTACAAACACATTTCCTTTACCAGAATATGCTTTTTCTTAAAAGCCATTTTCCCATGGCTAGGAGACACTCATTTTCTGTGAGAAAATGCATTTAAAAGGAGGAATTTCATCAGAAAAACTAAAAATACATATTGTACGTGTCTGAAAACGCACAGAACATGAAATAGTAGCTTTCTTACCGAGAAACACATGGTTGAAAAACCTATTTTAACGATCTGAGTGTTTGCAGACATGTACAAGTTATTCTTAAACTATAACGTTTTCAATGAAATCATGTTTCTCATGAGGAGATAAACCGTTTAAAGCAATAAAAACGATTCACTGTGTCTGGCATTTTGACCAAGCCACCAACTAGCTAAACAATGATCAGAACTGATGCAATTACACATTGACATTGGGTGAAAACACGTAACTCTTAAGGATGTGTTGCAGACTTGTTCAATAGATTCATTTTCTTTTGTTTTTGATGAAATTGTGCTTTTCATGTCGAGAAAATGCGTTTAACGCAATAAAAAGATTTAGTGCTTTACGCACATGGACTAGGTTACCAAATTTAAAAAAATGTGAAATAATGAAGGCGGGAGTCGTTTTTATTGTTTACAAACACATTTCCTTGACCAGATTATGCCTTTTTAAAAACAGTCATTTTCCCATGGTAAGGAGACACTCATTTTCTGTGAGAAAATGCATTTAAAAGGAGGAATTTCATCAGAAACACTAAAAATACATATTGTACGTGCCTGAAGACGCACAGAACCTTGAAATAAAAGGTTTCGCACCAAAAACACATGGGTGAAAGCCCTATTTTAAGGCTCTGAGTGTTTGCAGATATGTACAACAGGTATGTTTAAATTATAACGTTTTTAATGAAATCATGTTTCTCTCGACGAGAAAATGCGTTTAAAGCAAAAAAAAGGATTCACTCTGTCTGGCATTGGACCAAGCTACCAACACCCTAAACAATGATCAGAACTGGTGAAATTACACTTTGACATTGGGAGAAAACACATAACTCTTAAGGATGTGTTGCAGACTTGTTCAATAGATTCATTATCTTTTGTTTTGGATGAAATTGTGCTCTTCTTGTCGAGAAAATGCGTTTAACGCAATAAAAAGATTTAGTGCTTTACGCACATGGACTAGGTTACCAAATTTAAAAAATGTGAAATAATGAAGCCGGGAGTCGTTTTTATTGTTTACAAACACATTTCCTTGACCAGATTATGCCTTTTTAAAAACAGTCATTTTCCCATGGCAAGGAGACACTCATTTTCTGTGAGAAAATCATTTAAAAGGAGGAATTTCATCAACGCTAAAAATACATAATGTACGTGTCTGAAAACGCACAGAACATGAAATAGTAGCTTTCTTACCAAGAAACACATGGTTGAAAAACCTATTTTAACGATCTGAGTGTTTGCAGACATGTACAACAATTATTCTTAAACTATACCGTTTTCAATGAAATCATGTTTCTCATGAGGAGATAAACCATTTAAAGCAATAAAAACGATTCACTGTGTCTGGCATTTTGACCAAGCCACCAACTAGCTAAACAATGATCAGAACTGGTGCAATTACACATTGACATTGGGTGAAAACACTTAACTCTTAAGGATGTGTTGCAGACTTGTTGAATAGATTCATTTTCTTTTGTTTTTGATGAAATTGTGCTTTTCATGTCGAGAAAATGCGTTTAACGCAATAAAAAGATTTAGTGCTTTACGCACATGGACTAGGTTACCAAATTTAAAAAAATGTGAAATAATGAAGGCGGGAGTCGTTTTTATTGTTTACAAACACATTTCCTTGACCAGATTATGCCTTTTTAAAAACAGTCATTTTCCCATGGTAAGGAGACACTCATTTTCTGTGAGAAAATGCATTTAAAAGGAGGAATTTCATCAGAAACACTAAAAATACATATTGTACGTGCCTGAAGACGCACAGAACCTTGAAATAAAAGGTTTCGCACCAAAAACACATGGGTGAAAGCCCTATTTTAAGGCTCTGAGTGTTTGCAGATATGTACAACAGGTATGTTTAAATTATAACGTTTTTAATGAAATCATGTTTCTCTCGACGAGAAAATGCGTTTAAAGCAAAAAAAAGGATTCACTCTGTCTGGCATTGGACCAAGCTACCAACACCCTAAACAATGATCAGAACTGGTGAAATTACACTTTGACATGGGAAAAAACACATAACTCTTAAGGATGTGTTGCAGACTTGTTCAATAGATTCATTATCTTTTGTTTTGGATGAAATTGTGCTCTTCTTGTCGAGAAAATGCGTTTAACGCAATAAAAAGATTTAGTGCTTTACGCACATGGACTAGGTTACCAAATTTAAAAAATGTGAAATAATGAAGCCGGGAGTCGTTTTTATTGTTTACAAACACATTTCCTTGACCAGATTATGACTTTTTAAAAACAGTCATTTTCCCATGGCAAGGAGACACTCATTTTCTGTGAGAAAATCATTTAAAAGGAGGAATTTCATCAACGCTAAAAATACATAATGTACGTGTCTGAAAACGCACAGAACATGAAATAGTAGCTTTCTTACCGAGAAACACATGGTTGAAAAACCTATTTTAACGATCTGAGTGTTTGCAGACATGTACAACAGTTATTCTTAAACTACAACTTTTTCAATGAAATCATGTTTCTCATGAGGAGATAAACCGTTTAAAGCAATAAAAACGATTCACTGTGTCTGGCATTTTGACCAAGCCACCAACTAGCTAAACAATGATCAGAACTGGTGCAATTACACATTGACATTGGGTGAAAACACGTAACTCTTAAGGATGTGTTGCAGACTTGTTGAATAGATTCATTTTCTTTTGTTTTTGATGAAATTGTGCTTTTCATGTCGAGAAAATGCGTTTAACGCAATAAAAAGATTTAGTGCTTTACGCACATGGACTAGGTTACCAAATTTAAAAAAATGTGAAATAATGAAGGCGGGAGTCGTTTTTATTGTTTACAAACACATTTCCTTGACCAGATTATGCCTTTTAAAAACAGTCATTTTCCCATGGCAAGGAGACACTCATTTTCTGTGAGAAAATGCATTTAAAAGGAGGAATTTCATCAGAAACACTAAAAATACATATTGTACGTGCCTGAAGACGCACAGAACCTTGAAATAAAAGGTTTCGCACCAAAAAACACATGGGTGAAAGCCCTATTTTAAGGCTCTGAGTGTTTGCAGATATGTACAACAGGTATGTTTACATTATAACGTTTTTAATGAAATCATGTTTCTCTCGACGAGAAAATGCGTTTAAAGCAAAAAAAAGGATTCACTCTGTCTGGCATTGGACCAAGCTACCAACACCCTAAACAATGATCAGAACTGGTGAAATTACACTTTGACATTGGGAGAAAACACATAACTCTTAAGGATGTGTTGCAGACTTGTTCAATAGATTCATTATCTTTTGTTTTGGATGAAATTGTGCTCTTCTTGTCGAGAAAATGCGTTTAACGCAATAAAAAGATTTAGTGCTTTACGCACATGGACTAGGTTACCAAATTTAAAAAATGTGAAATAATAAAGCCGGGAGTCGTTTTTGTTGTTTTAACAAACACATTTCCTTGACCAGAATATGCTTTTTCTTAAAAGCCATTTTCCCATGGCCAGAGTCTCATTTTCTGTGAGAAAATGCATTTAAAAGGAGGAATTTCATTAAAAACACTAAAAATACATATTGTACGTGCCTGAAGACGCACAGAACCTTGAAATAAAAGGTTTCGCACCAAAAAACACATGGGTGAAAGCCCTATTTTAAGGCTCTGAGTGTTTGCAGATATGTACAACAGGTATGTTTACATTATAACGTTTTTAATGAAATCATGTTTCTCTCGACGAGAAAATGCGTTTACAGCAATAAAAACGATTCACTCTGTCTGGCATTGGACCAAGCTACCAACAACCTAAACAATGATCAGAACTGGTGAAATTACACTTTGACATTGGGAGAAAACACGTAACTCTTAAGGATGTGTTGCAGACTTGTTCAATAGATTCATTATCTTTTGTTTTGGATGAAATTGTGCTCTTCTTGTCGAGAAAATGCGTTTAACGCAATAAAAAGATTTAGTGCTTTACGCACATGGACTAGGTTACCAAATGTAAAAAATGTGAAATAATGAAGCCGGGAGTCGTTTTTATTGTTTACAAACACATTTCCTTGACCAGATTATGACTTTTTAAAAACAGTCATTTTCCCATGGCAAGGAGACACTCATTTTCTGTGAGAAAATCATTTAAAAGGAGGAATTTCATCAACGCTAAAAATACATAATGTACGTGTCTGAAAACGCACAGAACTTGAAATAGTAGCTTTCTTACCAACAAACACATGGTTGAAAAACCTATTTTAACGATCTGAGTATTTGCAGACATGTACAACAGTTATTCTTAAACTATAACGTTTTCAATGAAATCATGTTTCTCATGAGGAGATAAACCGTTTAAAGCAATAAAAAGGATTCACTGTGTCTGGCATTTTGACCAACCTACCAACTAGCTAAACAATGATCAGAACTGGTGCAATTACACATTGACATTGGGTGAAAACACGTAACTCTTAAGGATGTGTTGCAGACTTGTTGAATAGATTCATTTTCTTTTGTTTTTGATGAAATTGTGCTTTTCATGTCGAGAAAATGCGTTTAACGCAATAAAAAGATTTAGTGCTTTACGCACATGGACTAGGTTACCAAATTTAAAAAATGTGAAATAATAAAGCCGGGAGTCGTTTTTGTTGTTTACAAACACATTTCCTTTACCAGAATATGCTTTTTCTTAAAAGCCATTTTCCCATGGCTAGGAGACACTCATTTTCTGTGAGAAAATGCATTTAAAAGGAGGAATTTCATCAGAAAAACTAAAAATACATATTGTACGTGTCTGAAAACGCACAGAACATGAAATAGTAGCTTTCTTACCGAGAAACACATGGTTGAAAAACCTATTTTAACGATCTGAGTGTTTGCAGACATGTACAAGTTATTCTTAAACTATAACGTTTTCAATGAAATCATGTTTCTCATGAGGAGATAAACCGTTTAAAGCAATAAAAACGATTCACTGTGTCTGGCATTTTGACCAAGCCACCAACTAGCTAAACAATGATCAGAACTGATGCAATTACACATTGACATTGGGTGAAAACACGTAACTCTTAAGGATGTGTTGCAGACTTGTTCAATAGATTCATTTTCTTTTGTTTTTGATGAAATTGTGCTTTTCATGTCGAGAAAATGCGTTTAACGCAATAAAAAGATTTAGTGCTTTACGCACATGGACTAGGTTACCAAATTTAAAAAAATGTGAAATAATGAAGGCGGGAGTCGTTTTTATTGTTTACAAACACATTTCCTTGACCAGATTATGCCTTTTTAAAAACAGTCATTTTCCCATGGTAAGGAGACACTCATTTTCTGTGAGAAAATGCATTTAAAAGGAGGAATTTCATCAGAAACACTAAAAATACATATTGTACGTGCCTGAAGACGCACAGAACCTTGAAATAAAAGGTTTCGCACCAAAAACACATGGGTGAAAGCCCTATTTTAAGGCTCTGAGTGTTTGCAGATATGTACAACAGGTATGTTTAAATTATAACGTTTTTAATGAAATCATGTTTCTCTCGACGAGAAAATGCGTTTAAAGCAAAAAAAAGGATTCACTCTGTCTGGCATTGGACCAAGCTACCAACACCCTAAACAATGATCAGAACTGGTGAAATTACACTTTGACATTGGGAGAAAACACATAACTCTTAAGGATGTGTTGCAGACTTGTTCAATAGATTCATTATCTTTTGTTTTGGATGAAATTGTGCTCTTGTCGAGAAAATGCGTTTAACGCAATAAAAAGATTTAGTGCTTTACGCACATGGACTAGGTTACCAAATTTAAAAAATGTGAAATAATGAAGCCGGGAGTCGTTTTTATTGTTTACAAACACATTTCCTTGACCAGATTATGCCTTTTTAAAAACAGTCATTTTCCCATGGCAAGGAGACACTCATTTTCTGTGAGAAAATCATTTAAAAGGAGGAATTTCATCAACGCTAAAAATACATAATGTACGTGTCTGAAAACGCACAGAACATGAAATAGTAGCTTTCTTACCAAGAAACACATGGTTGAAAAACCTATTTTAACGATCTGAGTGTTTGCAGACATGTACAACAGTTATTCTTAAACTATACCGTTTTCAATGAAATCATGTTTCTCATGAGGAGATAAACCATTTAAAGCAATAAAAACGATTCACTGTGTCTGGCATTTTGACCAAGCCACCAACTAGCTAAACAATGATCAGAACTGGTGCAATTACACATTGACATTGTGTGAAAACACGTAACTCTTAAGGATGTGTTGCAGACTTGGTGAATAGATTCATTTTCTTTTGTTTTTGATGAAATTGTGCTTTTCATGTCGAGAAAATGCGTTTAACGCAATAAAAAGATTTAGTGCTTTACGCACATGGACTAGGTTACCAAATTTAAAAAAATGTGAAATAATGAAGGCGGGAGTCGTTTTTATTGTTTACAAACACATTTCCTTGACCAGATTATGCCTTTTTAAAAACAGTCATTTTCCCATGGTAAGGAGACACTCATTTTCTGTGAGAAAATGCATTTAAAAGGAGGAATTTCATCAGAAACACTAAAAATACATATTGTACGTGCCTGAAGACGCACAGAACCTTGAAATAAAAGGTTTCGCACCAAAAACACATGGGTGAAAGCCCTATTTTAAGGCTCTGAGTGTTTGCAGATATGTACAACAGGTATGTTTAAATTATAACGTTTTTAAAGAAATCATGTTTCTCTCGACGAGAAAATGCGTTTAAAGCAAAAAAAAGGATTCACTCTGTCTGGCATTGGACCAAGCTACCAACACCCTAAACAATGATCAGAACTGGTGAAATTACACTTTGACATTGGGAGAAAACACATAACTCTTAAGGATGTGTTGCAGACTTGTTCAATAGATTCATTATCTTTTGTTTTGGATGAAATTGTGCTCTTCTTGTCGAAAAAATGCGTTTAACGCAATAAAAAGATTTAGTGCTTTACGCACATGGACTAGGTTACCAAATTTAAAAAATGTGAAATAATGAAGCCGGGAGTCGTTTTTATTGTTTACAAACACATTTCCTTGACCAGATTATGACTTTTTAAAAACAGTCATTTTCCCATGGCAAGGAGACACTCATTTTCTGTGAGAAAATCATTTAAAAGGAGGAATTTCATCAACGCTAAAAATACATAATGTACGTGTCTGAAAACGCACAGAACATGAAATAGTAGCTTTCTTACCGAGAAACACATGGTTGAAAAACCTATTTTAACGATCTGAGTGTTTGCAGACATGTACAACAGTTATTCTTAAACTATAACTTTTTCAATGAAATCATGTTTCTCATGAGGAGATAAACCGTTTAAAGCAATAAAAAGGATTCACTCTGTCTGGCATTGGACCAAGCTACCAACACCCTAAACAATGATCAGAACTGGTGAAATTACACTTTGACATTGGGAGAAAACACGTAACTCTTAAGGATGTGTTGCAGACTTGTTCAATAGATTCATTTTCTTTTGTTTTTGATGAAATTGTGCTTTTCATGTCGAGAAAATGCGTTTAACGCAATAAAAAGATTTAGTGCTTTACGCACATGGACTAGGTTACCAAATTTAAAAAAATGTGAAATAATGAAGCCGGGAGTCGTTTTTATTGTTTACAAACACATTTCCTTGACCAGATTATGCCTTTTAAAAACAGTCATTTTCCCATGGCAAGGAGACACTCATTTTCTGTGAGAAAATGCATCTAAAAGGAGGAATTTCATCAGAAACACTAAAATTACATATTGTACGTGCCTGAAGACGCACAGAACCTTGAAATAAAAGGTTTCGCACCAAAAAACACATGGGTGAAAAACCTATTTTAAGGCTCTGAGTGTTTGCAGACATGTACAACAGGTATGTTTACATTATAACGTTTTTAATGAAATCATGTTTCTCTCGACGAGAAAATGCGTTTAAAGCAAAAAAAAAGGATTCACTCTGTCTCGCATTGGACCAAGCTACCAACACCCTAAACAATGATCAGAACTGGTGAAATTACACTTTGACATTGGGAGAAAACACGTAACTCTTAAGGATGTGTTGCAGACTTGTTCAATAGATTCATTATCTTTTTTTTGGATGAAATTGTGCTCTTCTTGTCCAGAAAATGCGTTTAACGCAATAAAAAGATTTAGTGCTTTACGCACATGGACTAGGTTACCAAATTTAAAAAATGGGAAATAATGAAGCCGGGAGTCGTTTTTATTGTTTACAAACACATTTCGTTGACCAGATTATGCCTTTTTAAAAACAGTCATTTTCCCATGGCAAGGAGACACTCATTTTCTGTGAGAAAATGCATTTAAAAGGAGGAATTTCATCAGAAACACTAAAAATACATGTTGTACGTGCCTGAAAGACGCACAGAACCTTGAAATAAAAGGTTTGGCACCAAAAAACACATGGGTGAAAGCCCTATTTTAAGGCTCTGAGTGTTTGCAGATATGTACAACAGGTATGTTTAAATTATAACGTTTTTAATGAAATCATGTTTCTCTCGACGAGAAAATGCGTTTAAAGCAAAAAAAAGGATTCACTCTGTCTGGCATTGGACCAAGCTACCAACACCCTAAACAATGATCAGAACTGGTGAAATTACACTTTGACATTGGGAGAAAACACATAACTCTTAAGGATGTGTTGCAGACTTGTTCAATAGATTCATTATCTTTTGTTTTGGATGAAATTGTGCTCTTCTTGTCGAGAAAATGCGTTTAACGCAATAAAAAGATTTAGTGCTTTACGCACATGGACTAGGTTACCAAATTTAAAAAATTTGAAATAATGAAGCCGGGAGTCGTTTTTATTGTTTACAAACACATTTCCTTGACCAGATTATGCCTTTTTAAAAACAGTCATTTTCCCATGGCAAGGAGACACTCATTTTCTGTGAGAAAATCATTTAAAAGGAGGAATTTCATCAACGATAAAAATACATAATGTACGTGTCTGAAAACGCACAGAACATGAAATAGTAGCTTTCTTACCAAGAAACACATTATTGAAAAACCTATTTTAACGATCTGAGTGTTTGCAGACATGTACAACAGTTATTCTTAAACTATACCGTTTTCAATGAAATCATGTTTCTCATGAGGAGATAAACCGTTTAAAGCAATAAAAACGATTTTCACTGTGTCTGGCATTTTTTCCAAGCCACCAACTAGCTAAACAATGATCAGAACTGGTGCAATTACACATTGACATTGGGTGAAAACACGTAACTCTTAAGGATGTGTTGCAGACTTGTTCAATAGATTCATTTTCTTTTGTTTTTGATGAAATTGTGCTTTTCATGTCGAGAAAATGCGTTTAACGCAATAAAAAGATTTAGTGCTTTACGCACATGGTCTAGGTTACCAAATTTAAAAAATGTGAAATAATAAAGCCGGGAGTCGTTTTTATTGTTTACAAACACATTTCCTTGACCAGATTATGCCTTTTAAAAACAGTCATTTTCCCATGGCAAGGAGACACTCATTTTCTGTGAGAAAATGCATTTAAAAGGAGGAATTTCATCAGAAACACTAAAAATACATATTGTACGTGCCTGAAGACGCACAGAACCTTGAAATAAAAGGTTTCGCACCAAAAAACACATGGGTGAAAGCCCTATTTTAAGGCTCTGAGTGTTTGCAGACATGTACAACAGGTATGTTTACATTATAACGTTTTTAATGAAATCATGTTTCTCTCGACGAGAAAATGCGTTTAAAGCAATAAAAACGATTCACTCTGTCTGGCATTGGACCAAGCTACCAACAACCTAAACTGATCAGAACTGGTGCAATTACACTTTGACATTGTGTGAAAACACGTAACTCTTAAGGATATATTGCAGACTTGTTGAATAGATTCATTATCTTTTGTTTTTGATGAAATTGTGCTTTTCATGTCGAGAAAATGCGTTTAACGCAATAAAAAGATTTAGTGCTTTACGCACATGGACTAGGTTACCAAATTTAAAAAATGTGAAATAATAAAGCCGGGAGTCGTTTTTATTGTTTACAAACACATTTCCTTGACCAGAATATGCTTTTTCTTAAAAGCCATTTTCCCATGGCTAGAGTCTCATTTTCTGTGAGAAAATGCATTTAAAAGGAGGAATTTCATTAAAAACACTGAAAATACGTATTGTACGTGCCTGAAGACGCACAGAACCTTGAAATAAAAGGTTTCGCACCAAAAAACACATGGGTGAAAGCCCTATTTTAAGGCTCTGAGTGTTTGCAGACATGTGAAACAGGTATGTTTACATTATAACGTTTTTAATGAAATCATGTTTCTCTCGACGAGAAAATGCGTTTAAAGCAATAAAAAGGATTCACTCTGTCTGGCATTGGACCAAGCTACCAACACCCTAAACAATGATCAGAACTGGTGAAATTACACTTTGACATTGGGAGAAAACACGTAACTCTTAAGGATGTGTTGCAGACTTGTTCAACAGATTCATTATCTTTTGTTTTGGATGAAATTGTGCTCTTCTTGTCGAGAAAATGCGTTTAACGCAATAAAAAGATTTAGTGCTTTACGCACATGGACTAGGTTACCAAATTTAAAAAATGTGAAATAATGAAGCCGGGAGTCGTTTTTATTGTTTACAAACACATTTCCTTGACCAGATTATGCCTTTTTAAAAACAGTCATTTTCCCATGGCAAGGAGACACTCATTTTCTGTGAGAAAATGCATTTAAAAGGAGGAATTTCATCAGAAACACTAAAAATACATATTGTACGTGCCTGAAGACGCACAGAACCTTGAAATAAAAGGTTTCGCACCAAAAAACACATGGGTGAAAGCCCTATTTTAAGGCTCTGAGTGTTTGCAGACATGTACAACAGGTATGTTTACATTATAACGTTTTTAATGAAATCATGTTTCTCTCGACGAGAAAATGCGTTTAAAGCAATAAAAAGGATTCACTCTGTCTGGCATTGGACCAAGCTACCAACACCCTAAACAATGATCAGAACTGGTGAAATTACACTTTGACATTGGGAGAAAACCCATAACTCTTAAGGATGTGTTGCAGACTTGTTCAATAGATTCATTATCTTTTGTTTTGGATGAAATTGTGCTCTTCTTGTCGAGAAAATGCGTTTAACGCAATAAAAAGATTTAGTGCTTTACGCACTTGGACTAGGTTACCAAATTTAAAAAATGGGAAATAATGAAGCCGGGAGTCGTTTTTATTGTTTACAAACACATTTCCTTGACCAGATTATGCCTTTTTAAAAACAGTCATTTTCCCATGGCAAGGAGACACTCATTTTCTGTGAGAAAATGCATTTAAAAGGAGAAATTTCATCAGAAACACTAAAAATACATATTGTACGTGCCTGAAGACGCACAGAACCTTGAAATAAAAGGTTTCGCACCAAAAAACACATGGGTGAAAGCCCTATTTTAAGGCTCTGAGTGTTTGCAGACATGTACAACAGGTATGTTTACATTATAACGTTTTTAATGAAATCATGTTTCTCTCGACGAGAAAATGCGTTTAAAGCAATAAAAAGGATTCACTCTGTCTGGCATTGGACCAAGCTACCAACACCCTAAACAATGATCAGAATTGGTGAAATTACACTTTGACATTGGGAGAAAACACGTAACTCTTAAGGATGTGTTGCAGACTTGTTCAACAGATTCATTATCTTTTGTTTTGGATGAAATTGTGCTCTTCTTGTCGAGAAAATGCGTTTAACGCAATAAAAAGATTTAGTGCTTTACGCACATGGACTAGGTTACCAAATTTAAAAAATGTGAAATAATGAAGCCGGGAGTCGTTTTTATTGTTTACAAACACATTTCCTTGACCAGATTATGACTTTTTAAAAACAGCCATTTTCCCATGGCAAGGAGACACTCATTTTCTGTGAGAAAATCATTTAAAAGGAGGAATTTCATCAACGCTAAAAATACATAATGTACGTGTCTGAAAACGCACAGAACATGAAATAGTAGCTTTCTTACCAAGAAACACATGGTTGAAAAACCTATTTTAACGATCTGAGTGTTTGCAGACATTTACAGCAGTTATTCTTAAACTATAACGTTTTCAATGAAATCATGTTTCTCATGAGGAGATAAACCGTTTAAAGCAATAAAAACGATTCACTGTGTCTGGCATTTTGACCAAGCCACCAACTAGCTAAACAATGATCAGAACTGGTGCAATTACACATTGACATTGGGTGAAAACACGTAACTCTTAAGGATGTGTTGCAGACTTGTTGAATAGATTCATTTTCTTTTGTTTTGGATGAAATTGTGCTTTTCATGTCGAGAAAATGCGTTTAACGCAGTAAAAAGATTTAGTGCTTTACGCACATGGACTAGGTTACCAAATTTAAAAAAATGTGAAATAATGAAGCCGGGAGTCGTTTTTATTGTTTACAAACACATTTCCTTGACCAGATTATGCCTTTTTAAGAACAGTCATTTTCCCATGGTAAGGAGACACTCATTTTCTGTGAGAAAATGCATTTAAAAGGAGGAATTTCATCAGAAACACTAAAAATACATATTGTACGTGCCTGAAGACGCACAGAACCTTGAAATAAAAGGTTTCGCACCAAAAACACATGGGTGAAAGCCCTATTTTAAGGCTCTGAGTGTTTGCAGATATGTACAACAGGTATGTTTAAATTATAACGTTTTTAATGAAATCATGTTTCTCTCGACGAGAAAATGCGTTTAAAGCAAAAAAAAGGATTCACTGTGTCTGGCATTTTGACCAAGCCACCAACTAGCTAAACAATGATCAGAACTGGTGCAATTACACATTGACATTGGGTGAAAACCCATAACTCTTAAGGATGTGTTGCAGACTTGTTCAATAGATTCATTATCTTTTGTTTTTGATGAAATTGTGCTCTTCTTGTCGAGAAAATGCGTTTAACGCAATAAAAAGATTTAGTGCTTTACGCACATGGACTAGGTTACCAAATTTAAAAAATGTGAAATAATGAAGCCGGGAGTCGTTTTTATTGTTTACAAACACATTTCCTTGACCAGATTATGCCTTTTTAAAAACAGTCATTTTCCCATGGCAAGGAGACACTCATTTTCTGTGAGAAAATCATTTAAAAGGAGGAATGCCATCAACGCTAAAAATACATAATGTACGTGTCTGAAAACGCACAGAACATGAAATAGTAGCTCTCTTACCAAGAAACATATGGTTGAAAAACCTATTTTAACGATCTGAGTGTTTGCAGACATGTACAACAGTTATTCTTAAACTATAACGTTTTCAATGAAATCATGTTTCTCATGAGGAGATAAACCGTTTAAAGCAATAAAAACGATTTTCACTGTGTCTGGCATTTTTTCCAAGCCACCAACTAGCTAAACAATGATCAGAACTGGTGCAATTACACATTGACATTGGGTGAAAACACGTAACTCTTAAGGATGTGTTGCAGACTTGTTCAATAGATTCATTTTCTTTTGTTTTTGATGAAATTGTGCTTTTCATGTCGAGAAAATGCGTTTAACGCAATAAAAAGATTTAGTGCTTTACGCACATGGACTAGTTTACCAAATTTAAAAAATGTGAAATAATAAAGCCGGGAGTCGTTTTTATTGTTTACAAACACATTTCCTTGACCAGAATATGCTTTTCTTAAAAGCCATTTTCCCATGGCTAGGAGACACTCATTTTCTGTGAGAAAATGCATTTAAAAGGAGGAATTTCATCAGAAAAACTAAAAATACATATTGTGCGTGCCTGAAGACGCACAGAACCTTGAAATAAAAGGTTTCGCACCAAAAAACACATGGGTGAAAGCCCTATTTTAAGGCTCTAAGTGTTTGCAGATATGTACAACAGGTATGTTTAAATTATTACGTTTTTAATGAAATCATGTTTCTCTCGACGAGAAAATGCGTTTAAAGCAAAAAAAAAGGATTCACTCTGTCTGGCATTGGACCAAGCTACCAACAACCTAAACAATGATCAGAACTGGTGAAATTACACTTTGACATTGGGAGAAAACACATAACTCTTAAGGATGTGTTGCAGACTTGTTCAACAGATTCATTATCTTTTGTTTTGGATGAAATTGTGCTCTTCTTGTCGAGAAAATGCGTTTAACGCAATAAAAAGATTTAGTGCTTTACGCACTTGGACTAGTTTACCAAATTTAAAAAATGTGAAATAATAAAGCCGGGAGTCATTTTTATTGTTTACAAACACATTTCCTTGACCAGAATATGCTTTTTCTTAAAAGCCATTTTCCCATGGCTAGGAGACACTCATTCTCTGTGAGAAAATGTATTTAAAAGGAGGAATTTCATCAGAAACACTAAAAATACATATTGTACGTGCCTGAAGACGCACAGAACCTTGAAATAAAAGGTTTCGCACCAAAAACACATGGGTGAAAGCCCTATTTTAAGGCTCTGAGTGTTTGCAGATATGTACAACAGGTATGTTTAAATTATAACGTTTTTAATGAAATCATGTTTCTCTCGACGAGAAAATGCGTTTAAAGCAAAAAAAAGGATTCACTCTGTCTGGCATTGGACCAAGCTACCAACACCCTAAACAATGATCAGAACTGGTGAAATTACACTTTGACATTGGGAGAAAACACATAACTCTTAAGGATGTGTTGCAGACTTGTTCAATAGATTCATTATCTTTTGTTTTGGATGAAATTGTGCTCTTCTTGTCGAGAAAATGCGTTTAACGCAATAAAAAGATTTAGTGCTTTACGCACATGGACTAGGTTACCAAATTTAAAAAATGTGAAATAATGAAGCCGGGAGTCGTTTTTATTGTTTACAAACACATTTCCTTGACCAGATTATGACTTTTTAAAAACAGTCATTTTCCCATGGCAAGGAGACACTCATTTTCTGTGAGAAAATCATTTAAAAGGAGGAATTTCATCAACGCTAAAAATACATAATGTACGTGTCTGAAAACGCACAGAACATGAAATAGTAGCTTTCTTACCAAGAAACACATGGTTGAAAAACCTATTTTAACGATCTGAGTGTTTGCAGACATGTACAACAGTTATTCTTAAACTATAACTTTTTCAATGAAATCATGTTTCTCATGAGGAGATAAACCGTTTAAACCAATAAAAACGATTCACTGTGTCTGGCATTTTGACCAAGCCACCAACTAGCTAAACAATGATCAGAACTGGTGCAATTACACATTGACATTGGGTGAAAACACGTAACTCTTAAGGATGTGTTGCAGACTTGTTGAATAGATTCATTTTCTTTTGTTTTTGATGAAATTGTGCTTTTCATGTCGAGAAAATGCGTTTAACGCAATAAAAAGATTTAGTGCTTTACGCACATGGACTAGGTTACCAAATTTAAAAAAATGTGAAATAATGAAGCCGGGAGTCGTTTTTATTGTTTACAAACACATTTCCTTGACCAGAATATGCTTTTTCTTAAAAGCCATTTTCCCATGGCTAGAGTCTCATTTTCTGTAAGAACATGCATTTAAAAGGAGGAATTTCATTAAAAACACTAAAAATACATATTGTACGTGCCTGAAGACGCACAGAACCTTGAAATAAAAGGTTTCGCACCAAAAAACACATGGGTGAAAGCCCTATTTTAAGGCTCTGAGTGTTTGCAGACTTGTGAAACAGGTATGTTTACATTATAACGTTTTTAATGAAATCATGTTTCTCTCGACGAGAAAATGCGTTGAAAGCAATAAAAAGGATTCACTCTGTCTGGCATTGGACCAAGCTACCAACACCCTAAACAATGATCAGAACTGGTGAAATTACACTTTGACATTGGGAGAAAACACATAACTCTTAAGGATGTGTTGCAGACTTGTTCAACAGATTCATTATCTTTTGTTTTGGATGAAATTGTGCTCTTCTTGTCGAGCAAATGCGTTTAACGCAATAAAAAGATTTAGTGCTTTACGCACATGGACTAGTTTACCAAATTTAAAAAATGTGAAATAATAAAGCCGGGAGTCGTTTTTATTGTTTACAAACACATTTCCTTGACCAGAATTTGCTTTTTCTTAAAAGCCATTTTCCCATGGCTAGGAGACACTCATTCTTAGTGAGAAAATGCATTTAAAAGGAGGAATTTCATCAGAAACACTAAAAATACATATTGTACGTGCCTGAAGACGCACAGAACCTTGAAATAAAAGGTTTCGCACCAAAAAACACATGGGTGAAAGCCCTATTTTAAGGCTCTGAGTGTTTGCAGATATGTACAACAGGTATGTTTACATTATAACGTTTTTAATGAAATCATGTTTCTCTCGACGAGAAAATGCGTTTAAAGCAAAAAAAAGGATTCACTCTGTCTGGCATTGGACCAAGCTACCAACACCCTAAACAATGATCAGAACTGGTGAAATTACACTTTGACATTGGGAGAAAACACATAACTCTTAAGGATGTGTTGCAGACTTGTTCAATAGATTCATTATCTTTTGTTTTGGATGAAATTGTGCTCTTCTTGTCGAGAAAATGCGTTTAACGCAATAAAAAGATTTAGTGCTTTACGCACATGGACTAGGTTACCAAATTCAAAAAATGTGAAATAATGAAGCCGGGAGTCGTTTTTATTGTTTACAAACACATTTCCTTGACCAGATTATGCCTTTTTAAAAACAGTCATTTTCCCATGGCAAGGAGACACTCATTTTCTGTGAGAAAATGCATTTAAAAGGAGGAATTTCATCAGAAACACTAAAAATACATATTGTACGTGCCTGAAGACGCACAGAACCTTGAAATAAAAGGTTTCGCACCAAAAACACATGGGTGAAAGCCCTATTTTAAGGCTCTGAGTGTTTGCAGATATGTACAACAGGTATGTTTAAATTATAACGTTTTTAATGAAATCATGTTTCTCTCGACGAGAAAATGCGTTTAAAGCAAAAAAAAGGATTCACTCTGTCTGGCATTGGACCAAGCTACCAACACCCTAAACAATGATCAGAACTGGTGAAATTACACTTTGACATTGGGAGAAAACACATAACTCTTAAGGATGTGTTGCAGACTTGTTCAATAGATTCATTATCTTTTGTGTTGGATGAAATTGTGCTCTTCTTGTCGAGAAAATGCGTTTAACGCAATAAAAAGATTTAGTGCTTTACGCACATGGACTAGGTTACCAAATTTAAAAAATGTGAAATAATGAAGCCGGGAGTCGTTTTTATTGTTTACAAACACATTTCCTTGACCAGATTATGACTTTTTAAAAACAGTCATTTTCCCATGGCAAGGAGACACTCATTTTCTGTGAGAAAATCATTTAAAAGGAGGAATTTCATCAACGCTAAAAATACATAATGTACGTGTCTGAAAACGCACAGAACATGAAATAGTAGCTTTCTTACCAAGAAACACATGGTTGAAAAACCTATTTTAACGATCTGAGTGTTTGCAGACATGTACAACAGTTATTCTTAAACTATACCGTTTTCAATGAAATCATGTTTCTCATGAGGAGATAAACCGTTTAAAGCAATAAAAACGATTTTCACTGTGTCTGGCATTTTTTCCAAGCCACCAACTAGCTAAACAATGATCAGAACTGGTGCAATTACACATTGACATTGGGTGAAAACACGTAACTCTTAAGGATGTGTTGCAGACTTGTTCAATAGATTCATTTTCTTTTGTTTTTGATGAAATTGTGCTTTTCATGTCGAGAAAATGCGTTTAACGCAATAAAAAGATTTAGTGCTTTACGCACATGGTCTAGGTTACCAAATTTAAAAAATGTGAAATAATAAAGCCGGGAGTCGTTTTTATTGTTTACAAACACATTTCCTTGACCAGATTATGCCTTTTAAAAACAGTCATTTTCCCATGGCAAGGAGACACTCATTTTCTGTGAGAAAATGCATTTAAAAGGAGGAATTTCATCAGAAACACTAAAAATACATATTGTACGTGCCTGAAGACGCACAGAACCTTGAAATAAAAGGTTTCGCACCAAAAAACACATGGGTGAAAGCCCTATTTTAAGGCTCTGAGTGTTTGCAGACATGTACAACAGGTATGTTTACATTATAACGTTTTTAATGAAATCATGTTTCTCTCGACGAGAAAATGCGTTTAAAGCAATAAAAACGATTCACTCTGTCTGGCATTGGACCAAGCTACCAACAACCTAAACTGATCAGAACTGGTGCAATTACACTTTGACATTGTGTGAAAACACGTAACTCTTAAGGATATATTGCAGACTTGTTGAATAGATTCATTATCTTTTGTTTTTGATGAAATTGTGCTTTTCATGTCGAGAAAATGCGTTTAACGCAATAAAAAGATTTAGTGCTTTACGCACATGGACTAGGTTACCAAATTTAAAAAATGTGAAATAATAAAGCCGGGAGTCGTTTTTATTGTTTACAAACACATTTCCTTGACCAGAATATGCTTTTTCTTAAAAGCCATTTTCCCATGGCTAGGAGACACTCATTCTCTGTGAGAAAATGTATTTAAAAGGAGGAATTTCATCAGAAACACTAAAAATACATATTGTACGTGCCTGAAGACGCACAGAACCTTGAAATAAAAGGTTTCGCACCAAAAACACATGGGTGAAAGCCCTATTTTAAGGCTCTGAGTGTTTGCAGATATGTACAACAGGTATGTTTAAATTATAACGTTTTTAATGAAATCATGTTTCTCTCGACGAGAAAATGCGTTTAAAGCAAAAAAAAGGATTCACTCTGTCTGGCATTGGACCAAGCTACCAACACCCTAAACAATGATCAGAACTGGTGAAATTACACTTTGACATTGGGAGAAAACACATAACTCTTAAGGATGTGTTGCAGACTTGTTCAATAGATTCATTATCTTTTGTTTTGGATGAAATTGTGCTCTTCTTGTCGAGAAAATGCGTTTAACGCAATAAAAAGATTTAGTGCTTTACGCACATGGACTAGGTTACCAAATTTAAAAAATGTGAAATAATGAAGCCGGGAGTCGTTTTTATTGTTTACAAACACATTTCCTTGACCAGATTATGACTTTTTAAAAACAGTCATTTTCCCATGGCAAGGAGACACTCATTTTCTGTGAGAAAATCATTTAAAAGGAGGAATTTCATCAACGCTAAAAATACATAATGTACGTGTCTGAAAACGCACAGAACATGAAATAGTAGCTTTCTTACCAAGAAACACATGGTTGAAAAACCTATTTTAACGATCTGAGTGTTTGCAGACATGTACAACAGTTATTCTTAAACTATAACTTTTTCAATGAAATCATGTTTCTCATGAGGAGATAAACCGTTTAAACCAATAAAAACGATTCACTGTGTCTGGCATTTTGACCAAGCCACCAACTAGCTAAACAATGATCAGAACTGGTGCAATTACACATTGACATTGGGTGAAAACACGTAACTCTTAAGGATGTGTTGCAGACTTGTTGAATAGATTCATTTTCTTTTGTTTTTGATGAAATTGTGCTTTTCATGTCGAGAAAATGCGTTTAACGCAATAAAAAGATTTAGTGCTTTACGCACATGGACTAGGTTACCAAATTTAAAAAAATGTGAAATAATGAAGCCGGGAGTCGTTTTTATTGTTTACAAACACATTTCCTTGACCAGAATATGCTTTTTCTTAAAAGCCATTTTCCCATGGCTAGAGTCTCATTTTCTGTAAGAACATGCATTTAAAAGGAGGAATTTCATTAAAAACACTAAAAATACATATTGTACGTGCCTGAAGACGCACAGAACCTTGAAATAAAAGGTTTCGCACCAAAAAACACATGGGTGAAAGCCCTATTTTAAGGCTCTGAGTGTTTGCAGACTTGTGAAACAGGTATGTTTACATTATAACGTTTTTAATGAAATCATGTTTCTCTCGACGAGAAAATGCGTTGAAAGCAATAAAAAGGATTCACTCTGTCTGGCATTGGACCAAGCTACCAACACCCTAAACAATGATCAGAACTGGTGAAATTACACTTTGACATTGGGAGAAAACACATAACTCTTAAGGATGTGTTGCAGACTTGTTCAACAGATTCATTATCTTTTGTTTTGGATGAAATTGTGCTCTTCTTGTCGAGCAAATGCGTTTAACGCAATAAAAAGATTTAGTGCTTTACGCACATGGACTAGTTTACCAAATTTAAAAAATGTGAAATAATAAAGCCGGGAGTCGTTTTTATTGTTTACAAACACATTTCCTTGACCAGAATTTGCTTTTTCTTAAAAGCCATTTTCCCATGGCTAGGAGACACTCATTCTTAGTGAGAAAATGCATTTAAAAGGAGGAATTTCATCAGAAACACTAAAAATACATATTGTACGTGCCTGAAGACGCACAGAACCTTGAAATAAAAGGTTTCGCACCAAAAAACACATGGGTGAAAGCCCTATTTTAAGGCTCTGAGTGTTTGCAGATATGTACAACAGGTATGTTTACATTATAACGTTTTTAATGAAATCATGTTTCTCTCGACGAGAAAATGCGTTTAAAGCAAAAAAAAGGATTCACTCTGTCTGGCATTGGACCAAGCTACCAACACCCTAAACAATGATCAGAACTGGTGAAATTACACTTTGACATTGGGAGAAAACACATAACTCTTAAGGATGTGTTGCAGACTTGTTCAATAGATTCATTATCTTTTGTTTTGGATGAAATTGTGCTCTTCTTGTCGAGAAAATGCGTTTAACGCAATAAAAAGATTTAGTGCTTTACGCACATGGACTAGGTTACCAAATTCAAAAAATGTGAAATAATGAAGCCGGGAGTCGTTTTTATTGTTTACAAACACATTTCCTTGACCAGATTATGCCTTTTTAAAAACAGTCATTTTCCCATGGCAAGGAGACACTCATTTTCTGTGAGAAAATGCATTTAAAAGGAGGAATTTCATCAGAAACACTAAAAATACATATTGTACGTGCCTGAAGACGCACAGAACCTTGAAATAAAAGGTTTCGCACCAAAAACACATGGGTGAAAGCCCTATTTTAAGGCTCTGAGTGTTTGCAGATATGTACAACAGGTATGTTTAAATTATAACGTTTTTAATGAAATCATGTTTCTCTCGACGAGAAAATGCGTTTAAAGCAAAAAAAAGGATTCACTCTGTCTGGCATTGGACCAAGCTACCAACACCCTAAACAATGATCAGAACTGGTGAAATTACACTTTGACATTGGGAGAAAACACATAACTCTTAAGGATGTGTTGCAGACTTGTTCAATAGATTCATTATCTTTTGTGTTGGATGAAATTGTGCTCTTCTTGTCGAGAAAATGCGTTTAACGCAATAAAAAGATTTAGTGCTTTACGCACATGGACTAGGTTACCAAATTTAAAAAATGTGAAATAATGAAGCCGGGAGTCGTTTTTATTGTTTACAAACACATTTCCTTGACCAGATTATGACTTTTTAAAAACAGTCATTTTCCCATGGCAAGGAGACACTCATTTTCTGTGAGAAAATCATTTAAAAGGAGGAATTTCATCAACGCTAAAAATACATAATGTACGTGTCTGAAAACGCACAGAACATGAAATAGTAGCTTTCTTACCAAGAAACACATGGTTGAAAAACCTATTTTAACGATCTGAGTGTTTGCAGACATGTACAACAGTTATTCTTAAACTATACCGTTTTCAATGAAATCATGTTTCTCATGAGGAGATAAACCGTTTAAAGCAATAAAAACGATTTTCACTGTGTCTGGCATTTTTTCCAAGCCACCAACTAGCTAAACAATGATCAGAACTGGTGCAATTACACATTGACATTGGGTGAAAACACGTAACTCTTAAGGATGTGTTGCAGACTTGTTCAATAGATTCATTTTCTTTTGTTTTTGATGAAATTGTGCTTTTCATGTCGAGAAAATGCGTTTAACGCAATAAAAAGATTTAGTGCTTTACGCACATGGTCTAGGTTACCAAATTTAAAAAATGTGAAATAATAAAGCCGGGAGTCGTTTTTATTGTTTACAAACACATTTCCTTGACCAGATTATGCCTTTTAAAAACAGTCATTTTCCCATGGCAAGGAGACACTCATTTTCTGTGAGAAAATGCATTTAAAAGGAGGAATTTCATCAGAAACACTAAAAATACATATTGTACGTGCCTGAAGACGCACAGAACCTTGAAATAAAAGGTTTCGCACCAAAAAACACATGGGTGAAAGCCCTATTTTAAGGCTCTGAGTGTTTGCAGACATGTACAACAGGTATGTTTACATTATAACGTTTTTAATGAAATCATGTTTCTCTCGACGAGAAAATGCGTTTAAAGCAATAAAAACGATTCACTCTGTCTGGCATTGGACCAAGCTACCAACAACCTAAACTGATCAGAACTGGTGCAATTACACTTTGACATTGTGTGAAAACACGTAACTCTTAAGGATATATTGCAGACTTGTTGAATAGATTCATTATCTTTTGTTTTTGATGAAATTGTGCTTTTCATGTCGAGAAAATGCGTTTAACGCAATAAAAAGATTTAGTGCTTTACGCACATGGACTAGGTTACCAAATTTAAAAAATGTGAAATAATAAAGCCGGGAGTCGTTTTTATTGTTTACAAACACATTTCCTTGACCAGAATATGCTTTTTCTTAAAAGCCATTTTCCCATGGCTAGAGTCTCATTTTCTGTGAGAAAATGCATTTAAAAGGAGGAATTTCATTAAAAACACTGAAAATACGTATTGTACGTGCCTGAAGACGCACAGAACCTTGAAATAAAAGGTTTCGCACCAAAAAACACATGGGTGAAAGCCCTATTTTAAGGCTCTGAGTGTTTGCAGACATGTGAAACAGGTATGTTTACATTATAACGTTTTTAATGAAATCATGTTTCTCTCGACGAGAAAATGCGTTTAAAGCAATAAAAAGGATTCACTCTGTCTGGCATTGGACCAAGCTACCAACACCCTAAACAATGATCAGAACTGGTGAAATTACACTTTGACATTGGGAGAAAACACGTAACTCTTAAGGATGTGTTGCAGACTTGTTCAACAGATTCATTATCTTTTGTTTTGGATGAAATTGTGCTCTTCTTGTCGAGAAAATGCGTTTAACGCAATAAAAAGATTTAGTGCTTTACGCACATGGACTAGGTTACCAAATTTAAAAAATGTGAAATAATGAAGCCGGGAGTCGTTTTTATTGTTTACAAACACATTTCCTTGACCAGATTATGCCTTTTTAAAAACAGTCATTTTCCCATGGCAAGGAGACACTCATTTTCTGTGAGAAAATGCATTTAAAAGGAGGAATTTCATCAGAAACACTAAAAATACATATTGTACGTGCCTGAAGACGCACAGAACCTTGAAATAAAAGGTTTCGCACCAAAAAACACATGGGTGAAAGCCCTATTTTAAGGCTCTGAGTGTTTGCAGACATGTACAACAGGTATGTTTACATTATAACGTTTTTAATGAAATCATGTTTCTCTCGACGAGAAAATGCGTTTAAAGCAATAAAAAGGATTCACTCTGTCTGGCATTGGACCAAGCTACCAACACCCTAAACAATGATCAGAACTGGTGAAATTACACTTTGACATTGGGAGAAAACCCATAACTCTTAAGGATGTGTTGCAGACTTGTTCAATAGATTCATTATCTTTTGTTTTGGATGAAATTGTGCTCTTCTTGTCGAGAAAATGCGTTTAACGCAATAAAAAGATTTAGTGCTTTACGCACTTGGACTAGGTTACCAAATTTAAAAAATGGGAAATAATGAAGCCGGGAGTCGTTTTTATTGTTTACAAACACATTTCCTTGACCAGATTATGCCTTTTTAAAAACAGTCATTTTCCCATGGCAAGGAGACACTCATTTTCTGTGAGAAAATGCATTTAAAAGGAGGAATTTCATCAGAAACACTAAAAATACATATTGTACGTGCCTGAAGACGCACAGAACCTTGAAATAAAAGGTTTCGCACCAAAAAACACATGGGTGAAAGCCCTATTTTAAGGCTCTGAGTGTTTGCAGACATGTACAACAGGTATGTTTACATTATAACGTTTTTAATGAAATCATGTTTCTCTCGACGAGAAAATGCGTTTAAAGCAATAAAAAGGATTCACTCTGTCTGGCATTGGACCAAGCTACCAACACCCTAAACAATGATCAGAATTGGTGAAATTACACTTTGACATTGGGAGAAAACACGTAACTCTTAAGGATGTGTTGCAGACTTGTTCAACAGATTCATTATCTTTTGTTTTGGATGAAATTGTGCTCTTCTTGTCGAGAAAATGCGTTTAACGCAATAAAAAGATTTAGTGCTTTACGCACATGGACTAGGTTACCAAATTTAAAAAATGTGAAATAATGAAGCCGGGAGTCGTTTTTATTGTTTACAAACACATTTCCTTGACCAGATTATGACTTTTTAAAAACAGCCATTTTCCCATGGCAAGGAGACACTCATTTTCTGTGAGAAAATCATTTAAAAGGAGGAATTTCATCAACGCTAAAAATACATAATGTACGTGTCTGAAAACGCACAGAACATGAAATAGTAGCTTTCTTACCAAGAAACACATGGTTGAAAAACCTATTTTAACGATCTGAGTGTTTGCAGACATGTACAGCAGTTATTCTTAAACTATAACGTTTTCAATGAAATCATGTTTCTCATGAGGAGATAAACCGTTTAAAGCAATAAAAACGATTCACTGTGTCTGGCATTTTGACCAAGCCACCAACTAGCTAAACAATGATCAGAACTGGTGCAATTACACATTGACATTGGGTGAAAACACGTAACTCTTAAGGATGTGTTGCAGACTTGTTGAATAGATTCATTTTCTTTTGTTTTGGATGAAATTGTGCTTTTCATGTCGAGAAAATGCGTTTAACGCAGTAAAAAGATTTAGTGCTTTACGCACATGGACTAGGTTACCAAATTTAAAAAAATGTGAAATAATGAAGCCGGGAGTCGTTTTTATTGTTTACAAACACATTTCCTTGACCAGATTATGCCTTTTTAAGAACAGTCATTTTCCCATGGTAAGGAGACACTCATTTTCTGTGAGAAAATGCATTTAAAAGGAGGAATTTCATCAGAAACACTAAAAATACATATTGTACGTGCCTGAAGACGCACAGAACCTTGAAATAAAAGGTTTCGCACCAAAAACACATGGGTGAAAGCCCTATTTTAAGGCTCTGAGTGTTTGCAGATATGTACAACAGGTATGTTTAAATTACAACGTTTTTAATGAAATCATGTTTCTCTCGACGAGAAAATGCGTTTAAAGCAAAAAAAAGGATTCACTGTGTCTGGCATTTTGACCAAGCCACCAACTAGCTAAACAATGATCAGAACTGGTGCAATTACACATTGACATTGGGTGAAAACCCATAACTCTTAAGGATGTGTTGCAGACTTGTTCAATAGATTCATTATCTTTTGTTTTTGATGAAATTGTGCTCTTCTTGTCGAGAAAATGCGTTTAACGCAATAAAAAGATTTAGTGCTTTACGCACATGGACTAGGTTACCAAATTTAAAAAATGTGAAATAATGAAGCCGGGAGTCGTTTTTATTGTTTACAAACACATTTCCTTGACCAGATTATGCCTTTTTAAAAACAGTCATTTTCCCATGGCAAGGAGACACTCATTTTCTGTGAGAAAATCATTTAAAAGGAGGAATGCCATCAACGCTAAAAATACATAATGTACGTGTCTGAAAACGCACAGAACATGAAATAGTAGCTCTCTTACCAAGAAACATATGGTTGAAAAACCTATTTTAACGATCTGAGTGTTTGCAGACATGTACAACAGTTATTCTTAAACTATAACGTTTTCAATGAAATCATGTTTCTCATGAGGAGATAAACCGTTTAAAGCAATAAAAACGATTTTCACTGTGTCTGGCATTTTTTCCAAGCCACCAACTAGCTAAACAATGATCAGAACTGGTGCAATTACACATTGACATTGGGTGAAAACACGTAACTCTTAAGGATGTGTTGCAGACTTGTTCAATAGATTCATTTTCTTTTGTTTTTGATGAAATTGTGCTTTTCATGTCGAGAAAATGCGTTTAACGCAATAAAAAGATTTAGTGCTTTACGCACATGGTCTAGGTTACCAAATTTAAAAAATGTGAAATAATAAAGCCGGGAGTCGTTTTTATTGTTTACAAACACATTTCCTTGACCAGAATATGCTTTTCTTAAAAGCCATTTTCCCATGGCTAGGAGACACTCATTTTCTGTGAGAAAATGCATTTAAAAGGAGGAATTTCATCAGAAAAACTAAAAATACATATTGTGCGTGCCTGAAGACGCACAGAACCTTGAAATAAAAGGTTTCGCACCAAAAAACACATGGGTGAAAGCCCTATTTTAAGGCTCTAAGTGTTTGCAGATATGTACAACAGGTATGTTTAAATTATTACGTTTTTAATGAAATCATGTTTCTCTCGACGAGAAAATGCGTTTAAAGCAAAAAAAAAGGATTCACTCTGTCTGGCATTGGACCAAGCTACCAACAACCTAAACAATGATCAGAACTGGTGAAATTACACTTTGACATTGGGAGAAAACACATAACTCTTAAGGATGTGTTGCAGACTTGTTCAACAGATTCATTATCTTTTGTTTTGGATGAAATTGTGCTCTTCTTGTCGAGAAAATGCGTTTAACGCAATAAAAAGATTTAGTGCTTTACGCACTTGGACTAGTTTACCAAATTTAAAAAATGTGAAATAATAAAGCCGGGAGTCATTTTTATTGTTTACAAACACATTTCCTTGACCAGAATATGCTTTTTCTTAAAAGCCATTTTCCCATGGCTAGGAGACACTCATTCTCTGTGAGAAAATGTATTTAAAAGGAGGAATTTCATCAGAAACACTAAAAATACATATTGTACGTGCCTGAAGACGCACAGAACCTTGAAATAAAAGGTTTCGCACCAAAAACACATGGGTGAAAGCCCTATTTTAAGGCTCTGAGTGTTTGCAGATATGTACAACAGGTATGTTTAAATTATAACGTTTTTAATGAAATCATGTTTCTCTCGACGAGAAAATGCGTTTAAAGCAAAAAAAAGGATTCACTCTGTCTGGCATTGGACCAAGCTACCAACACCCTAAACAATGATCAGAACTGGTGAAATTACACTTTGACATTGGGAGAAAACACATAACTCTTAAGGATGTGTTGCAGACTTGTTCAATAGATTCATTATCTTTTGTTTTGGATGAAATTGTGCTCTTCTTGTCGAGAAAATGCGTTTAACGCAATAAAAAGATTTAGTGCTTTACGCACATGGACTAGGTTACCAAATTTAAAAAATGTGAAATAATGAAGCCGGGAGTCGTTTTTATTGTTTACAAACACATTTCCTTGACCAGATTATGCCTTTTTAAAAACAGTCATTTTCCCATGGCAAGGAGACACTCATTTTCTGTGAGAAAATCATTTAAAAGGAGGAATTTCATCAACGCTAAAAATACATAATGTACGTGTCTGAAAACGCACAGAACATGAAATAGTAGCTTTCTTACCAAGAAACACATGGTTGAAAAACCTATTTTAACGATCTGAGTGTTTGCAGACATGTACAACAGTTATTCTTAAACTATAACTTTTTCAATGAAATCATGTTTCTCATGAGGAGATAAACCGTTTAAACCAATAAAAACGATTCACTGTGTCTGGCATTTTGACCAAGCCACCAACTAGCTAAACAATGATCAGAACTGGTGCAATTACACATTGACATTGGGTGAAAACACGTAACTCTTAAGGATGTGTTGCAGACTTGTTCAATAGATTCATTTTCTTTTGTTTTTGATGAAATTGTGCTTTTCATGTCGAGAAAATGCGTTTAACGCAATAAAAAGATTTAGTGCTTTACGCACATGGACTAGGTTACCAAATTTAAAAAAATGTGAAATAATGAAGCCGGGAGTCGTTTTTATTGTTTACAAACACATTTCCTTGACCAGAATATGCTTTTTCTTAAAAGCCATTTTCCCATGGCTAGAGTCTCATTTTCTGTAAGAACATGCATTTAAAAGGAGGAATTTCATTAAAAACACTAAAAATACATATTGTACGTGCCTGAAGACGCACAGAACCTTGAAATAAAAGGTTTCGCACCAAAAAACACATGGGTGAAAGCCCTATTTTAAGGCTCTGAGTGTTTGCAGACTTGTGAAACAGGTATGTTTACATTATAACGTTTTTAATGAAATCATGTTTCTCTCGACGAGAAAATGCGTTGAAAGCAATAAAAAGGATTCACTCTGTCTGGCATTGGACCAAGCTACCAACACCCTAAACAATGATCAGAACTGGTGAAATTACACTTTGACATTGGGAGAAAACACATAACTCTTAAGGATGTGTTGCAGACTTGTTCAACAGATTCATTATCTTTTGTTTTGGATGAAATTGTGCTCTTCTTGTCGAGCAAATGCGTTTAACGCAATAAAAAGATTTAGTGCTTTACGCACATGGACTAGTTTACCAAATTTAAAAAATGTGAAATAATAAAGCCGGGAGTCGTTTTTATTGTTTACAAACACATTTCCTTGACCAGAATTTGCTTTTTCTTAAAAGCCATTTTCCCATGGCTAGGAGACACTCATTCTTAGTGAGAAAATGCATTTAAAAGGAGGAATTTCATCAGAAACACTAAAAATACATATTGTACGTGCCTGAAGACGCACAGAACCTTGAAATAAAAGGTTTCGCACCAAAAAACACATGGGTGAAAGCCCTATTTTAAGGCTCTGAGTGTTTGCAGATATGTACAACAGGTATGTTTACATTATAACGTTTTTAATGAAATCATGTTTCTCTCGACGAGAAAATGCGTTTAAAGCAAAAAAAAGGATTCACTCTGTCTGGCATTGGACCAAGCTACCAACACCCTAAACAATGATCAGAACTGGTGAAATTACACTTTGACATTGGGAGAAAACACATAACTCTTAAGGATGTGTTGCAGACTTGTTCAATAGATTCATTATCTTTTGTTTTGGATGAAATTGTGCTCTTCTTGTCGAGAAAATGCGTTTAACGCAATAAAAAGATTTAGTGCTTTACGCACATGGACTAGGTTACCAAATTCAAAAAATGTGAAATAATGAAGCCGGGAGTCGTTTTTATTGTTTACAAACACATTTCCTTGACCAGATTATGCCTTTTTAAAAACAGTCATTTTCCCATGGCAAGGAGACACTCATTTTCTGTGAGAAAATGCATTTAAAAGGAGGAATTTCATCAGAAACACTAAAAATACATATTGTACGTGCCTGAAGACGCACAGAACCTTGAAATAAAAGGTTTCGCACCAAAAACACATGGGTGAAAGCCCTATTTTAAGGCTCTGAGTGTTTGCAGATATGTACAACAGGTATGTTTAAATTATAACGTTTTTAATGAAATCATGTTTCTCTCGACGAGAAAATGCGTTTAAAGCAAAAAAAAGGATTCACTCTGTCTGGCATTGGACCAAGCTACCAACACCCTAAACAATGATCAGAACTGGTGAAATTACACTTTGACATTGGGAGAAAACACATAACTCTTAAGGATGTGTTGCAGACTTGTTCAATAGATTCATTATCTTTTGTGTTGGATGAAATTGTGCTCTTCTTGTCGAGAAAATGCGTTTAACGCAATAAAAAGATTTAGTGCTTTACGCACATGGACTAGGTTACCAAATTTAAAAAATGTGAAATAATGAAGCCGGGAGTCGTTTTTATTGTTTACAAACACATTTCCTTGACCAGATTATGACTTTTTAAAAACAGTCATTTTCCCATGGCAAGGAGACACTCATTTTCTGTGAGAAAATCATTTAAAAGGAGGAATTTCATCAACGCTAAAAATACATAATGTACGTGTCTGAAAACGCACAGAACATGAAATAGTAGCTTTCTTACCAAGAAACACATGGTTGAAAAACCTATTTTAACGATCTGAGTGTTTGCAGACATGTACAACAGTTATTCTTAAACTATAACTTTTTCAATGAAATCATGTTTCTCATGAGGAGATAAACCGTTTAAACCAATAAAAACGATTCACTGTGTCTGGCATTTTGACCAAGCCACCAACTAGCTAAACAATGATCAGAACTGGTGCAATTACACATTGACATTGGGTGAAAACACGTAACTCTTAAGGATGTGTTGCAGACTTGTTGAATAGATTCATTTTCTTTTGTTTTTGATGAAATTGTGCTTTTCATGTCGAGAAAATGCGTTTAACGCAATAAAAAGATTTAGTGCTTTACGCACATGGACTAGGTTACCAAATTTAAAAAAATGTGAAATAATGAAGCCGGGAGTCGTTTTTATTGTTTACAAACACATTTCTTTGACCAGAATATGCTTTTTCTTAAAAGCCATTTTCCCATGGCTAGAGTCTCATTTTCTGTGAGAACATGCATTTAAAAGGAGGAATTTCATTAAAAACACTAAAAATACATATTGTACGTGCCTGAAGACGCACAGAACCTTGAAATAAAAGGTTTCGCACCAAAAAACACATGGGTGAAAGCCCTATTTTAAGGCTCTGAGTGTTTGCAGACATGTGAAACAGGTATGTTTACATTATAACGTTTTTAATGAAATCATGTTTCTCTCGACGAGAAAATGCGTTGAAAGCAATAAAAAGGATTCACTCTGTCTGGCATTGGACCAAGCTACCAACACCCTAAACAATGATCAGAACTGGTGCAATTACACATTGACATTGGGTGAAAACACGTAACTCTTAAGGATGTGTTGCAGACTTGTTCAATAGATTCATTTTCTTTTGTTTTTGATGAAATTGTGCTTTTCATGTCGAGAAAATGCGTTTAACGCAATAAAAAGATTTAGTGCTTTACGCACATGGTCTAGGTTACCAAATTTAAAAAATGTGAAATAATGAAGCCGGGAGTCGTTTTTATTGTTTACAAACACATTTCCTTGACCAGAATATGCTTTTTCTTAAAAGCCATTTTCCCGTGGCTAGGAGACACTCATTTTCTGTGAGAAAATGCATTTAAAAGGAGGAATTTCATCAGAAAAACTAAAAATACATATTGTGCGTGCCTGAAGACGCACAGAACCTTGAAATAAAAGGCTTCGCACCAAAAAACACATGGGTGAAAGCCCTATTTTAAGGCTCTGAGTGTTTGAAGATATGTACAACAGGTATGTTTAAATTATTACGTTTTTAATGAAATCATGTTTCTCTCGACGAGAAAATGCGTTTAAAGCAAAAAAAAAGGATTCACTCTGTCTGGCATTGGACCAAGCTACCAACACCCTAAACAATGATCAGAACTGGTGAAATTACACTTTGACATTGGGAGAAAACACATAACTCTTAAGGATGTGTTGCAGACTTGTTCAACAGATTCATTATCTTTTGTTTTGGATGAAATTGTGCTCTTCTTGTCGAGAAAATGCGTTTAACGCAATAAAAAGATTTAGTGCTTTACGCACATGGACTAGTTTACCAAATTTAAAAAATGTGAAATAATAAAGCCGGGAGTCGTTTTTATTGTTTACAAACACATTTCCTTGACCAGAATTTGCTTTTTCTTAAAAGCCATTTTCCCATGGCTAGGAGACACTCATTCTTTGTGAGAAAATGCATTTAAAAGGAGGAATTTCATCAGAAACACTAAAAATACATATTGTACGTGCCTGAAGACGCACAGAACCTTGAAATAAAAGGTTTCGCACCAAAAAACACATGGGTGAAAGCCCTATTTTAAGGCTCTGAGTGTTTGCAGATATGTACAACAGGTATGTTTACATTATAACGTTTTTAATGAAATCATGTTTCTCTCGACGAGAAAATGCGTTTAAAGCAAAAAAAAGGATTCACTCTGTCTGGCATTGGACCAAGCTACCAACACCCTAAACAATGATCAGAACTGGTGAAATTACACTTTGACATTGGGAGAAAACACATAACTCTTAAGGATGTGTTGCAGACTTGTTCAATAGATTCATTATCTTTTGTTTTGGATGAAATTGTGCTCTTCTTGTCGAAAAAATGCGTTTAACGCAATAAAAAGATTTAGTGCTTTACGCACATGGACTAGGTTACCAAATTTAAAAAATGTGAAATAATGAAGCCGGGAGTCGTTTTTATTGTTTACAAACACATTTCCTTGACCAGATTATGCCTTTTTAAAAACAGTCATTTTCCCATGGCAAGGAGACACTCATTTTCTGTGAGAAAATGCATTTAAAAGGAGGAATTTCATCAGAAACACTAAAAATACATATTGTACGTGCCTGAAGACGCACAGAACCTTGAAATAAAAGGTTTCGCACCAAAAAACACATGGGTGAAAGCCCTATTTTAAGGCTCTGAGTGTTTGCAGACATGTACAACAGGTATGTTTACATTATAACGTTTTAAATGAAATCATGTTTCTCTCGACGAGAAAATGCGTTTAAAGCAAAAAAAAGGATTCACTCTGTCTGGCATTGGACCAAGCTACCAACACCCTAAACAATGATCAGAACTGGTGAAATTACACTTTGACATTGGGAGAAAACACGTAACTCTTAAGGATGTGTTGCAGACTTGTTCAATAGATTCATTATCTTTTGTTTTGGATGAAATTGTGCTCTTCTTGTCGAGAAAATGCGTTTAACGCAATAAAAAGATTTAGTGCTTTACGCACATGGACTAGGTTACCAAATTTAAAAAATGTGAAATAATGAAGCCGGGAGTCGTTTTTATTGTTTACAAACACATTTCCTTGACCAGATTATGACTTTTTAAAAACAGTCATTTTCCCATGGCAAGGAGACACTCATTTTCTGTGAGAAAATCATTTAAAAGGAGGAATTTCATCAACGCTAAAAATACATAATGTACGTGTCTGAAAACGCACAGAACATGAAATAGTAGCTTTCTTACCAAGAAACACATGGTTGAAAAACCTATTTTAACGATCTGAGTGTTTGCAGACATGTACAACAGTTATTCTTAAACTATAACTTTTTCAATGAAATCATGTTTCTCATGAGGAGATAAACCGTTTAAACCAATAAAAACGATTCACTGTGTCTGGCATTTTGACCAAGCCACCAACTAGCTAAACAATGATCAGAACTGGTGCAATTACACATTGACATTGGGTGAAAACACGTAACTCTTAAGGATGTGTTGCAGACTTGTTGAATAGATTCATTTTCTTTTGTTTTTGATGAAATTGTGCTTTTCATGTCGAGAAAATGCGTTTAACGCAATAAAAAGATTTAGTGCTTTACGCACATGGACTAGGTTACCAAATTTAAAAAAATGTGAAATAATGAAGCCGGGAGTCGTTTTTATTGTTTACAAACACATTTCCTTGACCAGAATATGCTTTTTCTTAAAAGCCATTTTCCCATGGCTAGAGTCTCATTTTCTGTGAGAACATGCATTTAAAAGGAGGAATTTCATTAAAAACACTAAAAATACATATTGTACGTGCCTGAAGACGCACAGAACCTTGAAATAAAAGGTTTCGCACCAAAAAACACATGGGTGAAAGCCCTATTTTAAGGCTCTGAGTGTTTGCAGACATGTGAAACAGGTATGTTTACATTATAACGTTTTTAATGAAATCATGTTTCTCTCGACGAGAAAATGCGTTGAAAGCAATAAAAAGGATTCACTCTGTCTGGCATTGGACCAAGCTACCAACACCCTAAACAATGATCAGAACTGGTGCAATTACACATTGACATTGGGTGAAAACACGTAACTCTTAAGGATGTGTTGCAGACTTGTTCAATAGATTCATTTTCTTTTGTTTTTGATGAAATTGTGCTTTTCATGTCGAGAAAATGCGTTTAACGCAATAAAAAGATTTAGTGCTTTACGCACATGGTCTAGGTTACCAAATTTAAAAAATGTGAAATAATGAAGCCGGGAGTCGTTTTTATTGTTTACAAACACATTTCCTTGACCAGAATATGCTTTTTCTTAAAAGCCATTTTCCCGTGGCTAGGAGACACTCATTTTCTGTGAGAAAATGCATTTAAAAGGAGGAATTTCATCAGAAAAACTAAAAATACATATTGTGCGTGCCTGAAGACGCACAGAACCTTGAAATAAAAGGCTTCGCACCAAAAAACACATGGGTGAAAGCCCTATTTTAAGGCTCTGAGTGTTTGAAGATATGTACAACAGGTATGTTTAAATTATTACGTTTTTAATGAAATCATGTTTCTCTCGACGAGAAAATGCGTTTAAAGCAAAAAAAAAGGATTCACTCTGTCTGGCATTGGACCAAGCTACCAACACCCTAAACAATGATCAGAACTGGTGAAATTACACTTTGACATTGGGAGAAAACACATAACTCTTAAGGATGTGTTGCAGACTTGTTCAACAGATTCATTATCTTTTGTTTTGGATGAAATTGTGCTCTTCTTGTCGAGAAAATGCGTTTAACGCAATAAAAAGATTTAGTGCTTTACGCACATGGACTAGTTTACCAAATTTAAAAAATGTGAAATAATAAAGCCGGGAGTCGTTTTTATTGTTTACAAACACATTTCCTTGACCAGAATTTGCTTTTTCTTAAAAGCCATTTTCCCATGGCTAGGAGACACTCATTCTTTGTGAGAAAATGCATTTAAAAGGAGGAATTTCATCAGAAACACTAAAAATACATATTGTACGTGCCTGAAGACGCACAGAACCTTGAAATAAAAGGTTTCGCACCAAAAAACACATGGGTGAAAGCCCTATTTTAAGGCTCTGAGTGTTTGCAGATATGTACAACAGGTATGTTTACATTATAACGTTTTTAATGAAATCATGTTTCTCTCGACGAGAAAATGCGTTTAAAGCAAAAAAAAGGATTCACTCTGTCTGGCATTGGACCAAGCTACCAACACCCTAAACAATGATCAGAACTGGTGAAATTACACTTTGACATTGGGAGAAAACACATAACTCTTAAGGATGTGTTGCAGACTTGTTCAATAGATTCATTATCTTTTGTTTTGGATGAAATTGTGCTCTTCTTGTCGAAAAAATGCGTTTAACGCAATAAAAAGATTTAGTGCTTTACGCACATGGACTAGGTTACCAAATTTAAAAAATGTGAAATAATGAAGCCGGGAGTCGTTTTTATTGTTTACAAACACATTTCCTTGACCAGATTATGCCTTTTTAAAAACAGTCATTTTCCCATGGCAAGGAGACACTCATTTTCTGTGAGAAAATGCATTTAAAAGGAGGAATTTCATCAGAAACACTAAAAATACATATTGTACGTGCCTGAAGACGCACAGAACCTTGAAATAAAAGGTTTCGCACCAAAAAACACATGGGTGAAAGCCCTATTTTAAGGCTCTGAGTGTTTGCAGACATGTACAACAGGTATGTTTACATTATAACGTTTTAAATGAAATCATGTTTCTCTCGACGAGAAAATGCGTTTAAAGCAAAAAAAAGGATTCACTCTGTCTGGCATTGGACCAAGCTACCAACACCCTAAACAATGATCAGAACTGGTGAAATTACACTTTGACATTGGGAGAAAACACGTAACTCTTAAGGATGTGTTGCAGACTTGTTCAATAGATTCATTATCTTTTGTTTTGGATGAAATTGTGCTCTTCTTGTCGAGAAAATGCGTTTAACGCAATAAAAAGATTTAGTGCTTTACGCACATGGACTAGGTTACCAAATTTAAAAAATGTGAAATAATGAAGCCGGGAGTCGTTTTTATTGTTTACAAACACATTTCCTTGACCAGATTATGCCTTTTTAAAAACAGTCATTTTCCCATGGCAAGGAGACACTCATTTTCTGTGAGAAAATCATTTAAAAGGAGGAATGCCATCAACGCTAAAAATAAATAATGTACGTTTCTGAAAACGCACAGAACATGAAATAGTAGCTTTCTTACCAAGAAACACATGGTTGAAAAACCTATTTTAACCATCTGAGTGTTTGCAGACATGTACAACAGTTATTCTTAAACTATAACGTTTTCAATGAAATCATGTTTCTCATGAGGAGATAAACTGTTTAAAGCAATAAAAACGATTTTCACTGTGTCTGGCATTTTTTCCAAGCCACCAACTAGCTAAACAATGATCAGAACTGGTGCAATTACACATTGACATTGGGTGAAAACACGTAACTCTTAAGGATGTGTTGCAGACTTGTTCAATAGATTCATTATCTTTTGTTTTGGATGAAATTGTGCTCTTCTTGTCGAGAAAATGCGTTTAACGCAATAAAAAGATTTAGTGCTTTACGCACATGGACTAGTTTACCAAATTTAAAAAATGTGAAATAATAAAGCCGGGAGTCGTTTTTATTGTTTACAAACACATTTCCTTGACCAGAATTTGCTTTTTCTTAAAAGCCATTTTCCCATGGCTAGGAGACACTCATTCTTTGTGAGAAAATGCATTTAAAAGGAGGAATTTCATCAGAAACACTAAAAATACATATTGTACGTGCCTGAAGACGCACAGAACCTTGAAATAAAAGGTTTCGCACCAAAAAACACATGGGTGAAAGCCCTATTTTAAGGCTCTGAGTGTTTGCAGATATGTACAACAGGTATGTTTACATTATAACGTTTTTAATGAAATCATGTTTCTCTCGACGAGAAAATGCGTTTAAAGCAAAAAAAAGGATTCACTCTGTCTGGCATTGGACCAAGCTACCAACACCCTAAACAATGATCAGAACTGGTGAAATTACACTTTGACATTGGGAGAAAACACATAACTCTTAAGGATGTGTTGCAGACTTGTTCAATAGATTCATTATCTTTTGTTTTGGATGAAATTGTGCTCTTCTTGTCGAGAAAATGCGTTTAACGCAATAAAAAGATTTAGTGCTTTACGCACATGGACTAGGTTACCAAATTCAAAAAATGTGAAATAATGAAGCCGGGAGTCGTTTTTATTGTTTACAAACACATTTCCTTGACCAGATTATGCCTTTTTAAAAACAGTCATTTTCCCATGGCAAGGAGACACTCATTTTCTGTGAGAAAATGCATTTAAAAGGAGGAATTTCATCAGAAACACTAAAAATACATATTGTACGTGCCTGAAGACGCACAGAACCTTGAAATAAAAGGTTTCGCACCAAAAACACATGGGTGAAAGCCCTATTTTAAGGCTCTGAGTGTTTGCAGATATGTACAACAGGTATGTTTAAATTATAACGTTTTTAATGAAATCATGTTTCTCTCGACGAGAAAATGCGTTTAAAGCAAAAAAAAGGATTCACTCTGTCTGGCATTGGACCAAGCTACCAACACCCTAAACAATGATCAGAACTGGTGAAATTACACTTTGACATTGGGAGAAAACACATAACTCTTAAGGATGTGTTGCAGACTTGTTCAATAGATTCATTATCTTTTGTGTTGGATGAAATTGTGCTCTTCTTGTCGAGAAAATGCGTTTAACGCAATAAAAAGATTTAGTGCTTTACGCACATGGACTAGGTTACCAAATTTAAAAAATGTGAAATAATGAAGCCGGGAGTCGTTTTTATTGTTTACAAACACATTTCCTTGACCAGATTATGACTTTTTAAAAACAGTCATTTTCCCATGGCAAGGAGACACTCATTTTCTGTGAGAAAATCATTTAAAAGGAGGAATTTCATCAACGCTAAAAATACATAATGTACGTGTCTGAAAACGCACAGAACATGAAATAGTAGCTTTCTTACCAAGAAACACATGGTTGAAAAACCTATTTTAACGATCTGAGTGTTTGCAGACATGTACAACAGTTATTCTTAAACTATACCGTTTTCAATGAAATCATGTTTCTCATGAGGAGATAAACCGTTTAAAGCAATAAAAACGATTTTCACTGTGTCTGGCATTTTTTCCAAGCCACCAACTAGCTAAACAATGATCAGAACTGGTGCAATTACACATTGACATTGGGTGAAAACACGTAACTCTTAAGGATGTGTTGCAGACTTGTTCAATAGATTCATTTTCTTTTGTTTTTGATGAAATTGTGCTTTTCATGTCGAGAAAATGCGTTTAACGCAATAAAAAGATTTAGTGCTTTACGCACATGGTCTAGGTTACCAAATTTAAAAAATGTGAAATAATAAAGCCGGGAGTCGTTTTTATTGTTTACAAACACATTTCCTTGACCAGATTATGCCTTTTAAAAACAGTCATTTTCCCATGGCAAGGAGACACTCATTTTCTGTGAGAAAATGCATTTAAAAGGAGGAATTTCATCAGAAACACTAAAAATACATATTGTACGTGCCTGAAGACGCACAGAACCTTGAAATAAAAGGTTTCGCACCAAAAAACACATGGGTGAAAGCCCTATTTTAAGGCTCTGAGTGTTTGCAGACATGTACAACAGGTATGTTTACATTATAACGTTTTTAATGAAATCATGTTTCTCTCGACGAGAAAATGCGTTTAAAGCAATAAAAACGATTCACTCTGTCTGGCATTGGACCAAGCTACCAACAACCTAAACTGATCAGAACTGGTGCAATTACACTTTGACATTGTGTGAAAACACGTAACTCTTAAGGATATATTGCAGACTTGTTGAATAGATTCATTATCTTTTGTTTTTGATGAAATTGTGCTTTTCATGTCGAGAAAATGCGTTTAACGCAATAAAAAGATTTAGTGCTTTACGCACATGGACTAGGTTACCAAATTTAAAAAATGTGAAATAATAAAGCCGGGAGTCGTTTTTATTGTTTACAAACACATTTCCTTGACCAGAATATGCTTTTTCTTAAAAGCCATTTTCCCATGGCTAGGAGACACTCATTCTCTGTGAGAAAATGTATTTAAAAGGAGGAATTTCATCAGAAACACTAAAAATACATATTGTACGTGCCTGAAGACGCACAGAACCTTGAAATAAAAGGTTTCGCACCAAAAACACATGGGTGAAAGCCCTATTTTAAGGCTCTGAGTGTTTGCAGATATGTACAACAGGTATGTTTAAATTATAACGTTTTTAATGAAATCATGTTTCTCTCGACGAGAAAATGCGTTTAAAGCAAAAAAAAGGATTCACTCTGTCTGGCATTGGACCAAGCTACCAACACCCTAAACAATGATCAGAACTGGTGAAATTACACTTTGACATTGGGAGAAAACACATAACTCTTAAGGATGTGTTGCAGACTTGTTCAATAGATTCATTATCTTTTGTTTTGGATGAAATTGTGCTCTTCTTGTCGAGAAAATGCGTTTAACGCAATAAAAAGATTTAGTGCTTTACGCACATGGACTAGGTTACCAAATTTAAAAAATGTGAAATAATGAAGCCGGGAGTCGTTTTTATTGTTTACAAACACATTTCCTTGACCAGATTATGACTTTTTAAAAACAGTCATTTTCCCATGGCAAGGAGACACTCATTTTCTGTGAGAAAATCATTTAAAAGGAGGAATTTCATCAACGCTAAAAATACATAATGTACGTGTCTGAAAACGCACAGAACATGAAATAGTAGCTTTCTTACCAAGAAACACATGGTTGAAAAACCTATTTTAACGATCTGAGTGTTTGCAGACATGTACAACAGTTATTCTTAAACTATAACTTTTTCAATGAAATCATGTTTCTCATGAGGAGATAAACCGTTTAAACCAATAAAAACGATTCACTGTGTCTGGCATTTTGACCAAGCCACCAACTAGCTAAACAATGATCAGAACTGGTGCAATTACACATTGACATTGGGTGAAAACACGTAACTCTTAAGGATGTGTTGCAGACTTGTTGAATAGATTCATTTTCTTTTGTTTTTGATGAAATTGTGCTTTTCATGTCGAGAAAATGCGTTTAACGCAATAAAAAGATTTAGTGCTTTACGCACATGGACTAGGTTACCAAATTTAAAAAAATGTGAAATAATGAAGCCGGGAGTCGTTTTTATTGTTTACAAACACATTTCCTTGACCAGAATATGCTTTTTCTTAAAAGCCATTTTCCCATGGCTAGAGTCTCATTTTCTGTAAGAACATGCATTTAAAAGGAGGAATTTCATTAAAAACACTAAAAATACATATTGTACGTGCCTGAAGACGCACAGAACCTTGAAATAAAAGGTTTCGCACCAAAAAACACATGGGTGAAAGCCCTATTTTAAGGCTCTGAGTGTTTGCAGACTTGTGAAACAGGTATGTTTACATTATAACGTTTTTAATGAAATCATGTTTCTCTCGACGAGAAAATGCGTTGAAAGCAATAAAAAGGATTCACTCTGTCTGGCATTGGACCAAGCTACCAACACCCTAAACAATGATCAGAACTGGTGAAATTACACTTTGACATTGGGAGAAAACACATAACTCTTAAGGATGTGTTGCAGACTTGTTCAACAGATTCATTATCTTTTGTTTTGGATGAAATTGTGCTCTTCTTGTCGAGCAAATGCGTTTAACGCAATAAAAAGATTTAGTGCTTTACGCACATGGACTAGTTTACCAAATTTAAAAAATGTGAAATAATAAAGCCGGGAGTCGTTTTTATTGTTTACAAACACATTTCCTTGACCAGAATTTGCTTTTTCTTAAAAGCCATTTTCCCATGGCTAGGAGACACTCATTCTTAGTGAGAAAATGCATTTAAAAGGAGGAATTTCATCAGAAACACTAAAAATACATATTGTACGTGCCTGAAGACGCACAGAACCTTGAAATAAAAGGTTTCGCACCAAAAAACACATGGGTGAAAGCCCTATTTTAAGGCTCTGAGTGTTTGCAGATATGTACAACAGGTATGTTTACATTATAACGTTTTTAATGAAATCATGTTTCTCTCGACGAGAAAATGCGTTTAAAGCAAAAAAAAGGATTCACTCTGTCTGGCATTGGACCAAGCTACCAACACCCTAAACAATGATCAGAACTGGTGAAATTACACTTTGACATTGGGAGAAAACACATAACTCTTAAGGATGTGTTGCAGACTTGTTCAATAGATTCATTATCTTTTGTTTTGGATGAAATTGTGCTCTTCTTGTCGAGAAAATGCGTTTAACGCAATAAAAAGATTTAGTGCTTTACGCACATGGACTAGGTTACCAAATTCAAAAAATGTGAAATAATGAAGCCGGGAGTCGTTTTTATTGTTTACAAACACATTTCCTTGACCAGATTATGCCTTTTTAAAAACAGTCATTTTCCCATGGCAAGGAGACACTCATTTTCTGTGAGAAAATGCATTTAAAAGGAGGAATTTCATCAGAAACACTAAAAATACATATTGTACGTGCCTGAAGACGCACAGAACCTTGAAATAAAAGGTTTCGCACCAAAAACACATGGGTGAAAGCCCTATTTTAAGGCTCTGAGTGTTTGCAGATATGTACAACAGGTATGTTTAAATTATAACGTTTTTAATGAAATCATGTTTCTCTCGACGAGAAAATGCGTTTAAAGCAAAAAAAAGGATTCACTCTGTCTGGCATTGGACCAAGCTACCAACACCCTAAACAATGATCAGAACTGGTGAAATTACACTTTGACATTGGGAGAAAACACATAACTCTTAAGGATGTGTTGCAGACTTGTTCAATAGATTCATTATCTTTTGTGTTGGATGAAATTGTGCTCTTCTTGTCGAGAAAATGCGTTTAACGCAATAAAAAGATTTAGTGCTTTACGCACATGGACTAGGTTACCAAATTTAAAAAATGTGAAATAATGAAGCCGGGAGTCGTTTTTATTGTTTACAAACACATTTCCTTGACCAGATTATGACTTTTTAAAAACAGTCATTTTCCCATGGCAAGGAGACACTCATTTTCTGTGAGAAAATCATTTAAAAGGAGGAATTTCATCAACGCTAAAAATACATAATGTACGTGTCTGAAAACGCACAGAACATGAAATAGTAGCTTTCTTACCAAGAAACACATGGTTGAAAAACCTATTTTAACGATCTGAGTGTTTGCAGACATGTACAACAGTTATTCTTAAACTATACCGTTTTCAATGAAATCATGTTTCTCATGAGGAGATAAACCGTTTAAAGCAATAAAAACGATTTTCACTGTGTCTGGCATTTTTTCCAAGCCACCAACTAGCTAAACAATGATCAGAACTGGTGCAATTACACATTGACATTGGGTGAAAACACGTAACTCTTAAGGATGTGTTGCAGACTTGTTCAATAGATTCATTTTCTTTTGTTTTTGATGAAATTGTGCTTTTCATGTCGAGAAAATGCGTTTAACGCAATAAAAAGATTTAGTGCTTTACGCACATGGTCTAGGTTACCAAATTTAAAAAATGTGAAATAATAAAGCCGGGAGTCGTTTTTATTGTTTACAAACACATTTCCTTGACCAGATTATGCCTTTTAAAAACAGTCATTTTCCCATGGCAAGGAGACACTCATTTTCTGTGAGAAAATGCATTTAAAAGGAGGAATTTCATCAGAAACACTAAAAATACATATTGTACGTGCCTGAAGACGCACAGAACCTTGAAATAAAAGGTTTCGCACCAAAAAACACATGGGTGAAAGCCCTATTTTAAGGCTCTGAGTGTTTGCAGACATGTACAACAGGTATGTTTACATTATAACGTTTTTAATGAAATCATGTTTCTCTCGACGAGAAAATGCGTTTAAAGCAATAAAAACGATTCACTCTGTCTGGCATTGGACCAAGCTACCAACAACCTAAACTGATCAGAACTGGTGCAATTACACTTTGACATTGTGTGAAAACACGTAACTCTTAAGGATATATTGCAGACTTGTTGAATAGATTCATTATCTTTTGTTTTTGATGAAATTGTGCTTTTCATGTCGAGAAAATGCGTTTAACGCAATAAAAAGATTTAGTGCTTTACGCACATGGACTAGGTTACCAAATTTAAAAAATGTGAAATAATAAAGCCGGGAGTCGTTTTTATTGTTTACAAACACATTTCCTTGACCAGAATATGCTTTTTCTTAAAAGCCATTTTCCCATGGCTAGAGTCTCATTTTCTGTGAGAAAATGCATTTAAAAGGAGGAATTTCATTAAAAACACTGAAAATACGTATTGTACGTGCCTGAAGACGCACAGAACCTTGAAATAAAAGGTTTCGCACCAAAAAACACATGGGTGAAAGCCCTATTTTAAGGCTCTGAGTGTTTGCAGACATGTGAAACAGGTATGTTTACATTATAACGTTTTTAATGAAATCATGTTTCTCTCGACGAGAAAATGCGTTTAAAGCAATAAAAAGGATTCACTCTGTCTGGCATTGGACCAAGCTACCAACACCCTAAACAATGATCAGAACTGGTGAAATTACACTTTGACATTGGGAGAAAACACGTAACTCTTAAGGATGTGTTGCAGACTTGTTCAACAGATTCATTATCTTTTGTTTTGGATGAAATTGTGCTCTTCTTGTCGAGAAAATGCGTTTAACGCAATAAAAAGATTTAGTGCTTTACGCACATGGACTAGGTTACCAAATTTAAAAAATGTGAAATAATGAAGCCGGGAGTCGTTTTTATTGTTTACAAACACATTTCCTTGACCAGATTATGCCTTTTTAAAAACAGTCATTTTCCCATGGCAAGGAGACACTCATTTTCTGTGAGAAAATGCATTTAAAAGGAGGAATTTCATCAGAAACACTAAAAATACATATTGTACGTGCCTGAAGACGCACAGAACCTTGAAATAAAAGGTTTCGCACCAAAAAACACATGGGTGAAAGCCCTATTTTAAGGCTCTGAGTGTTTGCAGACATGTACAACAGGTATGTTTACATTATAACGTTTTTAATGAAATCATGTTTCTCTCGACGAGAAAATGCGTTTAAAGCAATAAAAAGGATTCACTCTGTCTGGCATTGGACCAAGCTACCAACACCCTAAACAATGATCAGAACTGGTGAAATTACACTTTGACATTGGGAGAAAACCCATAACTCTTAAGGATGTGTTGCAGACTTGTTCAATAGATTCATTATCTTTTGTTTTGGATGAAATTGTGCTCTTCTTGTCGAGAAAATGCGTTTAACGCAATAAAAAGATTTAGTGCTTTACGCACTTGGACTAGGTTACCAAATTTAAAAAATGGGAAATAATGAAGCCGGGAGTCGTTTTTATTGTTTACAAACACATTTCCTTGACCAGATTATGCCTTTTTAAAAACAGTCATTTTCCCATGGCAAGGAGACACTCATTTTCTGTGAGAAAATGCATTTAAAAGGAGGAATTTCATCAGAAACACTAAAAATACATATTGTACGTGCCTGAAGACGCACAGAACCTTGAAATAAAAGGTTTCGCACCAAAAAACACATGGGTGAAAGCCCTATTTTAAGGCTCTGAGTGTTTGCAGACATGTACAACAGGTATGTTTACATTATAACGTTTTTAATGAAATCATGTTTCTCTCGACGAGAAAATGCGTTTAAAGCAATAAAAAGGATTCACTCTGTCTGGCATTGGACCAAGCTACCAACACCCTAAACAATGATCAGAATTGGTGAAATTACACTTTGACATTGGGAGAAAACACGTAACTCTTAAGGATGTGTTGCAGACTTGTTCAACAGATTCATTATCTTTTGTTTTGGATGAAATTGTGCTCTTCTTGTCGAGAAAATGCGTTTAACGCAATAAAAAGATTTAGTGCTTTACGCACATGGACTAGGTTACCAAATTTAAAAAATGTGAAATAATGAAGCCGGGAGTCGTTTTTATTGTTTACAAACACATTTCCTTGACCAGATTATGACTTTTTAAAAACAGCCATTTTCCCATGGCAAGGAGACACTCATTTTCTGTGAGAAAATCATTTAAAAGGAGGAATTTCATCAACGCTAAAAATACATAATGTACGTGTCTGAAAACGCACAGAACATGAAATAGTAGCTTTCTTACCAAGAAACACATGGTTGAAAAACCTATTTTAACGATCTGAGTGTTTGCAGACATGTACAGCAGTTATTCTTAAACTATAACGTTTTCAATGAAATCATGTTTCTCATGAGGAGATAAACCGTTTAAAGCAATAAAAACGATTCACTGTGTCTGGCATTTTGACCAAGCCACCAACTAGCTAAACAATGATCAGAACTGGTGCAATTACACATTGACATTGGGTGAAAACACGTAACTCTTAAGGATGTGTTGCAGACTTGTTGAATAGATTCATTTTCTTTTGTTTTGGATGAAATTGTGCTTTTCATGTCGAGAAAATGCGTTTAACGCAGTAAAAAGATTTAGTGCTTTACGCACATGGACTAGGTTACCAAATTTAAAAAAATGTGAAATAATGAAGCCGGGAGTCGTTTTTATTGTTTACAAACACATTTCCTTGACCAGATTATGCCTTTTTAAGAACAGTCATTTTCCCATGGTAAGGAGACACTCATTTTCTGTGAGAAAATGCATTTAAAAGGAGGAATTTCATCAGAAACACTAAAAATACATATTGTACGTGCCTGAAGACGCACAGAACCTTGAAATAAAAGGTTTCGCACCAAAAACACATGGGTGAAAGCCCTATTTTAAGGCTCTGAGTGTTTGCAGATATGTACAACAGGTATGTTTAAATTACAACGTTTTTAATGAAATCATGTTTCTCTCGACGAGAAAATGCGTTTAAAGCAAAAAAAAGGATTCACTGTGTCTGGCATTTTGACCAAGCCACCAACTAGCTAAACAATGATCAGAACTGGTGCAATTACACATTGACATTGGGTGAAAACCCATAACTCTTAAGGATGTGTTGCAGACTTGTTCAATAGATTCATTATCTTTTGTTTTTGATGAAATTGTGCTCTTCTTGTCGAGAAAATGCGTTTAACGCAATAAAAAGATTTAGTGCTTTACGCACATGGACTAGGTTACCAAATTTAAAAAATGTGAAATAATGAAGCCGGGAGTCGTTTTTATTGTTTACAAACACATTTCCTTGACCAGATTATGCCTTTTTAAAAACAGTCATTTTCCCATGGCAAGGAGACACTCATTTTCTGTGAGAAAATCATTTAAAAGGAGGAATGCCATCAACGCTAAAAATACATAATGTACGTGTCTGAAAACGCACAGAACATGAAATAGTAGCTCTCTTACCAAGAAACATATGGTTGAAAAACCTATTTTAACGATCTGAGTGTTTGCAGACATGTACAACAGTTATTCTTAAACTATAACGTTTTCAATGAAATCATGTTTCTCATGAGGAGATAAACCGTTTAAAGCAATAAAAACGATTTTCACTGTGTCTGGCATTTTTTCCAAGCCACCAACTAGCTAAACAATGATCAGAACTGGTGCAATTACACATTGACATTGGGTGAAAACACGTAACTCTTAAGGATGTGTTGCAGACTTGTTCAATAGATTCATTTTCTTTTGTTTTTGATGAAATTGTGCTTTTCATGTCGAGAAAATGCGTTTAACGCAATAAAAAGATTTAGTGCTTTACGCACATGGTCTAGGTTACCAAATTTAAAAAATGTGAAATAATAAAGCCGGGAGTCGTTTTTATTGTTTACAAACACATTTCCTTGACCAGAATATGCTTTTCTTAAAAGCCATTTTCCCATGGCTAGGAGACACTCATTTTCTGTGAGAAAATGCATTTAAAAGGAGGAATTTCATCAGAAAAACTAAAAATACATATTGTGCGTGCCTGAAGACGCACAGAACCTTGAAATAAAAGGTTTCGCACCAAAAAACACATGGGTGAAAGCCCTATTTTAAGGCTCTAAGTGTTTGCAGATATGTACAACAGGTATGTTTAAATTATTACGTTTTTAATGAAATCATGTTTCTCTCGACGAGAAAATGCGTTTAAAGCAAAAAAAAAGGATTCACTCTGTCTGGCATTGGACCAAGCTACCAACAACCTAAACAATGATCAGAACTGGTGAAATTACACTTTGACATTGGGAGAAAACACATAACTCTTAAGGATGTGTTGCAGACTTGTTCAACAGATTCATTATCTTTTGTTTTGGATGAAATTGTGCTCTTCTTGTCGAGAAAATGCGTTTAACGCAATAAAAAGATTTAGTGCTTTACGCACTTGGACTAGTTTACCAAATTTAAAAAATGTGAAATAATAAAGCCGGGAGTCATTTTTATTGTTTACAAACACATTTCCTTGACCAGAATATGCTTTTTCTTAAAAGCCATTTTCCCATGGCTAGGAGACACTCATTCTCTGTGAGAAAATGTATTTAAAAGGAGGAATTTCATCAGAAACACTAAAAATACATATTGTACGTGCCTGAAGACGCACAGAACCTTGAAATAAAAGGTTTCGCACCAAAAACACATGGGTGAAAGCCCTATTTTAAGGCTCTGAGTGTTTGCAGATATGTACAACAGGTATGTTTAAATTATAACGTTTTTAATGAAATCATGTTTCTCTCGACGAGAAAATGCGTTTAAAGCAAAAAAAAGGATTCACTCTGTCTGGCATTGGACCAAGCTACCAACACCCTAAACAATGATCAGAACTGGTGAAATTACACTTTGACATTGGGAGAAAACACATAACTCTTAAGGATGTGTTGCAGACTTGTTCAATAGATTCATTATCTTTTGTTTTGGATGAAATTGTGCTCTTCTTGTCGAGAAAATGCGTTTAACGCAATAAAAAGATTTAGTGCTTTACGCACATGGACTAGGTTACCAAATTTAAAAAATGTGAAATAATGAAGCCGGGAGTCGTTTTTATTGTTTACAAACACATTTCCTTGACCAGATTATGCCTTTTTAAAAACAGTCATTTTCCCATGGCAAGGAGACACTCATTTTCTGTGAGAAAATCATTTAAAAGGAGGAATTTCATCAACGCTAAAAATACATAATGTACGTGTCTGAAAACGCACAGAACATGAAATAGTAGCTTTCTTACCAAGAAACACATGGTTGAAAAACCTATTTTAACGATCTGAGTGTTTGCAGACATGTACAACAGTTATTCTTAAACTATAACTTTTTCAATGAAATCATGTTTCTCATGAGGAGATAAACCGTTTAAACCAATAAAAACGATTCACTGTGTCTGGCATTTTGACCAAGCCACCAACTAGCTAAACAATGATCAGAACTGGTGCAATTACACATTGACATTGGGTGAAAACACGTAACTCTTAAGGATGTGTTGCAGACTTGTTCAATAGATTCATTTTCTTTTGTTTTTGATGAAATTGTGCTTTTCATGTCGAGAAAATGCGTTTAACGCAATAAAAAGATTTAGTGCTTTACGCACATGGACTAGGTTACCAAATTTAAAAAAATGTGAAATAATGAAGCCGGGAGTCGTTTTTATTGTTTACAAACACATTTCCTTGACCAGAATATGCTTTTTCTTAAAAGCCATTTTCCCATGGCTAGAGTCTCATTTTCTGTAAGAACATGCATTTAAAAGGAGGAATTTCATTAAAAACACTAAAAATACATATTGTACGTGCCTGAAGACGCACAGAACCTTGAAATAAAAGGTTTCGCACCAAAAAACACATGGGTGAAAGCCCTATTTTAAGGCTCTGAGTGTTTGCAGACTTGTGAAACAGGTATGTTTACATTATAACGTTTTTAATGAAATCATGTTTCTCTCGACGAGAAAATGCGTTGAAAGCAATAAAAAGGATTCACTCTGTCTGGCATTGGACCAAGCTACCAACACCCTAAACAATGATCAGAACTGGTGAAATTACACTTTGACATTGGGAGAAAACACATAACTCTTAAGGATGTGTTGCAGACTTGTTCAACAGATTCATTATCTTTTGTTTTGGATGAAATTGTGCTCTTCTTGTCGAGCAAATGCGTTTAACGCAATAAAAAGATTTAGTGCTTTACGCACATGGACTAGTTTACCAAATTTAAAAAATGTGAAATAATAAAGCCGGGAGTCGTTTTTATTGTTTACAAACACATTTCCTTGACCAGAATTTGCTTTTTCTTAAAAGCCATTTTCCCATGGCTAGGAGACACTCATTCTTAGTGAGAAAATGCATTTAAAAGGAGGAATTTCATCAGAAACACTAAAAATACATATTGTACGTGCCTGAAGACGCACAGAACCTTGAAATAAAAGGTTTCGCACCAAAAAACACATGGGTGAAAGCCCTATTTTAAGGCTCTGAGTGTTTGCAGATATGTACAACAGGTATGTTTACATTATAACGTTTTTAATGAAATCATGTTTCTCTCGACGAGAAAATGCGTTTAAAGCAAAAAAAAGGATTCACTCTGTCTGGCATTGGACCAAGCTACCAACACCCTAAACAATGATCAGAACTGGTGAAATTACACTTTGACATTGGGAGAAAACACATAACTCTTAAGGATGTGTTGCAGACTTGTTCAATAGATTCATTATCTTTTGTTTTGGATGAAATTGTGCTCTTCTTGTCGAGAAAATGCGTTTAACGCAATAAAAAGATTTAGTGCTTTACGCACATGGACTAGGTTACCAAATTCAAAAAATGTGAAATAATGAAGCCGGGAGTCGTTTTTATTGTTTACAAACACATTTCCTTGACCAGATTATGCCTTTTTAAAAACAGTCATTTTCCCATGGCAAGGAGACACTCATTTTCTGTGAGAAAATGCATTTAAAAGGAGGAATTTCATCAGAAACACTAAAAATACATATTGTACGTGCCTGAAGACGCACAGAACCTTGAAATAAAAGGTTTCGCACCAAAAACACATGGGTGAAAGCCCTATTTTAAGGCTCTGAGTGTTTGCAGATATGTACAACAGGTATGTTTAAATTATAACGTTTTTAATGAAATCATGTTTCTCTCGACGAGAAAATGCGTTTAAAGCAAAAAAAAGGATTCACTCTGTCTGGCATTGGACCAAGCTACCAACACCCTAAACAATGATCAGAACTGGTGAAATTACACTTTGACATTGGGAGAAAACACATAACTCTTAAGGATGTGTTGCAGACTTGTTCAATAGATTCATTATCTTTTGTGTTGGATGAAATTGTGCTCTTCTTGTCGAGAAAATGCGTTTAACGCAATAAAAAGATTTAGTGCTTTACGCACATGGACTAGGTTACCAAATTTAAAAAATGTGAAATAATGAAGCCGGGAGTCGTTTTTATTGTTTACAAACACATTTCCTTGACCAGATTATGACTTTTTAAAAACAGTCATTTTCCCATGGCAAGGAGACACTCATTTTCTGTGAGAAAATCATTTAAAAGGAGGAATTTCATCAACGCTAAAAATACATAATGTACGTGTCTGAAAACGCACAGAACATGAAATAGTAGCTTTCTTACCAAGAAACACATGGTTGAAAAACCTATTTTAACGATCTGAGTGTTTGCAGACATGTACAACAGTTATTCTTAAACTATAACTTTTTCAATGAAATCATGTTTCTCATGAGGAGATAAACCGTTTAAACCAATAAAAACGATTCACTGTGTCTGGCATTTTGACCAAGCCACCAACTAGCTAAACAATGATCAGAACTGGTGCAATTACACATTGACATTGGGTGAAAACACGTAACTCTTAAGGATGTGTTGCAGACTTGTTGAATAGATTCATTTTCTTTTGTTTTTGATGAAATTGTGCTTTTCATGTCGAGAAAATGCGTTTAACGCAATAAAAAGATTTAGTGCTTTACGCACATGGACTAGGTTACCAAATTTAAAAAAATGTGAAATAATGAAGCCGGGAGTCGTTTTTATTGTTTACAAACACATTTCTTTGACCAGAATATGCTTTTTCTTAAAAGCCATTTTCCCATGGCTAGAGTCTCATTTTCTGTGAGAACATGCATTTAAAAGGAGGAATTTCATTAAAAACACTAAAAATACATATTGTACGTGCCTGAAGACGCACAGAACCTTGAAATAAAAGGTTTCGCACCAAAAAACACATGGGTGAAAGCCCTATTTTAAGGCTCTGAGTGTTTGCAGACATGTGAAACAGGTATGTTTACATTATAACGTTTTTAATGAAATCATGTTTCTCTCGACGAGAAAATGCGTTGAAAGCAATAAAAAGGATTCACTCTGTCTGGCATTGGACCAAGCTACCAACACCCTAAACAATGATCAGAACTGGTGCAATTACACATTGACATTGGGTGAAAACACGTAACTCTTAAGGATGTGTTGCAGACTTGTTCAATAGATTCATTTTCTTTTGTTTTTGATGAAATTGTGCTTTTCATGTCGAGAAAATGCGTTTAACGCAATAAAAAGATTTAGTGCTTTACGCACATGGTCTAGGTTACCAAATTTAAAAAATGTGAAATAATGAAGCCGGGAGTCGTTTTTATTGTTTACAAACACATTTCCTTGACCAGAATATGCTTTTTCTTAAAAGCCATTTTCCCGTGGCTAGGAGACACTCATTTTCTGTGAGAAAATGCATTTAAAAGGAGGAATTTCATCAGAAAAACTAAAAATACATATTGTGCGTGCCTGAAGACGCACAGAACCTTGAAATAAAAGGCTTCGCACCAAAAAACACATGGGTGAAAGCCCTATTTTAAGGCTCTGAGTGTTTGAAGATATGTACAACAGGTATGTTTAAATTATTACGTTTTTAATGAAATCATGTTTCTCTCGACGAGAAAATGCGTTTAAAGCAAAAAAAAAGGATTCACTCTGTCTGGCATTGGACCAAGCTACCAACACCCTAAACAATGATCAGAACTGGTGAAATTACACTTTGACATTGGGAGAAAACACATAACTCTTAAGGATGTGTTGCAGACTTGTTCAACAGATTCATTATCTTTTGTTTTGGATGAAATTGTGCTCTTCTTGTCGAGAAAATGCGTTTAACGCAATAAAAAGATTTAGTGCTTTACGCACATGGACTAGTTTACCAAATTTAAAAAATGTGAAATAATAAAGCCGGGAGTCGTTTTTATTGTTTACAAACACATTTCCTTGACCAGAATTTGCTTTTTCTTAAAAGCCATTTTCCCATGGCTAGGAGACACTCATTCTTTGTGAGAAAATGCATTTAAAAGGAGGAATTTCATCAGAAACACTAAAAATACATATTGTACGTGCCTGAAGACGCACAGAACCTTGAAATAAAAGGTTTCGCACCAAAAAACACATGGGTGAAAGCCCTATTTTAAGGCTCTGAGTGTTTGCAGATATGTACAACAGGTATGTTTACATTATAACGTTTTTAATGAAATCATGTTTCTCTCGACGAGAAAATGCGTTTAAAGCAAAAAAAAGGATTCACTCTGTCTGGCATTGGACCAAGCTACCAACACCCTAAACAATGATCAGAACTGGTGAAATTACACTTTGACATTGGGAGAAAACACATAACTCTTAAGGATGTGTTGCAGACTTGTTCAATAGATTCATTATCTTTTGTTTTGGATGAAATTGTGCTCTTCTTGTCGAAAAAATGCGTTTAACGCAATAAAAAGATTTAGTGCTTTACGCACATGGACTAGGTTACCAAATTTAAAAAATGTGAAATAATGAAGCCGGGAGTCGTTTTTATTGTTTACAAACACATTTCCTTGACCAGATTATGCCTTTTTAAAAACAGTCATTTTCCCATGGCAAGGAGACACTCATTTTCTGTGAGAAAATGCATTTAAAAGGAGGAATTTCATCAGAAACACTAAAAATACATATTGTACGTGCCTGAAGACGCACAGAACCTTGAAATAAAAGGTTTCGCACCAAAAAACACATGGGTGAAAGCCCTATTTTAAGGCTCTGAGTGTTTGCAGACATGTACAACAGGTATGTTTACATTATAACGTTTTAAATGAAATCATGTTTCTCTCGACGAGAAAATGCGTTTAAAGCAAAAAAAAGGATTCACTCTGTCTGGCATTGGACCAAGCTACCAACACCCTAAACAATGATCAGAACTGGTGAAATTACACTTTGACATTGGGAGAAAACACGTAACTCTTAAGGATGTGTTGCAGACTTGTTCAATAGATTCATTATCTTTTGTTTTGGATGAAATTGTGCTCTTCTTGTCGAGAAAATGCGTTTAACGCAATAAAAAGATTTAGTGCTTTACGCACATGGACTAGGTTACCAAATTTAAAAAATGTGAAATAATGAAGCCGGGAGTCGTTTTTATTGTTTACAAACACATTTCCTTGACCAGATTATGACTTTTTAAAAACAGTCATTTTCCCATGGCAAGGAGACACTCATTTTCTGTGAGAAAATCATTTAAAAGGAGGAATTTCATCAACGCTAAAAATACATAATGTACGTGTCTGAAAACGCACAGAACATGAAATAGTAGCTTTCTTACCAAGAAACACATGGTTGAAAAACCTATTTTAACGATCTGAGTGTTTGCAGACATGTACAACAGTTATTCTTAAACTATAACTTTTTCAATGAAATCATGTTTCTCATGAGGAGATAAACCGTTTAAACCAATAAAAACGATTCACTGTGTCTGGCATTTTGACCAAGCCACCAACTAGCTAAACAATGATCAGAACTGGTGCAATTACACATTGACATTGGGTGAAAACACGTAACTCTTAAGGATGTGTTGCAGACTTGTTGAATAGATTCATTTTCTTTTGTTTTTGATGAAATTGTGCTTTTCATGTCGAGAAAATGCGTTTAACGCAATAAAAAGATTTAGTGCTTTACGCACATGGACTAGGTTACCAAATTTAAAAAAATGTGAAATAATGAAGCCGGGAGTCGTTTTTATTGTTTACAAACACATTTCCTTGACCAGAATATGCTTTTTCTTAAAAGCCATTTTCCCATGGCTAGAGTCTCATTTTCTGTGAGAACATGCATTTAAAAGGAGGAATTTCATTAAAAACACTAAAAATACATATTGTACGTGCCTGAAGACGCACAGAACCTTGAAATAAAAGGTTTCGCACCAAAAAACACATGGGTGAAAGCCCTATTTTAAGGCTCTGAGTGTTTGCAGACATGTGAAACAGGTATGTTTACATTATAACGTTTTTAATGAAATCATGTTTCTCTCGACGAGAAAATGCGTTGAAAGCAATAAAAAGGATTCACTCTGTCTGGCATTGGACCAAGCTACCAACACCCTAAACAATGATCAGAACTGGTGCAATTACACATTGACATTGGGTGAAAACACGTAACTCTTAAGGATGTGTTGCAGACTTGTTCAATAGATTCATTTTCTTTTGTTTTTGATGAAATTGTGCTTTTCATGTCGAGAAAATGCGTTTAACGCAATAAAAAGATTTAGTGCTTTACGCACATGGTCTAGGTTACCAAATTTAAAAAATGTGAAATAATGAAGCCGGGAGTCGTTTTTATTGTTTACAAACACATTTCCTTGACCAGAATATGCTTTTTCTTAAAAGCCATTTTCCCGTGGCTAGGAGACACTCATTTTCTGTGAGAAAATGCATTTAAAAGGAGGAATTTCATCAGAAAAACTAAAAATACATATTGTGCGTGCCTGAAGACGCACAGAACCTTGAAATAAAAGGCTTCGCACCAAAAAACACATGGGTGAAAGCCCTATTTTAAGGCTCTGAGTGTTTGAAGATATGTACAACAGGTATGTTTAAATTATTACGTTTTTAATGAAATCATGTTTCTCTCGACGAGAAAATGCGTTTAAAGCAAAAAAAAAGGATTCACTCTGTCTGGCATTGGACCAAGCTACCAACACCCTAAACAATGATCAGAACTGGTGAAATTACACTTTGACATTGGGAGAAAACACATAACTCTTAAGGATGTGTTGCAGACTTGTTCAACAGATTCATTATCTTTTGTTTTGGATGAAATTGTGCTCTTCTTGTCGAGAAAATGCGTTTAACGCAATAAAAAGATTTAGTGCTTTACGCACATGGACTAGTTTACCAAATTTAAAAAATGTGAAATAATAAAGCCGGGAGTCGTTTTTATTGTTTACAAACACATTTCCTTGACCAGAATTTGCTTTTTCTTAAAAGCCATTTTCCCATGGCTAGGAGACACTCATTCTTTGTGAGAAAATGCATTTAAAAGGAGGAATTTCATCAGAAACACTAAAAATACATATTGTACGTGCCTGAAGACGCACAGAACCTTGAAATAAAAGGTTTCGCACCAAAAAACACATGGGTGAAAGCCCTATTTTAAGGCTCTGAGTGTTTGCAGATATGTACAACAGGTATGTTTACATTATAACGTTTTTAATGAAATCATGTTTCTCTCGACGAGAAAATGCGTTTAAAGCAAAAAAAAGGATTCACTCTGTCTGGCATTGGACCAAGCTACCAACACCCTAAACAATGATCAGAACTGGTGAAATTACACTTTGACATTGGGAGAAAACACATAACTCTTAAGGATGTGTTGCAGACTTGTTCAATAGATTCATTATCTTTTGTTTTGGATGAAATTGTGCTCTTCTTGTCGAAAAAATGCGTTTAACGCAATAAAAAGATTTAGTGCTTTACGCACATGGACTAGGTTACCAAATTTAAAAAATGTGAAATAATGAAGCCGGGAGTCGTTTTTATTGTTTACAAACACATTTCCTTGACCAGATTATGCCTTTTTAAAAACAGTCATTTTCCCATGGCAAGGAGACACTCATTTTCTGTGAGAAAATGCATTTAAAAGGAGGAATTTCATCAGAAACACTAAAAATACATATTGTACGTGCCTGAAGACGCACAGAACCTTGAAATAAAAGGTTTCGCACCAAAAAACACATGGGTGAAAGCCCTATTTTAAGGCTCTGAGTGTTTGCAGACATGTACAACAGGTATGTTTACATTATAACGTTTTAAATGAAATCATGTTTCTCTCGACGAGAAAATGCGTTTAAAGCAAAAAAAAGGATTCACTCTGTCTGGCATTGGACCAAGCTACCAACACCCTAAACAATGATCAGAACTGGTGAAATTACACTTTGACATTGGGAGAAAACACGTAACTCTTAAGGATGTGTTGCAGACTTGTTCAATAGATTCATTATCTTTTGTTTTGGATGAAATTGTGCTCTTCTTGTCGAGAAAATGCGTTTAACGCAATAAAAAGATTTAGTGCTTTACGCACATGGACTAGGTTACCAAATTTAAAAAATGTGAAATAATGAAGCCGGGAGTCGTTTTTATTGTTTACAAACACATTTCCTTGACCAGATTATGCCTTTTTAAAAACAGTCATTTTCCCATGGCAAGGAGACACTCATTTTCTGTGAGAAAATCATTTAAAAGGAGGAATGCCATCAACGCTAAAAATAAATAATGTACGTTTCTGAAAACGCACAGAACATGAAATAGTAGCTTTCTTACCAAGAAACACATGGTTGAAAAACCTATTTTAACCATCTGAGTGTTTGCAGACATGTACAACAGTTATTCTTAAACTATAACGTTTTCAATGAAATCATGTTTCTCATGAGGAGATAAACTGTTTAAAGCAATAAAAACGATTTTCACTGTGTCTGGCATTTTTTCCAAGCCACCAACTAGCTAAACAATGATCAGAACTGGTGCAATTACACATTGACATTGGGTGAAAACACGTAACTCTTAAGGATGTGTTGCAGACTTGTTCAATAGATTCATTATCTTTTGTTTTGGATGAAATTGTGCTCTTCTTGTCGAGAAAATGCGTTTAACGCAATAAAAAGATTTAGTGCTTTACGCACATGGACTAGTTTACCAAATTTAAAAAATGTGAAATAATAAAGCCGGGAGTCGTTTTTATTGTTTACAAACACATTTCCTTGACCAGAATTTGCTTTTTCTTAAAAGCCATTTTCCCATGGCTAGGAGACACTCATTCTTTGTGAGAAAATGCATTTAAAAGGAGGAATTTCATCAGAAACACTAAAAATACATATTGTACGTGCCTGAAGACGCACAGAACCTTGAAATAAAAGGTTTCGCACCAAAAAACACATGGGTGAAAGCCCTATTTTAAGGCTCTGAGTGTTTGCAGATATGTACAACAGGTATGTTTACATTATAACGTTTTTAATGAAATCATGTTTCTCTCGACGAGAAAATGCGTTTAAAGCAAAAAAAAGGATTCACTCTGTCTGGCATTGGACCAAGCTACCAACACCCTAAACAATGATCAGAACTGGTGAAATTACACTTTGACATTGGGAGAAAACACATAACTTTTAAGGATGTGTTGCAGACTTGTTCAATAGATTCATTATCTTTTGTTTTGGATGAAATTGTGCTCTTCTTGTCGAAAAAATGCGTTTAACGCAATAAAAAGATTTAGTGCTTTACGCACATGGACTAGGTTACCAAATTTAAAAAATGTGAAATAATGAAGCCGGGAGTCGTTTTTATTGTTTACAAACACATTTCCTTGACCAGATTATGACGTTTTAAAAACAGTCATTTTCCCATGGCAAGGAGACACTCATTTTCTGTGAGAAAATCATTTAAAAGGAGGAATTTCATCAACGCTAAAAATACATAATGTACGTGTCTGAAAACGCACAGAACATGAAATAGTAGCTTTCTTACCAAGAAACACATGGTTGAAAAACCTATTTTAACGATCTGAGTGTTTGCAGACATGTACAACAGTTATTCTTAAACTATAACGTTTTCAATGAAATCATGTTTCTCATGAGGAGATAAACCGTTTAAACCAATAAAAACGATTCACTGTGTCTGGCATTTTGACCAAGCCACCAACTAGCTAAACAATGATCAGAACTGGTGCAATTACACATTGACATTGGGTGAAAACACGTAACTCTTAAGGATGTGTTGCAGACTTGTTCAATAGATTCATTTTCTTTTGTTTTTGATGAAATTGTGCTTTTCATGTCGAGAAAATGCGTTTAACGCAATAAAAAGATTTAGTGCTTTACGCACATGGACTAGGTTACCAAATTTAAAAAAATGTGAAATAATGAAGCCGGGTGTCGTTTTTATTGTTTACAAACACATTTCCTTGACCAGATTATGCCTTTTAAAAACAGTCATTTTCCCATGGCAAGGAGACACTCATTTTCTGTGAGAAAATGCATTTAAAAGGAGGAATTTCATCAGAAACACTAAAAATACATATTGTACGTGCCTGAAGACGCACAGAACCTTGAAATAAAAGGTTTCGCACCAAAAAACACATGGGTGAAAGCCCTATTTTAAGGCTCTGAGTGTTTGCAGACATGTACAACAGGTATGTTTACATTATAACGTTTTTAATGAAATCATGTTTCTCTCGACGAGAAAATGCGTTTAAAGCAATAAAAAGGATTCACTCTGTCTGGCATTGGACCAAGCTACCAACACCCTAAACAATGATCAGAACTGGTGAAATTACACTTTGACATTGGGAGAAAACACGTAACTCTTAAGGATGTGTTGCAGACTTGTTCAATAGATTCATTATCTTTTGTTTTGGATGAAATTGTGCTCTTCTTGTCGAGAAAATGCGTTTAACGCAATAAAAAGATTCAGTGCTTTACTCACATGGACTAGGTTACCAAATTTAAAAAATGGGAAATAATGAAGCCGGGAGTCGTTTTTATTGTTTACAAACACATTTCCTTGACCAGATTATGCCTTTTTAAAAACAGTCATTTTCCCATGGCAAGGAGACACTCATTTTCTGTGAGAAAATGCATTTAAAAGGAGGAATTTCATCAGAAACACTAAAAATACATATTGTACGTGCCTGAAGACGCACAGAACCTTGAAATAAAAGGTTTCGCACCAAAAAACACATGGGTGAAAGCCCTATTTTAAGGCTCTGAGTGTTTGCAGACATGTACAACAGGTATGTTTACATTATAACGTTTTAAATGAAATCATGTTTCTCTCGACGAGAAAATGCGTTTACAGCAATAAAAAGGATTCACTCTGTCTGGCATTGGACCAAGCTACCAACACCCTAAACAATGATCAGAACTGGTGAAATTACACTTTGACATTGGGAGAAAACACGTAACTCTTAAGGATGTGTTGCAGACTTGTTCAATAGATTCATTATCTTTTGTTTTGGATGAAATTGTGCTCTTCTTGTCGAGAAAATGCGTTTAACGCGATAAAACGATTTAGTTCTTCAGGCACATGGACTTGGTCACCAAATGTAAAAAATGTGAAATAATAAAGCCGGGAGTCGTTTTTATTGTTTACAAACACATTTCCTTGACCAGAATATGCTTTTTCTTAAAAGCCATTTTCCCATGGCTAGGAGACACTCATTTTCTGTGAGAAAATGCATTTAAAAGGAGGAATTTCATCAGAAACACTAAAAATACATATTGTACGTGCCTGAAGACGCACAGAACCTTTAAATAAAAGGTTTCGCACCAAAAAACACATGGGTGAAAGCCCTATTTTAAGGCTCTGAGTGTTTGCAGATATGTACAACAGGTATGTTTACATTATAACGTTTTTAATGAAATCATGTTTTTCTCGACGAGAAAATGCGTTTAAAGCAAAAAAAAGGATTCACTCTGTCTGGCATTGGACCAAGCTACCAACACCCTAAACAATGATCAGAACTGGTGAAATTACACTTTGACATAGGGAGAAAACACATAACTCTTAAGGATGTGTTGCAGACTTGTTCAATAGATTCATTATCTTTTGTTTTGGATGAAATTGTGCTCTTCTTGTCGAGAAAATGCGTTTAACGCAATAAAAAGACTTAGTGCTTTACGCACATGGACTAGGTTACCAAACTTAAAAAATGTGAAATAATGAAGCCGGGAGTCGTTTTTATTGTTTACAAAGACATTTCCTTGACCAGATTATGCCTTTTTAAAAACAGTCATTTTCCCATGGCAAGGAGACAGTCATTTTCTGTGAGAAAATGCATTTAAAAGGAGGAATTTCATCAGAAACACTAAAAATACATATTGTACGTGCCTGAAGACGCACAGAACCTTGAAATAAAAGGTTTCGCACCAAAAACACATGGGTGAAAGCCCTATTTTAAGGCTCTGAGTGTTTGCAGATATGTACAACAGGTATATTTAAATTATAACGTTTTTAATGAAATCATGTTTCTCTCGACGAGAAAATGCGTTTAAAGCAAAAAAAAGGATTCACTCTGTCTGGCATTGGACCAAGCTACCAACACCCTAAACAATGATCAGAACTGGTGAAATTACACTTTGACATTGGGAGAAAACACGTAACTCTTAAGGATGTGTTGCAGACTTGTTCAATAGATTCATTATCTTTTGTTTTGGATGAAATTGTGCTCTTCTTGTCGAGAAAATGCGTTTAACGCAATAAAAAGATTCAGTGCTTTACTCACATGGACTAGGTTACCAAATTTAAAAAATGGGAAATAATGAAGCCGGGAGTCGTTTTTATTGTTTACAAACACATTTCCTTGACCAGATTATGCCTTTTTAAAAACAGTCATTTTCCCATGGCAAGGAGACACTCATTTTCTGTGAGAAAATGCATTTAAAAGGAGGAATTTCATCAGAAACACTAAAAATACATATTGTACGTGCCTGAAGACGCACAGAACCTTGAAATAAAAGGTTTCGCACCAAAAAACACATGGGTGAAAGCCCTATTTTAAGGCTCTGAGTGTTTGCAGACATGTACAACAGGTATGTTTACATTATAACGTTTTAAATGAAATCATGTTTCTCTCGACGAGAAAATGCGTTTACAGCAATAAAAAGGATTCACTCTGTCTGGCATTGGACCAAGCTACCAACACCCTAAACAATGATCAGAACTGGTGAAATTACACTTTGACATTGGGAGAAAACACGTAACTCGTAAGGATGTGTTGCAGACTTGTTCAATAGATTCATTTTCTTTTGTTTTGGATGAAATTGTGCTCTTCTTGTCGAGAAAATGCGTTTAACGCAATAAAAAGATTTAGTGCTTTACGCACATGGACTAGGTTACCAAATTTAAAAAATGTGAAATAATGAAGCCGGGAGTCGTTTTTATTGTTTACAAACACATTTCCTTGACCAGATTATGCCTTTTTAAAAACAGTCATTTTCCCATGGCAAGGAGACACTCATTTTCTGTGAGAAAATCATTTAAAAGGAGGAATGCCATCAACGCTAAAAATACATAATGTACGTGTCTGAAAACGCACAGAACACGAAATAGTAGCTTTCTTACCAAGAAACACATGGTTGAAAAACCTATTTTAACCATCTGAGTGTTTGCAGACATGTACAACAGTTATTCTTAAACTATAACGTTTTCAATGAAATCATGTTTCTCATGAGGAGATAAACCGTTTAAAGCAATAAAAACGATTTTCACTGTGTCTGGCATTTTTTCCAAGCCACCAACTAGCTAAACAATGATCAGAACTGGTGCAATTACACATTGACATTGGGTGAAAACACGTAACTCTTAAGGATGTGTTGCAGACTTGTTCAATAGATTCATTTTCTTTTGTTTTTGATGAAATTGTGCTTTTCATGTCGAGAAAATGCGTTTAACGCAATAAAAAGATTTAGTGCTTTACGCACATGGTCTAGGTTACCAAATTTAAAAAATGTGAAATAATGAAGCCGGGAATCGTTTTTATTGTTTACAAACATCTTTCCTTGACCAGAATATGCTTTTTCTTAAAAGCCATTTTCCCATGGCTAGGAGACACTCATTTTCTGTGAGAAAATGCATTTAAAAGGAGGAATTTCATCAGAAAAACCAAAAATACATATTGTGCGTGCCTGAAGACGCACAGAACCTTGAAATAAAAGGTTTCGCACCAAAAAACACATGGGTGAAAGCCCTATTTTAAGGCTCTGAGTGTTTGCAGATATGTACAACAGGTATGTTTAAATTATTACGTTTTTAATGAAATCATGTTTCTCTCGACGAGAAAATGCGTTTAAAGCAAAAAAAAGGATTCACTCTGTCTGGCATTGGACCAAGCTACCAACACCCTAAACAATGATCAGAACTGGTGAAATTACACTTTGACATTGGGAGAAAACACATAACTCTTAAGGATGTGTTGCAGACTTGTTCAATAGATTCATTATCTTTTGTTTTGGATGATATTGTGCTCTTCTTGTCGAAAAAATGCGTTTAACGCAATAAAAAGATTTAGTGCTTTACGCACATGGACTAGGTTACCAAATTTAAAAAATGTGAAATAATGAAGCCGGGAGTCGTTTTTATTGTTTACAAACACATTTCCTTGACCAGATTATGACGTTTTAAAAACAGTCATTTTCCCATGGCAAGGAGACACTCATTTTCTGTGAGAAAATCATTTAAAAGGAGGAATTTCATCAACGCTAAAAATACATAATGTACGTGTCTGAAAACGCACAGAACATGAAATAGTAGCTTTCTTACCAAGAAACACATGGTTGAAAAACCTATTTTAACCATCTGAGTGTTTGCAGACATGTACAACAGTTATTCTTAAACTATAACGTTTTCAATGAAATCATGTTTCTCATGAGGAGATAAACCGTTTAAACCAATAAAAACGATTCACTGTGTCTGGCATTTTGACCAAGCCACCAACTAGCTAAACAATGATCAGAACTGGTGCAATTACACATTGACATTGGGTGAAAACACGTAACTCTTAAGGATGTGTTGCAGACTTGTTGAATAGATTCATTTTCTTTTGTTTTTGATGAAATTGTGCTTTTCATGTCGAGAAAATGCGTTTAACGCAATAAAAAGATTTAGTGCTTTACGCACATGGACTAGGTTACCAAATTTAAAAAAATGTGAAATAATGAAGCCGGGTGTCGTTTTTATTGTTTACAAACACATTTCCTTGACCAGATTATGCCTTTTAAAAACAGTCATTTTCCCATGGCAAGGAGACACTCATTTTCTGTGAGAAAATGCATTTAAAAGGAGGAATTTCATCAGAAACACTAAAAATACATATTGTACGTGCCTGAAGACGCACAGAACCTTGAAATAAAAGGTTTCGCACCAAAAAACACATGGGTGAAAGCCCTATTTTAAGGCTCTGAGTGTTTGCAGACATGTACAACAGGTATGTTTACATTATAACGTTTTTAATGAAATCATGTTTCTCTCGACGAGAAAATGCGTTTAAAGCAATAAAAAGGATTCACTCTGTCTGGCATTGGACCAAGCTACCAACACCCTAAACAATGATCAGAATTGGTGAAATTACACTTTGACATTGGGAGAAAACACGTAACTCTTAAGGATGTGTTGCAGACTTGTTCAATAGATTCATTTTCTTTTTTTTTGATGAAATTGTGCTCTTCTTGTCGAGAAAATGCGTTTAACGCAATAAAAAGATTTAGCGCTTTACGCACATGGACTAGGTTACCAAATTTAAAAAATGTGAAATAATAAAGCCGGGAGTCGTTTTTATTGTTTACAAACACATTTCCTTGACCAGAATATGCTTTTTCTTAAAAGCCATTTTCCCATGGCTAGGAGACACTCATTTTCTGTGAGAAAATGCATTTAAAAGGAGGAATTTCATCAGAAACACTAAAAATACATATTGTACGTGCCTGAAGACGCACAGAACCTTTAAATAAAAGGTTTCGCACCAAAAACACATGGGTGAAAGCCCTATTTTAAGGCTCTGAGTGTTTGCAGACATGTACAACAGGTATGTTTACATTATAACGTTTTTAATGAAATCATGTTTCTCTCGACGAGAAAATGCGTTTAAAGCAAAAAAAAGGATTCACTCTGTCTGGCATTGGACCAAGCTACCAACACCCTAAACAATGATCAGAACTGGTGAAATTACACTTTGACATAGGGAGAAAACACATAACTCTTAAGGATGTGTTGCAGACTTGTTCAATAGATTCATTATCTTTTGTTTTGGATGAAATTGTGCTCTTCTTGTCGAGAAAATGCGTTTAACGCAATAAAAAGACTTAGTGCTTTACGCACATGGACTAGGTTACCAAACTTAAAAAATGTGAAATAATGAAGCCGGGAGTCGTTTTTATTGTTTACAAACACATTTCCTTGACCAGATTATGCCTTTTTAAAAACAGTCATTTTCCCATGGCAAGGAGACACTCATTCTTTGTGAGAAAATGCATTTAAAAGGAGGAATTTCATCAGAAACACTAAAAATACATATTGTACGTGCCTGAAGACGCACAGAACCTTGAAATAAAAGGTTTCGCACCAAAAAACACATGGGTGAAAGCCCTATTTTAAGGCTCTGAGTGTTTGCAGATATGTACAACAGGTATGTTTACATTATAACGTTTTTAATGAAATCATGTTTCTCTCGACGAGAAAATGCGTTTAAAGCAAAAAAAAGGATTCACTCTGTCTGGCATTGGACCAAGCTACCAACACCCTAAACAATGATCAGAACTGGTGAAATTACACTTTGACATTGGGAGAAAACACATAACTCTTAAGGATGTGTTGCAGACTTGTTCAATAGATTCATTATCTTTTGTTTTGGATGAAATTGTGCTCTTCTTGTCGAAAAAATGCGTTTAACGCAATAAAAAGATTTAGTGCTTTACGCACATGGACTAGGTTACCAAATTTAAAAAATGTGAAATAATGAAGCCGGGAGTCGTTTTTATTGTTTACAAACACATTTCCTTGACCAGATTATGCCTTTTTAAAAACAGTCATTTTCCCATGGCAAGGAGACACTCATTTTCTGTGAGAAAATGCATTTAAAAGGAGGAATTTCATCAGAAACACTAAAAATACATATTGTACGTGCCTGAAGACGCACAGAACCTTGAAATAAAAGGTTTCGCACCAAAAAACACATGGGTGAAAGCCCTATTTTAAGGCTCTGAGTGTTTGCAGACATGTACAACAGGTATGTTTACATTATAACGTTTTAAATGAAATCATGTTTCTCTCGACGAGAAAATGCGTTTAAAGCAAAAAAAAGGATTCACTCTGTCTGGCATTGGACCAAGCTACCAACACCCTAAACAATGATCAGAACTGGTGAAATTACACTTTGACATTGGGAGAAAACACGTAACTCTTAAGGATGTGTTGCAGACTTGTTCAATAGATTCATTATCTTTTGTTTTGGATGAAATTGTGCTCTTCTTGTCGAGAAAATGCGTTTAACGCAATAAAAAGATTTAGTGCTTTACGCACATGGACTAGGTTACCAAATTTAAAAAATGTGAAATAATGAAGCCGGGAGTCGTTTTTATTGTTTACAAACACATTTCCTTGACCAGATTATGCCTTTTTAAAAACAGTCATTTTCCCATGGCAAGGAGACACTCATTTTCTGTGAGAAAATCATTTAAAAGGAGGAATGCCATCAACGCTAAAAATAAATAATGTACGTTTCTGAAAACGCACAGAACATGAAATAGTAGCTTTCTTACCAAGAAACACATGGTTGAAAAACCTATTTTAACCATCTGAGTGTTTGCAGACATGTACAACAGTTATTCTTAAACTATAACGTTTTCAATGAAATCATGTTTCTCATGAGGAGATAAACTGTTTAAAGCAATAAAAACGATTTTCACTGTGTCTGGCATTTTTTCCAAGCCACCAACTAGCTAAACAATGATCAGAACTGGTGCAATTACACATTGACATTGGGTGAAAACACGTAACTCTTAAGGATGTGTTGCAGACTTGTTCAATAGATTCATTATCTTTTGTTTTGGATGAAATTGTGCTCTTCTTGTCGAGAAAATGCGTTTAACGCAATAAAAAGATTTAGTGCTTTACGCACATGGACTAGTTTACCAAATTTAAAAAATGTGAAATAATAAAGCCGGGAGTCGTTTTTATTGTTTACAAACACATTTCCTTGACCAGAATTTGCTTTTTCTTAAAAGCCATTTTCCCATGGCTAGGAGACACTCATTCTTTGTGAGAAAATGCATTTAAAAGGAGGAATTTCATCAGAAACACTAAAAATACATATTGTACGTGCCTGAAGACGCACAGAACCTTGAAATAAAAGGTTTCGCACCAAAAAACACATGGGTGAAAGCCCTATTTTAAGGCTCTGAGTGTTTGCAGATATGTACAACAGGTATGTTTACATTATAACGTTTTTAATGAAATCATGTTTCTCTCGACGAGAAAATGCGTTTAAAGCAAAAAAAAGGATTCACTCTGTCTGGCATTGGACCAAGCTACCAACACCCTAAACAATGATCAGAACTGGTGAAATTACACTTTGACATTGGGAGAAAACACATAACTTTTAAGGATGTGTTGCAGACTTGTTCAATAGATTCATTATCTTTTGTTTTGGATGAAATTGTGCTCTTCTTGTCGAAAAAATGCGTTTAACGCAATAAAAAGATTTAGTGCTTTACGCACATGGACTAGGTTACCAAATTTAAAAAATGTGAAATAATGAAGCCGGGAGTCGTTTTTATTGTTTACAAACACATTTCCTTGACCAGATTATGACGTTTTAAAAACAGTCATTTTCCCATGGCAAGGAGACACTCATTTTCTGTGAGAAAATCATTTAAAAGGAGGAATTTCATCAACGCTAAAAATACATAATGTACGTGTCTGAAAACGCACAGAACATGAAATAGTAGCTTTCTTACCAAGAAACACATGGTTGAAAAACCTATTTTAACGATCTGAGTGTTTGCAGACATGTACAACAGTTATTCTTAAACTATAACGTTTTCAATGAAATCATGTTTCTCATGAGGAGATAAACCGTTTAAACCAATAAAAACGATTCACTGTGTCTGGCATTTTGACCAAGCCACCAACTAGCTAAACAATGATCAGAACTGGTGCAATTACACATTGACATTGGGTGAAAACACGTAACTCTTAAGGATGTGTTGCAGACTTGTTCAATAGATTCATTTTCTTTTGTTTTTGATGAAATTGTGCTTTTCATGTCGAGAAAATGCGTTTAACGCAATAAAAAGATTTAGTGCTTTACGCACATGGACTAGGTTACCAAATTTAAAAAAATGTGAAATAATGAAGCCGGGTGTCGTTTTTATTGTTTACAAACACATTTCCTTGACCAGATTATGCCTTTTAAAAACAGTCATTTTCCCATGGCAAGGAGACACTCATTTTCTGTGAGAAAATGCATTTAAAAGGAGGAATTTCATCAGAAACACTAAAAATACATATTGTACGTGCCTGAAGACGCACAGAACCTTGAAATAAAAGGTTTCGCACCAAAAAACACATGGGTGAAAGCCCTATTTTAAGGCTCTGAGTGTTTGCAGACATGTACAACAGGTATGTTTACATTATAACGTTTTTAATGAAATCATGTTTCTCTCGACGAGAAAATGCGTTTAAAGCAATAAAAAGGATTCACTCTGTCTGGCATTGGACCAAGCTACCAACACCCTAAACAATGATCAGAACTGGTGAAATTACACTTTGACATTGGGAGAAAACACGTAACTCTTAAGGATGTGTTGCAGACTTGTTCAATAGATTCATTATCTTTTGTTTTGGATGAAATTGTGCTCTTCTTGTCGAGAAAATGCGTTTAACGCAATAAAAAGATTCAGTGCTTTACTCACATGGACTAGGTTACCAAATTTAAAAAATGGGAAATAATGAAGCCGGGAGTCGTTTTTATTGTTTACAAACACATTTCCTTGACCAGATTATGCCTTTTTAAAAACAGTCATTTTCCCATGGCAAGGAGACACTCATTTTCTGTGAGAAAATGCATTTAAAAGGAGGAATTTCATCAGAAACACTAAAAATACATATTGTACGTGCCTGAAGACGCACAGAACCTTGAAATAAAAGGTTTCGCACCAAAAAACACATGGGTGAAAGCCCTATTTTAAGGCTCTGAGTGTTTGCAGACATGTACAACAGGTATGTTTACATTATAACGTTTTAAATGAAATCATGTTTCTCTCGACGAGAAAATGCGTTTACAGCAATAAAAAGGATTCACTCTGTCTGGCATTGGACCAAGCTACCAACACCCTAAACAATGATCAGAACTGGTGAAATTACACTTTGACATTGGGAGAAAACACGTAACTCTTAAGGATGTGTTGCAGACTTGTTCAATAGATTCATTATCTTTTGTTTTGGATGAAATTGTGCTCTTCTTGTCGAGAAAATGCGTTTAACGCGATAAAACGATTTAGTTCTTCAGGCACATGGACTTGGTCACCAAATGTAAAAAATGTGAAATAATAAAGCCGGGAGTCGTTTTTATTGTTTACAAACACATTTCCTTGACCAGAATATGCTTTTTCTTAAAAGCCATTTTCCCATGGCTAGGAGACACTCATTTTCTGTGAGAAAATGCATTTAAAAGGAGGAATTTCATCAGAAACACTAAAAATACATATTGTACGTGCCTGAAGACGCACAGAACCTTTAAATAAAAGGTTTCGCACCAAAAAACACATGGGTGAAAGCCCTATTTTAAGGCTCTGAGTGTTTGCAGATATGTACAACAGGTATGTTTACATTATAACGTTTTTAATGAAATCATGTTTTTCTCGACGAGAAAATGCGTTTAAAGCAAAAAAAAGGATTCACTCTGTCTGGCATTGGACCAAGCTACCAACACCCTAAACAATGATCAGAACTGGTGAAATTACACTTTGACATAGGGAGAAAACACATAACTCTTAAGGATGTGTTGCAGACTTGTTCAATAGATTCATTATCTTTTGTTTTGGATGAAATTGTGCTCTTCTTGTCGAGAAAATGCGTTTAACGCAATAAAAAGACTTAGTGCTTTACGCACATGGACTAGGTTACCAAACTTAAAAAATGTGAAATAATGAAGCCGGGAGTCGTTTTTATTGTTTACAAAGACATTTCCTTGACCAGATTATGCCTTTTTAAAAACAGTCATTTTCCCATGGCAAGGAGACAGTCATTTTCTGTGAGAAAATGCATTTAAAAGGAGGAATTTCATCAGAAACACTAAAAATACATATTGTACGTGCCTGAAGACGCACAGAACCTTGAAATAAAAGGTTTCGCACCAAAAACACATGGGTGAAAGCCCTATTTTAAGGCTCTGAGTGTTTGCAGATATGTACAACAGGTATATTTAAATTATAACGTTTTTAATGAAATCATGTTTCTCTCGACGAGAAAATGCGTTTAAAGCAAAAAAAAGGATTCACTCTGTCTGGCATTGGACCAAGCTACCAACACCCTAAACAATGATCAGAACTGGTGAAATTACACTTTGACATTGGGAGAAAACACGTAACTCTTAAGGATGTGTTGCAGACTTGTTCAATAGATTCATTATCTTTTGTTTTGGATGAAATTGTGCTCTTCTTGTCGAGAAAATGCGTTTAACGCAATAAAAAGATTCAGTGCTTTACTCACATGGACTAGGTTACCAAATTTAAAAAATGGGAAATAATGAAGCCGGGAGTCGTTTTTATTGTTTACAAACACATTTCCTTGACCAGATTATGCCTTTTTAAAAACAGTCATTTTCCCATGGCAAGGAGACACTCATTTTCTGTGAGAAAATGCATTTAAAAGGAGGAATTTCATCAGAAACACTAAAAATACATATTGTACGTGCCTGAAGACGCACAGAACCTTGAAATAAAAGGTTTCGCACCAAAAAACACATGGGTGAAAGCCCTATTTTAAGGCTCTGAGTGTTTGCAGACATGTACAACAGGTATGTTTACATTATAACGTTTTAAATGAAATCATGTTTCTCTCGACGAGAAAATGCGTTTACAGCAATAAAAAGGATTCACTCTGTCTGGCATTGGACCAAGCTACCAACACCCTAAACAATGATCAGAACTGGTGAAATTACACTTTGACATTGGGAGAAAACACGTAACTCGTAAGGATGTGTTGCAGACTTGTTCAATAGATTCATTTTCTTTTGTTTTGGATGAAATTGTGCTCTTCTTGTCGAGAAAATGCGTTTAACGCAATAAAAAGATTTAGTGCTTTACGCACATGGACTAGGTTACCAAATTTAAAAAATGTGAAATAATGAAGCCGGGAGTCGTTTTTATTGTTTACAAACACATTTCCTTGACCAGATTATGCCTTTTTAAAAACAGTCATTTTCCCATGGCAAGGAGACACTCATTTTCTGTGAGAAAATCATTTAAAAGGAGGAATGCCATCAACGCTAAAAATACATAATGTACGTGTCTGAAAACGCACAGAACACGAAATAGTAGCTTTCTTACCAAGAAACACATGGTTGAAAAACCTATTTTAACCATCTGAGTGTTTGCAGACATGTACAACAGTTATTCTTAAACTATAACGTTTTCAATGAAATCATGTTTCTCATGAGGAGATAAACCGTTTAAAGCAATAAAAACGATTTTCACTGTGTCTGGCATTTTTTCCAAGCCACCAACTAGCTAAACAATGATCAGAACTGGTGCAATTACACATTGACATTGGGTGAAAACACGTAACTCTTAAGGATGTGTTGCAGACTTGTTCAATAGATTCATTTTCTTTTGTTTTTGATGAAATTGTGCTTTTCATGTCGAGAAAATGCGTTTAACGCAATAAAAAGATTTAGTGCTTTACGCACATGGTCTAGGTTACCAAATTTAAAAAATGTGAAATAATGAAGCCGGGAATCGTTTTTATTGTTTACAAACATCTTTCCTTGACCAGAATATGCTTTTTCTTAAAAGCCATTTTCCCATGGCTAGGAGACACTCATTTTCTGTGAGAAAATGCATTTAAAAGGAGGAATTTCATCAGAAAAACCAAAAATACATATTGTGCGTGCCTGAAGACGCACAGAACCTTGAAATAAAAGGTTTCGCACCAAAAAACACATGGGTGAAAGCCCTATTTTAAGGCTCTGAGTGTTTGCAGATATGTACAACAGGTATGTTTAAATTATTACGTTTTTAATGAAATCATGTTTCTCTCGACGAGAAAATGCGTTTAAAGCAAAAAAAAGGATTCACTCTGTCTGGCATTGGACCAAGCTACCAACACCCTAAACAATGATCAGAACTGGTGAAATTACACTTTGACATTGGGAGAAAACACATAACTCTTAAGGATGTGTTGCAGACTTGTTCAATAGATTCATTATCTTTTGTTTTGGATGATATTGTGCTCTTCTTGTCGAAAAAATGCGTTTAACGCAATAAAAAGATTTAGTGCTTTACGCACATGGACTAGGTTACCAAATTTAAAAAATGTGAAATAATGAAGCCGGGAGTCGTTTTTATTGTTTACAAACACATTTCCTTGACCAGATTATGACGTTTTAAAAACAGTCATTTTCCCATGGCAAGGAGACACTCATTTTCTGTGAGAAAATCATTTAAAAGGAGGAATTTCATCAACGCTAAAAATACATAATGTACGTGTCTGAAAACGCACAGAACATGAAATAGTAGCTTTCTTACCAAGAAACACATGGTTGAAAAACCTATTTTAACCATCTGAGTGTTTGCAGACATGTACAACAGTTATTCTTAAACTATAACGTTTTCAATGAAATCATGTTTCTCATGAGGAGATAAACCGTTTAAACCAATAAAAACGATTCACTGTGTCTGGCATTTTGACCAAGCCACCAACTAGCTAAACAATGATCAGAACTGGTGCAATTACACATTGACATTGGGTGAAAACACGTAACTCTTAAGGATGTGTTGCAGACTTGTTGAATAGATTCATTTTCTTTTGTTTTTGATGAAATTGTGCTTTTCATGTCGAGAAAATGCGTTTAACGCAATAAAAAGATTTAGTGCTTTACGCACATGGACTAGGTTACCAAATTTAAAAAAATGTGAAATAATGAAGCCGGGTGTCGTTTTTATTGTTTACAAACACATTTCCTTGACCAGATTATGCCTTTTAAAAACAGTCATTTTCCCATGGCAAGGAGACACTCATTTTCTGTGAGAAAATGCATTTAAAAGGAGGAATTTCATCAGAAACACTAAAAATACATATTGTACGTGCCTGAAGACGCACAGAACCTTGAAATAAAAGGTTTCGCACCAAAAAACACATGGGTGAAAGCCCTATTTTAAGGCTCTGAGTGTTTGCAGACATGTACAACAGGTATGTTTACATTATAACGTTTTTAATGAAATCATGTTTCTCTCGACGAGAAAATGCGTTTAAAGCAATAAAAAGGATTCACTCTGTCTGGCATTGGACCAAGCTACCAACACCCTAAACAATGATCAGAATTGGTGAAATTACACTTTGACATTGGGAGAAAACACGTAACTCTTAAGGATGTGTTGCAGACTTGTTCAATAGATTCATTTTCTTTTTTTTTGATGAAATTGTGCTCTTCTTGTCGAGAAAATGCGTTTAACGCAATAAAAAGATTTAGCGCTTTACGCACATGGACTAGGTTACCAAATTTAAAAAATGTGAAATAATAAAGCCGGGAGTCGTTTTTATTGTTTACAAACACATTTCCTTGACCAGAATATGCTTTTTCTTAAAAGCCATTTTCCCATGGCTAGGAGACACTCATTTTCTGTGAGAAAATGCATTTAAAAGGAGGAATTTCATCAGAAACACTAAAAATACATATTGTACGTGCCTGAAGACGCACAGAACCTTTAAATAAAAGGTTTCGCACCAAAAACACATGGGTGAAAGCCCTATTTTAAGGCTCTGAGTGTTTGCAGACATGTACAACAGGTATGTTTACATTATAACGTTTTTAATGAAATCATGTTTCTCTCGACGAGAAAATGCGTTTAAAGCAAAAAAAAGGATTCACTCTGTCTGGCATTGGACCAAGCTACCAACACCCTAAACAATGATCAGAACTGGTGAAATTACACTTTGACATAGGGAGAAAACACATAACTCTTAAGGATGTGTTGCAGACTTGTTCAATAGATTCATTATCTTTTGTTTTGGATGAAATTGTGCTCTTCTTGTCGAGAAAATGCGTTTAACGCAATAAAAAGACTTAGTGCTTTACGCACATGGACTAGGTTACCAAACTTAAAAAATGTGAAATAATGAAGCCGGGAGTCGTTTTTATTGTTTACAAACACATTTCCTTGACCAGATTATGCCTTTTTAAAAACAGTCATTTTCCCATGGCAAGGAGACACTCATTTTCTGTGAGAAAATGCATTTAAAAGGAGGAATTTCATCAGAAACACTAAAAATACATATTGTACGTGCCTGAAGACGCACAGAACCTTGAAATAAAAGGTTTCGCACCAAAAAACACATGGGTGAAAGCCCTATTTTAAGGCTCTGAGTGTTTGCAGACATGTACAACAGGTATGTTTACATTATAACGTTTTAAATGAAATCATGTTTCTCTCGACGAGAAAATGCGTTTAAAGCAATAAAAAGGATTCACTCTGTCTGGCATTGGACCAAGCTACCAACACCCTAAACAATGATCAGAACTGGTGAAATTACACTTTGACATTGGGAGAAAACACGTAACTCTTAAGGATGTGTTGCAGACTTGTTCAATAGATTCATTATCTTTTGTTTTGGATGAAATTGTGCTCTTCTTGTCGAGAAAATGCGTTTAACGCAATAAAAAGATTTAGTGCTTTACGCACATGGACTAGGTTACCAAATTTAAAAAATGTGAAATAATGAAGCCGGGAGTCGTTTTTATTGTTTACAAACACATTTCCTTGACCAGATTATGCCTTTTTAAAAACAGTCATTTTCCCATGGCAAGGAGACACTCATTTTCTGTGAGAAAATCATTTAAAAGGAGGAATGCCATCAACGCTAAAAATACATAATGTACGTGTCTGAAAATGCACAGAACATGAAATAGTAGCTTTCTTACCAAGAAACACATGGTTGAAAAACCTATTTTAACCATCTGAGTGTTTGCAGACATGTACAACAGTTATTCTTAAACTATAACGTTTTCAATGAAATCATGTTTCTCATGAGGAGATAAACCGTTTAAAGCAATAAAAACGATTTTCACTGTGTCTGGCATTTTTTCCAAGCCACCAACTAGCTAAACAATGATCAGAACTGGTGCAATTACACATTGACATTGGGTGAAAACACGTAACTCTTAAGGATGTGTTGCAGACTTGTTCAATAGATTCATTTTCTTTTGTTTTTGATGAAATTGTGCTTTTCATGTCGAGAAAATGCGTTTAACGCAATAAAAAGATTTAGTGCTTTACGCACATGGTCTAGGTTACCAAATTTAAAAAATGTGAAATAATGAAGCCGGGAGTCGTTTTTATTGTTTACAAACACATTTCCTTGACCAGAATATGCTTTTTCTTAAAAGCCATTTTCCCATGGCTAGGAGACACTCATTTTCTGTGAGAAAATGCATTTAAAAGGAGGAATTTCATCAGAAAAACTAAAAATACATATTGTGCGTGCCTGAAGACGCACAGAACCTTGAAATAAAAGGTTTCGCACCAAAAAACACATGGGTGAAAGCCCTATTTTTAGGCTCTGAGTGTTTGCAGATATGTACAACAGGTATGTTTAAATTATTACGTTTTTAATGAAATCATGTTTCTCTCGACGAGAAAATGCGTTTAAAGCAAAAAAAAAGGATTCACTCTGTCTGGCATTGGACCAAGCTACCAACAACCTAAACAATGATCAGAACTGGTGAAATTACACTTTGACATTGGGAGAAAACACATAACTCTTAAGGATGTGTTGCAGACTTGTTCAACAGATTCATTATCTTTTGTTTTGGATGAAATTGTGCTCTTCTTGTCGAGAAAATGCGTTTAACGCAATAAAAAGATTTAGTGCTTTACGCACATGGACTAGTTTACCAAATTTAAAAAATGTGAAATAATGAAGCCGGGAGTCGTTTTTATTGTTTACAAACACATTTCCTTGACCAGATTATGCCTTTTTAAAAACAGTCATTTTCCCATGGCAAGGAGACACTCATTTTCTGTGAGAAAATCATTTAAAAGGAGGAATGCCATCAACGCTAAAAATACATAATGTACGTGTCTGAAAACGCACAGAACACGAAATAGTAGCTTTCTTACCAAGAAACACATGGTTGAAAAACCTATTTTAACCATCTGAGTGTTTGCAGACATGTACAACAGTTATTCTTAAACTATAACGTTTTCAATGAAATCATGTTTCTCATGAGGAGATAAACCGTTTAAAGCAATAAAAACGATTTTCACTGTGTCTGGCATTTTTTCCAAGCCACCAACTAGCTAAACAATGATCAGAACTGGTGCAATTACACATTGACATTGGGTGAAAACACGTAACTCTTAAGGATGTGTTGCAGACTTGTTCAATAGATTCATTTTCTTTTGTTTTTGATGAAATTGTGCTTTTCATGTCGAGAAAATGCGTTTAACGCAATAAAAAGATTTAGTGCTTTACGCACATGGACTAGTTTACCAAATTTAAAAAATGTGAAATAATAAAGCCGGGAGTCGTTTTTATTGTTTACAAACACATTTCCTTGACCAGAATTTGCTTTTTCTTAAAAGCCATTTTCCCATGGCTAGGAGACACTCATTCTTTGTGAGAAAATGCATTTAAAAGGAGGAATTTCATCAGAAACACTAAAAATACATATTGTACGTGCCTGAAGACGCACAGAACCTTGAAATAAAAGGTTTCGCACCAAAAAACACATGGGTGAAAGCCCTATTTTAAGGCTCTGAGTGTTTGCAGATATGTACAACAGGTATGTTTACATTATAACGTTTTTAATGAAATCATGTTTCTCTCGACGAGAAAATGCGTTTAAAGCAAAAAAAAGGATTCACTCTGTCTGGCATTGGACCAAGCTACCAACACCCTAAACAATGATCAGAACTGGTGAAATTACACTTTGACATTGGGAGAAAACACATAACTTTTAAGGATGTGTTGCAGACTTGTTCAATAGATTCATTATCTTTTGTTTTGGATGAAATTGTGCTCTTCTTGTCGAAAAAATGCGTTTAACGCAATAAAAAGATTTAGTGCTTTACGCACATGGACTAGGTTACCAAATTTAAAAAATGTGAAATAATGAAGCCGGGAGTCGTTTTTATTGTTTACAAACACATTTCCTTGACCAGATTATGACGTTTTAAAAACAGTCATTTTCCCATGGCAAGGAGACACTCATTTTCTGTGAGAAAATCATTTAAAAGGAGGAATTTCATCAACGCTAAAAATACATAATGTACGTGTCTGAAAACGCACAGAACATGAAATAGTAGCTTTCTTACCAAGAAACACATGGTTGAAAAACCTATTTTAACGATCTGAGTGTTTGCAGACATGTACAACAGTTATTCTTAAACTATAACGTTTTCAATGAAATCATGTTTCTCATGAGGAGATAAACCGTTTAAACCAATAAAAACGATTCACTGTGTCTGGCATTTTGACCAAGCCACCAACTAGCTAAACAATGATCAGAACTGGTGCAATTACACATTGACATTGGGTGAAAACACGTAACTCTTAAGGATGTGTTGCAGACTTGTTCAATAGATTCATTTTCTTTTGTTTTTGATGAAATTGTGCTTTTCATGTCGAGAAAATGCGTTTAACGCAATAAAAAGATTTAGTGCTTTACGCACATGGACTAGGTTACCAAATTTAAAAAAATGTGAAATAATGAAGCCGGGTGTCGTTTTTATTGTTTACAAACACATTTCCTTGACCAGATTATGCCTTTTAAAAACAGTCATTTTCCCATGGCAAGGAGACACTCATTTTCTGTGAGAAAATGCATTTAAAAGGAGGAATTTCATCAGAAACACTAAAAATACATATTGTACGTGCCTGAAGACGCACAGAACCTTGAAATAAAAGGTTTCGCACCAAAAAACACATGGGTGAAAGCCCTATTTTAAGGCTCTGAGTGTTTGCAGACATGTACAACAGGTATGTTTACATTATAACGTTTTTAATGAAATCATGTTTCTCTCGACGAGAAAATGCGTTTAAAGCAATAAAAAGGATTCACTCTGTCTGGCATTGGACCAAGCTACCAACACCCTAAACAATGATCAGAACTGGTGAAATTACACTTTGACATTGGGAGAAAACACGTAACTCTTAAGGATGTGTTGCAGACTTGTTCAATAGATTCATTATCTTTTGTTTTGGATGAAATTGTGCTCTTCTTGTCGAGAAAATGCGTTTAACGCAATAAAAAGATTCAGTGCTTTACTCACATGGACTAGGTTACCAAATTTAAAAAATGGGAAATAATGAAGCCGGGAGTCGTTTTTATTGTTTACAAACACATTTCCTTGACCAGATTATGCCTTTTTAAAAACAGTCATTTTCCCATGGCAAGGAGACACTCATTTTCTGTGAGAAAATGCATTTAAAAGGAGGAATTTCATCAGAAACACTAAAAATACATATTGTACGTGCCTGAAGACGCACAGAACCTTGAAATAAAAGGTTTCTCACCAAAAAACACATGGGTGAAAGCCCTATTTTAAGGCTCTGAGTGTTTGCAGACATGTACAACAGGTATGTTTACATTATAACGTTTTAAATGAAATCATGTTTCTCTCGACGAGAAAATGCGTTTACAGCAATAAAAAGGATTCACTCTGTCTGGCATTGGACCAAGCTACCAACACCCTAAACAATGATCAGAACTGGTGAAATTACACTTTGACATTGGGAGAAAACACGTAACTCTTAAGGATGTGTTGCAGACTTGTTCAATAGATTCATTATCTTTTGTTTTGGATGAAATTGTGCTCTTCTTGTCGAGAAAATGCGTTTAACGCGATAAAACGATTTAGTTCTTCAGGCACATGGACTTGGTCACCAAATGTAAAAAATGTGAAATAATAAAGCCGGGAGTCGTTTTTATTGTTTACAAACACATTTCCTTGACCAGAATATGCTTTTTCTTAAAAGCCATTTTCCCATGGCTAGGAGACACTCATTTTCTGTGAGAAAATGCATTTAAAAGGAGGAATTTCATCAGAAACACTAAAAATACATATTGTACGTGCCTGAAGACGCACAGAACCTTTAAATAAAAGGTTTCGCACCAAAAAACACATGGGTGAAAGCCCTATTTTAAGGCTCTGAGTGTTTGCAGATATGTACAACAGGTATGTTTACATTATAACGTTTTTAATGAAATCATGTTTTTCTCGACGAGAAAATGCGTTTAAAGCAAAAAAAAGGATTCACTCTGTCTGGCATTGGACCAAGCTACCAACACCCTAAACAATGATCAGAACTGGTGAAATTACACTTTGACATAGGGAGAAAACACATAACTCTTAAGGATGTGTTGCAGACTTGTTCAATAGATTCATTATCTTTTGTTTTGGATGAAATTGTGCTCTTCTTGTCGAGAAAATGCGTTTAACGCAATAAAAAGACTTAGTGCTTTACGCACATGGACTAGGTTACCAAACTTAAAAAATGTGAAATAATGAAGCCGGGAGTCGTTTTTATTGTTTACAAAGACATTTCCTTGACCAGATTATGCCTTTTTAAAAACAGTCATTTTCCCATGGCAAGGAGACAGTCATTTTCTGTGAGAAAATGCATTTAAAAGGAGGAATTTCATCAGAAACACTAAAAATACATATTGTACGTGCCTGAAGACGCACAGAACCTTGAAATAAAAGGTTTCGCACCAAAAACACATGGGTGAAAGCCCTATTTTAAGGCTCTGAGTGTTTGCAGATATGTACAACAGGTATATTTAAATTATAACGTTTTTAATGAAATCATGTTTCTCTCGACGAGAAAATGCGTTTAAAGCAAAAAAAAGGATTCACTCTGTCTGGCATTGGACCAAGCTACCAACACCCTAAACAATGATCAGAACTGGTGAAATTACACTTTGACATTGGGAGAAAACACGTAACTCTTAAGGATGTGTTGCAGACTTGTTCAATAGATTCATTATCTTTTGTTTTGGATGAAATTGTGCTCTTCTTGTCGAGAAAATGCGTTTAACGCAATAAAAAGATTCAGTGCTTTACTCACATGGACTAGGTTACCAAATTTAAAAAATGGGAAATAATGAAGCCGGGAGTCGTTTTTATTGTTTACAAACACATTTCCTTGACCAGATTATGCCTTTTTAAAAACAGTCATTTTCCCATGGCAAGGAGACACTCATTTTCTGTGAGAAAATGCATTTAAAAGGAGGAATTTCATCAGAAACACTAAAAATACATATTGTACGTGCCTGAAGACGCACAGAACCTTGAAATAAAAGGTTTCGCACCAAAAAACACATGGGTGAAAGCCCTATTTTAAGGCTCTGAGTGTTTGCAGACATGTACAACAGGTATGTTTACATTATAACGTTTTAAATGAAATCATGTTTCTCTCGACGAGAAAATGCGTTTACAGCAATAAAAAGGATTCACTCTGTCTGGCATTGGACCAAGCTACCAACACCCTAAACAATGATCAGAACTGGTGAAATTACACTTTGACATTGGGAGAAAACACGTAACTCGTAAGGATGTGTTGCAGACTTGTTCAATAGATTCATTTTCTTTTGTTTTGGATGAAATTGTGCTCTTCTTGTCGAGAAAATGCGTTTAACGCAATAAAAAGATTTAGTGCTTTACGCACATGGACTAGGTTACCAAATTTAAAAAATGTGAAATAATGAAGCCGGGAGTCGTTTTTATTGTTTACAAACACATTTCCTTGACCAGATTATGCCTTTTTAAAAACAGTCATTTTCCCATGGCAAGGAGACACTCATTTTCTGTGAGAAAATCATTTAAAAGGAGGAATGCCATCAACGCTAAAAATACATAATGTACGTGTCTGAAAACGCACAGAACACGAAATAGTAGCTTTCTTACCAAGAAACACATGGTTGAAAAACCTATTTTAACCATCTGAGTGTTTGCAGACATGTACAACAGTTATTCTTAAACTATAACGTTTTCAATGAAATCATGTTTCTCATGAGGAGATAAACCGTTTAAAGCAATAAAAACGATTTTCACTGTGTCTGGCATTTTTTCCAAGCCACCAACTAGCTAAACAATGATCAGAACTGGTGCAATTACACATTGACATTGGGTGAAAACACGTAACTCTTAAGGATGTGTTGCAGACTTGTTCAATAGATTCATTTTCTTTTGTTTTTGATGAAATTGTGCTTTTCATGTCGAGAAAATGCGTTTAACGCAATAAAAAGATTTAGTGCTTTACGCACATGGTCTAGGTTACCAAATTTAAAAAATGTGAAATAATGAAGCCGGGAATCGTTTTTATTGTTTACAAACATCTTTCCTTGACCAGAATATGCTTTTTCTTAAAAGCCATTTTCCCATGGCTAGGAGACACTCATTTTCTGTGAGAAAATGCATTTAAAAGGAGGAATTTCATCAGAAAAACCAAAAATACATATTGTGCGTGCCTGAAGACGCACAGAACCTTGAAATAAAAGGTTTCGCACCAAAAAACACATGGGTGAAAGCCCTATTTTAAGGCTCTGAGTGTTTGCAGATATGTACAACAGGTATGTTTAAATTATTACGTTTTTAATGAAATCATGTTTCTCTCGACGAGAAAATGCGTTTAAAGCAAAAAAAAGGATTCACTCTGTCTGGCATTGGACCAAGCTACCAACACCCTAAACAATGATCAGAACTGGTGAAATTACACTTTGACATTGGGAGAAAACACATAACTCTTAAGGATGTGTTGCAGACTTGTTCAATAGATTCATTATCTTTTGTTTTGGATGATATTGTGCTCTTCTTGTCGAAAAAATGCGTTTAACGCAATAAAAAGATTTAGTGCTTTACGCACATGGACTAGGTTACCAAATTTAAAAAATGTGAAATAATGAAGCCGGGAGTCGTTTTTATTGTTTACAAACACATTTCCTTGACCAGATTATGACGTTTTAAAAACAGTCATTTTCCCATGGCAAGGAGACACTCATTTTCTGTGAGAAAATCATTTAAAAGGAGGAATTTCATCAACGCTAAAAATACATAATGTACGTGTCTGAAAACGCACAGAACATGAAATAGTAGCTTTCTTACCAAGAAACACATGGTTGAAAAACCTATTTTAACCATCTGAGTGTTTGCAGACATGTACAACAGTTATTCTTAAACTATAACGTTTTCAATGAAATCATGTTTCTCATGAGGAGATAAACCGTTTAAACCAATAAAAACGATTCACTGTGTCTGGCATTTTGACCAAGCCACCAACTAGCTAAACAATGATCAGAACTGGTGCAATTACACATTGACATTGGGTGAAAACACGTAACTCTTAAGGATGTGTTGCAGACTTGTTGAATAGATTCATTTTCTTTTGTTTTTGATGAAATTGTGCTTTTCATGTCGAGAAAATGCGTTTAACGCAATAAAAAGATTTAGTGCTTTACGCACATGGACTAGGTTACCAAATTTAAAAAAATGTGAAATAATGAAGCCGGGTGTCGTTTTTATTGTTTACAAACACATTTCCTTGACCAGATTATGCCTTTTAAAAACAGTCATTTTCCCATGGCAAGGAGACACTCATTTTCTGTGAGAAAATGCATTTAAAAGGAGGAATTTCATCAGAAACACTAAAAATACATATTGTACGTGCCTGAAGACGCACAGAACCTTGAAATAAAAGGTTTCGCACCAAAAAACACATGGGTGAAAGCCCTATTTTAAGGCTCTGAGTGTTTGCAGACATGTACAACAGGTATGTTTACATTATAACGTTTTTAATGAAATCATGTTTCTCTCGACGAGAAAATGCGTTTAAAGCAATAAAAAGGATTCACTCTGTCTGGCATTGGACCAAGCTACCAACACCCTAAACAATGATCAGAATTGGTGAAATTACACTTTGACATTGGGAGAAAACACGTAACTCTTAAGGATGTGTTGCAGACTTGTTCAATAGATTCATTTTCTTTTTTTTTGATGAAATTGTGCTCTTCTTGTCGAGAAAATGCGTTTAACGCAATAAAAAGATTTAGCGCTTTACGCACATGGACTAGGTTACCAAATTTAAAAAATGTGAAATAATAAAGCCGGGAGTCGTTTTTATTGTTTACAAACACATTTCCTTGACCAGAATATGCTTTTTCTTAAAAGCCATTTTCCCATGGCTAGGAGACACTCATTTTCTGTGAGAAAATGCATTTAAAAGGAGGAATTTCATCAGAAACACTAAAAATACATATTGTACGTGCCTGAAGACGCACAGAACCTTTAAATAAAAGGTTTCGCACCAAAAACACATGGGTGAAAGCCCTATTTTAAGGCTCTGAGTGTTTGCAGACATGTACAACAGGTATGTTTACATTATAACGTTTTTAATGAAATCATGTTTCTCTCGACGAGAAAATGCGTTTAAAGCAAAAAAAAGGATTCACTCTGTCTGGCATTGGACCAAGCTACCAACACCCTAAACAATGATCAGAACTGGTGAAATTACACTTTGACATAGGGAGAAAACACATAACTCTTAAGGATGTGTTGCAGACTTGTTCAATAGATTCATTATCTTTTGTTTTGGATGAAATTGTGCTCTTCTTGTCGAGAAAATGCGTTTAACGCAATAAAAAGACTTAGTGCTTTACGCACATGGACTAGGTTACCAAACTTAAAAAATGTGAAATAATGAAGCCGGGAGTCGTTTTTATTGTTTACAAACACATTTCCTTGACCAGATTATGCCTTTTTAAAAACAGTCATTTTCCCATGGCAAGGAGACACTCATTTTCTGTGAGAAAATGCATTTAAAAGGAGGAATTTCATCAGAAACACTAAAAATACATATTGTACGTGCCTGAAGACGCACAGAACCTTGAAATAAAAGGTTTCGCACCAAAAAACACATGGGTGAAAGCCCTATTTTAAGGCTCTGAGTGTTTGCAGACATGTACAACAGGTATGTTTACATTATAACGTTTTAAATGAAATCATGTTTCTCTCGACGAGAAAATGCGTTTAAAGCAATAAAAAGGATTCACTCTGTCTGGCATTGGACCAAGCTACCAACACCCTAAACAATGATCAGAACTGGTGAAATTACACTTTGACATTGGGAGAAAACACGTAACTCTTAAGGATGTGTTGCAGACTTGTTCAATAGATTCATTATCTTTTGTTTTGGATGAAATTGTGCTCTTCTTGTCGAGAAAATGCGTTTAACGCAATAAAAAGATTTAGTGCTTTACGCACATGGACTAGGTTACCAAATTTAAAAAATGTGAAATAATGAAGCCGGGAGTCGTTTTTATTGTTTACAAACACATTTCCTTGACCAGATTATGCCTTTTTAAAAACAGTCATTTTCCCATGGCAAGGAGACACTCATTTTCTGTGAGAAAATCATTTAAAAGGAGGAATGCCATCAACGCTAAAAATACATAATGTACGTGTCTGAAAATGCACAGAACATGAAATAGTAGCTTTCTTACCAAGAAACACATGGTTGAAAAACCTATTTTAACCATCTGAGTGTTTGCAGACATGTACAACAGTTATTCTTAAACTATAACGTTTTCAATGAAATCATGTTTCTCATGAGGAGATAAACCGTTTAAAGCAATAAAAACGATTTTCACTGTGTCTGGCATTTTTTCCAAGCCACCAACTAGCTAAACAATGATCAGAACTGGTGCAATTACACATTGACATTGGGTGAAAACACGTAACTCTTAAGGATGTGTTGCAGACTTGTTCAATAGATTCATTTTCTTTTGTTTTTGATGAAATTGTGCTTTTCATGTCGAGAAAATGCGTTTAACGCAATAAAAAGATTTAGTGCTTTACGCACATGGTCTAGGTTACCAAATTTAAAAAATGTGAAATAATGAAGCCGGGAGTCGTTTTTATTGTTTACAAACACATTTCCTTGACCAGAATATGCTTTTTCTTAAAAGCCATTTTCCCATGGCTAGGAGACACTCATTTTCTGTGAGAAAATGCATTTAAAAGGAGGAATTTCATCAGAAAAACTAAAAATACATATTGTGCGTGCCTGAAGACGCACAGAACCTTGAAATAAAAGGTTTCGCACCAAAAAACACATGGGTGAAAGCCCTATTTTTAGGCTCTGAGTGTTTGCAGATATGTACAACAGGTATGTTTAAATTATTACGTTTTTAATGAAATCATGTTTCTCTCGACGAGAAAATGCGTTTAAAGCAAAAAAAAAGGATTCACTCTGTCTGGCATTGGACCAAGCTACCAACAACCTAAACAATGATCAGAACTGGTGAAATTACACTTTGACATTGGGAGAAAACACATAACTCTTAAGGATGTGTTGCAGACTTGTTCAACAGATTCATTATCTTTTGTTTTGGATGAAATTGTGCTCTTCTTGTCGAGAAAATGCGTTTAACGCAATAAAAAGATTTAGTGCTTTACGCACATGGACTAGTTTACCAAATTTAAAAAATGTGAAATAATGAAGCCGGGAGTCGTTTTTATTGTTTACAAACACATTTCCTTGACCAGATTATGCCTTTTTAAAAACAGTCATTTTCCCATGGCAAGGAGACACTCATTTTCTGTGAGAAAATCATTTAAAAGGAGGAATGCCATCAACGCTAAAAATACATAATGTACGTGTCTGAAAACGCACAGAACACGAAATAGTAGCTTTCTTACCAAGAAACACATGGTTGAAAAACCTATTTTAACCATCTGAGTGTTTGCAGACATGTACAACAGTTATTCTTAAACTATAACGTTTTCAATGAAATCATGTTTCTCATGAGGAGATAAACCGTTTAAAGCAATAAAAACGATTTTCACTGTGTCTGGCATTTTTTCCAAGCCACCAACTAGCTAAACAATGATCAGAACTGGTGCAATTACACATTGACATTGGGTGAAAACACGTAACTCTTAAGGATGTGTTGCAGACTTGTTCAATAGATTCATTTTCTTTTGTTTTTGATGAAATTGTGCTTTTCATGTCGAGAAAATGCGTTTAACGCAATAAAAAGATTTAGTGCTTTACGCACATGGACTAGGTTACCAAATTTAAAAAATGTGAAATAATGAAGCCGGGTGTCGTTTTTATTGTTTACAAACACATTTCCTTGACCAGATTATGCCTTTTAAAAACAGTCATTTTCCCATGGCAAGGAGACACTCATTTTCTGTGAGAAAATGCATTTAAAAGGAGGAATTTCATCAGAAACACTAAAAATACATATTGTACGTGCCTGAAGACGCACAGAACCTTGAAATAAAAGGTTTCGCACCAAAAACACATGGGTGAAAGCCCTATTTTAAGGCTCTGAGTGTTTGCAGATATGTACAACAGGTATGTTTAAATTATAACGTTTTTAATGAAATCATGTTTCTCTCGACGAGAAAATGCGTTTAAAGCAAAAAAAAGGATTCACTCTGTCTGGCATTGGACCAAGCTACCAACACCCTAAACAATGATAAGAACTGGTGAAATTACACTTTGACATCGGGAGAAAACACGTAACTCTTAAGGATGTGTTGCAGACTTGTTCAATAGATTCATTTTCTTTTTTTTTGATGAAATTGTGCTCTTCTTGTCGAGAAAATGCGTTTAACGCAATAAAAAGATTTAGCGCTTTACGCACATGGACTAGGTTACCAAATTTAAAAAATGTGAAATAATTAAGCCGGGAGTCGTTTTTATTGTTTACAAACACATTTCCTTGACCAGAATATGCTTTTTCTTAAAAGCCATTTTCCCATGGCTAGGAGACACTCATTTTCTGTGAGAAAATGCATTTAAAAGGAGGAATTTCATCAGAAACACTAAAAATACATATTGTACGTGCCTGAAGACGCACAGAACCTTTAAATAAAAGGTTTCGCACCAAAAACACATTGGTGAAAGCCCTATTTTAAGGCTCTGAGTGTTTGCAGACATGTACAACAGGTATGTTTACATTATAACGTTTTTAATGAAATCATGTTTCTCTCGACGAGAAAATGCGTTTAAAGCAAAAAAAAGGATTCACTCTGTCTGGCATTGGACCAAGCTACCAACACCCTAAACAATGATCAGAACTGGTGAAATTACACTTTGACATAGGGAGAAAACACATAACTCTTAAGGATGTGTTGCAGACTTGTTCAATAGATTCATTATCTTTTGTTTTGGATGAAATTGTGCTCTTCTTGTCGAGAAAATGCGTTTAACGCAATAAAAAGACTTAGTGCTTTACGCACATGGACTAGGTTACCAAACTTAAAAAATGTGAAATAATGAAGCCGGGAGTCGTTTTTATTGTTTACAAACACATTTCCTTGACCAGATTATGCCTTTTTAAAAACAGTCATTTTCCCATGGCAAGGAGACACTCATTTTCTGTGAGAAAATGCATTTAAAAGGAGGAATTTCATCAGAAACACTAAAAATACATATTGTACGTGCCTGAAGACGCACAGAACCTTGAAATAAAAGGTTTCGCACCAAAAAACACATGGGTGAAAGCCCTATTTTAAGGCTCTGAGTGTTTGCAGACATGTACAACAGGTATGTTTACATTATAACGTTTTAAATGAAATCATGTTTCTCTCGACGAGAAAATGCGTTTAAAGCAATAAAAAGGATTCACTCTGTCTGGCATTGGACCAAGCTACCAACACCCTAAACAATGATCAGAACTGGTGAAATTACACTTTGACATTGGGAGAAAACACGTAACTCTTAAGGATGTGTTGCAGACTTGTTCAATAGATTCATTATCTTTTGTTTTGGATGAAATTGTGCTCTTCTTGTCGAGAAAATGCGTTTAACGCAATAAAAAGATTTAGTGCTTTACGCACATGGACTAGGTTACCAAATTTAAAAAATGTGAAATAATGAAGCCGGGAGTCGTTTTTATTGTTTACAAACACATTTCCTTGACCAGATTATGCCTTTTTAAAAACAGTCATTTTCCCATGGCAAGGAGACACTCATTTTCTGTGAGAAAATCATTTAAAAGGAGGAATGCCATCAACGCTAAAAATACATAATGTACGTGTCTGAAAACGCACAGAACATGAAATAGTAGCTTTCTTACCAAGAAACACATGGTTGAAAAACCTATTTTAACCATCTGAGTGTTTGCAGACATGTACAACAGTTATTCTTAAACTATAACGTTTTCAATGAAATCATGTTTCTCATGAGGAGATAAACCGTTTAAAGCAATAAAAACGATTTTCACTGTGTCTGGCATTTTTTCCAAGCCACCAACTAGCTAAACAATGATCAGAACTGGTGCAATTACACATTGACATTGGGTGAAAACACGTAACTCTTAAGGATGTGTTGCAGACTTGTTCAATAGATTCATTTTCTTTTGTTTTTGATGAAATTGTGCTTTTCATGTCGAGAAAATGCGTTTAACGCAATAAAAAGATTTAGTGCTTTACGCACATGGTCTAGGTTACCAAATTTAAAAAATGTGAAATAATGAAGCCGGGAGTCGTTTTTATTGTTTACAAACACATTTCCTTGACCAGAATATGCTTTTTCTTAAAAGCCATTTTCCCATGGCTAGGAGACACTCATTTTCTGTGAGAAAATGCATTTAAAAGGAGGAATTTCATCAGAAAAACTAAAAATACATATTGTGCGTGCCTGAAGACGCACAGAACCTTGAAATAAAAGGTTTCGCACCAAAAAACACATGGGTGAAAGCCCTATTTTAAGGCTCTGAGTGTTTGCAGATATGTACAACAGGTATGTTTAAATTATTACGTTTTTAATGAAATCATGTTTCTCTCGACGAGAAAATGCGTTTAAAGCAAAAAAAAAGGATTCACTCTGTCTGGCATTGGACCAAGCTACCAACAACCTAAACAATGATCAGAACTGGTGAAATTACACTTTGACATTGGGAGAAAACACATAACTCTTAAGGATGTGTTGCAGACTTGTTCAACAGATTCATTATCTTTTGTTTTGGATGAAATTGTGCTCTTCTTGTCGAGAAAATGCGTTTAACGCAATAAAAAGATTTAGTGCTTTACGCACATGGACTAGTTTACCAAATTTAAAAAATGTGAAATAATAAAGCCGGGAGTCGTTTTTATTGTTTAGAAACACATTTCCTTGACCAGAATTTGCTTTTTCTTAAAAGCCATTTTCCCATGGCTAGGAGACACTCATTTTCTGTGAGAAAATGCATTTAAAAGGAGGAATTTCATCAGAAACACTAAAAATACATATTGTACGTGCCTGAAGACGCACAGAACCTTGAAATAAAAGGTTTCGCACCAAAAAACACATGGGTGAAAGCCCTATTTTAAGGCTCTGAGTGTTTGCAGACATGTACAACAGGTATGTTTACATTATAACGTTTTAAATGAAATCATGTTTCTCTCGACGAGAAAATGCGTTTAAAGCAATAAAAAGGATTCACTCTGTCTGGCATTGGACCAAGCTACCAACACCCTAAACAATGATCAGAACTGGTGAAATTACACTTTGACATTGGGAGAAAACACGTAACTCTTAAGGATGTGTTGCAGACTTGTTCAATAGATTCATTATCTTTTGTTTTGGATGAAATTGTGCTCTTGTTGTCGAGAAAATGCGTTTAACGCAATAAAAAGATTTAGTGCTTTACGCACATGGACTAGGTTACCAAATTTAAAAAATGTGAAATAATGAAGCCGGGAGTCGTTTTTATTGTTTACAAACACATTTCCTTGACCAGATTATGCCTTTTTAAAAACAGTCATTTTCCCATGGCAAGGAGACACTCATTTTCTGTGAGAAAATCATTTAAAAGGAGGAATGCCATCAACGCTAAAAATACATAATGTACGTGTCTGAAAACGCACAGAACATGAAATAGTAGCTTTCTTACCAAGAAACACATGGTTGAAAAACCTATTTTAACCATCTGAGTGTTTGCAGACATGTACAACAGTTATTCTTAAACTATAACGTTTTCAATGAAATCATGTTTCTCATGAGGAGATAAACCGTTTAAAGCAATAAAAACGATTTTCACTGTGTCTGGCATTTTTTCCAAGCCACCAACTAGCTAAACAATGATCAGAACTGGTGCAATTACACATTGACATTGGGTGAAAACACGTAACTCTTAAGGATGTGTTGCAGACTTGTTCAATATATTCATTTTCTTTTGTTTTTGATGAAATTGTGCTTTTCATGTCGAGAAAATGCGTTTAACGCAATAAAAAGATTTAGTGCTTTACGCACATGGTCTAGGTTACCAAATTTAAAAAATGTGAAATAATGAAGCCGGGAGTCGTTTTTATTGTTTACAAACACATTTCCTTGACCAGAATATGCTTTTTCTTAAAAGCCATTTTCCCATGGCTAGGAGACACTCATTTTCTGTGAGAAAATGCATTTAAAAGGAGGAATTTCATCAGAAAAACTAAAAATACATATTGTGCGTGCCTGAAGACGCACAGAACCTTGAAATAAAAGGTTTCGCACCAAAAAACACATGGGTGAAAGCCCTATTTTAAGGCTCTGAGTGTTTGCAGATATGTACAACAGGTATGTTTAAATTATTACGTTTTTAATGAAATCATGTTTCTCTCGACGAGAAAATGCGTTTAAAGCAAAAAAAAAAGGATTCACTCTGTCTGGCATTGGACCAAGCTACCAACAACCTAAACAATGATCAGAACTGGTGAAATTACACTTTGACATTGGGAGAAAACACATAACTCTTAAGGATATGTTGCAGACTTGTTCAACAGATTCATTATCTTTTGTTTTGGATGAAATTGTGCTCTTCTTGTCGAGAAAATGCGTTTAACGCAATAAAAAGATTTAGTGCTTTACGCACATGGTCTAGGTTACCAAATTTAAAAAATGTGAAATAATGAAGCCGGGAGTCGTTTTTATTGTTTACAAACACATTTCCTTGACCAGAATATGCTTTTTCTTAAAAGCCATTTTCCCATGGCTAGGAGACACTCATTTTCTGTGAGAAAATGCATTTAAAAGGAGGAATTTCATCAGAAAAACTAAAAATACATATTGTGCGTGCCTGAAGACGCACAGAACCTTGAAATAAAAGGTTTCGCACCAAAAAACACATGGGTGAAAGCCCTATTTTAAGGCTCTGAGTGTTTGCAGATATGTACAACAGGTATGTTTAAATTATTACGTTTTTAATGAAATCATGTTTCTCTCGACGAGAAAATGCGTTTAAAGCAAAAAAAAAGGATTCACTCTGTCTGGCATTGGACCAAGCTACCAACAACCTAAACAATGATCAGAACTGGTGAAATTACACTTTGACATTGGGAGAAAACACATAACTCTTAAGGATGTGTTGCAGACTTGTTCAACAGATTCATTATCTTTTGTTTTGGATGAAATTGTGCTCTTCTTGTCGAGAAAATGCGTTTAACGCAATAAAAAGATTTAGTGCTTTACGCACATGGACTAGTTTACCAAATTTAAAAAATGTGAAATAATAAAGCCGGGAGTCGTTTTTATTGTTTAGAAACACATTTCCTTGACCAGAATTTGCTTTTTCTTAAAAGCCATTTTCCCATGGCTAGGAGACACTCATTTTCTGTGAGAAAATGCATTTAAAAGGAGGAATTTCATCAGAAACACTAAAAATACATATTGTACGTGCCTGAAGACGCACAGAACCTTGAAATAAAAGGTTTCGCACCAAAAAACACATGGGTGAAAGCCCTATTTTAAGGCTCTGAGTGTTTGCAGACATGTACAACAGGTATGTTTACATTATAACGTTTTAAATGAAATCATGTTTCTCTCGACGAGAAAATGCGTTTAAAGCAATAAAAAGGATTCACTCTGTCTGGCATTGGACCAAGCTACCAACACCCTAAACAATGATCAGAACTGGTGAAATTACACTTTGACATTGGGAGAAAACACGTAACTCTTAAGGATGTGTTGCAGACTTGTTCAATAGATTCATTATCTTTTGTTTTGGATGAAATTGTGCTCTTGTTGTCGAGAAAATGCGTTTAACGCAATAAAAAGATTTAGTGCTTTACGCACATGGACTAGGTTACCAAATTTAAAAAATGTGAAATAATGAAGCCGGGAGTCGTTTTTATTGTTTACAAACACATTTCCTTGACCAGATTATGCCTTTTTAAAAACAGTCATTTTCCCATGGCAAGGAGACACTCATTTTCTGTGAGAAAATCATTTAAAAGGAGGAATGCCATCAACGCTAAAAATACATAATGTACGTGTCTGAAAACGCACAGAACATGAAATAGTAGCTTTCTTACCAAGAAACACATGGTTGAAAAACCTATTTTAACCATCTGAGTGTTTGCAGACATGTACAACAGTTATTCTTAAACTATAACGTTTTCAATGAAATCATGTTTCTCATGAGGAGATAAACCGTTTAAAGCAATAAAAACGATTTTCACTGTGTCTGGCATTTTTTCCAAGCCACCAACTAGCTAAACAATGATCAGAACTGGTGCAATTACACATTGACATTGGGTGAAAACACGTAACTCTTAAGGATGTGTTGCAGACTTGTTCAATATATTCATTTTCTTTTGTTTTTGATGAAATTGTGCTTTTCATGTCGAGAAAATGCGTTTAACGCAATAAAAAGATTTAGTGCTTTACGCACATGGTCTAGGTTACCAAATTTAAAAAATGTGAAATAATGAAGCCGGGAGTCGTTTTTATTGTTTACAAACACATTTCCTTGACCAGAATATGCTTTTTCTTAAAAGCCATTTTCCCATGGCTAGGAGACACTCATTTTCTGTGAGAAAATGCATTTAAAAGGAGGAATTTCATCAGAAAAACTAAAAATACATATTGTGCGTGCCTGAAGACGCACAGAACCTTGAAATAAAAGGTTTCGCACCAAAAAACACATGGGTGAAAGCCCTATTTTAAGGCTCTGAGTGTTTGCAGATATGTACAACAGGTATGTTTAAATTATTACGTTTTTAATGAAATCATGTTTCTCTCGACGAGAAAATGCGTTTAAAGCAAAAAAAAAAGGATTCACTCTGTCTGGCATTGGACCAAGCTACCAACAACCTAAACAATGATCAGAACTGGTGAAATTACACTTTGACATTGGGAGAAAACACATAACTCTTAAGGATATGTTGCAGACTTGTTCAACAGATTCATTATCTTTTGTTTTGGATGAAATTGTGCTCTTCTTGTCGAGAAAATGCGTTTAACGCAATAAAAAGATTTAGTGCTTTACGCACATGGACTAGTTTAACAAATTTAAAAAATGTGAAATAATAAAGCCGGGAGTCGTTTTTATTGTTTACAAACACATTTCCTTTGACCAGAATTTGCTTTTTCTTAAAAGCCATTTTCCCATGGCTAGGAGACACTCATTCTCTGTGAGAAAATGCATTTAAAAGGAGGAATTTCATCAGAAACACTAAAAATACATATTGTACGTGCCTGAAGACGCACAGAACCTTGAAATAAAAGGTTTCGCACCAAAAAACACATGGGTGAAAGCCCTATTTTAAGGCTCTGAGTGTTTGCAGATATGTACAACAGGTATGTTTACATTATAACGTTTTTAATGAAATCATGTTTCTCTCGACGAGAAAATGCGTTTAAAGCAAAAAAAAGGATTCACTCTGTCTGGCATTGGACCAAGCTACCAACACCCTAAACAATGATCAGAACTGGTGAAATTACACTTTGACATTGGGAGAAAACACATAACTCTTAAGGATGTGTTGCAGACTTGTTCAATAGATTCATTATCTTTTGTTTCGGATGAAATTGTGCTCTTCTTGTCGAAAAAATGCGTTTAACGCAATAAAAAGATTTAGTGCTTTACGCACATGGACTAGGTTACCAAATTTAAAAAATGTGAAATAATGAAGCCGGGAGTCGTTTTTATTGTTTACAAACACATTTCCTTGACCAGATTATGACTTTTTAAAAACATTCATTTTCCCATGGCAAGGAGACACTCATTTTCTGTGAGAAAATCATTTAAAAGGAGGAATTTCATCAACGCTAAAAATACATAATGTACGTGTCTGAAAACGCACAGAACATGAAATAGTAGCTTTCTTACCAAGAAACACATGGTTGAAAAACCTATTTTAACGATCTGAGTGTTTGCAGACATGTACAACAGTTATTCTTAAACTATAACGTTTTCAATGAAATCATGTTTCTCATGAGGAGATAAACCGTTTAAAGCAATAAAAACGATTCACTGTGTCTGGCATTTTGACCAAGCCACCAACTAGCTAAACAATGATCAGAACTGGTGCAATTACACATTGACATTGGGTGAAAACACGAAACTCTTAAGGATGTGTTGCAGACTTGTTGAATAGATTCATTTTCTTTTGTTTTTGATGAAATTGTGCTTTTCATGTCGAGAAAATGCGTTTAACGCAATAAAAAGATTTAGTGCTTTACGCACATGGACTAGGTTACCAAATTTAAAAAAATGTGAAATAATGAAGCCGGGTGTCGTTTTTATTGTTTACAAACACATTTCCTTGACCAGATTATGCCTTTTAAAAACAGTCATTTTCCCATGGCAAGGAGACACTCATTTTCTGTGAGAAAATGCATTTAAAAGGAGGAATTTCATCAGAAACACTAAAAATACATATTGTACGTGCCTGAAGACGCACAGAACCTTGAAATAAAAGGTTTCGCACCAAAAAACACATGGGTGAAAGCCCTATTTTAAGGCTCTGAGTGTTTGCAGACATGTACAACAGGTATGTTTACATTATAACGTTTTTAATGAAATCATGTTTCTCTCGACGAGAAAATGCGTTTAAAGCAAAAAAAAGGATTCACTCTGTCTGGCATTGGACCAAGCTACCAACACCCTAAACAATGATCAGAACTGGTGAAATTACACTTTGACATAGGGAGAAAACACATAACTCTTAAGGATGTGTTGCAGACTTGTTCAATAGATTCATTATCTTTTGTTTTGGATGAAATTGTGCTCTTCTTGTCGAGAAAATAGGTTTAACGCAATAAAAAGACTTAGTGCTTTACGCACATGGACTAGGTTACCAAACTTAAAAAATGTGAAATAATGAAGCCGGGAGTCGTTTTTATTGTTTACAAACACATTTCCTTGACCAGATTATGCCTTTTTAAAAACAGTCATTTTCCCATGGCAAGGAGACACTCATTTTCTGTGAGAAAATGCATTTAAAAGGAGGAATTTCATCAGAAACACTAAAAATACATATTGTACGTGCCTGAAGACGCACAGAACCTTGAAATAAAAGGTTTCGCACCAAAAAACACATGGGTGAAAGCCCTATTTTAAGGCTCTGAGTGTTTGCAGACATGTACAACAGGTATGTTTACATTATAACGTTTTTAATGAAATCATGTTTCTCTCGACGAGAAAATGCGTTTAAAGCAATAAAAAGGATTCACTCTGTCTGGCATTGGACCAAGCTACCAACACCCTAAACAATGATCAGAATTGGTGAAATTACACTTTGACATTGGGAGAAAACACGTAACTCTTAAGGATGTGTTGCAGACTTGTTCAATAGATTCATTTTCTTTTTTTTTGATGAAATTGTGCTCTTCTTGTCGAGAAAATGCGTTTAACGCAATAAAAAGATTTAGCGCTTTACGCACATGGACTAGGTTACCAAATTTAAAAAATGTGAAATAATAAAGCCGGGAGTCGTTTTTATTGTTTACAAACACATTTCCTTGACCAGAATATGCTTTTTCTTAAAAGCCATTTTCCCATGGCTAGGAGACACTCATTTTCTGTGAGAAAATGCATTTAAAAGGAGGAATTTCATCAGAAACACTAAAAATACATATTGTACGTGCCTGAAGACGCACAGAACCTTTAAATAAAAGGTTTCGCACCAAAAACACATTGGTGAAAGCCCTATTTTAAGGCTCTGAGTGTTTGCAGACATGTACAACAGGTATGTTTACATTATAACGTTTTTAATGAAATCATGTTTCTCTCGACGAGAAAATGCGTTTAAAGCAAAAAAAAGGATTCACTCTGTCTGGCATTGGACCAAGCTACCAACACCCTAAACAATGATCAGAACTGGTGAAATTACACTTTGACATAGGGAGAAAACACATAACTCTTAAGGATGTGTTGCAGACTTGTTCAATAGATTCATTATCTTTTGTTTTGGATGAAATTGTGCTCTTCTTGTCGAGAAAATGCGTTTAACGCAATAAAAAGACTTAGTGCTTTACGCACATGGACTAGGTTACCAAACTTAAAAAATGTGAAATAATGAAGCCGGGAGTCGTTTTTATTGTTTACAAACACATTTCCTTGACCAGATTATGCCTTTTTAAAAACAGTCATTTTCCCATGGCAAGGAGACACTCATTTTCTGTGAGAAAATGCATTTAAAAGGAGGAATTTCATCAGAAACACTAAAAATACATATTGTACGTGCCTGAAGACGCACAGAACCTTGAAATAAAAGGTTTCGCACCAAAAAACACATGGGTGAAAGCCCTATTTTAAGGCTCTGAGTGTTTGCAGACATGTACAACAGGTATGTTTACATTATAACGTTTTAAATGAAATCATGTTTCTCTCGACGAGAAAATGCGTTTAAAGCAATAAAAAGGATTCACTCTGTCTGGCATTGGACCAAGCTACCAACACCCTAAACAATGATCAGAACTGGTGAAATTACACTTTGACATTGGGAGAAAACACGTAACTCTTAAGGATGTGTTGCAGACTTGTTCAATAGATTCATTATCTTTTGTTTTGGATGAAATTGTGCTCTTCTTGTCGAGAAAATGCATTTAACGCAATAAAAAGATTTAGTGCTTTACGCACATGGACTAGGTTACCAAATTTAAAAAATGTGAAATAATGAAGCCGGGAGTCGTTTTTATTGTTTACAAACACATTTCCTTGACCAGATTATGCCTTTTTAAAAACAGTCATTTTCCCATGGCAAGGAGACACTCATTTTCTGTGAGAAAATCATTTAAAAGGAGGAATGCCATCAACGCTAAAAATACATAATGTACGTGTCTGAAAACGCACAGAACATGAAATAGTAGCTTTCTTACCAAGAAACACATGGTTGAAAAACCTATTTTAACCATCTGAGTGTTTGCAGACATGTACAACAGTTATTCTTAAACTATAACGTTTTCAATGAAATCATGTTTCTCATGAGGAGATAAACCGTTTAAAGCAATAAAAACGATTTTCACTGTGTCTGGCATTTTTTCCAAGCCACCAACTAGCTAAACAATGATCAGAACTGGTGCAATTACACATTGACATTGGGTGAAAACACGTAACTCTTAAGGATGTGTTGCAGACTTGTTCAATAGATTCATTTTCTTTTGTTTTTGATGAAATTGTGCTTTTCATGTCGAGAAAATGCGTTTAACGCAATAAAAAGATTTAGTGCTTTACGCACATGGTCTAGGTTACCAAATTTAAAAAATGTGAAATAATGAAGCCGGGAGTCGTTTTTATTGTTTACAAACACATTTCCTTGACCAGAATATGCTTTTTCTTAAAAGCCATTTTCCCATGGCTAGGAGACACTCATTTTCTGTGAGAAAATGCATTTAAAAGGAGGAATTTCATCAGAAAAACTAAAAATACATATTGTGCGTGCCTGAAGACGCACAGAACCTTGAAATAAAAGGTTTCGCACCAAAAAACACATGGGTGAAAGCCCTATTTTAAGGCTCTGAGTGTTTGCAGATATGTACAACAGGTATGTTTAAATTATTACGTTTTTAATGAAATCATGTTTCTCTCGACGAGAAAATGCGTTTAAAGCAAAAAAAAAGGATTCACTCTGTCTGGCATTGGACCAAGCTACCAACAACCTAAACAATGATCAGAACTGGTGAAATTACACTTTGACATTGGGAGAAAACACATAACTCTTAAGGATGTGTTGCAGACTTGTTCAACAGATTCATTATCTTTTGTTTTGGATGAAATTGTGCTCTTCTTGTCGAGAAAATGCGTTTAACGCAATAAAAAGATTTAGTGCTTTACGCACATGGACTAGTTTACCAAATTTAAAAAATGTGAAATAATAAAGCCGGGAGTCGTTTTTATTGTTTACAAACACATTTCCTTGACCAGAATTTGCTTTTTCTTAAAAGCCATTTTCCCATGGCTAGGAGACACTCATTTTCTGTGAGAAAATGCATTTAAAAGGAGGAATTTCATCAGAAACACTAAAAATACATATTGTACGTGCCTGAAGACGCACAGAACCTTGAAATAAAAGGTTTCGCACCAAAAAACACATGGGTGAAAGCCCTATTTTAAGGCTCTGAGTGTTTGCAGACATGTACAACAGGTATGTTTACATTATAACGTTTTAAATGAAATCATGTTTCTCTCGACGAGAAAATGCGTTTAAAGCAATAAAAAGGATTCACTCTGTCTGGCATTGGACCAAGCTACCAACACCCTAAACAATGATCAGAACTGGTGAAATTACACTTTGACATTGGGAGAAAACACGTAACTCTTAAGGATGTGTTGCAGACTTGTTCAATAGATTCATTATCTTTTGTTTTGGATGAAATTGTGCTCTTGTTGTCGAGAAAATGCGTTTAACGCAATAAAAAGATTTAGTGCTTTACGCACATGGACTAGGTTACCAAATTTAAAAAATGTGAAATAATGAAGCCGGGAGTCGTTTTTATTGTTTACAAACACATTTCCTTGACCAGATTATGCCTTTTTAAAAACAGTCATTTTCCCATGGCAAGGAGACACTCATTTTCTGTGAGAAAATCATTTAAAAGGAGGAATGCCATCAACGCTAAAAATACATAATGTACGTGTCTGAAAACGCACAGAACATGAAATAGTAGCTTTCTTACCAAGAAACACATGGTTGAAAAACCTATTTTAACCATCTGAGTGTTTGCAGACATGTACAACAGTTATTCTTAAACTATAACGTTTTCAATGAAATCATGTTTCTCATGAGGAGATAAACCGTTTAAAGCAATAAAAACGATTTTCACTGTGTCTGGCATTTTTTCCAAGCCACCAACTAGCTAAACAATGATCAGAACTGGTGCAATTACACATTGACATTGGGTGAAAACACGTAACTCTTAAGGATGTGTTGCAGACTTGTTCAATATATTCATTTTCTTTTGTTTTTGATGAAATTGTGCTTTTCATGTCGAGAAAATGCGTTTAACGCAATAAAAAGATTTAGTGCTTTACGCACATGGTCTAGGTTACCAAATTTAAAAAATGTGAAATAATGAAGCCGGGAGTCGTTTTTATTGTTTACAAACACATTTCCTTGACCAGAATATGCTTTTTCTTAAAAGCCATTTTCCCATGGCTAGGAGACACTCATTTTCTGTGAGAAAATGCATTTAAAAGGAGGAATTTCATCAGAAAAACTAAAAATACATATTGTGCGTGCCTGAAGACGCACAGAACCTTGAAATAAAAGGTTTCGCACCAAAAAACACATGGGTGAAAGCCCTATTTTAAGGCTCTGAGTGTTTGCAGATATGTACAACAGGTATGTTTAAATTATTACGTTTTTAATGAAATCATGTTTCTCTCGACGAGAAAATGCGTTTAAAGCAAAAAAAAAAGGATTCACTCTGTCTGGCATTGGACCAAGCTACCAACAACCTAAACAATGATCAGAACTGGTGAAATTACACTTTGACATTGGGAGAAAACACATAACTCTTAAGGATATGTTGCAGACTTGTTCAACAGATTCATTATCTTTTGTTTTGGATGAAATTGTGCTCTTCTTGTCGAGAAAATGCGTTTAACGCAATAAAAAGATTTAGTGCTTTACGCACATGGACTAGTTTAACAAATTTAAAAAATGTGAAATAATAAAGCCGGGAGTCGTTTTTATTGTTTACAAACACATTTCCTTTGACCAGAATTTGCTTTTTCTTAAAAGCCATTTTCCCATGGCTAGGAGACACTCATTCTCTGTGAGAAAATGCATTTAAAAGGAGGAATTTCATCAGAAACACTAAAAATACATATTGTACGTGCCTGAAGACGCACAGAACCTTGAAATAAAAGGTTTCGCACCAAAAAACACATGGGTGAAAGCCCTATTTTAAGGCTCTGAGTGTTTGCAGATATGTACAACAGGTATGTTTACATTATAACGTTTTTAATGAAATCATGTTTCTCTCGACGAGAAAATGCGTTTAAAGCAAAAAAAAGGATTCACTCTGTCTGGCATTGGACCAAGCTACCAACACCCTAAACAATGATCAGAACTGGTGAAATTACACTTTGACATTGGGAGAAAACACATAACTCTTAAGGATGTGTTGCAGACTTGTTCAATAGATTCATTATCTTTTGTTTTGGATGAAATTGTGCTCTTCTTGTCGAAAAAATGCGTTTAACGCAATAAAAAGATTTAGTGCTTTACGCACATGGACTAGGTTACCAAATTTAAAAAATGTGAAATAATGAAGCCGGGAGTCGTTTTTATTGTTTACAAACACATTTCCTTGACCAGATTATGACTTTTTAAAAACAGTCATTTTCCCATGGCAAGGAGACACTCATTTTCTGTGAGAAAATCATTTAAAAGGAGGAATTTCATCAACGCTAAAAATACATAATGTACGTGTCTGAAAACGCACAGAACATGAAATAGTAGCTTTCTTACCAAGAAACACATGGTTGAAAAACCTATTTTAACGATCTGAGTGTTTGCAGACATGTACAACAGTTATTCTTAAACTATAACGTTTTCAATGAAATCATGTTTCTCATGAGGAGATAAACCGTTTAAAGCAATAAAAACGATTCACTGTGTCTGGCATTTTGACCAAGCCACCAACTAGCTAAACAATGATCAGAACTGGTGCAATTACACATTGACATTGGGTGAAAACACGAAACTCTTAAGGATGTGTTGCAGACTTGTTGAATAGATTCATTTTCTTTTGTTTTTGATGAAATTGTGCTTTTCATGTCGAGAAAATGCGTTTAACGCAATAAAAAGATTTAGTGCTTTACGCACATGGACTAGGTTACCAAATTTAAAAAAATGTGAAATAATGAAGCCGGGTGTCGTTTTTATTGTTTACAAACACATTTCCTTGACCAGATTATGCCTTTTAAAAACAGTCATTTTCCCATGGCAAGGAGACACTCATTTTCTGTGAGAAAATGCATTTAAAAGGAGGAATTTCATCAGAAACACTAAAAATACATATTGTACGTGCCTGAAGACGCACAGAACCTTGAAATAAAAGGTTTCGCACCAAAAAACACATGGGTGAAAGCCCTATTTTAAGGCTCTGAGTGTTTGCAGACATGTACAACAGGTATGTTTACATTATAACGTTTTTAATGAAATCATGTTTCTCTCGACGAGAAAATGCGCTTAAAGCAATAAAAAGGATTCACTCTGTCTGGCATTGGACCAAGCTACCAACACCCTAAACAATGATCAGAATTGGTGAAATTACACTTTGACATTGGGAGAAAACACGTAACTCTTAAGGATGTGTTGCAGACTTGTTCAATAGATTCATTTTCTTTTTTTTTTGGATGAAATTGTGCTCTTCTTGTCGAGAAAATGCGTTTAACGCAATAAAAAGATTTAGTGCTTTACGCACATGGACTAGGTTACCAAATTTAAAAAATGTGAAATAATAAAGCCGGGAGTCGTTTTTATTGTTTACAAACACATTTCCTTGACCAGAATATGCTTTTTCTTAAAAGCCATTTTCCCATGGCTAGGAGACACTCATTTTCTGTGAGAAAATGCATTTAAAAGGAGGAATTTCATCAGAAAAACTAAAAATACATATTGTACGTGACTGAAAACGCACAGAACATGAAATAGTAGCTTTCTTACCGAGAAACACATGGTTGAAAAACCTATTTTAACGATCTGAGTGTTTGCAGACATGTACAAGTTATTCTTAAACTATAACGTTTTCAATGAAATCATGTTTCTCATGAGGAGATAAACCGTTTAAAGCAATAAAAACGATTCGCTGTGTCTCGCATTTTGACCAAGCCACCAACTAGCTAAACAATGATCAGAACTGGTGCAATTACACATTGACATTGGGTGAAAACACGTAACTCTTAAGGATGTGTTGCAGACTTGTTCAATATATTCATTTTCTTTTGTTTTTGATGAAATTGTGCTTTTCATGTCGAGAAAATGCGTTTAACGCAATAAAAAGATTTAGTGCTTTACGCACATGGTCTAGGTTACCAAATTTAAAAAATGTGAAATAATGAAGCCGGGAGTCGTTTTTATTGTTTACAAACACATTTCCTTGACCAGAATATGCTTTTTCTTAAAAGCCATTTTCCCATGGCTAGGAGACACTCATTTTCTGTGAGAAAATGCATTTAAAAGGAGGAATTTCATCAGAAAAACTAAAAATACATATTGTGCGTGCCTGAAGACGCACAGAACCTTGAAATAAAAGGTTTCGCACCAAAAAACACATGGGTGAAAGCCCTATTTTAAGGCTCTGAGTGTTTGCAGATATGTACAACAGGTATGTTTAAATTATTACGTTTTTAATGAAATCATGTTTCTCTCGACGAGAAAATGCGTTTAAAGCAAAAAAAAAAGGATTCACTCTGTCTGGCATTGGACCAAGCTACCAACAACCTAAACAATGATCAGAACTGGTGAAATTACACTTTGACATTGGGAGAAAACACATAACTCTTAAGGATATGTTGCAGACTTGTTCAACAGATTCATTATCTTTTGTTTTGGATGAAATTGTGCTCTTCTTGTCGAGAAAATGCGTTTAACGCAATAAAAAGATTTAGTGCTTTACGCACATGGACTAGTTTAACAAATTTAAAAAATGTGAAATAATAAAGCCGGGAGTCGTTTTTATTGTTTACAAACACATTTCCTTTGACCAGAATTTGCTTTTTCTTAAAAGCCATTTTCCCATGGCTAGGAGACACTCATTCTCTGTGAGAAAATGCATTTAAAAGGAGGAATTTCATCAGAAACACTAAAAATACATATTGTACGTGCCTGAAGACGCACAGAACCTTGAAATAAAAGGTTTCGCACCAAAAAACACATGGGTGAAAGCCCTATTTTAAGGCTCTGAGTGTTTGCAGATATGTACAACAGGTATGTTTACATTATAACGTTTTTAATGAAATCATGTTTCTCTCGACGAGAAAATGCGTTTAAAGCAAAAAAAAGGATTCACTCTGTCTGGCATTGGACCAAGCTACCAACACCCTAAACAATGATCAGAACTGGTGAAATTACACTTTGACATTGGGAGAAAACACATAACTCTTAAGGATGTGTTGCAGACTTGTTCAATAGATTCATTATCTTTTGTTTTGGATGAAATTGTGCTCTTCTTGTCGAAAAAATGCGTTTAACGCAATAAAAAGATTTAGTGCTTTACGCACATGGACTAGGTTACCAAATTTAAAAAATGTGAAATAATGAAGCCGGGAGTCGTTTTTATTGTTTACAAACACATTTCCTTGACCAGATTATGACTTTTTAAAAACAGTCATTTTCCCATGGCAAGGAGACACTCATTTTCTGTGAGAAAATCATTTAAAAGGAGGTATTTCATCAACGCTAAAAATACATAATGTACGTGTCTGAAAACGCACAGAACATGAAATAGTAGCTTTCTTACCAAGAAACACATGGTTGAAAAACCTATTTTAACGATCTGAGTGTTTGCAGACATGTACAACAGTTATTCTTAAACTATAACGTTTTCAATGAAATCATGTTTCTCATGAGGAGATAAACCGTTTAAAGCAATAAAAACGATTCACTGTGTCTGGCATTTTGACCAAGCCACCAACTAGCTAAACAATGATCAGAACTGGTGCAATTACACATTGACATTGGGTGAAAACACGAAACTCTTAAGGATGTGTTGCAGACTTGTTGAATAGATTCATTTTCTTTTGTTTTTGATGAAATTGTGCTTTTCATGTCGAGAAAATGCGTTTAACGCAATAAAAAGATTTAGTGCTTTACGCACATGGACTAGGTTACCAAATTTAAAAAAATGTGAAATAATGAAGCCGGGTGTCGTTTTTATTGTTTACAAACACATTTCCTTGACCAGATTATGCCTTTTAAAAACAGTCATTTTCCCATGGCAAGGAGACACTCATTTTCTGTGAGAAAATGCATTTAAAAGGAGGAATTTCATCAGAAACACTAAAAATACATATTGTACGTGCCTGAAGACGCACAGAACCTTGAAATAAAAGGTTTCGCACCAAAAAACACATGGGTGAAAGCCCTATTTTAAGGCTCTGAGTGTTTGCAGACATGTACAACAGGTATGTTTACATTATAACGTTTTTAATGAAATCATGTTTCTCTCGACGAGAAAATGCGCTTAAAGCAATAAAAAGGATTCACTCTGTCTGGCATTGGACCAAGCTACCAACACCCTAAACAATGATCAGAATTGGTGAAATTACACTTTGACATTGGGAGAAAACACGTAACTCTTAAGGATGTGTTGCAGACTTGTTCAATAGATTCATTTTCTTTTTTTTTTTGATGAAATTGTGCTCTTCTTGTCGAGAAAATGCGTTTAACGCAATAAAAAGATTTAGTGCTTTACGCACATGGACTAGGTTACCAAATTTAAAAAATGTGAAATAATAAAGCCGGGAGTCGTTTTTATTGTTTACAAACACATTTCCTTGACCAGAATATGCTTTTTCTTAAAAGCCATTTTCCCATGGCTAGGAGACACTCATTTTCTGTGAGAAAATGCATTTAAAAGGAGGAATTTCATCAGAAAAACTAAAAATACATATTGTACGTGACTGAAAACGCACAGAACATGAAATAGTAGCTTTCTTACCGAGAAACACATGGTTGAAAAACCTATTTTAACGATCTGAGTGTTTGCAGACATGTACAAGTTATTCTTAAACTATAACGTTTTCAATGAAATCATGTTTCTCATGAGGAGATAAACCGTTTAAAGCAATAAAAACGATTCGCTGTGTCTCGCATTTTGACCAAGCCACCAACTAGCTAAACAATGATCAGAACTGATGCAATTACACATTGACATTGGGTGAAAACACGTAACTCTTAAGGATGTGTTGCAGACTTGTTCAATAGATTCATTTTCTTTTGTTTTTGATGAAATTGTGCTTTTCATGTCGAGAAAATGCGTTTAACGCAATAAAAAGATTTAGTGCTTTACGCACATGGAATAGGTTACCAAATTTAAAAAAATGTGAAATAATGAAGGCGGGAGTCGTTTTTATTGTTTACAAACACATTTCCTTGACCAGATTATGCCTTTTTAAAAACAGTCATTTTCCCATGGTAAGGAGACACTCATTTTCTGTGAGAAAATGCATTTAAAAGGAGGAATTTCATCAGAAACACTAAAAATAAATATTGTACGTGCCTGAAGACGCACAGAACCTTGAAATAAAAGGTTTCGCACCAAAAAACACATGGGTGAAAGCCCTATTTTAAGGCTCTGAGTGTTTGCAGATATGTACAACAGGTATGTTTACATTATAACGTTTTTAATGAAATCATGTTTCTCTCGACGAGAAAATGCGTTTAAAGCAATAAAAAGGATTCACTCTGTCTGGCATTGGACCAAGCTACCAACACCCTAAACAATGATCAGAACTGGTGAAATTACACTTTGACATTGGGAGAAAACACATAACTCTTAAGGATGTGTTGCAGACTTGTTCAATAGATTCATTATCTTTTGTTTTGGATGAAATTGTGCTCTTCTTGTCGAGAAAATGCGTTTAACGCAATAAAAAGACTTAGTGCTTTACGCACATGGACTAGGTTACCAAATTTAAAAAATGTGAAATAATGAAGCCGGGAGTCGTTTTTATTGTTTACAAACACATTTCCTTGACCAGATTATGACTTTTTAAAAACAGTCATTTTCCCATGGCAAGGAGACACTCATTTTCTGTGAGAAAATCATTTAAAAGGAGGAATTTCATCAACGCTAAAAATACATAATGTACGTGTCTGAAAACGCACAGAACATGAAATAGTAGCTTTCTTACCAAGAAACACATGGTTGAAAAACCTATTTTAACGATCTGAGTGTTTGCAGACATGTACAACAGTTATTCTTAAACTATAACGTTTTCAATGAAATCATGTTTCTCAATGAGGAGATAAACCGTTTAAAGCAATAAAAACGATTCACTGTGTCTGGCATTTTGACCAAGCCACCAACTAGCTAAACAATGATCAGAACTGGTGCAATTACACATTGACATTGGGTGAAAACACGTAACTCTTAAGGATGTGTTGCAGACGTGTTCAATAGATTCATTTTCTTTTGTTTTGGATGAAATTGTGCTCTTCTTGTCGAGAAAATGCGTTTAACGCAATAAAAAGATTTAGTGCTTTACGCACATGGTCTAGGTTACCAAATTTAAAAAAATGTGAAATAATAAAGCCGGGAGTCGTTTTTATTGTTTACAAACACATTTCCTTGACCAGAATATGCTTTTTCTTAAAAGCCATTTTCCCATGGCTAGGAGACACTCATTTTCTGTGAGAAAATGCATTTAAAAGGAGGAATTTCATCAGAAAAACTAAAAATACATATTGTACGTGTCTGAAAACGCACAGAACATGAAATAGTAGCTTTCTTACCGAGAAACACATGGTTGAAAAACCTATTTTAACGATCTGAGTGTTTGCAGACATGTACAAGTTATTCTTAAACTATAACGTTTTCAATGAAATCATGTTTCTCATGAGGAGATAAACCGTTTAAAGCAATAAAAACGATTCACTGTGTCTGGCATTTTGACCAAGCCACCAACTAGCTAAACAATGATCAGAACTGATGCAATTACACATTGACATTGGGTGAAAACACGTAACTCTTAAGGATGTGTTGCAGACTTGTTCAATAGATTCATTTTCTTTTGTTTTTGATGAAATTGTGCTTTTCATGTCGAGAAAATGCGTTTAACGCAATAAAAAGATTTAGTGCTTTACGCACATGGAATAGGTTACCAAATTTAAAAAAAAAGTGAAATAATGAAGGCGGGAGTCGTTTTTATTGTTTACAAACACATTTCCTTGACCAGATTATGCCTTTTTAAAACAGTCATTTTCCCATGGCTAGGAGACACTCATTCTCTGTGAGAAAATGCATTTAAAAGGAGGAATTTCATCAGAAACACTAAAAATACATATTGTACGTGCCTGAAGACGCACAGAACCTTGAAATAAAAGGTTTCGCACCAAAAAACACATGGGTGAAAGCCCTATTTTAAGGCTCTGAGTGTTTGCAGACATGTACAACAGGTATGTTTACATTATAACGTTTTTAATGAAATCATGTTTCTCTCGACGAGAAAATGCGTTTAAAGCAATAAAAACGATTCACTCTGTCTGGCATTGGACCAAGCTACCAACAACCTAAACAATGATCAGAACTGGTGCAATTACACTTTGACATTGTGTGAAAACACGTAACTCTTAAGGATATATTGCAGACTTGTTGACTAGATTCATTATCTTTTGTTTTTGATGAAATTGTGCTTTTCATGTCGAGAAAATGCGTTTAACGCAATAAAAAGATTTAGTGCTTTACGCACATGGACTAGGTTACCAAATTTAAAAAATGTGAAATAATAAAGCCGGGAGTCGTTTTTATTGTTTACAAACACATTTCCTTGACCAGAATATGCTTTTTCTTAAAAGCCATTTTCCCATGGCTAGGAGACACTCATTCTCTGTGAGAAAATCATTTAAAAGGAGGAATTTCATCAACGCTAAAAATACATAATGTACGTGTCTGAAAACGCACAGAACTTGAAATAGTAGCTTTCTTACCAAGAAACACATGGTTGAAAAACCTATTTTAACGATCTGAGTATTTGCAGACATGTACAACAGTTATTCTTAAACTATAACGTTTTCAATGAAATCATGTTTCTCATGAGGAGATAAACCGTTTAAAGCAATAAAAACGATTTTCACTGTGTCTGGCATTTTTTCCAAGCCACCAACTAGCTAAACAATGATCAGAACTGGTGCAATTACACATTGACATTGGGTGAAAACACGTAACTCTTAAGGATGTGTTGCAGACTTGTTCAATAGATTCATTTTCTTTTGTTTTTGATGAAATTGTGCTTTTCATGTCGAGAAAATGCGTTTAACGCAATAAAAAGATTTAGTGCTTTACGCACATGGTCTAGGTTACCAAATTTAAAAAATGTGAAATAATGAAGCCGGGAGTCGTTTTTATTGTTTACAAACACATTTCCTTGACCAGAATATGCTTTTTCTTAAAAGCCATTTTCCCATGGCTAGGAGACACTCATTTTCTGTGAGAAAATGCATTTAAAAGGAGGAATTTCATCAGAAAAACTAAAAATACATATTGTGCGTGCCTGAAGACGCACAGAACCTTGAAATAAAAGGTTTCGCACCAAAAAACACATGGGTGAAAGCCCTATTTTAAGGCTCTGAGTGTTTGCAGATATGTACAACAGGTATGTTTAAATTATTACGTTTTTAATGAAATCATGTTTCTCTCGACGAGAAAATGCGTTTACAGCAATAAAAAGGATTCACTCTGTCTGGCATTGGACCAAGCTACAAACACCCTAAACAATGATCAGAACTGGTGAAATTACACTTTGACATTGGGAGAAAACACGTAACTCTTAAGGATGTGTTGCAGACTTGTTCAATAGATTCATTATCTTTTGTTTTGGATGAAATTGTGCTCTTCTTGTCGAGAAAATGCGTTTAACGCAATAAAAAGATTTAGTGCTTTACGCACATGGACTAGGTTACCAAATTTAAAAAATGTGAAATAATGAAGGCGGGAGTCGTTTTTATTGTTTACAAACACATTTCCTTGACCAGATTATGCCTTTTTAAAAACAGTCATTTTCCCATGGCAAGGAGACACTCATTTTCTGTGAGAAAATCATTTAAAAGGAGGAATGCCATCAACGCTAAAAATACATAATGTACGTGTCTGAAAACGCACAGAACACGAAATAGTAGCTTTCTTACCAAGAAACACATGGTTGAAAAACCTATTTTAACCATCTGAGTGTTTGCAGACATGTACAACAGTTATTCTTAAACTATAACGTTTTCAATGAAATCATGTTTCTCATGAGGAGATAAACCGTTTAAAGCAATAAAAACGATTTTCACTGTGTCTGGCATTTTTTCCAAGCCACCAACTAGCTAAACAATGATCAGAACTGGTGCAATTACACATTGACATTGGGTGAAAACACGTAACTCTTAAGGATGTGTTGCAGACTTGTTCAATAGATTCATTTTCTTTTGTTTTTGATGAAATTGTGCTTTTCATGTCGAGAAAATGCGTTTAACGCAATAAAAAGATTTAGTGCTTTACGCACATGGTCTAGGTTACCAAATTTAAAAAATGTGAAATAATGAAGCCGGGAGTCGTTTTTATTGTTTACAAACACATTTCCTTGACCAGAATATGCTTTTTCTTAAAAGCCATTTTCCCATGGCTAGGAGACACTCATTTTCTGTGAGAAAATGCATTTAAAAGGAGGAATTTCATCAGAAAAACTAAAAATACATATTGTGCGTGCCTGAAGACGCACAGAACCTTGAAATAAAAGGTTTCGCACCAAAAAACACATGGGTGAAAGCCCTATTTTAAGGCTCTGAGTGTTTGCAGATATGTACAACAGGTATGTTTAAATTATTACGTTTTTAATGAAATCATGTTTCTCTCGACGAGAAAATGCGTTTAAAGCAAAAAAAAGGATTCACTCTGTCTGGCATTGGACCAAGCTACCAACACCCTAAACAATGATCAGAACTGGTGAAATTACACTTTGACATTGGGAGAAAACACATAACTCTTAAGGATGTGTTGCAGACTTGTTCAATAGATTCATTATCTTTTGTTTTGGATGAAATTGTGCTCTTCTTGTCGAAAAAATGCGTTTAACGCAATAAAAAGATTTAGTGCTTTACGCACATGGACTAGGTTACCAAATTTAAAAAATGTGAAATAATGAAGCCGGGAGTCGTTTTTATTGTTTACAAACACATTTCCTTGACCAGATTATGACGTTTTAAAAACAGTCATTTTCCCATGGCAAGGAGACACTCATTTTCTGTGAGAAAAATCATTTAAAAGGAGGAATTTCATCAACGCTAAAAATACATAATGTACGTGTCTGAAAACGCACAGAACATGAAATAGTAGCTTTCTTACCAAGAAACACATGGTTGAAAAACCTATTTTAACGATCTGAGTGTTTGCAGACATGTACAACAGTTATTCTTAAACTATAACGTTTTCAATGAAATCATGTTTCTCATGAGGAGATAAACCGTTTAAACCAATAAAAACGATTCACTGTGTCTGGCATTTTGACCAAGCCACCAACTAGCTAAACAATGATCAGAACTGGTGCAATTACACATTGACATTGGGTGAAAACACGTAACTCTTAAGGATGTGTTGCAGACTTGTTGAATAGATTCATTTTCTTTTGTTTTTGATGAAATTGTGCTTTTCATGTCGAGAAAATGCGTTTAACGCAATAAAAAGATTTAGTGCTTTACGCACATGGACTAGGTTACCAAATTTAAAAAAATGTGAAATAATGAAGCCGGGTGTCGTTATTATTGTTTACAAACACATTTCCTTGACCAGATTATGCCTTTTAAAAACAGTCATTTTCCCATGGCAAGGAGACACTCATTTTCTGTGAGAAAATGCATTTAAAAGGAGGAATTTCATCAGAAACACTAAAAATACATATTGTACGTGCCTGAAGACGCACAGAACCTTGAAATAAAAGGTTTCGCACCAAAAAACACATGGGTGAAAGCCCTATTTTAAGGCTCTGAGTGTTTGCAGACATGTACAACAGGTATGTTTACATTATAACGTTTTTAATGAAATCATGTTTCTCTCGACGAGAAAATGCGTTTAAAGCAATAAAAAGGATTCACTCTGTCTGGCATTGGACCAAGCTACCAACACCCTAAACAATGATCAGAATTGGTGAAATTACACTTTGACATTGGGAGAAAACACGTAACTCTTAAGGATGTGTTGCAGACTTGTTCAATAGATTCATTTTCTTTTTTTTTGATGAAATTGTGCTCTTCTTGTCGAGAAAATGCGTTTAACGCAATAAAAAGATTTAGCGCTTTACGCACATGGACTAGGTTACCAAATTTAAAAAATGTGAAATAATAAAGCCGGGAGTCGTTTTTATTGTTTACAAACACATTTCCTTGACCAGAATATGCTTTTTCTTAAAAGCCAATTTCCCATGGCTAGGAGACACTCATTTTCTGTGAGAAAATGCATTTAAAAGGAGGAATTTCATCAGAAACACTAAAAATACATATTGTACGTGCCTGAAGACGCACAGAACCTTTAAATAAAAGGTTTCGCACCAAAAACACATGGGTGAAAGCCCTATTTTAAGGCTCTGAGTGTTTGCAGACATGTACAACAGGTATGTTTACATTATAACGTTTTTAATGAAATCATGTTTCTCTCGACGAGAAAATGCGTTTAAAGCAAAAAAAAGGATTCACTCTGTCTGGCATTGGACCAAGCTACCAACACCCTAAACAATGATCAGAACTGGTGAAATTACACTTTGACATAGGGAGAAAACACATAACTCTTAAGGATGTGTTGCAGACTTGTTCAATAGATTCATTATCTTTTGTTTTGGATGAAATTGTGCTCTTCTTGTCGAGAAAATGCGTTTAACGCAATAAAAAAACTTAGTGCTTTACGCACATGGACTAGGTTACCAAACTTAAAAAATGTGAAATAATGAAGCCGGGAGTCGTTTTTATTGTTTACAAACACATTTCCTTGACCAGATTATGCCTTTTTAAAAACAGTCATTTTCCCATGGCAAGGAGACACTCATTTTCTGTGAGAAAATGCATTTAAAAGGAGGAATTTCATCAGAAACACTAAAAATACATATTGTACGTGCCTGAAGACGCACAGAACCTTGAAATAAAAGGTTTCGCACCAAAAAACACATGGGTGAAAGCCCTATTTTAAGGCTCTGAGTGTTTGCAGACATATACAACAGGTATGTTTACATTATAACGTTTTAAATGAAATCATGTTTCTCTCGACGAGAAAATGCGTTTAAAGCAATAAAAAGGATTCACTCTGTCTGGCATTGGACCAAGCTACCAACACCCTAAACAATGATCAGAACTGGTGAAATTACACTTTGACATTGGGAGAAAACACGTAACTCTTAAGGATGTGTTGCAGACTTGTTCAATAGATTCATTATCTTTTGTTTTGGATGAAATTGTGCTCTTCTTGTCGAGAAAATGCGTTTAACGCAATAAAAAGATTTAGTGCTTTACGCACATGGACTAGGTTACCAAATTTAAAAAATGTGAAATAATGAAGCCGGGAGTCGTTTTTATTGTTTACAAACACATTTCCTTGACCAGATTATGCCTTTTTAAAAACAGTCATTTTCCCATGGCAAGGAGACACTCATTTTCTGTGAGAAAATCATTTAAAAGGAGGAAAACCATCAACGCTAAAAATACATAATGTACGTGTCTGAAAACGCACAGAACATGAAATAGTAGCTTTCTTACCAAGAAACACATGGTTGAAAAACCTATTTTAACCATCTGAGTGTTTGCAGACATGTACAACAGTTATTCTTAAACTATAACGTTTTCAATGAAATCATGTTTCTCATGAGGAGATAAACCGTTTAAAGCAATAAAAACGATTTTCACTGTGTCTGGCATTTTTTCCAAGCCACCAACTAGCTAAACAATGATCAGAACTGGTGCAATTACACATTGACATTGGGTGAAAACACGTAACTCTTAAGGATGTGTTGCAGACTTGTTCAATAGATTCATTTTCTTTTGTTTTTGATGAAATTGTGCTTTTCATGTCGAGAAAATGCGTTTAACGCAATAAAAAGATTTAGTGCTTTACGCACATGGTCTAGGTTACCAAATTTAAAAAATGTGAAATAATGAAGCCGGGAGTCGTTTTTATTGTTTACAAACACATTTCCTTGACCAGAATATGCTTTTTCTTAAAAGCCATTTTCCCATGGCTAGGAGACACTCATTTTCTGTGAGAAAATGCATTTAAAAGGAGGAATTTCATCAGAAAAACTAAAAATACATATTGTGCGTGCCTGAAGACGCACAGAACCTTGAAATAAAAGGTTTCGCACCAAAAAACACATGGGTGAAAGCCCTATTTTAAGGCTCTGAGTGTTTGCAGATATGTACAACAGGTATGTTTAAATTATTACGTTTTTAATGAAATCATGTTTCTCTCGACGAGAAAATGCGTTTAAAGCAAAAAAAAAGGATTCACTCTGTCTGGCATTGGACCAAGCTACCAACAACCTAAACAATGATCAGAACTGGTGAAATTACACTTTGACATTGGGAGAAAACACATAACTCTTAAGGATGTGTTGCAGACTTGTTCAACAGATTCATTATCTTTTGTTTTGGATGAAATTGTGCTCTTCTTGTCGAGAAAATGCGTTTAACGCAATAAAAAGATTTAGTGCTTTACGCACATGGACTAGTTTACCAAATTTAAAAAATGTGAAATAATAAAGCCGGGAGTCGTTTTTATTGTTTACAAACACATTTCCTTGACCAGAATTTGCTTTTTCTTAAAAGCCATTTTCCCATGGCTAGGAGACACTCATTTTCTGTGAGAAAATGCATTTAAAAGGAGGAATTTCATCAGAAACACTAAAAATACATATTGTACGTGCCTGAAGACGCACAGAACCTTGAAATAAAAGGTTTCGCACCAAAAAACACATGGGTGAAAGCCCTATTTTAAGGCTCTGAGTGTTTGCAGACATGTACAACAGGTATGTTTACATTATAACGTTTTAAATGAAATCATGTTTCTCTCGACGAGAAAATGCGTTTAAAGCAATAAAAAGGATTCACTCTGTCTGGCATTGGACCAAGCTACCAACAACCTAAACAATGATCAGAACTGGTGAAATTACACTTTGACATTGGGAGAAAACACATAACTCTTAAGGATGTGTTGCAGACTTGTTCAACAGATTCATTATCTTTTGTTTTGGATGAAATTGTGCTCTTCTTGTCGAGAAAATGCGTTTAACGCAATAAAAAGATTTAGTGCTTTACGCACATGGACTAGGTTACCAAATTTAAAAAATGTGAAATAATGAAGCCGGGAGTCGTTTTTATTGTTTACAAACACATTTCCTTGACCAGATTATGCCTTTTTAAAAACAGTCATTTTCCCATGGCAAGGAGACACTCATTTTCTGTGAGAAAATCATTTAAAAGGAGGAATGCCATCAACGCTAAAAATACATAATGTACGTGTCTGAAAACGCACAGAACATGAAATAGTAGCTTTCTTACCAAGAAACACATGGTTGAAAAACCTATTTTAACCATCTGAGTGTTTGCAGACATGTACAACAGTTATTCTTAAACTATAACGTTTTCAATGAAATCATGTTTCTCATGAGGAGATAAACCGTTTAAAGCAATAAAAACGATTTTCACTGTGTCTGGCATTTTTTCCAAGCCACCAACTAGCTAAACAATGATCAGAACTGGTGCAATTACACATTGACATTGGGTGAAAACACGTAACTCTTAAGGATGTGTTGCAGACTTGTTCAATAGATTCATTTTCTTTTGTTTTTGATGAAATTGTGCTTTTCATGTCGAGAAAATGCGTTTAACGCAATAAAAAGATTTAGTGCTTTACGCACATGGTCTAGGTTACCAAATTTAAAAAATGTGAAATAATGAAGCCGGGAGTCGTTTTTATTGTTTACAAACACATTTCCTTGACCAGAATATGCTTTTTCTTAAAAGCCATTTTCCCATGGCTAGGAGACACTCATTTTCTGTGAGAAAATGCATTTAAAAGGAGGAATTTCATCAGAAAAACTAAAAATACATATTGTGCGTGCCTGAAGACGCACAGAACCTTGAAATAAAAGGTTTCGCACCAAAAAACACATGGGTGAAAGCCCTATTTTAAGGCTCTGAGTGTTTGCAGATATGTACAACAGGTATGTTTAAATTATTACGTTTTTAATGAAATCATGTTTCTCTCGACGAGAAAATGCGTTTAAAGCAAAAAAAAAGGATTCACTCTGTCTGGCATTGGACCAAGCTACCAACACCCTAAACAATGATCAGAACTGGTGAAATTACACTTTGACATTGGGAGAAAACACATAACTCTTAAGGATGTGTTGCAGACTTGTTCAATAGATTCATTATCTTTTGTTTTGGATGAAATTGTGCTCTTCTTGTCGAAAAAATGCGTTTAACGCAATAAAAAGATTTAGTGCTTTACGCACATGGACTAGGTTACCAAATTTAAAAAATGTGAAATAATGAAGCCGGGAGTCGTTTTTATTGTTTACAAACACATTTCCTTGACCAGATTATGACTTTTTAAAAACAGTCATTTTCCCATGGCAAGGAGACACTCATTTTCTGTGAGAAAATCATTTAAAAGGAGGAATTTCATCAACGCTAAAAATACATAATGTACGTGTCTGAAAACGCACAGAACATGAAATAGTAGCTTTCTTACCAAGAAACACATGGTTGAAAAACCTATTTTAACGATCTGAGTGTTTGCAGACATGTACAACAGTTATTCTTAAACTATAACGTTTTCAATGAAATCATGTTTCTCATGAGGAGATAAACCGTTTAAAGCAATAAAAACGATTCACTGTGTCTGGCATTTTGACCAAGCCACCAACTAGCTAAACAATGATCAGAACTGGTGCAATTACACATTGACATTGGGTGAAAACACGTAACTCTTAAGGATGTGTTGCAGACTTGTTGAATAGATTCATTTTCTTTTGTTTTTGATGAAATTGTGCTTTTCATGTCGAGAAAATGCGTTTAACGCAATAAAAAGATTTAGTGCTTTACGCACATGGACTAGGTTACCAAATTTAAAAAAATGTGAAATAATGAAGCCGGGTGTCGTTTTTATTGTTTACAAACACATTTCCTTGACCAGATTATGCCTTTTAAAAACAGTCATTTTCCCATGGCAAGGAGACACTCATTTTCTGTGAGAAAATGCATTTAAAAGGAGGAATTTCATCAGAAACACTAAAAATACATATTGTACGTGCCTGAAGACGCACAGAACCTTGAAATAAAAGGTTTCGCACCAAAAAACACATGGGTGAAAGCCCTATTTTAAGGCTCTGAGTGTTTGCAGACATGTACAACAGGTATGTTTACATTATAACGTTTTTAATGAAATCATGTTTCTCTCGACGAGAAAATGCGCTTAAAGCAATAAAAAGGATTCACTCTGTCTGGCATTGGACCAAGCTACCAACACCCTAAACAATGATCAGAATTGGTGAAATTACACTTTGACATTGGGAGAAAACACGTAACTCTTAAGGATGTGTTGCAGACTTGTTCAATAGATTCATTTTCTTTTTTTTTTGATGAAATTGTGCTCTTCTTGTCGAGAAAATGCGTTTAACGCAATAAAAAGATTTAGTGCTTTACGCACATGGACTAGGTTACCAAATTTAAAAAATGTGAAATAATAAAGCCGGGAGTCGTTTTTATTGTTTACAAACACATTTCCTTGACCAGAATATGCTTTTTCTTAAAAGCCATTTTCCCATGGCTAGGAGACACTCATTTTCTGTGAGAAAATGCATTTAAAAGGAGGAATTTCATCAGAAAAACTAAAAATACATATTGTACGTGTCTGAAAACGCACAGAACATGAAATAGTAGCTTTCTTACCGAGAAACACATGGTTGAAAAACCTATTTTAACGATCTGAGTGTTTGCAGACATGTACAAGTTATTCTTAAACTATAACGTTTTCAATGAAATCATGTTTCTCATGAGGATATAAACCGTTTAAAGCAATAAAAACGATTCGCTGTGTCTCGCATTTTGACCAAGCCACCAACTAGCTAAACAATGATCAGAACTGATGCAATTACACATTGACATTGGGTGAAAACACGTAACTCTTAAGGATGTGTTGCAGACTTGTTCAATAGATTCATTTTCTTTTGTTTTTGATGAAATTGTGCTTTTCATGTCGAGAAAATGCGTTTAACGCAATAAAAAGATTTAGTGCTTTACGCACATGGAATAGGTTACCAAATTTAAAAAAATGTGAAATAATGAAGGCGGGAGTCGTTTTTATTGTTTACAAACACATTTCCTTGACCAGATTATGCCTTTTTAAAAACAGTCATTTTCCCATGGTAAGGAGACACTCATTTTCTGTGAGAAAATGCATTTAAAAGGAGGAATTTCATCAGAAACACTAAAAATAAATATTGTACGTGCCTGAAGACGCACAGAACCTTGAAATAAAAGGTTTCGCACCAAAAAACACATGGGTGAAAGCCCTATTTTAAGGCTCTGAGTGTTTGCAGATATGTACAACAGGTATGTTTACATTATAACGTTTTTAATGAAATCATGTTTCTCTCGACGAGAAAATGCGTTTAAAGCAATAAAAAGGATTCACTCTGTCTGGCATTGGACCAAGCTACCAACACCCTAAACAATGATCAGAACTGGTGAAATTACACTTTGACATTGGGAGAAAACACATAACTCTTAAGGATGTGTTGCAGACTTGTTCAATAGATTCATTATCTTTTGTTTTGGATGAAATTGTGCTCTTCTTGTCGAAAAAATGCGTTTAACGCAATAAAAAGATTTAGTGCTTTACGCACATGGACTAGGTTACCAAATTTAAAAAATGTGAAATAATGAAGCCGGGAGTCGTTTTTATTGTTTACAAACACATTTCCTTGACCAGATTATGACTTTTTAAAAACAGTCATTTTCCCATGGCAAGGAGACACTCATTTTCTGTGAGAAAATCATTTAAAAGGAGGAATTTCATCAACGCTAAAAATACATAATGTACGTGTCTGAAAACGCACAGAACATGAAATAGTAGCTTTCTTACCAAGAAACACATGGTTCAAAAACCTATTTTAACGATCTGAGTGTTTGCAGACATGTACAACAGTTATTCTTAAACTATAACGTTTTCAATGAAATCATGTTTCTCATGAGGAGATAAACCGTTTAAAGCAATAAAAACGATTCACTGTGTCTGGCATTTTGACCAAGCCACCAACTAGCTAAACAATGATCAGAACTGGTGCAATTACACATTGACATTGGGTGAAAACACGTAACTCTTAAGGATGTGTTGCAGACTTGTTGAATAGATTCATTTTCTTTTGTTTTTGATGAAATTGTGCTTTTCATGTCGAGAAAATGCGTTTAACGCAATAAAAAGATTTAGTGCTTTACGCACATGGACTAGGTTACCAAATTTAAAAAAATGTGAAATAATGAAGCCGGGTGTCGTTTTTATTGTTTACAAACACATTTCCTTGACCAGATTATGCCTTTTAAAAACAGTCATTTTCCCATGGCAAGGAGACACTCATTTTCTGTGAGAAAATGCATTTAAAAGGAGGAATTTCATCAGAAACACTAAAAATACATATTGTACGTGCCTGAAGACGCACAGAACCTTGAAATAAAAGGTTTCGCACCAAAAAACACATGGGTGAAAGCCCTATTTTAAGGCTCTGAGTGTTTGCAGACATGTACAACAGGTATGTTTACATTATAACGTTTTTAATGAAATCATGTTTCTCTCGACGAGAAAATGCGCTTAAAGCAATAAAAAGGATTCACTCTGTCTGGCATTGGACCAAGCTACCAACACCCTAAACAATGATCAGAATTGGTGAAATTACACTTTGACATTGGGAGAAAACACGTAACTCTTAAGGATGTGTTGCAGACTTGTTCAATAGATTCATTTTCTTTTTTTTTTGATGAAATTGTGCTCTTCTTGTCGAGAAAATGCGTTTAACGCAATAAAAAGATTTAGTGCTTTACGCACATGGACTAGGTTACCAAATTTAAAAAATGTGAAATAATAAAGCCGGGAGTCGTTTTTATTGTTTACAAACACATTTCCTTGACCAGAATATGCTTTTTCTTAAAAGCCATTTTCCCATGGCTAGGAGACACTCATTTTCTGTGAGAAAATGCATTTAAAAGGAGGAATTTCATCAGAAAAACTAAAAATACATATTGTACGTGTCTGAAAACGCACAGAACATGAAATAGTAGCTTTCTTACCGAGAAACACATGGTTGAAAAACCTATTTTAACGATCTGAGTGTTTGCAGACATGTACAAGTTATTCTTAAACTATAACGTTTTCAATGAAATCATGTTTCTCATGAGGATATAAACCGTTTAAAGCAATAAAAACGATTCGCTGTGTCTCGCATTTTGACCAAGCCACCAACTAGCTAAACAATGATCAGAACTGATGCAATTACACATTGACATTGGGTGAAAACACGTAACTCTTAAGGATGTGTTGCAGACTTGTTCAATAGATTCATTTTCTTTTGTTTTTGATGAAATTGTGCTTTTCATGTCGAGAAAATGCGTTTAACGCAATAAAAAGATTTAGTGCTTTACGCACATGGAATAGGTTACCAAATTTAAAAAAATGTGAAATAATGAAGGCGGGAGTCGTTTTTATTGTTTACAAACACATTTCCTTGACCAGATTATGCCTTTTTAAAAACAGTCATTTTCCCATGGTAAGGAGACACTCATTTTCTGTGAGAAAATGCATTTAAAAGGAGGAATTTCATCAGAAACACTAAAAATAAATATTGTACGTGCCTGAAGACGCACAGAACCTTGAAATAAAAGGTTTCGCACCAAAAAACACATGGGTGAAAGCCCTATTTTAAGGCTCTGAGTGTTTGCAGATATGTACAACAGGTATGTTTACATTATAACGTTTTTAATGAAATTATGTTTCTCTCGACGAGAAAATGCGTTTAAAGCAATAAAAAGGATTCACTCTGTCTGGCATTGGACCAAGCTACCAACACCCTAAACAATGATCAGAACTGGTGAAATTACACTTTGACATTGGGAGAAAACACATAACTCTTAAGGATGTGTTGCAGACTTGTTCAATAGATTCATTATCTTTTGTTTTGGATGAAATTGTGCTCTTCTTGTCGAAAAAATGCGTTTAACGCAATAAAAAGATTTAGTGCTTTACGCACATGGACTAGGTTACCAAATTTAAAAAATGTGAAATAATGAAGCCGGGAGTCGTTTTTATTGTTTACAAACACATTTCCTTGACCAGATTATGACTTTTTAAAAACAGTCATTTTCCCATGGCAAGGAGACACTCATTTTCTGTGAGAAAATCATTTAAAAGGAGGAATTTCATCAACGCTAAAAATACATAATGTACGTGTCTGAAAACGCACAGAACATGAAATAGTAGCTTTCTTACCAAGAAACACATGGTTGAAAAACCTATTTTAACGATCTGAGTGTTTGCAGACATGTACAACAGTTATTCTTAAACTATAACGTTTTCAATGAAATCATGTTTCTCATGAGGAGATAAACCGTTTAAAGCAATAAAAACGATTCACTGTGTCTGGCATTTTGACCAAGCCACCAACTAGCTAAACAATGTTCAGAACTGGTGCAATTACACATTGACATTGGGTGAAAACACGTAACTCTTAAGGATGTGTTGCAGACTTGTTGAATAGATTCATTTTCTTTTGTTTTTGATGAAATTGTGCTTTTCATGTCGAGAAAATGCGTTTAACGCAATAAAAAGATTTAGTGCTTTACGCACATGGACTAGGTTACCAAATTTAAAAAAATGTGAAATAATGAAGCCGGGTGTCGTTTTTATTGTTTACAAACACATTTCCTTGACCAGATTATGCCTTTTAAAAACAGTCATTTTCCCATGGCAAGGAGACACTCATTTTCTGTGAGAAAATGCATTTAAAAGGAGGAATTTCATCAGAAACACTAAAAATACATATTGTACGTGCCTGAAGACGCACAGAACCTTGAAATAAAAGGTTTCGCACCAAAAAACACATGGGTGAAAGCCCTATTTTAAGGCTCTGAGTGTTTGCAGACATGTACAACAGGTATGTTTACATTATAACGTTTTTAATGAAATCATGTTTCTCTCGACGAGAAAATGCGCTTAAAGCAATAAAAAGGATTCACTCTGTCTGGCATTGGACCAAGCTACCAACACCCTAAACAATGATCAGAATTGGTGAAATTACACTTTGACATTGGGAGAAAACACGTAACTCTTAAGGATGTGTTGCAGACTTGTTCAATAGATTCATTTTCTTTTTTTTTTGATGAAATTGTGCTCTTCTTGTCGAGAAAATGCGTTTAACGCAATAAAAAGATTTAGTGCTTTACGCACATGGACTAGGTTACCAAATTTAAAAAATGTGAAATAATAAAGCCGGGAGTCGTTTTTATTGTTTACAAACACATTTCCTTGACCAGAATATGCTTTTTCTTAAAAGCCATTTTCCCATGGCTAGGAGACACTCATTTTCTGTGAGAAAATGCATTTAAAAGGAGGAATTTCATCAGAAAAACTAAAAATACATATTGTACGTGTCTGAAAACGCACAGAACATGAAATAGTAGCTTTCTTACCGAGAAACACATGGTTGAAAAACCTATTTTAACGATCTGAGTGTTTGCAGACATGTACAAGTTATTCTTAAACTATAACGTTTTCAATGAAATCATGTTTATCATGAGGATATAAACCGTTTAAAGCAATAAAAACGATTCGCTGTGTCTCGCATTTTGACCAAGCCACCAACTAGCTAAACAATGATCAGAACTGATGCAATTACACATTGACATTGGGTGAAAACACGTAACTCTTAAGGATGTGTTGCAGACTTGTTCAATAGATTCATTTTCTTTTGTTTTTGATGAAATTGTGCTTTTCATGTCTAGAAAATGCGTTTAACGCAATAAAAAGATTTAGTGCTTTACGCACATGGAATAGGTTACCAAATTTAAAAAAATGTGAAATAATGAAGGCGGGAGTCGTTTTTATTGTTTACAAACACATTTCCTTGACCAGATTATGCCTTTTTAAAAACAGTCATTTTCCCATGGTAAGGAGACACTCATTTTCTGTGAGAAAATGCATTTAAAAGGAGGAATTTCATCAGAAACACTAAAAATAAATATTGTACGTGCCTGAAGACGCACAGAACCTTGAAATAAAAGGTTTCGCACCAAAAAACACATGGGTGAAAGCCCTATTTTAAGGCTCTGAGTGTTTGCAGATATGTACAACAGGTATGTTTACATTATAACGTTTTTAATGAAATCATGTTTCTCTCGACGAGAAAATGCGTTTAAAGCAATAAAAAGGATTCACTCTTTCTGGCATTGGACCAAGCTACCAACACCCTAAACAAGGATCAGAACTGGTGAAATTACACTTTGACATTGGGAGAAAACACATAACTCTTAAGGATGTGTTGCAGACTTGTTCAATAGATTCATTATCTTTTGTTTTGGATGAAATTGTGCTCTTCTTGTCGAGAAAATGCGTTTAACGCAATAAAAAGACTTAGTGCTTTACGCACATGGACTAGGTTACCAAATTTAAAAAATGTGAAATAATGAAGCCGGGAGTCGTTTTTATTGTTTACAAACACATTTCCTTGACCAGATTATGACTTTTTAAAAACAGTCATTTTCCCATGGCAAGGAGACACTCATTTTCTGTGAGAAAATCATTTAAAAGGAGGAATTTCATCAACGCTAAAAATACATAATGTACGTGTCTGAAAACGCACAGAACATGAAATAGTAGCTTTCCTACCAAGAAACACATGGTTGAAAAACCTATTTTAACGATCTGAGTGTTTGCAGACATGTACAACAGTTATTCTTAAACTATAACGTTTTCAATGAAATCATGTTTCTCAATGAGGAGATAAACCGTTTAAAGCAATAAAAACGATTCACTGTGTCTGGCATTTTGACCAAGCCACCAACTAGCTAAACAATGATCAGAACTGGTGCAATTACACATTGACATTGGGTGAAAACACGTAACTCTTAAGGATGTGTTGCAGACGTGTTCAATAGATTCATTTTCTTTTGTTTTTGATGAAATTGTGCTCTTCTTGTCGAGAAAATGCGTTTAACGCAATAAAAAGATTTAGTGCTTTACGCACATGGTCTAGGTTACCAAATTTAAAAAAATGTGAAATAATAAAGCCGGGAGTCGTTTTTATTGTTTACAAACACATTTCCTTGACCAGAATATGCTTTTTCTTAAAAGCCATTTTCCCATGGCTAGGAGACACTCATTTTCTGTGAGAAAATGCATTTAAAAGGAGGAATTTCATCAGAAAACTAAAAATACATATTGTACGTGTCTGAAAACGCACAGAACATGAAATAGTAGCTTTCTTACCGAGAAACACATGGTTGAAAAACCTATTTTAACGATCTGAGTGTTTGCAGACATGTACAAGTTATTCTTAAACTATAACGTTTTCAATGAAATCATGTTTCTCATGAGGAGATAAACCGTTTAAAGCAATAAAAACGATTCGCTGTGTCTCGCATTTTGACCAAGCCACCAACTAGCTAAACAATGATCAGAACTGATGCAATTACACATTGACATTGGGTGAAAACACGTAACTCTTAAGGATGTGTTGCAGACTTGTTCAATAGATTCATTTTCTTTTGTTTTTGATGAAATTGTGCTTTTCATGTCGAGAAAATGCGTTTAACGCAATAAAAAGATTTAGTGCTTTACGCACATGGAATAGGTTACCAAATTTAAAAAAAATGTGAAATAATGAAGGCGGGAGTCGTTTTTATTGTTTACAAACACATTTCCTTGACCAGATTATGCCTTTTTAAAAACAGTCATTTTCCCATGGCTAGGAGACACTCATTCTCTGTGAGAAAATGCATTTAAAAGGAGGAATTTCATCAGAAACACTAAAAATACATATTGTACGTGCCTGAAGACGCACAGAACCTTGAAATAAAAGGTTTCGCACCAAAAAACACATGGCTGAAAGCCCTATTTTAAGGCTCTGAGTGTTTGCAGACATGTACAACAGGTATGTTTACATTATAACGTTTTTAATGAAATCATGTTTCTCTCGACGAGAAAATGCGTTTAAAGCAATAAAAACGATTCACTCTGTCTGGCATTGGACCAAGCTACCAACAACCTAAACAATGATCAGAACTGGTGCAATTACACTTTGACATTGTGTGAAAACACGTAACTCTTAAGGATATATTGCAGACTTGTTGAATAGATTCATTATCTTTTGTTTTTGATGAAATTGTGCTTTTCATGTCGAGAAAATGCGTTTAACGCAATAAAAAGATTTAGTGCTTTACGCACATGGACTAGGTTACCAAATTTAAAAAATGTGAAATAATAAAGCCGGGAGTCGTTTTTATTGTTTACAAACACATTTCCTTGACCAGAATATGCTTTTTCTTAAAAGCCATTTTCCCATGGCTAGGAGACACTCATTCTCTGTGAGAAAATGCATTTAAAAGGAGGAATTTCATCAGAAACACTAAAAATACATATTGTACGTGCCTGAAGACGCACAGAACCTTGAAATAAAAGGTTTCGCACCAAAAAACACATGGGTGAAAGCCCTATTTTAAGGCTCTGAGTGTTTGCAGACATGTACAACAGGTATGTTTACATTATAACGTTTTTAATGAAATCATGTTTCTCTCGACGAGAAAATGCGTTTAAAGCAATAAAAAGGATTCACTCTGTCTGGCATTGGACCAAGCTACCAACACCCTAAACAATGATCAGAACTGGTGAAATTACACTTTGACATTGGGAGAAAACACATAACTCTTAAGGATGTGTTGCAGACTTGTTCAATAGATTCATTATCTTTTGTTTTGGATGAAATTGTGCTCTTCTTGTCGAGAAAATGCGTTTAACGCAATAAAAAGACTTAGTGCTTTACGCACATGGACTAGGTTACCAAATTTAAAAAATGTGAAATAATGAAGCCGGGAGTCGTTTTTATTGTTTACAAACACATTTCCTTGACCAGATTATGACTTTTTAAAAACAGTCATTTTCCCATGGCAAGGAGACACTCATTTTCTGTGAGAAAATCATTTAAAAGGAGGAATTTCATCAACGCTAAAAATACATAATGTACGTGTCTGAAAACGCACAGAACATGAAATAGTAGCTTTCTTACCAAGAAACACATGGTTGAAAAACCTATTTTAACGATCTGAGTGTTTGCAGACATGTACAAGTTATTCTTAAACTATAACGTTTTCAATGAAATCATGTTTCTCATGAGGAGATAAACCGTTTAAAGCAATAAAAACGATTCACTGTGTCTGGCATTTTGACCAAGCCACCAACTAGCTAAACAATGATCAGAACTGATGCAATTACACATTGACATTGGGTGAAAACACGTAACTCTTAAGGATGTGTTGCAGACTTGTTCAATAGATTCATTTTCTTTTGTTTTTGATGAAATTGTGCTTTTCATGTCGAGAAAATGCGTTTAACGCAATAAAAAGATTTAGTGCTTTACGCACATGGAATAGGTTACCAAATTTAAAAAAAATGTGAAATAATGAAGGCGGGAGTCGTTTTTATTGTTTATAAACACATTTCCTTGACCAGATTATGCCTTTTTAAAACAGTCATTTTCCCATGGCTAGGAGACACTCATTCTCTGTGAGAAAATGCATTTAAAAGGAGGAATTTCATCAGAAACACTAAAAATACATATTGTACGTGCCTGAAGACGCACAGAACCTTGAAATAAAAGGTTTCGCACCAAAAAACACATGGCTGAAAGCCCTATTTTAAGGCTCTGAGTGTTTGCAGACATGTACAACAGGTATGTTTACATTATAACGTTTTTAATGAAATCATGTTTCTCTCGACGAGAAAATGCGTTTAAAGCAATAAAAACGATTCACTCTGTCTGGCATTGGACCAAGCTACCAACAACCTAAACAATGATCAGAACTGGTGCAATTACACTTTGACATTGTGTGAAAACACGTAACTCTTAAGGATATATTGCAGACTTGTTCAATAGATTCATTATCTTGTGTTTTTGATGAAATTGTGCTTTTCATGTCGAGAAAATGCGTTTAACGCAATAAAAAGATTTAGTGCTTTACGCACATGGACTAGGTTACCAAATTTAAAAAATGTGAAATAATAAAGCCGGGAGTCGTTTTTATTGTTTACAAACACATTTCCTTGACCAGAATATGCTTTTTCTTAAAAGCCATTTTCCCATGGCTAGGAAACACTCATTCTCTGTGAGAAAATGCATTTAAAAGGAGGAATTTCATCAGAAACACTAAAAATACATATTGTACGTGCCTGAAGACGCACAGAACCTTGAAATAAAAGGTTTCGCACCAAAAAACACATGGGTGAAAGCCCTATTTTAAGGCTCTGAGTGTTTGCAGATATGTACAACAGGTATGTTTACATTATAACGTTTTTAATGAAATCATGTTTCTCTCGACGAGAAAATGCGTTTAAAGCAAAAAAAAGTATTCACTCTGTCTGGCATTGGACCAAGCTACCAACACCCTAAACAATGATCAGAACTGGTGAAATTACACTTTGACATTGGGAGAAAACACATAACTCTTAAGGATGTGTTGCAGACTTGTTCAATAGATTCATTATCTTTTGTTTTGGATGAAATTGTGCTCTTCTTGTCGAGAAAATGCGTTTAACGCAATAAAAAGATTTAGTGCTTTACGCACATGGACTAGGTTACCAAATTTAAAAAATGTGAAATAATAAAGCCGGGAGTCGTTTTTGTTGTTTTAACAAACACATTTCCTTGACCAGAATATGCTTTTTCTTAAAAGCCATTTTCCCATGGCTAGAGTCTCATTTTCTGTGAGAAAATGCATTTAAAAGGAGGAATTTCATTAAAAACACTAAAAATACATATTGTACGTGCCTGAAGACGCACAGAACCTTGAAATAAAAGGTTTCGCACCAAAAAACACATGGGTGAAAGCCCTATTTTAAGGCTCTGAGTGTTTGCAGATATGTACAACAGGTATGTTTACATTATAACGTTTTTAATGAAATCATGTTTCTCTCGACGAGAAAATGCGTTTAAGCAAAAAAAAGGATTCACTCTGTCTGGCATTGGACCAAGCTACCAACACCCTAAACAATGATCAGAACTGGTGAAATTACACTTTGACATTGGGAGAAAACACATAACTCTTAAGGATGTGTTGCAGACTTGTTCAATAGATTCATTATCTTTTGTTTTGGATGAAATTGTGCTCTTCTTGTCGAGAAAATGCGTTTAACGCAATAAAAAGACTTAGTGCTTTACGCACATGGACTAGGTTACCAAATTTAAAAAATGTGAAATAATGAAGCCGGGAGTCGTTTTTATTGTTTACAAACACATTTCCTTGACCAGATTATGACTTTTTAAAAACAGTCATTTTCCCATGGCAAGGAGACACTCATTTTCTGTGAGAAAATCATTTAAAAGGAGGAATTTCATCAACGCTAAAAATACATAATGTACGTGTCTGAAAACGCACAGAACATGAAATAGTAGCTTTCTTACCAAGAAACACATGGTTGAAAAACCTATTTTAACGATCTGAGTGTTTGCAGACATGTACAAGTTATTCTTAAACTATAACGTTTTCAATGAAATCATGTTTCTCATGAGGAGATAAACCGTTTAAAGCAATAAAAACGATTCGCTGTGTCTCGCATTTTGACCAAGCCACCAACTAGCTAAACAATGATCAGAACTGATGCAATTACACATTGACATTGGGTGAAAACACGTAACTCTTAAGGATGTGTTGCAGACTTGTTCAATAGATTCATTTTCTTTTGTTTTTGATGAAATTGTGCTTTTCATGTCGAGAAAATGCGTTTAACGCAATAAAAAGATTTAGTGCTTTACGCACATGGAATAGGTTACCAAATTTAAAAAAAATGTGAAATAATGAAGGCGGGAGTCGTTTTTATTGTTTACAAACACATTTCCTTGACCAGATTATGCCTTTTTAAAAACAGTCATTTTCCCATGGCTAGGAGACACTCATTCTCTGTGAGAAAATGCATTTAAAAGGAGGAATTTCATCAGAAACACTAAAAATACATATTGTACGTGCCTGAAGACGCACAGAACCTTGAAATAAAAGGTTTCGCACCAAAAAACACATGGCTGAAAGCCCTATTTTAAGGCTCTGAGTGTTTGCAGACATGTACAACAGGTATGTTTACATTATAACGTTTTTAATGAAATCATGTTTCTCTCGACGAGAAAATGCGCTTAAAGCAATAAAAAGGATTCACTCTGTCTGGCATTGGACCAAGCTACCAACAACCTAAACAATGATCAGAACTGGTGCAATTACACTTTGACATTGTGTGAAAACACGTAACTCTTAAGGATATATTGCAGACTTGTTGAATAGATTCATTATCTTTTGTTTTTGATGAAATTGTGCTTTTCATGTCGAGAAAATGCGTTTAACGCAATAAAAAGATTTAGTGCTTTACGCACATGGACTAGGTTACCAAATTTAAAAAATGTGAAATAATAAAGCCGGGAGTCGTTTTTATTGTTTACAAACACATTTCCTTGACCAGAATATGCTTTTTCTTAAAAGCCATTTTCCCATGGCTAGGAGACACTCATTCTCTGTGAGAAAATGCATTTAAAAGGAGGAATTTCATCAGAAACACTAAAAATACATATTGTACGTGCCTGAAGACGCACAGAACCTTGAAATAAAAGGTTTCGCACCAAAAAACACATGGGTGAAAGCCCTATTTTAAGGCTCTGAGTGTTTGCAGACATGTACAACAGGTATGTTTACATTATAACGTTTTTAATGAAATCATGTTTCTCTCGACGAGAAAATGCGTTTAAAGCAATAAAAAGGATTCACTCTGTCTGGCATTGGACCAAGCTACCAACACCCTAAACAATGATCAGAACTGGTGAAATTACACTTTGACATTGGGAGAAAACACATAACTCTTAAGGATGTGTTGCAGACTTGTTCAATAGATTCATTATCTTTTGTTTTGGATGAAATTGTGCTCTTCTTGTCGAGAAAATGCGTTTAACGCAATAAAAAGACTTAGTGCTTTACGCACATGGACTAGGTTACCAAATTTAAAAAATGTGAAATAATGAAGCCGGGAGTCGTTTTTATTGTTTACAAACACATTTCCTTGACCAGATTATGACTTTTTAAAAACAGTCATTTTCCCATGGCAAGGAGACACTCATTTTCTGTGAGAAAATCATTTAAAAGGAGGAATTTCATCAACGCTAAAAATACATAATGTACGTGTCTGAAAACGCACAGAACATGAAATAGTAGCTTTCTTACCAAGAAACACATGGTTGAAAAACCTATTTTAACGATCTGAGTGTTTGCAGACATGTACAAGTTATTCTTAAACTATAACGTTTTCAATGAAATCATGTTTCTCATGAGGAGATAAACCGTTTAAAGCAATAAAAACGATTCACTGTGTCTGGCATTTTGACCAAGCCACCAACTAGCTAAACAATGATCAGAACTGATGCAATTACACATTGACATTGGGTGAAAACACGTAACTCTTAAGGATGTGTTGCAGACTTGTTCAATAGATTCATTTTCTTTTGTTTTTGATGAAATTGTGCTTTTCATGTCGAGAAAATGCGTTTAACGCAATAAAAAGATTTAGTGCTTTACGCACATGGAATAGGTTACCAAATTTAAAAAAAATGTGAAATAATGAAGGCGGGAGTCGTTTTTATTGTTTATAAACACATTTCCTTGACCAGATTATGCCTTTTTAAAACAGTCATTTTCCCATGGCTAGGAGACACTCATTCTCTGTGAGAAAATGCATTTAAAAGGAGGAATTTCATCAGAAACACTAAAAATACATATTGTACGTGCCTGAAGACGCACAGAACCTTGAAATAAAAGGTTTCGCACCAAAAAACACATGGCTGAAAGCCCTATTTTAAGGCTCTGAGTGTTTGCAGACATGTACAACAGGTATGTTTACATTATAACGTTTTTAATGAAATCATGTTTCTCTCGACGAGAAAATGCGTTTAAAGCAATAAAAACGATTCACTCTGTCTGGCATTGGACCAAGCTACCAACAACCTAAACAATGATCAGAACTGGTGCAATTACACTTTGACATTGTGTGAAAACACGTAACTCTTAAGGATATATTGCAGACTTGTTCAATAGATTCATTATCTTGTGTTTTTGATGAAATTGTGCTTTTCATGTCGAGAAAATGCGTTTAACGCAATAAAAAGATTTAGTGCTTTACGCACATGGACTAGGTTACCAAATTTAAAAAATGTGAAATAATAAAGCCGGGAGTCGTTTTTATTGTTTACAAACACATTTCCTTGACCAGAATATGCTTTTTCTTAAAAGCCATTTTCCCATGGCTAGGAAACACTCATTCTCTGTGAGAAAATGCATTTAAAAGGAGGAATTTCATCAGAAACACTAAAAATACATATTGTACGTGCCTGAAGACGCACAGAACCTTGAAATAAAAGGTTTCGCACCAAAAAACACATGGGTGAAAGCCCTATTTTAAGGCTCTGAGTGTTTGCAGATATGTACAACAGGTATGTTTACATTATAACGTTTTTAATGAAATCATGTTTCTCTCGACGAGAAAATGCGTTTAAAGCAAAAAAAAGTATTCACTCTGTCTGGCATTGGACCAAGCTACCAACACCCTAAACAATGATCAGAACTGGTGAAATTACACTTTGACATTGGGAGAAAACACATAACTCTTAAGGATGTGTTGCAGACTTGTTCAATAGATTCATTATCTTTTGTTTTGGATGAAATTGTGCTCTTCTTGTCGAGAAAATGCGTTTAACGCAATAAAAAGATTTAGTGCTTTACGCACATGGACTAGGTTACCAAATTTAAAAAATGTGAAATAATGAAGCCGGGTGTCGTTTTTATTGTTTACAAACACATTTCCTTGACCAGATTATGCCTTTTAAAAACAGTCATTTTCCCATGGCAAGGAGACACTCATTTTCTGTGAGAAAATGCATTTAAAAGGAGGAATTTCATCAGAAACACTAAAAATACATATTGTACGTGCCTGAAGACGCACAGAACCTTGAAATAAAAGGTTTCGCACCAAAAAACACATGGGTGAAAGCCCTATTTTAAGGCTCTGAGTGTTTGCAGACATGTACAACAGGTATGTTTACATTATAACGTTTTTAATGAAATCATGTTTCTCTCGACGAGAAAATGCGCTTAAAGCAATAAAAAGGATTCACTCTGTCTGGCATTGGACCAAGCTACCAACACCCTAAACAATGATCAGAATTGGTGAAATTACACTTTGACATTGGGAGAAAACACGTAACTCTTAAGGATGTGTTGCAGACTTGTTCAATAGATTCATTTTCTTTTTTTTTTGATGAAATTGTGCTCTTCTTGTCGAGAAAATGCGTTTAACGCAATAAAAAGATTTAGTGCTTTACGCACATGGACTAGGTTACCAAATTTAAAAAATGTGAAATAATAAAGCCGGGAGTCGTTTTTATTGTTTACAAACACATTTCCTTGACCAGAATATGCTTTTTCTTAAAAGCCATTTTCCCATGGCTAGGAGACACTCATTTTCTGTGAGAAAATGCATTTAAAAGGAGGAATTTCATCAGAAAAACTAAAAATACATATTGTACGTGTCTGAAAACGCACAGAACATGAAATAGTAGCTTTCTTACCGAGAAACACATGGTTGAAAAACCTATTTTAACGATCTGAGTGTTTGCAGACATGTACAAGTTATTCTTAAACTATAACGTTTTCAATGAAATCATGTTTATCATGAGGATATAAACCGTTTAAAGCAATAAAAACGATTCGCTGTGTCTCGCATTTTGACCAAGCCACCAACTAGCTAAACAATGATCAGAACTGATGCAATTACACATTGACATTGGGTGAAAACACGTAACTCTTAAGGATGTGTTGCAGACTTGTTCAATAGATTCATTTTCTTTTGTTTTTGATGAAATTGTGCTTTTCATGTCGAGAAAATGCGTTTAACGCAATAAAAAGATTTAGTGCTTTACGCACATGGAATAGGTTACCAAATTTAAAAAAATGTGAAATAATGAAGGCGGGAGTCGTTTTTATTGTTTACAAACACATTTCCTTGACCAGATTATGCCTTTTTAAAAACAGTCATTTTCCCATGGTAAGGAGACACTCATTTTCTGTGAGAAAATGCATTTAAAAGGAGGAATTTCATCAGAAACACTAAAAATAAATATTGTACGTGCCTGAAGACGCACAGAACCTTGAAATAAAAGGTTTCGCACCAAAAAACACATGGGTGAAAGCCCTATTTTAAGGCTCTGAGTGTTTGCAGATATGTACAACAGGTATGTTTACATTATAACGTTTTTAATGAAATCATGTTTCTCTCGACGAGAAAATGCGTTTAAAGCAATAAAAAGGATTCACTCTTTCTGGCATTGGACCAAGCTACCAACACCCTAAACAAGGATCAGAACTGGTGAAATTACACTTTGACATTGGGAGAAAACACATAACTCTTAAGGATGTGTTGCAGACTTGTTCAATAGATTCATTATCTTTTGTTTTGGATGAAATTGTGCTCTTCTTGTCGAGAAAATGCGTTTAACGCAATAAAAAGACTTAGTGCTTTACGCACATGGACTAGGTTACCAAATTTAAAAAATGTGAAATAATGAAGCCGGGAGTCGTTTTTATTGTTTACAAACACATTTCCTTGACCAGATTATGACTTTTTAAAAACAGTCATTTTCCCATGGCAAGGAGACACTCATTTTCTGTGAGAAAATCATTTAAAAGGAGGAATTTCATCAACGCTAAAAATACATAATGTACGTGTCTGAAAACGCACAGAACATGAAATAGTAGCTTTCTTACCAAGAAACACATGGTTGAAAAACCTATTTTAACGATCTGAGTGTTTGCAGACATGTACAACAGTTATTCTTAAACTATAACGTTTTCAATGAAATCATGTTTCTCAATGAGGAGATAAACCGTTTAAAGCAATAAAAACGATTCACTGTGTCTGGCATTTTGACCAAGCCACCAACTAGCTAAACAATGATCAGAACTGGTGCAATTACACATTGACATTGGGTGAAAACACGTAACTCTTAAGGATGTGTTGCAGACGTGTTCAATAGATTCATTTTCTTTTGTTTTTGATGAAATTGTGCTCTTCTTGTCGAGAAAATGCGTTTAACGCAATAAAAAGATTTAGTGCTTTACGCACATGGTCTAGGTTACCAAATTTAAAAAAATGTGAAATAATAAAGCCGGGAGTCGTTTTTATTGTTTACAAACACATTTCCTTGACCAGAATATGCTTTTTCTTAAAAGCCATTTTCCCATGGCTAGGAGACACTCATTTTCTGTGAGAAAATGCATTTAAAAGGAGGAATTTCATCAGAAAACTAAAAATACATATTGTACGTGTCTGAAAACGCACAGAACATGAAATAGTAGCTTTCTTACCGAGAAACACATGGTTGAAAAACCTATTTTAACGATCTGAGTGTTTGCAGACATGTACAAGTTATTCTTAAACTATAACGTTTTCAATGAAATCATGTTTCTCATGAGGAGATAAACCGTTTAAAGCAATAAAAACGATTCGCTGTGTCTCGCATTTTGACCAAGCCACCAACTAGCTAAACAATGATCAGAACTGATGCAATTACACATTGACATTGGGTGAAAACACGTAACTCTTAAGGATGTGTTGCAGACTTGTTCAATAGATTCATTTTCTTTTGTTTTTGATGAAATTGTGCTTTTCATGTCGAGAAAATGCGTTTAACGCAATAAAAAGATTTAGTGCTTTACGCACATGGAATAGGTTACCAAATTTAAAAAAAATGTGAAATAATGAAGGCGGGAGTCGTTTTTATTGTTTACAAACACATTTCCTTGACCAGATTATGCCTTTTTAAAAACAGTCATTTTCCCATGGCTAGGAGACACTCATTCTCTGTGAGAAAATGCATTTAAAAGGAGGAATTTCATCAGAAACACTAAAAATACATATTGTACGTGCCTGAAGACGCACAGAACCTTGAAATAAAAGGTTTCGCACCAAAAAACACATGGCTGAAAGCCCTATTTTAAGGCTCTGAGTGTTTGCAGATATGTACAACAGGTATGTTTACATTATAACGTTTTTAATGAAATCATGTTTCTCTCGACGAGAAAATGCGTTTAAAGCAATAAAAAGGATTCACTCTTTCTGGCATTGGACCAAGCTACCAACACCCTAAACAAGGATCAGAACTGGTGAAATTACACTTTGACATTGGGAGAAAACACATAACTCTTAAGGATGTGTTGCAGACTTGTTCAATAGATTCATTATCTTTTGTTTTGGATGAAATTGTGCTCTTCTTGTCGAGAAAATGCGTTTAACGCAATAAAAAGACTTAGTGCTTTACGCACATGGACTAGGTTACCAAATTTAAAAAATGTGAAATAATGAAGCCGGGAGTCGTTTTTATTGTTTACAAACACATTTCCTTGACCAGATTATGACTTTTTAAAAACAGTCATTTTCCCATGGCAAGGAGACACTCATTTTCTGTGAGAAAATCATTTAAAAGGAGGAATTTCATCAACGCTAAAAATACATAATGTACGTGTCTGAAAACGCACAGAACATGAAATAGTAGCTTTCTTACCAAGAAACACATGGTTGAAAAACCTATTTTAACGATCTGAGTGTTTGCAGACATGTACAACAGTTATTCTTAAACTATAACGTTTTCAATGAAATCATGTTTCTCAATGAGGAGATAAACCGTTTAAAGCAATAAAAACGATTCACTGTGTCTGGCATTTTGACCAAGCCACCAACTAGCTAAACAATGATCAGAACTGGTGCAATTACACATTGACATTGGGTGAAAACACGTAACTCTTAAGGATGTGTTGCAGACGTGTTCAATAGATTCATTTTCTTTTGTTTTTGATGAAATTGTGCTCTTCTTGTCGAGAAAATGCGTTTAACGCAATAAAAAGATTTAGTGCTTTACGCACATGGTCTAGGTTACCAAATTTAAAAAAATGTGAAATAATAAAGCCGGGAGTCGTTTTTATTGTTTACAAACACATTTCCTTGACCAGAATATGCTTTTTCTTAAAAGCCATTTTCCCATGGCTAGGAGACACTCATTTTCTGTGAGAAAATGCATTTAAAAGGAGGAATTTCATCAGAAAACTAAAAATACATATTGTACGTGTCTGAAAACGCACAGAACATGAAATAGTAGCTTTCTTACCGAGAAACACATGGTTGAAAAACCTATTTTAACGATCTGAGTGTTTGCAGACATGTACAAGTTATTCTTAAACTATAACGTTTTCAATGAAATCATGTTTCTCATGAGGAGATAAACCGTTTAAAGCAATAAAAACGATTCGCTGTGTCTCGCATTTTGACCAAGCCACCAACTAGCTAAACAATGATCAGAACTGATGCAATTACACATTGACATTGGGTGAAAACACGTAACTCTTAAGGATGTGTTGCAGACTTGTTCAATAGATTCATTTTCTTTTGTTTTTGATGAAATTGTGCTTTTCATGTCGAGAAAATGCGTTTAACGCAATAAAAAGATTTAGTGCTTTACGCACATGGAATAGGTTACCAAATTTAAAAAAAATGTGAAATAATGAAGGCGGGAGTCGTTTTTATTGTTTACAAACACATTTCCTTGACCAGATTATGCCTTTTTAAAAACAGTCATTTTCCCATGGCTAGGAGACACTCATTCTCTGTGAGAAAATGCATTTAAAAGGAGGAATTTCATCAGAAACACTAAAAATACATATTGTACGTGCCTGAAGACGCACAGAACCTTGAAATAAAAGGTTTCGCACCAAAAAACACATGGCTGAAAGCCCTATTTTAAGGCTCTGAGTGTTTGCAGACATGTACAACAGGTATGTTTACATTATAACGTTTTTAATGAAATCATGTTTCTCTCGACGAGAAAATGCGTTTAAAGCAATAAAAACGATTCACTCTGTCTGGCATTGGACCAAGCTACCAACAACCTAAACAATGATCAGAACTGGTGCAATTACACTTTGACATTGTGTGAAAACACGTAACTCTTAAGGATATATTGCAGACTTGTTGAATAGATTCATTATCTTTTGTTTTTGATGAAATTGTGCTTTTCATGTCGAGAAAATGCGTTTAACGCAATAAAAAGATTTAGTGCTTTACGCACATGGACTAGGTTACCAAATTTAAAAAATGTGAAATAATAAAGCCGGGAGTCGTTTTTATTGTTTACAAACACATTTCCTTGACCAGAATATGCTTTTTCTTAAAAGCCATTTTCCCATGGCTAGGAGACACTCATTCTCTTTGAGAAAATGCATTTAAAAGGAGGAATTTCATCAGAAACACTAAAAATACATATTGTACGTGCCTGAAGACGCACAGAACCTTGAAATAAAAGGTTTCGCACCAAAAAACACATGGGTGAAAGCCCTATTTTAAGGCTCTGAGTGTTTGCAGACATGTACAACAGGTATGTTTACATTATAACGTTTTTAATGAAATCATGTTTCTCTCGACGAGAAAATGCGTTTAAAGCAATAAAAAGGATTCACTCTGTCTGGCATTGGACCAAGCTACCAACATCCTAAACAATGATCAGAACTGGTGAAATTACACTTTGACATTGGGAGAAAACACATAACTCTTAAGGATGTGTTGCAGACTTGTTCAATAGATTCATTATCTTTTGTTTTGGATGAAATTGTGCTCTTCTTGTCGAGAAAATGCGTTTAACGCAATAAAAAGACTTAGTGCTTTACGCACATGGACTAGGTTACCAAATTTAAAAAATGTGAAATAATGAAGCCGGGAGTCGTTTTTATTGTTTACAAACACATTTCCTTGACCAGATTATGACTTTTTAAAAACAGTCATTTTCCCATGGCAAGGAGACACTCATTTTCTGTGAGAAAATCATTTAAAAGGAGGAATTTCATCAACGCTAAAAATACATAATGTACGTGTCTGAAAACGCACAGAACATGAAATAGTAGCTTTCTTACCAAGAAACACATGGTTGAAAAACCTATTTTAACGATCTGAGTGTTTGCAGACATGTACAAGTTATTCTTAAACTATAACGTTTTCAATGAAATCATGTTTCTCATGAGGAGATAAACCGTTTAAAGCAATAAAAACGATTCACTGTGTCTGGCATTTTGACCAAGCCACCAACTAGCTAAACAATGATCAGAACTGATGCAATTACACATTGACATTGGGTGAAAACACGTAACTCTTAAGGATGTGTTGCAGACTTGTTCAATAGATTCATTTTCTTTTGTTTTTGATGAAATTGTGCTTTTCATGTCGAGAAAATGCGTTTAACGCAATAAAAAGATTTAGTGCTTTACGCACATGGAATAGGTTACCAAATTTAAAAAAAATGTGAAATAATGAAGGCGGGAGTCGTTTTTATTGTTTATAAACACATTTCCTTGACCAGATTATGCCTTTTTAAAACAGTCATTTTCCCATGGCTAGGAGACACTCATTCTCTGTGAGAAAATGCATTTAAAAGGAGGAATTTCATCAGAAACACTAAAAATACATATTGTACGTGCCTGAAGACGCACAGAACCTTGAAATAAAAGGTTTCGCACCAAAAAACACATGGCTGAAAGCCCTATTTTAAGGCTCTGAGTGTTTGCAGACATGTACAACAGGTATGTTTACATTATAACGTTTTTAATGAAATCATGTTTCTCTCGACGAGAAAATGCGTTTAAAGCAATAAAAACGATTCACTCTGTCTGGCATTGGACCAAGCTACCAACAACCTAAACAATGATCAGAACTGGTGCAATTACACTTTGACATTGTGTGAAAACACGTAACTCTTAAGGATATATTGCAGACTTGTTCAATAGATTCATTATCTTGTGTTTTTGATGAAATTGTGCTTTTCATGTCGAGAAAATGCGTTTAACGCAATAAAAAGATTTAGTGCTTTACGCACATGGACTAGGTTACCAAATTTAAAAAATGTGAAATAATAAAGCCGGGAGTCGTTTTTATTGTTTACAAACACATTTCCTTGACCAGAATATGCTTTTTCTTAAAAGCCATTTTCCCATGGCTAGGAAACACTCATTCTCTGTGAGAAAATGCATTTAAAAGGAGGAATTTCATCAGAAACACTAAAAATACATATTGTACGTGCCTGAAGACGCACAGAACCTTGAAATAAAAGGTTTCGCACCAAAAAACACATGGGTGAAAGCCCTATTTTAAGGCTCTGAGTGTTTGCAGATATGTACAACAGGTATGTTTACATTATAACGTTTTTAATGAAATCATGTTTCTCTCGACGAGAAAATGCGTTTAAAGCAAAAAAAAGTATTCACTCTGTCTGGCATTGGACCAAGCTACCAACACCCTAAACAATGATCAGAACTGGTGAAATTACACTTTGACATTGGGAGAAAACACATAACTCTTAAGGATGTGTTGCAGACTTGTTCAATAGATTCATTATCTTTTGTTTTGGATGAAATTGTGCTCTTCTTGTCGAGAAAATGCGTTTAACGCAATAAAAAGATTTAGTGCTTTACGCACATGGACTAGGTTACCAAATTTAAAAAATGTGAAATAATAAAGCCGGGAGTCGTTTTTGTTGTTTTAACAAACACATTTCCTTGACCAGAATATGCTTTTTCTTAAAAGCCATTTTCCCATGGCTAGAGTCTCATTTTCTGTGAGAAAATGCATTTAAAAGGAGGAATTTCATTAAAAACACTAAAAATACATATTGTACGTGCCTGAAGACGCACAGAACCTTGAAATAAAAGGTTTCGCACCAAAAAACACATGGGTGAAAGCCCTATTTTAAGGCTCTGAGTGTTTGCAGATATGTACAACAGGTATGTTTACATTATAACGTTTTTAATGAAATCATGTTTCTCTCGACGAGAAAATGCGTTTAAAGCAAAAAAAAGGATTCACTCTGTCTGGCATTGGACCAAGCTACCAACACCCTAAACAATGATCAGAACTGGTGAAATTACACTTTGACATTGGGAGAAAACACATAACTCTTAAGGATGTGTTGCAGACTTGTTCAATAGATTCATTATCTTTTGTTTTTGATGAAATTGTGCTTTTCATGTCGAGAAAATGCGTTTAACGCAATAAAAAGATTTAGTGCTTTACGCACATGGACTAGGTTACCAAATTTAAAAAATGTGAAATAATAAAGCCGGGAGTCGTTTTTATTGTTTACAAACACATTTCCTTGACCAGAATATGCTTTTTCTTAAAAGCCATTTTCCCATGGCTAGGAGACACTCATTCTCTTTGAGAAAATGCATTTAAAAGGAGGAATTTCATCAGAAACACTAAAAATACATATTGTACGTGCCTGAAGACGCACAGAACCTTGAAATAAAAGGTTTCGCACCAAAAAACACATGGGTGAAAGCCCTATTTTAAGGCTCTGAGTGTTTGCAGACATGTACAACAGGTATGTTTACATTATAACGTTTTTAATGAAATCATGTTTCTCTCGACGAGAAAATGCGTTTAAAGCAATAAAAAGGATTCACTCTGTCTGGCATTGGACCAAGCTACCAACATCCTAAACAATGATCAGAACTGGTGAAATTACACTTTGACATTGGGAGAAAACACATAACTCTTAAGGATGTGTTGCAGACTTGTTCAATAGATTCATTATCTTTTGTTTTGGATGAAATTGTGCTCTTCTTGTCGAGAAAATGCGTTTAACGCAATAAAAAGACTTAGTGCTTTACGCACATGGACTAGGTTACCAAATTTAAAAAATGTGAAATAATGAAGCCGGGAGTCGTTTTTATTGTTTACAAACACATTTCCTTGACCAGATTATGACTTTTTAAAAACAGTCATTTTCCCATGGCAAGGAGACACTCATTTTCTGTGAGAAAATCATTTAAAAGGAGGAATTTCATCAACGCTAAAAATACATAATGTACGTGTCTGAAAACGCACAGAACATGAAATAGTAGCTTTCTTACCAAGAAACACATGGTTGAAAAACCTATTTTAACGATCTGAGTGTTTGCAGACATGTACAAGTTATTCTTAAACTATAACGTTTTCAATGAAATCATGTTTCTCATGAGGAGATAAACCGTTTAAAGCAATAAAAACGATTCACTGTGTCTGGCATTTTGACCAAGCCACCAACTAGCTAAACAATGATCAGAACTGATGCAATTACACATTGACATTGGGTGAAAACACGTAACTCTTAAGGATGTGTTGCAGACTTGTTCAATAGATTCATTTTCTTTTGTTTTTGATGAAATTGTGCTTTTCATGTCGAGAAAATGCGTTTAACGCAATAAAAAGATTTAGTGCTTTACGCACATGGAATAGGTTACCAAATTTAAAAAAAATGTGAAATAATGAAGGCGGGAGTCGTTTTTATTGTTTATAAACACATTTCCTTGACCAGATTATGCCTTTTTAAAACAGTCATTTTCCCATGGCTAGGAGACACTCATTCTCTGTGAGAAAATGCATTTAAAAGGAGGAATTTCATCAGAAACACTAAAAATACATATTGTACGTGCCTGAAGACGCACAGAACCTTGAAATAAAAGGTTTCGCACCAAAAAACACATGGCTGAAAGCCCTATTTTAAGGCTCTGAGTGTTTGCAGACATGTACAACAGGTATGTTTACATTATAACGTTTTTAATGAAATCATGTTTCTCTCGACGAGAAAATGCGTTTAAAGCAATAAAAACGATTCACTCTGTCTGGCATTGGACCAAGCTACCAACAACCTAAACAATGATCAGAACTGGTGCAATTACACTTTGACATTGTGTGAAAACACGTAACTCTTAAGGATATATTGCAGACTTGTTCAATAGATTCATTATCTTGTGTTTTTGATGAAATTGTGCTTTTCATGTCGAGAAAATGCGTTTAACGCAATAAAAAGATTTAGTGCTTTACGCACATGGACTAGGTTACCAAATTTAAAAAATGTGAAATAATAAAGCCGGGAGTCGTTTTTATTGTTTACAAACACATTTCCTTGACCAGAATATGCTTTTTCTTAAAAGCCATTTTCCCATGGCTAGGAAACACTCATTCTCTGTGAGAAAATGCATTTAAAAGGAGGAATTTCATCAGAAACACTAAAAATACATATTGTACGTGCCTGAAGACGCACAGAACCTTGAAATAAAAGGTTTCGCACCAAAAAACACATGGGTGAAAGCCCTATTTTAAGGCTCTGAGTGTTTGCAGATATGTACAACAGGTATGTTTACATTATAACGTTTTTAATGAAATCATGTTTCTCTCGACGAGAAAATGCGTTTAAAGCAAAAAAAAGTATTCACTCTGTCTGGCATTGGACCAAGCTACCAACACCCTAAACAATGATCAGAACTGGTGAAATTACACTTTGACATTGGGAGAAAACACATAACTCTTAAGGATGTGTTGCAGACTTGTTCAATAGATTCATTATCTTTTGTTTTGGATGAAATTGTGCTCTTCTTGTCGAGAAAATGCGTTTAACGCAATAAAAAGATTTAGTGCTTTACGCACATGGACTAGGTTACCAAATTTAAAAAATGTGAAATAATAAAGCCGGGAGTCGTTTTTGTTGTTTTAACAAACACATTTCCTTGACCAGAATATGCTTTTTCTTAAAAGCCATTTTCCCATGGCTAGAGTCTCATTTTCTGTGAGAAAATGCATTTAAAAGGAGGAATTTCATTAAAAACACTAAAAATACATATTGTACGTGCCTGAAGACGCACAGAACCTTGAAATAAAAGGTTTCGCACCAAAAAACACATGGGTGAAAGCCCTATTTTAAGGCTCTGAGTGTTTGCAGATATGTACAACAGGTATGTTTACATTATAACGTTTTTAATGAAATCATGTTTCTCTCGACGAGAAAATGCGTTTAAAGCAAAAAAAAGGATTCACTCTGTCTGGCATTGGACCAAGCTACCAACACCCTAAACAATGATCAGAACTGGTGAAATTACACTTTGACATTGGGAGAAAACACATAACTCTTAAGGATGTGTTGCAGACTTGTTCAATAGATTCATTATCTTTTGTTTTGGATGAAATTGTGCTCTTCTTGTCGAGAAAATGCGTTTAACGCAATAAAAAGACTTAGTGCTTTACGCACATGGACTAGGTTACCAAATTTAAAAAATGTGAAATAATGAAGCCGGGAGTCGTTTTTATTGTTTACAAACACATTTCCTTGACCAGATTATGACTTTTTAAAAACAGTCATTTTCCCATGGCAAGGAGACACTCATTTTCTGTGAGAAAATCATTTAAAAGGAGGAATTTCATCAACGCTAAAAATACATAATGTACGTGTCTGAAAACGCACAGAACATGAAATAGTAGCTTTCTTACCAAGAAACACATGGTTGAAAAACCTATTTTAACGATCTGAGTGTTTGCAGACATGTACAAGTTATTCTTAAACTATAACGTTTTCAATGAAATCATGTTTCTCATGAGGAGATAAACCGTTTAAAGCAATAAAAACGATTCGCTGTGTCTCGCATTTTGACCAAGCCACCAACTAGCTAAACAATGATCAGAACTGATGCAATTACACATTGACATTGGGTGAAAACACGTAACTCTTAAGGATGTGTTGCAGACTTGTTCAATAGATTCATTTTCTTTTGTTTTTGATGAAATTGTGCTTTTCATGTCGAGAAAATGCGTTTAACGCAATAAAAAGATTTAGTGCTTTACGCACATGGAATAGGTTACCAAATTTAAAAAAAATGTGAAATAATGAAGGCGGGAGTCGTTTTTATTGTTTACAAACACATTTCCTTGACCAGATTATGCCTTTTTAAAAACAGTCATTTTCCCATGGCTAGGAGACACTCATTCTCTGTGAGAAAATGCATTTAAAAGGAGGAATTTCATCAGAAACACTAAAAATACATATTGTACGTGCCTGAAGACGCACAGAACCTTGAAATAAAAGGTTTCGCACCAAAAAACACATGGCTGAAAGCCCTATTTTAAGGCTCTGAGTGTTTGCAGACATGTACAACAGGTATGTTTACATTATAACGTTTTTAATGAAATCATGTTTCTCTCGACGAGAAAATGCGTTTAAAGCAATAAAAACGATTCACTCTGTCTGGCATTGGACCAAGCTACCAACAACCTAAACAATGATCAGAACTGGTGCAATTACACTTTGACATTGTGTGAAAACACGTAACTCTTAAGGATATATTGCAGACTTGTTGAATAGATTCATTATCTTTTGTTTTGGATGAAATTGTGCTCTTCTTGTCGAGAAAATGCGTTTAACGCAATAAAAAGACTTAGTGCTTTACGCACATGGACTAGGTTACCAAATTTAAAAAATGTGAAATAATGAAGCCGGGAGTCGTTTTTATTGTTTACAAACACATTTCCTTGACCAGATTATGACTTTTTAAAAACAGTCATTTTCCCATGGCAAGGAGACACTCATTTTCTGTGAGAAAATCATTTAAAAGGAGGAATTTCATCAACGCTAAAAATACATAATGTACGTGTCTGAAAACGCACAGAACATGAAATAGTAGCTTTCTTACCAAGAAACACATGGTTGAAAAACCTATTTTAACGATCTGAGTGTTTGCAGACATGTACAAGTTATTCTTAAACTATAACGTTTTCAATGAAATCATGTTTCTCATGAGGAGATAAACCGTTTAAAGCAATAAAAACGATTCACTGTGTCTGGCATTTTGACCAAGCCACCAACTAGCTAAACAATGATCAGAACTGATGCAATTACACATTGACATTGGGTGAAAACACGTAACTCTTAAGGATGTGTTGCAGACTTGTTCAATAGATTCATTTTCTTTTGTTTTTGATGAAATTGTGCTTTTCATGTCGAGAAAATGCGTTTAACGCAATAAAAAGATTTAGTGCTTTACGCACATGGAATAGGTTACCAAATTTAAAAAAAATGTGAAATAATGAAGGCGGGAGTCGTTTTTATTGTTTATAAACACATTTCCTTGACCAGATTATGCCTTTTTAAAACAGTCATTTTCCCATGGCTAGGAGACACTCATTCTCTGTGAGAAAATGCATTTAAAAGGAGGAATTTCATCAGAAACACTAAAAATACATATTGTACGTGCCTGAAGACGCACAGAACCTTGAAATAAAAGGTTTCGCACCAAAAAACACATGGCTGAAAGCCCTATTTTAAGGCTCTGAGTGTTTGCAGACATGTACAACAGGTATGTTTACATTATAACGTTTTTAATGAAATCATGTTTCTCTCGACGAGAAAATGCGTTTAAAGCAATAAAAACGATTCACTCTGTCTGGCATTGGACCAAGCTACCAACAACCTAAACAATGATCAGAACTGGTGCAATTACACTTTGACATTGTGTGAAAACACGTAACTCTTAAGGATATATTGCAGACTTGTTCAATAGATTCATTATCTTGTGTTTTTGATGAAATTGTGCTTTTCATGTCGAGAAAATGCGTTTAACGCAATAAAAAGATTTAGTGCTTTACGCACATGGACTAGGTTACCAAATTTAAAAAATGTGAAATAATAAAGCCGGGAGTCGTTTTTATTGTTTACAAACACATTTCCTTGACCAGAATATGCTTTTTCTTAAAAGCCATTTTCCCATGGCTAGGAAACACTCATTCTCTGTGAGAAAATGCATTTAAAAGGAGGAATTTCATCAGAAACACTAAAAATACATATTGTACGTGCCTGAAGACGCACAGAACCTTGAAATAAAAGGTTTCGCACCAAAAAACACATGGGTGAAAGCCCTATTTTAAGGCTCTGAGTGTTTGCAGATATGTACAACAGGTATGTTTACATTATAACGTTTTTAATGAAATCATGTTTCTCTCGACGAGAAAATGCGTTTAAAGCAAAAAAAAGTATTCACTCTGTCTGGCATTGGACCAAGCTACCAACACCCTAAACAATGATCAGAACTGGTGAAATTACACTTTGACATTGGGAGAAAACACATAACTCTTAAGGATGTGTTGCAGACTTGTTCAATAGATTCATTATCTTTTGTTTTGGATGAAATTGTGCTCTTCTTGTCGAGAAAATGCGTTTAACGCAATAAAAAGATTTAGTGCTTTACGCACATGGACTAGGTTACCAAATTTAAAAAATGTGAAATAATAAAGCCGGGAGTCGTTTTTGTTGTTTTAACAAACACATTTCCTTGACCAGAATATGCTTTTTCTTAAAAGCCATTTTCCCATGGCTAGAGTCTCATTTTCTGTGAGAAAATGCATTTAAAAGGAGGAATTTCATTAAAAACACTAAAAATACATATTGTACGTGCCTGAAGACGCACAGAACCTTGAAATAAAAGGTTTCGCACCAAAAAACACATGGGTGAAAGCCCTATTTTAAGGCTCTGAGTGTTTGCAGATATGTACAACAGGTATGTTTACATTATAACGTTTTTAATGAAATCATGTTTCTCTCGACGAGAAAATGCGTTTAAAGCAAAAAAAAGGATTCACTCTGTCTGGCATTGGACCAAGCTACCAACACCCTAAACAATGATCAGAACTGGTGAAATTACACTTTGACATTGGGAGAAAACACATAACTCTTAAGGATGTGTTGCAGACTTGTTCAATAGATTCATTATCTTTTGTTTTGGATGAAATTGTGCTCTTCTTGTCGAGAAAATGCGTTTAACGCAATAAAAAGACTTAGTGCTTTACGCACATGGACTAGGTTACCAAATTTAAAAAATGTGAAATAATGAAGCCGGGAGTCGTTTTTATTGTTTACAAACACATTTCCTTGACCAGATTATGACTTTTTAAAAACAGTCATTTTCCCATGGCAAGGAGACACTCATTTTCTGTGAGAAAATCATTTAAAAGGAGGAATTTCATCAACGCTAAAAATACATAATGTACGTGTCTGAAAACGCACAGAACATGAAATAGTAGCTTTCTTACCAAGAAACACATGGTTGAAAAACCTATTTTAACGATCTGAGTGTTTGCAGACATGTACAAGTTATTCTTAAACTATAACGTTTTCAATGAAATCATGTTTCTCATGAGGAGATAAACCGTTTAAAGCAATAAAAACGATTCGCTGTGTCTCGCATTTTGACCAAGCCACCAACTAGCTAAACAATGATCAGAACTGATGCAATTACACATTGACATTGGGTGAAAACACGTAACTCTTAAGGATGTGTTGCAGACTTGTTCAATAGATTCATTTTCTTTTGTTTTTGATGAAATTGTGCTTTTCATGTCGAGAAAATGCGTTTAACGCAATAAAAAGATTTAGTGCTTTACGCACATGGAATAGGTTACCAAATTTAAAAAAAATGTGAAATAATGAAGGCGGGAGTCGTTTTTATTGTTTACAAACACATTTCCTTGACCAGATTATGCCTTTTTAAAAACAGTCATTTTCCCATGGCTAGGAGACACTCATTCTCTGTGAGAAAATGCATTTAAAAGGAGGAATTTCATCAGAAACACTAAAAATACATATTGTACGTGCCTGAAGACGCACAGAACCTTGAAATAAAAGGTTTCGCACCAAAAAACACATGGCTGAAAGCCCTATTTTAAGGCTCTGAGTGTTTGCAGACATGTACAACAGGTATGTTTACATTATAACGTTTTTAATGAAATCATGTTTCTCTCGACGAGAAAATGCGTTTAAAGCAATAAAAACGATTCACTCTGTCTGGCATTGGACCAAGCTACCAACAACCTAAACAATGATCAGAACTGGTGCAATTACACTTTGACATTGTGTGAAAACACGTAACTCTTAAGGATATATTGCAGACTTGTTGAATAGATTCATTATCTTTTGTTTTTGATGAAATTGTGCTTTTCATGTCGAGAAAATGCGTTTAACGCAATAAAAAGATTTAGTGCTTTACGCACATGGACTAGGTTACCAAATTTAAAAAATGTGAAATAATAAAGCCGGGAGTCGTTTTTATTGTTTACAAACACATTTCCTTGACCAGAATATGCTTTTTCTTAAAAGCCATTTTCCCATGGCTAGGAGACACTCATTCTCTGTGAGAAAATGCATTTAAAAGGAGGAATTTCATCAGAAACACTAAAAATACATATTGTACGTGCCTGAAGACGCACAGAACCTTGAAATAAAAGGTTTCGCACCAAAAAACACATGGGTGAAAGCCCTATTTTAAGGCTCTGAGTGTTTGCAGACATGTACAACAGGTATGTTTACATTATAACGTTTTTAATGAAATCATGTTTCTCTCGACGAGAAAATGCGTTTAAAGCAATAAAAAGGATTCACTCTGTCTGGCATTGGACCAAGCTACCAACACCCTAAACAATGATCAGAACTGGTGAAATTACACTTTGACATTGGGAGAAAACACATAACTCTTAAGGATGTGTTGCAGACTTGTTCAATAGATTCATTATCTTTTGTTTTGGATGAAATTGTGCTCTTCTTGTCGAGAAAATGCGTTTAACGCAATAAAAAGACTTAGTGCTTTACGCACATGGACTAGGTTACCAAATTTAAAAAATGTGAAATAATGAAGCCGGGAGTCGTTTTTATTGTTTACAAACACATTTCCTTGACCAGATTATGACTTTTTAAAAACAGTCATTTTCCCATGGCAAGGAGACACTCATTTTCTGTGAGAAAATCATTTAAAAGGAGGAATTTCATCAACGCTAAAAATACATAATGTACGTGTCTGAAAACGCACAGAACATGAAATAGTAGCTTTCTTACCAAGAAACACATGGTTGAAAAACCTATTTTAACGATCTGAGTGTTTGCAGACATGTACAAGTTATTCTTAAACTATAACGTTTTCAATGAAATCATGTTTCTCATGAGGAGATAAACCGTTTAAAGCAATAAAAACGATTCACTGTGTCTGGCATTTTGACCAAGCCACCAACTAGCTAAACAATGATCAGAACTGATGCAATTACACATTGACATTGGGTGAAAACACGTAACTCTTAAGGATGTGTTGCAGACTTGTTCAATAGATTCATTTTCTTTTGTTTTTGATGAAATTGTGCTTTTCATGTCGAGAAAATGCGTTTAACGCAATAAAAAGATTTAGTGCTTTACGCACATGGAATAGGTTACCAAATTTAAAAAAAATGTGAAATAATGAAGGCGGGAGTCGTTTTTATTGTTTATAAACACATTTCCTTGACCAGATTATGCCTTTTTAAAACAGTCATTTTCCCATGGCTAGGAGACACTCATTCTCTGTGAGAAAATGCATTTAAAAGGAGGAATTTCATCAGAAACACTAAAAATACATATTGTACGTGCCTGAAGACGCACAGAACCTTGAAATAAAAGGTTTCGCACCAAAAAACACATGGCTGAAAGCCCTATTTTAAGGCTCTGAGTGTTTGCAGACATGTACAACAGGTATGTTTACATTATAACGTTTTTAATGAAATCATGTTTCTCTCGACGAGAAAATGCGTTTAAAGCAATAAAAACGATTCACTCTGTCTGGCATTGGACCAAGCTACCAACAACCTAAACAATGATCAGAACTGGTGCAATTACACTTTGACATTGTGTGAAAACACGTAACTCTTAAGGATATATTGCAGACTTGTTCAATAGATTCATTATCTTGTGTTTTTGATGAAATTGTGCTTTTCATGTCGAGAAAATGCGTTTAACGCAATAAAAAGATTTAGTGCTTTACGCACATGGACTAGGTTACCAAATTTAAAAAATGTGAAATAATAAAGCCGGGAGTCGTTTTTATTGTTTACAAACACATTTCCTTGACCAGAATATGCTTTTTCTTAAAAGCCATTTTCCCATGGCTAGGAAACACTCATTCTCTGTGAGAAAATGCATTTAAAAGGAGGAATTTCATCAGAAACACTAAAAATACATATTGTACGTGCCTGAAGACGCACAGAACCTTGAAATAAAAGGTTTCGCACCAAAAAACACATGGGTGAAAGCCCTATTTTAAGGCTCTGAGTGTTTGCAGATATGTACAACAGGTATGTTTACATTATAACGTTTTTAATGAAATCATGTTTCTCTCGACGAGAAAATGCGTTTAAAGCAAAAAAAAGTATTCACTCTGTCTGGCATTGGACCAAGCTACCAACACCCTAAACAATGATCAGAACTGGTGAAATTACACTTTGACATTGGGAGAAAACACATAACTCTTAAGGATGTGTTGCAGACTTGTTCAATAGATTCATTATCTTTTGTTTTGGATGAAATTGTGCTCTTCTTGTCGAGAAAATGCGTTTAACGCAATAAAAAGATTTAGTGCTTTACGCACATGGACTAGGTTACCAAATTTAAAAAATGTGAAATAATAAAGCCGGGAGTCGTTTTTGTTGTTTTAACAAACACATTTCCTTGACCAGAATATGCTTTTTCTTAAAAGCCATTTTCCCATGGCTAGAGTCTCATTTTCTGTGAGAAAATGCATTTAAAAGGAGGAATTTCATTAAAAACACTAAAAATACATATTGTACGTGCCTGAAGACGCACAGAACCTTGAAATAAAAGGTTTCGCACCAAAAAACACATGGGTGAAAGCCCTATTTTAAGGCTCTGAGTGTTTGCAGATATGTACAACAGGTATGTTTACATTATAACGTTTTTAATGAAATCATGTTTCTCTCGACGAGAAAATGCGTTTAAAGCAAAAAAAAGGATTCACTCTGTCTGGCATTGGACCAAGCTACCAACACCCTAAACAATGATCAGAACTGGTGAAATTACACTTTGACATTGGGAGAAAACACATAACTCTTAAGGATGTGTTGCAGACTTGTTCAATAGATTCATTATCTTTTGTTTTGGATGAAATTGTGCTCTTCTTGTCGAGAAAATGCGTTTAACGCAATAAAAAGACTTAGTGCTTTACGCACATGGACTAGGTTACCAAATTTAAAAAATGTGAAATAATGAAGCCGGGAGTCGTTTTTATTGTTTACAAACACATTTCCTTGACCAGATTATGACTTTTTAAAAACAGTCATTTTCCCATGGCAAGGAGACACTCATTTTCTGTGAGAAAATCATTTAAAAGGAGGAATTTCATCAACGCTAAAAATACATAATGTACGTGTCTGAAAACGCACAGAACATGAAATAGTAGCTTTCTTACCAAGAAACACATGGTTGAAAAACCTATTTTAACGATCTGAGTGTTTGCAGACATGTACAAGTTATTCTTAAACTATAACGTTTTCAATGAAATCATGTTTCTCATGAGGAGATAAACCGTTTAAAGCAATAAAAACGATTCACTGTGTCTGGCATTTTGACCAAGCCACCAACTAGCTAAACAATGATCAGAACTGATGCAATTACACATTGACATTGGGTGAAAACACGTAACTCTTAAGGATGTGTTGCAGACTTGTTGAATAGATTCATTTTCTTTTGTTTTTGATGAAATTGTGCTTTTCATGTCGAGAAAATGCGTTTAACGCAATAAAAAGATTTAGTGCTTTACGCACATGGTCTAGGTTACCAAATTTAAAAAATGTGAAATAATAAAGCCGGGAGTCGTTTTTATTGTTTACAAACACATTTCCTTGACCAGAATATGCTTTTCTTAAAAGCCATTTTCCCATGGCTAGGAGACACTCATTTTCTGTGAGAAAATGCATTTAAAAGGAGGAATTTCATCAGAAAAACTAAAAATACATATTGTGCGTGCCTGAAGACGCACAGAACCTTGAAATAAAAGGTTTCGCACCAAAAAACACATGGCTGAAAGCCCTATTTTAAGGCTCTAAGTGTTTGCAGATATGTACAACAGGTATGTTTAAATTATTACGTTTTTAATGAAATCATGTTTCTCTCGACGAGAAAATGCGTTTAAAGCAAAAAAAAAGGATTCACTCTGTCTGGCATTGGACCAAGCTACCAACAACCTAAACAATGATCAGAACTGGTGAAATTACACTTTGACATTGGGAGAAAACACATAACTCTTAAGGATGTGTTGCAGACTTGTTCAACAGATTCATTATCTTTTGTTTTGGATGAAATTGTGCTCTTCTTGTCGAGAAAATGCGTTTAACGCAATAAAAAGATTTAGTGCTTTACGCACTTGGACTAGTTTACCAAATTTAAAAAATGTGAAATAATAAAGCCGGGAGTCATTTTTATTGTTTACAAACACATTTCCTTGACCAGAATATGCTTTTTCTTAAAAGCCATTTTCCCATGGCTAGGAGACACTCATTCTCTGTGAGAAAATGTATTTAAAAGGAGGAATTTCATCAGAAACACTAAAAATACATATTGTACGTGCCTGAAGACGCACAGAACCTTGAAATAAAAGGTTTCGCACCAAAAACACATGGGTGAAAGCCCTATTTTAAGGCTCTGAGTGTTTGCAGATATGTACAACAGGTATGTTTAAATTATAACGTTTTTAATGAAATCATGTTTCTCTCGACGAGAAAATGCGTTTAAAGCAAAAAAAAGGATTCACTCTGTCTGGCATTGGACCAAGCTACCAACACCCTAAACAATGATCAGAACTGGTGAAATTACACTTTGACATTGGGAGAAAACACATAACTCTTAAGGATGTGTTGCAGACTTGTTCAATAGATTCATTATCTTTTGTTTTGGATGAAATTGTGCTCTTCTTGTCGAGAAAATGCGTTTAACGCAATAAAAAGATTTAGTGCTTTACGCACATGGACTAGGTTACCAAATTTAAAAAATGTGAAATAATGAAGCCGGGAGTCGTTTTTATTGTTTACAAACACATTTCCTTGACCAGATTATGCCTTTTTAAAAACAGTCATTTTCCCATGGCAAGGAGACACTCATTTTCTGTGAGAAAATCATTTAAAAGGAGGAATTTCATCAACGCTAAAAATACATAATGTACGTGTCTGAAAACGCACAGAACATGAAATAGTAGCTTTCTTACCAAGAAACACATGGTTGAAAAACCTATTTTAACGATCTGAGTGTTTGCAGACATGTACAACAGTTATTCTTAAACTATAACTTTTTCAATGAAATCATGTTTCTCATGAGGAGATAAACCGTTTAAACCAATAAAAACGATTCACTGTGTCTGGCATTTTGACCAAGCCACCAACTAGCTAAACAATGATCAGAACTGGTGCAATTACACATTGACATTGGGTGAAAACACGTAACTCTTAAGGATGTGTTGCAGACTTGTTGAATAGATTCATTTTCTTTTGTTTTTGATGAAATTGTGCTTTTCATGTCGAGAAAATGCGTTTAACGCAATAAAAAGATTTAGTGCTTTACGCACATGGACTAGGTTACCAAATTTAAAAAAATGTGAAATAATGAAGCCGGGAGTCGTTTTTATTGTTTACAAACACATTTCCTTGACCAGAATATGCTTTTTCTTAAAAGCCATTTTCCCATGGCTAGAGTCTCATTTTCTGTAAGAACATGCATTTAAAAGGAGGAATTTCATTAAAAACACTAAAAATACATATTGTACGTGCCTGAAGACGCACAGAACCTTGAAATAAAAGGTTTCGCACCAAAAAACACATGGGTGAAAGCCCTATTTTAAGGCTCTGAGTGTTTGCAGACTTGTGAAACAGGTATGTTTACATTATAACGTTTTTAATGAAATCATGTTTCTCTCGACGAGAAAATGCGTTGAAAGCAATAAAAAGGATTCACTCTGTCTGGCATTGGACCAAGCTACCAACACCCTAAACAATGATCAGAACTGGTGAAATTACACTTTGACATTGGGAGAAAACACATAACTCTTAAGGATGTGTTGCAGACTTGTTCAACAGATTCATTATCTTTTGTTTTGGATGAAATTGTGCTCTTCTTGTCGAGCAAATGCGTTTAACGCAATAAAAAGATTTAGTGCTTTACGCACATGGACTAGTTTACCAAATTTAAAAAATGTGAAATAATAAAGCCGGGAGTCGTTTTTATTGTTTACAAACACATTTCCTTGACCAGAATTTGCTTTTTCTTAAAAGCCATTTTCCCATGGCTAGGAGACACTCATTCTTAGTGAGAAAATGCATTTAAAAGGAGGAATTTCATCAGAAACACTAAAAATACATATTGTACGTGCCTGAAGACGCACAGAACCTTGAAATAAAAGGTTTCGCACCAAAAAACACATGGGTGAAAGCCCTATTTTAAGGCTCTGAGTGTTTGCAGATATGTACAACAGGTATGTTTACATTATAACGTTTTTAATGAAATCATGTTTCTCTCGACGAGAAAATGCGTTTAAAGCAAAAAAAAGGATTCACTCTGTCTGGCATTGGACCAAGCTACCAACACCCTAAACAATGATCAGAACTGGTGAAATTACACTTTGACATTGGGAGAAAACACATAACTCTTAAGGATGTGTTGCAGACTTGTTCAATAGATTCATTATCTTTTGTTTTGGATGAAATTGTGCTCTTCTTGTCGAGAAAATGCGTTTAACGCAATAAAAAGATTTAGTGCTTTACGCACATGGACTAGGTTACCAAATTCAAAAAATGTGAAATAATGAAGCCGGGAGTCGTTTTTATTGTTTACAAACACATTTCCTTGACCAGATTATGCCTTTTTAAAAACAGTCATTTTCCCATGGCAAGGAGACACTCATTTTCTGTGAGAAAATGCATTTAAAAGGAGGAATTTCATCAGAAACACTAAAAATACATATTGTACGTGCCTGAAGACGCACAGAACCTTGAAATAAAAGGTTTCGCACCAAAAACACATGGGTGAAAGCCCTATTTTAAGGCTCTGAGTGTTTGCAGATATGTACAACAGGTATGTTTAAATTATAACGTTTTTAATGAAATCATGTTTCTCTCGACGAGAAAATGCGTTTAAAGCAAAAAAAAGGATTCACTCTGTCTGGCATTGGACCAAGCTACCAACACCCTAAACAATGATCAGAACTGGTGAAATTACACTTTGACATTGGGAGAAAACACATAACTCTTAAGGATGTGTTGCAGACTTGTTCAATAGATTCATTATCTTTTGTGTTGGATGAAATTGTGCTCTTCTTGTCGAGAAAATGCGTTTAACGCAATAAAAAGATTTAGTGCTTTACGCACATGGACTAGGTTACCAAATTTAAAAAATGTGAAATAATGAAGCCGGGAGTCGTTTTTATTGTTTACAAACACATTTCCTTGACCAGATTATGACTTTTTAAAAACAGTCATTTTCCCATGGCAAGGAGACACTCATTTTCTGTGAGAAAATCATTTAAAAGGAGGAATTTCATCAACGCTAAAAATACATAATGTACGTGTCTGAAAACGCACAGAACATGAAATAGTAGCTTTCTTACCAAGAAACACATGGTTGAAAAACCTATTTTAACGATCTGAGTGTTTGCAGACATGTACAACAGTTATTCTTAAACTATAACTTTTTCAATGAAATCATGTTTCTCATGAGGAGATAAACCGTTTAAACCAATAAAAACGATTCACTGTGTCTGGCATTTTGACCAAGCCACCAACTAGCTAAACAATGATCAGAACTGGTGCAATTACACATTGACATTGGGTGAAAACACGTAACTCTTAAGGATGTGTTGCAGACTTGTTGAATAGATTCATTTTCTTTTGTTTTTGATGAAATTGTGCTTTTCATGTCGAGAAAATGCGTTTAACGCAATAAAAAGATTTAGTGCTTTACGCACATGGACTAGGTTACCAAATTTAAAAAAATGTGAAATAATGAAGCCGGGAGTCGTTTTTATTGTTTACAAACACATTTCCTTGACCAGAATATGCTTTTTCTTAAAAGCCATTTTCCCATGGCTAGAGTCTCATTTTCTGTGAGAACATGCATTTAAAAGGAGGAATTTCATTAAAAACACTAAAAATACATATTGTACGTGCCTGAAGACGCACAGAACCTTGAAATAAAAGGTTTCGCACCAAAAAACACATGGGTGAAAGCCCTATTTTAAGGCTCTGAGTGTTTGCAGACATGTGAAACAGGTATGTTTACATTATAACGTTTTTAATGAAATCATGTTTCTCTCGACGAGAAAATGCGTTGAAAGCAATAAAAAGGATTCACTCTGTCTGGCATTGGACCAAGCTACCAACACCCTAAACAATGATCAGAACTGGTGAAATTACACTTTGACATTGGGAGAAAACACATAACTCTTAAGGATGTGTTGCAGACTTGTTCAACAGATTCATTATCTTTTGTTTTGGATGAAATTGTGCTCTTCTTGTCGAGAAAATGCGTTTAACGCAATAAAAAGATTTAGTGCTTTACGCACATGGACTAGTTTACCAAATTTAAAAAATGTGAAATAATAAAGCCGGGAGTCGTTTTTATTGTTTACAAACACATTTCCTTGACCAGAATTTGCTTTTTCTTAAAAGCCATTTTCCCATGGCTAGGAGACACTCATTCTTTGTGAGAAAATGCATTTAAAAGGAGGAATTTCATCAGAAACACTAAAAATACATATTGTACGTGCCTGAAGACGCACAGAACCTTGAAATAAAAGGTTTCGCACCAAAAAACACATGGGTGAAAGCCCTATTTTAAGGCTCTGAGTGTTTGCAGATATGTACAACAGGTATGTTTACATTATAACGTTTTTAATGAAATCATGTTTCTCTCGACGAGAAAATGCGTTTAAAGCAAAAAAAAGGATTCACTCTGTCTGGCATTGGACCAAGCTACCAACACCCTAAACAATGATCAGAACTGGTGAAATTACACTTTGACATTGGGAGAAAACACATAACTCTTAAGGATGTGTTGCAGACTTGTTCAATAGATTCATTATCTTTTGTTTTGGATGAAATTGTGCTCTTCTTGTCGAAAAAATGCGTTTAACGCAATAAAAAGATTTAGTGCTTTACGCACATGGACTAGGTTACCAAATTTAAAAAATGTGAAATAATGAAGCCGGGAGTCGTTTTTATTGTTTACAAACACATTTCCTTGACCAGATTATGCCTTTTTAAAAACAGTCATTTTCCCATGGCAAGGAGACACTCATTTTCTGTGAGAAAATGCATTTAAAAGGAGGAATTTCATCAGAAACACTAAAAATACATATTGTACGTGCCTGAAGACGCACAGAACCTTGAAATAAAAGGTTTCGCACCAAAAAACACATGGGTGAAAGCCCTATTTTAAGGCTCTGAGTGTTTGCAGACATGTACAACAGGTATGTTTACATTATAACGTTTTAAATGAAATCATGTTTCTCTCGACGAGAAAATGCGTTTAAAGCAAAAAAAAGGATTCACTCTGTCTGGCATTGGACCAAGCTACCAACTAGCTAAACAATGATCAGAACTGGTGAAATTACACTTTGACATTGGGAGAAAACACGTAACTCTTAAGGATGTGTTGCAGACTTGTTCAATAGATTCATTATCTTTTGTTTTGGATGAAATTGTGCTCTTCTTGTCGAGAAAATGCGTTTAACGCAATAAAAAGATTTAGTGCTTTACGCACATGGACTAGGTTACCAAATTTAAAAAATGTGAAATAATGAAGCCGGGAGTCGTTTTTATTGTTTACAAACACATTTCCTTGACCAGATTATGCCTTTTTAAAAACAGTCATTTTCCCATGGCAAGGAGACACTCATTTTCTGTGAGAAAATCATTTAAAAGGAGGAATGCCATCAACGCTAAAAATACATAATGTACGTGTCTGAAAACGCACAGAACATGAAATAGTAGCTTTCTTACCAAGAAACACATGGTTGAAAAACCTATTTTAACCATCTGAGTGTTTGCAGACATGTACAACAGTTATTCTTAAACTATAACGTTTTCAATGAAATCATGTTTCTCATGAGGAGATAAACTGTTTAAAGCAATAAAAACGATTTTCACTGTGTCTGGCATTTTTTCCAAGCCACCAACTAGCTAAACAATGATCAGAACTGGTGCAATTACACATTGACATTGGGTGAAAACACGTAACTCTTAAGGATGTGTTGCAGACTTGTTCAATAGATTCATTTTCTTTTGTTTTTGATGAAATTGTGCTTTTCATGTCGAGAAAATGCGTTTAACGCAATAAAAAGATTTAGTGCTTTACGCACATGGTCTAGGTTACCAAATTTAAAAAATGTGAAATAATGAAGCCGGGAGTCGTTTTTATTGTTTACAAACACATTTCCTTGACCAGAATATGCTTTTTCTTAAAAGCCATTTTCCCATGGCTAGGAGACACTCATTTTCTGTGAGAAAATGCATTTAAAAGGAGGAATTTCATCAGAAAAACTAAAAATACATATTGTGCGTGCCTGAAGACGCACAGAACCTTGAAATAAAAGGCTTCGCACCAAAAAACACATGGGTGAAAGCCCTATTTTAAGGCTCTGAGTGTTTGAAGATATGTACAACAGGTATGTTTAAATTATTACGTTTTTAATGAAATCATGTTTCTCTCGACGAGAAAATGCGTTTAAAGCAAAAAAAAAGGATTCACTCTGTCTGGCATTGGACCAAGCTACCAACACCCTAAACAATGATCAGAACTGGTGAAATTACACTTTGACATTGGGAGAAAACACATAACTCTTAAGGATGTGTTGCAGACTTGTTCAACAGATTCATTATCTTTTGTTTTGGATGAAATTGTGCTCTTCTTGTCGAGAAAATGCGTTTAACGCAATAAAAAGATTTAGTGCTTTACGCACATGGACTAGTTTACCAAATTTAAAAAATGTGAAATAATAAAGCCGGGAGTCGTTTTTATTGTTTACAAACACATTTCCTTGACCAGAATTTGCTTTTTCTTAAAAGCCATTTTCCCATGGCTAGGAGACACTCATTCTTTGTGAGAAAATGCATTTAAAAGGAGGAATTTCATCAGAAACACTAAAAATACATATTGTACGTGCCTGAAGACGCACAGAACCTTGAAATAAAAGGTTTCGCACCAAAAAACACATGGGTGAAAGCCCTATTTTAAGGCTCTGAGTGTTTGCAGACATGTACAACAGGTATGTTTACATTATAACGTTTTTAATGAAATCATGTTTCTCTCGACGAGAAAATGCGTTTAAAGCAATAAAAAGGATTCACTCTGTCTGGCATTGGACCAAGCTACCAACACCCTAAACAATGATCAGAATTGGTGAAATTACACTTTGACATTGGGAGAAAACACGTAACTCTTAAGGATGTGTTGCAGACTTGTTCAATAGATTCATTTTCTTTTTTTTTGATGAAATTGTGCTCTTCTTGTCGAGAAAATGCGTTTAACGCAATAAAAAGATTTAGTGCTTTACGCACATGGACTAGGTTACCAAATTTAAAAAATGTGAAATAATAAAGCCGGGAGTCGTTTTTATTGTTTACAAACACATTTCCTTGACCAGAATATGCTTTTTCTTAAAAGCCATTTTCCCATGGCTAGGAGACACTCATTTTCTGTGAGAAAATGCATTTAAAAGGAGGAATTTCATCAGAAACACTAAAAATACATATTGTACGTGCCTGAAGACGCACAGAACCTTTAAATAAAAGGTTTCGCACCAAAAAACACATGGGTGAAAGCCCTATTTTAAGGCTCTGAGTGTTTGCAGATATGTACAACAGGTATGTTTACATTATAACGTTTTTAATGAAATCATGTTTTTCTCGACGAGAAAATGCGTTTAAAGCAAAAAAAAGGATTCACTCTGTCTGGCATTGGACCAAGCTACCAACACCCTAAACAATGATCAGAACTGGTGAAATTACACTTTGACATAGGGAGAAAACACATAACTCTTAAGGATGTGTTGCAGACTTGTTCAATAGATTCATTATCTTTTGTTTTGGATGAAATTGTGCTCTTCTTGTCGAGAAAATGCGTTTAACGCAATAAAAAGACTTAGTGCTTTACGCACATGGACTAGGTTACCAAACTTAAAAAATGTGAAATAATGAAGCCGGGAGTCGTTTTTATTGTTTACAAACACATTTCCTTGACCAGATTATGCCTTTTTAAAAACAGTCATTTTCCCATGGCAAGGAGACAGTCATTTTCTGTGAGAAAATGCATTTAAAAGGAGGAATTTCATCAGAAACACTAAAAATACATATTGTACGTGCCTGAAGACGCACAGAACCTTGAAATAAAAGGTTTCGCACCAAAAACACATGGGTGAAAGCCCTATTTTAAGGCTCTGAGTGTTTGCAGATATGTACAACAGGTATATTTAAATTATAACGTTTTTAATGAAATCATGTTTCTCTCGACGAGAAAATGCGTTTAAAGCAAAAAAAAGGATTCACTCTGTCTGGCATTGGACCAAGCTACCAACACCCTAAACAATGATCAGAACTGGTGAAATTACACTTTGACATTGGGAGAAAACACGTAACTCTTAAGGATGTGTTGCAGACTTGTTCAATAGATTCATTATCTTTTGTTTTGGATGAAATTGTGCTCTTCTTGTCGAGAAAATGCGTTTAACGCAATAAAAAGATTCAGTGCTTTACTCACATGGACTAGGTTACCAAATTTAAAAAATGGGAAATAATGAAGCCGGGAGTCGTTTTTATTGTTTACAAACACATTTCCTTGACCAGATTATGCCTTTTTAAAAACAGTCATTTTCCCATGGCAAGGAGACACTCATTTTCTGTGAGAAAATGCATTTAAAAGGAGGAATTTCATCAGAAACACTAAAAATACATATTGTACGTGCCTGAAGACGCACAGAACCTTGAAATAAAAGGTTTCGCACCAAAAAACACATGGGTGAAAGCCCTATTTTAAGGCTCTGAGTGTTTGCAGACATGTACAACAGGTATGTTTACATTATAACGTTTTAAATGAAATCATGTTTCTCTCGACGAGAAAATGCGTTTACAGCAATAAAAAGGATTCACTCTGTCTGGCATTGGACCAAGCTACCAACACCCTAAACAATGATCAGAACTGGTGAAATTACACTTTGACATTGGGAGAAAACACGTAACTCTTAAGGATGTGTTGCAGACTTGTTCAATAGATTCATTATCTTTTGTTTTGGATGAAATTGTGCTCTTCTTGTCGAGAAAATGCGTTTAACGCGATAAAACGATTTAGTTCTTCAGGCACATGGACTTGGTCACCAAATGTAAAAAATGTGAAATAATAAAGCCGGGAGTCGTTTTTATTGTTTACAAACACATTTCCTTGACCAGAATATGCTTTTTCTTAAAAGCCATTTTCCCATGGCTAGGAGACACTCATTTTCTGTGAGAAAATGCATTTAAAAGGAGGAATTTCATCAGAAACACTAAAAATACATATTGTACGTGCCTGAAGACGCACAGAACCTTTAAATAAAAGGTTTCGCACCAAAAAACACATGGGTGAAAGCCCTATTTTAAGGCTCTGAGTGTTTGCAGATATGTACAACAGGTATGTTTACATTATAACGTTTTTAATGAAATCATGTTTTTCTCGACGAGAAAATGCGTTTAAAGCAAAAAAAAGGATTCACTCTGTCTGGCATTGGACCAAGCTACCAACACCCTAAACAATGATCAGAACTGGTGAAATTACACTTTGACATAGGGAGAAAACACATAACTCTTAAGGATGTGTTGCAGACTTGTTCAATAGATTCATTATCTTTTGTTTTGGATGAAATTGTGCTCTTCTTGTCGAGAAAATGCGTTTAACGCAATAAAAAGACTTAGTGCTTTACGCACATGGACTAGGTTACCAAACTTAAAAAATGTGAAATAATGAAGCCGGGAGTCGTTTTTATTGTTTACAAACACATTTCCTTGACCAGATTATGCCTTTTTAAAAACAGTCATTTTCCCATGGCAAGGAGACAGTCATTTTCTGTGAGAAAATGCATTTAAAAGGAGGAATTTCATCAGAAACACTAAAAATACATATTGTACGTGCCTGAAGACGCACAGAACCTTGAAATAAAAGGTTTCGCACCAAAAACACATGGGTGAAAGCCCTATTTTAAGGCTCTGAGTGTTTGCAGATATGTACAACAGGTATATTTAAATTATAACGTTTTTAATGAAATCATGTTTCTCTCGACGAGAAAATGCGTTTAAAGCAAAAAAAAGGATTCACTCTGTCTGGCATTGGACCAAGCTACCAACACCCTAAACAATGATCAGAACTGGTGAAATTACACTTTGACATTGGGAGAAAACACGTAACTCTTAAGGATGTGTTGCAGACTTGTTCAATAGATTCATTATCTTTTGTTTTGGATGAAATTGTGCTCTTCTTGTCGAGAAAATGCGTTTAACGCAATAAAAAGATTCAGTGCTTTACTCACATGGACTAGGTTACCAAATTTAAAAAATGGGAAATAATGAAGCCGGGAGTCGTTTTTATTGTTTACAAACACATTTCCTTGACCAGATTATGCCTTTTTAAAAACAGTCATTTTCCCATGGCAAGGAGACACTCATTTTCTGTGAGAAAATGCATTTAAAAGGAGGAATTTCATCAGAAACACTAAAAATACATATTGTACGTGCCTGAAGACGCACAGAACCTTGAAATAAAAGGTTTCGCACCAAAAAACACATGGGTGAAAGCCCTATTTTAAGGCTCTGAGTGTTTGCAGACATGTACAACAGGTATGTTTACATTATAACGTTTTAAATGAAATCATGTTTCTCTCGACGAGAAAATGCGTTTACAGCAATAAAAAGGATTCACTCTGTCTGGCATTGGACCAAGCTACCAACACCCTAAACAATGATCAGAACTGGTGAAATTACACTTTGACATTGGGAGAAAACACGTAACTCTTAAGGATGTGTTGCAGACTTGTTCAATAGATTCATTATCTTTTGTTTTGGATGAAATTGTGCTCTTCTTGTCGAGAAAATGCGTTTAACGCAATAAAAAGATTTAGTGCTTTACGCACATGGACTAGGTTACCAAATTTAAAAAATGTGAAATAATGAAGCCGGGAGTCGTTTTTATTGTTTACAAACACATTTCCTTGACCAGATTATGCCTTTTTAAAAACAGTCATTTTCCCATGGCAAGGAGACACTCATTTTCTGTGAGAAAATCATTTAAAAGGAGGAATGCCATCAACGCTAAAAATACATAATGTACGTGTCTGAAAACGCACAGAACACGAAATAGTAGCTTTCTTACCAAGAAACACATGGTTGAAAAACCTATTTTAACCATCTGAGTGTTTGCAGACATGTACAACAGTTATTCTTAAACTATAACGTTTTCAATGAAATCATGTTTCTCATGAGGAGATAAACCGTTTAAAGCAATAAAAACGATTTTCACTGTGTCTGGCATTTTTTCCAAGCCACCAACTAGCTAAACAATGATCAGAACTGGTGCAATTACACATTGACATTGGGTGAAAACACGTAACTCTTAAGGATGTGTTGCAGACTTGTTCAATAGATTCATTTTCTTTTGTTTTTGATGAAATTGTGCTTTTCATGTCGAGAAAATGCGTTTAACGCAATAAAAAGATTTAGTGCTTTACGCACATGGTCTAGGTTACCAAATTTAAAAAATGTGAAATAATGAAGCCGGGAGTCGTTTTTATTGTTTACAAACACATTTCCTTGACCAGAATATGCTTTTTCTTAAAAGCCATTTTCCCATGGCTAGGAGACACTCATTTTCTGTGAGAAAATGCATTTAAAAGGAGGAATTTCATCAGAAAAACTAAAAATACATATTGTGCGTGCCTGAAGACGCACAGAACCTTGAAATAAAAGGTTTCGCACCAAAAAACACATGGGTGAAAGCCCTATTTTAAGGCTCTGAGTGTTTGCAGATATGTACAACAGGTATGTTTAAATTATTACGTTTTTAATGAAATCATGTTTCTCTCGACGAGAAAATGCGTTTAAAGCAAAAAAAAGGATTCACTCTGTCTGGCATTGGACCAAGCTACCAACACCCTAAACAATGATCAGAACTGGTGAAATTACACTTTGACATTGGGAGAAAACACATAACTCTTAAGGATGTGTTGCAGACTTGTTCAATAGATTCATTATCTTTTGTTTTGGATGAAATTGTGCTCTTCTTGTCGAAAAAATGCGTTTAACGCAATAAAAAGATTTAGTGCTTTACGCACATGGACTAGGTTACCAAATTTAAAAAATGTGAAATAATGAAGCCGGGAGTCGTTTTTATTGTTTACAAACACATTTCCTTGACCAGATTATGACGTTTTAAAAACAGTCATTTTCCCATGGCAAGGAGACACTCATTTTCTGTGAGAAAATCATTTAAAAGGAGGAATTTCATCAACGCTAAAAATACATAATGTACGTGTCTGAAAACGCACAGAACATGAAATAGTAGCTTTCTTACCAAGAAACACATGGTTGAAAAACCTATTTTAACCATCTGAGTGTTTGCAGACATGTACAACAGTTATTCTTAAACTATAACGTTTTCAATGAAATCATGTTTCTCATGAGGAGATAAACCGTTTAAAGCAATAAAAACGATTCACTGTGTCTGGCATTTTGACCAAGCCACCAACTAGCTAAACAATGATCAGAACTGGTGCAATTACACATTGACATTGGGTGAAAACACGTAACTCTTAAGGATGTGTTGCAGACTTGTTGAATAGATTCATTTTCTTTTGTTTTTGATGAAATTGTGCTTTTCATGTCGAGAAAATGCGTTTAACGCAATAAAAAGATTTAGTGCTTTACGCACATGGACTAGGTTACCAAATTTAAAAAAATGTGAAATAATGAAGCCGGGTGTCGTTTTTATTGTTTACAAACACATTTCCTTGACCAGATTATGCCTTTTAAAAACAGTCATTTTCCCATGGCAAGGAGACACTCATTTTCTGTGAGAAAATGCATTTAAAAGGAGGAATTTCATCAGAAACACTAAAAATACATATTGTACGTGCCTGAAGACGCACAGAACCTTGAAATAAAAGGTTTCGCACCAAAAAACACATGGGTGAAAGCCCTATTTTAAGGCTCTGAGTGTTTGCAGACATGTACAACAGGTATGTTTACATTATAACGTTTTTAATGAAATCATGTTTCTCTCGACGAGAAAATGCGTTTAAAGCAATAAAAAGGATTCACTCTGTCTGGCATTGGACCAAGCTACCAACACCCTAAACAATGATCAGAATTGGTGAAATTACACTTTGACATTGGGAGAAAACACGTAACTCTTAAGGATGTGTTGCAGACTTGTTCAATAGATTCATTATCTTTTGTTTTGGATGAAATTGTGCTCTTCTTGTCGAGAAAATGCGTTTAACGCAATAAAAAGATTTAGTGCTTTACGCACATGGACTAGGTTACCAAATTTAAAAAATGTGAAATAATGAAGCCGGGAGTCGTTTTTATTGTTTACAAACACATTTCCTTGACCAGATTATGCCTTTTTAAAAACAGTCATTTTCCCATGGCAAGGAGACACTCATTTTCTGTGAGAAAATCATTTAAAAGGAGGAATGCCATCAACGCTAAAAATACATAATGTACGTGTCTGAAAACGCACAGAACACGAAATAGTAGCTTTCTTACCAAGAAACACATGGTTGAAAAACCTATTTTAACCATCTGAGTGTTTGCAGACATGTACAACAGTTATTCTTAAACTATAACGTTTTCAATGAAATCATGTTTCTCATGAGGAGATAAACCGTTTAAAGCAATAAAAACGATTTTCACTGTGTCTGGCATTTTTTCCAAGCCACCAACTAGCTAAACAATGATCAGAACTGGTGCAATTACACATTGACATTGGGTGAAAACACGTAACTCTTAAGGATGTGTTGCAGACTTGTTCAATAGATTCATTTTCTTTTGTTTTTGATGAAATTGTGCTTTTCATGTCGAGAAAATGCGTTTAACGCAATAAAAAGATTTAGTGCTTTACGCACATGGTCTAGGTTACCAAATTTAAAAAATGTGAAATAATGAAGCCGGGAGTCGTTTTTATTGTTTACAAACACATTTCCTTGACCAGAATATGCTTTTTCTTAAAAGCCATTTTCCCATGGCTAGGAGACACTCATTTTCTGTGAGAAAATGCATTTAAAAGGAGGAATTTCATCAGAAAAACTAAAAATACATATTGTGCGTGCCTGAAGACGCACAGAACCTTGAAATAAAAGGTTTCGCACCAAAAAACACATGGGTGAAAGCCCTATTTTAAGGCTCTGAGTGTTTGCAGATATGTACAACAGGTATGTTTAAATTATTACGTTTTTAATGAAATCATGTTTCTCTCGACGAGAAAATGCGTTTAAAGCAAAAAAAAGGATTCACTCTGTCTGGCATTGGACCAAGCTACCAACACCCTAAACAATGATCAGAACTGGTGAAATTACACTTTGACATTGGGAGAAAACACATAACTCTTAAGGATGTGTTGCAGACTTGTTCAATAGATTCATTATCTTTTGTTTTGGATGAAATTGTGCTCTTCTTGTCGAAAAAATGCGTTTAACGCAATAAAAAGATTTAGTGCTTTACGCACATGGACTAGGTTACCAAATTTAAAAAATGTGAAATAATGAAGCCGGGAGTCGTTTTTATTGTTTACAAACACATTTCCTTGACCAGATTATGACGTTTTAAAAACAGTCATTTTCCCATGGCAAGGAGACACTCATTTTCTGTGAGAAAATCATTTAAAAGGAGGAATTTCATCAACGCTAAAAATACATAATGTACGTGTCTGAAAACGCACAGAACATGAAATAGTAGCTTTCTTACCAAGAAACACATGGTTGAAAAACCTATTTTAACCATCTGAGTGTTTGCAGACATGTACAACAGTTATTCTTAAACTATAACGTTTTCAATGAAATCATGTTTCTCATGAGGAGATAAACCGTTTAAAGCAATAAAAACGATTCACTGTGTCTGGCATTTTGACCAAGCCACCAACTAGCTAAACAATGATCAGAACTGGTGCAATTACACATTGACATTGGGTGAAAACACGTAACTCTTAAGGATGTGTTGCAGACTTGTTGAATAGATTCATTTTCTTTTGTTTTTGATGAAATTGTGCTTTTCATGTCGAGAAAATGCGTTTAACGCAATAAAAAGATTTAGTGCTTTACGCACATGGACTAGGTTACCAAATTTAAAAAAATGTGAAATAATGAAGCCGGGTGTCGTTTTTATTGTTTACAAACACATTTCCTTGACCAGATTATGCCTTTTAAAAACAGTCATTTTCCCATGGCAAGGAGACACTCATTTTCTGTGAGAAAATGCATTTAAAAGGAGGAATTTCATCAGAAACACTAAAAATACATATTGTACGTGCCTGAAGACGCACAGAACCTTGAAATAAAAGGTTTCGCACCAAAAAACACATGGGTGAAAGCCCTATTTTAAGGCTCTGAGTGTTTGCAGACATGTACAACAGGTATGTTTACATTATAACGTTTTTAATGAAATCATGTTTCTCTCGACGAGAAAATGCGTTTAAAGCAATAAAAAGGATTCACTCTGTCTGGCATTGGACCAAGCTACCAACACCCTAAACAATGATCAGAATTGGTGAAATTACACTTTGACATTGGGAGAAAACACGTAACTCTTAAGGATGTGTTGCAGACTTGTTCAATAGATTCATTTTCTTTTTTTTTGATGAAATTGTGCTCTTCTTGTCGAGAAAATGCGTTTAACGCAATAAAAAGATTTGCGCTTTACGCACATGGACTAGGTTACCAAATTTAAAAAATGTGAAATAATAAAGCCGGGAGTCGTTTTTATTGTTTACAAACACATTTCCTTGACCAGAATATGCTTTTTCTTAAAAGCCATTTTCCCATGGCTAGGAGACACTCATTTTCTGTGAGAAAATGCATTTAAAAGGAGGAATTTCATCAGAAACACTAAAAATACATATTGTACGTGCCTGAAGACGCACAGAACCTTTAAATAAAAGGTTTCGCACCAAAAACACATGGGTGAAAGCCCTATTTTAAGGCTCTGAGTGTTTGCAGACATGTACAACAGGTATGTTTACATTATAACGTTTTTAATGAAATCATGTTTCTCTCGACGAGAAAATGCGTTTAAAGCAAAAAAAAGGATTCACTCTGTCTGGCATTGGACCAAGCTACCAACACCCTAAACAATGATCAGAACTGGTGAAATTACACTTTGACATAGGGAGAAAACACAGAACTCTTAAGGATGTGTTGCAGACTTGTTCAATAGATTCATTATCTTTTGTTTTGGATGAAATTGTGCTCTTCTTGTCGAGAAAATGCGTTTAACGCAATAAAAAGACTTAGTGCTTTACGCACATGGACTAGGTTACCAAACTTAAAAAATGTGAAATAATGAAGCCGGGAGTCGTTTTTATTGTTTACAAACACATTTCCTTGACCAGATTATGCCTTTTTAAAAACAGTCATTTTCCCATGGCAAGGAGACACTCATTTTCTGTGAGAAAATGCATTTAAAAGGAGGAATTTCATCAGAAACACTAAAAATACATATTGTACGTGCCTGAAGACGCACAGAACCTTGAAATAAAAGGTTTCGCACCAAAAAACACATGGGTGAAAGCCCTATTTTAAGGCTCTGAGTGTTTGCAGACATGTACAACAGGTATGTTTACATTATAACGTTTTAAATGAAATCATGTTTCTCTCGACGAGAAAATGCGTTTAAAGCAATAAAAAGGATTCACTCTGTCTGGCATTGGACCAAGCTACCAACACCCTAAACAATGATCAGAACTGGTGAAATTACACTTTGACATTGGGAGAAAACACGTAACTCTTAAGGATGTGTTGCAGACTTGTTCAATAGATTCATTATCTTTTGTTTTGGATGAAATTGTGCTCTTCTTGTCGAGAAAATGCATTTAACGCAATAAAAAGATTTAGTGCTTTACGCACATGGACTAGGTTACCAAATTTAAAAAATGTGAAATAATGAAGCCGGGAGTCGTTTTTATTGTTTACAAACACATTTCCTTGACCAGATTATGCCTTTTTAAAAACAGTCATTTTCCCATGGCAAGGAGACACTCATTTTCTGTGAGAAAATCATTTAAAAGGAGGAATGCCATCAACGCTAAAAATACATAATGTACGTGTCTGAAAACGCACAGAACATGAAATAGTAGCTTTCTTACCAAGAAACACATGGTTGAAAAACCTATTTTAACCATCTGAGTGTTTGCAGACATGTACAACAGTTATTCTTAAACTATAACGTTTTCAATGAAATCATGTTTCTCATGAGGAGATAAACCGTTTAAAGCAATAAAAACGATTTTCACTGTGTCTGGCATTTTTTCCAAGCCACCAACTAGCTAAACAATGATCAGAACTGGTGCAATTACACATTGACATTGGGTGAAAACACGTAACTCTTAAGGATGTGTTGCAGACTTGTTCAATAGATTCATTTTCTTTTGTTTTTGATGAAATTGTGCTTTTCATGTCGAGAAAATGCGTTTAACGCAATAAAAAGATTTAGTGCTTTACGCACATGGTCTAGGTTACCAAATTTAAAAAATGTGAAATAATGAAGCCGGGAGTCGTTTTTATTGTTTACAAACACATTTCCTTGACCAGAATATGCTTTTTCTTAAAAGCCATTTTCCCATGGCTAGGAGACACTCATTTTCTGTGAGAAAATGCATTTAAAAGGAGGAATTTCATCAGAAAAACTAAAAATACATATTGTGCGTGCCTGAAGACGCACAGAACCTTGAAATAAAAGGTTTCGCACCAAAAAACACATGGGTGAAAGCCCTATTTTAAGGCTCTGAGTGTTTGCAGATATGTACAACAGGTATGTTTAAATTATTACGTTTTTAATGAAATCATGTTTCTCTCGACGAGAAAATGCGTTTAAAGCAAAAAAAAAGGATTCACTCTGTCTGGCATTGGACCAAGCTACCAACAACCTAAACAATGATCAGAACTGGTGAAATTACACTTTGACATTGGGAGAAAACACATAACTCTTAAGGATGTGTTGCAGACTTGTTCAACAGATTCATTATCTTTTGTTTTGGATGAAATTGTGCTCTTCTTGTCGAGAAAATGCGTTTAACGCAATAAAAAGATTTAGTGCTTTACGCACATGGACTAGTTTACCAAATTTAAAAAATGTGAAATAATGAAGCCGGGAGTCGTTTTTATTGTTTACAAACACATTTCCTTGACCAGATTATGCCTTTTTAAAAACAGTCATTTTCCCATGGCAAGGAGACACTCATTTTCTGTGAGAAAATCATTTAAAAGGAGGAATGCCATCAACGCTAAAAATACATAATGTACGTGTCTGAAAACGCACAGAACACGAAATAGTAGCTTTCTTACCAAGAAACACATGGTTGAAAAACCTATTTTAACCATCTGAGTGTTTGCAGACATGTACAACAGTTATTCTTAAACTATAACGTTTTCAATGAAATCATGTTTCTCATGAGGAGATAAACCGTTTAAAGCAATAAAAACGATTTTCACTGTGTCTGGCATTTTTTCCAAGCCACCAACTAGCTAAACAATGATCAGAACTGGTGCAATTACACATTGACATTGGGTGAAAACACGTAACTCTTAAGGATGTGTTGCAGACTTGTTCAATAGATTCATTTTCTTTTGTTTTTGATGAAATTGTGCTTTTCATGTCGAGAAAATGCGTTTAACGCAATAAAAAGATTTAGTGCTTTACGCACATGGTCTAGGTTACCAAATTTAAAAAATGTGAAATAATGAAGCCGGGAGTCGTTTTTATTGTTTACAAACACATTTCCTTGACCAGAATATGCTTTTTCTTAAAAGCCATTTTCCCATGGCTAGGAGACACTCATTTTCTGTGAGAAAATGCATTTAAAAGGAGGAATTTCATCAGAAAAACTAAAAATACATATTGTGCGTGCCTGAAGACGCACAGAACCTTGAAATAAAAGGTTTCGCACCAAAAAACACATGGGTGAAAGCCCTATGTTAAGGCTCTGAGTGTTTGCAGATATGTACAACAGGTATGTTTAAATTATTACGTTTTTAATGAAATCATGTTTCTCTCGACGAGAAAATGCGTTTAAAGCAAAAAAAAGGATTCACTCTGTCTGGCATTGGACCAAGCTACCAACACCCTAAACAATGATCAGAACTGGTGAAATTACACTTTGACATTGGGAGAAAACACATAACTCTTAAGGATGTGTTGCAGACTTGTTCAATAGATTCATTATCTTTTGTTTTGGATGAAATTGTGCTCTTCTTGTCGAAAAAATGCGTTTAACGCAATAAAAAGATTTAGTGCTTTACGCACATGGACTAGGTTACCAAATTTAAAAAATGTGAAATAATGAAGCCGGGAGTCGTTTTTATTGTTTACAAACACATTTCCTTGACCAGATTATGACGTTTTAAAAACAGTCATTTTCCCATGGCAAGGAGACACTCATTTTCTGTGAGAAAATCATTTAAAAGGAGGAATTTCATCAACGCTAAAAATACATAATGTACGTGTCTGAAAACGCACAGAACATGAAATAGTAGCTTTCTTACCAAGAAACACATGGTTGAAAAACCTATTTTAACGATCTGAGTGTTTGCAGACATGTACAACAGTTATTCTTAAACTATAACGTTTTCAATGAAATCATGTTTCTCATGAGGAGATAAACCGTTTAAACCAATAAAAACGATTCACTGTGTCTGGCATTTTGACCAAGCCACCAACTAGCTAAACAATGATCAGAACTGGTGCAATTACACATTGACATTGGGTGAAAACACGTAACTCTTAAGGATGTGTTGCAGACTTGTTGAATAGATTCATTTTCTTTTGTTTTTGATGAAATTGTGCTTTTCATGTCGAGAAAATGCGTTTAACGCAATAAAAAGATTTAGTGCTTTACGCACATGGACTAGGTTACCAAATTTAAAAAATGTGAAATAATGAAGCCGGGTGTCGTTTTTATTGTTTACAAACACATTTCCTTGACCAGATTATGCCTTTTAAAAACAGTCATTTTCCCATGGCAAGGAGACACTCATTTTCTGTGAGAAAATGCATTTAAAAGGAGGAATTTCATCAGAAACACTAAAAATACATATTGTACGTGCCTGAAGACGCACAGAACCTTGAAATAAAAGGTTTCGCACCAAAAACACATGGGTGAAAGCCCTATTTTAAGGCTCTGAGTGTTTGCAGATATGTACAACAGGTATGTTTAAATTATAACGTTTTTAATGAAATCATGTTTCTCTCGACGAGAAAATGCGTTTAAAGCAAAAAAAAGGATTCACTCTGTCTGGCATTGGACCAAGCTACCAACACCCTAAACAATGATCAGAACTGGTGAAATTACACTTTGACATTGGGAGAAAACACGTAACTCTTAAGGATGTGTTGCAGACTTGTTCAATAGATTCATTTTCTTTTTTTTTGATGAAATTGTGCTCTTCTTGTCGAGAAAATGCGTTTAACGCAATAAAAAGATTTAGCGCTTTACGCACATGGACTAGGTTACCAAATTTAAAAAATGTGAAATAATAAAGCCGGGAGTCGTTTTTATTGTTTACAAACACATTTCCTTGACCAGAATATGCTTTTTCTTAAAAGCCATTTTCCCATGGCTAGGAGACACTCATTTTCTGTGAGAAAATGCATTTAAAAGGAGGAATTTCATCAGAAACACTAAAAATACATATTGTACGTGCCTGAAGACGCACAGAACCTTTAAATAAAAGGTTTCGCACCAAAAACACATTGGTGAAAGCCCTATTTTAAGGCTCTGAGTGTTTGCAGACATGTACAACAGGTATGTTTACATTATAACGTTTTTAATGAAATCATGTTTCTCTCGACGAGAAAATGCGTTTAAAGCAAAAAAAAGGATTCACTCTGTCTGGCATTGGACCAAGCTACCAACACCCTAAACAATGATCAGAACTGGTGAAATTACACTTTGACATAGGGAGAAAACACATAACTCTTAAGGATGTGTTGCAGACTTGTTCAATAGATTCATTATCTTTTGTTTTGGATGAAATTGTGCTCTTCTTGTCGAGAAAATGCGTTTAACGCAATAAAAAGACTTAGTGCTTTACGCACATGGACTAGGTTACCAAACTTAAAAAATGTGAAATAATGAAGCCGGGAGTCGTTTTTATTGTTTACAAACACATTTCCTTGACCAGATTATGCCTTTTTAAAAACAGTCATTTTCCCATGGCAAGGAGACACTCATTTTCTGTGAGAAAATGCATTTAAAAGGAGGAATTTCATCAGAAACACTAAAAATACATATTGTACGTGCCTGAAGACGCACAGAACCTTGAAATAAAAGGTTTCGCACCAAAAAACACATGGGTGAAAGCCCTATTTTAAGGCTCTGAGTGTTTGCAGACATGTACAACAGGTATGTTTACATTATAACGTTTTAAATGAAATCATGTTTCTCTCGACGAGAAAATGCGTTTAAAGCAATAAAAAGGATTCACTCTGTCTGGCATTGGACCAAGCTACCAACACCCTAAACAATGATCAGAACTGGTGAAATTACACTTTGACATTGGGAGAAAACACGTAACTCTTAAGGATGTGTTGCAGACTTGTTCAATAGATTCATTATCTTTTGTTTTGGATGAAATTGTGCTCTTCTTGTCGAGAAAATGCGTTTAACGCAATAAAAAGATTTAGTGCTTTACGCACATGGACTAGGTTACCAAATTTAAAAAATGTGAAATAATGAAGCCGGGAGTCGTTTTTATTGTTTACAAACACATTTCCTTGACCAGATTATGCCTTTTTAAAAACAGTCATTTTCCCATGGCAAGGAGACACTCATTTTCTGTGAGAAAATCATTTAAAAGGAGGAATGCCATCAACGCTAAAAATACATAATGTACGTGTCTGAAAACGCACAGAACATGAAATAGTAGCTTTCTTACCAAGAAACACATGGTTGAAAAACCTATTTTAACCATCTGAGTGTTTGCAGACATGTACAACAGTTATTCTTAAACTATAACGTTTTCAATGAAATCATGTTTCTCATGAGGAGATAAACCGTTTAAAGCAATAAAAACGATTTTCACTGTGTCTGGCATTTTTTCCAAGCCACCAACTAGCTAAACAATGATCAGAACTGGTGCAATTACACATTGACATTGGGTGAAAACACGTAACTCTTAAGGATGTGTTGCAGACTTGTTCAATAGATTCATTTTCTTTTGTTTTTGATGAAATTGTGCTTTTCATGTCGAGAAAATGCGTTTAACGCAATAAAAAGATTTAGTGCTTTACGCACATGGTCTAGGTTACCAAATTTAAAAAATGTGAAATAATGAAGCCGGGAGTCGTTTTTATTGTTTACAAACACATTTCCTTGACCAGAATATGCTTTTTCTTAAAAGCCATTTTCCCATGGCTAGGAGACACTCATTTTCTGTGAGAAAATGCATTTAAAAGGAGGAATTTCATCAGAAAAACTAAAAATACATATTGTGCGTGCCTGAAGACGCACAGAACCTTGAAATAAAAGGTTTCGCACCAAAAAACACATGGGTGAAAGCCCTATTTTAAGGCTCTGAGTGTTTGCAGATATGTACAACAGGTATGTTTAAATTATTACGTTTTTAATGAAATCATGTTTCTCTCGACGAGAAAATGCGTTTAAAGCAAAAAAAAAGGATTCACTCTGTCTGGCATTGGACCAAGCTACCAACAACCTAAACAATGATCAGAACTGGTGAAATTACACTTTGACATTGGGAGAAAACACATAACTCTTAAGGATGTGTTGCAGACTTGTTCAACAGATTCATTTTCTTTTGTTTTGGATGAAATTGTGCTCTTCTTGTCGAGAAAATGCGTTTAACGCAATAAAAAGATTTAGTGCTTTACGCACATGGACTAGTTTACCAAATTTAAAAAATGTGAAATAATAAAGCCGGGAGTCGTTTTTATTGTTTAGAAACACATTTCCTTGACCAGAATTTGCTTTTTCTTAAAAGCCATTTTCCCATGGCTAGGAGACACTCATTTTCTGTGAGAAAATGCATTTAAAAGGAGGAATTTCATCAGAAACACTAAAAATACATATTGTACGTGCCTGAAGACGCACAGAACCTTGAAATAAAAGGTTTCGCACCAAAAAACACATGGGTGAAAGCCCTATTTTAAGGCTCTGAGTGTTTGCAGACATGTACAACAGGTATGTTTACATTATAACGTTTTAAATGAAATCATGTTTCTCTCGACGAGAAAATGCGTTTAAAGCAATAAAAAGGATTCACTCTGTCTGGCATTGGACCAAGCTACCAACACCCTAAACAATGATCAGAACTGGTGAAATTACACTTTGACATTGGGAGAAAACACGTAACTCTTAAGGATGTGTTGCAGACTTGTTCAATAGATTCATTATCTTTTGTTTTGGATGAAATTGTGCTCTTGTTGTCGAGAAAATGCGTTTAACGCAATAAAAAGATTTAGTGCTTTACGCACATGGACTAGGTTACCAAATTTAAAAAATGTGAAATAATGAAGCCGGGAGTCGTTTTTATTGTTTACAAACACATTTCCTTGACCAGATTATGCCTTTTTAAAAACAGTCATTTTCCCATGGCAAGGAGACACTCATTTTCTGTGAGAAAATCATTTAAAAGGAGGAATGCCATCAACGCTAAAAATACATAATGTACGTGTCTGAAAACGCACAGAACATGAAATAGTAGCTTTCTTACCAAGAAACACATGGTTGAAAAACCTATTTTAACCATCTGAGTGTTTGCAGACATGTACAACAGTTATTCTTAAACTATAACGTTTTCAATGAAATCATGTTTCTCATGAGGAGATAAACCGTTTAAAGCAATAAAAACGATTTTCACTGTGTCTGGCATTTTTTCCAAGCCACCAACTAGCTAAACAATGATCAGAACTGGTGCAATTACACATTGACATTGGGTGAAAACACGTAACTCTTAAGGATGTGTTGCAGACTTGTTCAATATATTCATTTTCTTTTGTTTTTGATGAAATTGTGCTTTTCATGTCGAGAAAATGCGTTTAACGCAATAAAAAGATTTAGTGCTTTACGCACATGGTCTAGGTTACCAAATTTAAAAAATGTGAAATAATGAAGCCGGGAGTCGTTTTTATTGTTTACAAACACATTTCCTTGACCAGAATATGCTTTTTCTTAAAAGCCATTTTCCCATGGCTAGGAGACACTCATTTTCTGTGAGAAAATGCATTTAAAAGGAGGAATTTCATCAGAAACACTAAAAATACATATTGTACGTGCCTGAAGACGCACAGAACCTTTAAATAAAAGGTTTCGCACCAAAAACACATTGGTGAAAGCCCTATTTTAAGGCTCTGAGTGTTTGCAGACATGTACAACAGGTATGTTTACATTATAACGTTTTTAATGAAATCATGTTTCTCTCGACGAGAAAATGCGTTTAAAGCAAAAAAAAGGATTCACTCTGTCTGGCATTGGACCAAGCTACCAACACCCTAAACAATGATCAGAACTGGTGAAATTACACTTTGACATAGGGAGAAAACACATAACTCTTAAGGATGTGTTGCAGACTTGTTCAATAGATTCATTATCTTTTGTTTTGGATGAAATTGTGCTCTTCTTGTCGAGAAAATGCGTTTAACGCAATAAAAAGACTTAGTGCTTTACGCACATGGACTAGGTTACCAAACTTAAAAAATGTGAAATAATGAAGCCGGGAGTCGTTTTTATTGTTTACAAACACATTTCCTTGACCAGATTATGCCTTTTTAAAAACAGTCATTTTCCCATGGCAAGGAGACACTCATTTTCTGTGAGAAAATGCATTTAAAAGGAGGAATTTCATCAGAAACACTAAAAATACATATTGTACGTGCCTGAAGACGCACAGAACCTTGAAATAAAAGGTTTCGCACCAAAAAACACATGGGTGAAAGCCCTATTTTAAGGCTCTGAGTGTTTGCAGACATGTACAACAGGTATGTTTACATTATAACGTTTTAAATGAAATCATGTTTCTCTCGACGAGAAAATGCGTTTAAAGCAATAAAAAGGATTCACTCTGTCTGGCATTGGACCAAGCTACCAACACCCTAAACAATGATCAGAACTGGTGAAATTACACTTTGACATTGGGAGAAAACACGTAACTCTTAAGGATGTGTTGCAGACTTGTTCAATAGATTCATTATCTTTTGTTTTGGATGAAATTGTGCTCTTCTTGTCGAGAAAATGCGTTTAACGCAATAAAAAGATTTAGTGCTTTACGCACATGGACTAGGTTACCAAATTTAAAAAATGTGAAATAATGAAGCCGGGAGTCGTTTTTATTGTTTACAAACACATTTCCTTGACCAGATTATGCCTTTTTAAAAACAGTCATTTTCCCATGGCAAGGAGACACTCATTTTCTGTGAGAAAATCATTTAAAAGGAGGAATGCCATCAACGCTAAAAATACATAATGTACGTGTCTGAAAACGCACAGAACATGAAATAGTAGCTTTCTTACCAAGAAACACATGGTTGAAAAACCTATTTTAACCATCTGAGTGTTTGCAGACATGTACAACAGTTATTCTTAAACTATAACGTTTTCAATGAAATCATGTTTCTCATGAGGAGATAAACCGTTTAAAGCAATAAAAACGATTTTCACTGTGTCTGGCATTTTTTCCAAGCCACCAACTAGCTAAACAATGATCAGAACTGGTGCAATTACACATTGACATTGGGTGAAAACACGTAACTCTTAAGGATGTGTTGCAGACTTGTTCAATAGATTCATTTTCTTTTGTTTTTGATGAAATTGTGCTTTTCATGTCGAGAAAATGCGTTTAACGCAATAAAAAGATTTAGTGCTTTACGCACATGGTCTAGGTTACCAAATTTAAAAAATGTGAAATAATGAAGCCGGGAGTCGTTTTTATTGTTTACAAACACATTTCCTTGACCAGAATATGCTTTTTCTTAAAAGCCATTTTCCCATGGCTAGGAGACACTCATTTTCTGTGAGAAAATGCATTTAAAAGGAGGAATTTCATCAGAAAAACTAAAAATACATATTGTGCGTGCCTGAAGACGCACAGAACCTTGAAATAAAAGGTTTCGCACCAAAAAACACATGGGTGAAAGCCCTATTTTAAGGCTCTGAGTGTTTGCAGATATGTACAACAGGTATGTTTAAATTATTACGTTTTTAATGAAATCATGTTTCTCTCGACGAGAAAATGCGTTTAAAGCAAAAAAAAAGGATTCACTCTGTCTGGCATTGGACCAAGCTACCAACAACCTAAACAATGATCAGAACTGGTGAAATTACACTTTGACATTGGGAGAAAACACATAACTCTTAAGGATGTGTTGCAGACTTGTTCAACAGATTCATTTTCTTTTGTTTTGGATGAAATTGTGCTCTTCTTGTCGAGAAAATGCGTTTAACGCAATAAAAAGATTTAGTGCTTTACGCACATGGACTAGTTTACCAAATTTAAAAAATGTGAAATAATAAAGCCGGGAGTCGTTTTTATTGTTTAGAAACACATTTCCTTGACCAGAATTTGCTTTTTCTTAAAAGCCATTTTCCCATGGCTAGGAGACACTCATTTTCTGTGAGAAAATGCATTTAAAAGGAGGAATTTCATCAGAAACACTAAAAATACATATTGTACGTGCCTGAAGACGCACAGAACCTTGAAATAAAAGGTTTCGCACCAAAAAACACATGGGTGAAAGCCCTATTTTAAGGCTCTGAGTGTTTGCAGACATGTACAACAGGTATGTTTACATTATAACGTTTTAAATGAAATCATGTTTCTCTCGACGAGAAAATGCGTTTAAAGCAATAAAAAGGATTCACTCTGTCTGGCATTGGACCAAGCTACCAACACCCTAAACAATGATCAGAACTGGTGAAATTACACTTTGACATTGGGAGAAAACACGTAACTCTTAAGGATGTGTTGCAGACTTGTTCAATAGATTCATTATCTTTTGTTTTGGATGAAATTGTGCTCTTGTTGTCGAGAAAATGCGTTTAACGCAATAAAAAGATTTAGTGCTTTACGCACATGGACTAGGTTACCAAATTTAAAAAATGTGAAATAATGAAGCCGGGAGTCGTTTTTATTGTTTACAAACACATTTCCTTGACCAGATTATGCCTTTTTAAAAACAGTCATTTTCCCATGGCAAGGAGACACTCATTTTCTGTGAGAAAATCATTTAAAAGGAGGAATGCCATCAACGCTAAAAATACATAATGTACGTGTCTGAAAACGCACAGAACATGAAATAGTAGCTTTCTTACCAAGAAACACATGGTTGAAAAACCTATTTTAACCATCTGAGTGTTTGCAGACATGTACAACAGTTATTCTTAAACTATAACGTTTTCAATGAAATCATGTTTCTCATGAGGAGATAAACCGTTTAAAGCAATAAAAACGATTTTCACTGTGTCTGGCATTTTTTCCAAGCCACCAACTAGCTAAACAATGATCAGAACTGGTGCAATTACACATTGACATTGGGTGAAAACACGTAACTCTTAAGGATGTGTTGCAGACTTGTTCAATATATTCATTTTCTTTTGTTTTTGATGAAATTGTGCTTTTCATGTCGAGAAAATGCGTTTAACGCAATAAAAAGATTTAGTGCTTTACGCACATGGTCTAGGTTACCAAATTTAAAAAATGTGAAATAATGAAGCCGGGAGTCGTTTTTATTGTTTACAAACACATTTCCTTGACCAGAATATGCTTTTTCTTAAAAGCCATTTTCCCATGGCTAGGAGACACTCATTTTCTGTGAGAAAATGCATTTAAAAGGAGGAATTTCATCAGAAAAACTAAAAATACATATTGTGCGTGCCTGAAGACGCACAGAACCTTGAAATAAAAGGTTTCGCACCAAAAAACACATGGGTGAAAGCCCTATTTTAAGGCTCTGAGTGTTTGCAGATATGTACAACAGGTATGTTTAAATTATTACGTTTTTAATGAAATCATGTTTCTCTCGACGAGAAAATGCGTTTAAAGCAAAAAAAAAAGGATTCACTCTGTCTGGCATTGGACCAAGCTACCAACAACCTAAACAATGATCAGAACTGGTGAAATTACACTTTGACATTGGGAGAAAACACATAACTCTTAAGGATATGTTGCAGACTTGTTCAACAGATTCATTATCTTTTGTTTTGGATGAAATTGTGCTCTTCTTGTCGAGAAAATGCGTTTAACGCAATAAAAAGATTTAGTGCTTTACGCACATGGACTAGTTTAACAAATTTAAAAAATGTGAAATAATAAAGCCGGGAGTCGTTTTTATTGTTTACAAACACATTTCCTTTGACCAGAATTTGCTTTTTCTTAAAAGCCATTTTCCCATGGCTAGGAGACACTCATTCTCTGTGAGAAAATGCATTTAAAAGGAGGAATTTCATCAGAAACACTAAAAATACATATTGTACGTGCCTGAAGACGCACAGAACCTTGAAATAAAAGGTTTCGCACCAAAAAACACATGGGTGAAAGCCCTATTTTAAGGCTCTGAGTGTTTGCAGATATGTACAACAGGTATGTTTACATTATAACGTTTTTAATGAAATCATGTTTCTCTCGACGAGAAAATGCGTTTAAAGCAAAAAAAAGGATTCACTCTGTCTGGCATTGGACCAAGCTACCAACACCCTAAACAATGATCAGAACTGGTGAAATTACACTTTGACATTGGGAGAAAACACATAACTCTTAAGGATGTGTTGCAGACTTGTTCAATAGATTCATTATCTTTTGTTTTGGATGAAATTGTGCTCTTCTTGTCGAAAAAATGCGTTTAACGCAATAAAAAGATTTAGTGCTTTACGCACATGGACTAGGTTACCAAATTTAAAAAATGTGAAATAATGAAGCCGGGAGTCGTTTTTATTGTTTACAAACACATTTCCTTGACCAGATTATGACTTTTTAAAAACATTCATTTTCCCATGGCAAGGAGACACTCATTTTCTGTGAGAAAATCATTTAAAAGGAGGAATTTCATCAACGCTAAAAATACATAATGTACGTGTCTGAAAACGCACAGAACATGAAATAGTAGCTTTCTTACCAAGAAACACATGGTTGAAAAACCTATTTTAACGATCTGAGTGTTTGCAGACATGTACAACAGTTATTCTTAAACTATAACGTTTTCAATGAAATCATGTTTCTCATGAGGAGATAAACCGTTTAAAGCAATAAAAACGATTCACTGTGTCTGGCATTTTGACCAAGCCACCAACTAGCTAAACAATGATCAGAACTGGTGCAATTACACATTGACATTGGGTGAAAACACGAAACTCTTAAGGATGTGTTGCAGACTTGTTGAATAGATTCATTTTCTTTTGTTTTTGATGAAATTGTGCTTTTCATGTCGAGAAAATGCGTTTAACGCAATAAAAAGATTTAGTGCTTTACGCACATGGACTAGGTTACCAAATTTAAAAAAATGTGAAATAATGAAGCCGGGTGTCGTTTTTATTGTTTACAAACACATTTCCTTGACCAGATTATGCCTTTTAAAAACAGTCATTTTCCCATGGCAAGGAGACACTCATTTTCTGTGAGAAAATCATTTAAAAGGAGGAATTTCATCAACGCTAAAAATACATAATGTACGTGTCTGAAAACGCACAGAACATGAAATAGTAGCTTTCTTACCAAGAAACACATGGTTGAAAAACCTATTTTAACGATCTGAGTGTTTGCAGACATGTACAACAGTTATTCTTAAACTATAACGTTTTCAATGAAATCATGTTTCTCATGAGGAGATAAACCGTTTAAACCAATAAAAACGATTCACTGTGTCTGGCATTTTGACCAAGCCACCAACTAGCTAAACAATGATCAGAACTGGTGCAATTACACATTGACATTGGGTGAAAACACGTAACTCTTAAGGATGTGTTGCAGACTTGTTGAATAGATTCATTTTCTTTTGTTTTTGATGAAATTGTGCTTTTCATGTCGAGAAAATGCGTTTAACGCAATAAAAAGATTTAGTGCTTTACGCACATGGACTAGGTTACCAAATTTAAAAAATGTGAAATAATGAAGCCGGGTGTCGTTTTTATTGTTTACAAACACATTTCCTTGACCAGATTATGCCTTTTAAAAACAGTCATTTTCCCATGGCAAGGAGACACTCATTTTCTGTGAGAAAATGCATTTAAAAGGAGGAATTTCATCAGAAACACTAAAAATACATATTGTACGTGCCTGAAGACGCACAGAACCTTGAAATAAAAGGTTTCGCACCAAAAACACATGGGTGAAAGCCCTATTTTAAGGCTCTGAGTGTTTGCAGATATGTACAACAGGTATGTTTAAATTATAACGTTTTTAATGAAATCATGTTTCTCTCGACGAGAAAATGCGTTTAAAGCAAAAAAAAGGATTCACTCTGTCTGGCATTGGACCAAGCTACCAACACCCTAAACAATGATCAGAACTGGTGAAATTACACTTTGACATTGGGAGAAAACACGTAACTCTTAAGGATGTGTTGCAGACTTGTTCAATAGATTCATTTTCTTTTTTTTTGATGAAATTGTGCTCTTCTTGTCGAGAAAATGCGTTTAACGCAATAAAAAGATTTAGCGCTTTACGCACATGGACTAGGTTACCAAATTTAAAAAATGTGAAATAATAAAGCCGGGAGTCGTTTTTATTGTTTACAAACACATTTCCTTGACCAGAATATGCTTTTTCTTAAAAGCCATTTTCCCATGGCTAGGAGACACTCATTTTCTGTGAGAAAATGCATTTAAAAGGAGGAATTTCATCAGAAACACTAAAAATACATATTGTACGTGCCTGAAGACGCACAGAACCTTGAAATAAAAGGTTTCGCACCAAAAAACACATTGGTGAAAGCCCTATTTTAAGGCTCTGAGTGTTTGCAGACATGTACAACAGGTATGTTTACATTATAACGTTTTTAATGAAATCATGTTTCTCTCGACGAGAAAATGCGTTTAAAGCAAAAAAAAGGATTCACTCTGTCTGGCATTGGACCAAGCTACCAACACCCTAAACAATGATCAGAACTGGTGAAATTACACTTTGACATAGGGAGAAAACACATAACTCTTAAGGATGTGTTGCAGACTTGTTCAATAGATTCATTATCTTTTGTTTTGGATGAAATTGTGCTCTTCTTGTCGAGAAAATGCGTTTAACGCAATAAAAAGACTTAGTGCTTTACGCACATGGACTAGGTTACCAAACTTAAAAAATGTGAAATAATGAAGCCGGGAGTCGTTTTTATTGTTTACAAACACATTTCCTTGACCAGATTATGCCTTTTTAAAAACAGTCATTTTCCCATGGCAAGGAGACACTCATTTTCTGTGAGAAAATGCATTTAAAAGGAGGAATTTCATCAGAAACACTAAAAATACATATTGTACGTGCCTGAAGACGCACAGAACCTTGAAATAAAAGGTTTCGCACCAAAAAACACATGGGTGAAAGCCCTATTTTAAGGCTCTGAGTGTTTGCAGACATGTACAACAGGTATGTTTACATTATAACGTTTTAAATGAAATCATGTTTCTCTCGACGAGAAAATGCGTTTAAAGCAATAAAAAGGATTCACTCTGTCTGGCATTGGACCAAGCTACCAACACCCTAAACAATGATCAGAACTGGTGAAATTACACTTTGACATTGGGAGAAAACACGTAACTCTTAAGGATGTGTTGCAGACTTGTTCAATAGATTCATTATCTTTTGTTTTGGATGAAATTGTGCTCTTCTTGTCGAGAAAATGCGTTTAACGCAATAAAAAGATTTAGTGCTTTACGCACATGGACTAGGTTACCAAATTTAAAAAATGTGAAATAATGAAGCCGGGAGTCGTTTTTATTGTTTACAAACACATTTCCTTGACCAGATTATGCCTTTTTAAAAACAGTCATTTTCCCATGGCAAGGAGACACTCATTTTCTGTGAGAAAATCATTTAAAAGGAGGAATGCCATCAACGCTAAAAATACATAATGTACGTGTCTGAAAACGCACAGAACATGAAATAGTAGCTTTCTTACCAAGAAACACATGGTTGAAAAACCTATTTTAACCATCTGAGTGTTTGCAGACATGTACAACAGTTATTCTTAAACTATAACGTTTTCAATGAAATCATGTTTCTCATGAGGAGATAAACCGTTTAAAGCAATAAAAACGATTTTCACTGTGTCTGGCATTTTTTCCAAGCCACCAACTAGCTAAACAATGATCAGAACTGGTGCAATTACACATTGACATTGGGTGAAAACACGTAACTCTTAAGGATGTGTTGCAGACTTGTTCAATAGATTCATTTTCTTTTGTTTTTGATGAAATTGTGCTTTTCATGTCGAGAAAATGCGTTTAACGCAATAAAAAGATTTAGTGCTTTACGCACATGGTCTAGGTTACCAAATTTAAAAAATGTGAAATAATGAAGCCGGGAGTCGTTTTTATTGTTTACAAACACATTTCCTTGACCAGAATATGCTTTTTCTTAAAAGCCATTTTCCCATGGCTAGGAGACACTCATTTTCTGTGAGAAAATGCATTTAAAAGGAGGAATTTCATCAGAAAAACTAAAAATACATATTGTGCGTGCCTGAAGACGCACAGAACCTTGAAATAAAAGGTTTCGCACCAAAAAACACATGGGTGAAAGCCCTATTTTAAGGCTCTGAGTGTTTGCAGATATGTACAACAGGTATGTTTAAATTATTACGTTTTTAATGAAATCATGTTTCTCTCGACGAGAAAATGCGTTTAAAGCAAAAAAAAAGGATTCACTCTGTCTGGCATTGGACCAAGCTACCAACAACCTAAACAATGATCAGAACTGGTGAAATTACACTTTGACATTGGGAGAAAACACATAACTCTTAAGGATGTGTTGCAGACTTGTTCAACAGATTCATTATCTTTTGTTTTGGATGAAATTGTGCTCTTCTTGTCGAGAAAATGCGTTTAACGCAATAAAAAGATTTAGTGCTTTACGCACATGGACTAGTTTACCAAATTTAAAAAATGTGAAATAATAAAGCCGGGAGTCGTTTTTATTGTTTACAAACACATTTCCTTGACCAGAATTTGCTTTTTCTTAAAAGCCATTTTCCCATGGCTAGGACACACTCATTTTCTGTGAGAAAATGCATTTAAAAGGAGGAATTTCATCAGAAACACTAAAAATACATATTGTACGTGCCTGAAGACGCACAGAACCTTGAAATAAAAGGTTTCGCACCAAAAAACACATGGGTGAAAGCCCTATTTTAAGGCTCTGAGTGTTTGCAGACATGTACAACAGGTATGTTTACATTATAACGTTTTAAATGAAATCATGTTTCTCTCGACGAGAAAATGCGTTTAAAGCAATAAAAAGGATTCACTCTGTCTGGCATTGGACCAAGCTACCAACACCCTAAACAATGATCAGAACTGGTGAAATTACACTTTGACATTGGGAGAAAACACGTAACTCTTAAGGATGTGTTGCAGACTTGTTCAATAGATTCATTATCTTTTGTTTTGGATGAAATTGTGCTCTTGTTGTCGAGAAAATGCGTTTAACGCAATAAAAAGATTTAGTGCTTTACGCACATGGACTAGGTTACCAAATTTAAAAAATGTGAAATAATGAAGCCGGGAGTCGTTTTTATTGTTTACAAACACATTTCCTTGACCAGATTATGCCTTTTTAAAAACAGTCATTTTCCCATGGCAAGGAGACACTCATTTTCTGTGAGAAAATCATTTAAAAGGAGGAATGCCATCAACGCTAAAAATACATAATGTACGTGTCTGAAAACGCACAGAACATGAAATAGTAGCTTTCTTACCAAGAAACACATGGTTGAAAAACCTATTTTAACGATCTGAGTGTTTGCAGACATGTACAACAGTTATTCTTAAACTATAACGTTTTCAATGAAATCATGTTTCTCATGAGGAGATAAACCGTTTAAAGCAATAAAAACGATTTTCACTGTGTCTGGCATTTTTTCCAAGCCACCAACTAGCTAAACAATGATCAGAACTGGTGCAATTACACATTGACATTGGGTGAAAACACGTAACTCTTAAGGATGTGTTGCAGACTTGTTCAATATATTCATTTTCTTTTGTTTTTGATGAAATTGTGCTTTTCATGTCGAGAAAATGCGTTTAACGCAATAAAAAGATTTAGTGCTTTACGCACATGGTCTAGGTTACCAAATTTAAAAAATGTGAAATAATGAAGCCGGGAGTCGTTTTTATTGTTTACAAACACATTTCCTTGACCAGAATATGCTTTTTCTTAATAGCCATTTTCCCATGGCTAGGAGACACTCATTTTCTGTGAGAAAATGCATTTAAAAGGAGGAATTTCATCAGAAAAACTAAAAATACATATTGTGCGTGCCTGAAGACGCACAGAACCTTGAAATAAAAGGTTTCGCACCAAAAAACACATGGGTGAAAGCCCTATTTTAAGGCTCTGAGTGTTTGCAGATATGTACAACAGGTATGTTTAAATTATTACGTTTTTAATGAAATCATGTTTCTCTCGACGAGAAAATGCGTTTAAAGCAAAAAAAAAAGGATTCACTCTGTCTGGCATTGGACCAAGCTACCAACAACCTAAACAATGATCAGAACTGGTGAAATTACACTTTGACATTGGGAGAAAACACATAACTCTTAAGGATATGTTGCAGACTTGTTCAACAGATTCATTATCTTTTGTTTTGGATGAAATTGTGCTCTTCTTGTCGAGAAAATGCGTTTAACGCAATAAAAAGATTTAGTGCTTTACGCACATGGACTAGTTTAACAAATTTAAAAAATGTGAAATAATAAAGCCGGGAGTCGTTTTTATTGTTTACAAACACATTTCCTTTGACCAGAATTTGCTTTTTCTTAAAAGCCATTTTCCCATGGCTAGGAGACACTCATTCTCTGTGAGAAAATGCATTTAAAAGGAGGAATTTCATCAGAAACACTAAAAATACATATTGTACGTGCCTGAAGACGCACAGAACCTTGAAATAAAAGGTTTCGCACCAAAAAACACATGGGTGAAAGCCCTATTTTAAGGCTCTGAGTGTTTGCAGATATGTACAACAGGTATGTTTACATTATAACGTTTTTAATGAAATCATGTTTCTCTCGACGAGAAAATGCGTTTAAAGCAAAAAAAAGGATTCACTCTGTCTGGCATTGGACCAAGCTACCAACACCCTAAACAATGATCAGAACTGGTGAAATTACACTTTGACATTGGGAGAAAACACATAACTCTTAAGGATGTGTTGCAGACTTGTTCAATAGATTCATTATCTTTTGTTTTGGATGAAATTGTGCTCTTCTTGTCGAAAAAATGCGTTTAACGCAATAAAAAGATTTAGTGCTTTACGCACATGGACTAGGTTACCAAATTTAAAAAATGTGAAATAATGAAGCCGGGAGTCGTTTTTATTGTTTACAAACACATTTCCTTGACCAGATTATGACTTTTTAAAAACAGTCATTTTCCCATGGCAAGGAGACACTCATTTTCTGTGAGAAAATCATTTAAAAGGAGGAATTTCATCAACGCTAAAAATACATAATGTACGTGTCTGAAAACGCACAGAACATGAAATAGTAGCTTTCTTACCAAGAAACACATGGTTGAAAAACCTATTTTAACGATCTGAGTGTTTGCAGACATGTACAACAGTTATTCTTAAACTATAACGTTTTCAATGAAATCATGTTTCTCATGAGGAGATAAACCGTTTAAAGCAATAAAAACGATTCACTGTGTCTGGCATTTTGACCAAGCCACCAACTAGCTAAACAATGATCAGAACTGGTGCAATTACACATTGACATTGGGTGAAAACACGAAACTCTTAAGGATGTGTTGCAGACTTGTTGAATAGATTCATTTTCTTTTGTTTTTGATGAAATTGTGCTTTTCATGTCGAGAAAATGCGTTTAACGCAATAAAAAGATTTAGTGCTTTACGCACATGGACTAGGTTACCAAATTTAAAAAAATGTGAAATAATGAAGCCGGGTGTCGTTTTTATTGTTTACAAACACATTTCCTTGACCAGATTATGCCTTTTAAAAACAGTCATTTTCCCATGGCAAGGAGACACTCATTTTCTGTGAGAAAATGCATTTAAAAGGAGGAATTTCATCAGAAACACTAAAAATACATATTGTACGTGCCTGAAGACGCACAGAACCTTGAAATAAAAGGTTTCGCACCAAAAAACACATGGGTGAAAGCCCTATTTTAAGGCTCTGAGTGTTTGCAGACATGTACAACAGGTATGTTTACATTATAACGTTTTTAATGAAATCATGTTTCTCTCGACGAGAAAATGCGCTTAAAGCAATAAAAAGGATTCACTCTGTCTGGCATTGGACCAAGCTACCAACACCCTAAACAATGATCAGAATTGGTGAAATTACACTTTGACATTGGGAGAAAACACGTAACTCTTAAGGATGTGTTGCAGACTTGTTCAATAGATTCATTTTCTTTTTTTTTTGATGAAATTGTGCTCTTCTTGTCGAGAAAATACGTTTAACGCAATAAAAAGATTTAGTGCTTTACGCACATGGACTAGGTTACCAAATTTAAAAAATGTGAAATAATAAAGCCGGGAGTCGTTTTTATTGTTTACAAACACATTTCCTTGACCAGAATATGCTTTTTCTTAAAAGCCATTTTCCCATGGCTAGGAGACACTCATTTTCTGTGAGAAAATGCATTTAAAAGGAGGAATTTCATCAGAAAAACTAAAAATACATATTGTACGTGACTGAAAACGCACAGAACATGAAATAGTAGCTTTCTTACCGAGAAACACATGGTTGAAAAACCTATTTTAACGATCTGAGTGTTTGCAGACATGTACAAGTTATTCTTAAACTATAACGTTTTCAATGAAATCATGTTTCTCATGAGGAGATAAACCGTTTAAAGCAATAAAAACGATTCGCTGTGTCTCGCATTTTGACCAAGCCACCAACTAGCTAAACAATGATCAGAACTGATGCAATTACACATTGACATTGGGTGAAAACACGTAACTCTTAAGGATGTGTTGCAGACTTGTTCAATAGATTCATTTTCTTTTGTTTTTGATGAAATTGTGCTTTTCATGTCGAGAAAATGCGTTTAACGCAATAAAAAGATTTAGTGCTTTACGCACATGGAATAGGTTACCAAATTTAAAAAAATGTGAAATAATGAAGGCGGGAGTCGTTTTTATTGTTTACAAACACATTTCCTTGACCAGATTATGCCTTTTTAAAAACAGTCATTTTCCCATGGTAAGGAGACACTCATTTTCTGTGAGAAAATGCATTTAAAAGGAGGAATTTCATCAGAAACACTAAAAATAAATATTGTACGTGCCTGAAGACGCACAGAACCTTGAAATAAAAGGTTTCGCACCAAAAAACACATGGGTGAAAGCCCTATTTTAAGGCTCTGAGTGTTTGCAGATATGTACAACAGGTATGTTTACATTATAACGTTTTTAATGAAATCATGTTTCTCTCGACGAGAAAATGCGTTTAAAGCAATAAAAAGGATTCACTCTGTCTGGCATTGGACCAAGCTACCAACACCCTAAACAATGATCAGAACTGGTGAAATTACACTTTGACATTGGGAGAAAACACATAACTCTTAAGGATGTGTTGCAGACTTGTTCAATAGATTCATTATCTTTTGTTTTGGATGAAATTGTGCTCTTCTTGTCGAGAAAATGCGTTTAACGCAATAAAAAGACTTAGTGCTTTACGCACATGGACTAGGTTACCAAATTTAAAAAATGTGAAATAATGAAGCCGGGAGTCGTTTTTATTGTTTACAAACACATTTCCTTGACCAGATTATGACTTTTTAAAAACAGTCATTTTCCCATGGCAAGGAGACACTCATTTTCTGTGAGAAAATCATTTAAAAGGAGGAATTTCATCAACGCTAAAAATACATAATGTACGTGTCTGAAAACGCACAGAACATGAAATAGTAGCTTTCTTACCAAGAAACACATGGTTGAAAAACCTATTTTAACGATCTGAGTGTTTGCAGACATGTACAACAGTTATTCTTAAACTATAACGTTTTCAATGAAATCATGTTTCTCAATGAGGAGATAAACCGTTTAAAGCAATAAAAACGATTCACTGTGTCTGGCATTTTGACCAAGCCACCAACTAGCTAAACAATGATCAGAACTGATGCAATTACACATTGACATTGGGTGAAAACACGTAACTCTTAAGGATGTGTTGCAGACTTGTTCAATAGATTCATTTTCTTTTGTTTTGGATGAAATTGTGCTCTTCTTGTCGAGAAAATGCGTTTAACGCAATAAAAAGATTTAGTGCTTTACGCACATGGTCTAGGTTACCAAATTTAAAAAAATGTGAAATAATAAAGCCGGGAGTCGTTTTTATTGTTTACAAACACATTTCCTTGACCAGAATATGCTTTTTCTTAAAAGCCATTTTCCCATGGCTAGGAGACACTCATTTTCTGTGAGAAAATGCATTTAAAAGGAGGAATTTCATCAGAAAAACTAAAAATACATATTGTACGTGTCTGAAAACGCACAGAACATGAAATAGTAGCTTTCTTACCGAGAAACACATGGTTGAAAAACCTATTTTAACGATCTGAGTGTTTGCAGACATGTACAAGTTATTCTTAAACTATAACGTTTTCAATGAAATCATGTTTCTCATGAGGAGATAAACCGTTTAAAGCAATAAAAACGATTCACTGTGTCTGGCATTTTGACCAAGCCACCAACTAGCTAAACAATGATCAGAACTGATGCAATTACACATTGACATTGGGTGAAAACACGTAACTCTTAAGGATGTGTTGCAGACTTGTTCAATAGATTCATTTTCTTTTGTTTTTGATGAAATTGTGCTTTTCATGTCGAGAAAATGCGTTTAACGCAATAAAAAGATTTAGTGCTTTACGCACATGGAATAGGTTACCAAATTTAAAAAAAAAGTGAAATAATGAAGGCGGGAGTCGTTTTTATTGTTTACAAACACATTTCCTTGACCAGATTATGCCTTTTTAAAACAGTCATTTTCCCATGGCTAGGAGACACTCATTCTCTGTGAGAAAATGCATTTAAAAGGAGGAATTTCATCAGAAACACTAAAAATACATATTGTACGTGCCTGAAGACGCACAGAACCTTGAAATAAAAGGTTTCGCACCAAAAAACACATGGGTGAAAGCCCTATTTTAAGGCTCTGAGTGTTTGCAGACATGTACAACAGGTATGTTTACATTATAACGTTTTTAATGAAATCATGTTTCTCTCGACGAGAAAATGCGTTTAAAGCAATAAAAACGATTCACTCTGTCTGGCATTGGACCAAGCTACCAACAACCTAAACAATGATCAGAACTGGTGCAATTACACTTTGACATTGTGTGAAAACACGTAACTCTTAAGGATATATTGCAGACTTGTTGACTAGATTCATTATCTTTTGTTTTTGATGAAATTGTGCTTTTCATGTCGAGAAAATGCGTTTAACGCAATAAAAAGATTTAGTGCTTTACGCACATGGACTAGGTTACCAAATTTAAAAAATGTGAAATAATAAAGCCGGGAGTCGTTTTTATTGTTTACAAACACATTTCCTTGACCAGAATATGCTTTTTCTTAAAAGCCATTTTCCCATGGCTAGGAGACACTCATTCTCTGTGAGAAAATCATTTAAAAGGAGGAATTTCATCAACGCTAAAAATACATAATGTACGTGTCTGAAAACGCACAGAACTTGAAATAGTAGCTTTCTTACCAAGAAACACATGGTTGAAAAACCTATTTTAACGATCTGAGTATTTGCAGATATGTACAACAGTTATTCTTAAACTATAACGTTTTCAATGAAATCATGTTTCTCATGAGGAGATAAACCGTTAAAGCAATAAAAAGGATTCACTGTGTCTGGCATTTTGACCAACCTACAAACTAGCTAAACAATGATCAGAACTGGTGCAATTACACATTGACATTGGGTGAAAACACGTAACTCTTAAGGATGTGTTGCAGACTTGTTGAATAGATTCATTTTCTTTTGTTTTTGATGAAATTGTGCTTTTCATGTCGAGAAAATGCGTTTAACGCAATAAAAAGATTTAGTGCTTTACGCACATGGACTAGGTTACCAAATTTAAAAAATATGAAATAATAAAGCCGGGAGTCGTTTTTGTTGTTTACAAACACATTTCCTTGACCAGAATATGCTTTTTCTTAAAAGCCATTTTCCCATGGCTAGGAGACACTCATTTTCTGTGAGAAAATGCATTTAAAAGGAGGAATTTCATCAGAAAAACTAAAAATACATATTGTACGTGTCTGAAAACGCACAGAACATTAAAAGTAGCTTTCTTACCGAGAAACACATGGTTGAAAAACCTATTTTAACGATCTGAGTGTTTGCAGACATGTACAAGTTATTCTTAAACTATAACGTTTTCAATGAAATCATGTTTCTCATGAGGAGATAAACCGTTTAAAGCAATAAAAACGATTCACTGTGTCTGGCATTTTGACCAAGCCACCAACTAGCTAAACAATGATCAGAACTGATGCAATTACACATTGACATTGGGTGAAAACACGTAACTCTTAAGGATGTGTTGCAGACTTGTTCAATAGATTCATTTTCTTTTGTTTTTGATGAAATTGTGCTTTTCATGTCGAGAAAATGCGTTTAACGCAATAAAAAGATTTAGTGCTTTACGCACATGGACTAGGTTACCAAATTTAAAAAATGTGAAATAATGAAGCCGGGAGTCGTTTTTATTGTTTACAAACACATTTCCTTGACCAGATTATGCCTTTTTAAAAACAGTCATTTTCCCATGGTAAGGAGACACTCATTTTCTGTGAGAAAATGCATTTAAAAGGAGGAATTTCATCAGAAACACTAAAAATACATATTGTACGTGCCTGAAGACGCACAGAACCTTGAAATAAAAGGTTTCGCACCAAAAACACATGGGTGAAAGCCCTATTTTAAGGCTCTGAGTGTTTGCAGACATGTACAACAGGTATGTTTACATTATAACGTTTTTAATGAAATCATGTTTCTCTCGACGAGAAAATATGTTTAAAGCAAAAAAAAGGATTCACTCTGTCTGGCATTGGACCAAGCTACCAACACCCTAAACAATGATCAGAACTGGTGAAATTACACTTTGACATAGGGAGAAAACACATAACTCTTAAGGATGTGTTGCAGACTTGTTCAATAGATTCATTATCTTTTGTTTTGGATGAAATTGTGCTCTTCTTGTCGAGAAAATGCGTTTAACGCAATAAAAAGACTTAGTGCTTTACGCACATGGACTAGGTTACCAAACTTAAAAAATGTGAAATAATGAAGCCGGGAGTCGTTTTTATTGTTTACAAACACATTTCCTTGACCAGATTATGCCTTTTTAAAAACAGTCATTTTCCCATGGCAAGGAGACACTCATTTTCTGTGAGAAAATGCATTTAAAAGGAGGAATTTCATCAGAAACACTAAAAATACATATTGTACGTGCCTGAAGACGCACAGAACCTTGAAATAAAAGGTTTCGCACCAAAAAACACATGGGTGAAAGCCCTATTTTAAGGCTCTGAGTGTTTGCAGACATGTACAACAGGTATGTTTACATTATAACGTTTTAAATGAAATCATGTTTCTCTCGACGAGAAAATGCGTTTAAAGCAATAAAAAGGATTCACTCTGTCTGGCATTGGACCAAGCTACAAACACCCTAAACAATGATCAGAAAAGGTGAAATTACACTTTGACATTGGGAGAAAACACGTAACTCTTAAGGATGTGTTGCAGACTTGTTCAATAGATTCATTATCTTTTGTTTTGGATGAAATTGTGCTCTTCTTGTCGAGAAAATGCGTTTAACGCAATAAAAAGATTTAGTGCTTTACGCACATGGACTAGGTTACCAAATTTAAAAAATGTGAAATAATGAAGCCGGGAGTCGTTTTTATTGTTTACAAACACATTTCCTTGACCAGATTATGCCTTTTTAAAAACAGTCATTTTCCCATGGCAAGGAGACACTCATTTTCTGTGAGAAAATCATTTAAAAGGAGGAATGCCATCAACGCTAAAAATACATAATGTACGTGTCTGAAAACGCACAGAACACGAAATAGTAGCTTTCTTACCAAGAAACACATGGTTGAAAAACCTATTTTAACCATCTGAGTGTTTGCAGACATGTACAACAGTTATTCTTAAACTATAACGTTTTCAATGAAATCATGTTTCTCATGAGGAGATAAACCGTTTAAAGCAATAAAAACGATTTTCACTGTGTCTGGCATTTTTTCCAAGCCACCAACTAGCTAAACAATGATCAGAACTGGTGCAATTACACATTGACATTGGGTGAAAACACGTAACTCTTAAGGATGTGTTGCAGACTTGTTCAATAGATTCATTTTCTTTTGTTTTTGATGAAATTGTGCTTTTCATGTCGAGAAAATGCGTTTAACGCAATAAAAAGATTTAGTGCTTTACGCACATGGTCTAGGTTACCAAATTTAAAAAATGTGAAATAATGAAGCCGGGAGTCGTTTTTATTGTTTACAAACACATTTCCTTGACCAGAATATGCTTTTTCTTAAAAGCCATTTTCCCATGGCTAGGAGACACTCATTTTCTGTGAGAAAATGCATTTAAAAGGAGGAATTTCATCAGAAAAACTAAAAATACATATTGTGCGTGCCTGAAGACGCACAGAACCTTGAAATAAAAGGTTTCGCACCAAAAAACACATGGGTGAAAGCCCTATTTTAAGGCTCTGAGTGTTTGCAGATATGTACAACAGGTATGTTTAAATTATTACGTTTTTAATGAAATCATGTTTCTCTCGACGAGAAAATGCGTTTAAAGCAAAAAAAAGGATTCACTCTGTCTGGCATTGGACCAAGCTACCAACACCCTAAACAATGATCAGAACTGGTGAAATTACACTTTGACATTGGGAGAAAACACATAACTCTTAAGGATGTGTTGCAGACTTGTTCAATAGATTCATTATCTTTTGTTTTGGATGAAATTGTGCTCTTCTTGTCGAAAAAATGCGTTTAACGCAATAAAAAGATTTAGTGCTTTACGCACATGGACTAGGTTACCAAATTTAAAAAATGTGAAATAATGAAGCCGGGAGTCGTTTTTATTGTTTACAAACACATTTCCTTGACCAGATTATGACGTTTTAAAAACAGTCATTTTCCCATGGCAAGGAGACACTCATTTTCTGTGAGAAAAATCATTTAAAAGGAGGAATTTCATCAACGCTAAAAATACATAATGTACGTGTCTGAAAACGCACAGAACATGAAATAGTAGCTTTCTTACCAAGAAACACATGGTTGAAAAACCTATTTTAACGATCTGAGTGTTTGCAGACATGTACAACAGTTATTCTTAAACTATAACGTTTTCAATGAAATCATGTTTCTCATGAGGAGATAAACCGTTTAAACCAATAAAAACGATTCACTGTGTCTGGCATTTTGACCAAGCCACCAACTAGCTAAACAATGATCAGAACTAGTGCAATTACACATTGACATTGGGTGAAAACACGTAACTCTTAAGGATGTGTTGCAGACTTGTTGAATAGATTCATTTTCTTTTGTTTTTGATGAAATTGTGCTTTTCATGTCGAGAAAATGCGTTTAACGCAATAAAAAGATTTAGTGCTTTACGCACATGGACTAGGTTACCAAATTTAAAAAAATGTGAAATAATGAAGCCGGGTGTCGTTTTTATTGTTTACAAACACATTTCCTTGACCAGATTATGCCTTTTAAAAACAGTCATTTTCCCATGGCAAGGAGACACTCATTTTCTGTGAGAAAATGCATTTAAAAGGAGGAATTTCATCAGAAACACTAAAAATACATATTGTACGTGCCTGAAGACGCACAGAACCTTGAAATAAAAGGTTTCGCACCAAAAAACACATGGGTGAAAGCCCTATTTTAAGGCTCTGAGTGTTTGCAGACATGTACAACAGGTATGTTTACATTATAACGTTTTTAATGAAATCATGTTTCTCTCGACGAGAAAATGCGTTTAAAGCAATAAAAAGGATTCACTCTGTCTGGCATTGGACCAAGCTACCAACACCCTAAACAATGATCAGAATTGGTGAAATTACACTTTGACATTGGGAGAAAACACGTAACTCTTAAGGATGTGTTGCAGACTTGTTCAATAGATTCATTTTCTTTTTTTTTGATGAAATTGTGCTCTTCTTGTCGAGAAAATGCGTTTAACGCAATAAAAAGATTTAGCGCTTTACGCACATGGACTAGGTTACCAAATTTAAAAAATGTGAAATAATAAAGCCGGGAGTCGTTTTTATTGTTTACAAACACATTTCCTTGACCAGAATATGCTTTTTCTTAAAAGCCAATTTCCCATGGCTAGGAGACACTCATTTTCTGTGAGAAAATGCATTTAAAAGGAGGAATTTCATCAGAAACACTAAAAATACATATTGTACGTGCCTGAAGACGCACAGAACCTTTAAATAAAAGGTTTCGCACCAAAAACACATGGGTGAAAGCCCTATTTTAAGGCTCTGAGTGTTTGCAGACATGTACAACAGGTATGTTTACATTATAACGTTTTTAATGAAATCATGTTTTTTCTCGACGAGAAAATGCGTTTAAAGCAAAAAAAAGGATTCACTCTGTCTGGCATTGGACCAAGCTACCAACACCCTAAACAATGATCAGAACTGGTGAAATTACACTTTGACATAGGGAGAAAACACATAACTCTTAAGGATGTGTTGCAGACTTGTTCAATAGATTCATTATCTTTTGTTTTGGATGAAATTGTGCTCTTCTTGTCGAGAAAATGCGTTTAACGCAATAAAAAAACTTAGTGCTTTACGCACATGGACTAGGTTACCAAACTTAAAAAATGTGAAATAATGAAGCCGGGAGTCGTTTTTATTGTTTACAAACACATTTCCTTGACCAGATTATGCCTTTTTAAAAACAGTCATTTTCCCATGGCAAGGAGACACTCATTTTCTGTGAGAAAATGCATTTAAAAGGAGGAATTTCATCAGAAACACTAAAAATACATATTGTACGTGCCTGAAGACGCACAGAACCTTGAAATAAAAGGTTTCGCACCAAAAAACACATGGGTGAAAGCCCTATTTTAAGGCTCTGAGTGTTTGCAGACATATACAACAGGTATGTTTACATTATAACGTTTTAAATGAAATCATGTTTCTCTCGACGAGAAAATGCGTTTAAAGCAATAAAAAGGATTCACTCTGTCTGGCATTGGACCAAGCTACCAACACCCTAAACAATGATCAGAACTGGTGAAATTACACTTTGACATTGGGAGAAAACACGTAACTCTTAAGGATGTGTTGCAGACTTGTTCAATAGATTCATTATCTTTTGTTTTGGATGAAATTGTGCTCTTCTTGTCGAGAAAATGCGTTTAACGCAATAAAAAGATTTAGTGCTTTACGCACATGGACTAGGTTACCAAATTTAAAAAATGTGAAATAATGAAGCCGGGAGTCGTTTTTATTGTTTACAAACACATTTCCTTGACCAGATTATGCCTTTTTAAAAACAGTCATTTTCCCATGGCAAGGAGACACTCATTTTCTGTGAGAAAATCATTTAAAAGGAGGAAAACCATCAACGCTAAAAATACATAATGTACGTGTCTGAAAACGCACAGAACATGAAATAGTAGCTTTCTTACCAAGAAACACATGGTTGAAAAACCTATTTTAACCATCTGAGTGTTTGCAGACATGTACAACAGTTATTCTTAAACTATAACGTTTTCAATGAAATCATGTTTCTCATGAGGAGATAAACCGTTTAAAGCAATAAAAACGATTTTCACTGTGTCTGGCATTTTTTCCAAGCCACCAACTAGCTAAACAATGATCAGAACTGGTGCAATTACACATTGACATTGGGTGAAAACACGTAACTCTTAAGGATGTGTTGCAGACTTGTTCAATAGATTCATTTTCTTTTGTTTTTGATGAAATTGTGCTTTTCATGTCGAGAAAATGCGTTTAACGCAATAAAAAGATTTAGTGCTTTACGCACATGGTCTAGGTTACCAAATTTAAAAAATGTGAAATAATGAAGCCGGGAGTCGTTTTTATTGTTTACAAACACATTTCCTTGACCAGAATATGCTTTTTCTTAAAAGCCATTTTCCCATGGCTAGGAGACACTCATTTTCTGTGAGAAAATGCATTTAAAAGGAGGAATTTCATCAGAAAAACTAAAAATACATATTGTGCGTGCCTGAAGACGCACAGAACCTTGAAATAAAAGGTTTCGCACCAAAAAACACATGGGTGAAAGCCCTATTTTAAGGCTCTGAGTGTTTGCAGATATGTACAACAGGTATGTTTAAATTATTACGTTTTTAATGAAATCATGTTTCTCTCGACGAGAAAATGCGTTTAAAGCAAAAAAAAAGGATTCACTCTGTCTGGCATTGGACCAAGCTACCAACAACCTAAACAATGATCAGAACTGGTGAAATTACACTTTGACATTGGGAGAAAACACATAACTCTTAAGGATGTGTTGCAGACTTGTTCAACAGATTCATTATCTTTTGTTTTGGATGAAATTGTGCTCTTCTTGTCGAGAAAATGCGTTTAACGCAATAAAAAGATTTAGTGCTTTACGCACATGGACTAGTTTACCAAATTTAAAAAATGTGAAATAATAAAGCCGGGAGTCGTTTTTATTGTTTACAAACACATTTCCTTGACCAGAATTTGCTTTTTCTTAAAAGCCATTTTCCCATGGCTAGGAGACACTCATTTTCTGTGAGAAAATGCATTTAAAAGGAGGAATTTCATCAGAAACACTAAAAATACATATTGTACGTGCCTGAAGACGCACAGAACCTTGAAATAAAAGGTTTCGCACCAAAAAACACATGGGTGAAAGCCCTATTTTAAGGCTCTGAGTGTTTGCAGACATGAACAACAGGTATGTTTACATTATAACGTTTTAAATGAAATCATGTTTCTCTCGACGAGAAAATGCGTTTAAAGCAATAAAAAGGATTCACTCTGTCTGGCATTGGACCAAGCTACCAACAACCTAAACAATGATCAGAACTGGTGAAATTACACTTTGACATTGGGAGAAAACACATAACTCTTAAGGATGTGTTGCAGACTTGTTCAACAGATTCATTATCTTTTGTTTTGGATGAAATTGTGCTCTTCTTGTCGAGAAAATGCGTTTAACGCAATAAAAAGATTTAGTGCTTTACGCACATGGACTAGGTTACCAAATTTAAAAAATGTGAAATAATGAAGCCGGGAGTCGTTTTTATTGTTTACAAACACATTTCCTTGACCAGATTATGCCTTTTTAAAAACAGTCATTTTCCCATGGCAAGGAGACACTCATTTTCTGTGAGAAAATCATTTAAAAGGAGGAATGCCATCAACGCTAAAAATACATAATGTACGTGTCTGAAAACGCACAGAACATGAAATAGTAGCTTTCTTACCAAGAAACACATGGTTGAAAAACCTATTTTAACCATCTGAGTGTTTGCAGACATGTACAACAGTTATTCTTAAACTATAACGTTTTCAATGAAATCATGTTTCTCATGAGGAGATAAACCGTTTAAAGCAATAAAAACGATTTTCACTGTGTCTGGCATTTTTTCCAAGCCACCAACTAGCTAAACAATGATCAGAACTGGTGCAATTACACATTGACATTGGGTGAAAACACGTAACTCTTAAGGATGTGTTGCAGACTTGTTCAATAGATTCATTTTCTTTTGTTTTTGATGAAATTGTGCTTTTCATGTCGAGAAAATGCGTTTAACGCAATAAAAAGATTTAGTGCTTTACGCACATGGTCTAGGTTACCAAATTTAAAAAATGTGAAATAATGAAGCCGGGAGTCGTTTTTATTGTTTACAAACACATTTCCTTGACCAGAATATGCTTTTTCTTAAAAGCCATTTTCCCATGGCTAGGAGACACTCATTTTCTGTGAGAAAATGCATTTAAAAGGAGGAATTTCATCAGAAAAACTAAAAATACATATTGTGCGTGCCTGAAGACGCACAGAACCTTGAAATAAAAGGTTTCGCACCAAAAAACACATGGGTGAAAGCCCTATTTTAAGGCTCTGAGTGTTTGCAGATATGTACAACAGGTATGTTTAAATTATTACGTTTTTAATGAAATCATGTTTCTCTCGACGAGAAAATGCGTTTAAAGCAAAAAAAAAGGATTCACTCTGTCTGGCATTGGACCAAGCTACCAACACCCTAAACAATGATCAGAACTGGTGAAATTACACTTTGACATTGGGAGAAAACACATAACTCTTAAGGATGTGTTGCAGACTTGTTCAATAGATTCATTTTCTTTTTTTTTGATGAAATTGTGCTCTTCTTGTCGAGAAAATGCGTTTAACGCAATAAAAAGATTTAGCGCTTTACGCACATGGACTAGGTTACCAAATTTAACAAAAGGGGAAATAATAAAGCCGGGAGTCGTTTTTATTGTTTACAAACACATTTCCTTGACCAGAATATGCTTTTTCTTAAAAGCCAATTTCCCATGGCTAGGAGACACTCATTTTCTGTGAGAAAATGCATTTAAAAGGAGGAATTTCATCAGAAACACTAAAAATACATATTGTACGTGCCTGAAGACGCACAGAACCTTTAAATAAAAGGTTTCGCACCAAAAACACATGGGTGAAAGCCCTATTTTAAGGCTCTGAGTGTTTGCAGACATGTACAACAGGTATGTTTACATTATAACGTTTTTAATGAAATCATGTTTTTTCTCGACGAGAAAATGCGTTTAAAGCAAAAAAAAGGATTCACTCTGTCTGGCATTGGACCAAGCTACCAACACCCTAAACAATGATCAGAACTGGTGAAATTACACTTTGACATAGGGAGAAAACACATAACTCTTAAGGATGTGTTGCAGACTTGTTCAATAGATTCATTATCTTTTGTTTTGGATGAAATTGTGCTCTTCTTGTCGAGAAAATGCGTTTAACGCAATAAAAAAACTTAGTGCTTTACGCACATGGACTAGGTTACCAAACTTAAAAAATGTGAAATAATGAAGCCGGGAGTCGTTTTTATTGTTTACAAACACATTTCCTTGACCAGATTATGCCTTTTTAAAAACAGTCATTTTCCCATGGCAAGGAGACACTCATTTTCTGTGAGAAAATGCATTTAAAAGGAGGAATTTCATCAGAAACACTAAAAATACATATTGTACGTGCCTGAAGACGCACAGAACCTTGAAATAAAAGGTTTCGCACCAAAAAACACATGGGTGAAAGCCCTATTTTAAGGCTCTGAGTGTTTGCAGACATATACAACAGGTATGTTTACATTATAACGTTTTAAATGAAATCATGTTTCTCTCGACGAGAAAATGCGTTTAAAGCAATAAAAAGGATTCACTCTGTCTGGCATTGGACCAAGCTACCAACACCCTAAACAATGATCAGAACTGGTGAAATTACACTTTGACATTGGGAGAAAACACGTAACTCTTAAGGATGTGTTGCAGACTTGTTCAATAGATTCATTATCTTTTGTTTTGGATGAAATTGTGCTCTTCTTGTCGAGAAAATGCGTTTAACGCAATAAAAAGATTTAGTGCTTTACGCACATGGACTAGGTTACCAAATTTAAAAAATGTGAAATAATGAAGCCGGGAGTCGTTTTTATTGTTTACAAACACATTTCCTTGACCAGATTATGCCTTTTTAAAAACAGTCATTTTCCCATGGCAAGGAGACACTCATTTTCTGTGAGAAAATCATTTAAAAGGAGGAAAACCATCAACGCTAAAAATACATAATGTACGTGTCTGAAAACGCACAGAACATGAAATAGTAGCTTTCTTACCAAGAAACACATGGTTGAAAAACCTATTTTAACCATCTGAGTGTTTGCAGACATGTACAACAGTTATTCTTAAACTATAACGTTTTCAATGAAATCATGTTTCTCATGAGGAGATAAACCGTTTAAAGCAATAAAAACGATTTTCACTGTGTCTGGCATTTTTTCCAAGCCACCAACTAGCTAAACAATGATCAGAACTGGTGCAATTACACATTGACATTGGGTGAAAACACGTAACTCTTAAGGATGTGTTGCAGACTTGTTCAATAGATTCATTTTCTTTTGTTTTTGATGAAATTGTGCTTTTCATGTCGAGAAAATGCGTTTAACGCAATAAAAAGATTTAGTGCTTTACGCACATGGTCTAGGTTACCAAATTTAAAAAATGTGAAATAATGAAGCCGGGAGTCGTTTTTATTGTTTACAAACACATTTCCTTGACCAGAATATGCTTTTTCTTAAAAGCCATTTTCCCATGGCTAGGAGACACTCATTTTCTGTGAGAAAATGCATTTAAAAGGAGGAATTTCATCAGAAAAACTAAAAATACATATTGTGCGTGCCTGAAGACGCACAGAACCTTGAAATAAAAGGTTTCGCACCAAAAAACACATGGGTGAAAGCCCTATTTTAAGGCTCTGAGTGTTTGCAGATATGTACAACAGGTATGTTTAAATTATTACGTTTTTAATGAAATCATGTTTCTCTCGACGAGAAAATGCGTTTAAAGCAAAAAAAAAGGATTCACTCTGTCTGGCATTGGACCAAGCTACCAACAACCTAAACAATGATCAGAACTGGTGAAATTACACTTTGACATTGGGAGAAAACACATAACTCTTAAGGATGTGTTGCAGACTTGTTCAACAGATTCATTATCTTTTGTTTTGGATGAAATTGTGCTCTTCTTGTCGAGAAAATGCGTTTAACGCAATAAAAAGATTTAGTGCTTTACGCACATGGACTAGTTTACCAAATTTAAAAAATGTGAAATAATAAAGCCGGGAGTCGTTTTTATTGTTTACAAACACATTTCCTTGACCAGAATTTGCTTTTTCTTAAAAGCCATTTTCCCATGGCTAGGAGACACTCATTTTCTGTGAGAAAATGCATTTAAAAGGAGGAATTTCATCAGAAACACTAAAAATACATATTGTACGTGCCTGAAGACGCACAGAACCTTGAAATAAAAGGTTTCGCACCAAAAAACACATGGGTGAAAGCCCTATTTTAAGGCTCTGAGTGTTTGCAGACATGTACAACAGGTATGTTTACATTATAACGTTTTAAATGAAATCATGTTTCTCTCGACGAGAAAATGCGTTTAAAGCAATAAAAAGGATTCACTCTGTCTGGCATTGGACCAAGCTACCAACAACCTAAACAATGATCAGAACTGGTGAAATTACACTTTGACATTGGGAGAAAACACATAACTCTTAAGGATGTGTTGCAGACTTGTTCAACAGATTCATTATCTTTTGTTTTGGATGAAATTGTGCTCTTCTTGTCGAGAAAATGCGTTTAACGCAATAAAAAGATTTAGTGCTTTACGCACATGGACTAGGTTACCAAATTTAAAAAATGTGAAATAATGAAGCCGGGAGTCGTTTTTATTGTTTACAAACACATTTCCTTGACCAGATTATGCCTTTTTAAAAACAGTCATTTTCCCATGGCAAGGAGACACTCATTTTCTGTGAGAAAATCATTTAAAAGGAGGAATGCCATCAACGCTAAAAATACATAATGTACGTGTCTGAAAACGCACAGAACATGAAATAGTAGCTTTCTTACCAAGAAACACATGGTTGAAAAACCTATTTTAACCATCTGAGTGTTTGCAGACATGTACAACAGTTATTCTTAAACTATAACGTTTTCAATGAAATCATGTTTCTCATGAGGAGATAAACCGTTTAAAGCAATAAAAACGATTTTCACTGTGTCTGGCATTTTTTCCAAGCCACCAACTAGCTAAACAATGATCAGAACTGGTGCAATTACACATTGACATTGGGTGAAAACACGTAACTCTTAAGGATGTGTTGCAGACTTGTTCAATAGATTCATTTTCTTTTGTTTTTGATGAAATTGTGCTTTTCATGTCGAGAAAATGCGTTTAACGCAATAAAAAGATTTAGTGCTTTACGCACATGGTCTAGGTTACCAAATTTAAAAAATGTGAAATAATGAAGCCGGGAGTCGTTTTTATTGTTTACAAACACATTTCCTTGACCAGAATATGCTTTTTCTTAAAAGCCATTTTCCCATGGCTAGGAGACACTCATTTTCTGTGAGAAAATGCATTTAAAAGGAGGAATTTCATCAGAAAAACTAAAAATACATATTGTGCGTGCCTGAAGACGCACAGAACCTTGAAATAAAAGGTTTCGCACCAAAAAACACATGGGTGAAAGCCCTATTTTAAGGCTCTGAGTGTTTGCAGATATGTACAACAGGTATGTTTAAATTATTACGTTTTTAATGAAATCATGTTTCTCTCGACGAGAAAATGCGTTTAAAGCAAAAAAAAAGGATTCACTCTGTCTGGCATTGGACCAAGCTACCAACACCCTAAACAATGATCAGAACTGGTGAAATTACACTTTGACATTGGGAGAAAACACATAACTCTTAAGGATGTGTTGCAGACTTGTTCAATAGATTCATTATCTTTTGTTTTGGATGAAATTGTGCTCTTCTTGTCGAAAAAATGCGTTTAACGCAATAAAAAGATTTAGTGCTTTACGCACATGGACTAGGTTACCAAATTTAAAAAATGTGAAATAATGAAGCCGGGAGTCGTTTTTATTGTTTACAAACACATTTCCTTGACCAGATTATGACTTTTTAAAAACAGTCATTTTCCCATGGCAAGGAGACACTCATTTTCTGTGAGAAAATCATTTAAAAGGAGGAATTTCATCAACGCTAAAAATACATAATGTACGTGTCTGAAAACGCACAGAACATGAAATAGTAGCTTTCTTACCAAGAAACACATGGTTGAAAAACCTATTTTAACGATCTGAGCGTTTGCAGACATGTACAACAGTTATTCTTAAACTATAACGTTTTCAATGAAATCATGTTTCTCATGAGGAGATAAACCGTTTAAAGCAATAAAAACGATTCACTGTGTCTGGCATTTTGACCAAGCCACCAACTAGCTAAACAATGATCAGAACTGGTGCAATTACACATTGACATTGGGTGAAAACACGAAACTCTTAAGGATGTGTTGCAGACTTGTTGAATAGATTCATTTTCTTTTGTTTTTGATGAAATTGTGCTTTTCATGTCGAGAAAATGCGTTTAACGCAATAAAAAGATTTAGTGCTTTACGCACATGGACTAGGTTACCAAATTTAAAAAAATGTGAAATAATGAAGCCGGGTGTCGTTTTTATTGTTTACAAACACATTTCCTTGACCAGATTATGCCTTTTAAAAACAGTCATTTTCCCATGGCAAGGAGACACTCATTTTCTGTGAGAAAATGCATTTAAAAGGAGGAATTTCATCAGAAACACTAAAAATACATATTGTACGTGCCTGAAGACGCACAGAACCTTGAAATAAAAGGTTTCGCACCAAAAAACACATGGGTGAAAGCCCTATTTTAAGGCTCTGAGTGTTTGCAGACATGTACAACAGGTATGTTTACATTATAACGTTTTTAATGAAATCATGTTTCTCTCGACGAGAAAATGCGCTTAAAGCAATAAAAAGGATTCACTCTGTCTGGCATTGGACCAAGCTACCAACACCCTAAACAATGATCAGAATTGGTGAAATTACACTTTGACATTGGGAGAAAACACGTAACTCTTAAGGATGTGTTGCAGACTTGTTCAATAGATTCATTTTCTTTTTTTTTTGATGAAATTGTGCTCTTCTTGTCGAGAAAATGCGTTTAACGCAATAAAAAGATTTAGTGCTTTACGCACATGGACTAGGTTACCAAATTTAAAAAATGTGAAATAATAAAGCCGGGAGTCGTTTTTATTGTTTACAAACACATTTCCTTGACCAGAATATGCTTTTTCTTAAAAGCCATTTTCCCATGGCTAGGAGACACTCATTTTCTGTGAGAAAATGCATTTAAAAGGAGGAATTTCATCAGAAAAACTAAAAATACATATTGTACGTGTCTGAAAACGCACAGAACATGAAATAGTAGCTTTCTTACCGAGAAACACATGGTTGAAAAACCTATTTTAACGATCTGAGTGTTTGCAGACATGTACAAGTTATTCTTAAACTATAACGTTTTCAATGAAATCATGTTTCTCATGAGGATATAAACCGTTTAAAGCAATAAAAACGATTCGCTGTGTCTCGCATTTTGACCAAGCCACCAACTAGCTAAACAATGATCAGAACTGATGCAATTACACATTGACATTGGGTGAAAACACGTAACTCTTAAGGATGTGTTGCAGACTTGTTCAACAGATTCATTTTCTTTTGTTTTTGATGAAATTGTGCTTTTCATGTCGAGAAAATGCGTTTAACGCAATAAAAAGATTTAGTGCTTTACGCACATGGAATAGGTTACCAAATTTAAAAAAATGTGAAATAATGAAGGCGGGAGTCGTTTTTATTGTTTACAAACACATTTCCTTGACCAGATTATGCCTTTTTAAAAACAGTCATTTTCCCATGGTAAGGAGACACTCATTTTCTGTGAGAAAATGCATTTAAAAGGAGGAATTTCATCAGAAACACTAAAAATAAATATTGTACGTGCCTGAAGACGCACAGAACCTTGAAATAAAAGGTTTCGCACCAAAAAACACATGGGTGAAAGCCCTATTTTAAGGCTCTGAGTGTTTGCAGATATGTACAACAGGTATGTTTACATTATAACGTTTTTAATGAAATCATGTTTCTCTCGACGAGAAAATGCGTTTAAAGCAATAAAAAGGATTCACTCTGTCTGGCATTGGACCAAGCTACCAACACCCTAAACAATGATCAGAACTGGTGAAATTACACTTTGACATTGGGAGAAAACACATAACTCTTAAGGATGTGTTGCAGACTTGTTCAATAGATTCATTATCTTTTGTTTTGGATGAAATTGTGCTCTTCTTGTCGAAAAAATGCGTTTAACGCAATAAAAAGATTTAGTGCTTTACGCACATGGACTAGGTTACCAAATTTAAAAAATGTGAAATAATGAAGCCGGGAGTCGTTTTTATTGTTTACAAACACATTTCCTTGACCAGATTATGACTTTTTAAAAACAGTCATTTTCCCATGGCAAGGAGACACTCATTTTCTGTGAGAAAATCATTTAAAAGGAGGAATTTCATCAACGCTAAAAATACATAATGTACGTGTCTGAAAACGCACAGAACATGAAATAGTAGCTTTCTTACCAAGAAACACATGGTTCAAAAACCTATTTTAACGATCTGAGTGTTTGCAGACATGTACAACAGTTATTCTTAAACTATAACGTTTTCAATGAAATCATGTTTCTCATGAGGAGATAAACCGTTTAAAGCAATAAAAACGATTCACTGTGTCTGGCATTTTGACCAAGCCACCAACTAGCTAAACAATGATCAGAACTGGTGCAATTACACATTGACATTGGGTGAAAACACGTAACTCTTAAGGATGTGTTGCAGACTTGTTGAATAGATTCATTTTCTTTTGTTTTTGATGAAATTGTGCTTTTCATGTCGAGAAAATGCGTTTAACGCAATAAAAAGATTTAGTGCTTTACGCACATGGACTAGGTTACCAAATTTAAAAAAATGTGAAATAATGAAGCCGGGTGTCGTTTTTATTGTTTACAAACACATTTCCTTGACCAGATTATGCCTTTTAAAAACAGTCATTTTCCCATGGCAAGGAGACACTCATTTTCTGTGAGAAAATGCATTTAAAAGGAGGAATTTCATCAGAAACACTAAAAATACATATTGTACGTGCCTGAAGACGCACAGAACCTTGAAATAAAAGGTTTCGCACCAAAAAACACATGGGTGAAAGCCCTATTTTAAGGCTCTGAGTGTTTGCAGACATGTACAACAGGTATGTTTACATTATAACGTTTTTAATGAAATCATGTTTCTCTCGACGAGAAAATGCGCTTAAAGCAATAAAAAGGATTCACTCTGTCTGGCATTGGACCAAGCTACCAACACCCTAAACAATGATCAGAATTGGTGAAATTACACTTTGACATTGGGAGAAAACACGTAACTCTTAAGGATGTGTTGCAGACTTGTTCAATAGATTCATTTTCTTTTTTTTTTGATGAAATTGTGCTCTTCTTGTCGAGAAAATGCGTTTAACGCAATAAAAAGATTTAGTGCTTTACGCACATGGACTAGGTTACCAAATTTAAAAAATGTGAAATAATAAAGCCGGGAGTCGTTTTTATTGTTTACAAACACATTTCCTTGACCAGAATATGCTTTTTCTTAAAAGCCATTTTCCCATGGCTAGGAGACACTCATTTTCTGTGAGAAAATGCATTTAAAAGGAGGAATTTCATCAGAAAAACTAAAAATACATATTGTACGTGTCTGAAAACGCACAGAACATGAAATAGTAGCTTTCTTACCGAGAAACACATGGTTGAAAAACCTATTTTAACGATCTGAGTGTTTGCAGACATGTACAAGTTATTCTTAAACTATAACGTTTTCAATGAAATCATGTTTCTCATGAGGATATAAACCGTTTAAAGCAATAAAAACGATTCGCTGTGTCTCGCATTTTGACCAAGCCACCAACTAGCTAAACAATGATCAGAACTGATGCAATTACACATTGACATTGGGTGAAAACACGTAACTCTTAAGGATGTGTTGCAGACTTGTTCAATAGATTCATTTTCTTTTGTTTTTGATGAAATTGTGCTTTTCATGTCGAGAAAATGCGTTTAACGCAATAAAAAGATTTAGTGCTTTACGCACATGGAATAGGTTACCAAATTTAAAAAAATGTGAAATAATGAAGGCGGGAGTCGTTTTTATTGTTTACAAACACATTTCCTTGACCAGATTATGCCTTTTTAAAAACAGTCATTTTCCCATGGTAAGGAGACACTCATTTTCTGTGAGAAAATGCATTTAAAAGGAGGAATTTCATCAGAAACACTAAAAATAAATATTGTACGTGCCTGAAGACGCACAGAACCTTGAAATAAAAGGTTTCGCACCAAAAAACACATGGGTGAAAGCCCTATTTTAAGGCTCTGAGTGTTTGCAGATATGTACAACAGGTATGTTTACATTATAACGTTTTTAATGAAATTATGTTTCTCTCGACGAGAAAATGCGTTTAAAGCAATAAAAAGGATTCACTCTGTCTGGCATTGGACCAAGCTACCAACACCCTAAACAATGATCAGAACTGGTGAAATTACACTTTGACATTGGGAGAAAACACATAACTCTTAAGGATGTGTTGCAGACTTGTTCAATAGATTCATTATCTTTTGTTTTGGATGAAATTGTGCTCTTCTTGTCGAAAAAATGCGTTTAACGCAATAAAAAGATTTAGTGCTTTACGCACATGGACTAGGTTACCAAATTTAAAAAATGTGAAATAATGAAGCCGGGAGTCGTTTTTATTGTTTACAAACACATTTCCTTGACCAGATTATGACTTTTTAAAAACAGTCATTTTCCCATGGCAAGGAGACACTCATTTTCTGTGAGAAAATCATTTAAAAGGAGGAATTTCATCAACGCTAAAAATACATAATGTACGTGTCTGAAAACGCACAGAACATGAAATAGTAGCTTTCTTACCAAGAAACACATGGTTGAAAAACCTATTTTAACGATCTGAGTGTTTGCAGACATGTACAACAGTTATTCTTAAACTATAACGTTTTCAATGAAATCATGTTTCTCATGAGGAGATAAACCGTTTAAAGCAATAAAAACGATTCACTGTGTCTGGCATTTTGACCAAGCCACCAACTAGCTAAACAATGATCAGAACTGGTGCAATTACACATTGACATTGGGTGAAAACACGTAACTCTTAAGGATGTGTTGCAGACTTGTTGAATAGATTCATTTTCTTTTGTTTTTGATGAAATTGTGCTTTTCATGTCGAGAAAATGCGTTTAACGCAATAAAAAGATTTAGTGCTTTACGCACATGGACTAGGTTACCAAATTTAAAAAAATGTGAAATAATGAAGCCGGGTGTCGTTTTTATTGTTTACAAACACATTTCCTTGACCAGAATATGCTTTTTCTTAAAAGCCATTTTCCCATGGCTAGGAGACACTCATTTTCTGTGAGAAAATGCATTTAAAAGGAGGAATTTCATCAGAAAACTAAAAATACATATTGTACGTGTCTGAAAACGCACAGAACATGAAATAGTAGCTTTCTTACCGAGAAACACATGGTTGAAAAACCTATTTTAACGATCTGAGTGTTTGCAGACATGTACAAGTTATTCTTAAACTATAACGTTTTCAATGAAATCATGTTTCTCATGAGGAGATAAACCGTTTAAAGCAATAAAAACGATTCGCTGTGTCTCGCATTTTGACCAAGCCACCAACTAGCTAAACAATGATCAGAACTGATGCAATTACACATTGACATTGGGTGAAAACACGTAACTCTTAAGGATGTGTTGCAGACTTGTTCAATAGATTCATTTTCTTTTGTTTTTGATGAAATTGTGCTTTTCATGTCGAGAAAATGCGTTTAACGCAATAAAAAGATTTAGTGCTTTACGCACATGGAATAGGTTACCAAATTTAAAAAAAATGTGAAATAATGAAGGCGGGAGTCGTTTTTATTGTTTACAAACACATTTCCTTGACCAGATTATGCCTTTTTAAAAACAGTCATTTTCCCATGGCTAGGAGACACTCATTCTCTGTGAGAAAATGCATTTAAAAGGAGGAATTTCATCAGAAACACTAAAAATACATATTGTACGTGCCTGAAGACGCACAGAACCTTGAAATAAAAGGTTTCGCACCAAAAAACACATGGCTGAAAGCCCTATTTTAAGGCTCTGAGTGTTTGCAGACATGTACAACAGGTATGTTTACATTATAACGTTTTTAATGAAATCATGTTTCTCTCGACGAGAAAATGCGTTTAAAGCAATAAAAACGATTCACTCTGTCTGGCATTGGACCAAGCTACCAACAACCTAAACAATGATCAGAACTGGTGCAATTACACTTTGACATTGTGTGAAAACACGTAACTCTTAAGGATATATTGCAGACTTGTTGAATAGATTCATTATCTTTTGTTTTTGATGAAATTGTGCTTTTCATGTCGAGAAAATGCGTTTAACGCAATAAAAAGATTTAGTGCTTTACGCACATGGACTAGGTTACCAAATTTAAAAAATGTGAAATAATAAAGCCGGGAGTCGTTTTTATTGTTTACAAACACATTTCCTTGACCAGAATATGCTTTTTCTTAAAAGCCATTTTCCCATGGCTAGGAGACACTCATTCTCTGTGAGAAAATGCATTTAAAAGGAGGAATTTCATCAGAAACACTAAAAATACATATTGTACGTGCCTGAAGACGCACAGAACCTTGAAATAAAAGGTTTCGCACCAAAAAACACATGGGTGAAAGCCCTATTTTAAGGCTCTGAGTGTTTGCAGACATGTACAACAGGTATGTTTACATTATAACGTTTTTAATGAAATCATGTTTCTCTCGACGAGAAAATGCGTTTAAAGCAATAAAAAGGATTCACTCTGTCTGGCATTGGACCAAGCTACCAACACCCTAAACAATGATCAGAACTGGTGAAATTACACTTTGACATTGGGAGAAAACACATAACTCTTAAGGATGTGTTGCAGACTTGTTCAATAGATTCATTATCTTTTGTTTTGGATGAAATTGTGCTCTTCTTGTCGAGAAAATGCGTTTAACGCAATAAAAAGACTTAGTGCTTTACGCACATGGACTAGGTTACCAAATTTAAAAAATGTGAAATAATGAAGCCGGGAGTCGTTTTTATTGTTTACAAACACATTTCCTTGACCAGATTATGACTTTTTAAAAACAGTCATTTTCCCATGGCAAGGAGACACTCATTTTCTGTGAGAAAATCATTTAAAAGGAGGAATTTCATCAACGCTAAAAATACATAATGTACGTGTCTGAAAACGCACAGAACATGAAATAGTAGCTTTCTTACCAAGAAACACATGGTTGAAAAACCTATTTTAACGATCTGAGTGTTTGCAGACATGTACAAGTTATTCTTAAACTATAACGTTTTCAATGAAATCATGTTTCTCATGAGGAGATAAACCGTTTAAAGCAATAAAAACGATTCACTGTGTCTGGCATTTTGACCAAGCCACCAACTAGCTAAACAATGATCAGAACTGATGCAATTACACATTGACATTGGGTGAAAACACGTAACTCTTAAGGATGTGTTGCAGACTTGTTCAATAGATTCATTTTCTTTTGTTTTTGATGAAATTGTGCTTTTCATGTCGAGAAAATGCGTTTAACGCAATAAAAAGATTTAGTGCTTTACGCACATGGAATAGGTTACCAAATTTAAAAAAAATGTGAAATAATGAAGGCGGGAGTCGTTTTTATTGTTTATAAACACATTTCCTTGACCAGATTATGCCTTTTTAAAACAGTCATTTTCCCATGGCTAGGAGACACTCATTCTCTGTGAGAAAATGCATTTAAAAGGAGGAATTTCATCAGAAACACTAAAAATACATATTGTACGTGCCTGAAGACGCACAGAACCTTGAAATAAAAGGTTTCGCACCAAAAAACACATGGCTGAAAGCCCTATTTTAAGGCTCTGAGTGTTTGCAGACATGTACAACAGGTATGTTTACATTATAACGTTTTTAATGAAATCATGTTTCTCTCGACGAGAAAATGCGTTTAAAGCAATAAAAACGATTCACTCTGTCTGGCATTGGACCAAGCTACCAACAACCTAAACAATGATCAGAACTGGTGCAATTACACTTTGACATTGTGTGAAAACACGTAACTCTTAAGGATATATTGCAGACTTGTTCAATAGATTCATTATCTTGTGTTTTTGATGAAATTGTGCTTTTCATGTCGAGAAAATGCGTTTAACGCAATAAAAAGATTTAGTGCTTTACGCACATGGACTAGGTTACCAAATTTAAAAAATGTGAAATAATAAAGCCGGGAGTCGTTTTTATTGTTTACAAACACATTTCCTTGACCAGAATATGCTTTTTCTTAAAAGCCATTTTCCCATGGCTAGGAAACACTCATTCTCTGTGAGAAAATGCATTTAAAAGGAGGAATTTCATCAGAAACACTAAAAATACATATTGTACGTGCCTGAAGACGCACAGAACCTTGAAATAAAAGGTTTCGCACCAAAAAACACATGGGTGAAAGCCCTATTTTAAGGCTCTGAGTGTTTGCAGATATGTACAACAGGTATGTTTACATTATAACGTTTTTAATGAAATCATGTTTCTCTCGACGAGAAAATGCGTTTAAAGCAAAAAAAAGAATTCACTCTGTCTGGCATTGGACCAAGCTACCAACACCCTAAACAATGATCAGAACTGGTGAAATTACACTTTGACATTGGGAGAAAACACATAACTCTTAAGGATGTGTTGCAGACTTGTTCAATAGATTCATTATCTTTTGTTTTGGATGAAATTGTGCTCTTCTTGTCGAGAAAATGCGTTTAACGCAATAAAAAGATTTAGTGCTTTACGCACATGGACTAGGTTACCAAATTTAAAAAATGTGAAATAATAAAGCCGGGAGTCGTTTTTGTTGTTTTAACAAACACATTTCCTTGACCAGAATATGCTTTTTCTTAAAAGCCATTTTCCCATGGCTAGAGTCTCATTTTCTGTGAGAAAATGCATTTAAAAGGAGGAATTTCATTAAAAACACTAAAAATACATATTGTACGTGCCTGAAGACGCACAGAACCTTGAAATAAAAGGTTTCGCACCAAAAAACACATGGGTGAAAGCCCTATTTTAAGGCTCTGAGTGTTTGCAGACATGTACAACAGGTATGTTTACATTATAACGTTTTTAATGAAATCATGTTTCTCTCGACGAGAAAATGCGTTTAAAGCAATAAAAACGATTCACTCTGTCTGGCATTGGACCAAGCTACCAACAACCTAAACAATGATCAGAACTGGTGCAATTACACTTTGACATTGTGTGAAAACACGTAACTCTTAAGGATATATTGCAGACTTGTTCAATAGATTCATTATCTTGTGTTTTTGATGAAATTGTGCTTTTCATGTCGAGAAAATGCGTTTAACGCAATAAAAAGATTTAGTGCTTTACGCACATGGACTAGGTTACCAAATTTAAAAAATGTGAAATAATAAAGCCGGGAGTCGTTTTTATTGTTTACAAACACATTTCCTTGACCAGAATATGCTTTTTCTTAAAAGCCATTTTCCCATGGCTAGGAAACACTCATTCTCTGTGAGAAAATGCATTTAAAAGGAGGAATTTCATCAGAAACACTAAAAATACATATTGTACGTGCCTGAAGACGCACAGAACCTTGAAATAAAAGGTTTCGCACCAAAAAACACATGGGTGAAAGCCCTATTTTAAGGCTCTGAGTGTTTGCAGATATGTACAACAGGTATGTTTACATTATAACGTTTTTAATGAAATCATGTTTCTCTCGACGAGAAAATGCGTTTAAAGCAAAAAAAAGAATTCACTCTGTCTGGCATTGGACCAAGCTACCAACACCCTAAACAATGATCAGAACTGGTGAAATTACACTTTGACATTGGGAGAAAACACATAACTCTTAAGGATGTGTTGCAGACTTGTTCAATAGATTCATTATCTTTTGTTTTGGATGAAATTGTGCTCTTCTTGTCGAGAAAATGCGTTTAACGCAATAAAAAGATTTAGTGCTTTACGCACATGGACTAGGTTACCAAATTTAAAAAATGTGAAATAATAAAGCCGGGAGTCGTTTTTGTTGTTTTAACAAACACATTTCCTTGACCAGAATATGCTTTTTCTTAAAAGCCATTTTCCCATGGCTAGAGTCTCATTTTCTGTGAGAAAATGCATTTAAAAGGAGGAATTTCATTAAAAACACTAAAAATACATATTGTACGTGCCTGAAGACGCACAGAACCTTGAAATAAAAGGTTTCGCACCAAAAAACACATGGGTGAAAGCCCTATTTTAAGGCTCTGAGTGTTTGCAGATATGTACAACAGGTATGTTTACATTATAACGTTTTTAATGAAATCATGTTTCTCTCGACGAGAAAATGCGTTTAAAGCAAAAAAAAGGATTCACTCTGTCTGGCATTGGACCAAGCTACCAACACCCTAAACAATGATCAGAACTGGTGAAATTACACTTTGACATTGGGAGAAAACACATAACTCTTAAGGATGTGTTGCAGACTTGTTCAATAGATTCATTATCTTTTGTTTTGGATGAAATTGTGCTCTTCTTGTCGAGAAAATGCGTTTAACGCAATAAAAAGACTTAGTGCTTTACGCACATGGACTAGGTTACCAAATTTAAAAAATGTGAAATAATGAAGCCGGGAGTCGTTTTTATTGTTTACAAACACATTTCCTTGACCAGATTATGACTTTTTAAAAACAGTCATTTTCCCATGGCAAGGAGACACTCATTTTCTGTGAGAAAATCATTTAAAAGGAGGAATTTCATCAACGCTAAAAATACATAATGTACGTGTCTGAAAACGCACAGAACATGAAATAGTAGCTTTCTTACCAAGAAACACATGGTTGAAAAACCTATTTTAACGATCTGAGTGTTTGCAGACATGTACAAGTTATTCTTAAACTATAACGTTTTCAATGAAATCATGTTTCTCATGAGGAGATAAACCGTTTAAAGCAATAAAAACGATTCGCTGTGTCTCGCATTTTGACCAAGCCACCAACTAGCTAAACAATGATCAGAACTGATGCAATTACACATTGACATTGGGTGAAAACACGTAACTCTTAAGGATGTGTTGCAGACTTGTTCAATAGATTCATTTTCTTTTGTTTTTGATGAAATTGTGCTTTTCATGTCGAGAAAATGCGTTTAACGCAATAAAAAGATTTAGTGCTTTACGCACATGGAATAGGTTACCAAATTTAAAAAAAATGTGAAATAATGAAGGCGGGAGTCGTTTTTATTGTTTACAAACACATTTCCTTGACCAGATTATGCCTTTTTAAAAACAGTCATTTTCCCATGGCTAGGAGACACTCATTCTCTGTGAGAAAATGCATTTAAAAGGAGGAATTTCATCAGAAACACTAAAAATACATATTGTACGTGCCTGAAGACGCACAGAACCTTGAAATAAAAGGTTTCGCACCAAAAAACACATGGCTGAAAGCCCTATTTTAAGGCTCTGAGTGTTTGCAGACATGTACAACAGGTATGTTTACATTATAACGTTTTTAATGAAATCATGTTTCTCTCGACGAGAAAATGCGTTTAAAGCAATAAAAACGATTCACTCTGTCTGGCATTGGACCAAGCTACCAACAACCTAAACAATGATCAGAACTGGTGCAATTACACTTTGACATTGTGTGAAAACACGTAACTCTTAAGGATATATTGCAGACTTGTTGAATAGATTCATTATCTTTTGTTTTTGATGAAATTGTGCTTTTCATGTCGAGAAAATGCGTTTAACGCAATAAAAAGATTTAGTGCTTTACGCACATGGACTAGGTTACCAAATTTAAAAAATGTGAAATAATAAAGCCGGGAGTCGTTTTTATTGTTTACAAACACATTTCCTTGACCAGAATATGCTTTTTCTTAAAAGCCATTTTCCCATGGCTAGGAGACACTCATTCTCTGTGAGAAAATGCATTTAAAAGGAGGAATTTCATCAGAAACACTAAAAATACATATTGTACGTGCCTGAAGACGCACAGAACCTTGAAATAAAAGGTTTCGCACCAAAAAACACATGGGTGAAAGCCCTATTTTAAGGCTCTGAGTGTTTGCAGACATGTACAACAGGTATGTTTACATTATAACGTTTTTAATGAAATCATGTTTCTCTCGACGAGAAAATGCGTTTAAAGCAATAAAAAGGATTCACTCTGTCTGGCATTGGACCAAGCTACCAACACCCTAAACAATGATCAGAACTGGTGAAATTACACTTTGACATTGGGAGAAAACACGTAACTCTTAAGGATGTGTTGCAGACTTGTTCAATAGATTCATTATCTTTTGTTTTGGATGAAATTGTGCTCTTCTTGTCGAGAAAATGCGTTTAACGCAATAAAAAGACTTAGTGCTTTACGCACATGGACTAGGTTACCAAATTTAAAAAATGTGAAATAATGAAGCCGGGAGTCGTTTTTATTGTTTACAAACACATTTCCTTGACCAGATTATGACTTTTTAAAAACAGTCATTTTCCCATGGCAAGGAGACACTCATTTTCTGTGAGAAAATCATTTAAAAGGAGGAATTTCATCAACGCTAAAAATACATAATGTACGTGTCTGAAAACGCACAGAACATGAAATAGTAGCTTTCTTACCAAGAAACACATGGTTGAAAAACCTATTTTAACGATCTGAGTGTTTGCAGACATGTACAAGTTATTCTTAAACTATAACGTTTTCAATGAAATCATGTTTCTCATGAGGAGATAAACCGTTTAAAGCAATAAAAACGATTCACTGTGTCTGGCATTTTGACCAAGCCACCAACTAGCTAAACAATGATCAGAACTGATGCAATTACACATTGACATTGGGTGAAAACACGTAACTCTTAAGGATGTGTTGCAGACTTGTTCAATAGATTCATTTTCTTTTGTTTTTGATGAAATTGTGCTTTTCATGTCGAGAAAATGCGTTTAACGCAATAAAAAGATTTAGTGCTTTACGCACATGGAATAGGTTACCAAATTTAAAAAAAATGTGAAATAATGAAGGCGGGAGTCGTTTTTATTGTTTATAAACACATTTCCTTGACCAGATTATGCCTTTTTAAAACAGTCATTTTCCCATGGCTAGGAGACACTCATTCTCTGTGAGAAAATGCATTTAAAAGGAGGAATTTCATCAGAAACACTAAAAATACATATTGTACGTGCCTGAAGACGCACAGAACCTTGAAATAAAAGGTTTCGCACCAAAAAACACATGGCTGAAAGCCCTATTTTAAGGCTCTGAGTGTTTGCAGACATGTACAACAGGTATGTTTACATTATAACGTTTTTAATGAAATCATGTTTCTCTCGACGAGAAAATGCGTTTAAAGCAATAAAAACGATTCACTCTGTCTGGCATTGGACCAAGCTACCAACAACCTAAACAATGATCAGAACTGGTGCAATTACACTTTGACATTGTGTGAAAACACGTAACTCTTAAGGATATATTGCAGACTTGTTCAATAGATTCATTATCTTGTGTTTTTGATGAAATTGTGCTTTTCATGTCGAGAAAATGCGTTTAACGCAATAAAAAGATTTAGTGCTTTACGCACATGGACTAGGTTACCAAATTTAAAAAATGTGAAATAATAAAGCCGGGAGTCGTTTTTATTGTTTACAAACACATTTCCTTGACCAGAATATGCTTTTTCTTAAAAGCCATTTTCCCATGGCTAGGAAACACTCATTCTCTGTGAGAAAATGCATTTAAAAGGAGGAATTTCATCAGAAACACTAAAAATACATATTGTACGTGCCTGAAGACGCACAGAACCTTGACATAAAAGGTTTCGCACCAAAAAACACATGGGTGAAAGCCCTATTTTAAGGCTCTGAGTGTTTGCAGATATGTACAACAGGTATGTTTACATTATAACGTTTTTAATGAAATCATGTTTCTCTCGACGAGAAAATGCGTTTAAAGCAAAAAAAAGTATTCACTCTGTCTGGCATTGGACCAAGCTACCAACACCCTAAACAATGATCAGAACTGGTGAAATTACACTTTGACATTGGGAGAAAACACATAACTCTTAAGGATGTGTTGCAGACTTGTTCAATAGATTCATTATCTTTTGTTTTGGATGAAATTGTGCTCTTCTTGTCGAGAAAATGCGTTTAACGCAATAAAAAGATTTAGTGCTTTACGCACATGGACTAGGTTACCAAATTTAAAAAATGTGAAATAATGAAGCCGGGTGTCGTTTTTATTGTTTACAAACACATTTCCTTGACCAGATTATGCCTTTTAAAAACAGTCATTTTCCCATGGCAAGGAGACACTCATTTTCTGTGAGAAAATGCATTTAAAAGGAGGAATTTCATCAGAAACACTAAAAATACATATTGTACGTGCCTGAAGACGCACAGAACCTTGAAATAAAAGGTTTCGCACCAAAAAACACATGGGTGAAAGCCCTATTTTAAGGCTCTGAGTGTTTGCAGACATGTACAACAGGTATGTTTACATTATAACGTTTTTAATGAAATCATGTTTCTCTCGACGAGAAAATGCGCTTAAAGCAATAAAAAGGATTCACTCTGTCTGGCATTGGACCAAGCTACCAACACCCTAAACAATGATCAGAATTGGTGAAATTACACTTTGACATTGGGAGAAAACACGTAACTCTTAAGGATGTGTTGCAGACTTGTTCAATAGATTCATTTTCTTTTTTTTTTGATGAAATTGTGCTCTTCTTGTCGAGAAAATGCGTTTAACGCAATAAAAAGATTTAGTGCTTTACGCACATGAACTAGGTTACCAAATTTAAAAAATGTGAAATAATAAAGCCGGGAGTCGTTTTTATTGTTTACAAACACATTTCCTTGACCAGAATATGCTTTTTCTTAAAAGCCATTTTCCCATGGCTAGGAGACACTCATTTTCTGTGAGAAAATGCATTTAAAAGGAGGAATTTCATCAGAAAAACTAAAAATACATATTGTACGTGTCTGAAAACGCACAGAACATGAAATAGTAGCTTTCTTACCGAGAAACACATGGTTGAAAAACCTATTTTAACGATCTGAGTGTTTGCAGACATGTACAAGTTATTCTTAAACTATAACGTTTTCAATGAAATCATGTTTATCATGAGGATATAAACCGTTTAAAGCAATAAAAACGATTCGCTGTGTCTCGCATTTTGACCAAGCCACCAACTAGCTAAACAATGATCAGAACTGATGCAATTACACATTGACATTGGGTGAAAACACGTAACTCTTAAGGATGTGTTGCAGACTTGTTCAATAGATTCATTTTCTTTTGTTTTTGATGAAATTGTGCTTTTCATGTCGAGAAAATGCGTTTAACGCAATAAAAAGATTTAGTGCTTTACGCACATGGAATAGGTTACCAAATTTAAAAAAATGTGAAATAATGAAGGCGGGAGTCGTTTTTATTGTTTACAAACACATTTCCTTGACCAGATTATGCCTTTTTAAAAACAGTCATTTTCCCATGGTAAGGAGACACTCATTTTCTGTGAGAAAATGCATTTAAAAGGAGGAATTTCATCAGAAACACTAAAAATAAATATTGTACGTGCCTGAAGACGCACAGAACCTTGAAATAAAAGGTTTCGCACCAAAAAACACATGGGTGAAAGCCCTATTTTAAGGCTCTGAGTGTTTGCAGATATGTACAACAGGTATGTTTACATTATAACGTTTTTAATGAAATCATGTTTCTCTCGACGAGAAAATGCGTTTAAAGCAATAAAAAGGATTCACTCTTTCTGGCATTGGACCAAGCTACCAACACCCTAAACAAGGATCAGAACTGGTGAAATTACACTTTGACATTGGGAGAAAACACATAACTCTTAAGGATGTGTTGCAGACTTGTTCAATAGATTCATTATCTTTTGTTTTGGATGAAATTGTGCTCTTCTTGTCGAGAAAATGCGTTTAACGCAATAAAAAGACTTAGTGCTTTACGCACATGGACTAGGTTACCAAATTTAAAAAATGTGAAATAATGAAGCCGGGAGTCGTTTTTATTGTTTACAAACACATTTCCTTGACCAGATTATGACTTTTTAAAAACAGTCATTTTCCCATGGCAAGGAGACACTCATTTTCTGTGAGAAAATCATTTAAAAGGAGGAATTTCATCAACGCTAAAAATACATAATGTACGTGTCTGAAAACGCACAGAACATGAAATAGTAGCTTTCTTACCAAGAAACACATGGTTGAAAAACCTATTTTAACGATCTGAGTGTTTGCAGACATGTACAACAGTTATTCTTAAACTATAACGTTTTCAATGAAATCATGTTTCTCAATGAGGAGATAAACCGTTTAAAGCAATAAAAACGATTCACTGTGTCTGGCATTTTGACCAAGCCACCAACTAGCTAAACAATGATCAGAACTGGTGCAATTACACATTGACATTGGGTGAAAACACGTAACTCTTAAGGATGTGTTGCAGACGTGTTCAATAGATTCATTTTCTTTTGTTTTTGATGAAATTGTGCTCTTCTTGTCGAGAAAATGCGTTTAACGCAATAAAAAGATTTAGTGCTTTACGCACATGGTCTAGGTTACCAAATTTAAAAAAATGTGAAATAATAAAGCCGGGAGTCGTTTTTATTGTTTACAAACACATTTCCTTGACCAGAATATGCTTTTTCTTAAAAGCCATTTTCCCATGGCTAGGAGACACTCATTTTCTGTGAGAAAATGCATTTAAAAGGAGGAATTTCATCAGAAAACTAAAAATACATATTGTACGTGTCTGAAAACGCACAGAACATGAAATAGTAGCTTTCTTACCGAGAAACACATGGTTGAAAAACCTATTTTAACGATCTGAGTGTTTGCAGACATGTACAAGTTATTCTTAAACTATAACGTTTTCAATGAAATCATGTTTCTCATGAGGAGATAAACCGTTTAAAGCAATAAAAACGATTCGCTGTGTCTCGCATTTTGACCAAGCCACCAACTAGCTAAACAATGATCAGAACTGATGCAATTACACATTGACATTGGGTGAAAACACGTAACTCTTAAGGATGTGTTGCAGACTTGTTCAATAGATTCATTTTCTTTTGTTTTTGATGAAATTGTGCTTTTCATGTCGAGAAAATGCGTTTAACGCAATAAAAAGATTTAGTGCTTTACGCACATGGAATAGGTTACCAAATTTAAAAAAAATGTGAAATAATGAAGGCGGGAGTCGTTTTTATTGTTTACAAACACATTTCCTTGACCAGATTATGCCTTTTTAAAAACAGTCATTTTCCCATGGCTAGGAGACACTCATTCTCTGTGAGAAAATGCATTTAAAAGGAGGAATTTCATCAGAAACACTAAAAATACATATTGTACGTGCCTGAAGACGCACAGAACCTTGAAATAAAAGGTTTCGCACCAAAAAACACATGGCTGAAAGCCCTATTTTAAGGCTCTGAGTGTTTGCAGACATGTACAACAGGTATGTTTACATTATAACGTTTTTAATGAAATCATGTTTCTCTCGACGAGAAAATGCGTTTAAAGCAATAAAAACGATTCACTCTGTCTGGCATTGGACCAAGCTACCAACAACCTAAACAATGATCAGAACTGGTGCAATTACACTTTGACATTGTGTGAAAACACGTAACTCTTAAGGATATATTGCAGACTTGTTGAATAGATTCATTATCTTTTGTTTTTGATGAAATTGTGCTTTTCATGTCGAGAAAATGCGTTTAACGCAATAAAAAGATTTAGTGCTTAACGCACATGGACTAGGTTACCAAATTTAAAAAATGTGAAATAATAAAGCCGGGAGTCGTTTTTATTGTTTACAAACACATTTCCTTGACCAGAATATGCTTTTTCTTAAAAGCCATTTTCCCATGGCTAGGAGACACTCATTCTCTGTGAGAAAATGCATTTAAAAGGAGGAATTTCATCAGAAACACTAAAAATACATATTGTACGTGCCTGAAGACGCACAGAACCTTGAAATAAAAGGTTTCGCACCAAAAAACACATGGGTGAAAGCCCTATTTTAAGGCTCTGAGTGTTTGCAGACATGTACAACAGGTATGTTTACATTATAACGTTTTTAATGAAATCATGTTTCTCTCGACGAGAAAATGCGTTTAAAGCAATAAAAAGGATTCACTCTGTCTGGCATTGGACCAAGCTACCAACACCCTAAACAATGATCAGAACTGGTGAAATTACACTTTGACATTGGGAGAAAACACATAACTCTTAAGGATGTGTTGCAGACTTGTTCAATAGATTCATTATCTTTTGTTTTGGATGAAATTGTGCTCTTCTTGTCGAGAAAATGCGTTTAACGCAATAAAAAGACTTAGTGCTTTACGCACATGGACTAGGTTACCAAATTTAAAAAATGTGAAATAATGAAGCCGGGAGTCGTTTTTATTGTTTACAAACACATTTCCTTGACCAGATTATGACTTTTTAAAAACAGTCATTTTCCCATGGCAAGGAGACACTCATTTTCTGTGAGAAAATCATTTAAAAGGAGGAATTTCATCAACGCTAAAAATACATAATGTACGTGTCTGAAAACGCACAGAACATGAAATAGTAGCTTTCTTACCAAGAAACACATGGTTGAAAAACCTATTTTAACGATCTGAGTGTTTGCAGACATGTACAAGTTATTCTTAAACTATAACGTTTTCAATGAAATCATGTTTCTCATGAGGAGATAAACCGTTTAAAGCAATAAAAACGATTCACTGTGTCTGGCATTTTGACCAAGCCACCAACTAGCTAAACAATGATCAGAACTGATGCAATTACACATTGACATTGGGTGAAAACACGTAACTCTTAAGGATGTGTTGCAGACTTGTTCAATAGATTCATTTTCTTTTGTTTTTGATGAAATTGTGCTTTTCATGTCGAGAAAATGCGTTTAACGCAATAAAAAGATTTAGTGCTTTACGCACATGGAATAGGTTACCAAATTTAAAAAAAATGTGAAATAATGAAGGCGGGAGTCGTTTTTATTGTTTATAAACACATTTCCTTGACCAGATTATGCCTTTTTAAAACAGTCATTTTCCCATGGCTAGGAGACACTCATTCTCTGTGAGAAAATGCATTTAAAAGGAGGAATTTCATCAGAAACACTAAAAATACATATTGTACGTGCCTGAAGACGCACAGAACCTTGAAATAAAAGGTTTCGCACCAAAAAACACATGGCTGAAAGCCCTATTTTAAGGCTCTGAGTGTTTGCAGACATGTACAACAGGTATGTTTACATTATAACGTTTTTAATGAAATCATGTTTCTCTCGACGAGAAAATGCGTTTAAAGCAATAAAAACGATTCACTCTGTCTGGCATTGGACCAAGCTACCAACAACCTAAACAATGATCAGAACTGGTGCAATTACACTTTGACATTGTGTGAAAACACGTAACTCTTAAGGATATATTGCAGACTTGTTCAATAGATTCATTATCTTGTGTTTTTGATGAAATTGTGCTTTTCATGTCGAGAAAATGCATTTAACGCAATAAAAAGATTTAGTGCTTTACGCACATGGACTAGGTTACCAAATTTAAAAAATGTGAAATAATAAAGCCGGGAGTCGTTTTTATTGTTTACAAACACATTTCCTTGACCAGAATATGCTTTTTCTTAAAAGCCATTTTCCCATGGCTAGGAAACACTCATTCTCTGTGAGAAAATGCATTTAAAAGGAGGAATTTCATCAGAAACACTAAAAATACATATTGTACGTGCCTGAAGACGCACAGAACCTTGACATAAAAGGTTTCGCACCAAAAAACACATGGGTGAAAGCCCTATTTTAAGGCTCTGAGTGTTTGCAGATATGTACAACAGGTATGTTTACATTATAACGTTTTTAATGAAATCATGTTTCTCTCGACGAGAAAATGCGTTTAAAGCAAAAAAAAGTATTCACTCTGTCTGGCATTGGACCAAGCTACCAACACCCTAAACAATGATCAGAACTGGTGAAATTACACTTTGACATTGGGAGAAAACACATAACTCTTAAGGATGTGTTGCAGACTTGTTCAATAGATTCATTATCTTTTGTTTTGGATGAAATTGTGCTCTTCTTGTCGAGAAAATGCGTTTAACGCAATAAAAAGATTTAGTGCTTTACGCACATGGACTAGGTTACCAAATTTAAAAAATGTGAAATAATAAAGCCGGGAGTCGTTTTTGTTTTTTTAACAAACACATTTCCTTGACCAGAATATGCTTTTTCTTAAAAGCCATTTTCCCATGGCTAGAGTCTCATTTTCTGTGAGAAAATGCATTTAAAAGGAGGAATTTCATTAAAAACACTAAAAATACATATTGTACGTGCCTGAAGACGCACAGAACCTTGAAATAAAAGGTTTCGCACCAAAAAACACATGGGTGAAAGCCCTATTTTAAGGCTCTGAGTGTTTGCAGATATGTACAACAGGTATGTTTACATTATAACGTTTTTAATGAAATCATGTTTCTCTCGACGAGAAAATGCGTTTAAAGCAAAAAAAAGGATTCACTCTGTCTGGCATTGGACCAAGCTACCAACACCCTAAACAATGATCAGAACTGGTGAAATTACACTTTGACATTGGGAGAAAACACATAACTCTTAAGGATGTGTTGCAGACTTGTTCAATAGATTCATTATCTTTTGTTTTGGATGAAATTGTGCTCTTCTTGTCGAGAAAATGCGTTTAACGCAATAAAAAGACTTAGTGCTTTACGCACATGGACTAGGTTACCAAATTTAAAAAATGTGAAATAATGAAGCCGGGAGTCGTTTTTATTGTTTACAAACACATTTCCTTGACCAGATTATGACTTTTTAAAAACAGTCATTTTCCCATGGCAAGGAGACACTCATTTTCTGTGAGAAAATCATTTAAAAGGAGGAATTTCATCAACGCTAAAAATACATAATGTACGTGTCTGAAAACGCACAGAACATGAAATAGTAGCTTTCTTACCAAGAAACACATGGTTGAAAAACCTATTTTAACGATCTGAGTGTTTGCAGACATGTACAAGTTATTCTTAAACTATAACGTTTTCAATGAAATCATGTTTCTCATGAGGAGATAAACCGTTTAAAGCAATAAAAACGATTCGCTGTGTCTCGCATTTTGACCAAGCCACCAACTAGCTAAACAATGATCAGAACTGATGCAATTACACATTGACATTGGGTGAAAACACGTAACTCTTAAGGATGTGTTGCAGACTTGTTCAATAGATTCATTTTCTTTTGTTTTTGATGAAATTGTGCTTTTCATGTCGAGAAAATGCGTTTAACGCAATAAAAAGATTTAGTGCTTTACGCACATGGAATAGGTTACCAAATTTAAAAAAAATGTGAAATAATGAAGGCGGGAGTCGTTTTTATTGTTTACAAACACATTTCCTTGACCAGATTATGCCTTTTTAAAAACAGTCATTTTCCCATGGCTAGGAGACACTCATTCTCTGTGAGAAAATGCATTTAAAAGGAGGAATTTCATCAGAAACACTAAAAATACATATTGTACGTGCCTGAAGACGCACAGAACCTTGAAATAAAAGGTTTCGCACCAAAAAACACATGGGTGAAAGCCCTATTTTAAGGCTCTGAGTGTTTGCAGATATGTACAACAGGTATGTTTAAATTATAACGTTTTTAATGAAATCATGTTTCTCTCGACGAGAAAATGCGTTTAAAGCAATAAAAACGATTCACTCTGTCTGGCATTGGACCAAGCTACCAACAACCTAAACAATGATCAGAACTGGTGCAATTACACTTTGACATTGTGTGAAAACACGTAACTCTTAAGGATATATTGCAGACTTGTTGAATAGATTCATTATATTTTGTTTTTGATGAAATTGTGCTTTTCATGTCGAGAAAATGCGTTTAACGCAATAAAAAGATTTAGTGCTTTACGCACATGGACTAGGTTACCAAATTTAAAAAATGTGAAATAATAAAGCCGGGAGTCGTTTTTATTGTTTACAAACACATTTCCTTGACCAGAATATGCTTTTTCTTAAAAGCCATTTTCCCATGGCTAGGAGACACTCATTCTCTGTGAGAAAATGCATTTAAAAGGAGGAATTTCATCAGAAACACTAAAAATACATATTGTACGTGCCTGAAGACGCACAGAACCTTGAAATAAAAGGTTTCGCACCAAAAAACACATGGGTGAAAGCCCTATTTTAAGGCTCTGAGTGTTTGCAGACATGTACAACAGGTATGTTTACATTATAACGTTTTTAATGAAATCATGTTTCTCTCGACGAGAAAATGCGTTTAAAGCAATAAAAAGGATTCACTCTGTCTGGCATTGGACCAAGCTACCAACACCCTAAACAATGATCAGAACTGGTGAAATTACACTTTGACATTGGGAGAAAACACATAACTCTTAAGGATGTGTTGCAGACTTGTTCAATAGATTCATTATCTTTTGTTTTGGATGAAATTGTGCTCTTCTTGTCGAGAAAATGCGTTTAACGCAATAAAAAGACTTAGTGCTTTACGCACATGGACTAGGTTACCAAATTTAAAAAATGTGAAATAATGAAGCCGGGAGTCGTTTTTATTGTTTACAAACACATTTCCTTGACCAGGTTATGACTTTTTAAAAACAGTCATTTTCCCATGGCAAGGAGACACTCATTTTCTGTGAGAAAATCATTTAAAAGGAGGAATTTCATCAACGCTAAAAATACATAATGTACGTGTCTGAAAACGCACAGAACATGAAATAGTAGCTTTCTTACCAAGAAACACATGGTTGAAAAACCTATTTTAACGATCTGAGTGTTTGCAGACATGTACAAGTTATTCTTAAACTATAACGTTTTCAATGAAATCATGTTTCTCATGAGGAGATAAACCGTTTAAAGCAATAAAAACGATTCACTGTGTCTGGCATTTTGACCAAGCCACCAACTAGCTAAACAATGATCAGAACTGATGCAATTACACATTGACATTGGGTGAAAACACGTAACTCTTAAGGATGTGTTGCAGACTTGTTCAATAGATTCATTTTCTTTTGTTTTTGATGAAATTGTGCTTTTCATGTCGAGAAAATGCGTTTAACGCAATAAAAAGATTTAGTGCTTTACGCACATGGAATAGGTTACCAAATTTAAAAAAAATGTGAAATAATGAAGGCGGGAGTCGTTTTTATTGTTTATAAACACATTTCCTTGACCAGATTATGCCTTTTTAAAACAGTCATTTTCCCATGGCTAGGAGACACTCATTCTCTGTGAGAAAATGCATTTAAAAGGAGGAATTTCATCAGAAACACTAAAAATACATATTGTACGTGCCTGAAGACGCACAGAACCTTGAAATAAAAGGTTTCGCACCAAAAAACACATGGCTGAAAGCCCTATTTTAAGGCTCTGAGTGTTTGCAGACATGTACAACAGGTATGTTTACATTATAACGTTTTTAATGAAATCATGTTTCTCTCGACGAGAAAATGCGTTTAAAGCAATAAAAACGATTCACTCTGTCTGGCATTGGACCAAGCTACCAACAACCTAAACAATGATCAGAACTGGTGCAATTACACTTTGACATTGTGTGAAAACACGTAACTCTTAAGGATATATTGCAGACTTGTTCAATAGATTCATTATCTTGTGTTTTTGATGAAATTGTGCTTTTCATGTCGAGAAAATGCGTTTAACGCAATAAAAAGATTTAGTGCTTTACGCACATGGACTAGGTTACCAAATTTAAAAAATGTGAAATAATAAAGCCGGGAGTCGTTTTTATTGTTTACAAACACATTTCCTTGACCAGAATATGCTTTTTCTTAAAAGCCATTTTCCCATGGCTAGGAAACACTCATTCTCTGTGAGAAAATGCATTTAAAAGGAGGAATTTCATCAGAAACACTAAAAATACATATTGTACGTGCCTGAAGACGCACAGAACCTTGAAATAAAAGGTTTCGCACCAAAAAACACATGGGTGAAAGCCCTATTTTAAGGCTCTGAGTGTTTGCAGATATGTACAACAGGTATGTTTACATTATAACGTTTTTAATGAAATCATGTTTCTCTCGACGAGAAAATGCGTTTAAAGCAAAAAAAAGTATTCACTCTGTCTGGCATTGGACCAAGCTACCAACACCCTAAACAATGATCAGAACTGGTGAAATTACACTTTGACATTGGGAGAAAACACATAACTCTTAAGGATGTGTTGCAGACTTGTTCAATAGATTCATTATCTTTTGTTTTGGATGAAATTGTGCTCTTCTTGTCGAGAAAATGCGTTTAACGCAATAAAAAGATTTAGTGCTTTACGCACATGGACTAGGTTACCAAATTTAAAAAATGTGAAATAATAAAGCCGGGAGTCGTTTTTGTTGTTTTAACAAACACATTTCCTTGACCAGAATATGCTTTTTCTTAAAAGCCATTTTCCCATGGCTAGAGTCTCATTTTCTGTGAGAAAATGCATTTAAAAGGAGGAATTTCATTAAAAACACTAAAAATACATATTGTACGTGCCTGAAGACGCACAGAACCTTGAAATAAAAGGTTTCGCACCAAAAAACACATGGGTGAAAGCCCTATTTTAAGGCTCTGAGTGTTTGCAGATATGTACAACAGGTATGTTTACATTATAACGTTTTTAATGAAATCATGTTTCTCTCGACGAGAAAATGCGTTTAAAGCAAAAAAAAGGATTCACTCTGTCTGGCATTGGACCAAGCTACCAACACCCTAAACAATGATCAGAACTGGTGAAATTACACTTTGACATTGGGAGAAAACACATAACTCTTAAGGATGTGTTGCAGACTTGTTCAATAGATTCATTATCTTTTGTTTTGGATGAAATTGTGCTCTTCTTGTCGAGAAAATGCGTTTAACGCAATAAAAAGACTTAGCGCTTTACGCACATGGACTAGGTTACCAAATTTAAAAAATGTGAAATAATGAAGCCGGGAGTCGTTTTTATTGTTTACAAACACATTTCCTTGACCAGATTATGACTTTTTAAAAACCGTCATTTTCCCATGGCAAGGAGACACTCATTTTCTGTGAGAAAATCATTTAAAAGGAGGAATTTCATCAACGCTAAAAATACATAATGTACGTGTCTGAAAACGCACAGAACATGAAATAGTAGCTTTCTTACCAAGAAACACATGGTTGAAAAACCTATTTTAACGATCTGAGTGTTTGCAGACATGTACAAGTTATTCTTAAACTATAACGTTTTCAATGAAATCATGTTTCTCATGAGGAGATAAACCGTTTAAAGCAATAAAAACGATTCACTGTGTCTGGCATTTTGACCAAGCCACCAACTAGCTAAACAATGATCAGAACTGATGCAATTACACATTGACATTGGGTGAAAACACGTAACTCTTAAGGATGTGTTGCAGACTTGTTCAATAGATTCATTTTCTTTTGTTTTTGATGAAATTGTGCTTTTCATGTCGAGAAAATGCGTTTAACGCAATAAAAAGATTTAGTGCTTTACGCACATGGAATAGGTTACCAAATTTAAAAAAAATGTGAAATAATGAAGGCGGGAGTCGTTTTTATTGTTTACAAACACATTTCCTTGACCAGATTATGCCTTTTTAAAACAGTCATTTTCCCATGGCTAGGAGACACTCATTCTCTGTGAGAAAATGCATTTAAAAGGAGGAATTTCATCAGAAACACTAAAAATACATATTGTACGTGCCTGAAGACGCACAGAACCTTGAAATAAAAGGTTTCGCACCAAAAAACACATGGCTGAAAGCCCTATTTTAAGGCTCTGAGTGTTTGCAGACATGTACAACAGGTATGTTTACATTATAACGTTTTTAATGAAATCATGTTTCTCTCGACGAGAAAATGCGTTTAAAGCAATAAAAACGATTCACTCTGTCTGGCATTGGACCAAGCTACCAACAACCTAAACAATGATCAGAACTGGTGCAATTACACTTTGACATTGTGTGAAAACACGTAACTCTTAAGGATATATTGCAGACTTGTTCAATAGATTCATTATCTTGTGTTTTTGATGAAATTGTGCTTTTCATGTCGAGAAAATGCGTTTAACGCAATAAAAAGATTTAGTGCTTTACGCACATGGACTAGGTTACCAAATTTAAAAAATGTGAAATAATAAAGCCGGGAGTCGTTTTTATTGTTTACAAACACATTTCCTTGACCAGAATATGCTTTCTCTTAAAAGCCATTTTCCCATGGCTAGGAGACACTCATTCTCTGTGAGAAAATGCATTTAAAAGGAGGAATTTCATCAGAAACACTAAAAATACATATTGTACGTGCCTGAAGACGCACAGAACCTTGAAATAAAAGGTTTCGCACCAAAAAACACATGGGTGAAAGCCCTATTTTAAGGCTCTGAGTGTTTGCAGATATGTACAACAGGTATGTTTACATTATAACGTTTTTAATGAAATCATGTTTCTCTCGACGAGAAAATGCGTTTAAAGCAAAAAAAAGTATTCACTCTGTCTGGCATTGGACCAAGCTACCAACACCCTAAACAATGATCAGAACTGGTGAAATTACACTTTGACATTGGGAGAAAACACATAACTCTTAAGGATGTGTTGCAGACTTGTTCAATAGATTCATTATCTTTTGTTTTGGATGAAATTGTGCTCTTCTTGTCGAGAAAATGCGTTTAACGCAATAAAAAGATTTAGTGCTTTACGCACATGGACTAGGTTACCAAATTTAAAAAATGTGAAATAATAAAGCCGGGAGTCGTTTTTGTTGTTTTAACAAACACATTTCCTTGACCAGAATATGCTTTTTCTTAAAAGCCATTTTCCCATGGCTAGAGTCTCATTTTCTGTGAGAAAATGCATTTAAAAGGAGGAATTTCATTAAAAACACTAAAAATACATATTGTACGTGCCTGAAGACGCACAGAACCTTGAAATAAAAGGTTTCGCACCAAAAAACACATGGGTGAAAGCCCTATTTTAAGGCTCTGAGTGTTTGCAGATATGTACAACAGGTATGTTTACATTATAACGTTTTTAATGAAATCATGTTTCTCTCGACGAGAAAATGCGTTTAAAGCAAAAAAAAGGATTCACTCTGTCTGGCATTGGACCAAGCTACCAACACCCTAAACAATGATCAGAACTGGTGAAATTACACTTTGACATTGGGAGAAAACACATAACTCTTAAGGATGTGTTGCAGACTTGTTCAATAGATTCATTATCTTTTGTTTTGGATGAAATTGTGCTCTTCTTGTCGAGAAAATGCGTTTAACGCAATAAAAAGACAGTGCTTTACGCACATGGACTAGGTTACCAAATTTAAAAAATGTGAAATAATGAAGCCGGGAGTCGTTTTTATTGTTTACAAACACATTTCCTTGACCAGATTATGACTTTTTAAAAACAGTCATTTTCCCATGGCAAGGAGACACTCATTTTCTGTGAGAAAATCATTTAAAAGGAGGAATTTCATCAACGCTAAAAATACATAATGTACGTGTCTGAAAACGCACAGAACATGAAATAGTAGCTTTCTTACCAAGAAACACATGGTTGAAAAACCTATTTTAACGATCTGAGTGTTTGCAGACATGTACAAGTTATTCTTAAACTATAACGTTTTCAATGAAATCATGTTTCTCATGAGGAGATAAACCGTTTAAAGCAATAAAAACGATTCACTGTGTCTGGCATTTTGACCAAGCCACCAACTAGCTAAACAATGATCAGAACTGATGCAATTACACATTGACATTGGGTGAAAACACGTAACTCTTAAGGATGTGTTGCAGACTTGTTCAATAGATTCATTTTCTTTTGTTTTTGATGAAATTGTGCTTTTCATGTCGAGAAAATGCGTTTAACGCAATAAAAAGATTTAGTGCTTTACGCACATGGAATAGGTTACCAAATTTAAAAAAAATGTGAAATAATGAAGGCGGGAGTCGTTTTTATTGTTTACAAACACATTTCCTTGACCAGATTATGCCTTTTTAAAACAGTCATTTTCCCATGGCTAGGAGACACTCATTCTCTGTGAGAAAATGCATTTAAAAGGAGGAATTTCATCAGAAACACTAAAAATACATATTGTACGTGCCTGAAGACGCACAGAACCTTGAAATAAAAGGTTTCGCACCAAAAAACACATGGCTGAAAGCCCTATTTTAAGGCTCTGAGTGTTTGCAGACATGTACAACAGGTATGTTTACATTATAACGTTTTTAATGAAATCATGTTTCTCTCGACGAGAAAATGCGTTTAAAGCAATAAAAACGATTCACTCTGTCTGGCATTGGACCAAGCTACCAACAACCTAAACAATGATCAGAACTGGTGCAATTACACTTTGACATTGTGTGAAAACACGTAACTCTTAAGGATATATTGCAGACTTGTTGAATAGATTCATTATCTTGTGTTTTTGATGAAATTGTGCTTTTCATGTCGAGAAAATGCGTTTAACGCAATAAAAAGATTTAGTGCTTTACGCACATGGACTAGGTTACCAAATTTAAAAAATGTGAAATAATAAAGCCGGGAGTCGTTTTTATTGTTTACAAACACATTTCCTTGACCAGAATATGCTTTTTCTTAAAAGCCATTTTCCCATGGCTAGGAGACACTCATTCTCTGTGAGAAAATGCATTTAAAAGGAGGAATTTCATCAGAAACACTAAAAATACATATTGTACGTGCCTGAAGACGCACAGAACCTTGAAATAAAAGGTTTCGCACCAAAAAACACATGGGTGAAAGCCCTATTTTAAGGCTCTGAGTGTTTGCAGATATGTACAACAGGTATGTTTACATTATAACGTTTTTAATGAAATCATGTTTCTCTCGACGAGAAAATGCGTTTAAAGCAAAAAAAAGGATTCACTCTGTCTGGCATTGGACCAAGCTACCAACACCCTAAACAATGATCAGAACTGGTGAAATTACACTTTGACATTGGGAGAAAACACATAACTCTTAAGGATGTGTTGCAGACTTGTTCAATAGATTCATTATCTTTTGTTTTGGATGAAATTGTGCTCTTCTTGTCGAGAAAATGCGTTTAACGCAATAAAAAGATTTAGTGCTTTACGCACATGGACTAGGTTACCAAATTTAAAAAATGTGAAATAATAAAGCCGGGAGTCGTTTTTGTTGTTTTAACAAACACATTTCCTTGACCAGAATATGCTTTTTCTTAAAAGCCATTTTCCCATGGCTAGAGTCTCATTTTCTGTGAGAAAATGCATTTAAAAGGAGGAATTTCATCAGAAACACTAAAAATACATATTGTACGTGCCTGAAGACGCACAGAACCTTGAAATAAAAGGTTTCGCACCAAAAAACACATGGGTGAAAGCCCTATTTTAAGGCTCTGAGTGTTTGCAGATATGTACAACAGGTATGTTTACATTATAACGTTTTTAATGAAATCATGTTTCTCTCGACGAGAAAATGCGTTTAAAGCAAAAAAAAGTATTCACTCTGTCTGGCATTGGACCAAGCTACCAACACCCTAAACAATGATCAGAACTGGTGAAATTACACTTTGACATTGGGAGAAAACACATAACTCTTAAGGATGTGTTGCAGACTTGTTCAATAGATTCATTATCTTTTGTTTTGGATGAAATTGTGCTCTTCTTGTCGAGAAAATGCGTTTAACGCAATAAAAAGATTTAGTGCTTTACGCACATGGACTAGGTTACCAAATTTAAAAAATGTGAAATAATAAAGCCGGGAGTCGTTTTTGTTGTTTTAACAAACACATTTCCTTGACCAGAATATGCTTTTTCTTAAAAGCCATTTTCCCATGGCTAGAGTCTCATTTTCTGTGAGAAAATGCATTTAAAAGGAGGAATTTCATTAAAAACACTAAAAATACATATTGTACGTGCCTGAAGACGCACAGAACCTTGAAATAAAAGGTTTCGCACCAAAAAACACATGGGTGAAAGCCCTATTTTAAGGCTCTGAGTGTTTGCAGATATGTACAACAGGTATGTTTACATTATAACGTTTTTAATGAAATCATGTTTCTCTCGACGAGAAAATGCGTTTAAAGCAAAAAAAAGGATTCACTCTGTCTGGCATTGGACCAAGCTACCAACACCCTAAACAATGATCAGAACTGGTGAAATTACACTTTGACATTGGGAGAAAACACATAACTCTTAAGGATGTGTTGCAGACTTGTTCAATAGATTCATTATCTTTTGTTTTGGATGAAATTGTGCTCTTCTTGTCGAAAAAATGCGTTTAACGCAATAAAAAGATTTAGTGCTTTACGCACATGGACTAGGTTACCAAATTTAAAAAATGTGAAATAATGAAGCCGGGAGTCGTTTTTATTGTTTACAAACACATTTCCTTGACCAGATTATGACTTTTTAAAAACAGTCATTTTCCCATGGCAAGGAGACACTCATTTTCTGTGAGAAAATCATTTAAAAGGAGGAATTTCATCAACGCTAAAAATACATAATGTACGTGTCTGAAAACGCACAGAACATGAAATAGTAGCTTTCTTACCAAGAAACACATGGTTGAAAAACCTATTTTAACGATCTGAGTGTTTGCAGACATGTACAACAGTTATTCTTAAACTATAACGTTTTCAATGAAATCATGTTTCTCATGAGGAGATAAACCGTTTAAAGCAATAAAAACGATTCACTGTGTCTGGCATTTTGACCAAGCCACCAACTAGCTAAACAATGATCAGAACTGGTGCAATTACACATTGACATTGGGTGAAAACACGTAACTCTTAAGGATGTGTTGCAGACTTGTTGAATAGATTCATTTTCTTTTGTTTTTGATGAAATTGTGCTTTTCATGTCGAGAAAATGCGTTTAACGCAATAAAAAGATTTAGTGCTTTACGCACATGGACTAGGTTACCAAATTTAAAAAAATGTGAAATAATGAAGCCGGGTGTCGTTTTTATTGTTTACAAACACATTTCCTTGACCAGATTATGCCTTTTAAAAACAGTCATTTTCCCATGGCAAGGAGACACTCATTTTCTGTGAGAAAATGCATTTAAAAGGAGGAATTTCATCAGAAACACTAAAAATACATATTGTACGTGCCTGAAGACGCACAGAACCTTGAAATAAAAGGTTTCGCACCAAAAAACACATGGGTGAAAGCCCTATTTTAAGGCTCTGAGTGTTTGCAGACATGTACAACAGGTATGTTTACATTATAACGTTTTTAATGAAATCATGTTTCTCTCGACGAGAAAATGCGCTTAAAGCAATAAAAAGGATTCACTCTGTCTGGCATTGGACCAAGCTACCAACACCCTAAACAATGATCAGAATTGGTGAAATTACACTTTGACATTGGGAGAAAACACGTAACTCTTAAGGATGTGTTGCAGACTTGTTCAATAGATTCATTTTCTCTTTTTTTTGATGAAATTGTGCTCTTCTTGTCGAGAAAATGCGTTTAACGCAATAAAAAGATTTAGTGCTTTACGCACATGGACTAGGTTACCAAATTTAAAAAATGTGAAATAATAAAGCCGGGAGTCGTTTTTATTGTTTACAAACACATTTCCTTGACCAGATTATGACTTTTTAAAAACAGTCATTTTCCCATGGCAAGGAGACACTCATTTTCTGTGAGAAAATCATTTAAAAGGAGGAATTTCATCAACGCTAAAAATACATAATGTACGTGTCTGAAAACGCACAGAACATGAAATAGTAGCTTTCTTACCAAGAAACACATGGTTGAAAAACCTATTTTAACGATCTGAGTGTTTGCAGACATGTACAAGTTATTCTTAAACTATAACGTTTTCAATGAAATCATGTTTCTCATGAGGAGATAAACCGTTTAAAGCAATAAAAACGATTCACTGTGTCTGGCATTTTGACCAAGCCACCAACTAGCTAAACAATGATCAGAACTGATGCAATTACACATTGACATTGGGTGAAAACACGTAACTCTTAAGGATGTGTTGCAGACTTGTTCAATAGATTCATTTTCTTTTGTTTTTGATGAAATTGTGCTTTTCATGTCGAGAAAATGCGTTTAACGCAATAAAAAGATTTAGTGCTTTACGCACATGGAATAGGTTACCAAATTTAAAAAAAATGTGAAATAATGAAGGCGGGAGTCGTTTTTATTGTTTACAAACACATTTCCTTGACCAGATTATGCCTTTTTAAAACAGTCATTTTCCCATGGCTAGGAGACACTCATTCTCTGTGAGAAAATGCATTTAAAAGGAGGAATTTCATCAGAAACACTAAAAATACATATTGTACGTGCCTGAAGACGCACAGAACCTTGAAATAAAAGGTTTCGCACCAAAAAACACATGGCTGAAAGCCCTATTTTAAGGCTCTGAGTGTTTGCAGACATGTACAACAGGTATGTTTACATTATAACGTTTTTAATGAAATCATGTTTCTCTCGACGAGAAAATGCGTTTAAAGCAATAAAAACGATTCACTCTGTCTGGCATTGGACCAAGCTACCAACAACCTAAACAATGATCAGAACTGGTGCAATTACACTTTGACATTGTGTGAAAACACGTAACTCTTAAGGATATATTGCAGACTTGTTCAATAGATTCATTATCTTGTGTTTTTGATGAAATTGTGCTTTTCATGTCGAGAAAATGCGTTTAACGCAATAAAAAGATTTAGTGCTTTACGCACATGGACTAGGTTACCAAATTTAAAAAATGTGAAATAATAAAGCCGGGAGTCGTTTTTATTGTTTACAAACACATTTCCTTGACCAGAATATGCTTTCTCTTAAAAGCCATTTTCCCATGGCTAGGAGACACTCATTCTCTGTGAGAAAATGCATTTAAAAGGAGGAATTTCATCAGAAACACTAAAAATACATATTGTACGTGCCTGAAGACGCACAGAACCTTGAAATAAAAGGTTTCGCACCAAAAAACACATGGGTGAAAGCCCTATTTTAAGGCTCTGAGTGTTTGCAGATATGTACAACAGGTATGTTTACATTATAACGTTTTTAATGAAATCATGTTTCTCTCGACGAGAAAATGCGTTTAAAGCAAAAAAAAGTATTCACTCTGTCTGGCATTGGACCAAGCTACCAACACCCTAAACAATGATCAGAACTGGTGAAATTACACTTTGACATTGGGAGAAAACACATAACTCTTAAGGATGTGTTGCAGACTTGTTCAATAGATTCATTATCTTTTGTTTTGGATGAAATTGTGCTCTTCTTGTCGAGAAAATGCGTTTAACGCAATAAAAAGATTTAGTGCTTTACGCACATGGACTAGGTTACCAAATTTAAAAAATGTGAAATAATAAAGCCGGGAGTCGTTTTTGTTGTTTTAACAAACACATTTCCTTGACCAGAATATGCTTTTTCTTAAAAGCCATTTTCCCATGGCTAGAGTCTCATTTTCTGTGAGAAAATGCATTTAAAAGGAGGAATTTCATTAAAAACACTAAAAATACATATTGTACGTGCCTGAAGACGCACAGAACCTTGAAATAAAAGGTTTCGCACCAAAAAACACATGGGTGAAAGCCCTATTTTAAGGCTCTGAGTGTTTGCAGATATGTACAACAGGTATGTTTACATTATAACGTTTTTAATGAAATCATGTTTCTCTCGACGAGAAAATGCGTTTAAAGCAAAAAAAAGGATTCACTCTGTCTGGCATTGGACCAAGCTACCAACACCCTAAACAATGATCAGAACTGGTGAAATTACACTTTGACATTGGGAGAAAACACATAACTCTTAAGGATGTGTTGCAGACTTGTTCAATAGATTCATTATCTTTTGTTTTGGATGAAATTGTGCTCTTCTTGTCGAGAAAATGCGTTTAACGCAATAAAAAGACAGTGCTTTACGCACATGGACTAGGTTACCAAATTTAAAAAATGTGAAATAATGAAGCCGGGAGTCGTTTTTATTGTTTACAAACACATTTCCTTGACCAGATTATGACTTTTTAAAAACAGTCATTTTCCCATGGCAAGGAGACACTCATTTTCTGTGAGAAAATCATTTAAAAGGAGGAATTTCATCAACGCTAAAAATACATAATGTACGTGTCTGAAAACGCACAGAACATGAAATAGTAGCTTTCTTACCAAGAAACAGATGGTTGAAAAACCTATTTTAACGATATGAGTGTTTGCAGACATGTACAAGTTATTCTTAAACTATAACGTTTTCAATGAAATCATGTTTCTCATGAGGAGATAAACCGTTTAAAGCAATAAAAACGATTCACTGTGTCTGGCATTTTGACCAAGCCACCAACTAGCTAAACAATGATCAGAACTGATGCAATTACACATTGACATTGGGTGAAAACACGTAACTCTTAAGGATGTGTTGCAGACTTGTTCAATAGATTCATTTTCTTTTGTTTTTGATGAAATTGTGCTTTTCATGTCGAGAAAATGCGTTTAACGCAATAAAAAGATTTAGTGCTTTACGCACATGGAATAGGTTACCAAATTTAAAAAAAATGTGAAATAATGAAGGCGGGAGTCGTTTTTATTGTTTACAAACACATTTCCTTGACCAGATTATGCCTTTTTAAAACAGTCATTTTCCCATGGCTAGGAGACACTCATTCTCTGTGAGAAAATGCATTTAAAAGGAGGAATTTCATCAGAAACACTAAAAATACATATTGTACGTGCCTGAAGACGCACAGAACCTTGAAATAAAAGGTTTCGCACCAAAAAACACATGGCTGAAAGCCCTATTTTAAGGCTCTGAGTGTTTGCAGACATGTACAACAGGTATGTTTACATTATAACGTTTTTAATGAAATCATGTTTCTCTCGACGAGAAAATGCGTTTAAAGCAATAAAAACGATTCACTCTGTCTGGCATTGGACCAAGCTACCAACAACCTAAACAATGATCAGAACTGGTGCAATTACACTTTGACATTGTGTGAAAACACGTAACTCTTAAGGATATATTGCAGACTTGTTGAATAGATTCATTATCTTGTGTTTTTGATGAAATTGTGCTTTTCATGTCGAGAAAATGCGTTTAACGCAATAAAAAGATTTAGTGCTTTACGCACATGGACTAGGTTACCAAATTTAAAAAATGTGAAATAATAAAGCCGGGAGTCGTTTTTATTGTTTACAAACACATTTCCTTGACCAGAATATGCTTTCTCTTAAAAGCCATTTTCCCATGGCTAGGAGACACTCATTCTCTGTGAGAAAATGCATTTAAAAGGAGGAATTTCATCAGAAACACTAAAAATACATATTGTACGTGCCTGAAGACGCACAGAACCTTGAAATAAAAGGTTTCGCACCAAAAAACACATGGGTGAAAGCCCTATTTTAAGGCTCTGAGTGTTTGCAGATATGTACAACAGGTATGTTTACATTATAACGTTTTTAATGAAATCATGTTTCTCTCGACGAGAAAATGCGTTTAAAGCAAAAAAAAGTATTCACTCTGTCTGGCATTGGACCAAGCTACCAACACCCTAAACAATGATCAGAACTGGTGAAATTACACTTTGACATTGGGAGAAAACACATAACTCTTAAGGATGTGTTGCAGACTTGTTCAATAGATTCATTATCTTTTGTTTTGGATGAAATTGTGCTCTTCTTGTCGAGAAAATGCGTTTAACGCAATAAAAAGATTTAGTGCTTTACGCACATGGACTAGGTTACCAAATTTAAAAAATGTGAAATAATAAAGCCGGGAGTCGTTTTTGTTGTTTTAACAAACACATTTCCTTGACCAGAATATGCTTTTTCTTAAAAGCCATTTTCCCATGGCTAGAGTCTCATTTTCTGTGAGAAAATGCATTTAAAAGGAGGAATTTCATCAGAAACACTAAAAATACATATTGTACGTGCCTGAAGACGCACAGAACCTTGAAATAAAAGGTTTCGCACCAAAAAACACATGGGTGAAAGCCCTATTTTAAGGCTCTGAGTGTTTGCAGATATGTACAACAGGTATGTTTACATTATAACGTTTTTAATGAAATCATGTTTCTCTCGACGAGAAAATGCGTTTAAAGCAAAAAAAAGTATTCACTCTGTCTGGCATTGGACCAAGCTACCAACACCCTAAACAATGATCAGAACTGGTGAAATTACACTTTGACATTGGGAGAAAACACATAACTCTTAAGGATGTGTTGCAGACTTGTTCAATAGATTCATTATCTTTTGTTTTGGATGAAATTGTGCTCTTCTTGTCGAGAAAATGCGTTTAACGCAATAAAAAGATTTAGTGCTTTACGCACATGGACTAGGTTACCAAATTTAAAAAATGTGAAATAATAAAGCCGGGAGTCGTTTTTGTTGTTTTAACAAACACATTTCCTTGACCAGAATATGCTTTTTCTTAAAAGCCATTTTCCCATGGCTAGAGTCTCATTTTCTGTGAGAAAATGCATTTAAAAGGAGGAATTTCATCAGAAACACTAAAAATACATATTGTACGTGCCTGAAGACGCACAGAACCTTGAAATAAAAGGTTTCGCACCAAAAAACACATGGGTGAAAGCCCTATTTTAAGGCTCTGAGTGTTTGCAGATATGTACAACAGGTATGTTTACATTATAACGTTTTTAATGAAATCATGTTTCTCTCGACGAGAAAATGCGTTTAAAGCAAAAAAAAGTATTCACTCTGTCTGGCATTGGACCAAGCTACCAACACCCTAAACAATGATCAGAACTGGTGAAATTACACTTTGACATTGGGAGAAAACACATAACTCTTAAGGATGTGTTGCAGACTTGTTCAATAGATTCATTATCTTTTGTTTTGGATGAAATTGTGCTCTTCTTGTCGAGAAAATGCGTTTAACGCAATAAAAAGATTTAGTGCTTTACGCACATGGACTAGGTTACCAAATTTAAAAAATGTGAAATAATAAAGCCGGGAGTCGTTTTTGTTGTTTTAACAAACACATTTCCTTGACCAGAATATGCTTTTTCTTAAAAGCCATTTTCCCATGGCTAGAGTCTCATTTTCTGTGAGAAAATGCATTTAAAAGGAGGAATTTCATTAAAAACACTAAAAATACATATTGTACGTGCCTGAAGACGCACAGAACCTTGAAATAAAAGGTTTCGCACCAAAAAACACATGGCTGAAAGCCCTATTTTAAGGCTCTGAGTGTTTGCAGACATGTACAACAGGTATGTTTACATTATAACGTTTTTAATGAAATCATGTTTCTCTCGACGAGAAAATGCGTTTAAAGCAATAAAAACGATTCACTCTGTCTGGCATTGGACCAAGCTACCAACAACCTAAACAATGATCAGAACTGGTGCAATTACACTTTGACATTGTGTGAAAACACGTAACTCTTAAGGATATATTGCAGACTTGTTCAATAGATTCATTATCTTGTGTTTTTGATGAAATTGTGCTTTTCATGTCGAGAAAATGCGTTTAACGCAATAAAAAGATTTAGTGCTTTACGCACATGGACTAGGTTACCAAATTTAAAAAATGTGAAATAATAAAGCCGGGAGTCGTTTTTATTGTTTACAAACACATTTCCTTGACCAGAATATGCTTTCTCTTAAAAGCCATTTTCCCATGGCTAGGAGACACTCATTCTCTGTGAGAAAATGCATTTAAAAGGAGGAATTTCATCAGAAACACTAAAAATACATATTGTACGTGCCTGAAGACGCACAGAACCTTGAAATAAAAGGTTTCGCACCAAAAAACACATGGGTGAAAGCCCTATTTTAAGGCTCTGAGTGTTTGCAGATATGTACAACAGGTATGTTTACATTATAACGTTTTTAATGAAATCATGTTTCTCTCGACGAGAAAATGCGTTTAAAGCAAAAAAAAGTATTCACTCTGTCTGGCATTGGACCAAGCTACCAACACCCTAAACAATGATCAGAACTGGTGAAATTACACTTTGACATTGGGAGAAAACACATAACTCTTAAGGATGTGTTGCAGACTTGTTCAATAGATTCATTATCTTTTGTTTTGGATGAAATTGTGCTCTTCTTGTCGAGAAAATGCGTTTAACGCAATAAAAAGATTTAGTGCTTTACGCACATGGACTAGGTTACCAAATTTAAAAAATGTGAAATAATAAAGCCGGGAGTCGTTTTTGTTGTTTTAACAAACACATTTCCTTGACCAGAATATGCTTTTTCTTAAAAGCCATTTTCCCATGGCTAGAGTCTCATTTTCTGTGAGAAAATGCATTTAAAAGGAGGAATTTCATTAAAAACACTAAAAATACATATTGTACGTGCCTGAAGACGCACAGAACCTTGAAATAAAAGGTTTCGCACCAAAAAACACATGGGTGAAAGCCCTATTTTAAGGCTCTGAGTGTTTGCAGATATGTACAACAGGTATGTTTACATTATAACGTTTTTAATGAAATCATGTTTCTCTCGACGAGAAAATGCGTTTAAAGCAAAAAAAAGGATTCACTCTGTCTGGCATTGGACCAAGCTACCAACACCCTAAACAATGATCAGAACTGGTGAAATTACACTTTGACTTTGGGAGAAAACACATAACTCTTAAGGATGTGTTGCAGACTTGTTCAATAGATTCATTATCTTTTGTTTTGGATGAAATTGTGCTCTTCTTGTCGAGAAAATGCGTTTAACGCAATAAAAAGACAGTGCTTTACGCACATGGACTAGGTTACCAAATTTAAAAAATGTGAAATAATGAAGCCGGGAGTCGTTTTTATTGTTTACAAACACATTTCCTTGACCAGATTATGACTTTTTAAAAACAGTCATTTTCCCATGGCAAGGAGACACTCATTTTCTGTGAGAAAATCATTTAAAAGGAGGAATTTCATCAACGCTAAAAATACATAATGTACGTGTCTGAAAACGCACAGAACATGAAATAGTAGCTTTCTTACCAAGAAACAGATGGTTGAAAAACCTATTTTAACGATCTGAGTGTTTGCAGACATGTACAAGTTATTCTTAAACTATAACGTTTTCAATGAAATCATGTTTCTCATGAGGAGATAAACCGTTTAAAGCAATAAAAACGATTCACTGTGTCTGGCATTTTGACCAAGCCACCAACTAGCTAAACAATGATCAGAACTGATGCAATTACACATTGACATTGGGTGAAAACACGTAACTCTTAAGGATGTGTTGCAGACTTGTTCAATAGATTCATTTTCTTTTGTTTTTGATGAAATTGTGCTTTTCATGTCGAGAAAATGCGTTTAACGCAATAAAAAGATTTAGTGCTTTACGCACATGGAATAGGTTACCAAATTTAAAAAAAATGTGAAATAATGAAGGCGGGAGTCGTTTTTATTGTTTACAAACACATTTCCTTGACCAGATTATGCCTTTTTAAAACAGTCATTTTCCCATGGCTAGGAGACACTCATTCTCTGTGAGAAAATGCATTTAAAAGGAGGAATTTCATCAGAAACACTAAAAATACATATTGTACGTGCCTGAAGACGCACAGAACCTTGAAATAAAAGGTTTCGCACCAAAAAACACATGGCTGAAAGCCCTATTTTAAGGCTCTGAGTGTTTGCAGACATGTACAACAGGTATGTTTACATTATAACGTTTTTAATGAAATCATGTTTCTCTCGACGAGAAAATGCGTTTAAAGCAATAAAAACGATTCACTCTGTCTGGCATTGGACCAAGCTACCAACAACCTAAACAATGATCAGAACTGGTGCAATTACACTTTGACATTGTGTGAAAACACGTAACTCTTAAGGATATATTGCAGACTTGTTGAATAGATTCATTATCTTGTGTTTTTGATGAAATTGTGCTTTTCATGTCGAGAAAATGCGTTTAACGCAATAAAAAGATTTAGTGCTTTACGCACATGGACTAGGTTACCAAATTTAAAAAATGTGAAATAATAAAGCCGGGAGTCGTTTTTATTGTTTACAAACACATTTCCTTGACCAGAATATGCTTTTTCTTAAAAGCCATTTTCCCATGGCTAGGAGACACTCATTCTCTGTGAGAAAATGCATTTAAAAGGAGGAATTTCATCAGAAACACTAAAAATACATATTGTACGTGCCTGAAGACGCACAGAACCTTGAAATAAAAGGTTTCGCACCAAAAAACACATGGGTGAAAGCCCTATTTTAAGGCTCTGAGTGTTTGCAGATATGTACAACAGGTATGTTTACATTATAACGTTTTTAATGAAATCATGTTTCTCTCGACGAGAAAATGCGTTTAAAGCAAAAAAAAGTATTCACTCTGTCTGGCATTGGACCAAGCTACCAACACCCTAAACAATGATCAGAACTGGTGAAATTACACTTTGACATTGGGAGAAAACACATAACTCTTAAGGATGTGTTGCAGACTTGTTCAATAGATTCATTATCTTTTGTTTTGGATGAAATTGTGCTCTTCTTGTCGAGAAAATGCGTTTAACGCAATAAAAAGATTTAGTGCTTTACGCACATGGACTAGGTTACCAAATTTAAAAAATGTGAAATAATAAAGCCGGGAGTCGTTTTTATTGTTTACAAACACATTTCCTTGACCAGAATATGCTTTTTCTTAAAAGCCATTTTCCCATGGCTAGGAGACACTCATTCTCTGTGAGAAAATGCATTTAAAAGGAGGAATTTCATCAGAAACACTAAAAATACATATTGTACGTGCCTGAAGAGGCACAGAACCTTGAAATAAAAGGTTTCGCACCAAAAAACACATGGGTGAAAGCCCTATTTTAAGGCTCTGAGTGTTTGCAGATATGTACAACAGGTATGTTTACATTATAACGTTTTTAATGAAATCATGTTTCTCTCGACGAGAAAATGCGTTTAAAGCAAAAAAAAGTATTCACTCTGTCTGGCATTGGACCAAGCTACCAACACCCTAAACAATGATCAGAACTGGTGAAATTACACTTTGACATTGGGAGAAAACACATAACTCTTAAGGATGTGTTGCAGACTTGTTCAATAGATTCATTATCTTTTGTTTTGGATGAAATTGTGCTCTTCTTGTCGAGAAAATGCGTTTAACGCAATAAAAAGATTTAGTGCTTTACGCACATGGACTAGGTTACCAAATTTAAAAAATGTGAAATAATAAAGCCGGGAGTCGTTTTTGTTGTTTTAACAAACACATTTCCTTGACCAGAATATGCTTTTTCTTAAAAGCCATTTTCCCATGGCTAGAGTCTCATTTTCTGTGAGAAAATGCATTTAAAAGGAGGAATTTCATCAGAAACACTAAAAATACATATTGTACGTGCCTGAAGACGCACAGAACCTTGAAATAAAAGGTTTCGCACCAAAAAACACATGGGTGAAAGCCCTATTTTAAGGCTCTGAGTGTTTGCAGATATGTACAACAGGTATGTTTACATTATAACGTTTTTAATGAAATCATGTTTCTCTCGACGAGAAAATGCGTTTAAAGCAAAAAAAAGTATTCACTCTGTCTGGCATTGGACCAAGCTACCAACACCCTAAACAATGATCAGAACTGGTGAAATTACACTTTGACATTGGGAGAAAACACATAACTCTTAAGGATGTGTTGCAGACTTGTTCAATAGATTCATTATCTTTTGTTTTGGATGAAATTGTGCTCTTCTTGTCGAGAAAATGCGTTTAACGCAATAAAAAGATTTAGTGCTTTACGCACATGGACTAGGTTACCAAATTTAAAAAATGTGAAATAATAAAGCCGGGAGTCGTTTTTGTTGTTTTAACAAACACATTTCCTTGACCAGAATATGCTTTTTCTTAAAAGCCATTTTCCCATGGCTAGAGTCTCATTTTCTGTGAGAAAATGCATTTAAAAGGAGGAATTTCATTAAAAACACTAAAAATACATATTGTACGTGCCTGAAGACGCACAGAACCTTGAAATAAAAGGTTTCGCACCAAAAAACACATGGGTGAAAGCCCTATTTTAAGGCTCTGAGTGTTTGCAGATATGTACAACAGGTATGTTTACATTATAACGTTTTTAATGAAATCATGTTTCTCTCGACGAGAAAATGCGTTTAAAGCAAAAAAAAGGATTCACTCTGTCTGGCATTGGACCAAGCTACCAACACCCTAAACAATGATCAGAACTGGTGAAATTACACTTTGACATTGGGAGAAAACACATAACTCTTAAGGATGTGTTGCAGACTTGTTCAATAGATTCATTATCTTTTGTTTTGGATGAAATTGTGCTCTTCTTGTCGAAAAAATGCGTTTAACGCAATAAAAAGATTTAGTGCTTTACGCACATGGACTAGGTTACCAAATTTAAAAAATGTGAAATAATGAAGCCGGGAGTCGTTTTTATTGTTTACAAACACATTTCCTTGACCAGATTATGACTTTTTAAAAACAGTCATTTTCCCATGGCAAGGAGACACTCATTTTCTGTGAGAAAATCATTTAAAAGGAGGAATTTCATCAACGCTAAAAATACATAATGTACGTGTCTGAAAACGCACAGAACATGAAATAGTAGCTTTCTTACCAAGAAACACATGGTTGAAAAACCTATTTTAACGATCTGAGTGTTTGCAGACATGTACAACAGTTATTCTTAAACTATAACGTTTTCAATGAAATCATGTTTCTCATGAGGAGATAAACCGTTTAAAGCAATAAAAACGATTCACTGTGTCTGGCATTTTGACCAAGCCACCAACTAGCTAAACAATGATCAGAACTGGTGCAATTACACATTGACATTGGGTGAAAACACGTAACTCTTAAGGATGTGTTGCAGACTTGTTGAATAGATTCATTTTCTTTTGTTTTTGATGAAATTGTGCTTTTCATGTCGAGAAAATGCGTTTAACGCAATAAAAAGATTTAGTGCTTTACGCACATGGACTAGGTTACCAAATTTAAAAAAATGTGAAATAATGAAGCCGGGTGTCGTTTTTATTGTTTACAAACACATTTCCTTGACCAGATTATGCCTTTTAAAAACAGTCATTTTCCCATGGCAAGGAGACACTCATTTTCTGTGAGAAAATGCATTTAAAAGGAGGAATTTCATCAGAAACACTAAAAATACATATTGTACGTGCCTGAAGACGCACAGAACCTTGAAATAAAAGGTTTCGCACCAAAAAACACATGGGTGAAAGCCCTATTTTAAGGCTCTGAGTGTTTGCAGACATGTACAACAGGTATGTTTACATTATAACGTTTTTAATGAAATCATGTTTCTCTCGACGAGAAAATGCGCTTAAAGCAATAAAAAGGATTCACTCTGTCTGGCATTGGACCAAGCTACCAACACCCTAAACAATGATCAGAATTGGTGAAATTACACTTTGACATTGGGAGAAAACACGTAACTCTTAAGGATGTGTTGCAGACTTGTTCAATAGATTCATTTTCTCTTTTTTTTGATGAAATTGTGCTCTTCTTGTCGAGAAAATGCGTTTAACGCAATAAAAAGATTTAGTGCTTTACGCACATGGACTAGGTTACCAAATTTAAAAAATGTGAAATAATAAAGCCGGGAGTCGTTTTTATTGTTTACAAACACATTTCCTTGACCAGAATATGCTTTTTCTTAAAAGCCATTTTCCCATGGCTAGGAGACACTCATTTTCTGTGAGAAAATGCATTTAAAAGGAGGAATTTCATCAGAAAAACTAAAAATACATATTGTACGTGTCTGAAAACGCACAGAACATGAAATAGTAGCTTTCTTACCGAGAAACACATGGTTGAAAAACCTATTTTAACGATCTGAGTGTTTGCAGACATGTACAAGTTATTCTTAAACTATAACGTTTTCAATGAAATCATGTTTCTCATGAGGAGATAAACCGTTTAAAGCAATAAAAACGATTCGCTGTGTCTCGCATTTTGACCAAGCCACCAACTAGCTAAACAATGATCAGAACTGATGCAATTACACATTGACATTGGGTGAAAACACGTAACTCTTAAGGATGTGTTGCAGACTTGTTCAATAGATTCATTTTCTTTTGTTTTTGATGAAATTGTGCTTTTCATGTCGAGAAAATGCGTTTAACGCAATAAAAAGATTTAGTGCTTTACGCACATGGAATAGGTTACCAAATTTAAAAAAATGTGAAATAATGAAGGCGGGAGTCGTTTTTATTGTTTACAAACACATTTCCTTGACCAGATTATGCCTTTTTAAAAACAGTCATTTTCCCATGGTAAGGAGACACTCATTTTCTGTGAGAAAATGCATTTAAAAGGAGGAATTTCATCAGAAACACTAAAAATAAATATTGTACGTGCCTGAAGACGCACAGAACCTTGAAATAAAAGGTTTCGCACCAAAAAACACATGGGTGAAAGCCCTATTTTAAGGCTCTGAGTGTTTGCAGATATGTACAACAGGTATGTTTACATTATAACGTTTTTAATGAAATCATGTTTCTCTCGACGAGAAAATGCGTTTAAAGCAATAAAAAGGATTCACTCTTTCTGGCATTGGACCAAGCTACCAACACCCTAAACAAGGATCAGAACTGGTGAAATTACACTTTGACATTGGGAGAAAACACATAACTCTTAAGGATGTGTTGCAGACTTGTTCAATAGATTCATTATCTTTTGTTTTGGATGAAATTGTGCTCTTCTTGTCGAGAAAATGCGTTTAACGCAATAAAAAGACTTAGTGCTTTACGCACATGGACTAGGTTACCAAATTTAAAAAATGTGAAATAATGAAGCCGGGAGTCGTTTTTATTGTTTACAAACACATTTCCTTGACCAGATTATGACTTTTTAAAAACAGTCATTTTCCCATGGCAAGGAGACACTCATTTTCTGTGAGAAAATCATTTAAAAGGAGGAATTTCATCAACGCTAAAAATACATAATGTACGTGTCTGAAAACGCACAGAACATGAAATAGTAGCTTTCTTACCAAGAAACACATGGTTGAAAAACCTATTTTAACGATCTGAGTGTTTGCAGACATGTACAACAGTTATTCTTAAACTATAACGTTTTCAATGAAATCATGTTTCTCAATGAGGAGATAAACCGTTTAAAGCAATAAAAACGATTCACTGTGTCTGGCATTTTGACCAAGCCACCAACTAGCTAAACAATGATCAGAACTGGTGCAATTACACATTGACATTGGGTGAAAACACGTAACTCTTAAGGATGTGTTGCAGACGTGTTCAATAGATTCATTTTCTTTTGTTTTTGATGAAATTGTGCTCTTCTTGTCGAGAAAATGCGTTTAACGCAATAAAAAGATTTAGTGCTTTACGCACATGGTCTAGGTTACCAAATTTAAAAAAATGTGAAATAATAAAGCCGGGAGTCGTTTTTATTGTTTACAAACACATTTCCTTGACCAGAATATGCTTTTTCTTAAAAGCCATTTTCCCATGGCTAGGAGACACTCATTTTCTGTGAGAAAATGCATTTAAAAGGAGGAATTTCATCAGAAAACTAAAAATACATATTGTACGTGTCTGAAAACGCACAGAACATGAAATAGTAGCTTTCTTACCGAGAAACACATGGTTGAAAAACCTATTTTAACGATCTGAGTGTTTGCAGACATGTACAAGTTATTCTTAAACTATAACGTTTTCAATGAAATCATGTTTCTCATGAGGAGATAAACCGTTTAAAGCAATAAAAACGATTCGCTGTGTCTCGCATTTTGACCAAGCCACCAACTAGCTAAACAATGATCAGAACTGATGCAATTACACATTGACATTGGGTGAAAACACGTAACTCTTAAGGATGTGTTGCAGACTTGTTCAATAGATTCATTTTCTTTTGTTTTTGATGAAATTGTGCTTTTCATGTCGAGAAAATGCGTTTAACGCAATAAAAAGATTTAGTGCTTTACGCACATGGAATAGGTTACCAAATTTAAAAAAAATGTGAAATAATGAAGGCGGGAGTCGTTTTTATTGTTTACAAACACATTTCCTTGACCAGATTATGCCTTTTTAAAAACAGTCATTTTCCCATGGCTAGGAGACACTCATTCTCTGTGAGAAAATGCATTTAAAAGGAGGAATTTCATCAGAAACACTAAAAATACATATTGTACGTGCCTGAAGACGCACAGAACCTTGAAATAAAAGGTTTCGCACCAAAAAACACATGGCTGAAAGCCCTATTTTAAGGCTCTGAGTGTTTGCAGACATGTACAACAGGTATGTTTACATTATAACGTTTTTAATGAAATCATGTTTCTCTCGACGAGAAAATGCGTTTAAAGCAATAAAAACGATTCACTCTGTCTGGCATTGGACCAAGCTACCAACAACCTAAACAATGATCAGAACTGGTGCAATTACACTTTGACATTGTGTGAAAACACGTAACTCTTAAGGATATATTGCAGACTTGTTGAATAGATTCATTATCTTTTGTTTTTGATGAAATTGTGCTTTTCATGTCGAGAAAATGCGTTTAACGCAATAAAAAGATTTAGTGCTTTACGCACATGGACTAGGTTACCAAATTTAAAAAATGTGAAATAATAAAGCCGGGAGTCGTTTTTATTGTTTACAAACACATTTCCTTGACCAGAATATGCTTTTTCTTAAAAGCCATTTTCCCATGGCTAGGAGACACTCATTCTCTGTGAGAAAATGCATTTAAAAGGAGGAATTTCATCAGAAACACTAAAAATACATATTGTACGTGCCTGAAGACGCACAGAACCTTGAAATAAAAGGTTTCGCACCAAAAAACACATGGGTGAAAGCCCTATTTTAAGGCTCTGAGTGTTTGCAGACATGTACAACAGGTATGTTTACATTATAACGTTTTTAATGAAATCATGTTTCTCTCGACGAGAAAATGCGTTTAAAGCAATAAAAAGGATTCACTCTGTCTGGCATTGGACCAAGCTACCAACACCCTAAACAATGATCAGAACTGGTGAAATTACACTTTGACATTGGGAGAAAACACATAACTCTTAAGGATGTGTTGCAGACTTGTTCAATAGATTCATTATCTTTTGTTTTGGATGAAATTGTGCTCTTCTTGTCGAGAAAATGCGTTTAACGCAATAAAAAGACTTAGTGCTTTACGCACATGGACTAGGTTACCAAATTTAAAAAATGTGAAATAATGAAGCCGGGAGTCGTTTTTATTGTTTACAAACACATTTCCTTGACCAGATTATGACTTTTTAAAAACAGTCATTTTCCCATGGCAAGGAGACACTCATTTTCTGTGAGAAAATCATTTAAAAGGAGGAATTTCATCAACGCTAAAAATACATAATGTACGTGTCTGAAAACGCACAGAACATGAAATAGTAGCTTTCTTACCAAGAAACACATGGTTGAAAAACCTATTTTAACGATCTGAGTGTTTGCAGACATGTACAAGTTATTCTTAAACTATAACGTTTTCAATGAAATCATGTTTCTCATGAGGAGATAAACCGTTTAAAGCAATAAAAACGATTCACTGTGTCTGGCATTTTGACCAAGCCACCAACTAGCTAAACAATGATCAGAACTGATGCAATTACACATTGACATTGGGTGAAAACACGTAACTCTTAAGGATGTGTTGCAGACTTGTTCAATAGATTCATTTTCTTTTGTTTTTGATGAAATTGTGCTTTTCATGTCGAGAAAATGCGTTTAACGCAATAAAAAGATTTAGTGCTTTACGCACATGGAATAGGTTACCAAATTTAAAAAAAATGTGAAATAATGAAGGCGGGAGTCGTTTTTATTGTTTACAAACACATTTCCTTGACCAGATTATGCCTTTTTAAAACAGTCATTTTCCCATGGCTAGGAGACACTCATTCTCTGTGAGAAAATGCATTTAAAAGGAGGAATTTCATCAGAAACACTAAAAATACATATTGTACGTGCCTGAAGACGCACAGAACCTTGAAATAAAAGGTTTCGCACCAAAAAACACATGGCTGAAAGCCCTATTTTAAGGCTCTGAGTGTTTGCAGATATGTACAACAGGTATGTTTACATTATAACGTTTTTAATGAAATCATGTTTCTCTCGACGAGAAAATGCGTTTAAAGCAATAAAAAGGATTCACTCTTTCTGGCATTGGACCAAGCTACCAACACCCTAAACAAGGATCAGAACTGGTGAAATTACACTTTGACATTGGGAGAAAACACATAACTCTTAAGGATGTGTTGCAGACTTGTTCAATAGATTCATTATCTTTTGTTTTGGATGAAATTGTGCTCTTCTTGTCGAGAAAATGCGTTTAACGCAATAAAAAGACTTAGTGCTTTACGCACATGGACTAGGTTACCAAATTTAAAAAATGTGAAATAATGAAGCCGGGAGTCGTTTTTATTGTTTACAAACACATTTCCTTGACCAGATTATGACTTTTTAAAAACAGTCATTTTCCCATGGCAAGGAGACACTCATTTTCTGTGAGAAAATCATTTAAAAGGAGGAATTTCATCAACGCTAAAAATACATAATGTACGTGTCTGAAAACGCACAGAACATGAAATAGTAGCTTTCTTACCAAGAAACACATGGTTGAAAAACCTATTTTAACGATCTGAGTGTTTGCAGACATGTACAACAGTTATTCTTAAACTATAACGTTTTCAATGAAATCATGTTTCTCAATGAGGAGATAAACCGTTTAAAGCAATAAAAACGATTCACTGTGTCTGGCATTTTGACCAAGCCACCTACTAGCTAAACAATGATCAGAACTGGTGCAATTACACATTGACATTGGGTGAAAACACGTAACTCTTAAGGATGTGTTGCAGACGTGTTCAATAGATTCATTTTCTTTTGTTTTTGATGAAATTGTGCTCTTCTTGTCGAGAAAATGCGTTTAACGCAATAAAAAGATTTAGTGCTTTACGCACATGGTCTAGGTTACCAAATTTAAAAAATGTGAAATAATAAAGCCGGGAGTCGTTTTTATTGTTTACAAACACATTTCCTTGACCAGAATATGCTTTTTCTTAAAAGCCATTTTCCCATGGCTAGGAGACACTCATTTTCTGTGAGAAAATGCATTTAAAAGGAGGAATTTCATCAGAAAACTAAAAATACATATTGTACGTGTCTGAAAACGCACAGAACATGAAATAGTAGCTTTCTTACCGAGAAACACATGGTTGAAAAACCTATTTTAACGATCTGAGTGTTTGCAGACATGTACAAGTTATTCTTAAACTATAACGTTTTCAATGAAATCATGTTTCTCATGAGGAGATAAACCGTTTAAAGCAATAAAAACGATTCGCTGTGTCTCGCATTTTGACCAAGCCACCAACTAGCTAAACAATGATCAGAACTGATGCAATTACACATTGACATTGGGTGAAAACACGTAACTCTTAAGGATGTGTTGCAGACTTGTTCAATAGATTCATTTTCTTTTGTTTTTGATGAAATTGTGCTTTTCATGTCGAGAAAATGCGTTTAACGCAATAAAAAGATTTAGTGCTTTACGCACATGGAATAGGTTACCAAATTTAAAAAAAATGTGAAATAATGAAGGCGGGAGTCGTTTTTATTGTTTACAAACACATTTCCTTGACCAGATTATGCCTTTTTAAAAACAGTCATTTTCCCATGGCTAGGAGACACTCATTCTCTGTGAGAAAATGCATTTAAAAGGAGGAATTTCATCAGAAACACTAAAAATACATATTGTACGTGCCTGAAGACGCACAGAACCTTGAAATAAAAGGTTTCGCACCAAAAAACACATGGCTGAAAGCCCTATTTTAAGGCTCTGAGTGTTTGCAGACATGTACAACAGGTATGTTTACATTATAACGTTTTTAATGAAATCATGTTTCTCTCGACGAGAAAATGCGTTTAAAGCAATAAAAACGATTCACTCTGTCTGGCATTGGACCAAGCTACCAACAACCTAAACAATGATCAGAACTGGTGCAATTACACTTTGACATTGTGTGAAAACACGTAACTCTTAAGGATATATTGCAGACTTGTTGAATAGATTCATTATCTTTTGTTTTTGATGAAATTGTGCTTTTCATGTCGAGAAAATGCGTTTAACGCAATAAAAAGATTTAGTGCTTTACGCACATGGACTAGGTTACCAAATTTAAAAAATGTGAAATAATAAAGCCGGGAGTCGTTTTTATTGTTTACAAACACATTTCCTTGACCAGAATATGCTTTTTCTTAAAAGCCATTTTCCCATGGCTAGGAGACACTCATTCTCTGTGAGAAAATGCATTTAAAAGGAGGAATTTCATCAGAAACACTAAAAATACATATTGTACGTGCCTGAAGACGCACAGAACCTTGAAATAAAAGGTTTCGCACCAAAAAACACATGGGTGAAAGCCCTATTTTAAGGCTCTGAGTGTTTGCAGACATGTACAACAGGTATGTTTACATTATAACGTTTTTAATGAAATCATGTTTCTCTCGACGAGAAAATGCGTTTAAAGCAATAAAAAGGATTCACTCTGTCTGGCATTGGACCAAGCTACCAACACCCTAAACAATGATCAGAACTGGTGAAATTACACTTTGACATTGGGAGAAAACACATAACTCTTAAGGATGTGTTGCAGACTTGTTCAATAGATTCATTATCTTTTGTTTTGGATGAAATTGTGCTCTTCTTGTCGAGAAAATGCGTTTAACGCAATAAAAAGACTTAGTGCTTTACGCACATGGACTAGGTTACCAAATTTAAAAAATGTGAAATAATGAAGCCGGGAGTCGTTTTTATTGTTTACAAACACATTTCCTTGACCAGATTATGACTTTTTAAAAACAGTCATTTTCCCATGGCAAGGAGACACTCATTTTCTGTGAGAAAATCATTTAAAAGGAGGAATTTCATCAACGCTAAAAATACATAATGTACGTGTCTGAAAACGCACAGAACATGAAATAGTAGCTTTCTTACCAAGAAACACATGGTTGAAAAACCTATTTTAACGATCTGAGTGTTTGCAGACATGTACAAGTTATTCTTAAACTATAACGTTTTCAATGAAATCATGTTTCTCATGAGGAGATAAACCGTTTAAAGCAATAAAAACGATTCACTGTGTCTGGCATTTTGACCAAGCCACCAACTAGCTAAACAATGATCAGAACTGATGCAATTACACATTGACATTGGGTGAAAACACGTAACTCTTAAGGATGTGTTGCAGACTTGTTCAATAGATTCATTTTCTTTTGTTTTTGATGAAATTGTGCTTTTCATGTCGAGAAAATGCGTTTAACGCAATAAAAAGATTTAGTGCTTTACGCACATGGAATAGGTTACCAAATTTTAAAAAAATGTGAAATAATGAAGGCGGGAGTCGTTTTTATTGTTTACAAACACATTTCCTTGACCAGATTATGCCTTTTTAAAACAGTCATTTTCCCATGGCTAGGAGACACTCATTCTCCGTGAGAAAATGCATTTAAAAGGAGGAATTTCATCAGAAACACTAAAAATACATATTGTACGTGCCTGTAGACGCACAGAACCTTGAAATAAAAGGTTTCGCACCAACAAAACACATGGCTGAAAGCCCTATTTTAAGGCTCTGAGTGTTTGCAGACATGTACAACAGGTATGTTTACATTATAACGTTTTTAATGAAATCATGTTTCTCTCGACGAGAAAATGCGTTTAAAGCAATAAAAACGATTCACTCTGTCTGGCATTGGACCAAGCTACCAACAACCTAAACAATGATCAGAACTGGTGCAATTACACTTTGACATTGTGTGAAAACACGTAACTCTTAAGGATATATTGCAGACTTGTTCAATAGATTCATTATCTTGTGTTTTTGATGAAATTGTGCTTTTCATGTCGAGAAAATGCGTTTAACGCAATAAAAAGATTTAGTGCTTTACGCACATGGACTAGGTTACCAAATTTAAAAAATGTGAAATAATAAAGCCGGGAGTCGTTTTTATTGTTTACAAACACATTTCCTTGACCAGAATATGCTTTTTCTTAAAAGCCATTTTCCCATGGCTAGGAGACACTCATTCTCTGTGAGAAAATGCATTTAAAAGGAGGAATTTCATCAGAAACACTAAAAATACATATTGTACGTGCCTGAAGACGCACAGAACCTTGAAATAAAAGGTTTCGCACCAAAAAACACATGGGTGAAAGCCCTATTTTAAGGCTCTGAGTGTTTGCAGATATGTACAACAGGTATGTTTACATTATAACGTTTTTAATGAAATCATGTTTCTCTCGACGAGAAAATGCGTTTAAAGCAAAAAAAAGTATTCACTCTGTCTGGCATTGGACCAAGCTACCAACACCCTAAACAATGATCAGAACTGGTGAAATTACACTTTGACATTGGGAGAAAACACATAACTCTTAAGGATGTGTTGCAGACTTGTTCAATAGATTCATTATCTTTTGTTTTGGATGAAATTGTGCTCTTCTTGTCGAGAAAATGCGTTTAACGCAATAAAAAGATTTAGTGCTTTACGCACATGGACTAGGTTACCAAATTTAAAAAATGTGAAATAATATAGCCGGGAGTCGTTTTTGTTGTTTTAACAAACACATTTCCTTGACCAGAATATGCTTTTTCTTAAAAGCCATTTTCCCATGGCTAGAGTCTCATTTTCTGTGAGAAAATGCATTTAAAAGGAGGAATTTCATTAAAAACACTAAAAATACATATTGTACGTGCCTGAAGACGCACAGAACCTTGAAATAAAAGGTTTCGCACCAAAAAACACATGGGTGAAAGCCCTATTTTAAGGCTCTGAGTGTTTGCAGATATGTACAACAGGTATGTTTACATTATAACGTTTTTAATGAAATCATGTTTCTCTCGACGAGAAAATGCGTTTAAAGCAAAAAAAAGGATTCACTCTGTCTGGCATTGGACCAAGCTACCAACACCCTAAACAATGATCAGAACTGGTGAAATTACACTTTGACATTGGGAGAAAACACATAACTCTTAAGGATGTGTTGCAGACTTGTTCAATAGATTCATTATCTTTTGTTTTGGATGAAATTGTGCTCTTCTTGTCGAGAAAATGCGTTTAACGCAATAAAAAGACTTAGTGCTTTACGCACATGGACTAGGTTACCAAATTTAAAAAATGTGAAATAATGAAGCCGGGAGTCGTTTTTATTGTTTACAAACACATTTCCTTGACCAGATTATGACTTTTTAAAAACAGTCATTTTCCCATGGCAAGGAGACACTCATTTTCTGTGAGAAAATCATTTAAAAGGAGGAATTTCATCAACGCTAAAAATACATAATGTACGTGTCTGAAAACGCACAGAACATGAAATAGTAGCTTTCTTACCAAGAAACACATGGTTGAAAAACCTATTTTAACGATCTGAGTGTTTGCAGACATGTACAAGTTATTCTTAAACTATAACGTTTTCAATGAAATCATGTTTCTCATGAGGAGATAAACCGTTTAAAGCAATAAAAACGATTCACTGTGTCTGGCATTTTGACCAAGCCACCAACTAGCTAAACAATGATCAGAACTGATGCAATTACACATTGACATTGGGTGAAAACACGTAACTCTTAAGGATGTGTTGCAGACTTGTTCAATAGATTCATTTTCTTTTGTTTTTGATGAAATTGTGCTTTTCATGTCGAGAAAATGCGTTTAACGCAATAAAAAGATTTAGTGCTTTACGCACATGGAATAGGTTACCAAATTTAAAAAAAATGTGAAATAATGAAGGCGGGAGTCGTTTTTATTGTTTACAAACACATTTCCTTGACCAGATTATGCCTTTTTAAAACAGTCATTTTCCCATGGCTAGGAGACACTCATTCTCTGTGAGAAAATGCATTTAAAAGGAGGAATTTCATCAGAAACACTAAAAATACATATTGTACGTGCCTGAAGACGCACAGAACCTTGAAATAAAAGGTTTCGCACCAAAAAACACATGGCTGAAAGCCCTATTTTAAGGCTCTGAGTGTTTGCAGACATGTACAACAGGTATGTTTACATTATAACGTTTTTAATGAAATCATGTTTCTCTCGACGAGAAAATGCGTTTAAAGCAATAAAAACGATTCACTCTGTCTGGCATTGGACCAAGCTACCAACAACCTAAACAATGATCAGAACTGGTGCAATTACACTTTGACATTGTGTGAAAACACGTAACTCTTAAGGATATATTGCAGACTTGTTCAATAGATTCATTATCTTGTGTTTTTGATGAAATTGTGCTTTTCATGTCGAGAAAATGCGTTTAACGCAATAAAAAGATTTAGTGCTTTACGCACATGGACTAGGTTACCAAATTTAAAAAATGTGAAATAATAAAGCCGGGAGTCGTTTTTATTGTTTACAAACACATTTCCTTGACCAGAATATGCTTTTTCTTAAAAGCCATTTTCCCATGGCTAGGAGACACTCATTCTCTGTGAGAAAATGCATTTAAAAGGAGGAATTTCATCAGAAACACTAAAAATACATATTGTACGTGCCTGAAGACGCACAGAACCTTGAAATAAAAGGTTTCGCACCAAAAAACACATGGGTGAAAGCCCTATTTTAAGGCTCTGAGTGTTTGCAGATATGTACAACAGGTATGTTTACATTATAACGTTTTTAATGAAATCATGTTTCTCTCGACGAGAAAATGCGTTTAAAGCAAAAAAAAGTATTCACTCTGTCTGGCATTGGACCAAGCTACCAACACCCTAAACAATGATCAGAACTGGTGAAATTACACTTTGACATTGGGAGAAAACACATAACTCTTAAGGATGTGTTGCAGACTTGTTCAATAGATTCATTATCTTTTGTTTTGGATGAAATTGTGCTCTTCTTGTCGAGAAAATGCGTTTAACGCAATAAAAAGATTTAGTGCTTTACGCACATGGACTAGGTTACCAAATTTAAAAAATGTGAAATAATAAAGCCGGGAGTCGTTTTTGTTGTTTTAACAAACACATTTCCTTGACCAGAATATGCTTTTTCTTAAAAGCCATTTTCCCATGGCTAGAGTCTCATTTTCTGTGAGAAAATGCATTTAAAAGGAGGAATTTCATTAAAAACACTAAAAATACATATTGTACGTGCCTGAAGACGCACAGAACCTTGAAATAAAAGGTTTCGCACCAAAAAACACATGGGTGAAAGCCCTATTTTAAGGCTCTGAGTGTTTGCAGATATGTACAACAGGTATGTTTACATTATAACGTTTTTAATGAAATCATGTTTCTCTCGACGAGAAAATGCGTTTAAAGCAAAAAAAAGGATTCACTCTGTCTGGCATTGGACCAAGCTACCAACACCCTAAACAATGATCAGAACTGGTGAAATTACACTTTGACATTGGGAGAAAACACATAACTCTTAAGGATGTGTTGCAGACTTGTTCAATAGATTCATTATCTTTTGTTTTGGATGAAATTGTGCTCTTCTTGTCGAGAAAATGCGTTTAACGCAATAAAAAGACAGTGCTTTACGCACATGGACTAGGTTACCAAATTTAAAAAATGTGAAATAATGAAGCCGGGAGTCGTTTTTATTGTTTACAAACACATTTCCTTGACCAGATTATGACTTTTTAAAAACAGTCATTTTCCCATGGCAAGGAGACACTCATTTTCTGTGAGAAAATCATTTAAAAGGAGGAATTTCATCAACGCTAAAAATACATAATGTACGTGTCTGAAAACGCACAGAACATGAAATAGTAGCTTTCTTACCAAGAAACACATGGTTGAAAAACCTATTTTAACGATCTGAGTGTTTGCAGACATGTACAAGTTATTCTTAAACTATAACGTTTTCAATGAAATCATGTTTCTCATGAGGAGATAAACCGTTTAAAGCAATAAAAACGATTCACTGTGTCTGGCATTTTGACCAAGCCACCAACTAGCTAAACAATGATCAGAACTGATGCAATTACACATTGACATTGGGTGAAAACACGTAACTCTTAAGGATGTGTTGCAGACTTGTTCAATAGATTCATTTTCTTTTGTTTTTGATGAAATTGTGCTTTTCATGTCGAGAAAATGCGTTTAACGCAATAAAAAGATTTAGTGCTTTACGCACATGGAATAGGTTACCAAATTTAAAAAAAATGTGAAATAATGAAGGCGGGAGTCGTTTTTATTGTTTACAAACACATTTCCTTGACCAGATTATGCCTTTTTAAAACAGTCATTTTCCCATGGCTAGGAGACACTCATTCTCTGTGAGAAAATGCATTTAAAAGGAGGAATTTCATCAGAAACACTAAAAATACATATTGTACGTGCCTGAAGACGCACAGAACCTTGAAATAAAAGGTTTCGCACCAAAAAACACATGGCTGAAAGCCCTATTTTAAGGCTCTGAGTGTTTGCAGACATGTACAACAGGTATGTTTACATTATAACGTTTTTAATGAAATCATGTTTCTCTCGACGAGAAAATGCGTTTAAAGCAATAAAAACGATTCACTCTGTCTGGCATTGGACCAAGCTACCAACAACCTAAACAATGATCAGAACTGGTGCAATTACACTTTGACATTGTGTGAAAACACGTAACTCTTAAGGATATATTGCAGACTTGTTGAATAGATTCATTATCTTGTGTTTTTGATGAAATTGTGCTTTTCATGTCGAGAAAATGCGTTTAACGCAATAAAAAGATTTAGTGCTTTACGCACATGGACTAGGTTACCAAATTTAAAAAATGTGAAATAATAAAGCCGGGAGTCGTTTTTATTGTTTACAAACACATTTCCTTGACCAGAATATGCTTTTTCTTAAAAGCCATTTTCCCATGGCTAGGAGACACTCATTCTCTGTGAGAAAATGCATTTAAAAGGAGGAATTTCATCAGAAACACTAAAAATACATATTGTACGTGCCTGAAGACGCACAGAACCTTGAAATAAAAGGTTTCGCACCAAAAAACACATGGGTGAAAGCCCTATTTTAAGGCTCTGAGTGTTTGCAGATATGTACAACAGGTATGTTTACATTATAACGTTTTTAATGAAATCATGTTTCTCTCGACGAGAAAATGCGTTTAAAGCAAAAAAAAGTATTCACTCTGTCTGGCATTGGACCAAGCTACCAACACCCTAAACAATGATCAGAACTGGTGAAATTACACTTTGACATTGGGAGAAAACACATAACTCTTAAGGATGTGTTGCAGACTTGTTCAATAGATTCATTATCTTTTGTTTTGGATGAAATTGTGCTCTTCTTGTCGAGAAAATGCGTTTAACGCAATAAAAAGATTTAGTGCTTTACGCACATGGACTAGGTTACCAAATTTAAAAAATGTGAAATAATAAAGCCGGGAGTCGTTTTTGTTGTTTTAACAAACACATTTCCTTGACCAGAATATGCTTTTTCTTAAAAGCCATTTTCCCATGGCTAGAGTCTCATTTTCTGTGAGAAAATGCATTTAAAAGGAGGAATTTCATTAAAAACACTAAAAATACATATTGTACGTGCCTGAAGACGCACAGAACCTTGAAATAAAAGGTTTCGCACCAAAAAACACATGGGTGAAAGCCCTATTTTAAGGCTCTGAGTGTTTGCAGATATGTACAACAGGTATGTTTACATTATAACGTTTTTAATGAAATCATGTTTCTCTCGACGAGAAAATGCGTTTAAAGCAAAAAAAAGGATTCACTCTGTCTGGCATTGGACCAAGCTACCAACACCCTAAACAATGATCAGAACTGGTGAAATTACACTTTGACATTGGGAGAAAACACATAACTCTTAAGGATGTGTTGCAGACTTGTTCAATAGATTCATTATCTTTTGTTTTGGATGAAATTGTGCTCTTCTTGTCGAAAAAATGCGTTTAACGCAATAAAAAGATTTAGTGCTTTACGCACATGGACTAGGTTACCAAATTTAAAAAATGTGAAATAATGAAGCCGGGAGTCGTTTTTATTGTTTACAAACACATTTCCTTGACCAGATTATGACTTTTTAAAAACAGTCATTTTCCCATGGCAAGGAGACACTCATTTTCTGTGAGAAAATCATTTAAAAGGAGGAATTTCATCAACGCTAAAAATACATAATGTACGTGTCTGAAAACGCACAGAACATGAAATAGTAGCTTTCTTACCAAGAAACACATGGTTGAAAAACCTATTTTAACGATCTGAGTGTTTGCAGACATGTACAACAGTTATTCTTAAACTATAACGTTTTCAATGAAATCATGTTTCTCATGAGGAGATAAACCGTTTAAAGCAATAAAAACGATTCACTGTGTCTGGCATTTTGACCAAGCCACCAACTAGCTAAACAATGATCAGAACTGGTGCAATTACACATTGACATTGGGTGAAAACACGTAACTCTTAAGGATGTGTTGCAGACTTGTTCAATAGATTCATTTTCTTTTGTTTTTGATGAAATTGTGCTTTTCATGTCGAGAAAATGCGTTTAACGCAATAAAAAGATTTAGTGCTTTACGCACATGGTCTAGGTTACCAAATTTAAAAAAATGTGAAATAATGAAGCCGGGTGTCGTTTTTATTGTTTACAAACACATTTCCTTGACCAGATTATGCCTTTTAAAAACAGTCATTTTCCCATGGCAAGGAGACACTCATTTTCTGTGAGAAAATGCATTTAAAAGGAGGAATTTCATCAGAAACACTAAAAATACATATTGTACGTGCCTGAAGACGCACAGAACCTTGAAATAAAAGGTTTCGCACCAAAAAACACATGGGTGAAAGCCCTATTTTAAGGCTCTGAGTGTTTGCAGACATGTACAACAGGTATGTTTACATTATAACGTTTTTAATGAAATCATGTTTCTCTCGACGAGAAAATGCGCTTAAAGCAATAAAAAGGATTCACTCTGTCTGGCATTGGACCAAGCTACCAACACCCTAAACAATGATCAGAATTGGTGAAATTACACTTTGACATTGGGAGAAAACACGTAACTCTTAAGGATGTGTTGCAGACTTGTTCAATAGATTCATTTTCTCTTTTTTTGATGAAATTGTGCTCTTCTTGTCGAGAAAATGCGTTTAACGCAATAAAAAGATTTAGTGCTTTACGCACATGGACTAGGTTACCAAATTTAAAAAATGTGAAATAATAAAGCCGGGAGTCGTTTTTATTGTTTACAAACACATTTCCTTGACCAGAATATGCTTTTTCTTAAAAGCCATTTTCCCATGGCTAGGAGACACTCATTCTCTGTGAGAAAATGCATTTAAAAGGAGGAATTTCATCAGAAAAACTAAAAATACATATTGTACGTGTCTGAAAACGCACAGAACATGAAATAGTAGCTTTCTTACCGAGAAACACATGGTTGAAAAACCTATTTTAACGATCTGAGTGTTTGCAGACATGTACAAGTTATTCTTAAACTATAACGTTTTCAATGAAATCATGTTTCTCATGAGGAGATAAACCGTTTAAAGCAATAAAAACGATTCGCTGTGTCTCGCATTTTGACCAAGCCACCAACTAGCTAAACAATGATCAGAACTGATGCAATTACACATTGACATTGGGTGAAAACACGTAACTCTTAAGGATGTGTTGCAGACTTGTTCAATAGATTCATTTTCTTTTGTTTTTGATGAAATTGTGCTTTTCATGTCGAGAAAATGCGTTTAACGCAATAAAAAGATTTAGTGCTTTACGCACATGGAATAGGTTACCAAATTTAAAAAAATGTGAAATAATGAAGGCGGGAGTCGTTTTTATTGTTTACAAACACATTTCCTTGACCAGATTATGCCTTTTTAAAAACAGTCATTTTCCCATGGTAAGGAGACACTCATTTTCTGTGAGAAAATGCATTTAAAAGGAGGAATTTCATCAGAAACACTAAAAATAAATATTGTACGTGCCTGAAGACGCACAGAACCTTGAAATAAAAGGTTTCGCACCAAAAAACACATGGGTGAAAGCCCTATTTTAAGGCTCTGAGTGTTTGCAGATATGTACAACAGGTATGTTTACATTATAACGTTTTTAATGAAATCATGTTTCTCTCGACGAGAAAATGCGTTTAAAGCAATAAAAAGGATTCACTCTGTCTGGCATTGGACCAAGCTACCAACACCCTAAACAATGATCAGAACTGGTGAAATTACACTTTGACATTGGGAGAAAACACATAACTCTTAAGGATGTGTTGCAGACTTGTTCAATAGATTCATTATCTTTTGTTTTGGATGAAATTGTGCTCTTCTTGTCGAGAAAATGCGTTTAACGCAATAAAAAGACTTAGTGCTTTACGCACATGGACTAGGTTACCAAATTTAAAAAATGTGAAATAATGAAGCCGGGAGTCGTTTTTATTGTTTACAAACACATTTCCTTGACCAGATTATGACTTTTTAAAAACAGTCATTTTCCCATGGCAAGGAGACACTCATTTTCTGTGAGAAAATCATTTAAAAGGAGGAATTTCATCAACGCTAAAAATACATAATGTACGTGTCTGAAAACGCACAGAACATGAAATAGTAGCTTTCTTACCAAGAAACACATGGTTGAAAAACCTATTTTAACGATCTGAGTGTTTGCAGACATGTACAACAGTTATTCTTAAACTATAACGTTTTCAATGAAATCATGTTTCTCAATGAGGAGATAAACCGTTTAAAGCAATAAAAACGATTCACTGTGTCTGGCATTTTGACCAAGCCACCAACTAGCTAAACAATGATCAGAACTGGTGCAATTACACATTGACATTGGGTGAAAACACGTAACTCTTAAGGATGTGTTGCAGACGTGTTCAATAGATTCATTTTCTTTTGTTTTTGATGAAATTGTGCTCTTCTTGTCGAGAAAATGCGTTTAACGCAATAAAAAGATTTAGTGCTTTACGCACATGGTCTAGGTTACCAAATTTAAAAAATGTGAAATAATGAAGCCGGGAGTCGTTTTTATTGTTTACAAACACATTTCCTTGACCAGATTATGACTTTTTAAAAACAGTCATTTTCCCATGGCAAGGAGACACTCATTTTCTGTGAGAAAATCATTTAAAAGGAGGAATTTCATCAACGCTAAAAATACATAATGTACGTGTCTGAAAACGCACAGAACATGAAATAGTAGCTTTCTTACCAAGAAACACATGGTTGAAAAACCTATTTTAACGATCTGAGTGTTTGCAGACATGTACAACAGTTATTCTTAAACTATAACGTTTTCAATGAAATCATGTTTCTCAATGAGGAGATAAACCGTTTAAAGCAATAAAAACGATTCACTGTGTCTGGCATTTTGACCAAGCCACCAACTAGCTAAACAATGATCAGAACTGGTGCAATTACACATTGACATTGGGTGAAAACACGTAACTCTTAAGGATGTGTTGCAGACGTGTTCAATAGATTCATTTTCTTTTGTTTTTGATGAAATTGTGCTCTTCTTGTCGAGAAAATGCGTTTAACGCAATAAAAAGATTTAGTGCTTTACGCACATGGTCTAGGTTACCAAATTTAAAAAAATGTGAAATAATAAAGCCGGGAGTCGTTTTTATTGTTTACAAACACATTTCCTTGACCAGAATATGCTTTTTCTTAAAAGCCATTTTCCCATGGCTAGGAGACACTCATTTTCTGTGAGAAAATGCATTTAAAAGGAGGAATTTCATCAGAAAACTAAATATACATATTGTACGTGTCTGAAAACGCACAGAACATGAAATAGTAGCTTTCTTACCGAGAAACACATGGTTGAAAAACCTATTTTAACGATCTGAGTGTTTGCAGACATGTACAAGTTATTCTTAAACTATAACGTTTTCAATGAAATCATGTTTCTCATGAGGAGATAAACCGTTTAAAGCAATAAAAACGATTCGCTGTGTCTCGCATTTTGACCAAGCCACCAACTAGCTAAACAATGATCAGAACTGATGCAATTACACATTGACATTGGTTGAAAACACGTAACTCTTAAGGATGTGTTGCAGACTTGTTCAATAGATTCATTTTCTTTTGTTTTTGATGAAATTGTGCTTTTCATGTCGAGAAAATGCGTTTAACGCAATAAAAAGATTTAGTGCTTTACGCACATGGAATAGGTTACCAAATTTAAAAAAAATGTGAAATAATGAAGGCGGGAGTCGTTTTTATTGTTTACAAACACATTTCCTTGACCAGATTATGCCTTTTTAAAAACAGTCATTTTCCCATGGCTAGGAGACACTCATTCTCTGTGAGAAAATGCATTTAAAAGGAGGAATTTCATCAGAAACACTAAAAATACATATTGTACGTGCCTGAAGACGCACAGAACCTTGAAATAAAAGGTTTCGCACCAAAAAACACATGGCTGAAAGCCCTATTTTAAGGCTCTGAGTGTTTGCAGACATGTACAACAGGTATGTTTACATTATAACGTTTTTAATGAAATCATGTTTCTCTCGACGAGAAAATGCGTTTAAAGCAATAAAAACGATTCACTCTGTCTGGCATTGGACCAAGCTACCAACAACCTAAACAATGATCAGAACTGGTGCAATTACACTTTGACATTGTGTGAAAACACGTAACTCTTAAGGATATATTGCAGACTTGTTGAATAGATTCATTATCTTTTGTTTTTGATGAAATTGTGCTTTTCATGTCGAGAAAATGCGTTTAACGCAATAAAAAGATTTAGTGCTTTACGCACATGGACTAGGTTACCAAATTTAAAAAATGTGAAATAATAAAGCCGGGAGTCGTTTTTATTGTTTACAAACACATTTCCTTGACCAGAATATGCTTTTTCTTAAAAGCCATTTTCCCATGGCTAGGAGACACTCATTCTCTGTGAGAAAATGCATTTAAAAGGAGGAATTTCATCAGAAACACTAAAAATACATATTGTACGTGCCTGAAGACGCACAGAACCTTGAAATAAAAGGTTTCGCACCAAAAAACACATGGGTGAAAGCCCTATTTTAAGGCTCTGAGTGTTTGCAGACATGTACAACAGGTATGTTTACATTATAACGTTTTTAATGAAATCATGTTTCTCTCGACGAGAAAATGCGTTTAAAGCAATAAAAAGGATTCACTCTGTCTGGCATTGGACCAAGCTACCAACACCCTAAACAATGATCAGAACTGGTGAAATTACACTTTGACATTGGGAGAAAACACATAACTCTTAAGGATGTGTTGCAGACTTGTTCAATAGATTCATTATCTTTTGTTTTGGATGAAATTGTGCTCTTCTTGTCGAGAAAATGCGTTTAACGCAATAAAAAGACTTAGTGCTTTACGCACATGGACTAGGTTACCAAATTTAAAAAATGTGAAATAATGAAGCCGGGAGTCGTTTTTATTGTTTACAAACACATTTCCTTGACCAGATTATGACTTTTTAAAAACAGTCATTTTCCCATGGCAAGGAGACACTCATTTTCTGTGAGAAAATCATTTAAAAGGAGGAATTTCATCAACACTAAAAATACATAATGTACGTGTCTGAAAACGCACAGAACATGAAATAGTAGCTTTCTTACCAAGAAACACATGGTTGAAAAACCTATTTTAACGATCTGAGTGTTTGCAGACATGTACAAGTTATTCTTAAACTATAACGTTTTCAATGAAATCATGTTTCTCATGAGGAGATAAACCGTTTAAAGCAATAAAAACGATTCACTGTGTCTGGCATTTTGACCAAGCCACCAACTAGCTAAACAATGATCAGAACTGATGCAATTACACATTGACATTGGGTGAAAACACGTAACTCTTAAGGATGTGTTGCAGACTTGTTCAATAGATTCATTTTCTTTTGTTTTTGATGAAATTGTGCTTTTCATGTCGAGAAAATGCGTTTAACGCAATAAAAAGATTTAGTGCTTTACGCACATGGAATAGGTTACCAAATTTAAAAAAAATGTGAAATAATGAAGGCGGGAGTCGTTTTTATTGTTTACAAACACATTTCCTTGACCAGATTATGCCTTTTTAAAACAGTCATTTTCCCATGGCTAGGAGACACTCATTCTCTGTGAGAAAATGCATTTAAAAGGAGGAATTTCATCAGAAACACTAAAAATACATATTGTACGTGCCTGAAGACGCACAGAACCTTGAAATAAAAGGTTTCGCACCAAAAAACACATGGCTGAAAGCCCTATTTTAAGGCTCTGAGTGTTTGCAGATATGTACAACAGGTATGTTTACATTATAACGTTTTTAATGAAATCATGTTTCTCTCGACGAGAAAATGCGTTTAAAGCAATAAAAAGGATTCACTCTTTCTGGCATTGGACCAAGCTACCAACACCCTAAACAAGGATCAGAACTGGTGAAATTACACTTTGACATTGGGAGAAAACACATAACTCTTAAGGATGTGTTGCAGACTTGTTCAATAGATTCATTATCTTTTGTTTTGGATGAAATTGTGCTCTTCTTGTCGAGAAAATGCGTTTAACGCAATAAAAAGACTTAGTGCTTTACGCACATGGACTAGGTTACCAAATTTAAAAAATGTGAAATAATGAAGCCGGGAGTCGTTTTTATTGTTTACAAACACATTTCCTTGACCAGATTATGACTTTTTAAAAACAGTCATTTTCCCATGGCAAGGAGACACTCATTTTCTGTGAGAAAATCATTTAAAAGGAGGAATTTCATCAACGCTAAAAATACATAATGTACGTGTCTGAAAACGCACAGAACATGAAATAGTAGCTTTCTTACCAAGAAACACATGGTTGAAAAACCTATTTTAACGATCTGAGTGTTTGCAGACATGTACAACAGTTATTCTTAAACTATAACGTTTTCAATGAAATCATGTTTCTCAATGAGGAGATAAACCGTTTAAAGCAATAAAAACGATTCACTGTGTCTGGCATTTTGACCAAGCCACCAACTAGCTAAACAATGATCAGAACTGGTGCAATTACACATTGACATTGGGTGAAAACATGTAACTCTTAAGGATGTGTTGCAGACGTGTTCAATAGATTCATTTTCTTTTGTTTTTGATGAAATTGTGCTCTTCTTGTCGAGAAAATGCGTTTAACGCAATAAAAAGATTTAGTGCTTTACGCACATGGTCTAGGTTACCAAATTTAAAAAATGTGAAATAATAAAGCCGGGAGTCGTTTTTATTGTTTACAAACACATTTCCTTGACCAGAATATGCTTTTTCTTAAAAGCCATTTTCCCATGGCTAGGAGACACTCATTTTCTGTGAGAAAATGCATTTAAAAGGAGGAATTTCATCAGAAAACTAAAAATACATATTGTACGTGTCTGAAAACGCACAGAACATGAAATAGTAGCTTTCTTACCGAGAAACACATGGTTGAAAAACCTATTTTAACGATCTGAGTGTTTGCAGACATGTACAAGTTATTCTTAAACTATAACGTTTTCAATGAAATCATGTTTCTCATGAGGAGATAAACCGTTTAAAGCAATAAAAACGATTCGCTGTGTCTCGCATTTTGACCAAGCCACCAACTAGCTAAACAATGATCAGAACTGATGCAATTACACATTGACATTGGGTGAAAACACGTAACTCTTAAGGATGTGTTGCAGACTTGTTCAATAGATTCATTTTCTTTTGTTTTTGATGAAATTGTGCTTTTCATGTCGAGAAAATGCGTTTAACGCAATAAAAAGATTTAGTGCTTTACGCACATGGAATAGGTTACCAAATTTAAAAAAAATGTGAAATAATGAAGGCGGGAGTCGTTTTTATTGTTTACAAACACATTTCCTTGACCAGATTATGCCTTTTTAAAACAGTCATTTTCCCATGGCTAGGAGACACTCATTCTCTGTGAGAAAATGCATTTAAAAGGAGGAATTTCATCAGAAACACTAAAAATACATATTGTACGTGCCTGAAGACGCACAGAACCTTGAAATAAAAGGTTTCGCACCAAAAAACACATGGCTGAAAGCCCTATTTTAAGGCTCTGAGTGTTTGCAGATATGTACAACAGGTATGTTTACATTATAACGTTTTTAATGAAATCATGTTTCTCTCGACGAGAAAATGCGTTTAAAGCAATAAAAAGGATTCACTCTTTCTGGCATTGGACCAAGCTACCAACACCCTAAACAAGGATCAGAACTGGTGAAATTACACTTTGACATTGGGAGAAAACACATAACTCTTAAGGATGTGTTGCAGACTTGTTCAATAGATTCATTATCTTTTGTTTTGGATGAAATTGTGCTCTTCTTGTCGAGAAAATGCGTTTAACGCAATAAAAAGACTTAGTGCTTTACGCACATGGACTAGGTTACCAAATTTAAAAAATGTGAAATAATGAAGCCGGGAGTCGTTTTTATTGTTTACAAACACATTTCCTTGACCAGATTATGACTTTTTAAAAACAGTCATTTTCCCATGGCAAGGAGACACTCATTTTCTGTGAGAAAATCATTTAAAAGGAGGAATTTCATCAACGCTAAAAATACATAATGTACGTGTCTGAAAACGCACAGAACATGAAATAGTAGCTTTCTTACCAAGAAACACATGGTTGAAAAACCTATTTTAACGATCTGAGTGTTTGCAGACATGTACAACAGTTATTCTTAAACTATAACGTTTTCAATGAAATCATGTTTCTCAATGAGGAGATAAACCGTTTAAAGCAATAAAAACGATTCACTGTGTCTGGCATTTTGACCAAGCCACCAACTAGCTAAACAATGATCAGAACTGGTGCAATTACACATTGACATTGGGTGAAAACACGTAACTCTTAAGGATGTGTTGCAGACGTGTTCAATAGATTCATTTTCTTTTGTTTTTGATGAAATTGTGCTCTTCTTGTCGAGAAAATGCGTTTAACGCAATAAAAAGATTTAGTGCTTTACGCACATGGTCTAGGTTACCAAATTTAAAAAATGTGAAATAATAAAGCCGGGAGTCGTTTTTATTGTTTACAAACACATTTCCTTGACCAGAATATGCTTTTTCTTAAAAGCCATTTTCCCATGGCTAGGAGACACTCATTTTCTGTGAGAAAATGCATTTAAAAGGAGGAATTTCATCAGAAAACTAAAAATACATATTGTACGTGTCTGAAAACGCACAGAACATGAAATAGTAGCTTTCTTACCGAGAAACACATGGTTGAAAAACCTATTTTAACGATCTGAGTGTTTGCAGACATGTACAAGTTATTCTTAAACTATAACGTTTTCAATGAAATCATGTTTCTCATGAGGAGATAAACCGTTTAAAGCAATAAAAACGATTCGCTGTGTCTCGCATTTTGACCAAGCCACCAACTAGCTAAACAATGATCAGAACTGATGCAATTACACATTGACATTGGGTGAAAACACGTAACTCTTAAGGATGTGTTGCAGACTTGTTCAATAGATTCATTTTCTTTTGTTTTTGATGAAATTGTGCTTTTCATGTCGAGAAAATGCGTTTAACGCAATAAAAAGATTTAGTGCTTTACGCACATGGAATAGGTTACCAAATTTAAAAAAAATGTGAAATAATGAAGGCGGGAGTCGTTTTTATTGTTTACAAACACATTTCCTTGACCAGATTATGCCTTTTTAAAAACAGTCATTTTCCCATGGCTAGGAGACACTCATTCTCTGTGAGAAAATGCATTTAAAAGGAGGAATTTCATCAGAAACACTAAAAATACATATTGTACGTGCCTGAAGACGCACAGAACCTTGAAATAAAAGGTTTCGCACCAAAAAACACATGGCTGAAAGCCCTATTTTAAGGCTCTGAGTGTTTGCAGACATGTACAACAGGTATGTTTACATTATAACGTTTTTAATGAAATCATGTTTCTCTCGACGAGAAAATGCGTTTAAAGCAATAAAAACGATTCACTCTGTCTGGCATTGGACCAAGCTACCAACAACCTAAACAATGATCAGAACTGGTGCAATTACACTTTGACATTGTGTGAAAACACGTAACTCTTAAGGATATATTGCAGACTTGTTGAATAGATTCATTATCTTTTGTTTTTGATGAAATTGTGCTTTTCATGTCGAGAAAATGCGTTTAACGCAATAAAAAGATTTAGTGCTTTACGCACATGGACTAGGTTACCAAATTTAAAAAATGTGAAATAATAAAGCCGGGAGTCGTTTTTATTGTTTACAAACACATTTCCTTGACCAGAATATGCTTTTTCTTAAAAGCCATTTTCCCATGGCTAGGAGACACTCATTCTCTGTGAGAAAATGCATTTAAAAGGAGGAATTTCATCAGAAACACTAAAAATACATATTGTACGTGCCTGAAGACGCACAGAACCTTGAAATAAAAGGTTTCGCACCAAAAAACACATGGGTGAAAGCCCTATTTTAAGGCTCTGAGTGTTTGCAGACATGTACAACAGGTATGTTTACATTATAACGTTTTTAATGAAATCATGTTTCTCTCGACGAGAAAATGCGTTTAAAGCAATAAAAAGGATTCACTCTGTCTGGCATTGGACCAAGCTACCAACACCCTAAACAATGATCAGAACTGGTGAAATTACACTTTGACATTGGGAGAAAACACATAACTCTTAAGGATGTGTTGCAGACTTGTTCAATAGATTCATTATCTTTTGTTTTGGATGAAATTGTGCTCTTCTTGTCGAGAAAATGCGTTTAACGCAATAAAAAGACTTAGTGCTTTACGCACATGGACTAGGTTACCAAATTTAAAAAATGTGAAATAATGAAGCCGGGAGTCGTTTTTATTGTTTACAAACACATTTCCTTGACCAGATTATGACTTTTTAAAAACAGTCATTTTCCCATGGCAAGGAGACACTCATTTTCTGTGAGAAAATCATTTAAAAGGAGGAATTTCATCAACGCTAAAAATACATAATGTACGTGTCTGAAAACGCACAGAACATGAAATAGTAGCTTTCTTACCAAGAAACACATGGTTGAAAAACCTATTTTAACGATCTGAGTGTTTGCAGACATGTACAAGTTATTCTTAAACTATAACGTTTTCAATGAAATCATGTTTCTCATGAGGAGATAAACCGTTTAAAGCAATAAAAACGATTCACTGTGTCTGGCATTTTGACCAAGCCACCAACTAGCTAAACAATGATCAGAACTGATGCAATTACACATTGACATTGGGTGAAAACACGTAACTCTTAAGGATGTGTTGCAGACTTGTTCAATAGATTCATTTTCTTTTGTTTTTGATGAAATTGTGCTTTTCATGTCGAGAAAATGCGTTTAACGCAATAAAAAGATTTAGTGCTTTACGCACATGGAATAGGTTACCAAATTTAAAAAAAATGTGAAATAATGAAGGCGGGAGTCGTTTTTATTGTTTACAAACACATTTCCTTGACCAGATTATGCCTTTTTAAAAACAGTCATTTTCCCATGGCTAGGAGACACTCATTCTCTGTGAGAAAATGCATTTAAAAGGAGGAATTTCATCAGAAACACTAAAAATACATATTGTACGTGCCTGAAGACGCACAGAACCTTGAAATAAAAGGTTTCGCACCAAAAAACACATGGCTGAAAGCCCTATTTTAAGGCTCTGAGTGTTTGCAGACATGTACAACAGGTATGTTTACATTATAACGTTTTTAATGAAATCATGTTTCTCTCGACGAGAAAATGCGTTTAAAGCAATAAAAACGATTCACTCTGTCTGGCATTGGACCAAGCTACCAACAACCTAAACAATGATCAGAACTGGTGCAATTACACTTTGACATTGTGTGAAAACACGTAACTCTTAAGGATATATTGCAGACTTGTTCAATAGATTCATTATCTTGTGTTTTTGATGAAATTGTGCTTTTCATGTCGAGAAAATGCGTTTAACGCAATAAAAAGATTTAGTGCTTTACGCACATGGACTAGGTTACCAAATTTAAAAAATGTGAAATAATAAAGCCGGGAGTCGTTTTTATTGTTTACAAACACATTTCCTTGACCAGAATATGCTTTTTCTTAAAAGCCATTTTCCCATGGCTAGGAGACACTCATTCTCTGTGAGAAAATGCATTTAAAAGGAGGAATTTCATCAGAAACACTAAAAATACATATTGTACGTGCCTGAAGACGCACAGAACCTTGAAATAAAAGGTTTCGCACCAAAAAACACATGGGTGAAAGCCCTATTTTAAGGCTCTGAGTGTTTGCAGATATGTACAACAGTTATTCTTAAACTATAACGTTTTCAATGAAATCATGTTTCTCAATGAGGAGATAAACCGTTTAAAGCAATAAAAACGATTCACTGTGTCTGGCATTTTGACCAAGCCACCAACTAGCTAAACAATGATCAGAACTGGTGCAATTACACATTGACATTGGGTGAAAACACGTAACTCTTAAGGATGTGTTGCAGACGTGTTCAATAGATTCATTTTCTTTTGTTTTTGATGAAATTGTGCTCTTCTTGTCGAGAAAATGCGTTTAACGCAATAAAAAGATTTAGTGCTTTACGCACATGGTCTAGGTTACCAAATTTAAAAAATGTGAAATAATAAAGCCGGGAGTCGTTTTTATTGTTTACAAACACATTTCCTTGACCAGAATATGCTTTTTCTTAAAAGCCATTTTCCCATGGCTAGGAGACACTCATTTTCTGTGAGAAAATGCATTTAAAAGGAGGAATTTCATCAGAAAACTAAAAATACATATTGTACGTGTCTGAAAACGCACAGAACATGAAATAGTAGCTTTCTTACCGAGAAACACATGGTTGAAAAACCTATTTTAACGATCTGAGTGTTTGCAGACATGTACAAGTTATTCTTAAACTATAACGTTTTCAATGAAATCATGTTTCTCATGAGGAGATAAACCGTTTAAAGCAATAAAAACGATTCGCTGTGTCTCGCATTTTGACCAAGCCACCAACTAGCTAAACAATGATCAGAACTGATGCAATTACACATTGACATTGGGTGAAAACACGTAACTCTTAAGGATGTGTTGCAGACTTGTTCAATAGATTCATTTTCTTTTGTTTTTGATGAAATTGTGCTTTTCATGTCGAGAAAATGCGTTTAACGCAATAAAAAGATTTAGTGCTTTACGCACATGGAATAGGTTACCAAATTTAAAAAAAATGTGAAATAATGAAGGCGGGAGTCGTTTTTATTGTTTACAAACACATTTCCTTGACCAGATTATGCCTTTTTAAAAACAGTCATTTTCCCATGGCTAGGAGACACTCATTCTCTGTGAGAAAATGCATTTAAAAGGAGGAATTTCATCAGAAACACTAAAAATAAATATTGTACGTGCCTGAAGACGCACAGAACCTTGAAATAAAAGGTTTCGCACCAAAAAACACATGGCTGAAAGCCCTATTTTAAGGCTCTGAGTGTTTGCAGACATGTACAACAGGTATGTTTACATTATAACGTTTTTAATGAAATCATGTTTCTCTCGACGAGAAAATGCGTTTAAAGCAATAAAAACGATTCACTCTGTCTGGCATTGGACCAAGCTACCAACAACCTAAACAATGATCAGAACTGGTGCAATTACACTTTGACATTGTGTGAAAACACGTAACTCTTAAGGATATATTGCAGACTTGTTGAATAGATTCATTATCTTGTGTTTTTGATGAAATTGTGCTTTTCATGTCGAGAAAATGCGTTTAACGCAATAAAAAGATTTAGTGCTTTACGCACATGGACTAGGTTACCAAATTTAAAAAATGTGAAATAATAAAGCCGGGAGTCGTTTTTATTGTTTACAAACACATTTCCTTGACCAGAATATGCTTTTTCTTAAAAGCCATTTTCCCATGGCTAGGAGACACTCATTCTCTGTGAGAAAATGCATTTAAAAGGAGGAATTTCATCAGAAACACTAAAAATACATATTGTACGTGCCTGAAGACGCACAGAACCTTGAAATAAAAGGTTTCGCACCAAAAAACACATGGGTGAAAGCCCTATTTTAAGGCTCTGAGTGTTTGCAGACATGTACAACAGGTATGTTTACATTATAACGTTTTTAATGAAATCATGTTTCTCTCGACGAGAAAATGCGTTTAAAGCAATAAAAAGGATTCACTCTGTCTGGCATTGGACCAAGCTACCAACACCCTAAACAATGATCAGAGCTGGTGAAATTACACTTTGACATTGGGAGAAAACACATAACTCTTAAGGATGTGTTGCAGACTTGTTCAATAGATTCATTATCTTTTGTTTTGGATGAAATTGTGCTCTTCTTGTCGAGAAAATGCGTTTAACGCAATAAAAAGACTTAGTGCTTTACGCACATGGACTAGGTTACCAAATTTAAAAAATGTGAAATAATGAAGCCGGGAGTCGTTTTTATTGTTTACAAACACATTTCCTTGACCAGATTATGACTTTTTAAAAACAGTCATTTTCCCATGGCAAGGAGACACTCATTTTCTGTGAGAAAATCATTTAAAAGGAGGAATTTCATCAACGCTAAAAATACATAATGTACGTGTCTGAAAACGCACAGAACATGAAATAGTAGCTTTCTTACCAAGAAACACATGGTTGAAAAACCTATTTTAACGATCTGAGTGTTTGCAGACATGTACAAGTTATTCTTAAACTATAACGTTTTCAATGAAATCATGTTTCTCATGAGGAGATAAACCGTTTAAAGCAATAAAAACGATTCACTGTGTCTGGCATTTTGACCAAGCCACCAACTAGCTAAACAATGATCAGAACTGATGCAATTACACATTGACATTGGGTGAAAACACGTAACTCTTAAGGATGTGTTGCAGACTTGTTCAATAGATTCATTTTCTTTTGTTTTTGATGAAATTGTGCTTTTCATGTCGAGAAAATGCGTTTAACGCAATAAAAAGATTTAGTGCTTTACGCACATGGAATAGGTTACCAAATTTAAAAAAAATGTGAAATAATGAAGGCGGGAGTCGTTTTTATTGTTTACAAACACATTTCCTTGACCAGATTATGCCTTTTTAAAACAGTCATTTTCCCATGGCTAGGAGACACTCATTCTCTGTGAGAAAATGCATTTAAAAGGAGGAATTTCATCAGAAACACTAAAAATACATATTGTACGTGCCTGAAGACGCACAGAACCTTGAAATAAAAGGTTTCGCACCAAAAAACACATGGCTGAAAGCCCTATTTTAAGGCTGAGTGTTTGCAGACATGTACAACAGGTATGTTTACATTATAACGTTTTTAATGAAATCATGTTTCTCTCGACGAGAAAATGCGTTTAAAGCAATAAAAACGATTCACTCTGTCTGGCATTGGACCAAGCTACCAACAACCTAAACAATGATCAGAACTGGTGCAATTACACTTTGACATTGTGTGAAAACACGTAACTCTTAAGGATATATTGCAGACTTGTTCAATAGATTCATTATCTTGTGTTTTTGATGAAATTGTGCTTTTCATGTCGAGAAAATGCGTTTAACGCAATAAAAAGATTTAGTGCTTTACGCACATGGACTAGGTTACCAAATTTAAAAAATGTGAAATAATAAAGCCGGGAGTCGTTTTTATTGTTTACAAACACATTTCCTTGACCAGAATATGCTTTTTCATAAAAGCCATTTTCCCATGGCTAGGAGACACTCATTCTCTGTGAGAAAATGCATTTAAAAGGAGGAATTTCATCAGAAACACTAAAAATACATATTGTACGTGCCTGAAGACGCACAGAACCTTGAAATAAAAGGTTTCGCACCAAAAAACACATGGGTGAAAGCCCTATTTTAAGGCTCTGAGTGTTTGCAGATATGTACAACAGGTATGTTTACATTATAACGTTTTTAATGAAATCATGTTTCTCTCGACGAGAAAATGCGTTTAAAGCAAAAAAAAGTATTCACTCTGTCTGGCATTGGACCAAGCTACCAACACCCTAAACAATGATCAGAACTGGTGAAATTACACTTTGACATTGGGAGAAAACACATAACTCTTAAGGATGTGTTGCAGACTTGTTCAATAGATTCATTATCTTTTGTTTTGGATGAAATTGTGCTCTTCTTGTCGAGAAAATGCGTTTAACGCAATAAAAAGATTTAGTGCTTTACGCACATGGACTAGGTTACCAAATTTAAAAAATGTGAAATAATAAAGCCGGGAGTCGTTTTTGTTGTTTTAACAAACACATTTCCTTGACCAGAATATGCTTTTTCTTAAAAGCCATTTTCCCATGGCTAGAGTCTCATTTTCTGTGAGAAAATGCATTTAAAAGGAGGAATTTCATTAAAAACACTAAAAATACATATTGTACGTGCCTGAAGACGCACAGAACCTTGAAATAAAAGGTTTCGCACCAAAAAACACATGGGTGAAAGCCCTATTTTAAGGCTCTGAGTGTTTGCAGATATGTACAACAGGTATGTTTACATTATAACGTTTTTAATGAAATCATGTTTCTCTCGACGAGAAAATGCGTTTAAAGCAAAAAAAAGGATTCACTCTGTCTGGCATTGGACCAAGCTACCAACACCCTAAACAATGATCAGAACTGGTGAAATTACACTTTGACATTGGGAGAAAACACATAACTCTTAAGGATGTGTTGCAGACTTGTTCAATAGATTCATTATCTTTTGTTTTGGATGAAATTGTGCTCTTCTTGTCGAGAAAATGCGTTTAACGCAATAAAAAGACTTAGTGCTTTACGCACATGGACTAGGTTACCAAATTTAAAAAATGTGAAATAATGAAGCCGGGAGTCGTTTTTATTGTTTACAAACACATTTCCTTGACCAGATTATGACTTTTTAAAAACAGTCATTTTCCCATGGCAAGGAGACACTCATTTTCTGTGAGAAAATCATTTAAAAGGAGGAATTTCATCAACGCTAAAAATACATAATGTACGTGTCTGAAAACGCACAGAACATGAAATAGTAGCTTTCTTACCAAGAAACACATGGTTGAAAAACGTATTTTAACGATCTGAGTGTTTGCAGACATGTACAAGTTATTCTTAAACTATAACGTTTTCAATGAAATCATGTTTCTCATGAGGAGATAAACCGTTTAAAGCAATAAAAACGATTCACTGTGTCTGGCATTTTGACCAAGCCACCAACTAGCTAAACAATGATCAGAACTGATGCAATTACACATTGACATTGGGTGAAAACACGTAACTCTTAAGGATGTGTTGCAGACTTGTTCAATAGATTCATTTTCTTTTGTTTTTGATGAAATTGTGCTTTTCATGTCGAGAAAATGCGTTTAACGCAATAAAAAGATTTAGTGCTTTACGCACATGGAATAGGTTACCAAATTTAAAAAAAATGTGAAATAATGAAGGCGGGAGTCGTTTTTATTGTTTACAAACACATTTCCTTGACCAGATTATGCCTTTTTAAAACAGTCATTTTCCCATGGCTAGGAGACACTCATTCTCTGTGAGAAAATGCATTTAAAAGGAGGAATTTCATCAGAAACACTAAAAATACATATTGTACGTGCCTGAAGACGCACAGAACCTTGAAATAAAAGGTTTCGCACCAAAAAACACATGGCTGAAAGCCCTATTTTAAGGCTCTGAGTGTTTGCAGACATGTACAACAGGTATGTTTACATTATAACGTTTTTAATGAAATCATGTTTCTCTCGACGAGAAAATGCGTTTAAAGCAATAAAAACGATTCACTCTGTCTGGCATTGGACCAAGCTACCAACAACCTAAACAATGATCAGAACTGGTGCAATTACACTTTGACATTGTGTGAAAACACGTAACTCTTAAGGATATATTGCAGACTTGTTCAATAGATTCATTATCTTGTGTTTTTGATGAAATTGTGCTTTTCATGTCGAGAAAATGCGTTTAACGCAATAAAAAGATTTAGTGCTTTACGCACATGGACTAGGTTACCAAATTTAAAAAATGTGAAATAATAAAGCCGGGAGTCGTTTTTATTGTTTACAAACACATTTCCTTGACCAGAATATGCTTTTTCTTAAAAGCCATTTTCCCATGGCTAGGAGACACTCATTCTCTGTGAGAAAATGCATTTAAAAGGAGGAATTTCATCAGAAACACTAAAAATACATATTGTACGTGCCTGAAGACGCACAGAACCTTGAAATAAAAGGTTTCGCACCAAAAAACACATGGGTGAAAGCCCTATTTTAAGGCTCTGAGTGTTTGCAGATATGTACAACAGGTATGTTTACATTATAACGTTTTTAATGAAATCATGTTTCTCTCGACGAGAAAATGCGTTTAAAGCAAAAAAAAGTATTCACTCTGTCTGGCATTGGACCAAGCTACCAACACCCTAAACAATGATCAGAACTGGTGAAATTACACTTTGACATTGGGAGAAAACACATAACTCTTAAGGATGTGTTGCAGACTTGTTCAATAGATTCATTATCTTTTGTTTTGGATGAAATTGTGCTCTTCTTGTCGAGAAAATGCGTTTAACGCAATAAAAAGATTTAGTGCTTTACGCACATGGACTAGGTTACCAAATTTAAAAAATGTGAAATAATAAAGCCGGGAGTCGTTTTTGTTGTTTTAACAAACACATTTCCTTGACCAGAATATGCTTTTTCTTAAAAGCCATTTTCCCATGGCTAGAGTCTCATTTTCTGTGAGAAAATGCATTTAAAAGGAGGAATTTCATTAAAAACACTAAAAATACATATTGTACGTGCCTGAAGACGCACAGAACCTTGAAATAAAAGGTTTCGCACCAAAAAACACATGGGTGAAAGCCCTATTTTAAGGCTCTGAGTGTTTGCAGATATGTACAACAGGTATGTTTACATTATAACGTTTTCAATGAAATCATGTTTCTCTCGACGAGAAAATGCGTTTAAAGCAAAAAAAAGGATTCACTCTGTCTGGCATTGGACCAAGCTACCAACACCCTAAACAATGATCAGAACTGGTGAAATTACACTTTGACATTGGGAGAAAACACATAACTCTTAAGGATGTGTTGCAGACTTGTTCAATAGATTCATTATCTTTTGTTTTGGATGAAATTGTGCTCTTCTTGTCGAGAAAATGCGTTTAACGCAATAAAAAGACTTAGTGCTTTACGCACATGGACTAGGTTACCAAATTTAAAAAATGTGAAATAATGAAGCCGGGAGTCGTTTTTATTGTTTACAAACACATTTCCTTGACCAGATTATGACTTTTTAAAAACAGTCATTTTCCCATGGCAAGGAGACACTCATTTTCTGTGAGAAAATCATTTAAAAGGAGGAATTTCATCAACGCTAAAAATACATAATGTACGTGTCTGAAAACGCACAGAACATGAAATAGTAGCTTTCTTACCAAGAAACACATGGTTGAAAAACCTATTTTAACGATCTGAGTGTTTGCAGACATGTACAAGTTATTCTTAAACTATAACGTTTTCAATGAAATCATGTTTCTCATGAGGAGATAAACCGTTTAAAGCAATAAAAACGATTCACTGTGTCTGGCATTTTGACCAAGCCACCAACTAGCTAAACAATGATCAGAACTGATGCAATTACACATTGACATTGGGTGAAAACACGTAACTCTTAAGGATGTGTTGCAGACTTGTTCAATAGATTCATTTTCTTTTGTTTTTGATGAAATTGTGCTTTTCATGTCGAGAAAATGCGTTTAACGCAATAAAAAGATTTAGTGCTTTACGCACATGGAATAGGTTACCAAATTTAAAAAAAATGTGAAATAATGAAGGCGGGAGTCGTTTTTATTGTTTACAAACACATTTCCTTGACCAGATTATGCCTTTTTAAAACAGTCATTTTCCCATGGCTAGGAGACACTCATTCTCTGTGAGAAAATGCATTTAAAAGGAGGAATTTCATCAGAAACACTAAAAATACATATTGTACGTGCCTGAAGACGCACAGAACCTTGAAATAAAAGGTTTCGCACCAAAAAACACATGGCTGAAAGCCCTATTTTAAGGCTCTGAGTGTTTGCAGACATGTACAACAGGTATGTTTACATTATAACGTTTTTAATGAAATCATGTTTCTCTCGACGAGAAAATGCGTTTAAAGCAATAAAAACGATTCACTCTGTCTGGCATTGGACCAAGCTACCAACAACCTAAACAATGATCAGAACTGGTGCAATTACACTTTGACATTGTGTGAAAACACGTAACTCTTAAGGATATATTGCAGACTTGTTGAATAGATTCATTATCTTGTGTTTTTGATGAAATTGTGCTTTTCATGTCGAGAAAATGCGTTTAACGCAATAAAAAGATTTAGTGCTTTACGCACATGGACTAGGTTACCAAATTTAAAAAATGTGAAATAATAAAGCCGGGAGTCGTTTTTATTGTTTACAAACACATTTCCTTGACCAGAATATGCTTTTTCTTAAAAGCCATTTTCCCATGGCTAGGAGACACTCATTCTCTGTGAGAAAATGCATTTAAAAGGAGGAATTTCATCAGAAACACTAAAAATACATATTGTACGTGCCTGAAGACGCACAGAACCTTGAAATAAAAGGTTTCGCACCAAAAAACACATGGGTGAAAGCCCTATTTTAAGGCTCTGAGTGTTTGCAGATATGTACAACAGGTATGTTTACATTATAACGTTTTTAATGAAATCATGTTTCTCTCGACGAGAAAATGCGTTTAAAGCAAAAAAAAGGATTCACTCTGTCTGGCATTGGACCAAGCTACCAACACCCTAAACAATGATCAGAACTGGTGAAATTACACTTTGACATTGGGAGAAAACACATAACTCTTAAGGATGTGTTGCAGACTTGTTCAATAGATTCATTATCTTTTGTTTTGGATGAAATTGTGCTCTTCTTGTCGAGAAAATGCGTTTAACGCAATAAAAAGACAGTGCTTTACGCACATGGACTAGGTTACCAAATTTAAAAAATGTGAAATAATGAAGCCGGGAGTCGTTTTTATTGTTTACAAACACATTTCCTTGACCAGATTATGACTTTTTAAAAACAGTCATTTTCCCATGGCAAGGAGACACTCATTTTCTGTGAGAAAATCATTTAAAAGGAGGAATTTCATCAACGCTAAAAATACATAATGTACGTGTCTGAAAACGCACAGAACATGAAATAGTAGCTTTCTTACCAAGAAACACATGGTTGAAAAACCTATTTTAACGATCTGAGTGTTTGCAGACATGTACAAGTTATTCTTAAACTATAACGTTTTCAATGAAATCATGTTTCTCATGAGGAGATAAACCGTTTAAAGCAATAAAAACGATTCACTGTGTCTGGCATTTTGACCAAGCCACCAACTAGCTAAACAATGATCAGAACTGATGCAATTACACATTGACATTGGGTGAAAACACGTAACTCTTAAGGATGTGTTGCAGACTTGTTCAATAGATTCATTTTCTTTTGTTTTTGATGAAATTGTGCTTTTCATGTCGAGAAAATGCGTTTAACGCAATAAAAAGATTTAGTGCTTTACGCACATGGAATAGGTTACCAAATTTAAAAAAAAATGTGAAATAATGAAGGCGGGAGTCGTTTTTATTGTTTACAAACACATTTCCTTGACCAGATTATGCCTTTTTAAAACAGTCATTTTCCCATGGCTAGGAGACACTCATTCTCTGTGAGAAAATGCATTTAAAAGGAGGAATTTCATCAGAAACACTAAAAATACATATTGTACGTGCCTGAAGACGCACAGAACCTTGAAATAAAAGGTTTCGCACCAAAAAACACATGGGTGAAAGCCCTATTTTAAGGCTCTGAGTGTTTGCAGACATGTACAACAGGTATGTTTACATTATAACGTTTTTAATGAAATCATGTTTCTCTCGACGAGAAAATGCGTTTAAAGCAATAAAAACGATTCACTCTGTCTGGCATTGGACCAAGCTACCAACAACCTAAACAATGATCAGAACTGGTGCAATTACACTTTGACATTGGGTGAAAACACGTAACTCTTAAGGATATATTGCAGACTTGTTGAATAGATTCATTATCTTGTGTTTTTGATGAAATTGTGCTTTTCATGTCGAGAAAATGCGTTTAACGCAATAAAAAGATTTAGTGCTTTACGCACATGGACTAGGTTACCAAATTTAAAAAATGTGAAATAATGAAGCCGGGAGTCGTTTTTATTGTTTACAAACACATTTCCTTGACCAGAATATGCTTTTTCTTAAAAGCCATTTTCCCATGGCTAGGAGACACTCATTCTCTGTGAGAAAATGCATTTAAAAGGAGGAATTTCATCAGAAACACTAAAAATACATATTGTACGTGCCTGAAGACGCACAGAACCTTGAAATAAAAGGTTTCGCACCAAAAAACACATGGGTGAAAGCCCTATTTTAAGGCTCTGAGTGTTTGCAGATATGTACAACAGGTATGTTTACATTATAACGTTTTTAATGAAATCATGTTTCTCTCGACGAGAAAATGCGTTTAAAGCAAAAAAAAGTATTCACTCTGTCTGGCATTGGACCAAGCTACCAACACCCTAAACAATGATCAGAACTGGTGAAATTACACTTTGACATTGGGAGAAAACACATAACTCTTAAGGATGTGTTGCAGACTTGTTCAATAGATTCATTATCTTTTGTTTTGGATGAAATTGTGCTCTTCTTGTCGAGAAAATGCGTTTAACGCAATAAAAAGATTTAGTGCTTTACGCACATGGACTAGGTTACCAAATTTAAAAAATATGAAATAATAAAGCCGGGAGTCGTTTTTGTTGTTTTAACAAACACATTTCCTTGACCAGAATATGCTTTTTCTTAAAAGCCATTTTCCCATGGCTAGAGTCTCATTTTCTGTGAGAAAATGCATTTAAAAGGAGGAATTTCATTAAAAACACTAAAAATACATATTGTACGTGCCTGAAGACGCACAGAACCTTGAAATAAAAGGTTTCGCACCAAAAAACACATGGGTGAAAGCCCTATTTTAAGGCTCTGAGTGTTTGCAGATATGTACAACAGGTATGTTTACATTATAACGTTTTTAATGAAATCATGTTTCTCTCGACGAGAAAATGCGTTTAAAGCAAAAAAAAGGATTCACTCTGTCTGGCATTGGACCAAGCTACCAACACCCTAAACAATGATCAGAACTGGTGAAATTACACTTTGACATTGGGATAAAACACATAACTCTTAAGGATGTGTTGCAGACTTGTTCAATAGATTCATTATCTTTTGTTTTGGATGAAATTGTGCTCTTCTTGTCGAAAAAATGCGTTTAACGCAATAAAAAGATTTAGTGCTTTACGCACATGGACTAGGTTACCAAATTTAAAAAATGTGAAATAATGAAGCCGGGAGTCGTTTTTATTGTTTACAAACACATTTCCTTGACCAGATTATGACTTTTTAAAAACAGTCATTTTCCCATGGCAAGGAGACACTCATTTTCTGTGAGAAAATCATTTAAAAGGAGGAATTTCATCAACGCTAAAAATACATAATGTACGTGTCTGAAAACGCACAGAACATGAAATAGTAGCTTTCTTACCAAGAAACACATGGTTGAAAAACCTATTTTAACGATCTGAGTGTTTGCAGACATGTACAACAGTTATTCTTAAACTATAACGTTTTCAATGAAATCATGTTTCTCATGAGGAGATAAACCGTTTAAAGCAATAAAAACGATTCACTGTGTCTGGCATTTTGACCAAGCCACCAACTAGCTAAACAATGATCAGAACTGGTGCAATTACACATTGACATTGGGTGAAAACACGTAACTCTTAAGGATGTGTTGCAGACTTGTTGAATAGATTCATTTTCTTTTGTTTTTGATGAAATTGTGCTTTTCATGTCGAGAAAATGCGTTTAACGCAATAAAAAGATTTAGTGCTTTACGCACATGGACTAGGTTACCAAATTTAAAAAAATGTGAAATAATGAAGCCGGGTGTCGTTTTTATTGTTTACAAACACATTTCCTTGACCAGATTATGCCTTTTAAAAACAGTCATTTTCCCATGGCAAGGAGACACTCATTTTCTGTGAGAAAATGCATTTAAAAGGAGGAATTTCATCAGAAACACTAAAAATACATATTGTACGTGCCTGAAGACGCACAGAACCTTGAAATAAAAGGTTTCGCACCAAAAAACACATGGGTGAAAGCCCTATTTTAAGGCTCTGAGTGTTTGCAGACATGTACAACAGGTATGTTTACATTATAACGTTTTTAATGAAATCATGTTTCTCTCGACGAGAAAATGCGCTTAAAGCAATAAAAAGGATTCACTCTGTCTGGCATTGGACCAAGCTACCAACACCCTAAACAATGATCAGAATTGGTGAAATTACACTTTGACATTGGGAGAAAACACGTAACTCTTAAGGATGTGTTGCAGACTTGTTCAATAGATTCATTTTCTCTTTTTTTTGATGAAATTGTGCTCTTCTTGTCGAGAAAATGCGTTTAACGCAATAAAAAGATTTAGTGCTTTACGCACATGGACTAGGTTACCAAATTTAAAAAATGTGAAATAATAAAGCCGGGAGTCGTTTTTATTGTTTACAAACACATTTCCTTGACCAGAATATGCTTTTTCTTAAAAGCCATTTTCCCATGGCTAGGAGACACTCATTTTCTGTGAGAAAATGCATTTAAAAGGAGGAATTTCATCAGAAAAACTAAAAATACATATTGTACGTGTCTGAAAACGCACAGAACATGAAATAGTAGCTTTCTTACCGAGAAACACATGGTTGAAAAACCTATTTTAACGATCTGAGTGTTTGCAGACATGTACAAGTTATTCTTAAACTATAACGTTTTCAATGAAATCATGTTTCTCATGAGGAGATAAACCGTTTAAAGCAATAAAAACGATTCGCTGTGTCTCGCATTTTGACCAAGCCACCAACTAGCTAAACAATGATCAGAACTGATGCAATTACACATTGACATTGGGTGAAAACACGTAACTCTTAAGGATGTGTTGCAGACTTGTTCAATAGATTCATTTTCTTTTGTTTTTGATGAAATTGTGCTTTTCATGTCGAGAAAATGCGTTTAACGCAATAAAAAGATTTAGTGCTTTACGCACATGGAATAGGTTACCAAATTTAAAAAAATGTGAAATAATGAAGGCGGGAGTCGTTTTTATTGTTTACAAACACATTTCCTTGACCAGATTATGCCTTTTTAAAAACAGTCATTTTCCCATGGTAAGGAGACACTCATTTTCTGTGAGAAAATGCATTTAAAAGGAGGAATTTCATCAGAAACACTAAAAATAAATATTGTACGTGCCTGAAGACGCACAGAACCTTGAAATAAAAGGTTTCGCACCAAAAAACACATGGGTGAAAGCCCTATTTTAAGGCTCTGAGTGTTTGCAGATATGTACAACAGGTATGTTTACATTATAACGTTTTTAATGAAATCATGTTTCTCTCGACGAGAAAATGCGTTTAAAGCAATAAAAAGGATTCACTCTGTCTGGCATTGGACCAAGCTACCAACACCCTAAACAATGATCAGAACTGGTGAAATTACACTTTGACATTGGGAGAAAACACATAACTCTTAAGGATGTGTTGCAGACTTGTTCAATAGATTCATTATCTTTTGTTTTGGATGAAATTGTGCTCTTCTTGTCGAGAAAATGCGTTTAACGCAATAAAAAGACTTAGTGCTTTACGCACATGGACTAGGTTACCAAATTTAAAAAATGTGAAATAATGAAGCCGGGAGTCGTTTTTATTGTTTACAAACACATTTCCTTGACCAGATTATGACTTTTTAAAAACAGTCATTTTCCCATGGCAAGGAGACACTCATTTTCTGTGAGAAAATCATTTAAAAGGAGGAATTTCATCAACGCTAAAAATACATAATGTACGTGTCTGAAAACGCACAGAACATGAAATAGTAGCTTTCTTACCAAGAAACACATGGTTGAAAAACCTATTTTAACGATCTGAGTGTTTGCAGACATGTACAACAGTTATTCTTAAACTATAACGTTTTCAATGAAATCATGTTTCTCAATGAGGAGATAAACCGTTTAAAGCAATAAAAACGATTCACTGTGTCTGGCATTTTGACCAAGCCACCAACTAGCTAAACAATGATCAGAACTGGTGCAATTACACATTGACATTGGGTGAAAACACGTAACTCTTAAGGATGTGTTGCAGACGTGTTCAATAGATTCATTTTCTTTTGTTTTTGATGAAATTGTGCTCTTCTTGTCGAGAAAATGCGTTTAACGCAATAAAAAGATTTAGTGCTTTACGCACATGGTCTAGGTTACCAAATTTAAAAAAAATGTGAAATAATAAAGCCGGGAGTCGTTTTTATTGTTTACAAACACATTTCCTTGACCAGAATATGCTTTTTCTTAAAAGCCATTTTCCCATGGCTAGGAGACACTCATTTTCTGTGAGAAAATGCATTTAAAAGGAGGAATTTCATCAGAAAAACTAAAAATACATATTGTACGTGTCTGAAAACGCACAGAACATGAAATAGTAGCTTTCTTACCGAGAAACACATGGTTGAAAAACCTATTTTAACGATCTGAGTGTTTGCAGACATGTACAAGTTATTCTTAAACTATAACGTTTTTAATGAAATCATGTTTCTCTCGACGAGAAAATGCGTTTAAAGCAATAAAAACGATTCACTCTGTCTGGCATTGGACCAAGCTACCAACAACCTAAACAATGATCAGAACTGGTGCAATTACACTTTGACATTGTGTGAAAACACGTAACTCTTAAGGATATATTGCAGACTTGTTGAATAGATTCATTATCTTTTGTTTTTGATGAAATTGTGCTTTTCATGTCGAGAAAATGCGTTTAACGCAATAAAAAGATTTAGTGCTTTACGCACATGGACTAGGTTACCAAATTTAAAAAATGTGAAATAATAAAGCCGGGAGTCGTTTTTATTGTTTACAAACACATTTCCTTGACCAGAATATGCTTTTTCTTAAAAGCCATTTTCCCATGGCTAGGAGACACTCATTCTCTGTGAGAAAATGCATTTAAAAGGAGGAATTTCATCAGAAACACTAAAAATACATATTGTACGTGCCTGAAGATGCACAGAACCTTGAAATAAAAGGTTTCGCACCAAAAAACACATGGCTGAAAGCCCTATTTTAAGGCTCTGAGTGTTTGCAGACATGTACAACAGGTATGTTTACATTATAACGTTTTTAATGAAATCATGTTTCTCTCGACGAGAAAATGCGTTTAAAGCAATAAAAAGGATTCGCTCTGTCTGGCATTGGACCAAGCTACCAACACCCTAAACAAGGATCAGAACTGGTGAAATTACACTTTGACATTGGGAGAAAACACATAACTCTTAAGGATGTGTTGCAGACTTGTTCAATAGATTCATTATCTTTTGTTTTGGATGAAATTGTGCTCTTCTTGTCGAGAAAATGCGTTTAACGCAATAAAAAGACTTAGTGCTTTACGCACATGGACTAGGTTACCAAATTTAAAAAATGTGAAATAATGAAGCCGGGAGTCGTTTTTATTGTTTACAAACACATTTCCTTGACCAGATTATGACTTTTTAAAAACAGTCATTTTCCCATGGCAAGGAGACACTCATTTTCTGTGAGAAAATCATTTAAAAGGAGGAATTTCATCAACGCTAAAAATACATAATGTACGTGTCTGAAAACGCACAGAACATGAAATAGTAGCTTTCTTACCAAGAAACACATGGTTGAAAAACCTATTTTAACGATCTGAGTGTTTGCAGACATGTACAACAGTTATTCTTAAACTATAACGTTTTCAATGAAATCATGTTTCTCAATGAGGAGATAAACCGTTTAAAGCAATAAAAACGATTCACTGTGTCTGGCATTTTGACCAAGCCACCAACTAGCTAAACAATGATCAGAACTGGTGCAATTACACATTGACATTGGGTGAAAACACGTAACTCTTAAGGATGTGTTGCAGACGTGTTCAATAGATTCATTTTCTTTTGTTTTTGATGAAATTGTGCTCTTCTTGTCGAGAAAATGCGTTTAACGCAATAAAAAGATTTAGTGCTTTACGCACATGGTCTAGGTTACCAAATTTAAAAAAATGTGAAATAATAAAGCCGGGAGTCGTTTTTATTGTTTACAAACACATTTCCTTGACCAGAATATGCTTTTTCTTAAAAGCCATTTTCCCATGGCTAGGAGACACTCATTTTCTGTGAGAAAATGCATTTAAAAGGAGGAATTTCATCAGAAAAACTAAAATTACATATTGTACGTGTCTGAAAACGCACAGAACATGAAATAGTAGCTTTCTTACCGAGTTACACATGGTTGAAAAACCTATTTTAACGATCTGAGTGTTTGCAGACATGTACAAGTTATTCTTAAACTATAACGTTTTCAATGAAATCATGTTTCTCATGAGGAGATAAACCGTTTAAAGCAATAAAAACGATTCGCTGTGTCTCGCATTTTGACCAAGCCACCAACTAGCTAAACAATGATCAGAACTGATGCAATTACACATTGACATTGGGTGAAAACACGTAACTCTTAAGGATGTGTTGCAGACTTGTTCAATAGATTCATTTTCTTTTGTTTTTGATGAAATTGTGCTTTTCATGTCGAGAAAATGCGTTTAACGCAATAAAAAGATTTAGTGCTTTACGCACATGGAATAGGTTACCAAATTTAAAAAAAATGTGAAATAATGAAGGCGGGAGTCGTTTTTATTGTTTACAAACACATTTCCTTGACCAGATTATGCTTTTTAAAAACAGTCATTTTCCCATGGCTAGGAGACACTCATTCTCTGTGAGAAAATGCATTTAAAAGGAGGAATTTCATCAGAAACACTAAAAATACATATTGTACGTGCCTGAAGACGCACAGAACCTTGAAATAAAAGGTTTCGCACCAAAAAACACATGGCTGAAAGCCCTATTTTAAGGCTCTGAGTGTTTGCAGACATGTACAACAGGTATGTTTACATTATAACGTTTTTAATGAAATCATGTTTCTCTCGACGAGAAAATGCGTTTAAAGCAATAAAAACGATTCACTCTGTCTGGCATTGGACCAAGCTACCAACAACCTAAACAATGATCAGAACTGGTGCAATTACACTTTGACATTGTGTGAAAACACGTAACTCTTAAGGATATATTAGAGACTTGTTGAATAGATTCATTATCTTTTGTTTTTGATGAAATTGTGCTTTTCATGTCGAGAAAATGCGTTTAACGCAATAAAAAGATTTAGTGCTTTACGCACATGGACTAGGTTACCAAATTTAAAAAATGTGAAATAATAAAGCCGGGAGTCGTTTTTATTGTTTACAAACACATTTCCTTGACCAGAATATGCTTTTTCTTAAAAGCCATTTTCCCATGGCTAGGAGACACTCATTCTCTGTGAGAAAATGCATTTAAAAGGAGGAATTTCATCAGAAACACTAAAAATACATATTGTACGTGCCTGAAGACGCACAGAACCTTGAAATAAAAGGTTTCGCACCAAAAAACACATGGGTGAAAGCCCTATTTTAAGGCTCTGAGTGTTTGCAGACATGTACAACAGGTATGTTTACATTATAACGTTTTTAATGAAATCATGTTTCTCTCGACGAGAAAATGCGTTTAAAGCAATAAAAAGGATTCACTCTGTCTGGCATTGGACCAAGCTACCAACACCCTAAACAATGATCAGAACTGGTGAAATTACACTTTGACATTGGGAGAAAACACATAATTCTTAAGGATGTGTTGCAGACTTGTTCAATAGATTCATTATCTTTTGTTTTGGATGAAATTGTGCTCTTCTTGTCGAGAAAATGCGTTTAACGCAATAAAAAGACTTAGTGCTTTACGCACATGGACTAGGTTACCAAATTTAAAAAATGTGAAATAATGAAGCCGGGAGTCGTTTTTATTGTTTACAAACACATTTCCTTGACCAGATTATGACTTTTTAAAAACAGTCATTTTCCCATGGCAAGGAGACACTCATTTTCTGTGAGAAAATCATTTAAAAGGAGGAATTTCATCAACGCTAAAAATACATAATGTACGTGTCTGAAAACGCACAGAACATGAAATAGTAGCTTTCTTACCAAGAAACACATGGTTGAAAAACCTATTTTAAGGCTCTGAGTGTTTGCAGACATGTACAAGTTATTCTTAAACTATAACGTTTTCAATGAAATCATGTTTCTCATGAGGAGATAAACCGTTTAAAGCAATAAAAACGATTCACTGTGTCTGGCATTTTGACCAAGCCACCAACTAGCTAAACAATGATCAGAACTGATGCAATTACACATTGACATTGGGTGAAAACACGTAACTCTTAAGGATGTGTTGCAGACTTGTTCAATAGATTCATTTTCTTTTGTTTTTGATGAAATTGTGCTTTTCATGTCGAGAAAATGCGTTTAACGCAATAAAAAGATTTAGTGCTTTACGCACATGGACTAGGTTACCAAATTTAAAAAATGTGAAATAATGAAGCCGGGAGTCGTTTTTATTGTTTACAAACACATTTCCTTGACCAGATTATGCCTTTTTAAAAACAGTCATTTTCCCATGGCAAGGAGACACTCGTTTTCTGTGAGAAAATCATTTAAAAGGAGGAATGCCATCAACGCTAAAAATACATAATGTACGTGCCTGAAAACGCACAGAACATGAAATAGTAGCTTTCTTACCAAGAAACACATGGTTGAAAAACCTATTTTAACCATCTGAGTGTTTGCAGACATGTACAACAGTTATTCTTAAACTATAACGTTTTCAATGAAATCATGTTTCTCATGAGGAGATAAACCGTTTAAAGCAATAAAAACGATTCACTGTGTCTGGCATTTTGACCAAGCCACCAACTAGCTAAACAATGATCAGAACTGATGCAATTACACATTGACATTGGGTGAAAACACGTAACTCTTAAGGATGTGTTGCAGACTTGTTCAATAGATTCATTTTCTTTTGTTTTTGATGAAATTGTGCTTTTCATGTCGAGAAAATGCGTTTAACGCAATAAAAAGATTTAGTGCTTTACGCACATGGACTAGGTTACCAAATTTAAAAAATGTGAAATAATGAAGCCGGGAGTCGTTTTTATTGTTTACAAACACATTTCCTTGACCAGATTATGCCTTTTTAAAAACAGTCATTTTCCCATGGCAAGGAGACACTCGTTTTCTGTGAGAAAATCATTTAAAAGGAGGAATGCCATCAACGCTAAAAATACATAATGTACGTGTCTGAAAACGCACAGAACATGAAATAGTAGCTTTCTTACCAAGAAACACATGGTTGAAAAACCTATTTTAACCATCTGAGTGTTTGCAGACATGTACAACAGTTATTCTTAAACTATAACGTTTTCAATGAAATCATGTTTCTCATGAGGAGATAAACCGTTTAAAGCAATAAAAACGATTTTCACTGTGTCTGGCATTTTTTCCAAGCCACCAACTAGCTAAACAATGATCAGAACTGGTGCAATTACACATTGACATTGGGTGAAAACACGTAACTCTTAAGGATGTGTTGCAGACTTGTTCAATAGATTCATTTTCTTTTGTTTTTGATGAAATTGTGCTTTTCATGTCGAGAAAATGCGTTTAACGCAATAAAAAGATTTAGTGCTTTACGCACATGGTCTAGGTTACCAAATTTAAAAAATGTGAAATAATGAAGCCGGGAGTCGTTTTTATTGTTTACAAACACATTTCCTTGACCAGAATATGCTTTTTCTTAAAAGCCATTTTCCCATGGCTAGGAGACACTCATTTTCTGTGAGAAAATGCATTTAAAAGGAGGATTTTCATCAGAAAAACTAAAAATACATATTGTGCGTGCCTGAAGACGCACAGAACCTTGAAATAAAAGGTTTCGCACCAAAAAACACATGGGTGAAAGCCCTATTTTAAGGCTCTGAGTGTTTGCAGATATGTACAACAGGTATGTTTAAATTATTACGTTTTTAATGAAATCATGTTTCTCTCGACGAGAAAATGCGTTTAAAGCAAAAAAAAAGGATTCACTCTGTCTGGCATTGGACCAAGCTACCAACAACCTAAACAATGATCAGAACTGGTGAAATTACACTTTGACATTGGGAGAAAACACGTAACTCTTAAGGATATGTTGCAGACTTGTTCAACAGATTCATTATCTTTTGTTTTGGATGAAATTGTGCTCTTCTTGTCGAGAAAATGCGTTTAACGCAATAAAAAGATTTAGTGCTTTACGCACATGGACTAGTTTACCAAATTTAAAAAATGTGAAATAATAAAGCCGGGAGTCGTTTTTATTGTTTACAAACACATTTCCTTGACCAGAATTTGCTTTTTCTTAAAAGCCATTTTCCCATGGCTAGGAGACACTCATTCTCTGTGAGAAAATGCATTTAAAAGGAGGAATTTCATCAGAAACACTAAAAATACATATTGTACGTGCCTGAAGACGCACAGAACCTTGAAATAAAAGGTTTCGCACCAAAAAACACATGGGTGAAAGCCCTATTTTAAGGCTCTGAGTGTTTGCAGACATGTACAACAGGTATGTTTACATTATAACGTTTTTAATGAAATCATGTTTCTCTCGACGAGAAAATGCGTTTAAAGCAATAAAAAGGATTCGCTCTGTCTGGCATTGGACCAAGCTACCAACACCCTAAACAAGGATCAGAACTGGTGAAATTACACTTTGACATTGGGAGAAAACACATAACTCTTAAGGATGTGTTGCAGACTTGTTCAATAGATTCATTATCTTTTGTTTTGGATGAAATTGTGCTCTTCTTGTCGAGAAAATGCGTTTAACGCAATAAAAAGACTTAGTGCTTTACGCACATGGACTAGGTTACCAAATTTAAAAAATGTGAAATAATGAAGCCGGGAGTCGTTTTTATTGTTTACAAACACATTTCCTTGACCAGATTATGACTTTTTAAAAACAGTCATTTTCCCATGGCAAGGAGACACTCATTTTCTGTGAGAAAATCATTTAAAAGGAGGAATTTCATCAACGCTAAAAATACATAATGTACGTGTCTGAAAACGCACAGAACATGAAATAGTAGCTTTCTTACCAAGAAACACATGGTTGAAAAACCTATTTTAACGATCTGAGTGTTTGCAGACATGTACAACAGTTATTCTTAAACTATAACGTTTTCAATGAAATCATGTTTCTCAATGAGGAGATAAACCGTTTATAGCAATAAAAACGATTCACTGTGTCTGGCATTTTGACCAAGCCACCAACTAGCTAAACAATGATCAGAACTGGTGCAATTACACATTGACATTGGGTGAAAACACGTAACTCTTAAGGATGTGTTGCAGACGTGTTCAATAGATTCATTTTCTTTTGTTTTTGATGAAATTGTGCTCTTCTTGTCGAGAAAATGCGTTTAACGCAATAAAAAGATTTAGTGCTTTACGCACATGGTCTAGGTTACCAAATTTAAAAAAATGTGAAATAATAAAGCCGGGAGTCGTTTTTATTGTTTACAAACACATTTCCTTGACCAGAATATGCTTTTTCTTAAAAGCCATTTTCCCATGGCTAGGAGACACTCATTTTCTGTGAGAAAATGCATTTAAAAGGAGGAATTTCATCAGAAAAACTAAAAATACATATTGTACGTGTCTGAAAACGCACAGAACATGAAATAGTAGCTTTCTTACCGAGTTACACATGGTTGAAAAACCTATTTTAACGATCTGAGTGTTTGCAGACATGTACAAGTTATTCTTAAACTATAACGTTTTCAATGAAATCATGTTTCTCATGAGGAGATAAACCGTTTAAAGCAATAAAAACGATTCGCTGTGTCTCGCATTTTGACCAAGCCACCAACTAGCTAAACAATGATCAGAACTGATGCAATTACACATTGACATTGGGTGAAAACACGTAACTCTTAAGGATGTGTTGCAGACTTGTTCAATAGATTCATTTTCTTTTGTTTTTGATGAAATTGTGCTTTTCATGTCGAGAAAATGCGTTTAACGCAATAAAAAGATTTAGTGCTTTACGCACATGGAATAGGTTACCAAATTTAAAAAAAATGTGAAATAATGAAGGCGGGAGTCGTTTTTATTGTTTACAAACACATTTCCTTGACCAGATTATGCTTTTTAAAAACAGTCATTTTCCCATGGCTAGGAGACACTCATTCTCTGTGAGAAAATGCATTTAAAAGGAGGAATTTCATCAGAAACACTAAAAATACATATTGTACGTGCCTGAAGACACACAGAACCTTGAAATAAAAGGTTTCGCACCAAAAAACACATGGCTGAAAGCCCTATTTTAAGGCTCTGAGTGTTTGCAGACATGTACAACAGGTATGTTTACATTATAACGTTTTTAATGAAATCATGTTTCTCTCGACGAGAAAATGCGTTTAAAGCAATAAAAACGATTCACTCTGTCTGGCATTGGACCAAGCTACCAACAACCTAAACAATGATCAGAACTGGTGCAATTACACTTTGACATTGTGTGAAAACACGTAACTCTTAAGGATATATTAGAGACTTGTTGAATAGATTCATTATCTTTTGTTTTTGATGAAATTGTGCTTTTCATGTCGAGAAAATGCGTTTAACGCAATAAAAAGATTTAGTGCTTTACGCACATGGACTAGGTTACCAAATTTAAAAAATGTGAAATAATAAAGCCGGGAGTCGTTTTTATTGTTTACAAACACATTTCCTTGACCAGAATATGCTTTTTCTTAAAAGCCATTTTCCCATGGCTAGGAGACACTCATTCTCTGTGAGAAAATGCATTTAAAAGGAGGAATTTCATCAGAAACACTAAAAATACATATTGTACGTGCCTGAAGACGCACAGAACCTTGAAATAAAAGGTTTCGCACCAAAAAACACATGGGTGAAAGCCCTATTTTAAGGCTCTGAGTGTTTGCAGACATGTACAACAGGTATGTTTACATTATAACGTTTTTAATGAAATCATGTTTATCTCGACGAGAAAATGCGTTTAAAGCAATAAAAAGGATTCGCTCTGTCTGGCATTGGACCAAGCTACCAACACCCTAAACAAGGATGAGAACTGGTGAAATTACACTTTGACATTGGGAGAAAACACATAACTCTTAAGGATGTGTTGCAGACTTGTTCAATAGATTCATTATCTTTTGTTTTGGATGAAATTGTGCTCTTCTTGTCGAGAAAATGCGTTTAACGCAATAAAAAGACTTAGTGCTTTACGCACATGGACTAGGTTACCAAATTTAAAAAATGTGAAATAATGAAGCCGGGAGTCGTTTTTATTGTTTACAAACACATTTCCTTGACCAGATTATGACTTTTTAAAAACAGTCATTTTCCCATGGCAAGGAGACACTCATTTTCTGTGAGAAAATCATTTAAAAGGAGGAATTTCATCAACGCTAAAAATACATAATGTACGTGTCTGAAAACGCACAGAACATGAAATAGTAGCTTTCTTACCAAGAAACACATGGTTGAAAAACCTATTTTAACGATCTGAGTGTTTGCAGACATGTACAACAGTTATTCTTAAACTATAACGTTTTCAATGAAATCATGTTTCTCAATGAGGAGATAAACCGTTTATAGCAATAAAAACGATTCACTGTGTCTGGCATTTTGACCAAGCCACCAACTAGCTAAACAATGATCAGAACTGGTGCAATTACACATTGACATTGGGTGAAAACACGTAACTCTTAAGGATGTGTTGCAGACGTGTTCAATAGATTCATTTTCTTTTGTTTTTGATGAAATTGTGCTCTTCTTGTCGAGAAAATGCGTTTAACGCAATAAAAAGATTTAGTGCTTTACGCACATGGTCTAGGTTACCAAATTTAAAAAAATGTGAAATAATAAAGCCGGGAGTCGTTTTTATTGTTTACAAACACATTTCCTTGACCAGAATATGCTTTTTCTTAAAAGCCATTTTCCCATGGCTAGGAGACACTCATTTTCTGTGAGAAAATGCATTTAAAAGGAGGAATTTCATCAGAAAAACTAAAAATACATATTGTACGTGTCTGAAAACGCACAGAACATGAAATAGTAGCTTTCTTACCGAGTTACACATGGTTGAAAAACCTATTTTAACGATCTGAGTGTTTGCAGACATGTACAAGTTATTCTTAAACTATAACGTTTTCAATGAAATCATGTTTCTCATGAGGAGATAAACCGTTTAAAGCAATAAAAACGATTCGCTGTGTCTCGCATTTTGACCAAGCCACCAACTAGCTAAACAATGATCAGAACTGATGCAATTACACATTGACATTGGGTGAAAACACGTAACTCTTAAGGATGTGTTGCAGACTTGTTCAATAGATTCATTTTCTTTTGTTTTTGATGAAATTGTGCTTTTCATGTCGAGAAAATGCGTTTAACGCAATAAAAAGATTTAGTGCTTTACGCACATGGAATAGGTTACCAAATTTAAAAAAAATGTGAAATAATGAAGCCGGGAGTCGTTTTTATTGTTTACAAACACATTTCCTTGACCAGATTATGCTTTTTAAAAACAGTCATTTTCCCATGGCTAGGAGACACTCATTCTCTGTGAGAAAATGCATTTAAAAGGAGGAATTTCATCAGAAACACTAAAAATACATATTGTACGTGCCTGAAGACGCACAGAACCTTGAAATAAAAGGTTTCGCACCAAAAAACACATGGCTGAAAGCCCTATTTTAAGGCTCTGAGTGTTTGCAGACATGTACAACAGGTATGTTTACATTATAACGTTTTTAATGAAATCATGTTTCTCTCGACGAGAAAATGCGTTTAAAGCAATAAAAACGATTCACTCTGTCTGGCATTGGACCAAGCTACCAACAACCTAAACAATGATCAGAACTGGTGCAATTACACTTTGACATTGTGTGAAAACACGTAACTCTTAAGGATATATTAGAGACTTGTTGAATAGATTCATTATCTTTTGTTTTTGATGAAATTGTGCTTTTCATGTCGAGAAAATGCGTTTAACGCAATAAAAAGATTTAGTGCTTTACGCACATGGACTAGGTTACCAAATTTAAAAAATGTGAAATAATAAAGCCGGGAGTCGTTTTTATTGTTTACAAACACATTTCCTTGACCAGAATATGCTTTTTCTTAAAAGCCATTTTCCCATGGCTAGGAGACACTCATTCTCTGTGAGAAAATGCATTTAAAAGGAGGAATTTCATCAGAAACACTAAAAATACATATTGTACGTGCCTGAAGACGCACAGAACCTTGAAATAAAAGGTTTCGCACCAAAAAACACATGGGTGAAAGCCCTATTTTAAGGCTCTGAGTGTTTGCAGACATGTACAACAGGTATGTTTACATTATAACGTTTTTAATGAAATCATGTTTCTCTCGACGAGAAAATGCGTTTAAAGCAATAAAAAGGATTCACTCTGTCTGGCATTGGACCAAGCTAGCAACACCCTAAACAATGATCAGAACTGGTGAAATTACACTTTGACATTGGGAGAAAACACATAATTCTTAAGGATGTGTTGCAGACTTGTTCAATAGATTCATTATCTTTTGTTTTGGATGAAATTGTGCTCTTCTTGTCGAGAAAATGCGTTTAACGCAATAAAAAGACTTAGTGCTTTACGCACATGGACTAGGTTACCAAATTTAAAAAATGTGAAATAATGAAGCCGGGAGTCGTTTTTATTGTTTACAAACACATTTCCTTGACCAGATTATGACTTTTTAAAAACAGTCATTTTCCCATGGCAAGGAGACACTCATTTTCTGTGAGAAAATCATTTAAAAGGAGGAATTTCATCAACGCTAAAAATACATAATGTACGTGTCTGAAAACGCACAGAACATGAAATAGTAGCTTTCTTACCAAGAAACACATGGTTGAAAAACCTATTTTAAGGCTCTGAGTGTTTGCAGACATGTACAAGTTATTCTTAAACTATAACGTTTTCAATGAAATCATGTTTCTCATGAGGAGATAAACCGTTTAAAGCAATAAAAACGATTCACTCTGTCTGGCATTTTGACCAAGCCACCAACTAGCTAAACAATGATCAGAACTGATGCAATTACACATTGACATTGGGTGAAAACACGTAACTCTTAAGGATGTGTTGCAGACTTGTTCAATAGATTCATTTTCTTTTGTTTTTGATGAAATTGTGCTTTTCATGTCGAGAAAATGCGTTTAACGCAATAAAAAGATTTAGTGCTTTACGCACATGGACTAGGTTACCAAATTTAAAAAATGTGAAATAATGAAGCCGGGAGTCGTTTTTATTGTTTACAAACACATTTCCTTGACCAGATTATGCCTTTTTAAAAACAGTCATTTTCCCATGGCAAGGAGACACTCGTTTTCTGTGAGAAAATCATTTAAAAGGAGGAATGCCATCAACGCTAAAAATACATAATGTACGTGTCTGAAAACGCACAGAACATGAAATAGTAGCTTTCTTACCAAGAAACACATGGTTGAAAAACCTATTTTAACCATCTGAGTGTTTGCAGACATGTACAACAGTTATTCTTAAACTATAACGTTTTCAATGAAATCATGTTTCTCATGAGGAGATAAACCGTTTAAAGCAATAAAAACGATTCACTGTGTCTGGCATTTTGACCAAGCCACCAACTAGCTAAACAATGATCAGAACTGATGCAATTACACATTGACATTGGGTGAAAACACGTAACTCTTAAGGATGTGTTGCAGACTTGTTCAATAGATTCATTTTCTTTTGTTTTTGATGAAATTGTGCTTTTCATGTCGAGAAAATGCGTTTAACGCAATAAAAAGATTTAGTGCTTTACGCACATGGACTAGGTTACCAAATTTAAAAAATGTGAAATAATGAAGCCGGGAGTCGTTTTTATTGTTTACAAACACATTTCCTTGACCAGATTATGCCTTTTTAAAAACAGTCATTTTCCCATGGCAAGGAGACACTCGTTTTCTGTGAGAAAATCATTTAAAAGGAGGAATGCCATCAACGCTAAAAATACATAATGTACGTGTCTGAAAACGCACAGAACATGAAATAGTAGCTTTCTTACCAAGAAACACATGGTTGAAAAACCTATTTTAACCATCTGAGTGTTTGCAGACATGTACAACAGTTATTCTTAAACTATAACGTTTTCAATGAAATCATGTTTCTCATGAGGAGATAAACCGTTTAAAGCAATAAAAACGATTTTCACTGTGTCTGGCATTTTTTCCAAGCCACCAACTAGCTAAACAATGATCAGAACTGGTGCAATTACACATTGACATTGGGTGAAAACACGTAACTCTTAAGGATGTGTTGCAGACTTGTTCAATAGATTCATTTTCTTTTGTTTTTGATGAAATTGTGCTTTTCATGTCGAGAAAATGCGTTTAACGCAATAAAAAGATTTAGTGCTTTACGCACATGGTCTAGGTTACCAAATTTAAAAAATGTGAAATAATGAAGCCGGGAGTCGTTTTTATTGTTTACAAACACATTTCCTTGACCAGAAATATGCTTTTTCTTAAAAGCCATTTTCCCATGGCTAGGAGACACTCATTTTCTGTGAGAAAATGCATTTAAAAGGAGGATTTTCATCAGAAAAACTAAAAATACATATTGTGCGTGCCTGAAGACGCACAGAACCTTGAAATAAAAGGTTTCGCACCAAAAAACACATGGGTGAAAGCCCTATTTTAAGGCTCTGAGTGTTTGCAGATATGTACAACAGGTATGTTTAAATTATTACGTTTTTAATGAAATCATGTTTCTCTCGACGAGAAAATGCGTTTAAAGCAAAAAAAAAGGATTCACTCTGTCTGGCATTGGACCAAGCTACCAACAACCTAAACAATGATCAGAACTGGTGAAATTACACTTTGACATTGGGAGAAAACACGTAACTCTTAAGGATATGTTGCAGACTTGTTCAACAGATTCATTATCTTTTGTTTTGGATGAAATTGTGCTCTTCTTGTCGAGAAAATGCGTTTAACGCAATAAAAAGATTTAGTGCTTTACGCACATGGACTAGTTTACCAAATTTAAAAAATGTGAAATAATAAAGCCGGGAGTCGTTTTTATTGTTTACAAACACATTTCCTTGACCAGAATTTGCTTTTTCTTAAAAGCCATTTTCCCATGGCTAGGAGACACTCATTCTCTGTGAGAAAATGCATTTAAAAGGAGGAATTTCATCAGAAACACTAAAAATACATATTGTACGTGCCTGAAGACGCACAGAACCTTGAAATAAAAGGTTTCGCACCAAAAAACACATGGGTGAAAGCCCTATTTTAAGGCTCTGAGTGTTTGCAGACATGTACAACAGGTATGTTTACATTATAACGTTTTTAATGAAATCATGTTTCTCTCGACGAGAAAATGCGTTTAAAGCAATAAAAAGGATTCGCTCTGTCTGGCATTGGACCAAGCTACCAACACCCTAAACAAGGATCAGAACTGGTGAAATTACACTTTGACATTGGGAGAAAACACATAACTCTTAAGGATGTGTTGCAGACTTGTTCAATAGATTCATTATCTTTTGTTTTGGATGAAATTGTGCTCTTCTTGTCGAGAAAATGCGTTTAACGCAATAAAAAGACTTAGTGCTTTACGCACATGGACTAGGTTACCAAATTTAAAAAATGTGAAATAATGAAGCCGGGAGTCGTTTTTATTGTTTACAAACACATTTCCTTGACCAGATTATGACTTTTTAAAAACAGTCATTTTCCCATGGCAAGGAGACACTCATTTTCTGTGAGAAAATCATTTAAAAGGAGGAATTTCATCAACGCTAAAAATACATAATGTACGTGTCTGAAAACGCACAGAACATGAAATAGTAGCTTTCTTACCAAGAAACACATGGTTGAAAAACCTATTTTAACGATCTGAGTGTTTGCAGACATGTACAACAGTTATTCTTAAACTATAACGTTTTCAATGAAATCATGTTTCTCAATGAGGAGATAAACCGTTTAAAGCAATAAAAACGATTCACTGTGTCTGGCATTTTGACCAAGCCACCAACTAGCTAAACAATGATCAGAACTGGTGCAATTACACATTGACATTGGGTGAAAACACGTAACTCTTAAGGATGTGTTGCAGACGTGTTCAATAGATTCATTTTCTTTTGTTTTTGATGAAATTGTGCTCTTCTTGTCGAGAAAATGCGTTTAACGCAATAAAAAGATTTAGTGCTTTACGCACATGGTCTAGGTTACCAAATTTAAAAAAATGTGAAATAATAAAGCCGGGAGTCGTTTTTATTGTTTACAAACACATTTCCTTGACCAGAATATGCTTTTTCTTAAAAGCCATTTTCCCATGGCTAGGAGACACTCATTTTCTGTGAGAAAATGCATTTAAAAGGAGGAATTTCATCAGAAAAACTAAAAATACATATTGTACGTGTCTGAAAACGCACAGAACATGAAATAGTAGCTTTCTTACCGAGTTACACATGGTTGAAAAACCTATTTTAACGATCTGAGTGTTTGCAGACATGTACAAGTTATTCTTAAACTATAACGTTTTCAATGAAATCATGTTTCTCATGAGGAGATAAACCGTTTAAAGCAATAAAAACGATTCGCTGTGTCTCGCATTTTGACCAAGCCACCAACTAGCTAAACAATGATCAGAACTGATGCAATTACACATTGACATTGGGTGAAAACACGTAACTCTTAAGGATGTGTTGCAGACTTGTTCAATAGATTCATTTTCTTTTGTTTTTGATGAAATTGTGCTTTTCATGTCGAGAAAATGCGTTTAACGCAATAAAAAGATTTAGTGCTTTACGCACATGGAATAGGTTACCAAATTTAAAAAAAATGTGAAATAATGAAGGCGGGAGTCGTTTTTATTGTTTACAAACACATTTCCTTGACCAGATTATGCTTTTTAAAAACAGTCATTTTCCCATGGCTAGGAGACACTCATTCTCTGTGAGAAAATGCATTTAAAAGGAGGAATTTCATCAGAAACACTAAAAATACATATTGTACGTGCCTGAAGACGCACAGAACCTTGAAATAAAAGGTTTCGCACCAAAAAACACATGGCTGAAAGCCCTATTTTAAGGCTCTGAGTGTTTGCAGACATGTACAACAGGTATGTTTACATTATAACGTTTTTAATGAAATCATGTTTCTCTCGACGAGAAAATGCGTTTAAAGCAATAAAAACATTCACTCTGTCTGGCATTGGACCAAGCTACCAACAACCTAAACAATGATCAGAACTGGTGCAATTACACTTTGACATTGTGTGAAAACACGTAACTCTTAAGGATATATTAGAGACTTGTTGAATAGATTCATTATCTTTTGTTTTTGATGAAATTGTGCTTTTCATGTCGAGAAAATGCGTTTAACGCAATAAAAAGATTTAGTGCTTTACGCACATGGACTAGGTTACCAAATTTAAAAAATGTGAAATAATAAAGCCGGGAATCGTTTTTATTGTTTACAAACACATTTCCTTGACCAGATTATGACTTTTTAAAAACAGTCATTTTCCCATGGCAAGGAGACACTCATTTTCTGTGAGAAAATCATTTAAAAGGAGGAATGCCATCAACGCTAAAAATACATAATGTACGTGTCTGAAAACACACAGAACATGAAATAGTAGCTTTCTTACCAAGAAACACATGGTTGAAAAACCTATTTTAACCATCTGAGTGTTTGCAGACATGTACAACAGTTATTCTTAAACTATAACGTTTTCAATGAAATCATGTTTCTCATGAGGAGATATACCGTTTAAAGCAATAAAAACGATTTTCACTGTGTCTGGCATTTTTTCCAAGCCACCAACTAGCTAAACAATGATCAGAACTGGTGCAATTACACATTGACATTGGGTGAAAACACGTAACTCTTAAGGATGTGTTGCAGACTTGTTCAATAGATTCATTTTCTTTTGTTTTTGATGAAATTGTGCTTTTCATGTCGAGAAAATGCGTTTAACGCAATAAAAAGATTTAGTGCTTTACGCACATGGTCTAGGTTACCAAATTTAAAAAATGTGAAATAATGAAGCCGGGAGTCGTTTTTATTGTTTACAAACACATTTCCTTGACCAGAATATGCTTTTTCTTAAAAGCCATTTTCCCATGGCTAGGAGACACTCATTTTCTGTGAGAAAATGCATTTAAAAGGAGGATTTTCATCAGAAAAACTAAAAATACATATTGTGCGTGCCTGAAGACGCACAGAACCTTGAAATAAAAGGTTTCGCACCAAAAAACACATGGGTGAAAGCCCTATTTTAAGGCTCTGAGTGTTTGCAGATATGTACAACAGGTATGTTTAAATTATTACGTTTTTAATGAAATCATGTTTCTCTCGACGAGAAAATGCGTTTAAAGCAAAAAAAAAGGATTCACTCTGTCTGGCATTGGACCAAGCTACCAACAACCTAAACAATGATCAGAACTGGTGAAATTACACTTTGACATTGGGAAAAAACACGTAACTCTTAAGGATATGTTGCAGACTTGTTCAACAGATTCATTATCTTTTGTTTTGGATGAAATTGTGCTCTTCTTGTCGAGAAAATGCGTTTAACGCAATAAAAAGATTTAGTGCTTTACGCACATGGACTAGTTTACCAAATTTAAAAAATGTGAAATAATAAAGCCGGGAGTCGTTTTTATTGTTTACAAACACATTTCCTTGACCAGAATTTGCTTTTTCTTAAAAGCCATTTTCCCATGGCTAGGAGACACTCATTCTCTGTGAGAAAATGCATTTAAAAGGAGGAATTTCATCAGAAACACTAAAAATACATATTGTACGTGCCTGAAGACGCACAGAACCTTGAAATAAAAGGTTTCGCACCAAAAAACACATGGGTGAAAGCCCTATTTTAAGGCTCTGAGTGTTTGCAGATATGTACAACAGGTATGTTTACATTATAACGTTTTTAATGAAATCATGTTTCTCTCGACGAGAAAATGCGTTTAAAGCAAAAAAAAGGATTCACTCTGTCTGGCATTGGACCAAGCTACCAACACCCTAAACAATGATCAGAACTGGTGAAATTACACTTTGACATTGGGAGAAAACACATAACTCTTAAGGATGTGTTGCAGACTTGTTCAATAGATTCATTATCTTTTGTTTTGGAGGAAATTGTGCTCTTCTTGTCGAAAAAATGCGTTTAACGCAATAAAAAGATTTAGTGCTTTACGCACATGGACTAGGTTACCAAATTTAAAAAATGTGAAATAATGAAGCCGGGAGTCGTTTTTATTGTTTACAAACACATTTCCTTGACCAGAATATGCTTTTTCTTAAAAGCCATTTTCCCATGGCAAGGAGACACTCATTTTCTGTGAGAAAATGCTTTTAAAAGGAGGAATTTCATCAGAAACACTAAAAACACATATTGTACGTGCCTGAAGACGCACAGAACCTTTAAATAAAAGGTTTCGCACCAAAAAACACATGGCTGAAAGCCCTATTTTAAGGCTCTGAGTGTTTGCAGACATGTACAACAGGTATGTTTACATTATAACGTTTTTAATGAAATCATGTTTCTCTCGACGAGAAAATGCGTTTAAAGCAAAAAAAAGGATTCACTCTGTCTGGCATTGGACCAAGCTACCAACACCTTAAACAATGATCAGAACTGGTGAAATTACACTTTGACATTGGGAGAAAACACATAACTCTTAAGGATGTGTTGCAGACTTGTTCAATAGATTCATTATCTTTTGTTTTGGATGAAATTGTGCTCTTCTTGTCGAGAAAATGCGTTTAACGCAATAAAAAGACTTAGTGCTTTACGCACATGGACTAGGTTACCAAATTTAAAAAATGTGAAATAATAAAGCCTGGAGTCGTTTTTATTGTTTACAAACACATTTCCTTGACCAGATTATGACTTTTTAAAAACAGTCATTTTCCCATGGCAAGGAGACACTCATTTTCTGTGAGAAAATCATTTAAAAGGAGGAATTTCATCAACGCTAAAAATACATAATGTACGTGTCTGAAAACGCACAGAACATGAAATAGTAGCTTTCTTACCAAGAAACCCATGGTTGAAAAACCTATTTTAACGATCTGAGTGTTTGCAGACATGTAGAACAGTTATTCTTAAACTATAACGTTTTCAATGAAATCATGTTTCTCATGAGGAGATAAACCGTTTAAACCAATAAAAACGATTCACTGTGTCTGGCATTTTGACCAAGCCACCAACTAGCTAAACAATGATCAGAACTGGTGCAATTACACATTGACATTGGGTGAAAACACATAACTCTTAAGGATGTGTTGCAGACTTGTTGAATAGATTCATTTTCTTTTGTTTTTGATGAAATTGTGCTTTTCATGTCGAGAAAATGCGTTTAACGCAATAAAAAGATTTAGTGCTTTACGCACATGGACTAGGTTACCAAATTTAAAAAATGTGAAATAATGAAGCCGGGAGTCGTTTTTATTGTTTACAAACACATTTCCTTGACCAGATTATGCCTTTTTAAAAACAGTCATTTTCCCATGGCAAGGAGACACTCATTTTCTGTGAGAAAATCATTTAAAAGGAGGAATGCCATCAACGCTAAAAATACATAATGTACGTGTCTGAAAACGCACAGAACATGAAATAGTAGCTTTCTTACCAAGAAACACATGGTTGAAAACCTATTTTAACGATCTGAGTGTTTGCAGACATGTACAACAGTTATTCTTAAACTATAACGTTTTCAATGAAATCATGTTTCTCATGAGGAGATAAACCGTTTAAAGCAATAAAAACGATTTTCACTGTGTCTGGCATTTTGACCAAGCCACCAACTAGCTAAACAATGATCAGAACTGGTGCAATTACACATTGACATTGGGTGAAAACACGTAACTCTTAAGGATGTGTTGCAGACTTGTTCAATAGATTCATTTTCTTTTGTTGTTGATGAAATTGTGCTTTTCATGTCGAGAAAATGCGTTTAACGCAATAAAAAGATTTAGTGCTTTACGCACATGGAATAGGTTACCAAATTTAAAAAAATGTGAAATAATGAAGGCGGGAGTCGTTTTTATTGTTTACAAACACATTTCCTTGACCAGAATATGCTTTTTCTTAAAAGCCATTTTCCCATGGCTAGGAGACACTCATTTTCTGTGAGAAAATGCATTTAAAAGGAGGAATTTCATCAGAAAAACTAAAAATACATATTGTGCGTGCCTGAAGACGCACAGAACCTTGAAATAAAAGGTTTCGCACCAAAAAACACATGGGTGAAAGCCCTATTTTAAGGCTCTGAGTGTTTGCAGACATGTACAACAGGTATGTTTACATTATAACGTTTTAAATGAAATCATGTTTCTCTCGACGAGAAAATGCGTTTAAAGCAATAAAAAGGATTCACTCTGTCTGGCATTGGACCAAGCTACCAACACCCTAAACAATGATCAGAACTGGTGAAATTACACTTTGACATTGGGAGAAAACACGTAACTCTTAAGGATGTGTTGCAGACTTGTTCAATAGATTCATTATCTTTTGTTTTGGATGAAATTGTGCTCTTCTTGTCGAGAAAATGCGTTTAACGCAATAAAAAGATTTAGTGCTTTACGCACATGGACTAGGTTACCAAATTTAAAAAATGTGAAATAATGAAGCCGGGAGTCGTTTTTATTGTTTACAAACACATTTCCTTGACCAGATTATGCCTTTTTAAAAACAGTCATTTTCCCATGGCAAGGAGACACTCATTTTCTGTGAGAAAATCATTTAAAAGGAGGAATTTCATCAACGCTAAAAATACATAATGTACGTGTCTGAAAACGCACAGAACATGAAATAGTAGCTTTCTTACCAAGAAACCCATGGTTGAAAAACCTATTTTAACGATCTGAGTGTTTGCAGACATGTAGAACAGTTATTCTTAAACTATAACGTTTTCAATGAAATCATGTTTCTCATGAGGAGATAAACCGTTTAAACCAATAAAAACGATTCACTGTGTCTGGCATTTTGACCAAGCCACCAACTAGCTAAACAATGATCAGAACTGGTGCAATTACACATTGACATTGGGTGAAAACACATAACTCTTAAGGATGTGTTGCAGACTTGTTGAATAGATTCATTTTCTTTTGTTTTTGATGAAATTGTGCTTTTCATGTCGAGAAAATGCGTTTAACGCAATAAAAAGATTTAGTGCTTTACGCACATGGACTAGGTTACCAAATTTAAAAAATGTGAAATAATGAAGCCGGGAGTCGTTTTTATTGTTTACAAACACATTTCCTTGACCAGATTATGCCTTTTTAAAAACAGTCATTTTCCCATGGCAAGGAGACACTCATTTTCTGTGAGAAAATCATTTAAAAGGAGGAATGCCATCAACGCTAAAAATACATAATGTACGTGTCTGAAAACGCACAGAACATGAAATAGTAGCTTTCTTACCAAGAAACACATGGTTGAAAACCTATTTTAACGATCTGAGTGTTTGCAGACATGTACAACAGTTATTCTTAAACTATAACGTTTTCAATGAAATCATGTTTCTCATGAGGAGATAAACCGTTTAAAGCAATAAAAACGATTTTCACTGTGTCTGGCATTTTGACCAAGCCACCAACTAGCTAAACAATGATCAGAACTGGTGCAATTACACTTTGACATTGTGTGAAAACACGTAACTCTTAAGGATATATTAGAGACTTGTTGAATAGATTCATTATCTTTTGTTTTTGATGAAATTGTGCTTTTCATGTCGAGAAAATGCGTTTAACGCAATAAAAAGATTTAGTGCTTTACGCACATGGACTAGGTTACCAAATTTAAAAAATGTGAAATAATAAAGCCGGGAGTCGTTTTTATTGTTTACAAACACATTTCCTTGACCAGAATATGCTTTTTCTTAAAAGCCATTTTCCCATGGCTAGGAGACACTCATTCTCTGTGAGAAAATGCATTTAAAAGGAGGAATTTCATCAGAAACACTAAAAATACATATTGTACGTGCCTGAAGACGCACAGAACCTTGAAATAAAAGGTTTCGCACCAAAAAACACATGGGTGAAAGCCCTATTTTAAGGCTCTGAGTGTTTGCAGACATGTACAACAGGTATGTTTACATTATAACGTTTTTAATGAAATCATGTTTCTCTCGACGAGAAAATGCGTTTAAAGCAATAAAAAGGATTCACTCTGTCTGGCATTGGACCAAGCTAGCAACACCCTAAACAATGATCAGAACTGGTGAAATTACACTTTGACATTGGGAGAAAACACATAACTCTTAAGGATGTGTTGCAGACTTGTTCAATAGATTCATTATCTTTTGTTTTGGATGAAATTGTGCTCTTCTTGTCGAGAAAATGCGTTTAACGCAATAAAAAGACTTAGTGCTTTACGCACATGGACTAGGTTACCAAATTTAAAAAATGTGAAATAATGAAGCCGGGAGTCGTTTTTATTGTTTACAAACACATTTCCTTGACCAGATTATGACTTTTTAAAAACAGTCATTTTCCCATGGCAAGGAGACACTCATTTTCTGTGAGAAAATCATTTAAAAGGAGGAATTTCATCAACGCTAAAAATACATAATGTACGTGTCTGAAAACGCACAGAACATGAAATAGTAGCTTTCTTACCAAGAAACACATGGTTGAAAAACCTATTTTAACGATCTGAGTGTTTGCAGACATGTACAAGTTATTCTTAAACTATAACGTTTTCAATGAAATCATGTTTCTCATGAGGAGATAAACCGTTTAAAGCAATAAAAACGATTCACTGTGTCTGGCATTTTGACCAAGCCACCAACTAGCTAAACAATGATCAGAACTGATGCAATTACACATTGACATTGGGTGAAAACACGTAACTCTTAAGGATGTGTTGCAGACTTGTTCAATAGATTCATTTTCTTTTGTTTTTGATGAAATTGTGCTTTTCATGTCGAGAAAATGCGTTTAACGCAATAAAAAGATTTAGTGCTTTACGCACATGGACTAGGTTACCAAATTTAAAAAATGTGAAATAATGAAGCCGGGAGTCGTTTTTATTGTTTACAAACACATTTCCTTGACCAGATTATGCCTTTTTAAAAACAGTCATTTTCCCATGGCAAGGAGACACTCATTTTCTGTGAGAAAATCATTTAAAAGGAGGAATGCCATCAACGCTAAAAATACATAATGTACGTGTCTGAAAACGCACAGAACATGAAATAGTAGCTTTCTTACCAAGAAACACATGGTTGAAAAACCTATTTTAACCATCTGAGTGTTTGCAGACATGTACAACAGTTATTCTTAAACTATAACGTTTTCAATGAAATCATGTTTCTCATGAGGAGATAAACCGTTTAAAGCAATAAAAACGATTTTCACTGTGTCTGGCATTTTTTCCAAGCCACCAACTAGCTAAACAATGATCAGAACTGGTGCAATTACACATTGACATTGGGTGAAAACACGTAACTCTTAAGGATGTGTTGCAGACTTGTTCAATAGATTCATTTTCTTTTGTTTTTGATGAAATTGTGCTTTTCATGTCGAGAAAATGCGTTTAACGCAATAAAAAGATTTAGTGCTTTACGCACATGGTCTAGGTTACCAAATTTAAAAAATGTGAAATAATGAAGCCGGGAGTCGTTTTTATTGTTTACAAACACATTTCCTTGACCAGAATATGCTTTTTCTTAAAAGCCATTTTCCCATGGCTAGGAGACACTCATTTTCTGTGAGAAAATGCATTTAAAAGGAGGATTTTCATCAGAAAAACTAAAAATACATATTGTGCGTGCCTGAAGACGCACAGAACCTTGAAATAAAAGGTTTCGCACCAAAAAACACATGGGTGAAAGCCCTATTTTAAGGCTCTGAGTGTTTGCAGATATGTACAACAGGTATGTTTAAATTATTACGTTTTTAATGAAATCATGTTTCTCTCGACGAGAAAATGCGTTTAAAGCAAAAAAAAAGGATTCACTCTGTCTGGCATTGGACCAAGCTACCAACAACCTAAACAATGATCAGAACTGGTGAAATTACACTTTGACATTGGGAGAAAACACATAACTCTTAAGGATATGTTGCAGACTTGTTCAACAGATTCATTATCTTTTGTTTTGGATGAAATTGTGCTCTTCTTGTCGAGAAAATGCGTTTAACGCAATAAAAAGATTTAGTGCTTTACGCACATGGACTAGTTTACCAAATTTAAAAAATGTGAAATAATAAAGCCGGGAGTCGTTTTTATTGTTTACAAACACATTTCCTTGACCAGAATTTGCTTTTTCTTAAAAGCCATTTTCCCATGGCTAGGAGACACTCATTCTCTGTGAGAAAATGCATTTAAAAGGAGGAATTTCATCAGAAACACTAAAAATACATATTGTACGTGCCTGAAGACGCACAGAACCTTGAAATAAAAGGTTTCGCACCAAAAAACACATGGGTGAAAGCCCTATTTTAAGGCTCTGAGTGTTTGCAGATATGTACAACAGGTATGTTTACATTATAACGTTTTTAATGAAATCATGTTTCTCTCGACGAGAAAATGCGTTTAAAGCAAAAAAAAGGATTCACTCTGTCTGGCATTGGACCAAGCTACCAACACCCTAAACAATGATCAGAACTGGTGAAATTACACTTTGACATTGGGAGAAAACACATAACTCTTAAGGATGTGTTGCAGACTTGTTCAATAGATTCATTATCTTTTGTTTTGGATGAAATTGTGCTCTTCTTGTCGAAAAAATGCGTTTAACGCAATAAAAAGATTTAGTGCTTTACGCACATGGACTAGGTTACCAAATTTAAAAAATGTGAAATAATGAAGCCGGGAGTCGTTTTTATTGTTTACAAACACATTTCCTTGACCAGAATTTGCTTTTTCTTAAAGGCCATTTTCCCATGGCAAGGAGACACTCATTTTCTGTGAGAAAATGCTTTTAAAAGGAGGAATTTCATCAGAAACACTAAAAACACATATTGTACGTGCCTGAAGACGCACAGAACCTTTAAATAAAAGGTTTCGCACCAAAAAACACATGGCTGAAAGCCCTATTTTAAGGCTCTGAGTGTTTGCAGACATGTACAACAGGTATGTTTACATTATAACGTTTTTAATGAAATCATGTTTCTCTCGACGAGAAAATGCGTTTAAAGCAAAAAAAAGGATTCACTCTGTCTGGCATTGGACCAAGCTACCAACACCTTAAACAATGATCAGAACTGGTGAAATTACACTTTGACATTGGGAGAAAACACATAACTCTTAAGGATGTGTTGCAGACTTGTTCAATAGATTCATTATCTTTTGTTTTGGATGAAATTGTGCTCTTCTTGTCGAGAAAATGCGTTTAACGCAATAAAAAGACTTAGTGCTTTACGCACATGGACTAGGTTACCAAATTTAAAAAATGTGAAATAATAAAGCCTGGAGTCGTTTTTATTGTTTACAAACACATTTCCTTGACCAGATTATGACTTTTTAAAAACAGTCATTTTCCCATGGCAAGGAGACACTCATTTTCTGTGAGAAAATCATTTAAAAGGAGGAATTTCATCAACGCTAAAAATACATAATGTACGTGTCTGAAAACGCACAGAACATGAAATAGTAGCTTTCTTACCAAGAAACCCATGGTTGAAAAACCTATTTTAACGATCTGAGTGTTTGCAGACATGTAGAACAGTTATTCTTAAACTATAACGTTTTCAATGAAATCATGTTTCTCATGAGGAGATAAACCGTTTAAACCAATAAAAACGATTCACTGTGTCTGGCATTTTGACCAAGCCACCAACTAGCTAAACAATGATCAGAACTGGTGCAATTACACATTGACATTGGGTGAAAACACATAACTCTTAAGGATGTGTTGCAGACTTGTTGAATAGATTCATTTTCTTTTGTTTTTGATGAAATTGTGCTTTTCATGTCGAGAAAATGCGTTTAACGCAATAAAAAGATTTAGTGCTTTACGCACATGGACTAGGTTACCAAATTTAAAAAATGTGAAATAATGAAGCCGGGAGTCGTTTTTATTGTTTACAAACACATTTCCTTGACCAGATTATGCCTTTTTAAAAACAGTCATTTTCCCATGGCAAGGAGACACTCATTTTCTGTGAGAAAATCATTTAAAAGGAGGAATGCCATCAACGCTAAAAATACATAATGTACGTGTCTGAAAACGCACAGAACATGAAATAGTAGCTTTCTTACCAAGAAACACATGGTTGAAAACCTATTTTAACGATCTGAGTGTTTGCAGACATGTACAACAGTTATTCTTAAACTATAACGTTTTCAATGAAATCATGTTTCTCATGAGGAGATAAACCGTTTAAAGCAATAAAAACGATTTTCACTGTGTCTGGCATTTTGACCAAGCCACCAACTAGCTAAACAATGATCAGAACTGGTGCAATTACACATTGACATTGGGTGAAAACACGTAACTCTTAAGGATGTGTTGCAGACTTGTTCAATAGATTCATTTTCTTTTGTTTTTGATGAAATTGTGCTTTTCATGTCGAGAAAATGCGTTTAACGCAATAAAAAGATTTAGTGCTTTACGCACATGGAATAGGTTACCAAATTTAAAAAAATGTGAAATAATGAAGGCGGGAGTCGTTTTTATTGTTTACAAACACATTTCCTTGACCAGAATATGCTTTTTCTTAAAAGCCATTTTCCCATGGCTAGGAGACACTCATTTTCTGTGAGAAAATGCATTTAAAAGGAGGAATTTCATCAGAAAAACTAAAAATACATATTGTGCGTGCCTGAAGACGCACAGAACCTTGAAAGAAAAGGTTTCGCACCAAAAAACACATGGGTGAAAGCCCTATTTTAAGGCTCTGAGTGTTTGCAGATATGTACAACAGGTATGTTTAAATTATTACGTTTTTAATGAAATCATGTTTCTCTCGACGAGAAAATGCGTTTAAAGCAAAAAAAAAGGATTCACTCTGTCTGGCATTGGACCAAGCTACCAACAACCTAAACAATGATCAGAACTGGTGAAATTACACTTTGACATTGGGAGAAAACACATAACTCTTAAGGATGTGTTGCAGACTTGTTCAACAGATTCATTATCTTTTGTTTTGGATGAAATTGTGCTCTTCTTGTCGAGAAAATGCGTTTAACTCAATAAAAAGATTTAGTGCTTTACGCACATGGACTAGTTTACCAAATTTAAAAAATGTGAAATAATAAAGCCGGGAGTCGTTTTTATTGTTTACAAACACATTTCCTTGACCAGAATTTGCTTTTTCTTAAAAGCCATTTTCCCATGGCTAGGAGACACTCATTTTCTGTGAGAAAATGCATTTAAAAGGAGGAATTTCATCAGAAACACTAAAAATACATATTGTACGTGCCTGAAGACGCACAGAACCTTGAAATAAAAGGTTTCGCACCAAAAAACACATGGGTGAAAGCCCTATTTTAAGGCTCTGAGTGTTTGCAGACATGTACAACAGGTATGTTTACATTATAACGTTTTAAATGAAATCATGTTTCTCTCGACGAGAAAATGCGTTTAAAGCAATAAAAAGGATTCACTCTGTCTGGCATTGGACCAAGCTACCAACACCCTAAACAATGATCAGAACTGGTGAAATTACACTTTGACATTGGGAGAAAACACGTAACTCTTAAGGATGTGTTGCAGACTTGTTCAATAGATTCATTATCTTTTGTTTTGGATGAAATTGTGCTCTTCTTGTCGAGAAAATGCGTTTAACGCAATAAAAAGATTTAGTGCTTTACGCACATGGACTAGGTTACCAAATTTAAAAAATGTGAAATAATGAAGCCGGGAGTCGTTTTTATTGTTTACAAACACATTTCCTTGACCAGATTATGCCTTTTTAAAAACAGTCATTTTCCCATGGCAAGGAGACACTCATTTTCTGTGAGAAAATCATTTAAAAGGAGGAATGCCATCAACGCTAAAAATACATAATGTACGTGTCTGAAAACGCACAGAACATGAAATAGTAGCTTTCTTACCAAGAAACACATGGTTGAAAAACCTATTTTAACCATCTGAGTGTTTGCAGACATGTACAACAGTTATTCTTAAACTATAACGTTTTCAATGAAATCATGTTTCTCATGAGGAGATAAACCGTTTAAAGCAATAAAAACGATTTTCACTGTGTCTGGCATTTTTTCCAAGCCACCAACTAGCTAAACAATGATCAGAACTGGTGCAATTACACATTGACATTGGGTGAAAACACGTAACTCTTAAGGATGTGTTGCAGACTTGTTCAATAGATTCATTTTCTTTTGTTTTTGATGAAATTGTGCTTTTCATGTCGAGAAAATGCGTTTAACGCAATAAAAAGATTTAGTGCTTTACGCACATGGTCTAGGTTACCAAATTTAAAAAATGTGAAATAATGAAGCCGGGAGTCGTTTTTATTGTTTACAAACACATTTCCTTGACCAGAATATGCTTTTTCTTAAAAGCCATTTTCCCATGGCTAGGAGACACTCATTTTCTGTGAGAAAATGCATTTAAAAGGAGGATTTTCATCAGAAAAACTAAAAATACATATTGTGCGTGCCTGAAGACGCACAGAACCTTGAAATAAAAGGTTTCGCACCAAAAAACACATGGGTGAAAGCCCTATTTTAAGGCTCTGAGTGTTTGCAGATATGTACAACAGGTATGTTTAAATTATTACGTTTTTAATGAAATCATGTTTCTCTCGACGAGAAAATGCGTTTAAAGCAAAAAAAAAGGATTCACTCTGTCTGGCATTGGACCAAGCTACCAACAACCTAAACAATGATCAGAACTGGTGAAATTACACTTTGACATTGGGAGAAAACACATAACTCTTAAGGATATGTTGCAGACTTGTTCAACAGATTCATTATCTTTTGTTTTGGATGAAATTGTGCTCTTCTTGTCGAGAAAATGCGTTTAACGCAATAAAAAGATTTAGTGCTTTACGCACATGGACTAGTTTACCAAATTTAAAAAATGTGAAATAATAAAGCCGGGAGTCGTTTTTATTGTTTACAAACACATTTCCTTGACCAGAATTTGCTTTTTCTTAAAAGCCATTTTCCCATGGCTAGGAGACACTCATTCTCTGTGAGAAAATGCATTTAAAAGGAGGAATTTCATCAGAAACACTAAAAATACATATTGTACGTGCCTGAAGACGCACAGAACCTTGAAATAAAAGGTTTCGCACCAAAAAACACATGGGTGAAAGCCCTATTTTAAGGCTCTGAGTGTTTGCAGATATGTACAACAGGTATGTTTACATTATAACGTTTTTAATGAAATCATGTTTCTCTCGACGAGAAAATGCGTTTAAAGCAAAAAAAAGGATTCACTCTGTCTGGCATTGGACCAAGCTACCAACACCCTAAACAATGATCAGAACTGGTGAAATTACACTTTGACATTGGGAGAAAACACATAACTCTTAAGGATGTGTTGCAGACTTGTTCAATAGATTCATTATCTTTTGTTTTGGATGAAATTGTGCTCTTCTTGTCGAAAAAATGCGTTTAACGCAATAAAAAGATTTAGTGCTTTACGCACATGGACTAGGTTACCAAATTTAAAAAATGTGAAATAATGAAGCCGGGAGTCGTTTTTATTGTTTACAAACACATTTCCTTGACCAGATTATGACTTTTTAAAAACAGTCATTTTCCCATGGCAAGGAGACACTCATTTTCTGTGAGAAAATCATTTAAAAGGAGGAATTTCATCAACGCTAAAAATACATAATGTACGTGTCTGAAAACGCACAGAACATGAAATAGTAGCTTGCTTACCAAGAAACACATGGTTGAAAAACCTATTTTAACGATCTGAGTGTTTGCAGACATGTACAACAGTTATTCTTAAACTATAACGTTTTCAATGAAATCATGTTTCTCATGAGGAGATAAACCGTTTAAAGCAATAAAAACGATTCACTGTGTCTGGCATTTTGACCAAGCCACCAACTAGCTAAACAATGATCAGAACTGGTGCAATTACACATTGACATTGGGTGAAAACACGTAACTCTTAAGGATGTGTTGCAGACTTGTTGAATAGATTCATTTTCTTTTGTTTTTGATGAAATTGTGCTTTTCATGTCGAGAAAATGCGTTTAACGCAATAAAAAGATTTAGTGCTTTACGCACATGGACTAGGTTACCAAATTTAAAAAAATGTGAAATAATGAAGCCGGGTGTCGTTTTTATTGTTTACAAACACATTTCCTTGACCAGAATATGCTTTTTCTTAAAAGCCATTTTCCCATGGCTAGGAGACACTCATTTTCTGTGAGAAAATGCATTTAAAAGGAGGAATTTCATCAGAAAAACTAAAAATACATATTGTGCGTGCCTGAAGACGCACAGAACCTTGAAATAAAAGGTTTCGCACCAAAAAACACATGGGTGAAAGCCCTATTTTAAGGCTCTGAGTGTTTGCAGATATGTACAACAGGTATGTTTAAATTATTACGTTTTTAATGAAATCATGTTTCTCTCGACGAGAAAATGCGTTTAAAGCAAAAAAAAAGGATTCACTCTGTCTGGCTTTGGACCAAGCTACCAACAACCTAAACAATGATCAGAACTGGTGAAATTACACTTTGACATTGGGAGAAAACACATAACTCTTAAGGATGTGTTGCAGACTTGTTCAACAGATTCATTATCTTTTGTTTTGGATGAAATTGTGCTCTTCTTGTCGAGAAAATGCGTTTAACGCAATAAAAAGATTTAGTGCTTTACGCACATGGACTAGTTTACCAAATTTAAAAAATGTGAAATAATAAAGCCGGGAGTCGTTTTTATTGTTTACAAACACATTTCCTTGACCAGAATTTGCTTTTTCTTAAAAGCCATTTTCCCATGGCTAGGAGACACTCATTTTCTGTGAGAAAATGCATTTAAAAGGAGGAATTTCATCAGAAACACTAAAAATACATATTGTACGTGCCTGAAGACGCACAGAACCTTGAAATAAAAGGTTTCGCACCAAAAAACACATGGGTGAAAGCCCTATTTTAAGGCTCTGAGTGTTTGCAGACATGTACAACAGGTATGTTTACATTATAACGTTTTAAATGAAATCATGTTTCTCTCGACGAGAAAATGCGTTTAAAGCAATAAAAAGGATTCACTCTGTCTGGCATTGGACCAAGCTACCAACACCCTAAACAATGATCAGAACTGGTGAAATTACACTTTGACATTGGGAGAAAACACGTAACTCTTAAGGATGTGTTGCAGACTTGTTCAATAGATTCATTATCTTTTGTTTTGGATGAAATTGTGCTCTTCTTGTCGAGAAAATGCGTTTAACGCAATAAAAAGATTTAGTGCTTTACGCACATGGACTAGGTTACCAAATTTAAAAAATGTGAAATAATGAAGCCGGGAGTCGTTTTTATTGTTTACAAACACATTTCCTTGACCAGATTATGCCTTTTTAAAAACAGTCATTTTCCCATGGCAAGGAGACACTCATTTTCTGTGAGAAAATCATTTAAAAGGAGGAATGCCATCAACGCTAAAAATACATAATGTACGTGTCTGAAAACGCACAGAACATGAAATAGTAGCTTTCTTACCAAGAAACACATGGTTGAAAAACCTATTTTAACCATCTGAGTGTTTGCAGACATGTACAACAGTTATTCTTAAACTATAACGTTTTCAATGAAATCATGTTTCTCATGAGGAGATAAACCGTTTAAAGCAATAAAAACGATTTTCACTGTGTCTGGCATTTTTTCCAAGCCACCAACTAGCTAAACAATGATCAGAACTGGTGCAATTACACATTGACATTGGGTGAAAACACGTAACTCTTAAGGATGTGTTGCAGACTTGTTCAATAGATTCATTTTCTTTTGTTTTTGATGAAATTGTGCTTTTCATGTCGAGAAAATGCGTTTAACGCAATAAAAAGATTTAGTGCTTTACGCACATGGTCTAGGTTACCAAATTTAAAAAATGTGAAATAATGAAGCCGGGAGTCGTTTTTATTGTTTACAAACACATTTCCTTGACCAGAATATGCTTTTTCTTAAAAGCCATTTTCCCATGGCTAGGAGACACTCATTTTCTGTGAGAAAATGCATTTAAAAGGAGGATTTTCATCAGAAAAACTAAAAATACATATTGTGCGTGCCTGAAGACGCACAGAACCTTGAAATAAAAGGTTTCGCACCAAAAAACACATGGGTGAAAGCCCTATTTTAAGGCTCTGAGTGTTTGCAGATATGTACAACAGGTATGTTTAAATTATTACGTTTTTAATGAAATAATGTTTCTCTCGACGAGAAAATGCGTTTAAAGCAAAAAAAAAGGATTCACTCTGTCTGGCATTGGACCAAGCTACCAACAACCTAAACAATGATCAGAACTGGTGAAATTACACTTTGACATTGGGAGAAAACACATAACTCTTAAGGATATGTTGCAGACTTGTTCAACAGATTCATTATCTTTTGTTTTGGATGAAATTGTGCTCTTCTTGTCGAGAAAATGCGTTTAACGCAATAAAAAGATTTAGTGCTTTACGCACATGGACTAGTTTACCAAATTTAAAAAATGTGAAATAATAAAGCCGGGAGTCGTTTTTATTGTTTACAAACACATTTCCTTGACCAGAATTTGCTTTTTCTTAAAAGCCATTTTCCCATGGCTAGGAGACACTCATTCTCTGTGAGAAAATGCATTTAAAAGGAGGAATTTCATCAGAAACACTAAAAATACATATTGTACGTGCCTGAAGACGCACAGAACCTTGAAATAAAAGGTTTCGCACCAAAAAACACATGGGTGAAAGCCCTATTTTAAGGCTCTGAGTGTTTGCAGATATGTACAACAGGTATGTTTACATTATAACGTTTTTAATGAAATCATGTTTCTCTCGACGAGAAAATGCGTTTAAAGCAAAAAAAAGGATTCACTCTGTCTGGCATTGGACCAAGCTACCAACACCCTAAACAATGATCAGAACTGGTGAAATTACACTTTGACATTGGGAGAAAACACATAACTCTTAAGGATGTGTTGCAGACTTGTTCAATAGATTCATTATCTTTTGTTTTGGATGAAATTGTGCTCTTCTTGTCGAAAAAATGCGTTTAACGCAATAAAAAGATTTAGTGCTTTACGCACATGGACTAGGTTACCAAATTTAAAAAATGTGAAATAATGAAGCCGGGAGTCGTTTTTATTGTTTACAAACACATTTCCTTGACCAGAATATGCTTTTTCTTAAAAGCCATTTTCCCATGGCAAGGAGACACTCATTTTCTGTGAGAAAATGCTTTTAAAAGGAGGAATTTCATCAGAAACACTAAAAACACATATTGTACGTGCCTGAAGACGCACAGAACCTTTAAATAAAAGGTTTCGCACCAAAAAACACATGGCTGAAAGCCCTATTTTAAGGCTCTGAGTGTTTGCAGACATGTACAACAGGTATGTTTACATTATAACGTTTTTAATGAAATCATGTTTCTCTCGACGAGAAAATGCGTTTAAAGCAAAAAAAAGGATTCACTCTGTCTGGCATTGGACCAAGCTACCAACACCTTAAACAATGATCAGAACGGGTGAAATTACACTTTGACATTGGGAGAAAACACATAACTCTTAAGGATGTGTTGCAGACTTGTTCAAGAGATTCATTATCGTTTGTTTTGGATGAAATTGTGCTCTTCTTGTCGAGAAAATGCGTTTAACGCAATAAAAAGACTTAGTGCTTTACGCACATGGACTAGGTTACCAAATTTAAAAAATGTGAAATAATAAAGCCTGGAGTCGTTTTTATTGTTTACAAACACATTTCCTTGACCAGATTATGACTTTTTAAAAACAGTCATTTTCCCATGGCAAGGAGACACTCATTTTCTGTGAGAAAATCATTTAAAAGGAGGAATTTCATCAACGCTAAAAATACATAATGTACGTGTCTGAAAACGCACAGAACATGAAATAGTAGCTTTCTTACCAAGAAACCCATGGTTGAAAAACCTATTTTAACGATCTGAGTGTTTGCAGACATGTAGAACAGTTATTCTTAAACTATAACGTTTTCAATGAAATCATGTTTCTCATGAGGAGATAAACCGTTTAAACCAATAAAAACGATTCACTGTGTCTGGCATTTTGACCAAGCCACCAACTAGCTAAACAATGATCAGAACTGGTGCAATTACACATTGACATTGGGTGAAAACACATAACTCTTAAGGATGTGTTGCAGACTTGTTGAATAGATTCATTTTCTTTTGTTTTTGATGAAATTGTGCTTTTCATGTCGAGAAAATGCGTTTAACGCAATAAAAAGATTTAGTGCTTTACGCACATGGACTAGGTTACCAAATTTAAAAAATGTGAAATAATGAAGCCGGGAGTCGTTTTTATTGTTTACAAACACATTTCCTTGACCAGATTATGCCTTTTTAAAAATAGTCATTTTCCCATGGCAAGGAGACACTCATTTTCTGTGAGAAAATCATTTAAAAGGAGGAATGCCATCAACGCTAAAAATACATAATGTACGTGTCTGAAAACGCACAGAACATGAAATAGTAGCTTTCTTACCAAGAAACACATGGTTGAAAACCTATTTTAACGATCTGAGTGTTTGCAGACATGTACAACAGTTATTCTTAAACTATAACGTTTTCAATGAAATCATGTTTCTCATGAGGAGATAAACCGTTTAAAGCAATAAAAACGATTCACTGTGTCTGGCATTTTCACCAAGCCACCAACTAGCTAAACAATGATCAGAACTGGTGCAATTACACATTGACATTGGGTGAAAACACGTAACTCTTAAGGATGTGTTGCAGACTTGTTCAATAGATTCATTTTCTTTTGTTTTTGATGAAATTGTGCTTTTCATGTCGAGAAAATGCGTTTAACGCAATAAAAAGATTTAGTGCTTTACGCACATGGACTAGGTTACCAAATTTAAAAAATGTGAAATAATGAAGCCGGGAGTCGTTTTTATTGTTTACAAACACATTTCCTTGACCAGATTATGCCTTTTTAAAAATAGTCATTTTCCCATGGCAAGGAGACACTCATTTTCTGTGAGAAAATCATTTAAAAGGAGGAATGCCATCAACGCTAAAAATACATAATGTACGTGTCTGAAAACGTACAGAACATGAAATAGTAGCTTTCTTACCAAGAAACACATGGTTGAAAACCTATTTTAACGATCTGAGTGTTTGCAGACATGTACAACAGTTATTCTTAAACTATAACGTTTTCAATGAAATCATGTTTCTCATGAGGAGATAAACCGTTTAAAGCAATAAAAACGATTCACTGTGTCTGGCATTTTGACCAAGCCACCAACTAGCTAAACAATGATCAGAACTGGTGCAATTACACATTGACATTGGGTGAAAACACGTAACTCTTAAGGATGTGTTGCAGACTTGTTCAATAGATTCATTTTCTTTTGTTTTTGATGAAATTGTGCTTTTCATGTCGAGAAAATGCGTTTAACGCAATAAAAAGATTTAGTGCTTTACGCACATGGACTAGTTTACCAAATTTAAAAAATGTGAAATAATAAAGCCGGGAGTCGTTTTTATTGTTTACAAACACATTTCCTTGACCAGAATTTGCTTTTTCTAAAGCCATTTTCCCATGGCTAGGAGACACTCATTTTCTGTGAGAAAATGCATTTAAAAGGAGGAATTTCATCAGAAACACTAAAAATACATATTGTACGTGCCTGAAGACGCACAGAACCTTGAAATAAAAGGTTTCGCACCAAAAAACACATGGGTGAAAGCCCTATTTTAAGGCTCTGAGTGTTTGCAGACATGTACAACAGGTATGTTTACATTATAACGTTTTAAATGAAATCATGTTTCTCTCGACGAGAAAATGCGTTTAAAGCAATAAAAAGGATTCACTCTGTCTGGCATTGGACCAAGCTACCAACACCCTAAACAATGATCAGAACTGGTGAAATTACACTTTGACATTGGGAGAAAACACGTAACTCTTAAGGATGTGTTGCAGACTTGTTCAATAGATTCATTATCTTTTGTTTTGGATGAAATTGTGCTCTTCTTGTCGAGAAAATGCGTTTAACGCAATAAAAAGATTTAGTGCTTTACGCACATGGACTAGGTTACCAAATTTAAAAAATGTGAAATAATGAAGCCGGGAGTCGTTTTTATTGTTTACAAACACATTTCCTTGACCAGATTATGCCTTTTTAAAAACAGTCATTTTCCCATGGCAAGGAGACACTCATTTTCTGTGAGAAAATCATTTAAAAGGAGGAATGCCATCAACGCTAAAAATACATAATGTACGTGTCTGAAAACGCACAGAACATGAAATAGTAGCTTTCTTACCAAGAAACACATGGTTGAAAAACCTATTTTAACCATCTGAGTGTTTGCAGACATGTACAACAGTTATTCTTAAACTATAACGTTTTCAATGAAATCATGTTTCTCATGAGGAGATAAACCGTTTAAAGCAATAAAAACGATTTTCACTGTGTCTGGCATTTTTTCCAAGCCACCAACTAGCTAAACAATGATCAGAACTGGTGCAATTACACATTGACATTGGGTGAAAACACGTAACTCTTAAGGATGTGTTGCAGACTTGTTCAATAGATTCATTTTCTTTTGTTTTTGATGAAATTGTGCTTTTCATGTCGAGAAAATGCGTTTAACGCAATAAAAAGATTTAGTGCTTTACGCACATGGTCTAGGTTACCAAATTTAAAAAATGTGAAATAATGAAGCCGGGAGTCGTTTTTATTGTTTACAAACACATTTCCTTGACCAGAATATGCTTTTTCTTAAAAGCCATTTTCCCATGGCTAGGAGACACTCATTTTCTGTGAGAAAATGCATTTAAAAGGAGGATTTTCATAAGAAAAACTAAAAATACATATTGTGCGTGCCTGAAGACGCACAGAACCTTGAAATAAAAGGTTTCGCACCAAAAAACACATGGGTGAAAGCCCTATTTTAAGGCTCTGAGTGTTTGCAGATATGTACAACAGGTATGTTTAAATTATTACGTTTTTAATGAAATCATGTTTCTCTCGACGAGAAAATGCGTTTAAAGCAAAAAAAAAGGATTCACTCTGTCTGGCATTGGACCAAGCTACCAACAACCTAAACAATGATCAGAACTGGTGAAATTACACTTTGACATTGGGAGAAAACACATAACTCTTAAGGATATGTTGCAGACTTGTTCAACAGATTCATTATCTTTTGTTTTGGATGAAATTGTGCTCTTCTTGTCGAGAAAATGCGTTTAACGCAATAAAAAGATTTAGTGCTTTACGCACATGGACTAATTTACCAAATTTAAAAAATGTGAAATAATAAAGCCGGGAGTCGTTTTTATTGTTTACAAACACATTTCCTTGACCAGAATTTGCTTTTTCTTAAAAGCCATTTTCCCATGGCTAGGAGACACTCATTCTCTGTGAGAAAATGCATTTAAAAGGAGGAATTTCATCAGAAACACTAAAAATACATATTGTACGTGCCTGAAGACGCACAGAACCTTGAAATAAAAGGTTTCGCACCAAAAAACACATGGGTGAAAGCCCTATTTTAAGGCTCTGAGTGTTTGCAGACATGTACAACAGGTATGTTTACATTATAACGTTTTAAATGAAATCATGTTTCTCTCGACGAGAAAATGCGTTTAAAGCAATAAAAAGGATTCACTCTGTCTGGCATTGGACCAAGCTACCAACACCCTAAACAATGATCAGAACTGGTGAAATTACACTTTGACATTGGGAGAAAACACGTAACTCTTAAGGATGTGTTGCAGACTTGTTCAATAGATTCATTATCTTTTGTTTTGGATGAAATTGTGCTCTTCTTGTCGAGAAAATGCGTTTAACGCAATAAAAAGATTTAGTGCTTTACGCACATGGACTAGGTTACCAAATTTAAAAAATGTGAAATAATGAAGCCGGGAGTCGTTTTTATTGTTTACAAACACATTTCCTTGACCAGATTATGCCTTTTTAAAAACAGTCATTTTCCCATGGCAAGGAGACACTCATTTTCTGTGAGAAAATCATTTAAAAGGAGGAATGCCATCAACGCTAAAAATACATAATGTACGTGTCTGAAAACGCACAGAACATGAAATAGTAGCTTTCTTACCAAGAAACACATGGTTGAAAAACCTATTTTAACCATCTGAGTGTTTGCAGACATGTACAACAGTTATTCTTAAACTATAACGTTTTCAATGAAATCATGTTTCTCATGAGGAGATAAACCGTTTAAAGCAATAAAAACGATTTTCACTGTGTCTGGCATTTTTTCCAAGCCACCAACTAGCTAAACAATGATCAGAACTGGTGCAATTACACATTGACATTGGGTGAAAACACGTAACTCTTAAGGATGTGTTGCAGACTTCTTCAATAGATTCATTTTCTTTTGTTTTTGATGAAATTGTGCTTTTCATGTCGAGAAAATGCGTTTAACGCAATAAAAAGATTTAGTGCTTTACGCACATGGTCTACGTTACCAAATTTAAAAAATGTGAAATAATGAAGCCGGGAGTCGTTTTTATTGTTTACAAACACATTTCCTTGACCAGAATATGCTTTTTCTTAAAAGCCATTTTCCCATGGCTAGGAGACACTCATTTTCTGTGAGAAAATGCATTTAAAAGGAGGATTTTCATCAGAAAAACTAAAAATACATATTGTGCGTGCCTGAAGACGCACAGAACCTTGAAATAAAAGGTTTCGCACCAAAAAACACATGGGTGAAAGCCCTATTTTAAGGCTCTGAGTGTTTGCAGATATGTACAACAGGTATGTTTAAATTATTACGTTTTTAATGAAATCATGTTTCTCTCGACGAGAAAATGCGTTTAAAGCAAAAAAAAAGGATTCACTCTGTCTGGCATTGGACCAAGCTACCAACAACCTAAACAATGATCAGAACTGGTGAAATTACACTTTGACATTGGGAGAAAACACATAACTCTTAAGGATATGTTGCAGACTTGTTCAACAGATTCATTATCTTTTGTTTTGGATGAAATTGTGCTCTTCTTGTCGAGAAAATGCGTTTAACGCAATAAAAAGATTTAGTGCTTTACGCACATGGACTAATTTACCAAATTTAAAAAATGTGAAATAATAAAGCCGGGAGTCGTTTTTATTGTTTACAAACACATTTCCTTGACCAGAATTTGCTTTTTCTTAAAAGCCATTTTCCCATGGCTAGGAGACACTCATTCTCTGTGAGAAAATGCATTTAAAAGGAGGAATTTCATCAGAAACACTAAAAATACATATTGTACGTGCCTGAAGACGCACAGAACCTTGAAATAAAAGGTTTCGCACCAAAAAACACATGGGTGAAAGCCCTATTTTAAGGCTCTGAGTGTTTGCAGATATGTACAACAGGTATGTTTACATTATAACGTTTTTAATGAAATCATGTTTCTCTCGACGAGAAAATGCGTTTAAAGCAAAAAAAAGGATTCACTCTGTCTGGCATTGGACCAAGCTACCAACACCCTAAACAATGATCAGAACTGGTGAAATTACACTTTGACATTGGGAGAAAACACATAACTCTTAAGGATGTGTTGCAGACTTGTTCAATAGATTCATTATCTTTTGTTTTGGATGAAATTGTGCTCTTCTTGTCGAAAAAATGCGTTTAACGCAATAAAAAGATTTAGTGCTTTACGCACATGGACTAGGTTACCAAATTTAAAAAATGTGAAATAATGAAGCCGGGAGTCGTTTTTATTGTTTACAAACACATTTCCTTGACCAGATTATGACTTTTTAAAAACAGTCATTTTCCCATGGCAAGGAGACACTCATTTTCTGTGAGAAAATCATTTAAAAGGAGGAATTTCATCAACGCTAAAAATACATAATGTACGTGTCTGAAAACGCACAGAACATGAAATAGTAGCTTTCTTACCAAGAAACACATGGTTGAAAAACCTATTTTAACGATCTGAGTGTTTGCAGACATGTACAACAGTTATTCTTAAACTATAACGTTTTCAATGAAATCATGTTTCTCATGAGGAGATAAACCGTTTAAAGCAATAAAAACGATTCACTGTGTCTGGCATTTTGACCAAGCCACCAACTAGCTAAACAATGATCAGAACTGGTGCAATTACACATTGACATTGGGTGAAAACACGTAACTCTTAAGGATGTGTTGCAGACTTGTTGAATAGATTCATTTTCTTTTGTTTTTGATGAAATTGTGCTTTTCATGTCGAGAAAATGCGTTTAACGCAATAAAAAGATTTAGTGCTTTACGCACATGGACTAGGTTACCAAATTTAAAAAAATGTGAAATAATGAAGCCGGGTGTCGTTTTTATTGTTTACAAACACATTTCCTTGACCAGATTATGCCTTTTAAAAACAGTCATTTTCCCATGGCAAGGAGACACTCATTTTCTGTGAGAAAATGCATTTAAAAGGAGGAATTTCATCAGAAACACTAAAAATACATATTGTACGTGCCTGAAGACGCACAGAACCTTGAAATAAAAGGTTTCGCACCAAAAAACACATGGGTGAAAGCCCTATTTTAAGGCTCTGAGTGTTTGCAGACATGTACAACAGGTATGTTTACATTATAACGTTTTTAATGAAATCATGTTTCTCTCGACGAGAAAATGCGTTTAAAGCAATAAAAAGGATTCACTCTGTCTGGCATTGGACCAAGCTACCAACACCCTAAACAATGATCAGAATTGGTGAAATTACACTTTGACATTGGGAGACAACACGTAACTCTTAAGGATGTGTTGCAGACTTGTTCAATAGATTCATTTTCTTTTTTTTTTGATGAAATTGTGCTCTTCTTGTCGAGAAAATGCGTTTAACGCAATAAAAAGATTTAGTGCTTTACGCACATGGACTAGGTTACCAAATTTAAAAAATGTGAAATAATAAAGCCGGGAGTCGTTTTTATTGTTTACAAACACATTTCCTTGACCAGAATATGCTTTTTCTTAAAAGCCATTTTCCCATGGCTAGGAGACACTCATTTTCTGTGAGAAAATGCATTTAAAAGGAGGAATTTCATCAGAAAAACTAAAAATACATATTGTACGTGTCTGAAAACGCACAGAACATGAAATAGTAACTTTCTTACCGAGAAACACATGGTTGAAAAACCTATTTTAACGATCTGAGTGTTTGCAGACATGTACAAGTTATTCTTAAACTATAACGTTTTCAATGAAATCATGTTTCTCATGAGGAGATAAACCGTTTAAAGCAATAAAAACGATTCGCTGTGTCTCGCATTTTGACCAAGCCACCAACTAGCTAAACAATGATCAGAACTGATGCAATTACACATTGACATTGGGTGAAAACACGTAACTCTTAAGGATGTGTTGCAGACTTGTTCAATAGATTCATTTTCTTTTGTTTTTGATGAAATTGTGCTTTTCATGTCGAGAAAATGCGTTTAACGCAATAAAAAGATTTAGTGCTTTACGCACATGGAATAGGTTACCAAATTTAAAAAAATGTGAAATAATGAAGGCGGGAGTCGTTTTTATTGTTTACAAACACATTTCCTTGACCAGATTATGCCTTTTTAAAAACAGTCATTTTCCCATGGTAAGGAGACACTCATTTTCTGTGAGAAAATGCATTTAAAAGGAGGAATTTCATCAGAAACACTAAAAATAAATATTGTACGTGCCTGAAGACGCACAGAACCTTGAAATAAAAGGTTTCGCACCAAAAAACACATGGGTGAAAGCCCTATTTTAAGGCTCTGAGTGTTTGCAGATATGTACAACAGGTATGTTTACATTATAACGTTTTTAATGAAATCATGTTTCTCTCGACGAGAAAATGCGTTTAAAGCAATAAAAAGGATTCACTCTGTCTGGCATTGGACCAAGCTACCAACACCCTAAACAATGATCAGAACTGGTGAAATTACACTTTGACATTGGGAGAAAACACATAACTCTTAAGGATGTGTTGCAGACTTGTTCAATAGATTCATTATCTTTTGTTTTGGATGAAATTGTGCTCTTCTTGTCGAGAAAATGCGTTTAACGCAATAAAAAGACTTAGTGCTTTACGCACATGGACTAGGTTACCAAATTTAAAAAATGTGAAATAATGAAGCCGGGAGTCTTTTTTATTGTTTACAAACACATTTCCTTGACCAGATTATGACTTTTTAAAAACAGTCATTTTCCCATGGCAAGGAGACACTCATTTTCTGTGAGAAAATCATTTAAAAGGAGGAATTTCATCAACGCTAAAAATACATAATGTACGTGTCTGAAAACGCACAGAACATGAAATAGTAGCTTTCTTACCAAGAAACACATGGTTGAAAAACCTATTTTAACGATCTGAGTGTTTGCAGACATGTACAACAGTTATTCTTAAACTATAACGTTTTCAATGAAATCATGTTTCTCAATGAGGAGATAAACCGTTTAAAGCAATAAAAACGATTCGCTGTGTCTCGCATTTTGACCAAGCCACCAACTAGCTAAACAATGATCAGAACTGGTGCAATTACACATTGACATTGGGTGAAAACACGTAACTCTTAAGGATGTGTTGCAGACGTGTTCAATAGATTCATTTTCTTTTGTTTTTGATGAAATTGTGCTCTTCTTGTCGAGAAAATGCGTTTAACGCAATAAAAAGATTTAGTGCTTTACGCACATGGAATAGGTTACCAAATTTAAAAAAAATGTGAAATAATGAAGGCGGGAGTCGTTTTTATTGTTTACAAACACATTTCCTTGACCAGATTATGCCTTTTTAAAACAGTCATTTTCCCATGGCTAGGAGACACATTCTCTGTGAGAAAATGCATTTAAAAGGAGGAATTTCATCAGAAACACTAAAAATACATATTGTACGTGCCTGAAGACGCACAGAACCTTGAAATAAAAGGTTTCGCACCAAAAAACACATGGCTGAAAGCCCTATTTTAAGGCTCTGAGTGTTTGCAGACATGTACAACAGGTATGTTTACATTATAACGTTTTTAATGAAATCATGTTTCTCTCGACGAGAAAATGCGTTTAAAGCAATAAAAACGATTCACTCTGTCTGGCATTGGACCAAGCTACCAACAACCTAAACAATGATCAGAACTGGTGCAATTACACTTTGACATTGTGTGAAAACACGTAACTCTTAAGGATATATTGCAGACTTGTTGAATAGATTCATTATCTTGTGTTTTTGATGAAATTGTGCTTTTCATGTCGAGAAAATGCGTTTAACGCAATAAAAAGATTTAGTGCTTTACGCACATGGACTAGGTTACCAAATTTAAAAAATGTGAAATAATAAAGCCGGGAGTCGTTTTTATTGTTTACAAACACATTTCCTTGACCAGAATATGCTTTTTCTTAAAAGCCATTTTCCCATGGCTAGGAGACACTCATTCTCTGTGAGAAAATGCATTTAAAAGGAGGAATTTCATCAGAAACACTAAAAATACATATTGTACGTGCCTGAAGACGCACAGAACCTTGAAATAAAAGGTTTCGCACCAAAAAACACATGGGTGAAAGCCCTATTTTAAGGCTCTGAGTGTTTGCAGATATGTACAACAGGTATGTTTACATTATAACGTTTTTAATGAAATCATGTTTCTCTCGACGAGAAAATGCGTTTAAAGCAAAAAAAAGTATTCACTCTGTCTGGCATTGGACCAAGCTACCAACACCCTAAACAATGATCAGAACTGGTGAAATTACACTTTGACATTGGGAGAAAACACATAACTCTTAAGGATGTGTTGCAGACTTGTTCAATAGATTCATTATCTTTTGTTTTGGATGAAATTGTGCTCTTCTTGTCGAGAAAATGCGTTTAACGCAATAAAAAGATTTAGTGCTTTACGCACATGGACTAGGTTACCAAATTTAAAAAATGTGAAATAATAAAGCCGGGAGTCGTTTTTGTTGTTTTAACAAACACATTTCCTTGACCAGAATATGCTTTTTCTTAAAAGCCATTTTCCCATGGCTAGAGTCTCATTTTCTGTGAGAAAATGCATTTAAAAGGAGGAATTTCATTAAAAACACTAAAAATACATATTGTACGTGCCTGAAGACGCACAGAACCTTGAAATAAAAGGTTTCGCACCAAAAAACACATGGGTGAAAGCCCTATTTTAAGGCTCTGAGTGTTTGCAGATATGTACAACAGGTATGTTTACATTATAACGTTTTTAATGAAATCATGTTTCTCTCGACGAGAAAATGCGTTTACAGCAATAAAAAGGATTCACTCTGTCTGGCATTGGACCAAGCTACCAACAACCTAAACAATGATCAGAACTGGTGAAATTACACTTTGACATTGGGAGAAAACACATAACTCTTAAGGATGTGTTGCAGACTTGTTCAATAGATTCATTAGCTTTTGTTTTTGATGAAATTGTGTTCTTCTTGTCGAGAAAATGCGTTTAACGCGATAAAACGATTTAGTTCTTCAGGCACATGGACTTGGTCACCAAATGTAAAAAATGTGAAATAATGAAGCCGGGAGTCGTTTTTATTGTTTACAAACACATTTCCTTGACCAGATTATGACTTTTTAAAAACAGTCATTTTCCCATGGCAAGGAGACACTCATTTTCTGTGAGAAAATCATTTAAAAGGAGGAATTTCATCAACGCTAAAAATACATAATGTACGTGTCTGAAAACGCACAGAACTTGAAATAGTAGCTTTCTTACCAAGAAACACATGGTTGAAAACCTATTTTAACGATCTGAGTGTTTGCAGACATGTACAACAGTTATTCTTAAACTATAACGTTTTCAATGAAATCATGTTTCTCATGAGGAGATAAACCGTTTAAAGCAATAAAAACGATTTTCACTGTGTCTGGCATTTTGACCAAGCCACCAACTAGCTAAACAATGATCAGAACTGGTGCAATTACACATTGACATTGGGTGAAAACACGTAACTCTTAAGGATGTGTTGCAGACTTGTTCAATAGATTCATTTTCTTTTGTTTTTGATGAAATTGTGCTTTTCATGTCGAGAAAATGCGTTTAACGCAATAAAAAGATTTAGTGCTTTACGCACATGGAATAGGTTACCAAATTTAAAAAAATGTGAAATAATGAAGGCGGGAGTCGTTTTTATTGTTTACAAACACATTTCCTTGACCAGATTATGCCTTTTTAAAAACAGTCATTTTCCCATGGTAAGGAGACACTCATTTTCTGTGAGAAAATGCATTTAAAAGGAGGAATTTCATCAGAAACACTAAAAATACATATTGTACGTGCCTGAAGACGCACAGAACCTTGAAATAAAAGGTTTCGCACCAAAAAACACATGGCTGAAAGCCCTATTTTAAGGCTCTGAGTGTTTGCAGATATGTACAACAGGTATGTTTACATTATAACGTTTTTAATGAAATCATGTTTCTCTCGACGAGAAAATGCGTTTAAAGCAAAAAAAAAGGATTCACTCTGTCTGGCATTGGACCAAGCTACCAACACCCTAAACAATGATCAGAACTGGTGAAATTACACTTTGACATTGGGAGAAAACACATAACTCTTAAGGATGTGTTGCAGACTTGTTCAATCGATTCATTATCTTTTGTTTTGGATGAAATTGTGCTCTTCTTGTCGAGAAAATGCGTTTAACGCAATAAAAAGATTTAGTGCTTTACGCACATGGACTAGGTTACCAAATTTAAAAAATGTGAAATAATGAAGCCGGGAGTCGTTTTTATTGTTTACAAACACATTTCCTTGACCAGATTATGACTTTTTAAAAACAGTCATTTTCCCATGGCAAGGAGACACTCATTTTCTGTGAGAAAATCATTTAAAAGGAGGAATGCCATCAACGCTAAAAATACATAATGTACGTGTCTGAAAACGCACAGAACATGAAATAGTAGCTTTCTTTCCAAGAAACACATGGTTGAAAACCTATTTTAACGATCTGAGTGTTTGCAGACATGTACAACAGTTATTCTTAAACTATAACGTTTTCAATGAAATCATGTTTCTCATGAGGAGATAAACCGTTTAAAGCAATAAAAACGATTTTCACTGTGTCTGGCATTTTGACCAAGCCACCAACTAGCTAAACAATGATCAGAACTGGTGCAATTACACATTGACATTGGGTGAAAACACGTAACTCTTAAGGATGTGTTGCAGACTTGTTCAATAGATTCATTTTCTTTTGTTTTTGATGAAATTGTGCTTTTCATGTCGAAAAAATGCGTTTAACGCAATAAAAAGATTTAGTGCTTTACGCACATGGAATAGGTTACCAAATTTAAAAAAATGTGAAATAATGAAGGCGGGAGTCGTTTTTATTGTTTACAAACACATTTCCTTGACCAGAATATGCTTTTTCTTAAAAGCCATTTTCCCATGGCTAGGAGACACTCATTCTCTGTGAGAAAATGCATTTAAAAGGAGGAATTTCATCAGAAACACTAAAAATACATATTGTACGTGCCTGAAGACGCACAGAACCTTGAAATAAAAGGTTTCGCACCAAAAAACACATGGGTGAAAGCCCTATTTTAAGGCTCTGAGTGTTTGCAGATATGTACAACAGGTATGTTTACATTATAACGTTTTTAATGAAATCATGTTTCTCTCGACGAGAAAATGCGTTTAAAGCAAAAAAAAGGATTCACTCTGTCTGGCATTGGACCAAGCTACCAACACCCTAAACAATGATCAGAACTGGTGAAATTACACTTTGACATTGGGAGAAAACACATAACTCTTAAGGATGTGTTGCAGACTTGTTCAATAGATTCATTATCTTTTGTTTTGGATGAAATTGTGCTCTTCTTGTCGAAAAAATGCGTTTAACGCAATAAAAAGACTTAGTGCTTTACACACATGGACTAGGTTACCAAATTTAAAAAATGTGAAATAATGAAGCCGGGAGTCGTTTTTATTGTTTACAAACACATTTCCTTGACCAGATTATGACTTTTTAAAAACAGTCATTTTCCCATGGCAAGGAGACACTCATTTTCTGAGAGAAAATCATTTAAAAGGAGGAATTTCATCAACGCTAAAAATACATAATGTACGTGTCTGAAAACGCACAGAACATGAAATAGTAGCTTTCTTACCAAGAAACCCATGGTTGAAAAACCTATTTTAACGATCTGAGTGTTTGCAGACATGTAGAACAGTTATTCTTAAACTATAACGTTTTCAATGAAATCATGTTTCTCATGAGGAGATAAACCGTTTAAAGCAATAAAAACGATTCACTGTGTCTGGCATTTTGACCAAGCCACCAACTAGCTAAACAATGATCAGAACTGGTGCAATTACACATTGACATTGGGTGAAAACACGTAACTCTTAAGGATGTGTTGCAGACTTGTTGAATAGATTCATTTTCTTTTGTTTTTGATGAAATTGTGCTTTTCATGTCGAGAAAATGCGTTTAACGCAATAAAAAGATTTAGTGCTTTACGCACATGGACTAGGTTACCAAATTTAAAAAAATGTGAAATAATGAAGCCGGGTGTCGTTTTTATTGTTTACAAACACATTTCCTTGACCAGATTATGCCTTTTAAAAACAGTCATTTTCCCATGGCAAGGAGACACTCATTTTCTGTGAGAAAATGCATTTAAAAGGAGGAATTTCATCAGAAACACTAAAAATACATATTGTACGTGCCTGAAGACGCACAGAACCTTGAAATAAAAGGTTTCGCACCAAAAAACACATGGGTGAAAGCCCTATTTTAAGGCTCTGAGTGTTTGCAGATATGTACAACAGGTATGTTTACATTATAACGTTTTTAATGAAATCATGTTTCTCTCGACGAGAAAATGCGTTTAAAGCAAAAAAAAGGATTCACTCTGTCTGGCATTGGACCAAGCTACCAACACCCTAAACAATGATCAGAACTGGTGAAATTACACTTTGACATTGGGAGAAAACACATAACTCTTAAGGATGTGTTGCAGACTTGTTCAATAGATTCATTATCTTTTGTTTTGGATGAAATTGTGCTCTTCTTGTCGAAAAAATGCGTTTAACGCAATAAAAAGATTTAGTGCTTTACGCACATGGACTAGGTTACCAAATTTAAAAAATGTGAAATAATGAAGCCGGGAGTCGTTTTTATTGTTTACAAACACATTTCCTTGACCAGATTATGCCTTTTTAAAAACAGTCATTTTCCCATGGCAAGGAGACACTCATTTTCTGTGAGAAAATCATTTAAAAGGAGGAATGCCATCAACGCTAAAAATACATAATGTACGTGTCTGAAAACGCACAGAACATGAAATAGTAGCTTTCTTTCCAAGAAACACATGGTTGAAAACCTATTTTAACGATCTGAGTGTTTGCAGACATGTACAACAGTTATTCTTAAACTATAACGTTTTCAATGAAATCATGTTTCTCATGAGGAGATAAACCGTTTAAAGCAATAAAAACGATTTTCACTGTGTCTGGCATTTTGACCAAGCCACCAACTAGCTAAACAATGATCAGAACTGGTGCAATTACACATTGACATTGGGTGAAAACACGTAACTCTTAAGGATGTGTTGCAGACTTGTTCAATAGATTCATTTTCTTTTGTTTTTGATGAAATTGTGCTTTTCATGTCGAGAAAATGCGTTTAACGCAATAAAAAGATTTAGTGCTTTACGCACATGGTCTAGGTTACCAAATTTAAAAAATGTGAAATAATAAAGCCGGGAGTCGTTTTTATTGTTTACAAACACATTTCCTTGACCAGAATATGCTTTTTCTTAAAAGCCATTTTCCCATGGCAAGGAGACACTCATTTTCTGTGAGAAAATGCTTTTAAAAGGAGGAATTTCATCAGAAACACTAAAAACACACATATTGTACGTGCCTGAAGACGCACAGAACCTTTAAATAAAAGGTTTCGCACCAAAAAACACATGGCTGAAAGCCCTATTTTAAGGCTCTGAGTGTTTGCAGACATGTACAACAGGTATGTTTACATTATAACGTTTTTAATGAAATCATGTTTCTCTCGACGAGAAAATGCGTTTAAAGCAAAAAAAAGGATTCACTCTGTCTGGCATTGGACCAAGCTACCAACACCTTAAACAATGATCAGAACTGGTGAAATTACACTTTGACATTGGGAGAAAACACATAACTCTTAAGGATGTGTTGCAGACTTGTTCAATAGATTCATTATCTTTTGTTTTGGATGAAATTGTGCTCTTCTTGTCGAGAAAATGCGTTTAACGCAATAAAAAGATTTAGTGCTTTACGCACATGGACTAGGTTACCAAATTTAAAAAATGTGAAATAATAAAGCCTGGAGTCGTTTTTATTGTTTACAAACACATTTCCTTGACCAGATTATGACTTTTTAAAAACAGTCATTTTCCCATGGCAAGGAGACACTCATTTTCTGTGAGAAAATCATTTAAAAGGAGGAATTTCATCAACGCTAAAAATACATAATGTACGTGTCTGAAAACGCACAGAACATGAAATAGTAGCTTTCTTACCAAGAAACCCATGGTTGAAAAACCTATTTTAACGATCTGAGTGTTTGCAGACATGTAGAACAGTTATTCTTAAACTATAACGTTTTCAATGAAATCATGTTTCTCATGAGGAGATAAACCGTTTAAAGCAATAAAAACGATTCACTGTGTCTGGCATTTTGACCAAGCCACCAACTAGCTAAACAATGATCAGAACTGGTGCAATTACACATTGACATTGGGTGAAAACACATAACTCTTAAGGATGTGTTGCAGACTTGTTGAATAGATTCATTTTCTTTTGTTTTTGATGAAATTGTGCTTTTCATGTCGAGAAAATGCGTTTAACGCAATAAAAAGATTTAGTGCTTTACGCACATGGACTAGGTTACCAAATTTAAAAAATGTGAAATAATGAAGCCGGGAGTCGTTTTTATTGTTTACAAACACATTTCCTTGACCAGATTATGCCTTTTTAAAAACAGTCATTTTCCCATGGCAAGGAGACACTCATTTTCTGTGAGAAAATCATTTAAAAGGAGGAATGCCATCAACGCTAAAAATACATAATGTACGTGTCTGAAAACGCACAGAACATGAAATAGTAGCTTTCTTACCAAGAAACACATGGTTGAAAACCTATTTTAACGATCTGAGTGTTTGCAGACATGTACAACAGTTATTCTTAAACTATAACGTTTTCAATGAAATCATGTTTCTCATGAGGAGATAAACCGTTTAAAGCAATAAAAACGATTTTCACTGTGTCTGGCATTTTGACCAAGCCACCAACTAGCTAAACAATGATCAGAACTGGTGCAATTATACATTGACATTGGGTGAAAACACGTAACTCTTAAGGATGTGTTGCAGACTTGTTCAATAGATTCATTTTCTTTTGTTTTTGATGAAATTGTGCTTTTCATGTCGAGAAAATGCGTTTAACGCAATAAAAAGATTTAGTGCTTTACGCACATGGAATAGGTTACCAAATTTAAAAAAATGTGAAATAATGAAGGCGGGAGTCGTTTTTATTGTTTACAAACACATTTCCTTGACCAGATTATGCCTTTTTAAAAACAGTCATTTTCCCATGGTAAGGAGACACTCATTTTCTGTGAGAAAATGCATTTAAAAGGAGGAATTTCATCAGAAACACTAAAAATACATATTGTACGTGCCTGAAGACGCACAGAACCTTGAAATAAAAGGTTTCGCACCAAAAAACACATGGGTGAAAGCCCTATTTTAAGGCTCTGAGTGTTTGCAGACATGTACAACAGGTATGTTTACATTATAACGTTTTTAATGAAATCATGTTTCTCTCGACGAGAAAATGCGTTTAAAGCAATAAAAACGATTCACTCTGTCTGGCATTGGACCAAGCTACCAACAACCTAAACAATGATCAGAACTGGTGCAATTACACTTTGACATTGTGTGAAAACACGTAACTCTTAAGGATATGTTGCAGACTTGTTGAATAGATTCATTATCTTTTGTTTTTGATGAAATTGTGCTTTTAATGTCGAGAAAATGCGTTTAACGCAATAAAAAGATTTAGTGCTTTACGCACATGGACTAGGTTACCAAATTTAAAAAATGTGAAATAATGAAGCCGGGAGTCGTTTTTATTGTTTACAAACACATTTCCTTGACCAGATTATGACTTTTTAAAAACAGTCATTTTCCCATGGCAAGGAGACACTCATTTTCTGAGAGAAAATCATTTAAAAGGAGGAATTTCATCAACGCTAAAAATACATAATGTACGTGTCTGAAAACGCACAGAACATGAAATAGTAGCTTTCTTACCAAGAAACACATGGTTGAAAAACCTATTTTAACGATCTGAGTGTTTGCAGACATGTAGAACAGTTATTCTTAAACTATAACGTTTTCAATGAAATCATGTTTCTCATGAGGAGATAAACCGTTTAAAGCAATAAAAACGATTCACTGTGTCTGGCATTTTGACCAAGCCACCAACTAGCTAAACAATGATCAGAACTGGTGCAATTACACATTGACATTGGGTGAAAACACGTAACTCTTAAGGATGTGTTGCAGACTTGTTGAATAGATTCATTTTCTTTTGTTTTTGATGAAATTGTGCTTTTCATGTCGAGAAAATGCGTTTAACGCAATAAAAAGATTTAGTGCTTTACACACATGGACTAGGTTACCAAATTTAAAAAAATGTGAAATAATGAAGCCGGGTGTCGTTTTTATTGTTTACAAACACATTTCCTTGACCAGATTATGCCTTTTAAAAACAGTCATTTTCCCATGGCAAGGAGACACTCATTTTCTGTGAGAAAATGCATTTAAAAGGAGGAATTTCATCAGAAACACTAAAAATACATATTGTACGTGCCTGAAGACGCACAGAACCTTGAAATAAAAGGTTTCGCACCAAAAAACACATGGGTGAAAGCCCTATTTTAAGGCTCTGAGTGTTTGCAGATATGTACAACAGGTATGTTTACATTATAACGTTTTTAATGAAATCATGTTTCTCTCGACGAGAAAATGCGTTTAAAGCAAAAAAAAGGATTCACTCTGTCTGGCATTGGACCAAGCTACCAACACCCTAAACAATGATCAGAACTGGTGAAATTACACTTTGACATTGGGAGAAAACACATAACTCTTAAGGATGTGTTGCAGACTTGTTCAATAGATTCATTATCTTTTGTTTTGGATGAAATTGTGCTCTTCTTGTCCAGAAAATGCGTTTAACGCAATAAAAAGACTTAGTGCTTTACGCACATGGACTAGGTTACCAAATTTAAAAAATGTGAAATAATGAAGCCTGGAGTCGTTTTTATTGTTTACAAACACATTTCCTTGACCAGATTATGACTTTTTAAAAACAGTCATTTTCCCATGGCAAGGAGACACTCATTTTCTGTGAGAAAATCATTTAAAAGGAGGAATTTCATCAACGCTAAAAATACATAATGTACGTGTCTGAAAACGCACAGAACATGAAATAGTAGCTTTCTTACCAAGAAACACATGGTTGAAAAACCTATTTTAACGATCTGAGTGTTTGCAGACATGTAGAACAGTTATTCTTAAACTATAACGTTTTCAATGAAATCATGTTTCTCATGAGGAGATAAACCGTTTAAAGCAATAAAAACGATTCACTGTGTCTGGCATTTTGACCAAGCCACCAACTAGCTAAACAATGATCAGAACTGGTGCAATTACACATTGACATTGGGTGAAAACACGTAACTCTTAAGGATGTGTTGCAGACTTGTTGAATAGATTCATTTTCTTTTGTTTTTGATGAAATTGTGCTTTTCATGTCGAGAAAATGCGTTTAACGCAATAAAAAGATTTAGTGCTTTACGCACATGGACTAGGTTACCAAATTTAAAAAAATGTGAAATAATGAAGCCGGGTGTCGTTTTTATTGTTTACAAACACATTTCCTTGACCAGATTATGCCTTTTAAAAACAGTCATTTTCCCATGGCAAGGAGACACTCATTTTCTGTGAGAAAATGCATTTAAAAGGAGGAATTTCATCAGAAACACTAAAAATACATATTGTACGTGCCTGAAGACGCACAGAACCTTGAAATAAAAGGTTTCGCACCAAAAAACACATGGGTGAAAGCCCTATTTTAAGGCTCTGAGTGTTTGCAGATATGTACAACAGGTATGTTTACATTATAACGTTTTTAATGAAATCATGTTTCTCTCGACGAGAAAATGCGTTTAAAGCAAAAAAAAGGATTCACTCTGTCTGGCATTGGACCAAGCTACCAACACCCTAAACAATGATCAGAACTGGTGAAATTACACTTTGACATTGGGAGAAAACACATAACTCTTAAGGATGTGTTGCAGACTTGTTCAATAGATTCATTATCTTTTGTTTTGGATGAAATTGTGCTCTTCTTGTCGAGAAAATGCGTTTAACGCAATAAAAAGACTTAGTGCTTTACGCACATGGACTAGGTTACCAAATTTAAAAAATGTGAAATAATAAAGCCTGGAGTCGTTTTTATTGTTTACAAACACATTTCCTTGACCAGATTATGACTTTTTAAAAACAGTCATTTTCCCATGGCAAGGAGACACTCATTTTCTGTGAGAAAATCATTTAAAAGGAGGAATTTCATCAACGCTAAAAATACATAATGTACGTGTCTGAAAACGCACAGAACATGAAATAGTAGCTTTCTTACCAAGAAACACATGGTTGAAAAACCTATTTTAACGATCTGAGTGTTTGCAGACATGTACAACAGTTATTCTTAAACTATAACGTTTTCAATGAAATCATGTTTCTCATGAGGAGATAAACCGTTTAAAGCAATAAAAACGATTCACTGTGTCTGGCATTTTGACCAAGCCACCAACTAGCTAAACAATGATCAGAACTGGTGCAATTACATATTGACATTGGGTGAAAACACGTAACTCTTAAGGATGTGTTGCAGACTTGTTGAATAGATTCATTTTCTTTTGTTTTTGATGAAATTGTGCTTTTCATGTCGAGAAAATGCGTTTAACGCAATAAAAAGATTTAGTGCTTTACGCACATGGACTAGGTTACCAAATTTAAAAAAATGTGAAATAATGAAGCCGGGTGTCGTTTTTATTGTTTACAAACACATTTCCTTGACCAGATTATGCCTTTTAAAAACAGTCATTTTCCCATGGCAAGGAGACACTCATTTTCTGTGAGAAAATGCATTTAAAAGGAGGAATTTCATCAGAAACACTAAAAATACATATTGTACGTGCCTGAAGACGCACAGAACCTTGAAATAAAAGGTTTCGCACCAAAAAACACATGGGTGAAAGCCCTATTTTAAGGCTCTGAGTGTTTGCAGATATGTACAACAGGTATGTTTACATTATAACGTTTTTAATGAAATCATGTTTCTCTCGACGAGAAAATGCGTTTAAAGCAAAAAAAAGGATTCACTCTGTCTGGCATTGGACCAAGCTACCAACACCCTAAACAATGATCAGAACTGGTGAAATTACACTTTGACATTGGGAGAAAACACATAACTCTTAAGGATGTGTTGCAGACTTGTTCAATAGATTCATTATCTTTTGTTTTGGATGAAATTGTGCTCTTCTTGTCCAGAAAATGCGTTTAACGCAATAAAAAGACTTAGTGCTTTACGCACATGGACTAGGTTACCAAAATTAAAAAATGTGAAATAATGAAGCCTGGAGTCGTTTTTATTGTTTACAAACACATTTCCTTGACCAGATTATGACTTTTTAAAAACAGTCATTTTCCCATGGCAAGGAGACACTCATTTTCTGTGAGAAAATCATTTAAAAGGAGGAATTTCATCAACGCTAAAAATACATAATGTACGTGTCTGAAAACGCACAGAACATGAAATAGTAGCTTTCTTACCAAGAAACACATGGTTGAAAAACCTATTTTAACGATCTGAGTGTTTGCAGACATGTAGAACAGTTATTCTTAAACTATAACGTTTTCAATGAAATCATGTTTCTCATGAGGAGATAAACCGTTTAAAGCAATAAAAACGATTCACTGTGTCTGGCATTTTGACCAAGCCACCAACTAGCTAAACAATGATCAGAACTGGTGCAATTACACATTGACATTGGGTGAAAACACGTAACTCTTAAGGATGTGTTGCAGACTTGTTGAATAGATTCATTTTCTTTTGTTTTTGATGAAATTGTGCTTTTCATGTCGAGAAAATGCGTTTAACGCAATAAAAAGATTTAGTGCTTTACGCACATGGACTAGGTTACCAAATTTAAAAAATGTGAAATAATGAAGCCGGGTGTCGTTTTTATTGTTTACAAACACATTTCCTTGACCAGATTATGCCTTTTAAAAACAGTCATTTTCCCATGGCAAGGAGACACTCATTTTCTGTGAGAAAATGCATTTAAAAGGAGGAATTTCATCAGAAACACTAAAAATACATATTGTACGTGCCTGAAGACGCACAGAACCTTGAAATAAAAGGTTTCGCACCAAAAAACACATGGGTGAAAGCCCTATTTTAAGGCTCTGAGTGTTTGCAGATATGTACAACAGGTATGTTTACATTATAACGTTTTTAATGAAATCATGTTTCTCTCGACGAGAAAATGCGTTTAAAGCAAAAAAAAGGATTCACTCTGTCTGGCATTGGACCAAGCTACCAACACCCTAAACAATGATCAGAACTGGTGAAATTACACTTTGACATTGGGAGAAAACACATAACTCTTAAGGATGTGTTGCAGACTTGTTCAATAGATTCATTATCTTTTGTTTTGGATGAAATTGTGCTCTTCTTGTCGAGAAAATGCGTTTAACGCAATAAAAAGACTTAGTGCTTTACGCACATGGACTAGGTTACCAAATTTAAAAAATGTGAAATAATAAAGCCTGGAGTCGTTTTTATTGTTTACAAACACATTTCCTTGACCAGATTATGACTTTTTAAAAACAGTCATTTTCCCATGGCAAGGAGACACTCATTTTCTGTGAGAAAATCATTTAAAAGGAGGAATTTCATCAACGCTAAAAATACATAATGTACGTGTCTGAAAACGCACAGAACATGAAATAGTAGCTTTCTTACCAAGAAACACATGGTTGAAAAACCTATTTTAACGATCTGAGTGTTTGCAGACATGTATAACAGTTATTCTTAAACTATAACGTTTTCAATGAAATCATGTTTCTCATGAGGAGATAAACCGTTTAAAGCAATAAAAACGATTCACTGTGTCTGGCATTTTGACCAAGCCACCAACTAGCTAAACAATGATCAGAACTGGTGCAATTACACATTGACATTGGGTGAAAACACGTAACTCTTAAGGATGTGTTGCAGACTTGTTGAATAGATTCATTTTCTTTTGTTTTTGATGAAATTGTGCTTTTCATGTCGAGAAAATGCGTTTAACGCAATAAAAAGATTTAGTGCTTTACGCACATGGACTAGGTTACCAAATTTAAAAAAATGTGAAATAATGAAGCCGGGTGTCGTTTTTATTGTTTACAAACACATTTCCTTGACCAGATTATGCCTTTTAAAAACAGTCATTTTCCCATGGCAAGGAGACACTCATTTTCTGTGAGAAAATGCATTTAAAAGGAGGAATTTCATCAGAAACACTAAAAATACATATTGTACGTGCCTGAAGACGCACAGAACCTTGAAATAAAAGGTTTCGCACCAAAAAACACATGGGTGAAAGCCCTATTTTAAGGCTCTGAGTGTTTGCAGATATGTACAACAGGTATGTTTACATTATAACGTTTTTAATGAAATCATGTTTCTCTCGACGAGAAAATGCGTTTAAAGCAATAAAAAGGATTCACTCTGTCTGGCATTGGACCAAGCTACCAACACCCTAAACAATGATCAGAACTGGTGAAATTACACTTTGACATTGGGAGAAAACACATAACTCTTAAGGATGTGTTGCAGACTTGTTCAATAGATTCATTATCTTTTGTTTTGGATGAAATTGTGCTCTTCTTGTCCAGAAAATGCGTTTAACGCAATAAAAAGACTTAGTGCTTTACGCACATGGACTAGGTTACCAAATTTAAAAAATGTGAAATAATGAAGCCTGGAGTCGTTTTTATTGTTTACAAACACATTTCCTTGACCAGATTATGCCTTTTTAAAAACAGTCATTTTCCCATGGCAAGGAGACACTCATTTTCTGTGAGAAAATCATTTAAAAGGAGGAATTTCATCAACGCTAAAAATACATAATGTACGTGTCTGAAAACGCACAGAACATGAAATAGTAGCTTTCTTACCAAGAAACACATGGTTGAAAAACCTATTTTAACGATCTGAGTGTTTGCAGACATGTACAACAGTTATTCTTAAACTATAACGTTTTCAATGAAATCATGTTTCTCATGAGGAGATAAACCGTTTAAAGCAATAAAAACGATTCACTGTGTCTGGCATTTTGACCAAGCCACCAACTAGCTAAACAATGATCAGAACTGGTGCAATTACACATTGACATTGGGTGAAAACACGTAACTCTTAAGGATGTGTTGCAGACTTGTTCAATAGATTCATTTTCTTTTGTTTTTGATGAAATTGTGCTCTTCTTGTCGAGAAAATGCGTTTAACGCAATAAAAAGATTTAGTGCTTTACGCACATGGACTAGGTTACCAAATTTAAAAAATGTGAAATAATAAAGCCGGGAGTCGTTTTTATTGTTTACAAACACATTTCCTTGACCAGAATATGCTTTTTCTTAAAAGCCATTTTCCCATGGCTAGGAGACACTCATTTTCTGTGAGAAAATGCATTTAAAAGGAGGAATTTCATCAGAAAAACTAAAAATACATATTGTACGTGTCTGAAAACGCACAGAACATGAAATAGTAGCTTTCTTACCGAGAAACACATGGTTGAAAAACCTATTTTAACGATCTGAGTGTTTGCAGACATGTACAAGTTATTCTTAAACTATAACGTTTTCAATGAAATCATGTTTCTCATGAGGAGATAAACCGTTTAAAGCAATAAAAACGATTCACTGTGTCTGGCATTTTGACCAAGCCACCAACTAGCTAAACAATGATCAGAACTGATGCAATTACACATTGACATTGGGTGAAAACTCGTAACTCTTAAGGATGTGTTGCAGACTTGTTGAATAGATTCATTTTCTTTTGTTTTTGATGAAATTGTGCTTTTCATGTAGAGAAAATACGTTTAACGCAATAAAAAGATTTAGTGCTTTACGCACATGGACTAGGTTACCAAATTTAAAAAAAATGTGAAATAATGAAGCCGGGAGTCGTTTTTATTGTTTACAAACACATTTCCTTGACCAGATTATGCCTTTTTAAAAACAGTCATTTTCCCATGGCAAGGAGACACTCATTTTCTGTGAGAAAATGCATTTAAAAGGAGGAATTTCATCAGAAACACTAAAAATACATATTGTACGTGCCTGAAGACGCACAGAACCTTGAAATAAAAGGTTTCGCACCAAAAAACACATGGGTGAAAGCCCTATTTTAAGGCTCTGAGTGTTTGCAGACATGTACAACAGGTATGTTTACATTATAACGTTTTTAATGAAATCATGTTTCTCTCGACGAGAAAATGCGTTTAAAGCAATAAAAAGGATTCACTCTGTCTGGCATTGGACCAAGCTACCAACACCCTAAACAATGATCAAAATTGGTGAAATTACACTTTGACATTGGGAGAAAACACGTAACTCTTAAGGATGTGTTGCAGACTTGTTCAACAGATTCATTATCTTTTGTTTTGGATGAAATTGTGCTCTTCTTGTCGAGAAAATGCGTTTAACGCAATAAAAAGATTTAGTGCTTTACGCACATGGACTAGGTTACCAAATTTAAAAAATGTGAAATAATGAAGCCGGGAGTCGTTTTTATTGTTTACAAACACATTTCCTTGACCAGATTATGACTTTTTAAAAACAGTCATTTTCCCATGGCAAGGAGACACTCATTTTCTGTGAGAAAATCATTTAAAAGGAGGAATGCCATCAACGCTAAAAATACATAATGTACGTGTCTGAAAACGCACAGAACATGAAATAGTAGCTTTCTTACCAAGAAACACATGGTTGAAAAACCTATTTTAACGATCTGAGTGTTTGCAGACATGTACAACAGTTATTCTTAAACTATAACGTTTTCAATGAAATCATGTTTCTCATGAGGAGATAAACCGTTTAAAGCAATAAAAACGATTTTCACTGTGTCTGGCATTTTGACCAAGCCACCAACTAGCTAAACAATGATCAGAACTGGTGCAATTACACATTGACATTGGGTGAAAACACGTAACTCTTAAGGATGTGTTGCAGACTTGTTGAATAGATTCATTTTCTTTTGTTTTTGATGAAATTGTGCTTTTCATGTCGAGAAAATGCGTTTAACGCAATAAAAAGATTTAGTGCTTTACGCACATGGACTAGGTTACCAAATTTAAAAAAATGTGAAATAATGAAGCCGGGTGTCGTTTTTATTGTTTACAAACACATTTCCTTGACCAGATTATGCCTTTTAAAAACAGTCATTTTCCCATGGCAAGGAGACACTCATTTTCTGTGAGAAAATGCATTTAAAAGGAGGAATTTCATCAGAAACACTAAAAATACATATTGTACGTGCCTGAAGACGCACAGAACCTTGAAATAAAAGGTTTCGCACCAAAAAACACATGGGTGAAAGCCCTATTTTAAGGCTCTGAGTGTTTGCAGATATGTACAACAGGTATGTTTACATTATAACGTTTTTAATGAAATCATGTTTCTCTCGACGAGAAAATGCGTTTAAAGCAAAAAAAAAGGATTCACTCTGTCTGGCATTGGACCAAGCTACCAACACCCTAAACAATGATCAGAACTGGTGAAATTACACTTTGACATTGGGAGAAAACACATAACTCTTAAGGATGTGTTGCAGACTTGTTCAATAGATTCATTATCTTTTGTTTTGGATGAAATTGTGCTCTTCTTGTCGAGAAAATGCGTTTAACGCAATAAAAAGACTTAGTGCTTTACGCACATGGACTAGGTTACCAAATTTAAAAAATGTGAAATAATGAAGCCTGGAGTCGTTTTTATTGTTTACAAACACATTTCCTTGACCAGATTATGCCTTTTTAAAAACAGTCATTTTCCCATGGCAAGGAGACACTCATTTTCTGTGAGAAAATCATTTAAAAGGAGGAATTTCATCAACGCTAAAAATACATAATGTACGTGTCTGAAAACGCACAGAACATGAAATAGTAGCTTTCTTACCAAGAAACACATGGTTGAAAAACCTATTTAACGATCTGAGTGTTTGCAGACATGTACAACAGTTATTCTTAAACTATAACGTTTTCAATGAAATCATGTTTCTCATGAGGAGATAAACCGTTTAAAGCAATAAAAACGATTCACTGTGTCTGGCATATTGACCAAGCCACCAACTAGCTAAACAATGATCAGAACTGATGCAATTACACATTGACATTGGGTGAAAACTCGTAACTCTTAAGGATGTGTTGCAGACTTGTTGAATAGATTCATTTTCTTTTGTTTTTGATGAAATTGTGCTTTTCATGTCGAGAAAATGCGTTTAACGCAATAAAAAGATTTAGTGCTTTACGCACATGGAATAGGTTACCAAATTTAAAAAAATGTGAAATAATGAAGGCGGGAGTCGTTTTTATTGTTTACAAACACATTTCCTTGACCAGATTATGCCTTTTTAAAAACAGTCATTTTCCCATGGTAAGGAGACACTCATTTTCTGTGAGAAAATGCATTTAAAAGGAGGAATTTCATCAGAAACACTAAAAATAAATATTGTACGTGCCTGAAGACGCACAGAACCTTGAAATAAAAGGTTTCGCACCAAAAAACACATGGGTGAAAGCCCTATTTTAAGGCTCTGAGTGTTTGCAGATATGTACAACAGGTATGTTTACATTATAACGTTTTTAATGAAATCATGTTTCTCTCGACGAGAAAATGCGTTTAAAGCAATAAAAAGGATTCACTCTGTCTGGCATTGGACCAAGCTACCAACACCCTAAACAATGATCAGAACTGGTGAAATTACACTTTGACATTGGGAGAAAACACATAACTCTTAAGGATGTGTTGCAGACTTGTTCAATAGATTCATTATCTTTTGTTTTGGATGAAATTGTGCTCTTCTTGTCGAGAAAATGCGTTTAACGCAATAAAAAGACTTAGTGCTTTACGCACATGGACTAGGTTACCAAATTTAAAAAATGTGAAATAATGAAGCCTGGAGTCGTTTTTATTGTTTACAAACACATTTCCTTGACCAGATTATGACTTTTTAAAAACAGTCATTTTCCCATGGCAAGGAGACACTCATTTTCTGTGAGAAAATCATTTAAAAGGAGGAATTTCATCAACGCTAAAAATACATAATGTACGTGTCTGAAAACGCACAGAACATGAAATAGTAGCTTTCTTACCAAGAAACACATGGTTGAAAAACCTATTTTAACGATCTGAGTGTTTGCAGACATGTAGAAGTTATTCTTAAACTATAACGTTTTCAATGAAATCATGTTTCTCATGAGGAGATAAACCGTTTAAAGCAATAAAAACGATTCACTGTGTCTGGCATTTTGACCAAGCCACAAACTAGCTAAACAATGATCAGAACTGGTGCAATTACACATTGACATTGGGTGAAAACACGTAACTCTTAAGGATGTGTTGCAGACTTGTTGAATAGATTCATTTTCTTTTGTTTTTGATGAAATTGTGCTTTTCATGTCGAGAAAATGCGTTTAACGCAATAAAAAGATTTAGTGCTTTACGCACATGGACTAGGTTACCAAATTTAAAAAAATGTGAAATAATGAAGCCGGGTGTCGTTTTTATTGTTTACAAACACATTTCCTTGACCAGATTATGCCTTTTTAAAAACAGTCATTTTCCCATGGTAAGGAGACACTCATTTTCTGTGAGAAAATGCATTTAAAAGGAGGAATTTCATCAGAAACACTAAAAATAAATATTGTACGTGCCTGAAGACGCACAGAACCTTGAAATAAAAGGTTTCGCACCAAAAAACACATGGGTGAAAGCCCTATTTTAAGGCTCTGAGTGTTTGCAGATATGTACAACAGGTATGTTTACATTATAACGTTTTTAATGAAATCATGTTTCTCTCGACGAGAAAATGCGTTTAAAGCAATAAAAAGGATTCACTCTGTCTGGCATTGGACCAAGCTACCAACACCCTAAACAATGATCAGAACTGGTGAAATTACACTTTGACATTGGGAGAAAACACATAACTCTTAAGGATGTGTTGCAGACTTGTTCAATAGATTCATTATCTTTTGTTTTGGATGAAATTGTGCTCTTCTTGTCCAGAAAATGCGTTTAACGCAATAAAAAGACTTAGTGCTTTACGCACATGGACTAGGTTACCAAATTTAAAAAATGTGAAATAATGAAGCCTGGAGTCGTTTTTATTGTTTACAAACACATTTCCTTGACCAGATTATGACTTTTTAAAAACAGTCATTTTCCCATGGCAAGGAGACACTCATTTTCTGTGAGAAAATCATTTAAAAGGAGGAATTTCATCAACGCTAAAAATACATAATGTACGTGTCTGAAAACGCACAGAACATGAAATAGTAGCTTTCTTACCAAGAAACACATGGTTGAAAAACCTATTTTAACGATCTGAGTGTTTGCAGACATGTAGAAGTTATTCTTAAACTATAACGTTTTCAATGAAATCATGTTTCTCATGAGGAGATAAACCGTTTAAAGCAATAAAAACGATTCACTGTGTCTGGCATTTTGACCAAGCCACAAACTAGCTAAACAATGATCAGAACTGGTGCAATTACACATTGACATTGGGTGAAAACACGTAACTCTTAAGGATGTGTTGCAGACTTGTTGAATAGATTCATTTTCTTTTGTTTTTGATGAAATTGTGCTTTTCATGTCGAGAAAATGCGTTTAACGCAATAAAAAGATTTAGTGCTTTACGCACATGGACTAGGTTACCAAATTTAAAAAAATGTGAAATAATGAAGCCGGGTGTCGTTTTTATTGTTTACAAACACATTTCCTTGACCAGATTATGCCTTTTAAAAACAGTCATTTTCCCATGGCAAGGAGACACTCATTTTCTGTGAGAAAATGCATTTAAAAGGAGGAATTTCATCAGAAACACTAAAAATACATATTGTACGTGCCTGAAGACGCACAGAACCTTGAAATAAAAGGTTTCGCACCAAAAAACACATGGGTGAAAGCCCTATTTTAAGGCTCTGAGTGTTTGCAGATATGTACAACAGGTATGTTTACATTATAACGTTTTTAATGAAATCATGTTTCTCTCGACGAGAAAATGCGTTTAAAGCAAAAAAAAGGATTCACTCTGTCTGGCATTGGACCAAGCTACCAACACCCTAAACAATGATCAGAACTGGTGAAATTACACTTTGACATTGGGAGAAAACACATAACTCTTAAGGATGTGTTGCAGACTTGTTCAATAGATTCATTATCTTTTGTTTTGGATGAAATTGTGCTCTTCTTGTCGAGAAAATGCGTTTAACGCAATAAAAAGACTTAGTGCTTTACGCACATGGACTAGGTTACCAAATTTAAAAAATGTGAAATAATGAAGCCTGGAGTCGTTTTTATTGTTTACAAACACATTTCCTTGACCAGATTATGCCTTTTTAAAAACAGTCATTTTCCCATGGCAAGGAGACACTCATTTTCTGTGAGAAAATCATTTAAAAGGAGGAATTTCATCAACGCTAAAAATACATAATGTACGTGTCTGAAAACGCACAGAACATGAAATAGTAGCTTTCTTACCAAGAAACACATGGTTGAAAAACCTATTTTAACGATCTGAGTGTTTGCAGACATGTACAACAGTTATTCTTAAACTATAACGTTTTCAATGAAATCATGTTTCTCATGAGGAGATAAACCGTTTAAAGCAATAAAAACGATTCACTGTGTCTGGCATTTTGACCAATTCACCAACTAGCTAAACAATGATCAGAACTGATGCAATTACACATTGACATTGGGTGAAAACTCGTAACTCTTAAGGATGTGTTGCAGACTTGTTGAATAGATTCATTTTCTTTTGTTTTTGATGAAATTGTGCTTTTCATGTCGAGAAAATGCGTTTAACGCAATAAAAAGATTTAGTGCTTTACGCACATGGAATAGGTTACCAAATTTAAAAAAATGTGAAATAATGAAGGCGGGAGTCGTTTTTATTGTTTACAAACACATTTCCTTGACCAGATTATGCCTTTTTAAAAACAGTCATTTTCCCATGGTAAGGAGACACTCATTTTCTGTGAGAAAATGCATTTAAAAGGAGGAATTTCATCAGAAACACTAAAAATAAATATTGTACGTGCCTAAAGACGCACAGAACCTTGAAATAAAAGGTTTCGCACCAAAAAACACATGGGTGAAAGCCCTATTTTAAGGCTCTGAGTGTTTGCAGATATGTACAACAGGTATGTTTACATTATAACGTTTTTAATGAAATCATGTTTCTCTCGACGAGAAAATGCGTTTAAAGCAATAAAAAGGATTCACTCTGTCTGGCATTGGACCAAGCTACCAACACCCTAAACAATGATCAGAACTGGTGAAATTACACTTTGACATTGGGAGAAAACACATAACTCTTAAGGATGTGTTGCAGACTTGTTCAATAGATTCATTATCTTTTGTTTTGGATGAAATTGTGCTCTTCTTGTCCAGAAAATGCGTTTAACGCAATAAAAAGACTTAGTGCTTTACGCACATGGACTAGGTTACCAAATTTAAAAAATGTGAAATAATGAAGCCTGGAGTCGTTTTTATTGTTTACAAACACATTTCCTTGACCAGATTATGACTTTTTAAAAACAGTCATTTTCCCATGGCAAGGAGACACTCATTTTCTGTGAGAAAATCATTTAAAAGGAGGAATTTCATCAACGCTAAAAATACATAATGTACGTGTCTGAAAACGCACAGAACATGAAATAGTAGCTTTCTTACCAAGAAACACATGGTTGAAAAACCTATTTTAACGATCTGAGTGTTTGCAGACATGTAGAAGTTATTCTTAAACTATAACGTTTTCAATGAAATCATGTTTCTCATGAGGAGATAAACCGTTTAAAGCAATAAAAACGATTCACTGTGTCTGGCATTTTGACCAAGCCACAAACTAGCTAAACAATGATCAGAACTGGTGCAATTACACATTGACATTGGGTGAAAACACGTAACTCTTAAGGATGTGTTGCAGACTTGTTGAATAGATTCATTTTCTTTTGTTTTTGATGAAATTGTGCTTTTCATGTCGAGAAAATGCGTTTAACGCAATAAAAAGATTTAGTGCTTTACGCACATGGACTAGGTTACCAAATTTAAAAAATGTGAAATAATGAAGCCGGGTGTCGTTTTTATTGTTTACAAACACATTTCCTTGACCAGATTATGCCTTTTAAAAACAGTCATTTTCCCATGGCAAGGAGACACTCATTTTCTGTGAGAAAATGCATTTAAAAGGAGGAATTTCATCAGAAACACTAAAAATACATATTGTACGTGCCTGAAGACGCACAGAACCTTGAAATAAAAGGTTTAGCACCAAAAAACACATTGGTGAAAGCCCTATTTTAAGACTCTGAGTGTTTGCAGATATGTACAACAGGTATGTTTACATTATAACGTTTTTAATGAAATCATGTTTCTCTCGACGAGAAAATGCGTTTAAAGCAAAAAAAAGGATTCACTCTGTCTGGCATTGGACCAAGCTACCAACACCCTAAACAATGATCAGAACTGGTGAAATTACACTTTGACATTGGGAGAAAACACATAACTCTTAAGGATGTGTTGCAGACTTGTTCAATAGATTCATTATCTTTTGTTTTGGATGAAATTGTGCTCTTCTTGTCGAGAAAATGCGTTTAACGCAATAAAAAGACTTAGTGCTTTACGCACATGGACTAGGTTACCAAATTTAAAAAATGTGAAATAATGAAGCCTGGAGTCGTTTTTATTGTTTACAAACACATTTCCTTGACCAGATTATGCCTTTTTAAAAACAGTCATTTTCCCATGGCAAGGAGACACTCATTTTCTGTGAGAAAATCATTTAAAAGGAGGAATTTCATCAACGCTAAAAATACATAATGTACGTGTCTGAAAACGCACAGAACATGAAATAGTAGCTTTCTTACCAAGAAACACATGGTTGAAAAACCTATTTTAACGATCTGAGTGTTTGCAGACATGTACAACAGTTATTCTTAAACTATAACGTTTTCAATGAAATCATGTTTCTCATGAGGAGATAAACCGTTTAAAGCAATAAAAACGATTCACTGTGTCTGGCATTTTGACCAAGCCACCAACTAGCTAAACAATGATCAGAACTGGTGCAATTACACATTGACATTGGGTGAAAACACGTAACTCTTAAGGATGTGTTGCAGACTTGTTGAATAGATTCATTTTCTTTTGTTTTTGATGAAATTGTGCTTTTCATGTCGAGAAAATGCGTTTAACGCAATAAAAAGATTTAGTGCTTTACGCACATGGACTAGGTTACCAAATTTAAAAAAATGTGAAATAATGAAGCCGGGTGTCGTTTTTATTGTTTACAAACACATTTCCTTGACCAGATTATGCCTTTTAAAAACAGTCATTTTCCCATGGCAAGGAGACACTCATTTTCTGTGAGAAAATGCATTTAAAAGGAGGAATTTCATCAGAAACACTAAAAATACATATTGTACGTGCCTGAAGACGCACAGAACCTTGAAATAAAAGGTTTCGCACCAAAAAACACATGGGTGAAAGCCCTATTTTAAGGCTCTGAGTGTTTGCAGATATGTACAACAGGTATGTTTACATTATAACGTTTTTAATGAAATCATGTTTCTCTCGACGAGAAAATGCGTTTAAAGCAAAAAAAAGGATTCACTCTGTCTGGCATTGGACCAAGCTACCAACACCCTAAACAATGATCAGAACTGGTGAAATTACACTTTGACATTGGGAGAAAACACATAACTCTTAAGGATGTGTTGCAGACTTGTTCAATAGATTCATTATCTTTTGTTTTGGATGAAATTGTGCTCTTCTTGTCGAGAAAATGCGTTTAACGCAATAAAAAGACTTAGTGCTTTACGCACATGGACTAGGTTACCAAATTTAAAAAATGTGAAATAATGAAGCCTGGAGTCGTTTTTATTGTTTACAAACACATTTCCTTGACCAGATTATGCCTTTTTAAAAACAGTCATTTTCCCATGGCAAGGAGACACTCATTTTCTGTGAGAAAATCATTTAAAAGGAGGAATTTCATCAACGCTAAAAATACATAATGTACGTGTCTGAAAACGCACAGAACATGAAATAGTAGCTTTCTTACCAAGAAACACATGGTTGAAAAACCTATTTTAACGATCTGAGTGTTTGCAGACATGTACAACAGTTATTCTTAAACTATAACGTTTTCAATGAAATCATGTTTCTCATGAGGAGATAAACCGTTTAAAGCAATAAAAACGATTCACTGTGTCTGGCATTTTGACCAAGCCACCAACTAGCTAAACAATGATCAGAACTGGTGCAATTACACATTGACATTGGGTGAAAACACGTAACTCTTAAGGATGTGTTGCAGACTTGTTCAATAGATTCATTTTCTTTTGTTTTTGATGAAATTGTGCTCTTCTTGTCGAGAAAATGCGTTTAACGCAATAAAAAGATTTAGTGCTTTACGCACATGGACTAGGTTACCAAATTTAAAAAATGTGAAATAATAAAGCCGGGAGTCGTTTTTATTGTTTACAAACACATTTCCTTGACCAGAATATGCTTTTTCTTAAAAGCCATTTTCCCATGGCTAGGAGACACTCATTTTCTGTGAGAAAATGCATTTAAAAGGAGGAATTTCATCAGAAAAACTAAAAATACATATTGTACGTGTCTGAAAACGCACAGAACATGAAATAGTAGCTTTCTTACCGAGAAACACATGGTTGAAAAACCTATTTTAACGATCTGAGTGTTTGCAGACATGTACAAGTTATTCTTAAACTATAACGTTTTCAATGAAATCATGTTTCTCATGAGGAGATAAACCGTTTAAAGCAATAAAAACGATTCACTGTGTCTGGCATTTTGACCAAGCCACCAACTAGCTAAACAATGATCAGAACTGATGCAATTACACATTGACATTGGGTGAAAACTCGTAACTCTTAAGGATGTGTTGCAGACTTGTTGAATAGATTCATTTTCTTTTGTTTTTGATGAAATTGTGCTTTTCATGTAGAGAAAATACGTTTAACGCAATAAAAAGATTTAGTGCTTTACGCACATGGAGTAGGTTACCAAATTTAAAAAAAATGTGAAATAATGAAGCCGGGAGTCGTTTTTATTGTTTACAAACACATTTCCTTGACCAGATTATGCCTTTTTAAAAACAGTCATTTTCCCATGGCAAGGAGACACTCATTTTCTGTGAGAAAATGCATTTAAAAGGAGGAATTTCATCAGAAACACTAAAAATACATATTGTACGTGCCTGAAGACGCACAGAACCTTGAAATAAAAGGTTTCGCACCAAAAAACACATGGGTGAAAGCCCTATTTTAAGGCTCTGAGTGTTTGCAGACATGTACAACAGGTATGTTTACATTATAACGTTTTTAATGAAATCATGTTTCTCTCGACGAGAAAATGCGTTTAAAGCAATAAAAAGGATTCACTCTGTCTGGCATTGGACCAAGCTACCAACACCCTAAACAATGATCAAAATTGGTGAAATTACACTTTGACATTGGGAGAAAACACATAACTCTTAAGGATGTGTTGCAGACTTGTTCAACAGATTCATTATCTTTTGTTTTGGATGAAATTGTGCTCTTCTTGTCGAGAAAATGCGTTTAACGCAATAAAAAGATTTAGTGCTTTACGCACATGGACTAGGTTACCAAATTTAAAAAATGTGAAATAATGAAGCCGGGAGTCGTTTTTATTGTTTACAAACACATTTCCTTGACCAGATTATGACTTTTTAAAAACAGTCATTTTCCCATGGCAAGGAGACACTCATTTTCTGTGAGAAAATCATTTAAAAGGAGGAATTTCATCAACGCTAAAAATACATAATGTACGTGTCTGAAAACGCACAGAACATGAAATAGTAGCTTTCTTACCAAGAAACACATGGTTGAAAAACCTATTTTAACGATCTGAGTGTTTGCAGACATGTACAACAGTTATTCTTAAACTATAACGTTTTCAATGAAATCATGTTTCTCATGAGGAGATAAACCGTTTAAACCAATAAAAACGATTTTCACTGTGTCTGGCATTTTGACCAAGCCACCAACTAGCTAAACAATGATCAGAACTGGTGCAATTACACATTGACATTGGGTGAAAACACGTAACTCTTAAGGATGTGTTGCAGACTTGTTGAATAGATTCATTTTCTTTTGTTTTTGATGAAATTGTGCTTTTCATGTCGAGAAAATGCGTTTAACGCAATAAAAAGATTTAGTGCTTTACGCACATGGACTAGGTTACCAAATTTAAAAAAATGTGAAATAATGAAGCCGGGTGTCGTTTTTATTGTTTACAAACACATTTCCTTGACCAGATTATGCCTTTTAAAAACAGTCATTTTCCCATGGCAAGGAGACACTCATTTTCTGTGAGAAAATGCATTTAAAAGGAGGAATTTCATCAGAAACAACTAAAAATACATATTGTACGTGCCTGAAGACGCACAGAACCTTGAAATAAAAGGTTTCGCACCAAAAAACACATGGGTGAAAGCCCTATTTTAAGGCTCTGAGTGTTTGCAGATATGTACAACAGGTATGTTTACATTATAACGTTTTTAATGAAATCATGTTTCTCTCGACGAGAAAATGCGTTTAAAGCAAAAAAAAGGATTCACTCTGTCTGGCATTGGACCAAGCTACCAACACCCTAAACAATGATCAGAACTGGTGAAATTACACTTTGACATTGGGAGAAAACACATAACTCTTAAGGATGTGTTGCAGACTTGTTCAATAGATTCATTATCTTTTGTTTTGGATGAAATTGTGCTCTTCTTGTCGAGAAAATGCGTTTAACGCAATAAAAAGACTTAGTGCTTTACGCACATGGACTAGGTTACCAAATTTAAAAAATGTGAAATAATGAAGCCTGGAGTCGTTTTTATTGTTTACAAACACATTTCCTTGACCAGATTATGCCTTTTTAAAAACAGTCATTTTCCCATGGCAAGGAGACACTCATTTTCTGTGAGAAAATCATTTAAAAGGAGGAATTTCATCAACGCTAAAAATACATAATGTACGTGTCTGAAAACGCACAGAACATGAAATAGTAGCTTTCTTACCAAGAAACACATGGTTGAAAAACCTATTTTAACGATCTGAGTGTTTGCAGACATGTACAACAGTTATTCTTAAACTATAACGTTTTCAATGAAATCATGTTTCTCATGAGGAGATAAACCGTTTAAAGCAATAAAAACGATTCACTGTGTCTGGCATTTTGACCAAGCCACCAACTAGCTAAACAATGATCAGAACTGATGCAATTACACATTGACATTGGGTGAAAACTCGTAACTCTTAAGGATGTGTTGCAGACTTGTTGAATAGATTCATTTTCTTTTGTTTTTGATGAAATTGTGCTTTTCATGTCGAGAAAATGCGTTTAACGCAATAAAAAGATTTAGTGCTTTACGCACATGGAATAGGTTACCAAATTTAAAAAAATGTGAAATAATGAAGGCGGGAGTCGTTTTTATTGTTTACAAACACATTTCCTTGACCAGATTATGCCTTTTTAAAAACAGTCATTTTCCCATGGTAAGGAGACACTCATTTTCTGTGAGAAAATGCATTTAAAAGGAGGAATTTCATCAGAAACACTAAAAATAAATATTGTACGTGCCTGAAGACGCACAGAACCTTGAAATAAAAGGTTTCGCACCAAAAAACACATGGGTGAAAGCCCTATTTTAAGGCTCTGAGTGTTTGCAGATATGTACAACAGGTATGTTTACATTATAACGTTTTTAATGAAATCATGTTTCTCTCGACGAGTAAATGCGTTTAAAGCAATAAAAAGGATTCACTCTGTCTGGCATTGGACCAAGCTACCAACACCCTAAACAATGATCAGAACTGGTGAAATTACACTTTGACATTGGGAGAAAACACGTAACTCTTAAGGATGTGTTGCAGACTTGTTCAATAGATTCATTATCTTTTGTTTTGGATGAAATTGTGCTCTTCTTGTCGAGAAAATGCGTTTAACGCAATAAAAAGATTTAGTGCTTTACGCACATGGACTAGGTTACCAAATTTAAAAAATGTGAAATAATGAAGCCGGGAGTCGTTTTTATTGTTTACAAACACATTTCCTTGACCAGATTATGCCTTTTTAAAAACAGTCATTTTCCCATGGCAAGGAGACACTCATTTTCTGTGAGAAAATCATTTAAAAGGAGGAATGCCATCAACGCTAAAAATACATAATGTACGTGTCTGAAAATGCACAGAACATGAAATAGTAGCTTTCTTACCGAGAAACACATGGTTGAAAAACCTATTTTAACGATCTGAGTGTTTGCAGACATGTACAACAGTTATTCTTAAACTATAACGTTTTCAATGAAATCATGTTTCTCATGAGGAGATAAACCGTTTAAAGCAATAAAAACGATTCACTGTGTCTGGCATTTTGACCAAGCCACCAACTAGCTAAACAATGATCAGAACTGGTGCAATTACACATTGACATTGGGTGAAAACACGTAACTCTTAAGGATGTGTTGCAGACTTGTTGAATAGATTCATTTTCTTTTGTTTTTGATGAAATTGTGCTTTTCATGTCGAGAAAATGCGTTTAACGCAATAAAAAGATTTAGTGCTTTACGCACATGGACTAGGTTACCAAATTTAAAAAAATGTGAAATAATGAAGCCGGGTGTCGTTTTTATTGGGTACAAACACATTTCCTTGACCAGATTATGCCTTTTAAAAACAGTCATTTTCCCATGGCAAGGAGACACTCATTTTCTGTGAGAAAATGCATTTAAAAGGAGGAATTTCATCAGAAACACTAAAAATACATATTGTACGTGCCTGAAGACGCACAGAACCTTGAAATAAAAGGTTTCGCACCAAAAAACACATGGGTGAAAGCCCTATTTTAAGGCTCTGAGTGTTTGCAGATATGTACAACAGGTATGTTTACATTATAACGTTTTTAATGAAATCATGTTTCTCTCGACGAGAAAATGCGTTTAAAGCAAAAAAAAGGATTCACTCTGTCTGGCATTGGACCAAGCTACCAACACCCTAAACAATGATCAGAACTGGTGAAATTACACTTTGACATTGGGAGAAAACACATAACTCTTAAGGATGTGTTGCAGACTTGTTCAATAGATTCATTATCTTTTGTTTTGGATGAAATTGTGCTCTTCTTGTCGAGAAAATGCGTTTAACGCAATAAAAAGACTTAGTGCTTTACGCACATGGACTAGGTTACCAAATTTAAAAAATGTGAAATAATAAAGCCTGGAGTCGTTTTTATTGTTTACAAACACATTTCCTTGACCAGATTATGACTTTTTAAAAACAGTCATTTTCCCATGGCAAGGAGACACTCATTTTCTGTGAGAAAATCATTTAAAAGGAGGAATTTCATCAACGCTAGAAATACATAATGTACGTGTCTGAAAACGCACAGAACATGAAATAGTAGCTTTCTTACCAAGAAACACATGGTTGAAAAACCTATTTTAACGATCTGAGTGTTTGCAGACATGTACAACAGTTATTCTTAAACTATAACGTTTTCAATGAAATCATGTTTCTCATGAGGAGATAAACCGTTTAAAGCAATAAAAACGATTCACTGTGTCTGGCATTTTGACCAAGCCACCAACTAGCTAAACAATGATCAGAACTGGTGCAATTACACATTGAGATTGGGTGAAAACACGTAACTCTTAAGGATGTGTTGCAGACTTGTTGAATAGATTCATTTTCTTTTGTTTTTGATGAAATTGTGCTTTTCATGTCGAGAAAATGCGTTTAACGCAATAAAAAGATTTAGTGCTTTACGCACATGGACTAGGTTACCAAATTTAAAAAAATGTGAAATGATGAAGCCGGGTGTCGTTTTTATTGTTTACAAACACATTTCCTTGACCAGATTATGCCTTTTAAAAACAGTCATTTTCCCATGGCAAGGAGACACTCATTTTCTGTGAGAAAATGCATTTAAAAGGAGGAATTTCATCAGAAACACTAAAAATACATATTGTACGTGCCTGAAGACGCACAGAACCTTGAAATAAAAGGTTTCGCACCAAAAAACACATGGGTGAAAGCCCTATTTTAAGGCTCTGAGTGTTTGCAGATATGTACAACAGGTATGTTTACATTATAACGTTTTTAATGAAATCATGTTTCTCTCGACGAGAAAATGCGTTTAAAGCAAAAAAAAGGATTCACTCTGTCTGGCATTGGACCAAGCTACCAACACCCTAAACAATGATCAGAACTGGTGAAATTACACTTTGACATTGGGAGAAAACACATAACTCTTAAGGATGTGTTGCAGACTTGTTCAATAGATTCATTATCTTTTGTTTTGGATGAAATTGTGCTCTTCTTGTCGAGAAAATGCGTTTAACGCAATAAAAAGACTTAGTGCTTTACGCACATGGACTAGGTTACCAAATTTAAAAAATGTGAAATAATGAAGCCTGGAGTCGTTTTTATTGTTTACAAACACATTTCCTTGACCAGATTATGCCTTTTTAAAAACATTCATTTTCCCATGGCAAGGAGACACTCATTTTCTGTGAGAAAATCATTTAAAAGGAGGAATTTCATCAACGCTAAAAATACATAATGTACGTGTCTGAAAACGCACAGAACATGAAATAGTAGCTTTCTTACCAAGAAACACATGGTTGATAAACCTATTTTAACGATCTGAGTGTTTGCAGACATGTACAACAGTTATTCTTAAACTATAACGTTTTCAATGAAATCATGTTTCTCATGAGGAGATAAACCGTTTAAAGCAATAAAAACGATTCACTGTGTCTGGCATTTTGACCAAGCCACCAACTAGCTAAACAATGATCAGAACTGGTGCAATTACACATTGACATTGGGTGAAAACACGTAACTCTTAAGGATGTGTTGCAGACTTGTTCAATAGATTCATTTTCTTTTGTTTTTGATGAAATTGTGCTCTTCTTGTCGAGAAAATGCGTTTAACGCAATAAAAAGATTTAGTGCTTTACGCACATGGACTAGGTTACCAAATTTAAAAAATGTGAAATAATAAAGCCGGGAGTCGTTTTTATTGTTTACAAACACATTTCCTTGACCAGATTATGCCTTTTTAAAAACAGTCATTTTCCCATGGTAAGGAGACACTCATTTTCTGTGAGAAAATGCATTTAAAAGGAGGAATTTCATCAGAAACACTAAAAATAAATATTGTACGTGCCTGAAGACGCACAGAACCTTGAAATAAAAGGTTTCGCACCAAAAAACACATGGGTGAAAGCCCTATTTTAAGGCTCTGAGTGTTTGCAGATATGTACAACAGGTATGTTTACATTATAACGTTTTTAATGAAATCATGTTTCTCTCGACGAGAAAATGCGTTTAAAGCAATAAAAAGGATTCACTCTGTCTGGCATTGGACCAAGCTACCAACACCCTAAACAATGATCAAAATTGGTGAAATTACACTTTGACATTGGGAGAAAACACGTAACTCTTAAGGATGTGTTGCAGACTTGTTCAACAGATTCATTATCTTTTGTTTTGGATGAAATTGTGCTCTTCTTGTCGAGAAAATGCGTTTAACGCAATAAAAAGATTTAGTGCTTTACGCACATGGACTAGGTTACCAAATTTAAAAAATGTGAAATAATGAAGCCGGGAGTCGTTTTTATTGTTTACAAACACATTTCCTTGACCAGATTATGACTTTTTAAAAACAGTCATTTTCCCATGGCAAGGAGACACTCATTTTCTGTGAGAAAATCATTTAAAAGGAGGAATGCCATCAACGCTAAAAATACATAATGTACGTGTCTGAAAACGCACAGAACATGAAATAGTAGCTTTCTTACCAAGAAACACATGGTTGAAAAACCTATTTTAACGATCTGAGTGTTTGCAGACATGTACAACAGTTATTCTTAAACTATAACGTTTTCAATGAAATCATGTTTCTCATGAGGAGATAAACCGTTTAAAGCAATAAAAACGATTCACTGTGTCTGGCATTTTGACCAAGCCACCAACTAGCTAAACAATGATCAGAACTGATGCAATTACACATTGACATTGGGTGAAAACTCGTAACTCTTAAGGATGTGTTGCAGACTTGTTGAATAGATTCATTTTCTTTTGTTTTTGATGAAATTGTGCTTTTCATGTCGAGAAAATGCGTTTAACGCAATAAAAAGATTTAGTGCTTTACGCACATGGAATAGGTTACCAAATTTAAAAAAATGTGAAATAATGAAGGCGGGAGTCGTTTTTATTGTTTACAAACACATTTCCTTGACCAGATTATGCCTTTTTAAAAACAGTCATTTTCCCATGGTAAGGAGACACTCATTTTCTGTGAGAAAATGCATTTAAAAGGAGGAATTTCATCAGAAACACTAAAAATACATATTGTACGTGCCTGAAGACGCACAGAACCTTGAAATAAAAGGTTTCGCACCAAAAAACACATGGGTGAAAGCCCTATTTTAAGGCTCTGAGTGTTTGCAGACATGTACAACAGGTATGTTTACATTATAACGTTTTTAATGAAATCATGTTTCTCTCGACGTAAAAATGCGTTTAAAGCAATAAAAAGGATTCACTCTGTCTGGCATTGGACCAAGCTACCAACACCCTAAACAATGATCAAAATTGGTGAAATTACACTTTGACATTGGGAGAAAACACGTAACTCTTAAGGATGTGTTGCAGACTTGTTCAACAGATTCATTATCTTTTGTTTTGGATGAAATTGTGCTCTTCTTGTCGAGAAAATGCGTTTAACGCAATAAAAAGATTTAGTGCTTTACGCACATGGACTAGGTTACCAAATTTAAAAAATGTAAAATAATGAAGCCGGGAGTCGTTTTTATTGTTTACAAACACATTTCCTTGACCAGATTATGACTTTTTAAAAACAGTCATTTTCCCATGGCAAGGAGACACTCATTTTCTGTGAGAAAATCATTTAAAAGGAGGAATGCCATCAACGCTAAAAATACATAATGTACGTGTCTGAAAACGCACAGAACATGAAATAGTAGCTTTCTTACCAAGAAACACATGGTTGAAAAACCTATTTTAACGATCTGAGTGTTTGCAGACATGTACAACAGTTATTCTTAAACTATAACGTTTTCAATGAAATCATGTTTCTCATGAGGAGATAAACCGTTTAAAGCAATAAAAACGATTTTCACTGTGTCTGGCATTTTGACCAAGCCACCAACTAGCTAAACAATGATCAGAACTGGTGCAATTACACATTGACATTGGGTGAAAACACGTAACTCTTAAGGATGTGTTGCAGACTTGTTGAATAGATTCATTTTCTTTTGTTTTTGATGAAATTGTGCTTTTCATGTCGAGAAAATGCGTTTAACGCAATAAAAAGATTTAGTGCTTTACGCACATGGACTAGGTTACCAAATTTAAAAAAATGTGAAATAATGAAGCCGGGTGTCGTTTTTATTGTTTACAAACACATTTACTTGACCAGATTATGCCTTTTAAAAACAGTCATTTTCCCATGGCAAGGAGACACTCATTTTCTGTGAGAAAATGCATTTAAAAGGAGGAATTTCATCAGAAACACTAAAAATACATATTGTACGTGCCTGAAGACGCACAGAACCTTGAAATAAAAGGTTTCGCACCAAAAAACACATGGGTGAAAGCCCTATTTTAAGGCTCTGAGTGTTTGCAGATATGTACAACAGGTATGTTTACATTATAACGTTTTTAATGAAATCATGTTTCTCTCGACGAGAAAATGCGTTTAAAGCAAAAAAAAGGATTCACTCTGTCTGGCATTGGACCAAGCTACCAACACCCTAAACAATGATCAGAACTGGTGAAATTACACTTTGACATTGGGAGAAAACACATAACTCTTAAGGATGTGTTGCAGACTTGTTCAATAGATTCATTATCTTTTGTTTTGGATGAAATTGTGCTCTTCTTGTCGAGAAAATGCGTTTAACGCAATAAAAAGACTTAGTGCTTTACGCACATGGACTAGGTTACCAAATTTAAAAAATGTGAAATAATGAAGCCTGGAGTCGTTTTTATTGTTTACAAACACATTTCCTTGACCAGATTATGACTTTTTAAAAACAGTCATTTTCCCATGGCAAGGAGACACTCATTTTCTGTGAGAAAATCATTTAAAAGGAGGAATTTCATCAACGCTAAAAATACATAATGTACGTGTCTGAAAACGCACAGAACATGAAATAGTAGCTTTCTTACCAAGAAACACATGGTTGAAAAACCTATTTTAACGATCTGAGTGTTTGCAGACATGTACAACAGTTATTCTTAAACTATAACGTTTTCAATGAAATCATGTTTCTCATGAGGAGATAAACCGTTTAAAGCAATAAAAACGATTCACTGTGTCTGGCATTTTGACCAAGCCACCAACTAGCTAAACAATGATCAGAACTGATGCAATTACACATTGACATTGGGTGAAAACTCGTAACTCTTAAGGATGTGTTGCAGACTTGTTGAATAGATTCATTTTCTTTTGTTTTTGATGAAATTGTGCTTTTCATGTCGAGAAAATGCGTTTAACGCAATAAAAAGATTTAGTGCTTTACGCACATGGACTAGGTTACCAAATTTTAAAAAATGTGAAATAATGAAGGCGGGAGTCGTTTTTATTGTTTACAAACACATTTCCTTGACCAGATTATGCCTTTCTAAAAACAGTCATTTTCCCATGGTAAGGAGACACTCATTTTCTGTGAGAAAATGCATTTAAAAGGAGGAATTTCATCAGAAACACTAAAAATAAATATTGTACGTGCCTGAAGACGCACAGAACCTTGAAATAAAAGGTTTCGCACCAAAAAACACATGGGTGAAAGCCCTATTTTAAGGCTCTGAGTGTTTGCAGATATGTACAACAGGTATGTTTACATTATAACGTTTTTAATGAAATCATGTTTCTCTCGACGAGAAAATGCGTATAAAGCAATAAAAAGGATTCACTCTGTCTGGCATTGGACCAAGCTACCAACAACCTAAACAATGATCAGAACTGGTGAAATTACACTTTGACATTGGGAGAAAACACGTAACTCTTAAGGATGTGTTGCAGACTTGTTCAATAGATTCATTATCTTTTGTTTTGGATGAAATTGTGCTCTTCTTGTCGAGAAAATGCGTTTAACGCAATAAAAAGATTTAGTGCTTTACGCACATGGACTAGGTTACCAAATTTAAAAAATGTGAAATAATGAAGCCGGGAGTCGTTTTTATTGTTTACAAACAAATTTCCTTGACCAGATTATGCCTTTTTAAAAACAGTCATTTTCCCATGGCAAGGAGACACTCATTTTCTGTGAGAAAATCATTTAAAAGGAGGAATGCCATCAACGCTAAAAATACATAATGTACGTGTCTGAAAACGCACAGAACATGAAATAGTAGCTTTCTTACCAAGAAACACATGGTTGAAAAACCTATTTTAACGATCTGAGTGTTTGCAGACATGTACAACAGTTATTCTTAAACTATAACGTTTTCCATGAAATCATGTTTCTCATGAGGAGATAAACCGTTTAAAGCAATAAAAACGATTTTCACTGTGTCTGGCATTTTGACCAAGCCACCAACTAGCTAAACAATGATCAGAACTGGTGCAATTACACATTGACATTGGGTGAAAACACGTAACTCTTAAGGATGTGTTGCAGACTTGTTGAATAGATTCATTTTCTTTTGTTTTTGATGAAATTGTGCTTTTCATGTCGAGAAAATACGTTTAACGCAATAAAAAGATTTAGTGCTTTACGCACATGGACTAGGTTACCAAATTTAAAAAAAATGTGAAATAATGAAGCCGGGAGTCGTTTTTATTGTTTACAAACACATTTCCTTGACCAGATTATGCCTTTTTAAAAACAGTCATTTTCCCATGGCAAGGAGACACTCATTTTCTTTGAGAAAATGCATTTAAAAGGAGGAATTTCATCAGAAACACTAAAAATACATATTGTACGTGCCTGAAGACGCACAGAACCTTGAAATAAAAGGTTTCGCACCAAAAAACACATGGGTGAAAGCCCTATTTTAAGGCTCTGAGTGTTTGCAGACATGTACAACAGGTATGTTTACATTATAACGTTTTTAATGAAATCATGTTTCTCTCGACGAGAAAATGCGTTTAAAGCAATAAAAAGGATTCACTCTGTCTGGCATTGGACCAAGCTACCAACACCCTAAACAATGATCAAAATTGGTGAAATTACACTTTGACATTGGGAGAAAACACGTAACTCTTAAGGATGTGTTGCAGACTTGTTCAACAGATTCATTATCTTTTGTTTTGGATGAAATTGTGCTCTTCTTGTCGAGAAAATGCGTTTAACGCAATAAAAAGATTTAGTGCTTTACGCACATGGACTAGGTTACCAAATTTAAAAAATGTGAAATAATGAAGCCGGGAGTCGTTTTTATTGTTTACAAACACATTTCCTTGACCAGATTATGACTTTTTAAAAACAGTCATTTTCCCATGGCAAGGAGACACTCATTTTCTGTGAGAAAATCATTTAAAAGGAGGAATGCCATCAACGCTAAAAATACATAATGTACGTGTCTGAAAACGCACAGAACATGAAATAGTAGCTTTCTTACCAAGAAACACATGGTTGAAAAACCTATTTTAACGATCTGAGTGTTTGCAGACATGTACAACAGTTATTCTTAAACTATAACGTTTTCAATGAAATCATGTTTCTCATGAGGAGATAAACCGTTTAAAGCAATAAAAACGATTTTCACTGTGTCTGGCATTTTGACCAAGCCACCAACTAGCTAAACAATGATCAGAACTGGTGCATTACACATTGACATTGGGTGAAAACACGTAACTCTTAAGGATGTGTTGCAGACTTGTTCAATAGATTCATTTTCTTTTGTTTTTGATGAAATTGTGCTTTTCATGTCGAGAAAATGCGTTTAACGCAATAAAAAGATTTAGTGCTTTACGCACATGGTCTAGGTTACCAAATTTAAAAAATGTGAAATAATAAAGCCGGGAGTCGTTTTTATTGTTTACAAACACATTTCATTGACCAGAATATGCTTTTTCTTAAAAGCCATTTTCCCATGGCTAGGAGACACTCATTTTCTGTGACAAAATGCTTTTAAAAGGAGGAATTTCATCAGAAACACTAAAAATACATATTGTACGTGCCTGAAGACGCACAGAACCTTGAAATAAAAGGTTTCGCACCAAAAAACACATGGCTGAAAGCCCTATTTTAAGGCTCTGAGTGTTTGCAGACATGTACAACAGGTATGTTTACATTATAACGTTTTTAATGAAATCATGTTTCTCTCGACGAGAAAATGCGTTTAAAGCAATAAAAACGATTCACTCTGTCTGGCATTGGACCAAGCTACCAACAACCTAAACAATGATCAGAACTGGTGCAATTACACTTTGACATTGTGTGAAAACACGTAACTCTTAAGGATATATTGCAGACTTGTTGAATAGATTCATTATCTTTTGTTTTTGATGAAATTGTGCTTTTCATGTCGAGAAAATGCGTTTAACGCAATAAAAAGATTTAGTGCTTTACGCACATGGACTAGGTTACCAAATTTAAAAAATGTGAAATAATGAAGCCGGGAGTCGTTTTTATTGTTTACAAACACATTTCCTTGACCAGAATATGCTTTTTCTTAAAAGCCATTTTCCCATGGCTAGAGTCTCATTTTCTGTGAGAAAATGCATTTAAAAGGAGGAATTTCATTAAAAACACTAAAAATACATATTGTACGTGCCTGAAGACGCACAGAACCTTGAAATAAAAGGTTTCGCACCAAAAAACACATGGGTGAAAGCCCTATTTTAAGGCTCTGAGTGTTTGCAGACATGTACAACAGGTATGTTTACATTATAACGTTTTTAATGAAATCATGTTTCTCTCGACGAGAAAATGCGTTTAAAGCAATAAAAAGGATTCACTCTGTCTGGCATTGGACCAAGCTACCAACACCCTAAACAATGATCAGAACTGGTGAAATTACACTTTGACATTGGGAGAAAACACGTAACTCTTAAGGATGTGTTGCAGACTTGTTCAACAGATTCATTATCTTTTGTTTTGGATGAAATTGTGCTCTTCTTGTCGAGAAAATGCGTTTAACGCAATAAAAAGATTTAGTGCTTTACGCACATGGACTAGGTTACCAAATTTAAAAAATGTGAAATAATGAAGCCGGGAGTCGTTTTTATTGTTTACAAACACATTTCCTTGACCAAATTATGACTTTTTAAAAACAGTCATTTTCCCATGGCTAGGAGACACTCATTTTCTGTGAGAAAATCATTTAAAAGGAGGAATTTCATCAACGCTAAAAATACATAATGTACGTGTCTGAAAACGCACAGAACATGAAATAGTAGCTTTCTTACCAAGAAACACATGGTTGAAAAACCTATTTTAACGATCTGAGTGTTTGCAGACATGTACAGCAGTTATTCTTAAACTATAACGTTTTCAATGAAATCATGTTTCTCATGAGGAGATAAACCGTTTAAAGCAATAAAAACGATTCACTGTGTCTGGCATTTTGACCAAGCCACCAACTAGCTAAACAATGATCAGAACTGGTGCAATTACACATTGACATTGGGTGAAAACACGTAACTCTTAAGGATGTGTTGCAGACTTGTTCAATAGATTCATTTTCTTTTGTTTTTGATGAAATTGTGCTTTTCATGTCGAGAAAATGCGTTTAACGCAATAAAAAGATTTAGTGCTTTACGCACATGGACTAGGTTACCAAATTTAAAAAAATGTGAAATAATGAAGCCGGGAGTCGTTTTTATTGTTTACAAACACATTTCCTTGACCAGATTATGCCTTTTTAAAAACAGTCATTTTCCCATGGTAAGGAGACACTCATTTTCTGTGAGAAAATGCATTTAAAAGGAGGAATTTCATCAGAAACACTAAAAATAAATATTGTACGTGCCTGAAGACGCACAGAACCTTGAAATAAAAGGTTTCGCACCAAAAAACACATGGGTGAAAGCCCTATTTTAAGGCTCTGAGTGTTTGCAGATATGTACAACAGGTATGTTTACATTATAACGTTTTTAATGAAATCATGTTTCTCTCGACGAGAAAATGCGTTTAAAGCAATAAAAAGGATTCACTCTGTCTGGCATTGGACCAAGCTACCAACACCCTAAACAATGATCAAAATTGGTGAAATTACACTTTGACATTGGGAGAAAACACGTAACTCTTAAGGATGTGTTGCAGACTTGTTCAACAGATTCATTATCTTTTGTTTTGGATGAAATTGTGCTCTTCTTGTCGAGAAAATGCGTTTAACGCAATAAAAAGATTTAGTGCTTTACGCACATGGACTAGGTTACCAAATTTAAAAAATGTGAAATAATGAAGCCGGGAGTCGTTTTTATTGTTTACAAACACATTTCCTTGACCAGATTATGACTTTTTAAAAACAGTCATTTTCCCATGGCAAGGAGACACTCATTTTCTGTGAGAAAATCATTTAAAAGGAGGAATGCCATCAACGCTAAAAATACATAATGTACGTGTCTGAAAACGCACAGAACATGAAATAGTAGCTTTCTTACCAAGAAACACATGGTTGAAAAACCTATTTTAACGATCTGAGTGTTTGCAGACATGTACAACAGTTATTCTTAAACTATAACGTTTTCAATGAAATCATGTTTCTCATGAGGAGATAAACCGTTTAAAGCAATAAAAACGATTCACTGTGTCTGGCATTTTGACCAAGCCACCAACTAGCTAAACAATGATCAGAACTGATGCAATTACACATTGACATTGGGTGAAAACTCGTAACTCTTAAGGATGTGTTGCAGACTTGTTGAATAGATTCATTTTCTTTTGTTTTTGATGAAATTGTGCTTTTCATGTCGAGAAAATGCGTTTAACGCAATAAAAAGATTTAGTGCTTTACGCACATGGAATAGGTTACCAAATTTAAAAAAATGTGAAATAATGAAGGCGGGAGTCGTTTTTATTGTTTACAAACACATTTCCTTGACCAGATTATGCCTTTTTAAAAACAGTCATTTTCCCATGGTAAGGAGACACTCATTTTCTGTGAGAAAATGCATTTAAAAGGAGGAATTTCATCAGAAACACTAAAAATACATATTGTACGTGCCTGAAGACGCACAGAACCTTGAAATAAAAGGTTTCGCACCAAAAAACACATGGGTGAAAGCCCTATTTTAAGGCTCTGAGTGTTTGCAGACATGTACAACAGGTATGTTTACATTATAACGTTTTTAATGAAATCATGTTTCTCTCGACGTAAAAATGCGTTTAAAGCAATAAAAAGGATTCACTCTGTCTGGCATTGGACCAAGCTACCAACACCCTAAACAATGATCAAAATTGGTGAAATTACACTTTGACATTGGGAGAAAACACGTAACTCTTAAGGATGTGTTGCAGACTTGTTCAACAGATTCATTATCTTTTGTTTTGGATGAAATTGTGCTCTTCTTGTCGAGAAAATGCGTTTAACGCAATAAAAAGATTTAGTGCTTTACGCACATGGACTAGGTTACCAAATTTAAAAAATGTGAAATAATGAAGCCGGGAGTCGTTTTTATTGTTTACAAACACATTTCCTTGACCAGATTATGACTTTTTAAAAACAGTCATTTTCCCATGGCAAGGAGACACTCATTTTCTGTGAGAAAATCATTTAAAAGGAGGAATGCCATCAACGCTAAAAATACATAATGTACGTGTCTGAAAACGCACAGAACATGAAATAGTAGCTTTCTTACCAAGAAACACATGGTTGAAAAACCTATTTTAACGATCTGAGTGTTTGCAGACATGTACAACAGTTATTCTTAAACTATAACGTTTTCAATGAAATCATGTTTCTCATGAGGAGATAAACCGTTTAAAGCAATAAAAACGATTTTCACTGTGTCTGGCATTTTGACCAAGCCACCAACTAGCTAAACAATGATCAGAACTGGTGCAATTACACATTGACATTGGGTGAAAACACGTAACTCTTAAGGATGTGTTGCAGACTTGTTGAATAGATTCATTTTCTTTTGTTTTTGATGAAATTGTGCTTTTCATGTCGAGAAAATGCGTTTAACGCAATAAAAAGATTTAGTGCTTTACGCACATGGACTAGGTTACCAAATTTAAAAAAATGTGAAATAATGAAGCCGGGTGTCGTTTTTATTGTTTACAAACACATTTACTTGACCAGATTATGCCTTTTAAAAACAGTCATTTTCCCATGGCAAGGAGACACTCATTTTCTGTGAGAAAATGCATTTAAAAGGAGGAATTTCATCAGAAACACTAAAAATACATATTGTACGTGCCTGAAGACGCACAGAACCTTGAAATAAAAGGTTTCGCACCAAAAAACACATGGGTGAAAGCCCTATTTTAAGGCTCTGAGTGTTTGCAGATATGTACAACAGGTATGTTTACATTATAACGTTTTTAATGAAATCATGTTTCTCTCGACGAGAAAATGTGTTTAAAGCAAAAAAAAGGATTCACTCTGTCTGGCATTGGACCAAGCTACCAACACCCTAAACAATGATCAGAACTGGTGAAATTACACTTTGACATTGGGAGAAAACACATAACTCTTAAGGATGTGTTGCAGACTTGTTCAATAGATTCATTATCTTTTGTTTTGGATGAAATTGTGCTCTTCTTGTCGAGAAAATGCGTTTAACGCAATAAAAAGACTTAGTGCTTTACGCACATGGACTAGGTTACCAAATTTAAAAAATGTGAAATAATGAAGCCTGGAGTCGTTTTTATTGTTTACAAACACATTTCCTTGACCAGATTATGACTTTTTAAAAACAGTCATTTTCCCATGGCAAGGAGACACTCATTTTCTGTGAGAAAATCATTTAAAAGGAGGAATTTCATCAACGCTAAAAATACATAATGTACGTGTCTGAAAACGCACAGAACATGAAATAGTAGCTTTCTTACCAAGAAACACATGGTTGAAAAACCTATTTTAACGATCTGAGTGTTTGCAGACATGTACAACAGTTATTCTTAAACTATAACGTTTTCAATGAAATCATGTTTCTCATGAGGAGATAAACCGTTTAAAGCAATAAAAACGATTCACTGTGTCTGGCATTTTGACCAAGCCACCAACTAGCTAAACAATGATCAGAACTGATGCAATTACACATTGACATTGGGTGAAAACTCGTAACTCTTAAGGATGTGTTGCAGACTTGTTGAATAGATTCATTTTCTTTTGTTTTTGATGAAATTGTGCTTTTCATGTCGAGAAAATGCGTTTAACGCAATAAAAAGATTTAGTGCTTTACGCACATGGACTAGGTTACCAAATTTTAAAAAATGTGAAATAATGAAGGCGGGAGTCGTTTTTATTGTTTACAAACACATTTCCTTGACCAGATTATGCCTTTCTAAAAACAGTCATTTTCCCATGGTAAGGAGACACTCATTTTCTGTGAGAAAATGCATTTAAAAGGAGGAATTTCATCAGAAACACTAAAAATAAATATTGTACGTGCCTGAAGACGCACAGAACCTTGAAATAAAAGGTTTCGCACCAAAAAACACATGGGTGAAAGCCCTATTTTAAGGCTCTGAGTGTTTGCAGATATGTACAACAGGTATGTTTACATTATAACGTTTTTAATGAAATCATGTTTCTCTCGACGAGAAAATGCGTATAAAGCAATAAAAAGGATTCACTCTGTCTGGCATTGGACCAAGCTACCAACACCCTAAACAATGATCAGAACTGGTGAAATTACACTTTGACATTGGGAGAAAACACGTAACTCTTAAGGATGTGTTGCAGACTTGTTCAATAGATTCATTATCTTTTGTTTTGGATGAAATTGTGCTCTTCTTGTCGAGAAAATGCGTTTAACGCAATAAAAAGATTTAGTGCTTTACGCACATGGACTAGGTTACCAAATTTAAAAAATGTGAAATAATGAAGCCGGGAGTCGTTTTTATTGTTTACAAACAAATTTCCTTGACCAGATTATGCCTTTTTAAAAACAGTCATTTTCCCATGGCAAGGAGACACTCATTTTCTGTGAGAAAATCATTTAAAAGGAGGAATGCCATCAACGCTAAAAATACATAATGTACGTGTCTGAAAACGCACAGAACATGAAATAGTAGCTTTCTTACCAAGAAACACATGGTTGAAAAACCTATTTTAACGATCTGAGTGTTTGCAGACATGTACAACAGTTATTCTTAAACTATAACGTTTTCCATGAAATCATGTTTCTCATGAGGAGATAAACCGTTTAAAGCAATAAAAACGATTTTCACTGTGTCTGGCATTTTGACCAAGCCACCAACTAGCTAAACAATGATCAGAACTGGTGCAATTACACATTGACATTGGGTGAAAACACGTAACTCTTAAGGATGTGTTGCAGACTTGTTGAATAGATTCATTTTCTTTTGTTTTTGATGAAATTGTGCTTTTCATGTCGAGAAAATACGTTTAACGCAATAAAAAGATTTAGTGCTTTACGCACATGGACTAGGTTACCAAATTTAAAAAAAATGTGAAATAATGAAGCCGGGAGTCGTTTTTATTGTTTACAAACACATTTCCTTGACCAGATTATGCCTTTTTAAAAACAGTCATTTTCCCATGGCAAGGAGACACTCATTTTCTGTGAGAAAATGCATTTAAAAGGAGGAATTTCATCAGAAACACTAAAAATACATATTGTACGTGCCTGAAGACGCACAGAACCTTGAAATAAAAGGTTTCGCACCAAAAAACACATGGGTGAAAGCCCTATTTTAAGGCTCTGAGTGTTTGCAGACATGTACAACAGGTATGTTTACATTATAACGTTTTTAATGAAATCATGTTTCTCTCGACGAGAAAATGCGTTTAAAGCAATGAAAAGGATTCACTCTGTCTGGCATTGGACCAAGCTACCAACACCCTAAACAATGATCAAAATTGGTGAAATTACACTTTGACATTGGGAGAAAACACGTAACTCTTAAGGATGTGTTGCAGACTTGTTCAACAGATTCATTATCTTTTGTTTTGGATGAAATTGTGCTCTTCTTGTCGAGAAAATGCGTTTAACGCAATAAAAAGATTTAGTGCTTTACGCACATGGACTAGGTTACCAAATTTAAAAAATGTGAAATAATGAAGCCGGGAGTCGTTTTTATTGTTTACAAACACATTTCCTTGACCAGATTATGACTTTTTAAAAACAGTCATTTTCCCATGGCAAGGAGACACTCATTTTCTGTGAGAAAATCATTTAAAAGGAGGAATGCCATCAACGCTAAAAATACATAATGTACGTGTCTGAAAACGCACAGAACATGAAATGGTAGCTTTCTTACCAAGAAACACATGGTTGAAAAACCTATTTTAACGATCTGAGTGTTTGCAGACATGTACAACAGTTATTCTTAAACTATAACGTTTTCAATGAAATCATGTTTCTCATGAGGAGATAAACCGTTTAAAGCAATAAAAACGATTTTCACTGTGTCTGGCATTTTGACCAAGCCACCAACTAGCTAAACAATGATCAGAACTGGTGCATTACACATTGACATTGGGTGAAAACACGTAACTCTTAAGGATGTGTTGCAGACTTGTTCAATAGATTCATTTTCTTTTGTTTTTGATGAAATTGTGCTTTTCATGTCGAGAAAATGCGTTTAACGCAATAAAAAGATTTAGTGCTTTACGCACATGGTCTAGGTTACCAAATTTAAAAAATGTGAAATAATAAAGCCGGGAGTCGTTTTTATTGTTTACAAACACATTTCATTGACCAGAATATGCTTTTTCTTAAAAGCCATTTTCCCATGGCTAGGAGACACTCATTTTCTGTGAGAAAATGCTTTTAAAAGGAGGAATTTCATCAGAAACACTAAAAATACATATTGTACGTGCCTGAAGACGCACAGAACCTTGAAATAAAAGGTTTCGCACCAAAAAACACATGGCTGAAAGCCCTATTTTAAGGCTCTGAGTGTTTGCAGACATGTACAACAGGTATGTTTACATTATAACGTTTTTAATGAAATCATGTTTCTCTCGACGAGAAAATGCGTTTAAAGCAATAAAAACGATTCACTCTGTCTGGCATTGGACCAAGCTACCAACAACCTAAACAATGATCAGAACTGGTGCAATTACACTTTGACATTGTGTGAAAACACGTAACTCTTAAGGATATATTGCAGACTTGTTGAATAGATTCATTATCTTTTGTTTTTGATGAAATTGTGCTTTTCATGTCGAGAAAATGCGTTTAACGCAATAAAAAGATTTAGTGCTTTACGCACATGGACTAGGTTACCAAATTTAAAAAAATGTGAAATAATGAAGCCGGGTGTCGTTTTTATTGTTTACAAACACATTTACTTGACCAGATTATGCCTTTTAAAAACAGTCATTTTCCCATGGCAAGGAGACACTCATTTTCTGTGAGAAAATGCATTTAAAAGGAGGAATTTCATCAGAAACACTAAAAATACATATTGTACGTGCCTGAAGACGCACAGAACCTTGAAATAAAAGGTTTCGCACCAAAAAACACATGGGTGAAAGCCCTATTTTAAGGCTCTGAGTGTTTGCAGATATGTACAACAGGTATGTTTACATTATAACGTTTTTAATGAAATCATGTTTCTCTCGACGAGAAAATGTGTTTAAAGCAAAAAAAAGGATTCACTCTGTCTGGCATTGGACCAAGCTACCAACACCCTAAACAATGATCAGAACTGGTGAAATTACACTTTGACATTGGGAGAAAACACATAACTCTTAAGGATGTGTTGCAGACTTGTTCAATAGATTCATTATCTTTTGTTTTGGATGAAATTGTGCTCTTCTTGTCGAGAAAATGCGTTTAACGCAATAAAAAGACTTAGTGCTTTACGCACATGGACTAGGTTACCAAATTTAAAAAATGTGAAATAATGAAGCCTGGAGTCGTTTTTATTGTTTACAAACACATTTCCTTGACCAGATTATGACTTTTTAAAAACAGTCATTTTCCCATGGCAAGGAGACACTCATTTTCTGTGAGAAAATCATTTAAAAGGAGGAATTTCATCAACGCTAAAAATACATAATGTACGTGTCTGAAAACGCACAGAACATGAAATAGTAGCTTTCTTACCAAGAAACACATGGTTGAAAAACCTATTTTAACGATCTGAGTGTTTGCAGACATGTACAACAGTTATTCTTAAACTATAACGTTTTCAATGAAATCATGTTTCTCATGAGGAGATAAACCGTTTAAAGCAATAAAAACGATTCACTGTGTCTGGCATTTTGACCAAGCCACCAACTAGCTAAACAATGATCAGAACTGATGCAATTACACATTGACATTGGGTGAAAACTCGTAACTCTTAAGGATGTGTTGCAGACTTGTTGAATAGATTCATTTTCTTTTGTTTTTGATGAAATTGTGCTTTTCATGTCGAGAAAATGCGTTTAACGCAATAAAAAGATTTAGTGCTTTACGCACATGGACTAGGTTACCAAATTTTAAAAAATGTGAAATAATGAAGGCGGGAGTCGTTTTTATTGTTTACAAACACATTTCCTTGACCAGATTATGCCTTTCTAAAAACAGTCATTTTCCCATGGTAAGGAGACACTCATTTTCTGTGAGAAAATGCATTTAAAAGGAGGAATTTCATCAGAAACACTAAAAATAAATATTGTACGTGCCTGAAGACGCACAGAACCTTGAAATAAAAGGTTTCGCACCAAAAAACACATGGGTGAAAGCCCTATTTTAAGGCTCTGAGTGTTTGCAGATATGTACAACAGGTATGTTTACATTATAACGTTTTTAATGAAATCATGTTTCTCTCGACGAGAAAATGCGTATAAAGCAATAAAAAGGATTCACTCTGTCTGGCATTGGACCAAGCTACCAACACCCTAAACAATGATCAGAACTGGTGAAATTACACTTTGACATTGGGAGAAAACACGTAACTCTTAAGGATGTGTTGCAGACTTGTTCAATAGATTCATTATCTTTTGTTTTGGATGAAATTGTGCTCTTCTTGTCGAGAAAATGCGTTTAACGCAATAAAAAGATTTAGTGCTTTACGCACATGGACTAGGTTACCAAATTTAAAAAATGTGAAATAATGAAGCCGGGAGTCGTTTTTATTGTTTACAAACAAATTTCCTTGACCAGATTATGCCTTTTTAAAAACAGTCATTTTCCCATGGCAAGGAGACACTCATTTTCTGTGAGAAAATCATTTAAAAGGAGGAATGCCATCAACGCTAAAAATACATAATGTACGTGTCTGAAAACGCACAGAACATGAAATAGTAGCTTTCTTACCAAGAAACACATGGTTGAAAAACCTATTTTAACGATCTGAGTGTTTGCAGACATGTACAACAGTTATTCTTAAACTATAACGTTTTCCATGAAATCATGTTTCTCATGAGGAGATAAACCGTTTAAAGCAATAAAAACGATTTTCACTGTGTCTGGCATTTTGACCAAGCCACCAACTAGCTAAACAATGATCAGAACTGGTGCAATTACACATTGACATTGGGTGAAAACACGTAACTCTTAAGGATGTGTTGCAGACTTGTTGAATAGATTCATTTTCTTTTGTTTTTGATGAAATTGTGCTTTTCATGTCGAGAAAATACGTTTAACGCAATAAAAAGATTTAGTGCTTTACGCACATGGACTAGGTTACCAAATTTAAAAAAAATGTGAAATAATGAAGCCGGGAGTCGTTTTTATTGTTTACAAACACATTTCCTTGACCAGATTATGCCTTTTTAAAAACAGTCATTTTCCCATGGCAAGGAGACACTCATTTTCTGTGAGAAAATGCATTTAAAAGGAGGAATTTCATCAGAAACACTAAAAATACATATTGTACGTGCCTGAAGACGCACAGAACCTTGAAATAAAAGGTTTCGCACCAAAAAACACATGGGTGAAAGCCCTATTTTAAGGCTCTGAGTGTTTGCAGACATGTACAACAGGTATGTTTACATTATAACGTTTTTAATGAAATCATGTTTCTCTCGACGAGAAAATGCGTTTAAAGCAATGAAAAGGATTCACTCTGTCTGGCATTGGACCAAGCTACCAACACCCTAAACAATGATCAAAATTGGTGAAATTACACTTTGACATTGGGAGAAAACACGTAACTCTTAAGGATGTGTTGCAGACTTGTTCAACAGATTCATTATCTTTTGTTTTGGATGAAATTGTGCTCTTCTTGTCGAGAAAATGCGTTTAACGCAATAAAAAGATTTAGTGCTTTACGCACATGGACTAGGTTACCAAATTTAAAAAATGTGAAATAATGAAGCCGGGAGTCGTTTTTATTGTTTACAAACACATTTCCTTGACCAGATTATGACTTTTTAAAAACAGTCATTTTCCCATGGCAAGGAGACACTCATTTTCTGTGAGAAAATCATTTAAAAGGAGGAATGCCATCAACGCTAAAAATACATAATGTACGTGTCTGAAAACGCACAGAACATGAAATGGTAGCTTTCTTACCAAGAAACACATGGTTGAAAAACCTATTTTAACGATCTGAGTGTTTGCAGACATGTACAACAGTTATTCTTAAACTATAACGTTTTCAATGAAATCATGTTTCTCATGAGGAGATAAACCGTTTAAAGCAATAAAAACGATTTTCACTGTGTCTGGCATTTTGACCAAGCCACCAACTAGCTAAACAATGATCAGAACTGGTGCATTACACATTGACATTGGGTGAAAACACGTAACTCTTAAGGATGTGTTGCAGACTTGTTCAATAGATTCATTTTCTTTTGTTTTTGATGAAATTGTGCTTTTCATGTCGAGAAAATGCGTTTAACGCAATAAAAAGATTTAGTGCTTTACGCACATGGTCTAGGTTACCAAATTTAAAAAATGTGAAATAATAAAGCCGGGAGTCGTTTTTATTGTTTACAAACACATTTCATTGACCAGAATATGCTTTTTCTTAAAAGCCATTTTCCCATGGCTAGGAGACACTCATTTTCTGTGAGAAAATGCTTTTAAAAGGAGGAATTTCATCAGAAACACTAAAAATACATATTGTACGTGCCTGAAGACGCACAGAACCTTGAAATAAAAGGTTTCGCACCAAAAAACACATGGCTGAAAGCCCTATTTTAAGGCTCTGAGTGTTTGCAGACATGTACAACAGGTATGTTTACATTATAACGTTTTTAATGAAATCATGTTTCTCTCGACGAGAAAATGCGTTTAAAGCAATAAAAACGATTCACTCTGTCTGGCATTGGACCAAGCTACCAACAACCTAAACAATGATCAGAACTGGTGCAATTACACTTTGACATTGTGTGAAAACACGTAACTCTTAAGGATATATTGCAGACTTGTTGAATAGATTCATTATCTTTTGTTTTTGATGAAATTGTGCTTTTCATGTCGAGAAAATGCGTTTAACGCAATAAAAAGATTTAGTGCTTTACGCACATGGACTAGGTTACCAAATTTAAAAAATGTGAAATAATGAAGCCGGGAGTCGTTTTTATTGTTTACAAACACATTTCCTTGACCAGAATATGCTTTTTCTTAAAAGCCATTTTCCCATGGCTAGAGTCTCATTTTCTGTGAGAAAATGCATTTAAAAGGAGGAATTTCATTAAAAACACTAAAAATACATATTGTACGTGCCTGAAGACGCACAGAACCTTGAAATAAAAGGTTTCGCACCAAAAAACACATGGGTGAAAGCCCTATTTTAAGGCTCTGAGTGTTTGCAGACATGTACAACAGGTATGTTTACATTATAACGTTTTTAATGAAATCATGTTTCTCTCGACGAGAAAATGCGTTTAAAGCAATAAAAAGGATTCACTCTGTCTGGCATTGGACCAAGCTACCAACACCCTAAACAATGATCAGAACTGGTGAAATTACACTTTGACATTGGGAGAAAACACGTAACTCTTAAGGATGTGTTGCAGACTTGTTCAACAGATTCATTATCTTTTGTTTTGGATGAAATTGTGCTCTTCTTGTCGAGAAAATGCGTTTAACGCAATAAAAAGATTTAGTGCTTTACGCACATGGACTAGGTTACCAAATTTAAAAAATGTGAAATAATGAAGCCGGGAGTCGTTTTTATTGTTTACAAACACATTTCCTTGACCAAATTATGACTTTTTAAAAACAGTCATTTTCCCATGGCTAGGAGACACTCATTTTCTGTGAGAAAATCATTTAAAAGGAGGAATTTCATCAACGCTAAAAATACATAATGTACGTGTCTGAAAACGCACAGAACATGAAATAGTAGCTTTCTTACCAAGAAACACATGGTTGAAAAACCTATTTTAACGATCTGAGTGTTTGCAGACATGTACAGCAGTTATTCTTAAACTATAACGTTTTCAATGAAATCATGTTTCTCATGAGGAGATAAACCGTTTAAAGCAATAAAAACGATTCACTGTGTCTGGCATTTTGACCAAGCCACCAACTAGCTAAACAATGATCAGAACTGGTGCAATTACACATTGACATTGGGTGAAAACACGTAACTCTTAAGGATGTGTTGCAGACTTGTTCAATAGATTCATTTTCTTTTGTTTTTGATGAAATTGTGCTTTTCATGTCGAGAAAATGCGTTTAACGCAATAAAAAGATTTAGTGCTTTACGCACATGGACTAGGTTACCAAATTTAAAAAAATGTGAAATAATGAAGCCGGGAGTCGTTTTTATTGTTTACAAACACATTTCCTTGACCAGATTATGCCTTTTTAAAAACAGTCATTTTCCCATGGTAAGGAGACACTCATTTTCTGTGAGAAAATGCATTTAAAAGGAGGAATTTCATCAGAAACACTAAAAATACATATTGTACGTGCCTGAAGACGCACAGAACCTTGAAATAAAAGGTTTCTTACCAAAAAACACATGGGTGAAAGCCCTATTTTAAGGCTCTGAGTGTTTGCAGATATGTACAACAGGTATGTTTAAATTATTACGTTTTTAATGAAATCATGTTTCTCTCGACGAGAAAATGCGTTTAAAGAAAAAAAAAAAGGATTCACTCTGTCTGGCATTGGACCAAGCTACCAACAACCTAAACAATGATCAGAACTGGTGAAATTACGCTTTGACATTGGGAGAAAACACATAACTCTTAAGGATGTGTTGCAGACTTGTTCAACAGATTCATTATCTTTTGTTTTGGATGAAATTGTGCTCTTCTTGTCGAGAAAATGCGTTTAACGCAATAAAAATATTTAGTGCTTTACGCACAGGGACTAGTTTACCAAATTTAAAAAATGTGAAATAATAAAGCCGGGAGTCGTTTTTATTGTTTACAAACACATTTCCTTGACCAGATTATGACTTTTTAAAAACAGTCATTTTCCCATGGCAAGGAGACACTCATTTTCTGTGAGAAAATCATTTAAAAGGAGGAATGCCATCAACGCTAAAAATACATAATGTACGTGTCTGAAAACGCACAGAACATGAAATAGTAGCTTTCTTACCAAGAAACACATGGTTGAAAAACCTATTTTAACGATCTGAGTGTTTGCAGACATGTACAACAGTTATTCTTAAACTATAACGTTTTCAATGAAATCATGTTTCTCATGAGGAGATAAACCGTTTAAAGCAATAAAAACGATTCACTGTGTCTGGCATTTTGACCAAGCCACCAACTAGCTAAACAATGATCAGAACTGATGCAATTACACATTGACATTGGGTGAAAACTCGTAACTCTTAAGGGTGTGTTGCAGACTTGTTGAATAGATTCATTTTCTTTTGTTTTTGATGAAATTGTGCTTTTCATGTCGAGAAAATGCGTTTAACGCAATAAAAAGATTTAGTGCTTTACGCACATGGAATAGGTTACCAAATTTAAAAAAATGTGAAATAATGAAGCCGGGAGTCGTTTTTATTGTTTACAAACACATTTCCTTGACCAGATTATGCCTTTTTAAAAACAGTCATTTTCCCATGGTAAGGAGACACTCATTTTCTGTGAGAAAATGCATTTAAAAGGAGGAATTTCATCAGAAACACTAAAAATACATATTGTACGTGCCTGAAGACGCACAGAACCTTGAAATAAAAGGTTTCGCACCAAAAAACACATGGGTGAAAGCCCTATTTTAAGGCTCTGAGTGTTTGCAGACATGTACAACAGGTATGTTTACATTATAACGTTTTTAATGAAATCATGTTTCTCTCGACGTAAAAATGCGTTTAAAGCAATAAAAAGGATTCACTCTGTCTGGCATTGGACCAAGCTACCAACACCCTAAACAATGATCAAAATTGGTGAAATTACACTTTGACATTGGGAGAAAACACGTAACTCTTAAGGATGTGTTGCAGACTTGTTCAACAGATTCATTATCTTTTGTTTTGGATGAAATTGTGCTCTTCTTGTCGAGAAAATGCGTTTAACGCAATAAAAAGATTTAGTGCTTTACGCACATGGACTAGGTTACCAAATTTAAAAAATGTGAAATAATGAAGCCGGGAGTCGTTTTTATTGTTTACAAACACATTTCCTTGACCAGATTATGACTTTTTAAAAACAGTCATTTTCCCATGGCAAGGAGACACTCATTTTCTGTGAGAAAATCATTTAAAAGGAGGAATGCCATCAACGCTAAAAATACATAATGTACGTGTCTGAAAACGCACAGAACATGAAATAGTAGCTTTCTTACCAAGAAACACATGGTTGAAAAACCTATTTTAACGATCTGAGTGTTTGCAGACATGTACAACAGTTATTCTTAAACTATAACGTTTTCAATGAAATCATGTTTCTCATGAGGAGATAAACCGTTTAAAGCAATAAAAACGATTTTCACTGTGTCTGGCATTTTGACCAAGCCACCAACTAGCTAAACAATGATCAGAACTGGTGCAATTACACATTGACATTGGGTGAAAACACGTAACTCTTAAGGATGTGTTGCAGACTTGTTGAATAGATTCATTTTCTTTTGTTTTTGATGAAATTGTGCTTTTCATGTCGAGAAAATGCGTTTAACGCAATAAAAAGATTTAGTGCTTTACGCACATGGACTAGGTTACCAAATTTAAAAAAATGTGAAATAATGAAGCCGGGTGTCGTTTTTATTGTTTACAAACACATTTACTTGACCAGATTATGCCTTTTAAAAACAGTCATTTTCCCATGGCAAGGAGACACTCATTTTCTGTGAGAAAATGCATTTAAAAGGAGGAATTTCATCAGAAACACTAAAAATACATATTGTACGTGCCTGAAGACGCACAGAACCTTGAAATAAAAGGTTTCGCACCAAAAAACACATGGGTGAAAGCCCTATTTTAAGGCTCTGAGTGTTTGCAGATATGTACAACAGGTATGTTTACATTATAACGTTTTTAATGAAATCATGTTTCTCTCGACGAGAAAATGCGTTTAAAGCAAAAAAAAGGATTCACTCTGTCTGGCATTGGACCAAGCTACCAACACCCTAAACAATGATCAGAACTGGTGAAATTACACTTTGACATTGGGAGAAAACACATAACTCTTAAGGATGTGTTGCAGACTTGTTCAATAGATTCATTATCTTTTGTTTTGGATGAAATTGTGCTCTTCTTGTCGAGAAAATGCGTTTAACGCAATAAAAAGACTTAGTGCTTTACGCACATGGACTAGGTTACCAAATTTAAAAAATGTGAAATAATGAAGCCTGGAGTCGTTTTTATTGTTTACAAACACATTTCCTTGACCAGATTATGACTTTTTAAAAACAGTCATTTTCCCATGGCAAGGAGACACTCATTTTCTGTGAGAAAATCATTTAAAAGGAGGAATTTCATCAACGCTAAAAATACATAATGTACGTGTCTGAAAACGCACAGAACATGAAATAGTAGCTTTCTTACCAAGAAACAAATGGTTGAAAAACCTATTTTAACGATCTGAGTGTTTGCAGACATGTACAACAGTTATTCTTAAACTATAACGTTTTCAATGAAATCATGTTTCTCATGAGGAGATAAACCGTTTAAAGCAATAAAAACGATTCACTGTGTCTGGCATTTTGACCAAGCCACCAACTAGCTAAACAATGATCAGAACTGATGCAATTACACATTGACATTGGGTGAAAACTCGTAACTCTTAAGGATGTGTTGCAGACTTGTTGAATAGATTCATTTTCTTTTGGTTTTGATGAAATTGTGCTTTTCATGTCGAGAAAATGCGTTTAACGCAATAAAAAGATTTAGTGCTTTACGCACATGGACTAGGTTACCAAATTTTAAAAAATGTGAAATAATGAAGGCGGGAGTCGTTTTTATTGTTTACAAACACATTTCCTTGACCAGATTATGCCTTTCTAAAAACAGTCATTTTCCCATGGTAAGGAGACACTCATTTTCTGTGAGAAAATGCATTTAAAAGGAGGAATTTCATCAGAAACACTAAAAATAAATATTGTACGTGCCTGAAGACGCACAGAACCTTGAAATAAAAGGTTTCGCACCAAAAAACACATGGGTGAAAGCCCTATTTTAAGGCTCTGAGTGTTTGCAGATATGTACAACAGGTATGTTTACATTATAACGTTTTTAATGAAATCATGTTTCTCTCGACGAGAAAATGCGTATAAAGCAATAAAAAGGATTCACTCTGTCTGGCATTGGACCAAGCTACCAACACCCTAAACAATGATCAGAACTGGTGAAATTACACTTTGACATTGGGAGAAAACACGTAACTCTTAAGGATGTGTTGCAGACTTGTTCAATAGATTCATTATCTTTTGTTTTGGATGAAATTGTGCTCTTCTTGTCGAGAAAATGCGTTTAACGCAATAAAAAGATTTAGTGCTTTACGCACATGGACTAGGTTACCAAATTTAAAAAATGTGAAATAATGAAGCCGGGAGTCGTTTTTATTGTTTACAAACAAATTTCCTTGACCAGATTATGCCTTTTTAAAAACAGTCATTTTCCCATGGCAAGGAGACACTCATTTTCTGTGAGAAAATCATTTAAAAGGAGGAATGCCATCAACGCTAAAAATACATAATGTACGTGTCTGAAAACGCACAGAACATGAAATAGTAGCTTTCTTACCAAGAAACACATGGTTGAAAAACCTATTTTAACGATCTGAGTGTTTGCAGACATGTACAACAGTTATTCTTAAACTATAACGTTTTCCATGAAATCATGTTTCTCATGAGGAGATAAACCGTTTAAAGCAATAAAAACGATTTTCACTGTGTCTGGCATTTTGACCAAGCCACCAACTAGCTAAACAATGATCAGAACTGGTGCAATTACACATTGACATTGGGTGAAAACACGTAACTCTTAAGGATGTGTTGCAGACTTGTTGAATAGATTCATTTTCTTTTGTTTTTGATGAAATTGTGCTTTTCATGTCGAGAAAATACGTTTAACGCAATAAAAAGATTTAGTGCTTTACGCACATGGACTAGGTTACCAAATTTAAAAAAAATGTGAAATAATGAAGCCGGGAGTCGTTTTTATTGTTTACAAACACATTTCCTTGACCAGATTATGCCTTTTTAAAAACAGTCATTTTCCCATGGCAAGGAGACACTCATTTTCTGTGAGAAAATGCATTTAAAAGGAGGAATTTCATCAGAAACACTAAAAATACATATTGTACGTGCCTGAAGACGCACAGAACCTTGAAATAAAAGGTTTCGCACCAAAAAACACATGGGTGAAAGCCCTATTTTAAGGCTCTGAGTGTTTGCAGACATGTACAACAGGTATGTTTACATTATAACGTTTTTAATGAAATCATGTTTCTCTCGACGAGAAAATGCGTTTAAAGCAATAAAAAGGATTCACTCTGTCTGGCATTGGACCAAGCTACCAACACCCTAAACAATGATCAAAATTGGTGAAATTACACTTTGACATTGGGAGAAAACACGTAACTCTTAAGGATGTGTTGCAGACTTGTTCAACAGATTCATTATCTTTTGTTTTGGATGAAATTGTGCTCTTCTTGTCGAGAAAATGCGTTTAACGCAATAAAAAGATTTAGTGCTTTACGCACATGGACTAGGTTACCAAATTTAAAAAATGTGAAATAATGAAGCCGGGAGTCGTTTTTATTGTTTACAAACACATTTCCTTGACCAGATTATGACTTTTTAAAAACAGTCATTTTCCCATGGCAAGGAGACACTCATTTTCTGTGAGAAAATCATTTAAAAGGAGGAATGCCATCAACGCTAAAAATACATAATGTACGTGTCTGAAAACGCACAGAACATGAAATAGTAGCTTTCTTACCAAGAAACACATGGTTGAAAAACCTATTTTAACGATCTGAGTGTTTGCAGACATGTACAACAGTTATTCTTAAACTATAACGTTTTCAATGAAATCATGTTTCTCATGAGGAGATAAACCGTTTAAAGCAATAAAAACGATTTTCACTGTGTCTGGCATTTTGACCAAGCCACCAACTAGCTAAACAATGATCAGAACTGGTGCATTACACATTGACATTGGGTGAAAACACGTAACTCTTAAGGATGTGTTGCAGACTTGTTCAATAGATTCATTTTCTTTTGTTTTTGATGAAATTGTGCTTTTCATGTCGAGAAAATGCGTTTAACGCAATAAAAAGATTTAGTGCTTTACGCACATGGTCTAGGTTACCAAATTTAAAAAATGTGAAATAATAAAGCCGGGAGTCGTTTTTATTGTTTACAAACACATTTCATTGACCAGAATATGCTTTTTCTTAAAAGCCATTTTCCCATGGCTAGGAGACACTCATTTTCTGTGAGAAAATGCTTTTAAAAGGAGGAATTTCATCAGAAACACTAAAAATACATATTGTACGTGCCTGAAGACGCACAGAACCTTGAAATAAAAGGTTTCGCACCAAAAAACACATGGCTGAAAGCCCTATTTTAAGGCTCTGAGTGTTTGCAGACATGTACAACAGGTATGTTTACATTATAACGTTTTTAATGAAATCATGTTTCTCTCGACGAGAAAATGCGTTTAAAGCAATAAAAACGATTCACTCTGTCTGGCATTGGACCAAGCTACCAACAACCTAAACAATGATCAGAACTGGTGCAATTACACTTTGACATTGTGTGAAAACACGTAACTCTTAAGGATATATTGCAGACTTGTTGAATAGATTCATTATCTTTTGTTTTTGATGAAATTGTGCTTTTCATGTCGAGAAAATGCGTTTAACGCAATAAAAAGATTTAGTGCTTTACGCACATGGACTAGGTTACCAAATTTAAAAAATGTGAAATAATGAAGCCGGGAGTCGTTTTTATTGTTTACAAACACATTTCCTTGACCAGAATATGCTTTTTCTTAAAAGCCATTTTCCCATGGCTAGAGTCTCATTTTCTGTGAGAAAATGCATTTAAAAGGAGGAATTTCATTAAAAACACTAAAAATACATATTGTACGTGCCTGAAGACGCACAGAACCTTGAAATAAAAGGTTTCGCACCAAAAAACACATGGGTGAAAGCCCTATTTTAAGGCTCTGAGTGTTTGCAGACATGTACAACAGGTATGTTTACATTATAACGTTTTTAATGAAATCATGTTTCTCTCGACGAGAAAATGCGTTTAAAGCAATAAAAAGGATTCACTCTGTCTGGCATTGGACCAAGCTACCAACACCCTAAACAATGATCAGAACTGGTGAAATTACACTTTGACATTGGGAGAAAACACGTAACTCTTAAGGATGTGTTGCAGACTTGTTCAACAGATTCATTATCTTTTGTTTTGGATGAAATTGTGCTCTTCTTGTCGAGAAAATGCGTTTAACGCAATAAAAAGATTTAGTGCTTTACGCACATGGACTAGGTTACCAAATTTAAAAAATGTGAAATAATGAAGCCGGGAGTCGTTTTTATTGTTTACAAACACATTTCCTTGACCAAATTATGACTTTTTAAAAACAGTCATTTTCCCATGGCTAGGAGACACTCATTTTCTGTGAGAAAATCATTTAAAAGGAGGAATTTCATCAACGCTAAAAATACATAATGTACGTGTCTGAAAACGCACAGAACATGAAATAGTAGCTTTCTTACCAAGAAACACATGGTTGAAAAACCTATTTTAACGATCTGAGTGTTTGCAGACATGTACAGCAGTTATTCTTAAACTATAACGTTTTCAATGAAATCATGTTTCTCATGAGGAGATAAACCGTTTAAAGCAATAAAAACGATTCACTGTGTCTGGCATTTTGACCAAGCCACCAACTAGCTAAACAATGATCAGAACTGGTGCAATTACACATTGACATTGGGTGAAAACACGTAACTCTTAAGGATGTGTTGCAGACTTGTTCAATAGATTCATTTTCTTTTGTTTTTGATGAAATTGTGCTTTTCATGTCGAGAAAATGCGTTTAACGCAATAAAAAGATTTAGTGCTTTACGCACATGGACTAGGTTACCAAATTTAAAAAAATGTGAAATAATGAAGCCGGGAGTCGTTTTTATTGTTTACAAACACATTTCCTTGACCAGATTATGCCTTTTTAAAAACAGTCATTTTCCCATGGTAAGGAGACACTCATTTTCTGTGAGAAAATGCATTTAAAAGGAGGAATTTCATCAGAAACACTAAAAATACATATTGTACGTGCCTGAAGACGCACAGAACCTTGAAATAAAAGGTTTCGCACCAAAAAACACATGGGTGAAAGCCCTATTTTAAGGCTCTGAGTGTTTGCAGATATGTACAACAGGTATGTTTAAATTATTACGTTTTTAATGAAATCATGTTTCTCTCGACGAGAAAATGCGTTTAAAGCAAAAAAAAAAAGGATTCACTCTGTCTGGCATTGGACCAAGCTACCAACAACCTAAACAATGATCAGAACTGGTGAAATTACGCTTTGACATTGGGAGAAAACACATAACTCTTAAGGATGTGTTGCAGACTTGTTCAATAGATTCATTATCTTTTGTTTTGGATGAAATTGTGCTCTTCTTGTCGAGAAAATGCGTTTAACGCAATAAAAAGATTTAGTGCTTTACGCACAGGGACTAGTTTACCAAATTTAAAAAATGTGAAATAATAAAGCCGGGAGTCGTTTTTATTGTTTACAAACACATTTCATTGACCAGAATATGCTTTTTCTTAAAAGCCATTTTCCCATGGCTAGGAGACACTCATTTTCTGTGAGAAAATGCTTTTAAAAGGAGGAATTTCATCAGAAACACTAAAAATACATATTGTACGTGCCTGAAGACGCACAGAACCTTGAAATAAAAGGTTTCGCACCAAAAAACACATGGCTGAAAGCCCTATTTTAAGGCTCTGAGTGTTTGCAGACATGTACAACAGGTATGTTTACATTATAACGTTTTTAATGAAATCATGTTTCTCTCGACGAGAAAATGCGTTTAAAGCAATAAAAACGATTCACTCTGTCTGGCATTGGACCAAGCTACCAACAACCTAAACAATGATCAGAACTGGTGCAATTACACTTTGACATTGTGTGAAAACACGTAACTCTTAAGGATATATTGCAGACTTGTTGAATAGATTCATTATCTTTTGTTTTTGATGAAATTGTGCTTTTCATGTCGAGAAAATGCGTTTAACGCAATAAAAAGATTTAGTGCTTTACGCACATGGACTAGGTTACCAAATTTAAAAAATGTGAAATAATGAAGCCGGGAGTCGTTTTTATTGTTTACAAACACATTTCCTTGACCAGAATATGCTTTTTCTTAAAAGCCATTTTCCCATGGCTAGAGTCTCATTTTCTGTGAGAAAATGCATTTAAAAGGAGGAATTTCATTAAAAACACTAAAAATACATATTGTACGTGCCTGAAGACGCACAGAACCTTGAAATAAAAGGTTTCGCACCAAAAAACACATGGGTGAAAGCCCTATTTTAAGGCTCTGAGTGTTTGCAGACATGTACAACAGGTATGTTTACATTATAACGTTTTTAATGAAATCATGTTTCTCTCGACGAGAAAATGCGTTTAAAGCAATAAAAAGGATTCACTCTGTCTGGCATTGGACCAAGCTACCAACACCCTAAACAATGATCAGAACTGGTGAAATTACACTTTGACATTGGGAGAAAACACGTAACTCTTAAGGATGTGTTGCAGACTTGTTCAACAGATTCATTATCTTTTGTTTTGGATGAAATTGTGCTCTTCTTGTCGAGAAAATGCGTTTAACGCAATAAAAAGATTTAGTGCTTTACGCACATGGACTAGGTTACCAAATTTAAAAAATGTGAAATAATGAAGCCGGGAGTCGTTTTTATTGTTTACAAACACATTTCCTTGACCAAATTATGACTTTTTAAAAACAGTCATTTTCCCATGGCTAGGAGACACTCATTTTCTGTGAGAAAATCATTTAAAAGGAGGAATTTCATCAACGCTAAAAATACATAATGTACGTGTCTGAAAACGCACAGAACATGAAATAGTAGCTTTCTTACCAAGAAACACATGGTTGAAAAACCTATTTTAACGATCTGAGTGTTTGCAGACATGTACAGCAGTTATTCTTAAACTATAACGTTTTCAATGAAATCATGTTTCTCATGAGGAGATAAACCGTTTAAAGCAATAAAAACGATTCACTGTGTCTGGCATTTTGACCAAGCCACCAACTAGCTAAACAATGATCAGAACTGGTGCAATTACACATTGACATTGGGTGAAAACACGTAACTCTTAAGGATGTGTTGCAGACTTGTTCAATAGATTCATTTTCTTTTGTTTTTGATGAAATTGTGCTTTTCATGTCGAGAAAATGCGTTTAACGCAATAAAAAGATTTAGTGCTTTACGCACATGGACTAGGTTACCAAATTTAAAAAAATGTGAAATAATGAAGCCGGGAGTCGTTTTTATTGTTTACAAACACATTTCCTTGACCAGATTATGCCTTTTTAAAAACAGTCATTTTCCCATGGTAAGGAGACACTCATTTTCTGTGAGAAAATGCATTTAAAAGGAGGAATTTCATCAGAAACACTAAAAATACATATTGTACGTGCCTGAAGACGCACAGAACCTTGAAATAAAAGGTTTCTTACCAAAAAACACATGGGTGAAAGCCCTATTTTAAGGCTCTGAGTGTTTGCAGATATGTACAACAGGTATGTTTAAATTATTACGTTTTTAATGAAATCATGTTTCTCTCGACGAGAAAATGCGTTTAAAGAAAAAAAAAAAGGATTCACTCTGTCTGGCATTGGACCAAGCTACCAACAACCTAAACAATGATCAGAACTGGTGAAATTACGCTTTGACATTGGGAGAAAACACATAACTCTTAAGGATGTGTTGCAGACTTGTTCAACAGATTCATTATCTTTTGTTTTGGATGAAATTGTGCTCTTCTTGTCGAGAAAATGCGTTTAACGCAATAAAAATATTTAGTGCTTTACGCACAGGGACTAGTTTACCAAATTTAAAAAATGTGAAATAATAAAGCCGGGAGTCGTTTTTATTGTTTACAAACACATTTCCTTGACCAGAATATGCTTTTTCTTAAAAGCCATTTTCCCATGGCTAGGAGACACTCATTTTCTGTGAGAAAATCATTTAAAAGGAGGAATTTCATCAGAAACACTAAAAATACATAATGTACGTGTCTGAAAATGCACAGAACATGAAATAGTAGCTTTCTTACCAAGAAACACATGGTTGAAAAACCTATTTTAACGATCTGAGTGTTTGCAGACATGTACAGCAGTTATTCTTAAACTATAACGTTTTCAATGAAATCATGTTTTTCATGAGGAGATAAACCGTTTAAAGCAATAAAAACGATTCACTGTGTCTGGCATTTTGACCAAGCCACCAACTAGCTAAACAATGATCAGAACTGGTGCAATTACACATTGACATTGGGTGAAAACACGTAACTCTTAAGGATGTGTTGCAGACTTGTTCAATAGATTCATTTTCTTTTGTTTTTGATGAAATTGTGCTTTTCATGTCGAGAAAATGCGTTTAACGCAATAAAAAGATTTAGTGCTTTACGCACATGGACTAGGTTACCAAATTTAAAAAAAATGTGAAATAATGAAGCCGGGAGTCGTTTTTATTGTTTACAAACACATTTCCTTGACCAGATTATGCCTTTTTAAAAACAGTCATTTTCCCATGGTAAGGAGACACTCATTTTCTGTGAGAAAATGCATTTAAAAGGAGGAATTTCATCAGAAACACTAAAAATACATATTGTACGTGCCTGAAGACGCACAGAACCTTGAAATAAAAGGTTTCGCACCAAAAAACACATGGGTGAAAGCCCTATTTTAAGGCTCTGAGTGTTTGCAGATATGTACAACAGGTATGTTTAAATTATTACGTTTTTAATGAAATCATGTTTCTCTCGACGAGAAAATGCGTTTAAAGCAAAAAAAAAAAGGATTCACTCTGTCTGGCATTGGACCAAGCTACCAACAACCTAAACAATGATCAGAACTGGTGAAATTACGCTTTGACATTGGGAGAAAACACATAACTCTTAAGGATGTGTTGCAGACTTGTTCAATAGATTCATTATCTTTTGTTTTGGATGAAATTGTGCTCTTCTTGTCGAGAAAATGCGTTTAACGCAATAAAAAGATTTAGTGCTTTACGCACAGGGACTAGTTTACCAAATTTAAAAAATGTGAAATAATAAAGCCGGGAGTCGTTTTTATTGTTTACAAACACATTTCCTTGACCAGAATATGCTTTTTCTTAAAAGCCATTTTCCCATGGCTAGGAGACACTCATTCTCTGTGAGAAAATGCATTTAAAAGGAGGAATTTCATCAGAAACACTAAAAATACATAATGTACGTGTCTGAAAACGCACAGAACATGAAATAGTAGCTTTCTTACCAAGAAACACATGGTTGAAAAACCTATTTTAACGATCTGAGTGTTTGCAGACATGTACAGCAGTTATTCTTAAACTATAACGTTTTCAATGAAATCATGTTTCTCCTGAGGAGATAAACCGTTTAAAGCAATAAAAACGATTCACTGTGTCTGGCATTTTGACCAAGCCACCAACTAGCTAAACAATGATCAGAACTGGTGCAATTACACATTGACATTGGGTGAAAACACGTAACTCTTAAGGATGTGTTGCAGACTTGTTCAATAGATTCATTTTCTTTTGTTTTTGATGAAATTGTGCTTTTCATGTCGAGAAAATGCGTTTAACGCAATAAAAAGATTTAGTGCTTTACGCACATGGACTAGGTTACCAAATTTAAAAAATGTGAAATAATGAAGCCGGGTGTCGTTTTTATTGTTTACAAACACATTTCCTTGACCAGATTATGCCTTTTTAAAAACAGTCATTTTCCCATGGTAAGGAGACACTCATTTTCTGTGAGAAAATGCATTTAAAAGGAGGAATTTCATCAGAAACACTAAAAATACATATTTTACGTGCCTGAAGACGCACAGAACCTTGAAATAAAAGGTTTCGCACCAAAAAACACATGGGTGAAAGCCCTATTTTAAGGCTCTGAGTGTTTGCAGATATGTACAACAGGTATGTTTAAATTATTACGTTTTTAATGAAATCATGTTTCTCTCGACGAGAAAATGCGTTTAAAGCAAAAAAAAAAAGGATTCACTCTGTCTGGCATTGGACCAAGCTACCAACAACCTAAACAATGATCAGAACTGGTGAAATTACGCTTTGACATTGGGAGAAAACACATAACTCTTAAGGATGTGTTGCAGACTTGTTCAATAGATTCATTATCTTTTGTTTTGGATGAAATTGTGCTCTTCTTGTCGAGAAAATGCGTTTAACGCAATAAAAAGATTTAGTGCTTTACGCACAGGGACTAGTTTACCAAATTTAAAAAATGTGAAATAATAAAGCCGGGAGTCGTTTTTATTGTTTACAAACACATTTCCTTGACCAGAATATGCTTTTTCTTAAAAGCCATTTTCCCATGGCTAGGAGACACTCATTCTCTGTGAGAAAATGCATTTAAAAGGAGGAATTTCATCAGAAACACTAAAAATACATAATGTACGTGTCTGAAAACGCACAGAACATGAAATAGTAGCTTTCTTACCAAGAAACACATGGTTGAAAAACCTATTTTAACGATCTGAGTGTTTGCAGACATGTACAGCAGTTATTCTTAAACTATAACGTTTTCAATGAAATCATGTTTCTCATGAGGAGATAAACCGTTTAAAGCAATAAAAACGATTCACTGTGTCTGGCATTTTGACCAAGCCACCAACTAGCTAAACAATGATCAGAACTGGTGCAATTACACATTGACATTGGGTGAAAACACGTAACTCTTAAGGATGTGTTGCAGACTTGTTCAATAGATTCATTTTCTTTTGTTTTTGATGAAATTGTGCTTTTCATGTCGAGAAAATGCGTTTAACGCAATAAAAAGATTTAGTGCTTTACGCACATGGACTAGGTTACCAAATTTAAAAAAAATGTGAAATAATGAAGCCGGGAGTCGTTTTTATTGTTTACAAACACATTTCCTTGACCAGATTATGCCTTTTTAAAGACAGTCATTTTCCCATGGTAAGGAGACACTCATTTTCTGTGAGAAAATGCATTTAAAAGGAGGAATTTCATCAGAAACACTAAAAATACATATTGTACGTGCCTGAAGACGCACAGAACCTTGAAATAAAAGGTTTCGCACCAAAAAACACATGGGTGAAAGCCCTATTTTAAGGCTCTGAGTGTTTGCAGACATGTACAACAGGTATGTTTACATTATAACGTTTTTAATGAAATCATGTTTCTCTCGACGAGAAAATGCGTTTAAAGCAAAAAAAAAAGGATTCACTCTGTCTGGCATTGGACCAAGCTACCAACAACCTAAACAATGATCAGAACTGGTGAAATTACGCTTTGACATTGGGAGAAAACACATAACTCTTAAGGATGTGTTGCAGACTTGTTCAATAGATTCATTATCTTTTGTTTTGGATGAAATTGTGCTCTTCTTGTCGAGAAAATGCGTTTAACGCAATAAAAAGATTTAGTGCTTTACGCACAGGGACTAGTTTACCAAATTTAAAAAATGTGAAATAATAAAGCCGGGAGTCGTTTTTATTGTTTACAAACACATTTCCTTGACCAGAATATGCTTTTTCTTAAAAGCCATTTTCCCATGGCTAGGAGACACTCATTCTCTGTGAGAAAATGCATTTAAAAGGAGGAATTTCATCAGAAACACTAAAAATACATAATGTACGTGTCTGAAAACGCACAGAACATGAAATAGTAGCTTTCTTACCAAGAAACACATGGTTGAAAAACCTATTTTAACGATCTGAGTGTTTGCAGACATGTACAGCAGTTATTCTTAAACTATAACGTTTTCAATGAAATCATGTTTCTCATGAGGAGATAAACCGTTTAAAGCAATAAAAACGATTCACTGTGTCTGGCATTTTGACCAAGCCACCAACTAGCTAAACAATGATCAGAACTGGTGCAATTACACATTGACATTGGGTGAAAACACGTAACTCTTAAGGATGTGTTGCAGACTTGTTCAATAGATTCATTTTCTTTTGTTTTTGATGAAATTGTGCTTTTCATGTCGAGAAAATGCGTTTAACGCAATAAAAAGATTTAGTGCTTTACGCACATGGACTAGGTTACCAAATTTAAAAAAAATGTGAAATAATGAAGCCGGGAGTCGTTTTTATTGTTTACAAACACATTTCCTTGACCAGATTATGCCTTTTTAAAAACAGTCATTTTCCCATGGTAAGGAGACACTCATTTTCTGTGAGAAAATGCATTTAAAAGGAGGAATTTCATCAGAAACACTAAAAATACATATTGTACGTGCCTGAAGACGCACAGAACCTTGAAATAAAAGGTTTCGCACCAAAAAACACATGGGTGAAAGCCCTATTTTAAGGCTCTGAGTGTTTGCAGATATGTACAACAGGTATGTTTAAATTATTACGTTTTTAATGAAATCATGTTTCTCTCGACGAGAAAATGCGTTTAAAGAAAAAAAAAAAGGATTCACTCTGTCTGGCATTGGACCAAGCTACCAACAACCTAAACAATGATCAGAACTGGTGAAATTACGCTTTGACATTGGGAGAAAACACATAACTCTTAAGGATGTGTTGCAGACTTGTTCAATAGATTCATTTTCTTTTGTTTTTGATGAAATTGTGCTTTTCATGTCGAGAAAATGCGTTTAACGCAATAAAAAGATTTAGTGCTTTACGCACATGGACTAGGTTACCAAATTTAAAAAAAATGTGAAATAATGAAGCCGGGAGTCGTATTTATTGTTTACAAACACATTTCCTTGACCAGATTATGCCTTTTTAAAAACAGTCATTTTCCCATGGTAAGGAGACACTCATTTTCTGTGAGAAAATGCATTTAAAAGGAGGAATTTCATCAGAAACACTAAAAATACATATTGTACGTGCCTGAAGACGCACAGAACCTTGAAATAAAAGGTTTCGCACCAAAAAACACATGGGTGAAAGCCCTATTTTAAGGCTCTGAGTGTTTGCAGATATGTACAACAGGTATGTTTAAATTATTACGTTTTTAATGAAATCATGTTTCTCTCGACGAGAAAATGCGTTTAAAGCAAAAAAAAAAAGGATTCACTCTGTCTGGCATTGGACCAAGCTACCAACAACCTAAACAATGATCAGAACTGGTGAAATTACGCTTTGACATTGGGAGAAAACACATAACTCTTAAGGATGTGTTGCAGACTTGTTCAATAGATTCATTATCTTTTGTTTTGGATGAAATTGTGCTCTTCTTGTCGAGAAAATGCGTTTAACGCAATAAAAAGATTTAGTGCTTTACGCACAGGGACTAGTTTACCAAATTTAAAAAATGTGAAATAATAAAGCCGGGAGTCGTTTTTATTGTTTACAAACACATTTCCTTGACCAGAATATGCTTTTTCTTAAAAGCCATTTTCCCATGGCTAGGAGACACTCATTCTCTGTGAGAAAATGCATTTAAAAGGAGGAATTTCATCAGAAACACTAAAAATACATAATGTACGTGTCTGAAAACGCACAGAACATGAAATAGTAGCTTTCTTACCAAGAAACACATGGTTGAAAAACCTATTTTAACGATCTGAGTGTTTGCAGACATGTACAGCAGTTATTCTTAAACTATAACGTTTTCAATGAAATCATGTTTCTCATGAGGAGATAAACCGTTTAAAGCAATAAAAACGATTCACTGTGTCTGGCATTTTGACCAAGCCACCAACTAGCTAAACAATGATCAGAACTGGTGCAATTACACATTGACATTGGGTGAAAACACGTAACTCTTAAGGATGTGTTGCAGACTTGTTCAATAGATTCATTTTCTTTTGTTTTTGATGAAATTGTGCTTTTCATGTCGAGAAAATGCGTTTAACGCAATAAAAAGATTTAGTGCTTTACGCACATGGACTAGGTTACCAAATTTAAAAAAATGTGAAATAATGAAGCCGGGAGTCGTTTTTATTGTTTACAAACACATTTCCTTGACCAGATTATGCCTTTTTAAAAACAGTCATTTTCCCATGGTAAGGAGACACTCATTTTCTGTGAGAAAATGCATTTAAAAGGAGGAATTTCATCAGAAACACTAAAAATACATATTGTACGTGCCTGAAGACGCACAGAACCTTGAAATAAAAGGTTTCGCACCAAAAAACACATGGGTGAAAGCCCTATTTTAAGGCTCTGAGTGTTTGCAGATATGTACAACAGGTATGTTTAAATTATTACGTTTTTAATGAAATCATGTTTCTCTCGACGAGAAAATGCGCTTAAAGCAATAAAAAGGATTCACTCTGTCTGGCATTGGACCAAGCTACCAACAACCTAAACAATGATCAGAACTGGTGAAATTACGCTTTGACATTGGGAGAAAACACATAACTCTTAAGGATGTGTTGCAGACTTGTTCAATAGATTCATTATCTTTTGTTTTGGATGAAATTGTGCTCTTCTTGTCGAGAAAATGCGTTTAACGCAATAAAAAGATTTAGTGCTTTACGCACAGGGACTAGTTTACCAAATTTAAAAAATGTGAAATAATAAAGCCGGGAGTCGTTTTTATTGTTTACAAACACATTTCCTTGACCAGAATATGCTTTTTCTTAAAAGCCATTTTCCCATGGCTAGGAGACACTCATTCTCTGTGAGAAAATGCATTTAAAAGGAGGAATTTCATCAGAAACACTAAAAATACATAATGTACGTGTCTGAAAACGCACAGAACATGAAATAGTAGCTTTCTTACCAAGAAACACATGGTTGAAAAACCTATTTTAACGATCTGAGTGTTTGCAGACATGTACAGCAGTTATTCTTAAACTATAACGTTTTCAATGAAATCATGTTTCTCATGAGGAGATAAACCGTTTAAAGCAATAAAAACGATTCACTGTGTCTGGCATTTTGACCAAGCCACCAACTAGCTAAACAATGATCAGAACTGGTGCAATTACACATTGACATTGGGTGAAAACACGTAACTCTTAAGGATGTGTTGCAGACTTGTTCAATAGATTCATTTTCTTTTGTTTTTGATGAAATTGTGCTTTTCATGTCGAGAAAATGCGTTTAACGCAATAAAAAGATTTAGTGCTTTACGCACATGGACTAGGTTACCAAATTTAAAAAAATGTGAAATAATGAAGCCGGGAGTCGTTTTTATTGTTTACAAACACATTTCCTTGACCAGATTATGCCTTTTTAAAAACAGTCATTTTCCCATGGTAAGGAGACACTCATTTTCTGTGAGAAAATGCATTTAAAAGGAGGAATTTCATCAGAAACACTAAAAATACATATTGTACGTGCCTGAAGACGCACAGAACCTTGAAATAAAAGGTTTCGCACCAAAAAACACATGGGTGAAAGCCCTATTTTAAGGCTCTGAGTGTTTGCAGATATGTACAACAGGTATGTTTAAATTATTACGTTTTTAATGAAATCATGTTTCTCTCGACGAGAAAATGCGTTTAAAGAAAAAAAAAGGATTCACTCTGTCTGGCATTGGACCAAGCTACCAACAACCTAAACAATGATCAGAACTGGTGAAATTACGCTTTGACATTGGGAGAAAACACATAACTCTTAAGGATGTGTTGCAGACTTGTTCAATAGATTCATTTTCTTTTGTTTTTGATGAAATTGTGCTTTTCATGTCGAGAAAATGCGTTTAACGCAATAAAAAGATTTAGTGCTTTACGCACATGGACTAGGTTACCAAATTTAAAAAAAATGTGAAATAATGAAGCCGGGAGTCGTATTTATTGTTTACAAACACATTTCCTTGACCAGATTATGCCTTTTTAAAAACAGTCATTTTCCCATGGTAAGGAGACACTCATTTTCTGTGAGAAAATGCATTTAAAAGGAGGAATTTCATCAGAAACACTAAAAATACATATTGTACGTGTCTGAAGACGCACAGAACCTTGAAATAAAAGGTTTCGCACCAAAAAACACATGGGTGAAAGCCCTATTTTAAGGCTCTGAGTGTTTGCAGATATGTACAACAGGTATGTTTAAATTATTACGTTTTTAATGAAATCATGTTTCTCTCGACGAGAAAATGCGTTTAAAGCAAAAAAAAAAAAGGATTCACTCTGTCTGGCATTGGACCAAGCTACCAACAACCTAAACAATGATCAGAACTGGTGAAATTACGCTTTGACATTGGGAGAAAACACATAACTCTTAAGGATGTGTTGCAGACTTGTTCAATAGATTCATTATCTTTTGTTTTGGATGAAATTGTGCTCTTCTTGTCGAGAAAATGCGTTTAACGCAATAAAAAGATTTAGTGCTTTACGCACAGGGACTAGTTTACCAAATTTAAAAAATGTGAAATAATAAAGCCGGGAGTCGTTTTTATTGTTTACAAACACATTTCCTTGACCAGAATATGCTTTTTCTTAAAAGCCATTTTCCCATGGCTAGGAGACACTCATTCTCTGTGAGAAAATGCATTTAAAAGGAGGAATTTCATCAGAAACACTAAAAATACATAATGTACGTGTCTGAAAACGCACAGAACATGAAATAGTAGCTTTCTTACCAAGAAACACATGGTTGAAAAACCTATTTTAACGATCTGAGTGTTTGCAGACATGTACAGCAGTTATTCTTAAACTATAACGTTTTCAATGAAATCATGTTTCTCATGAGGAGATAAACCGTTTAAAGCAATAAAAACGATTCACTGTGTCTGGCATTTTGACCAAGCCACCAACTAGCTAAACAATGATCAGAACTGGTGCAATTACACATTGACATTGGGTGAAAACACGTAACTCTTAAGGATGTGTTGCAGACTTGTTCAATAGATTCATTTTCTTTTGTTTTTGATGAAATTGTGCTTTTCATGTCGAGAAAATGCGTTTAACGCAATAAAAAGATTTAGTGCTTTACGCACATGGACTAGGTTACCAAATTTAAAAAAATGTGAAATAATGAAGCCGGGAGTCGTTTTTATTGTTTACAAACACATTTCCTTGACCAGATTATGCCTTTTTAAAAACAGTCATTTTCCCATGGTAAGGAGACACTCATTTTCTGTGAGAAAATGCATTTAAAAGGAGGAATTTCATCAGAAACACTAAAAATACATATTGTACGTGCCTGAAGACGCACAGAACCTTGAAATAAAAGGTTTCGCACCAAAAAACACATGGGTGAAAGCCCTATTTTAAGGCTCTGAGTGTTTGCAGATATGTACAACAGGTATGTTTAAATTATTACGTTTTTAATGAAATCATGTTTCTCTCGACGAGAAAATGCGCTTAAAGCAATAAAAAGGATTCACTCTGTCTGGCATTGGACCAAGCTACCAACAACCTAAACAATGATCAGAACTGGTGAAATTACGCTTTGACATTGGGAGAAAACACATAACTCTTAAGGATGTGTTGCAGACTTGTTCAATAGATTCATTATCTTTTGTTTTGGATGAAATTGTGCTCTTCTTGTCGAGAAAATGCGTTTAACGCAATAAAAAGATTTAGTGCTTTACGCACAGGGACTAGTTTACCAAATTTAAAAAATGTGAAATAATAAAGCCGGGAGTCGTTTTTATTGTTTACAAACACATTTCCTTGACCAGAATATGCTTTTTCTTAAAAGCCATTTTCCCATGGCTAGGAGACACTCATTCTCTGTGAGAAAATGCATTTAAAAGGAGGAATTTCATCAGAAACACTAAAAATACATAATGTACGTGTCTGAAAACGCACAGAACATGAAATAGTAGCTTTCTTACCAAGAAACACATGGTTGAAAAACCTATTTTAACGATCTGAGTGTTTGCAGACATGTACAGCAGTTATTCTTAAACTATAACGTTTTCAATGAAATCATGTTTCTCATGAGGAGATAAACCGTTTAAAGCAATAAAAACGATTCACTGTGTCTGGCATTTTGACCAAGCCACCAACTAGCTAAACAATGATCAGAACTGGTGCAATTACACATTGACATTGGGTGAAAACACGTAACTCTTAAGGATGTGTTGCAGACTTGTTCAATAGATTCATTTTCTTTTGTTTTTGATGAAATTGTGCTTTTCATGTCGAGAAAATGCGTTTAACGCAATAAAAAGATTTAGTGCTTTACGCACATGGACTAGGTTACCAAATTTAAAAAAATGTGAAATAATGAAGCCGGGAGTCGTTTTTATTGTTTACAAACACATTTCCTTGACCAGATTATGCCTTTTTAAAAACAGTCATTTTCCCATGGTAAGGAGACACTCATTTTCTGTGAGAAAATGCATTTAAAAGGAGGAATTTCATCAGAAACACTAAAAATACATATTGTACGTGCCTGAAGACGCACAGAACCTTGAAATAAAAGGTTTCGCACCAAAAAACACATGGGTGAAAGCCCTATTTTAAGGCTCTGAGTGTTTGCAGATATGTACAACAGGTATGTTTAAATTATTACGTTTTTAATGAAATCATGTTTCTCTCGACGAGAAAATGCGCTTAAAGCAATAAAAAGGATTCACTCTGTCTGGCATTGGACCAAGCTACCAACAACCTAAACAATGATCAGAACTGGTGAAATTACGCTTTGACATTGGGAGAAAACACATAACTCTTAAGGATGTGTTGCAGACTTGTTCAATAGATTCATTATCTTTTGTTTTGGATGAAATTGTGCTCTTCTTGTCGAGAAAATGCGTTTAACGCAATAAAAAGATTTAGTGCTTTACGCACAGGGACTAGTTTACCAAATTTAAAAAATGTGAAATAATAAAGCCGGGAGTCGTTTTTATTGTTTACAAACACATTTCCTTGACCAGAATATGCTTTTTCTTAAAAGCCATTTTCCCATGGCTAGGAGACACTCATTCTCTGTGAGAAAATGCATTTAAAAGGAGGAATTTCATCAGAAACACTAAAAATACATAATGTACGTGTCTGAAAACGCACAGAACATGAAATAGTAGCTTTCTTACCAAGAAACACATGGTTGAAAAACCTATTTTAACGATCTGAGTGTTTGCAGACATGTACAGCAGTTATTCTTAAACTATAACGTTTTCAATGAAATCATGTTTCTCATGAGGAGATAAACCGTTTAAAGCAATAAAAACGATTCACTGTGTCTGGCATTTTGACCAAGCCACCAACTAGCTAAACAATGATCAGAACTGGTGCAATTACACATTGACATTGGGTGAAAACACGTAACTCTTAAGGATGTGTTGCAGACTTGTTCAATAGATTCATTTTCTTTTGTTTTTGATGAAATTGTGCTTTTCATGTCGAGAAAATGCGTTTAACGCAATAAAAAGATTTAGTGCTTTACGCACATGGACTAGGTTACCAAATTTAAAAAAATGTGAAATAATGAAGCCGGGAGTCGTTTTTATTGTTTACAAACACATTTCCTTGACCAGATTATGCCTTTTTAAAAACAGTCATTTTCCCATGGTAAGGAGACACTCATTTTCTGTGAGAAAATGCATTTAAAAGGAGGAATTTCATCAGAAACACTAAAAATACATATTGTACGTGCCTGAAGACGCACAGAACCTTGAAATAAAAGGTTTCGCACCAAAAAACACATGGGTGAAAGCCCTATTTTAAGGCTCTGAGTGTTTGCAGATATGTACAACAGGTATGTTTAAATTATTACGTTTTTAATGAAATCATGTTTCTCTCGACGAGAAAATGCGTTTAAAGAAAAAAAAAAAGGATTCACTCTGTCTGGCATTGGACCAAGCTACCAACAACCTAAACAATGATCAGAACTGGTGAAATTACGCTTTGACATTGGGAGAAAACACATAACTCTTAAGGATGTGTTGCAGACTTGTTCAATAGATTCATTTTCTTTTGTTTTTGATGAAATTGTGCTTTTCATGTCGAGAAAATGCGTTTAACGCAATAAAAAGATTTAGTGCTTTACGCACATGGACTAGGTTACCAAATTTAAAAAAAATGTGAAATAATGAAGCCGGGAGTCGTATTTATTGTTTACAAACACATTTCCTTGACCAGATTATGCCTTTTTAAAAACAGTCATTTTCCCATGGTAAGGAGACACTCATTTTCTGTGAGAAAATGCATTTAAAAGGAGGAATTTCATCAGAAACACTAAAAATACATATTGTACGTGTCTGAAGACGCACAGAACCTTGAAATAAAAGGTTTCGCACCAAAAAACACATGGGTGAAAGCCCTACTTTAAGGCTCTGAGTGTTTGCAGATATGTACAACAGGTTTGTTTAAATTATTACGTTTTTAATGAAATCATGTTTCTCTCGACGAGAAAATGCGCTTAAAGCAATAAAAAGGATTCACTCTGTCTGGCATTGGACCAAGCTACCAACAACCTAAACAATGATCAGAACTGGTGAAATTACGCTTTGACATTGGGAGAAAACACATAACTCTTAAGGATGTGTTGCAGACTTGTTCAATAGATTCATTATCTTTTGTTTTGGATGAAATTGTGCTCTTCTTGTCGAGAAAATGCGTTTAACGCAATAAAAAGATTTAGTGCTTTACGCACAGGGACTAGTTTACCAAATTTAAAAAATGTGAAATAATAAAGCCGGGAGTCGTTTTTATTGTTTACAAACACATTTCCTTGACCAGAATATGCTTTTTCTTAAAAGCCATTTTCCCATGGCTAGGAGACACTCATTCTCTGTGAGAAAATGCATTTAAAAGGAGGAATTTCATCAGAAACACTAAAAATACATAATGTACGTGTCTGAAAACGCACAGAACATGAAATAGTAGCTTTCTTACCAAGAAACACATGGTTGAAAAACCTATTTTAACGATCTGAGTGTTTGCAGACATGTACAGCAGTTATTCTTAAACTATAACGTTTTCAATGAAATCATGTTTCTCATGAGGAGATAAACCGTTTAAAGCAATAAAAACGATTCACTGTGTCTGGCATTTTGACCAAGCCACCAACTAGCTAAACAATGATCAGAACTGGTGCAATTACACATTGACATTGGGTGAAAACACGTAACTCTTAAGGATGTGTTGCAGACTTGTTCAATAGATTCATTTTCTTTTGTTTTTGATGAAATTGTGCTTTTCATGTCGAGAAAATGCGTTTAACGCAATAAAAAGATTTAGTGCTTTACGCACATGGACTAGGTTACCAAATTTAAAAAAATGTGAAATAATGAAGCCGGGAGTCGTTTTTATTGTTTACAAACACATTTCCTTGACCAGATTATGCCTTTTTAAAAACAGTCATTTTCCCATGGTAAGGAGACACTCATTTTCTGTGAGAAAATGCATTTAAAAGGAGGAATTTCATCAGAAACACTAAAAATACATATTGTACGTGCCTGAAGACGCACAGAACCTTGAAATAAAAGGTTTCGCACCAAAAAACACATGGGTGAAAGCCCTATTTTAAGGCTCTGAGTGTTTGCAGATATGTACAACAGGTATGTTTAAATTATTACGTTTTTAATGAAATCATGTTTCTCTCGACGAGAAAATGCGCTTAAAGCAATAAAAAGGATTCACTCTGTCTGGCATTGGACCAAGCTACCAACAACCTAAACAATGATCAGAACTGGTGAAATTACGCTTTGACATTGGGAGAAAACACATAACTCTTAAGGATGTGTTGCAGACTTGTTCAATAGATTCATTATCTTTTGTTTTGGATGAAATTGTGCTCTTCTTGTCGAGAAAATGCGTTTAACGCAATAAAAAGATTTAGTGCTTTACGCACAGGGACTAGTTTACCAAATTTAAAAAATGTGAAATAATAAAGCCGGGAGTCGTTTTTATTGTTTACAAACACATTTCCTTGACCAGAATATGCTTTTTCTTAAAAGCCATTTTCCCATGGCTAGGAGACACTCATTCTCTGTGAGAAAATGCATTTAAAAGGAGGAATTTCATCAGAAACACTAAAAATACATAATGTACGTGTCTGAAAACGCACAGAACATGAAATAGTAGCTTTCTTACCAAGAAACACATGGTTGAAAAACCTATTTTAACGATCTGAGTGTTTGCAGACATGTACAGCAGTTATTCTTAAACTATAACGTTTTCAATGAAATCATGTTTCTCATGAGGAGATAAACCGTTTAAAGCAATAAAAACGATTCACTGTGTCTGGCATTTTGACCAAGCCACCAACTAGCTAAACAATGATCAGAACTGGTGCAATTACACATTGACATTGGGTGAAAACACGTAACTCTTAAGGATGTGTTGCAGACTTGTTCAATAGATTCATTTTCTTTTGTTTTTGATGAAATTGTGCTTTTCATGTCGAGAAAATGCGTTTAACGCAATAAAAAGATTTAGTGCTTTACGCACATGGACTAGGTTACCAAATTTAAAAAAATGTGAAATAATGAAGCCGGGAGTCGTTTTTATTGTTTACAAACACATTTCCTTGACCAGATTATGCCTTTTTAAAAACAGTCATTTTCCCATGGTAAGGAGACACTCATTTTCTGTGAGAAAATGCATTTAAAAGGAGGAATTTCATCAGAAACACTAAAAATACATATTGTACGTGCCTGAAGACGCACAGAACCTTGAAATAAAAGGTTTCGCACCAAAAAACACATGGGTGAAAGCCCTATTTTAAGGCTCTGAGTGTTTGCAGATATGTACAACAGGTATGTTTAAATTATTACGTTTTTAATGAAATCATGTTTCTCTCGACGAGAAAATGCGTTTAAAGCAAAAAAAAAAAGGATTCACTCTGTCTGGCATTGGACCAAGCTACCAACAACCTAAACAATGATCAGAACTGGTGAAATTACGCTTTGACATTGGGAGAAAACACATAACTCTTAAGGATGTGTTGCAGACTTGTTCAATAGATTCATTATCTTTTGTTTTGGATGAAATTGTGCTCTTCTTGTCGAGAAAATGCGTTTAACGCAATAAAAAGATTTAGTGCTTTACGCACAGGGACTAGTTTACCAAATTTAAAAAATGTGAAATAATAAAGCCGGGAGTCGTTTTTATTGTTTACAAACACATTTCCTTGACCAGAATATGCTTTTTCTTAAAAGCCATTTTCCCATGGCTAGGAGACACTCATTCTCTGTGAGAAAATGCATTTAAAAGGAGGAATTTCATCAGAAACACTAAAAATACATAATGTACGTGTCTGAAAACGCACAGAACATGAAATAGTAGCTTTCTTACCAAGAAACACATGGTTGAAAAACCTATTTTAACGATCTGAGTGTTTGCAGACATGTACAGCAGTTATTCTTAAACTATAACGTTTTCAATGAAATCATGTTTCTCATGAGGAGATAAACCGTTTAAAGCAATAAAAACGATTCACTGTGTCTGGCATTTTGACCAAGCCACCAACTAGCTAAACAATGATCAGAACTGGTGCAATTACACATTGACATTGGGTGAAAACACGTAACTCTTAAGGATGTGTTGCAGACTTGTTCAATAGATTCATTTTCTTTTGTTTTTGATGAAATTGTGCTTTTCATGTCGAGAAAATGCGTTTAACGCAATAAAAAGATTTAGTGCTTTACGCACATGGACTAGGTTACCAAATTTAAAAAAAATGTGAAATAATGAAGCCGGGAGTCGTTTTTATTGTTTACAAACACATTTCCTTGACCAGATTATGCCTTTTTAAAAACAGTCATTTTCCCATGGTAAGGAGACACTCATTTTCTGTGAGAAAATGCATTTAAAAGGAGGAATTTCATCAGAAACACTAAAAATACATATTGTACGTGCCTGAAGACGCACAGAACCTTGAAATAAAAGGTTTCGCACCAAAAAACACATGGGTGAAAGCCCTATTTTAAGGCTCTGAGTGTTTGCAGATATGTACAACAGGTATGTTTAAATTATTACGTTTTTAATGAAATCATGTTTCTCTCGACGAGAAAATGCGTTTAAAGCAAAAAAAAAAAGGATTCACTCTGTCTGGCATTGGACCAAGCTACCAACAACCTAAACAATGATCAGAACTGGTGAAATTACGCTTTGACATTGGGAGAAAACACATAACTCTTAAGGATGTGTTGCAGACTTGTTCAATAGATTCATTATCTTTTGTTTTGGATGAAATTGTGCTCTTCTTGTCGAGAAAATGCGTTTAACGCAATAAAAAGATTTAGTGCTTTACGCACAGGGACTAGTTTACCAAATTTAAAAAATGTGAAATAATAAAGCCGGGAGTCGTTTTTATTGTTTACAAACACATTTCCTTGACCAGAATATGCTTTTTCTTAAAAGCCATTTTCCCATGGCTAGGAGACACTCATTCTCTGTGAGAAAATGCATTTAAAAGGAGGAATTTCATCAGAAACACTAAAAATACATAATGTACGTGTCTGAAAACGCACAGAACCTTGAAATAAAAGGTTTCGCACAAAAAACACATGGGTGAAATCCCTATTTTAAGGCTCTGAGTGTTTGCAGATATGTACAACAGGTATGTTTAAATTATTACGTTTTTAATGAAATCATGTTTCTCTCGACGAGAAAATGCGTTTAAAGCAAAAAAAAGGATTCACTCTGTCTGGCATTGGACCAAGCTACCAACACCCTAAACAATGATCAGAACTGGTGAAATTACACTTTGACATTGGGAGAAATCACGGAACTCTTAAGGATGTGTTGCAGACTTGTTCAACAGATTCATTATCTTTTGTTTTGGATGAAATTGTGCTCTTCTTGTCGAGAAAATGCGTTTAACGCAATAAAAAGATTTAGTGCTTTACGCACATGGACTAGGTTACCAAATTTAAAAAAAATGTGAAATAATGAAGCCGGGAGTCGTTTTTATTGTTTACAAACACATTTCCTTGACCAGATTATGCCTTTTTAAAAACAGTCATTTTCCCATGGTAAGGAGACACTCATTTTCTGTGAGAAAATGCATTTAAAAGGAGGAATTTCATCAGAAACACTAAAAATACATATTGTACGTGTCTGAAGACGCACAGAACCTTGAAATAAAAGGTTTCGCACCAAAAAACACATGGGTGAAAGCCCTATTTTAAGGCTCTGAGTGTTTGCAGATATGTACAACAGGTATGTTTAAATTATTACGTTTTTAATGAAATCATGTTTCTCTCGACGAGAAAATGCGTTTAAAGCAACAAAAAAAAAGGATTCACTCTGTCTGGCATTGGACCAAGCTACCAACAACCTAAACAATGATCAGAACTGGTGAAATTACGCTTTGACATTGGGAGAAAACACATAACTCTTAAGGATGTGTTGCAGACTTGTTCAATAGATTCATTATCTTTTGTTTTGGATGAAATTGTGCTCTTCTTGTCGAGAAAATGCGTTTAACGCAATAAAAAGATTTAGTGCTTTACGCACAGGGACTAGTTTACCAAATTTAAAAAATGTGAAATAATAAAGCCGGGAGTCGTTTTTATTGTTTACAAACACATGTCCTTGACCAGAATATGCTTTTTCTTAAAAGCCATTTTCCCATGGCTAGGAGACACTCATTCTCTGTGAGAAAATGCATTTAAAAGGAGGAATTTCATCAGAAACACTAAAAATACATAATGTACGTGTCTGAAAACGCACAGAACATGAAATAGTAGCTTTCTTACCAAGAAACACATGGTTGAAAAACCTATTTTAACGATCTGAGTGTTTGCAGACATGTACAGCAGTTATTCTTAAACTATAACGTTTTCAATGAAATCATGTTTCTCATGAGGAGATAAACCGTTTAAAGCAATAAAAACGATTCACTGTGTCTGGCATTTTGACCAAGCCACCAACTAGCTAAACAATGATCAGAACTGGTGCAATTACACATTGACATTGGGTGAAAACACGTAACTCTTAAGGATGTGTTGCAGACTTGTTCAATAGATTCATTTTCTTTTGTTTTTGATGAAATTGTGCTTTTCATGTCGAGAAAATGCGTTTAACGCAATAAAAAGATTTAGTGCTTTACGCACATGGACTAGGTTACCAAATTTAAAAAAATGTGAAATAATGAAGCCGGGAGTCGTTTTTATTGTTTACAAACACATTTCCTTGACCAGATTATGCCTTTTTAAAAACAGTCATTTTCCCATGGTAAGGAGACACTCATTTTCTGTGAGAAAATGCATTTAAAAGGAGGAATTTCATCAGAAACACTAAAAATACATATTGTACGTGCCTGAAGACGCACAGAACCTTGAAATAAAAGGTTTCGCACCAAAAAACACATGGGTGAAAGCCCTATTTTAAGGCTCTGAGTGTTTGCAGATATGTACAACAGGTATGTTTAAATTATTACGTTTTTAATGAAATCATGTTTCTCTCGACGAGAAAATGCGTTTAAAGCAATAAAAAGGATTCACTCTGTCTGGCATTGGACCAAGCTACCAACAACCTAAACAATGATCAGAACTGGTGAAATTACGCTTTGACATTGGGAGAAAACACATAACTCTTAAGGATGTGTTGCAGACTTGTTCAATAGATTCATTATCTTTTGTTTTGGATGAAATTGTGCTCTTCTTGTCGAGAAAATGCGTTTAACGCAATAAAAAGATTTAGTGCTTTACGCACAGGGACTAGTTTACCAAATTTAAAAAATGTGAAATAATAAAGCCGGGAGTCGTTTTTATTGTTTACAAACACATTTCCTTGACCAGAATATGCTTTTTCTTAAAAGCCATTTTCCCATGGCTAGGAGACACTCATTCTCTGTGAGAAAATGCATTTAAAAGGAGGAATTTCATCAGAAACACTAAAAATACATAATGTACGTGTCTGAAAACGCACAGAACATGAAATAGTAGCTTTCTTACCAAGAAACACATGGTTGAAAAACCTATTTTAACGATCTGAGTGTTTGCAGACATGTACAGCAGTTATTCTTAAACTATAACGTTTTCAATGAAATCATGTTTCTCATGAGGAGATAAACCGTTTAAAGCAATAAAAACGATTCACTGTGTCTGGCATTTTGACCAAGCCACCAACTAGCTAAACAATGATCAGAACTGGTGCAATTACACATTGACATTGGGTGAAAACACGTAACTCTTAAGGATGTGTTGCAGACTTGTTCAATAGATTCATTTTCTTTTGTTTTTGATGAAATTGTGCTTTTCATGTCGAGAAAATGCGTTTAACGCAATAAAAAGATTTAGTGCTTTACGCACATGGACTAGGTTACCAAATTTAAAAAAAATGTGAAATAATGAAGCCGGGAGTCGTTTTTATTGTTTACAAACACATTTCCTTGACCAGATTATGCCTTTTTAAAAACAGTCATTTTCCCATGGTAAGGAGACACTCATTTTCTGTGAGAAAATGCATTTAAAAGGAGGAATTTCATCAGAAACACTAAAAATACATATTGTACGTGCCTGAAGACGCACAGAACCTTGAAATAAAAGGTTTCGCACCAAAAAACACATGGGTGAAAGCCCTATTTTAAGGCTCTGAGTGTTTGCAGATATGTACAACAGGTATGTTTAAATTATTACGTTTTTAATGAAATCATGTTTCTCTCGACGAGAAAATGCGTTTAAAGCAAAAAAAAAAAGGATTCACTCTGTCTGGCATTGGACCAAGCTACCAACAACCTAAACAATGATCAGAACTGGTGAAATTACGCTTTGACATTGGGAGAAAACACATAACTCTTAAGGATGTGTTGCAGACTTGTTCAATAGATTCATTATCTTTTGTTTTGGATGAAATTGTGCTCTTCTTGTCGAGAAAATGCGTTTAACGCAATAAAAAGATTTAGTGCTTTACGCACAGGGACTAGTTTACCAAATTTAAAAAATGTGAAATAATAAAGCCGGGAGTCGTTTTTATTGTTTACAAACACATTTCCTTGACCAGAATATGCTTTTTCTTAAAAGCCATTTTCCCATGGCTAGGAGACACTCATTCTCTGTGAGAAAATGCATTTAAAAGGAGGAATTTCATCAGAAACACTAAAAATACATAATGTACGTGTCTGAAAACGCACAGAACATGAAATAGTAGCTTTCTTACCAAGAAACACATGGTTGAAAAACCTATTTTAACGATATGAGTGTTTGCAGACATGTACAGCAATTATTCTTAAACTATAACGTTTTCAATGAAATCATGTTTCTCATGAGGAGATAAACCGTTTAAAGCAATAAAAACGATTCACTGTGTCTGGCATTTTGACCAAGCCACCAACTAGCTAAACAATGATCAGAACTGGTGCAATTACACATTGACATTGGGTGAAAACACGTAACTCTTAAGGATGTGTTGCAGACTTGTTCAATAGATTCATTTTCTTTTGTTTTTGATGAAATTGTGCTTTTCATGTCGAGAAAATGCGTTTAACGCAATGAAAAGATTTAGTGCTTTACGCACATGGACTAGGTTACCAAATTTAAAAAAATGTGAAATAATGAAGCCGGGAGTCGTTTTTATTGTTTACAAACACATTTCCTTGACCAGATTATGCCTTTTTAAAAACAGTCATTTTCCCATGGTAAGGAGACACTCATTTTCTGTGAGAAAATGCATTTAAAAGGAGGAATTTCATCAGAAACACTAAAAATACATATTGTACGTGCCTGAAGACGCACAGAACCTTGAAATAAAAGGTTTCGCACCAAAAAACACATGGGTGAAAGCCCTATTTTAAGGCTCTGAGTGTTTGCAGATATGTACAACAGGTATGTTTAAATTATTACGTTTTTAATGAAATCATGTTTCTCTCGACGAGAAAATGCGTTTAAAGCAAAAAAAAAAGGATTCACTCTGTCTGGCATTGGACCAAGCTACCAACAACCTAAACAATGATCAGAACTGGTGAAATTACGCTTTGACATTGGGAGAAAACACATAACTCTTAAGGATGTGTTGCAGACTTGTTCAATAGATTCATTTTCTTTTGTTTTTGATGAAATTGTGCTTTTCATGTCGAGAAAATGCGTTTAACGCAATAAAAAGATTTAGTGCTTTACGCACATGGACTAGGTTACCAAATTTAAAAAAAATGTGAAATAATGAAGCCGGGAGTCGTTTTTATTGTTTACAAACACATTTCCTTGACCAGATTATGCCTTTTTAAAAACAGTCATTTTCCCATGGTAAGGAGACACTCATTTTCTGTGAGAAAATGCATTTAAAAGGAGGAATTTCATCAGAAACACTAAAAATACATATTGTACGTGTCTGAAGACGCACAGAACCTTGAAATAAAAGGTTTCGCACCAAAAAACACATGGGTGAAAGCCCTATTTTAAGGCTCTGAGTGTTTGCAGATATGTACAACAGGTATGTTTAAATTATTACGTTTTTAATGAAATCATGTTTCTCTCGACGAGAAAATGCGTTTAAAGCAACAAAAAAAAAGGATTCACTCTGTCTGGCATTGGACCAAGCTACCAACAACCTAAACAATGATCAGAACTGGTGAAATTACGCTTTGACATTGGGAGAAAACACATAACTCTTAAGGATGTGTTGCAGACTTGTTCAATAGATTCATTATCTTTTGTTTTGGATGAAATTGTGCTCTTCTTGTCGAGAAAATGCGTTTAACGCAATAAAAAGATTTAGTGCTTTACGCACAGGGACTAGTTTACCAAATTTAAAAAATGTGAAATAATAAAGCCGGGAGTCGTTTTTATTGTTTACAAACACATGTCCTTGACCAGAATATGCTTTTTCTTAAAAGCCATTTTCCCATGGCTAGGAGACACTCATTCTCTGTGAGAAAATGCATTTAAAAGGAGGAATTTCATCAGAAACACTAAAAATACATAATGTACGTGTCTGAAAACGCACAGAACATGAAATAGTAGCTTTCTTACCAAGAAACACATGGTTGAAAAACCTATTTTAACGATCTGAGTGTTTGCAGACATGTACAGCAGTTATTCTTAAACTATAACGTTTTCAATGAAATCATGTTTCTCATGAGGAGATAAACCGTTTAAAGCAATAAAAACGATTCACTGTGTCTGGCATTTTGACCAAGCCACCAACTAGCTAAACAATGATCAGAACTGGTGCAATTACACATTGACATTGGGTGAAAACACGTAACTCTTAAGGATGTGTTGCAGACTTGTTCAATAGATTCATTTTCTTTTGTTTTTGATGAAATTGTGCTTTTCATGTCGAGAAAATGCGTTTAACGCAATAAAAAGATTTAGTGCTTTACGCACATGGACTAGGTTACCAAATTTAAAAAAATGTGAAATAATGAAGCCGGGAGTCGTTTTTATTGTTTACAAACACATTTCCTTGACCAGATTATGCCTTTTTAAAAACAGTCATTTTCCCATGGTAAGGAGACACTCATTTTCTGTGAGAAAATGCATTTAAAAGGAGGAATTTCATCAGAAACACTAAAAATACATATTGTACGTGCCTGAAGACGCACAGAACCTTGAAATAAAAGGTTTCGCACCAAAAAACACATGGGTGAAAGCCCTATTTTAAGGCTCTGAGTGTTTGCAGATATGTACAACAGGTATGTTTAAATTATTACGTTTTTAATGAAATCATGTTTCTCTCGACGAGAAAATGCGTTTAAAGCAATAAAAAGGATTCACTCTGTCTGGCATTGGACCAAGCTACCAACAACCTAAACAATGATCAGAACTGGTGAAATTACGCTTTGACATTGGGAGAAAACACATAACTCTTAAGGATGTGTTGCAGACTTGTTCAATAGATTCATTATCTTTTGTTTTGGATGAAATTGTGCTCTTCTTGTCGAGAAAATGCGTTTAACGCAATAAAAAGATTTAGTGCTTTACGCACAGGGACTAGTTTACCAAATTTAAAAAATGTGAAATAATAAAGCCGGGAGTCGTTTTTATTGTTTACAAACACATTTCCTTGACCAGAATATGCTTTTTCTTAAAAGCCATTTTCCCATGGCTAGGAGACACTCATTCTCTGTGAGAAAATGCATTTAAAAGGAGGAATTTCATCAGAAACACTAAAAATACATAATGTACGTGTCTGAAAACGCACAGAACATGAAATAGTAGCTTTCTTACCAAGAAACACATGGTTGAAAAACCTATTTTAACGATCTGAGTGTTTGCAGACATGTACAGCAGTTATTCTTAAACTATAACGTTTTCAATGAAATCATGTTTCTCATGAGGAGATAAACCGTTTAAAGCAATAAAAACGATTCACTGTGTCTGGCATTTTGACCAAGCCACCAACTAGCTAAACAATGATCAGAACTGGTGCAATTACACATTGACATTGGGTGAAAACACGTAACTCTTAAGGATGTGTTGCAGACTTGTTCAATAGATTCATTTTCTTTTGTTTTTGATGAAATTGTGCTTTTCATGTCGAGAAAATGCGTTTAACGCAATAAAAAGATTTAGTGCTTTACGCACATGGACTAGGTTACCAAATTTAAAAAAAATGTGAAATAATGAAGCCGGGAGTCGTTTTTATTGTTTACAAACACATTTCCTTGACCAGATTATGCCTTTTTAAAAACAGTCATTTTCCCATGGTAAGGAGACACTCATTTTCTGTGAGAAAATGCATTTAAAAGGAGGAATTTCATCAGAAACACTAAAAATACATATTGTACGTGCCTGAAGACGCACAGAACCTTGAAATAAAAGGTTTCGCACCAAAAAACACATGGGTGAAAGCCCTATTTTAAGGCTCTGAGTGTTTGCAGATATGTACAACAGGTATGTTTAAATTATTACGTTTTTAATGAAATCATGTTTCTCTCGACGAGAAAATGCGTTTAAAGCAAAAAAAAAAAGGATTCACTCTGTCTGGCATTGGACCAAGCTACCAACAACCTAAACAATGATCAGAACTGGTGAAATTACGCTTTGACATTGGGAGAAAACACATAACTCTTAAGGATGTGTTGCAGACTTGTTCAATAGATTCATTATCTTTTGTTTTGGATGAAATTGTGCTCTTCTTGTCGAGAAAATGCGTTTAACGCAATAAAAAGATTTAGTGCTTTACGCACAGGGACTAGTTTACCAAATTTAAAAAATGTGAAATAATAAAGCCGGGAGTCGTTTTTATTGTTTACAAACACATTTCCTTGACCAGAATATGCTTTTTCTTAAAAGCCATTTTCCCATGGCTAGGAGACACTCATTCTCTGTGAGAAAATGCATTTAAAAGGAGGAATTTCATCAGAAACACTAAAAATACATAATGTACGTGTCTGAAAACGCACAGAACATGAAATAGTAGCTTTCTTACCAAGAAACACATGGTTGAAAAACCTATTTTAACGATATGAGTGTTTGCAGACATGTACAGCAATTATTCTTAAACTATAACGTTTTCAATGAAATCATGTTTCTCATGAGGAGATAAACCGTTTAAAGCAATAAAAACGATTCACTGTGTCTGGCATTTTGACCAAGCCACCAACTAGCTAAACAATGATCAGAACTGGTGCAATTACACATTGACATTGGGTGAAAACACGTAACTCTTAAGGATGTGTTGCAGACTTGTTCAATAGATTCATTTTCTTTTGTTTTTGATGAAATTGTGCTTTTCATGTCGAGAAAATGCGTTTAACGCAATGAAAAGATTTAGTGCTTTACGCACATGGACTAGGTTACCAAATTTAAAAAAATGTGAAATAATGAAGCCGGGAGTCGTTTTTATTGTTTACAAACACATTTCCTTGACCAGATTATGCCTTTTTAAAAACAGTCATTTTCCCATGGTAAGGAGACACTCATTTTCTGTGAGAAAATGCATTTAAAAGGAGGAATTTCATCAGAAACACTAAAAATACATATTGTACGTGCCTGAAGACGCACAGAACCTTGAAATAAAAGGTTTCGCACCAAAAAACACATGGGTGAAAGCCCTATTTTAAGGCTCTGAGTGTTTGCAGATATGTACAACAGGTATGTTTAAATTATTACGTTTTTAATGAAATCATGTTTCTCTCGACGAGAAAATGCGTTTAAAGCAAAAATAAAAAGGATTCACTCTGTCTGGCATTGGACCAAGCTACCAACAACCTAAACAATGATCAGAACTGGTGAAATTACGCTTTGACATTGGGAGAAAACACATAACTCTTAAGGATGTGTTGCAGACTTGTTCAATAGATTCATTTTCTTTTGTTTTTGATGAAATTGTGCTTTTCATGTCGAGAAAATGCGTTTAACGCAATAAAAAGATTTAGTGCTTTACGCACATGGACTAGGTTACCAAATTTAAAAAAAATGTGAAATAATGAAGCCGGGAGTCGTTTTTATTGTTTACAAACACATTTCCTTGACCAGATTATGCCTTTTTAAAAACAGTCATTTTCCCATGGTAAGGAGACACTCATTTTCTGTGAGAAAATGCATTTAAAAGGAGGAATTTCATCAGAAACACTAAAAATACATATTGTACGTGTCTGAAGACGCACAGAACCTTGAAATAAAAGGTTTCGCACCAAAAAACACATGGGTGAAAGCCCTATTTTAAGGCTCTGAGTGTTTGCAGATATGTACAACAGGTATGTTTAAATTATTACGTTTTTAATGAAATCATGTTTCTCTCGACGAGAAAATGCGTTTAAAGCAACAAAAAAAAAGGATTCACTCTGTCTGGCATTGGACCAAGCTACCAACAACCTAAACAATGATCAGAACTGGTGAAATTACGCTTTGACATTGGGAGAAAACACATAACTCTTAAGGATGTGTTGCAGACTTGTTCAATAGATTCATTATCTTTTGTTTTGGATGAAATTGTGCTCTTCTTGTCGAGAAAATGCGTTTAACGCAATAAAAAGATTTAGTGCTTTACGCACAGGGACTAGTTTACCAAATTTAAAAAATGTGAAATAATAAAGCCGGGAGTCGTTTTTATTGTTTACAAACACATGTCCTTGACCAGAATATGCTTTTTCTTAAAAGCCATTTTCCCATGGCTAGGAGACACTCATTCTCTGTGAGAAAATGCATTTAAAAGGAGGAATTTCATCAGAAACACTAAAAATACATAATGTACGTGTCTGAAAACGCACAGAACATGAAATAGTAGCTTTCTTACCAAGAAACACATGGTTGAAAAACCTATTTTAACGATCTGAGTGTTTGCAGACATGTACAGCAGTTATTCTTAAACTATAACGTTTTCAATGAAATCATGTTTCTCATGAGGAGATAAACCGTTTAAAGCAATAAAAACGATTCACTGTGTCTGGCATTTTGACCAAGCCACCAACTAGCTAAACAATGATCAGAACTGGTGCAATTACACATTGACATTGGGTGAAAACACGTAACTCTTAAGGATGTGTTGCAGACTTGTTCAATAGATTCATTTTCTTTTGTTTTTGATGAAATTGTGCTTTTCATGTCGAGAAAATGCGTTTAACGCAATAAAAAGATTTAGTGCTTTACGCACATGGACTAGGTTACCAAATTTAAAAAAATGTGAAATAATGAAGCCGGGAGTCGTTTTTATTGTTTACAAACACATTTCCTTGACCAGATTATGCCTTTTTAAAAACAGTCATTTTCCCATGGTAAGGAGACACTCATTTTCTGTGAGAAAATGCATTTAAAAGGAGGAATTTCATCAGAAACACTAAAAATACATATTGTACGTGCCTGAAGACGCACAGAACCTTGAAATAAAAGGTTTCGCACCAAAAAACACATGGGTGAAAGCCCTATTTTAAGGCTCTGAGTGTTTGCAGATATGTACAACAGGTATGTTTAAATTATTACGTTTTTAATGAAATCATGTTTCTCTCGACGAGAAAATGCGTTTAAAGCAATAAAAAGGATTCACTCTGTCTGGCATTGGACCAAGCTACCAACAACCTAAACAATGATCAGAACTGGTGAAATTACGCTTTGACATTGGGAGAAAACACATAACTCTTAAGGATGTGTTGCAGACTTGTTCAATAGATTCATTATCTTTTGTTTTGGATGAAATTGTGCTCTTCTTGTCGAGAAAATGCGTTTAACGCAATAAAAAGATTTAGTGCTTTACGCACAGGGACTAGTTTACCAAATTTAAAAAATGTGAAACAATAAAGCCGGGAGTCGTTTTTATTGTTTACAAACACATTTCCTTGACCAGAATATGCTTTTTCTTAAAAGCCATTTTCCCATGGCTAGGAGACACTCATTCTCTGTGAGAAAATGCATTTAAAAGGAGGAATTTCATCAGAAACACTAAAAATACATAATGTACGTGTCTGAAAACGCACAGAACATGAAATAGTAGCTTTCTTACCAAGAAACACATGGTTGAAAAACCTATTTTAACGATCTGAGTGTTTGCAGACATGTACAGCAGTTATTCTTAAACTATAACGTTTTCAATGAAATCATGTTTCTCATGAGGAGATAAACCGTTTAAAGCAATAAAAACGATTCACTGTGTCTGGCATTTTGACCAAGCCACCAACTAGCTAAACAATGATCAGAACTGGTGCAATTACACATTGACATTGGGTGAAAACACGTAACTCTTAAGGATGTGTTGCAGACTTGTTCAATAGATTCATTTTCTTTTGTTTTTGATGAAATTGTGCTTTTCATGTCGAGAAAATGCGTTTAACGCAATAAAAAGATTTAGTGCTTTACGCACATGGACTAGGTTACCAAATTTAAAAAAATGTGAAATAATGAAGCCGGGAGTCGTTTTTATTGTTTACAAACACATTTCCTTGACCAGATTATGCCTTTTTAAAAACAGTCATTTTCCCATGGTAAGGAGACACTCATTTTCTGTGAGAAAATGCATTTAAAAGGAGGAATTTCATCAGAAACACTAAAAAAACATATTGTACGTGCCTGAAGACGCACAGAACCTTGAAATAAAAGGTTTAGCACCAAAAAACACATGGGTGAAAGCCCTATTTTAAGGCTCTGAGTGTTTGCAGATATGTACAACAGGTATGTTTAAATTATTACGTTTTTAATGAAATCATGTTTCTCTCGACGAGAAAATGCGCTTAAAGCAATAAAAAGGATTCACTCTGTCTGGCATTGGACCAAGCTACCAACAACCTAAACAATGATCAGAACTGGTGAAATTACGCTTTGACATTGGGAGAAAACACATAACTCTTAAGGATGTGTTGCAGACTTGTTCAATAGATTCATTTTCTTTTGTTTTTGATGAAATTGTGCTTTTCATGTCGAGAAAATGCGTTTAACGCAATAAAAAGATTTAGTGCTTTACGCACATGGACTAGGTTACCAAATTTAAAAAAATGTGAAATAATGAAGCCGGGAGTCGTTTTTATTGTTTACAAACACATTTCCTTGACCAGATTATGCCTTTTTAAAAACAGTCATTTTCCCATGGTAAGGAGACACTCATTTTCTGTGAGAAAATGCATTTAAAAGGAGGAATTTCATCAGAAACACTAAAAATACATATTGTACGTGCCTGAAGACGCACAGAACCTTGAAATAAAAGGTTTCGCACCAAAAAACACATGGGTGAAAGCCCTATTTTAAGGCTCTGAGTGTTTGCAGATATGTACAACAGGTATGTTTAAATTATTACGTTTTTAATGAAATCATGTTTCTCTCGACGAGAAAATGCGTTTAAAGCAATAAAAAGGATTCACTCTGTCTGGCATTGGACCAAGCTACCAACAACCTAAACAATGATCAGAACTGGTGAAATTACGCTTTGACATTGGGAGAAAACACATAACTCTTAAGGATGTGTTGCAGACTTGTTCAATAGATTCATTATCTTTTGTTTTGGATGAAATTGTGCTCTTCTTGTCGAGAAAATGCGTTTAACGCAATAAAAAGATTTAGTGCTTTACGCACAGGGACTAGTTTACCAAATTTAAAAAATGTGAAACAATAAAGCCGGGAGTCGTTTTTATTGTTTACAAACACATTTCCTTGACCAGAATATGCTTTTTCTTAAAAGCCATTTTCCCATGGCTAGGAGACACTCATTCTCTGTGAGAAAATGCATTTAAAAGGAGGAATTTCATCAGAAACACTAAAAATACATAATGTACGTGTCTGAAAACGCACAGAACATGAAATAGTAGCTTTCTTACCAAGAAACACATGGTTGAAAAACCTATTTTAACGATCTGAGTGTTTGCAGACATGTACAGCAGTTATTCTTAAACTATAACGTTTTCAATGAAATCATGTTTCTCATGAGGAGATAAACCGTTTAAAGCAATAAAAACGATTCACTGTGTCTGGCATTTTGACCAAGCCACCAACTAGCTAAACAATGATCAGAACTGGTGCAATTACACATTGACATTGGGTGAAAACACGTAACTCTTAAGGATGTGTTGCAGACTTGTTCAATAGATTCATTTTCTTTTGTTTTTGATGAAATTGTGCTTTTCATGTCGAGAAAATGCGTTTAACGCAATAAAAAGATTTAGTGCTTTACGCACATGGACTAGGTTACCAAATTTAAAAAAATGTGAAATAATGAAGCCGGGAGTCGTTTTTATTGTTTACAAACACATTTCCTTGACCAGATTATGCCTTTTTAAAAACAGTCATTTTCCCATGGTAAGGAGACACTCATTTTCTGTGAGAAAATGCATTTAAAAGGAGGAATTTCATCAGAAACACTAAAAATACATATTGTACGTGCCTGAAGACGCACAGAACCTTGAAATAAAAGGTTTCGCACCAAAAAACACATGGGTGAAAGCCCTATTTTAAGGCTCTGAGTGTTTGCAGATATGTACAACAGGTATGTTTAAATTATTACGTTTTTAATGAAATCATGTTTCTCTCGACGAGAAAATGCGCTTAAAGCAATAAAAAGGATTCACTCTGTCTGGCATTGGACCAAGCTACCAACAACCTAAACAATGATCAGAACTGGTGAAATTACGCTTTGACATTGGGAGAAAACACATAACTCTTAAGGATGTGTTGCAGACTTGTTCAATAGATTCATTATCTTTTGTTTTGGATGAAATTGTGCTCATCTTGTCGAGAAAATGCGTTTAACGCAATAAAAAGATTTAGTGCTTTACGCACAGGGACTAGGTTACCAAATTTAAAAAATGTGAAATAATAAAGCCGGGAGTCGTTTTTATTGTTTACAAACACATTTCCTTGACCAGAATATGCTTTTTCTTAAAAGCAATTTTCCCATGGCTAGGAGACACTCATTCTCTGTGAGAAAATGCATTTAAAAGGAGGAATTTCATCAGAAACACTAAAAATACATAATGTACGTGTCTGAAAACGCACAGAACATGAAATAGTAGCTTTCTTACCAAGAAACACATGGTTGAAAAACCTATTTTAACGATCTGAGTGTTTGCAGACATGTACAGCAGTTATTCTTAAACTATAACGTTTTCAATGAAATCATGTTTCTCATGAGGAGATAAACCGTTTAAAGCAATAAAAACGATTCACTGTGTCTGGCATTTTGACCAAGCCACCAACTAGCTAAACAATGATCAGAACTGGTGCAATTACACATTGACATTGGGTGAAAACACGTAACTCTTAAGGATGTGTTGCAGACTTGTTCAATAGATTCATTTTCTTTTGTTTTTGATGAAATTGTGCTTTTCATGTCGAGAAAATGCGTTTAACGCAATAAAAAGATTTAGTGCTTTACGCACATGGACTAGGTTACCAAATTTAAAAAAATGTGAAATAATGAAGCCGGGAGTCGTTTTTATTGTTTACAAACACATTTCCTTGACCAGATTATGCCTTTTTAAAAACAGTCATTTTCCCATGGTAAGGAGACACTCATTTTCTGTGAGAAAATGCATTTAAAAGGAGGAATTTCATCAGAAACACTAAAAATACATATTGTACGTGCCTGAAGACGCACAGAACCTTGAAATAAAAGGTTTCGCACCAAAAAACACATGGGTGAAAGCCCTATTTTAAGGCTCTGAGTGTTTGCAGATATGTACAACAGGTATGTTTAAATTATTACGTTTTTAATGAAATCATGTTTCTCTCGACGAGAAAATGCGTTTAAAGCAATAAAAAGGATTCACTCTGTCTGGCATTGGACCAAGCTACCAACAACCTAAACAATGATCAGAACTGGTGAAATTACGCTTTGACATTGGGAGAAAACACATAACTCTTAAGGATGTGTTGCAGACTTGTTCAATAGATTCATTATCTTTTGTTTTGGATGAAATTGTGCTCTTCTTGTCGAGAAAATGCGTTTAACGCAATAAAAAGATTTAGTGCTTTACGCACAGGGACTAGTTTACCAAATTTAAAAAATGTGAAACAATAAAGCCGGGAGTCGTTTTTATTGTTTACAAACACATTTCCTTGACCAGAATATGCTTTTTCTTAAAAGCCATTTTCCCATGGCTAGGAGACACTCATTCTCTGTGAGAAAATGCATTTAAAAGGAGGAATTTCATCAGAAACACTAAAAATACATAATGTACGTGTCTGAAAACGCACAGAACATGAAATAGTAGCTTTCTTACCAAGAAACACATGGTTGAAAAACCTATTTTAACGATCTGAGTGTTTGCAGACATGTACAGCAGTTATTCTTAAACTATAACGTTTTCAATGAAATCATGTTTCTCATGAGGAGATAAACCGTTTAAAGCAATAAAAACGATTCACTGTGTCTGGCATTTTGACCAAGCCACCAACTAGCTAAACAATGATCAGAACTGGTGCAATTACACATTGACATTGGGTGAAAACACGTAACTCTTAAGGATGTGTTGCAGACTTGTTCAATAGATTCATTTTCTTTTGTTTTTGATGAAATTGTGCTTTTCATGTCGAGAAAATGCGTTTAACGCAATAAAAAGATTTAGTGCTTTACGCACATGGACTAGGTTACCAAATTTAAAAAAATGTGAAATAATGAAGCCGGGAGTCGTTTTTATTGTTTACAAACACATTTCCTTGACCAGATTATGCCTTTTTAAAAACAGTCATTTTCCCATGGTAAGGAGACACTCATTTTCTGTGAGAAAATGCATTTAAAAGGAGGAATTTCATCAGAAACACTAAAAAAACATATTGTACGTGCCTGAAGACGCACAGAACCTTGAAATAAAAGGTTTAGCACCAAAAAACACATGGGTGAAAGCCCTATTTTAAGGCTCTGAGTGTTTGCAGATATGTACAACAGGTATGTTTAAATTATTACGTTTTTAATGAAATCATGTTTCTCTCGACGAGAAAATGCGCTTAAAGCAATAAAAAGGATTCACTCTGTCTGGCATTGGACCAAGCTACCAACAACCTAAACAATGATCAGAACTGGTGAAATTACGCTTTGACATTGGGAGAAAACACATAACTCTTAAGGATGTGTTGCAGACTTGTTCAATAGATTCATTTTCTTTTGTTTTTGATGAAATTGTGCTTTTCATGTCGAGAAAATGCGTTTAACGCAATAAAAAGATTTAGTGCTTTACGCACATGGACTAGGTTACCAAATTTAAAAAAATGTGAAATAATGAAGCCGGGAGTCGTTTTTATTGTTTACAAACACATTTCCTTGACCAGATTATGCCTTTTTAAAAACAGTCATTTTCCCATGGTAAGGAGACACTCATTTTCTGTGAGAAAATGCATTTAAAAGGAGGAATTTCATCAGAAACACTAAAAATACATATTGTACGTGCCTGAAGACGCACAGAACCTTGAAATAAAAGGTTTCGCACCAAAAAACACATGGGTGAAAGCCCTATTTTAAGGCTCTGAGTGTTTGCAGATATGTACAACAGGTATGTTTAAATTATTACGTTTTTAATGAAATCATGTTTCTCTCGACGAGAAAATGCGTTTAAAGCAATAAAAAGGATTCACTCTGTCTGGCATTGGACCAAGCTACCAACAACCTAAACAATGATCAGAACTGGTGAAATTACGCTTTGACATTGGGAGAAAACACATAACTCTTAAGGATGTGTTGCAGACTTGTTCAATAGATTCATTATCTTTTGTTTTGGATGAAATTGTGCTCTTCTTGTCGAGAAAATGCGTTTAACGCAATAAAAAGATTTAGTGCTTTACGCACAGGGACTAGTTTACCAAATTTAAAAAATGTGAAACAATAAAGCCGGGAGTCGTTTTTATTGTTTACAAACACATTTCCTTGACCAGAATATGCTTTTTCTTAAAAGCCATTTTCCCATGGCTAGGAGACACTCATTCTCTGTGAGAAAATGCATTTAAAAGGAGGAATTTCATCAGAAACACTAAAAATACATAATGTACGTGTCTGAAAACGCACAGAACATGAAATAGTAGCTTTCTTACCAAGAAACACATGGTTGAAAAACCTATTTTAACGATCTGAGTGTTTGCAGACATGTACAGCAGTTATTCTTAAACTATAACGTTTTCAATGAAATCATGTTTCTCATGAGGAGATAAACCGTTTAAAGCAATAAAAACGATTCACTGTGTCTGGCATTTTGACCAAGCCACCAACTAGCTAAACAATGATCAGAACTGGTGCAATTACACATTGACATTGGGTGAAAACACGTAACTCTTAAGGATGTGTTGCAGACTTGTTCAATAGATTCATTTTCTTTTGTTTTTGATGAAATTGTGCTTTTCATGTCGAGAAAATGCGTTTAACGCAATAAAAAGATTTAGTGCTTTACGCACATGGACTAGGTTACCAAATTTAAAAAAATGTGAAATAATGAAGCCGGGAGTCGTTTTTATTGTTTACAAACACATTTCCTTGACCAGATTATGCCTTTTTAAAAACAGTCATTTTCCCATGGTAAGGAGACACTCATTTTCTGTGAGAAAATGCATTTAAAAGGAGGAATTTCATCAGAAACACTAAAAATACATATTGTACGTGCCTGAAGACGCACAGAACCTTGAAATAAAAGGTTTCGCACCAAAAAACACATGGGTGAAAGCCCTATTTTAAGGCTCTGAGTGTTTGCAGATATGTACAACAGGTATGTTTAAATTATTACGTTTTTAATGAAATCATGTTTCTCTCGACGAGAAAATGCGCTTAAAGCAATAAAAAGGATTCACTCTGTCTGGCATTGGACCAAGCTACCAACAACCTAAACAATGATCAGAACTGGTGAAATTACGCTTTGACATTGGGAGAAAACACATAACTCTTAAGGATGTGTTGCAGACTTGTTCAATAGATTCATTATCTTTTGTTTTGGATGAAATTGTGCTCATCTTGTCGAGAAAATGCGTTTAACGCAATAAAAAGATTTAGTGCTTTACGCACAGGGACTAGGTTACCAAATTTAAAAAATGTGAAATAATAAAGCCGGGAGTCGTTTTTATTGTTTACAAACACATTTCCTTGACCAGAATATGCTTTTTCTTAAAAGCAATTTTCCCATGGCTAGGAGACACTCATTCTCTGTGAGAAAATGCATTTAAAAGGAGGAATTTCATCAGAAACACTAAAAATACATAATGTACGTGTCTGAAAACGCACAGAACATGAAATAGTAGCTTTCTTACCAAGAAACACATGGTTGAAAAACCTATTTTAACGATCTGAGTGTTTGCAGACATGTACAGCAGTTATTCTTAAACTATAACGTTTTCAATGAAATCATGTTTCTCATGAGGAGATAAACCGTTTAAAGCAATAAAAACGATTCACTGTGTCTGGCATTTTGACCAAGCCACCAACTAGCTAAACAATGATCAGAACTGGTGCAATTACACATTGACATTGGGTGAAAACACGTAACTCTTAAGGATGTGTTGCAGACTTGTTCAATAGATTCATTTTCTTTTGTTTTTGATGAAATTGTGCTTTTCATGTCGAGAAAATGCGTTTAACGCAATAAAAAGATTTAGTGCTTTACGCACATGGACTAGGTTACCAAATTTAAAAAAATGTGAAATAATGAAGCCGGGAGTCGTTTTTATTGTTTACAAACACATTTCCTTGACCAGATTATGCCTTTTTAAAAACAGTCATTTTCCCATGGTAAGGAGACACTCATTTTCTGTGAGAAAATGCATTTAAAAGGAGGAATTTCATCAGAAACACTAAAAATACATATTGTACGTGCCTGAAGACGCACAGAACCTTGAAATAAAAGGTTTCGCACCAAAAAACACATGGGTGAAAGCCCTATTTTAAGGCTCTGAGTGTTTGCAGATATGTACAACAGGTATGTTTAAATTATTACGTTTTTAATGAAATCATGTTTCTCTCGACGAGAAAATGCGTTTAAAGCAACAAAAAAAAAGGATTCACTCTGTCTGGCATTGGACCAAGCTACCAACAACCTAAACAATGATCAGAACTGGTGAAATTACGCTTTGACATTGGGAGAAAACACATAACTCTTAAGGATGTGTTGCAGACTTGTTCAATAGATTCATTATCTTTTGTTTTGGATGAAATTGTGCTCTTCTTGTCGAGAAAATGCGTTTAACGCAATAAAAAGATTTAGTGCTTTACGCACAGGGACTAGTTTACCAAATTTAAAAAATGTGAAATAATAAAGCCGGGAGTCGTTTTTATTGTTTACAAACACATTTCCTTGACCAGAATATGCTTTTTCTTAAAAGCCATTTTCCCATGGCTAGGAGACACTCATTCTCTGTGAGAAAATGCATTTAAAAGGAGGAATTTCATCAGAAACACTAAAAATACATAATGTACGTGTCTGAAAACGCACAGAACATGAAATAGTAGCTTTCTTACCAAGAAACACATGGTTGAAAAACTTATTTTAACGATCTGAGTGTTTGCAGACATGTACAGCAGTTATTCTTAAACTATAACGTTTTCAATGAAATCATGTTTCTCATGAGGAGATAAACCGTTTAAAGCAATAAAAACGATTCACTGTGTCTGGCATTTTGACCAAGCCACCAACTAGCTAAACAATGATCAGAACTGGTGCAATTACACATTGACATTGGGTGAAAACACGTAACTCTTAAGGATGTGTTGCAGACTTGTTCAATAGATTCATTTTCTTTTGTTTTTGATGAAATTGTGCTTTTCATGTCGAGAAAATGCGTTTAACGCAATAAAAAGATTTAGTGCTTTACGCACATGGACTAGGTTACCAAATTTAAAAAAATGTGAAATAATGAAGCCGGGAGTCGTTTTTATTGTTTACAAACACATTTCCTTGACCAGATTATGCCTTTTTAAAAACAGTCATTTTCCCATGGTAAGGAGACACTCATTTTCTGTGAGAAAATGCATTTAAAAGGAGGAATTTCATCAGAAACACTAAAAATACATATTGTACGTGCCTGAAGACGCACAGAACCTTGAAATAAAAGGTTTCGCACCAAAAAACACATGGGTGAAAGCCCTATTTTAAGTCTCTGAGTGTTTGCAGATATGTACAACAGGTATGTTTAAATTATTACGTTTTTAATGAAATCATGTTTCTCTCGACGAGAAAATGCGTTTAAAGCAAAAAAAAAAAAGGATTCACTCTGTCTGGCATTGGACCAAGCTACCAACAACCTAAACAATGATCAGAACTGGTGAAATTACGCTTTGACATTGGGAGAAAACACATAACTCTCAAAGATGTGTTGCAGACTTGTTCAATAGATTCATTATCTTTTGTTTTGGATGAAATTGTGCTCTTCTTGTCGAGAAAATGCGTTTAACGCAATAAAAAGATTTAGTGCTTTACGCACAGGGACTAGTTTACCAAATTTAAAAAATGTGAAATAATAAAGCCGGGAGTCGTTTTTATTGTTTACAAACACATTTCCTTGACCAGAATATGCTTTTTCTTAAAAGCCATTTTCCCATGGCTAGGAGACACTCATTCTCTGTGAGAAAATGCATTTAAAAGGAGGAATTTCATCAGAAACACTAAAAATACATAATGTACGTGTCTGAAAACGCACAGAACCTTGAAATAAAAGGTTTCGCACAAAAAACACATGGGTGAAATCCCTATTTTAAGGCTCTGAGTGTTTGCAGATATGTACAACAGGTATGTTTAAATTATTAAGTTTTTAATGAAATCATGTTTCTCTCGACGAGAAAATGCGTTTAAAGCAAAAAAAAGGATTCACTCTGTCTGGCATTGGACCAAGCTACCAACACCCTAAACAATGATCAGAACTGGTGAAATTACACTTTGACATTGGGAGAAATCACGGAACTCTTAAGGATGTGTTGCAGACTTGTTCAATAGATTCATTTTCTTTTGTTTTTGATGAAATTGTGCTTTTCATGTCGAGAAAATGCGTTTAACGCAATAAAAAGATTTAGTGCTTTACGCACATGGACTAGGTTACCAAATTTAAAAAAATGTGAAATAATGAAGCCGGGAGTCGTTTTTATTGTTTACAAACACATTTCCTTGACCAGATTATGCCTTTTTAAAAACAGTCATTTTCCCATGGTAAGGAGACACTCATTTTCTGTGAGAAAATGCATTTAAAAGGAGGAATTTCATCAGAAACACTAAAAATACATATTGTACGTGTCTGAAGACGCACAGAACCTTGAAATAAAAGGTTTCGCACCAAAAAACACATGGGTGAAAGCCCTATTTTAAGGCTCTGAGTGTTTGCAGATATGTACAACAGGTATGTTTAAATTATTACGTTTTTAATGAAATCATGTTTCTCTCGACGAGAAAATGCGTTTAAAGCAACAAAAAAAAAGGATTCACTCTGTCTGGCATTGGACCAAGCTACCAACAACCTAAACAATGATCAGAACTGGTGAAATTACGCTTTGACATTGGGAGAAAACACATAACTCTTAAGGATGTGTTGCAGACTTGTTCAATAGATTCATTATCTTTTGTTTTGGATGAAATTGTGCTCTTCTTGTCGAGAAAATGCGTTTAACGCAATAAAAAGATTTAGTGCTTTACGCACAGGGACTAGTTTACCAAATTTAAAAAATGTGAAATAATAAAGCCGGGAGTCGTTTTTATTGTTTACAAACACATTTCCTTGACCAGAATATGCTTTTTCTTAAAAGCCATTTTCCCATGGCTAGGAGACACTCATTCTCTGTGAGAAAATGCATTTAAAAGGAGGAATTTCATCAGAAACACTAAAAATACATAATGTACGTGTCTGAAAACGCACAGAACATGAAATAGTAGCTTTCTTACCAAGAAACACATGGTTGAAAAACCTATTTTAACGATCTGAGTGTTTGCAGACATGTACAGCAGTTATTCTTAAACTATAACGTTTTCAATGAAATCATGTTTCTCATGAGGAGATAAACCGTTTAAAGCAATAAAAACGATTCACTGTGTCTGGCATTTTGACCAAGCCACCAACTAGCTAAACAATGATCAGAACTGGTGCAATTACACATTGACATTGGGTGAAAACACGTAACTCTTAAGGATGTGTTGCAGACTTGTTCAATAGATTCATTTTCTTTTGTTTTTGATGAAATTGTGCTTTTCATGTCGAGAAAATGCGTTTAACGCAATAAAAAGATTTAGTGCTTTACGCACATGGACTAGGTTACCAAATTTAAAAAAAATGTGAAATAATGAAGCCGGGAGTCGTTTTTATTGTTTACAAACACATTTCCTTGACCAGATTATGCCTTTTTAAAAACAGTCATTTTCCCATGGTAAGGAGACACTCATTTTCTGTGAGAAAATGCATTTAAAAGGAGGAATTTCATCAGAAACACTAAAAATACATATTGTACGTGCCTGAAGACGCACAGAACCTTGAAATAAAAGGTTTCGCACCAAAAAACACATGGGTGAAAGCCCTATTTTAAGGCTCTGAGTGTTTGCAGATATGTACAACAGGTATGTTTAAATTATTACGTTTTTAATGAAATCATGTTTCTCTCGACGAGAAAATGCGTTTAAAGCAAAAAAAAAAAGGATTCACTCTGTCTGGCATTGGACCAAGCTACCAACAACCTAAACAATGATCAGAACTGGTGAAATTACGCTTTGACATTGGGAGAAAACACATAACTCTTAAGGATGTGTTGCAGACTTGTTCAATAGATTCATTATCTTTTGTTTTGGATGAAATTGTGCTCTTCTTGTCGAGAAAATGCGTTTAACGCAATAAAAAGATTTAGTGCTTTACGCACAGGGACTAGTTTACCAAATTTAAAAAATGTGAAATAATAAAGCCGGGAGTCGTTTTTATTGTTTACAAACACATTTCCTTGACCAGAATATGCTTTTTCTTAAAAGCCATTTTCCCATGGCTAGGAGACACTCATTCTCTGTGAGAAAATGCATTTAAAAGGAGGAATTTCATCAGAAACACTAAAAATACATAATGTACGTGTCTGAAAACGCACAGAACATGAAATAGTAGCTTTCTTACCAAGAAACACATGGTTGAAAAACCTATTTTAACGATATGAGTGTTTGCAGACATGTACAGCAATTATTCTTAAACTATAACGTTTTCAATGAAATCATGTTTCTCATGAGGAGATAAACCGTTTAAAGCAATAAAAACGATTCACTGTGTCTGGCATTTTGACCAAGCCACCAACTAGCTAAACAATGATCAGAACTGGTGCAATTACACATTGACATTGGGTGAAAACACGTAACTCTTAAGGATGTGTTGCAGACTTGTTCAATAGATTCATTTTCTTTTGTTTTTGATGAAATTGTGCTTTTCATGTCGAGAAAATGCGTTTAACGCAATGAAAAGATTTAGTGCTTTACGCACATGGACTAGGTTACCAAATTTAAAAAAATGTGAAATAATGAAGCCGGGAGTCGTTTTTATTGTTTACAAACACATTTCCTTGACCAGATTATGCCTTTTTAAAAACAGTCATTTTCCCATGGTAAGGAGACACTCATTTTCTGTGAGAAAATGCATTTAAAAGGAGGAATTTCATCAGAAACACTAAAAATACATATTGTACGTGCCTGAAGACGCACAGAACCTTGAAATAAAAGGTTTCGCACCAAAAAACACATGGGTGAAAGCCCTATTTTAAGGCTCTGAGTGTTTGCAGATATGTACAACAGGTATGTTTAAATTATTACGTTTTTAATGAAATCATGTTTCTCTCGACGAGAAAATGCGTTTAAAGCAAAAAAAAAAGGATTCACTCTGTCTGGCATTGGACCAAGCTACCAACAACCTAAACAATGATCAGAACTGGTGAAATTACGCTTTGACATTGGGAGAAAACACATAACTCTTAAGGATGTGTTGCAGACTTGTTCAATAGATTCATTTTCTTTTGTTTTTGATGAAATTGTGCTTTTCATGTCGAGAAAATGCGTTTAACGCAATAAAAAGATTTAGTGCTTTACGCACATGGACTAGGTTACCAAATTTAAAAAAAATGTGAAATAATGAAGCCGGGAGTCGTTTTTATTGTTTACAAACACATTTCCTTGACCAGATTATGCCTTTTTAAAAACAGTCATTTTCCCATGGTAAGGAGACACTCATTTTCTGTGAGAAAATGCATTTAAAAGGAGGAATTTCATCAGAAACACTAAAAATACATATTGTACGTGTCTGAAGACGCACAGAACCTTGAAATAAAAGGTTTCGCACCAAAAAACACATGGGTGAAAGCCCTATTTTAAGGCTCTGAGTGTTTGCAGATATGTACAACAGGTATGTTTAAATTATTACGTTTTTAATGAAATCATGTTTCTCTCGACGAGAAAATGCGTTTAAAGCAACAAAAAAAAAGGATTCACTCTGTCTGGCATTGGACCAAGCTACCAACAACCTAAACAATGATCAGAACTGGTGAAATTACGCTTTGACATTGGGAGAAAACACATAACTCTTAAGGATGTGTTGCAGACTTGTTCAATAGATTCATTATCTTTTGTTTTGGATGAAATTGTGCTCTTCTTGTCGAGAAAATGCGTTTAACGCAATAAAAAGATTTAGTGCTTTACGCACAGGGACTAGTTTACCAAATTTAAAAAATGTGAAATAATAAAGCCGGGAGTCGTTTTTATTGTTTACAAACACATGTCCTTGACCAGAATATGCTTTTTCTTAAAAGCCATTTTCCCATGGCTAGGAGACACTCATTCTCTGTGAGAAAATGCATTTAAAAGGAGGAATTTCATCAGAAACACTAAAAATACATAATGTACGTGTCTGAAAACGCACAGAACATGAAATAGTAGCTTTCTTACCAAGAAACACATGGTTGAAAAACCTATTTTAACGATCTGAGTGTTTGCAGACATGTACAGCAGTTATTCTTAAACTATAACGTTTTCAATGAAATCATGTTTCTCATGAGGAGATAAACCGTTTAAAGCAATAAAAACGATTCACTGTGTCTGGCATTTTGACCAAGCCACCAACTAGCTAAACAATGATCAGAACTGGTGCAATTACACATTGACATTGGGTGAAAACACGTAACTCTTAAGGATGTGTTGCAGACTTGTTCAATAGATTCATTTTCTTTTGTTTTTGATGAAATTGTGCTTTTCATGTCGAGAAAATGCGTTTAACGCAATAAAAAGATTTAGTGCTTTACGCACATGGACTAGGTTACCAAATTTAAAAAAATGTGAAATAATGAAGCCGGGAGTCGTTTTTATTGTTTACAAACACATTTCCTTGACCAGATTATGCCTTTTTAAAAACAGTCATTTTCCCATGGTAAGGAGACACTCATTTTCTGTGAGAAAATGCATTTAAAAGGAGGAATTTCATCAGAAACACTAAAAATACATATTGTACGTGCCTGAAGACGCACAGAACCTTGAAATAAAAGGTTTCGCACCAAAAAACACATGGGTGAAAGCCCTATTTTAAGGCTCTGAGTGTTTGCAGATATGTACAACAGGTATGTTTAAATTATTACGTTTTTAATGAAATCATGTTTCTCTCGACGAGAAAATGCGTTTAAAGCAATAAAAAGGATTCACTCTGTCTGGCATTGGACCAAGCTACCAACAACCTAAACAATGATCAGAACTGGTGAAATTACGCTTTGACATTGGGAGAAAACACATAACTCTTAAGGATGTGTTGCAGACTTGTTCAATAGATTCATTATCTTTTGTTTTGGATGAAATTGTGCTCTTCTTGTCGAGAAAATGCGTTTAACGCAATAAAAAGATTTAGTGCTTTACGCACAGGGACTAGTTTACCAAATTTAAAAAATGTGAAACAATAAAGCCGGGAGTCGTTTTTATTGTTTACAAACACATTTCCTTGACCAGAATATGCTTTTTCTTAAAAGCCATTTTCCCATGGCTAGGAGACACTCATTCTCTGTGAGAAAATGCATTTAAAAGGAGGAATTTCATCAGAAACACTAAAAATACATAATGTACGTGTCTGAAAACGCACAGAACATGAAATAGTAGCTTTCTTACCAAGAAACACATGGTTGAAAAACCTATTTTAACGATCTGAGTGTTTGCAGACATGTACAGCAGTTATTCTTAAACTATAACGTTTTCAATGAAATCATGTTTCTCATGAGGAGATAAACCGTTTAAAGCAATAAAAACGATTCACTGTGTCTGGCATTTTGACCAAGCCACCAACTAGCTAAACAATGATCAGAACTGGTGCAATTACACATTGACATTGGGTGAAAACACGTAACTCTTAAGGATGTGTTGCAGACTTGTTCAATAGATTCATTTTCTTTTGTTTTTGATGAAATTGTGCTTTTCATGTCGAGAAAATGCGTTTAACGCAATAAAAAGATTTAGTGCTTTACGCACATGGACTAGGTTACCAAATTTAAAAAAATGTGAAATAATGAAGCCGGGAGTCGTTTTTATTGTTTACAAACACATTTCCTTGACCAGATTATGCCTTTTTAAAAACAGTCATTTTCCCATGGTAAGGAGACACTCATTTTCTGTGAGAAAATGCATTTAAAAGGAGGAATTTCATCAGAAACACTAAAAATACATATTGTACGTGCCTGAAGACGCACAGAACCTTGAAATAAAAGGTTTCGCACCAAAAAACACATGGGTGAAAGCCCTATTTTAAGGCTCTGAGTGTTTGCAGATATGTACAACAGGTATGTTTAAATTATTACGTTTTTAATGAAATCATGTTTCTCTCGACGAGAAAATGCGCTTAAAGCAATAAAAAGGATTCACTCTGTCTGGCATTGGACCAAGCTACCAACAACCTAAACAATGATCAGAACTGGTGAAATTACGCTTTGACATTGGGAGAAAACACATAACTCTTAAGGATGTGTTGCAGACTTGTTCAATAGATTCATTTTCTTTTGTTTTTGATGAAATTGTGCTTTTCATGTCGAGAAAATGCGTTTAACGCAATAAAAAGATTTAGTGCTTTACGCACATGGACTAGGTTACCAAATTTAAAAAAATGTGAAATAATGAAGCCGGGAGTCGTTTTTATTGTTTACAAACACATTTCCTTGACCAGATTATGCCTTTTTAAAAACAGTCATTTTCCCATGGTAAGGAGACACTCATTTTCTGTGAGAAAATGCATTTAAAAGGAGGAATTTCATCAGAAACACTAAAAATACATATTGTACGTGCCTGAAGACGCACAGAACCTTGAAATAAAAGGTTTCGCACCAAAAAACACATGGGTGAAAGCCCTATTTTAAGGCTCTGAGTGTTTGCAGATATGTACAACAGGTATGTTTAAATTATTACGTTTTTAATGAAATCATGTTTCTCTCGACGAGAAAATGCGTTTAAAGCAATAAAAAGGATTCACTCTGTCTGGCATTGGACCAAGCTACCAACAACCTAAACAATGATCAGAACTGGTGAAATTACGCTTTGACATTGGGAGAAAACACATAACTCTTAAGGATGTGTTGCAGACTTGTTCAATAGATTCATTATCTTTTGTTTTGGATGAAATTGTGCTCTTCTTGTCGAGAAAATGCGTTTAACGCAATAAAAAGATTTAGTGCTTTACGCACAGGGACTAGTTTACCAAATTTAAAAAATGTGAAACAATAAAGCCGGGAGTCGTTTTTATTGTTTACAAACACATTTCCTTGACCAGAATATGCTTTTTCTTAAAAGCCATTTTCCCATGGCTAGGAGACACTCATTCTCTGTGAGAAAATGCATTTAAAAGGAGGAATTTCATCAGAAACACTAAAAATACATAATGTACGTGTCTGAAAACGCACAGAACATGAAATAGTAGCTTTCTTACCAAGAAACACATGGTTGAAAAACCTATTTTAACGATCTGAGTGTTTGCAGACATGTACAGCAGTTATTCTTAAACTATAACGTTTTCAATGAAATCATGTTTCTCATGAGGAGATAAACCGTTTAAAGCAATAAAAACGATTCACTGTGTCTGGCATTTTGACCAAGCCACCAACTAGCTAAACAATGATCAGAACTGGTGCAATTACACATTGACATTGGGTGAAAACACGTAACTCTTAAGGATGTGTTGCAGACTTGTTCAATAGATTCATTTTCTTTTGTTTTTGATGAAATTGTGCTTTTCATGTCGAGAAAATGCGTTTAACGCAATAAAAAGATTTAGTGCTTTACGCACATGGACTAGGTTACCAAATTTAAAAAAATGTGAAATAATGAAGCCGGGAGTCGTTTTTATTGTTTACAAACACATTTCCTTGACCAGATTATGCCTTTTTAAAAACAGTCATTTTCCCATGGTAAGGAGACACTCATTTTCTGTGAGAAAATGCATTTAAAAGGAGGAATTTCATCAGAAACACTAAAAATACATATTGTACGTGCCTGAAGACGCACAGAACCTTGAAATAAAAGGTTTCGCACCAAAAAACACATGGGTGAAAGCCCTATTTTAAGGCTCTGAGTGTTTGCAGATATGTACAACAGGTATGTTTAAATTATTACGTTTTTAATGAAATCATGTTTCTCTCGACGAGAAAATGCGCTTAAAGCAATAAAAAGGATTCACTCTGTCTGGCATTGGACCAAGCTACCAACAACCTAAACAATGATCAGAACTGGTGAAATTACGCTTTGACATTGGGAGAAAACACATAACTCTTAAGGATGTGTTGCAGACTTGTTCAATAGATTCATTATCTTTTGTTTTGGATGAAATTGTGCTCTTCTTGTCGAGAAAATGCGTTTAACGCAATAAAAAGATTTAGTGCTTTACGCACAGGGACTAGGTTACCAAATTTAAAAAATGTGAAATAATAAAGCCGGGAGTCGTTTTTATTGTTTACAAACACATTTCCTTGACCAGAATATGCTTTTTCTTAAAAGCAATTTTCCCATGGCTAGGAGACACTCATTCTCTGTGAGAAAATGCATTTAAAAGGAGGAATTTCATCAGAAACACTAAAAATACATAATGTACGTGTCTGAAAACGCACAGAACATGAAATAGTAGCTTTCTTACCAAGAAACACATGGTTGAAAAACCTATTTTAACGATCTGAGTGTTTGCAGACATGTACAGCAGTTATTCTTAAACTATAACGTTTTCAATGAAATCATGTTTCTCATGAGGAGATAAACCGTTTAAAGCAATAAAAACGATTCACTGTGTCTGGCATTTTGACCAAGCCACCAACTAGCTAAACAATGATCAGAACTGGTGCAATTACACATTGACATTGGGTGAAAACACGTAACTCTTAAGGATGTGTTGCAGACTTGTTCAATAGATTCATTTTCTTTTGTTTTTGATGAAATTGTGCTTTTCATGTCGAGAAAATGCGTTTAACGCAATAAAAAGATTTAGTGCTTTACGCACATGGACTAGGTTACCAAATTTAAAAAAATGTGAAATAATGAAGCCGGGAGTCGTTTTTATTGTTTACAAACACATTTCCTTGACCAGATTATGCCTTTTTAAAAACAGTCATTTTCCCATGGTAAGGAGACACTCATTTTCTGTGAGAAAATGCATTTAAAAGGAGGAATTTCATCAGAAACACTAAAAATACATATTGTACGTGCCTGAAGACGCACAGAACCTTGAAATAAAAGGTTTCGCACCAAAAAACACATGGGTGAAAGCCCTATTTTAAGGCTCTGAGTGTTTGCAGATATGTACAACAGGTATGTTTAAATTATTACGTTTTTAATGAAATCATGTTTCTCTCGACGAGAAAATGCGTTTAAAGCAACAAAAAAAAAGGATTCACTCTGTCTGGCATTGGACCAAGCTACCAACAACCTAAACAATGATCAGAACTGGTGAAATTACGCTTTGACATTGGGAGAAAACACATAACTCTTAAGGATGTGTTGCAGACTTGTTCAATAGATTCATTATCTTTTGTTTTGGATGAAATTGTGCTCTTCTTGTCGAGAAAATGCGTTTAACGCAATAAAAAGATTTAGTGCTTTACGCACAGGGACTAGTTTACCAAATTTAAAAAATGTGAAATAATAAAGCCGGGAGTCGTTTTTATTGTTTACAAACACATTTCCTTGACCAGAATATGCTTTTTCTTAAAAGCCATTTTCCCATGGCTAGGAGACACTCATTCTCTGTGAGAAAATGCATTTAAAAGGAGGAATTTCATCAGAAACACTAAAAATACATAATGTACGTGTCTGAAAACGCACAGAACATGAAATAGTAGCTTTCTTACCAAGAAACACATGGTTGAAAAACTTATTTTAACGATCTGAGTGTTTGCAGACATGTACAGCAGTTATTCTTAAACTATAACGTTTTCAATGAAATCATGTTTCTCATGAGGAGATAAACCGTTTAAAGCAATAAAAACGATTCACTGTGTCTGGCATTTTGACCAAGCCACCAACTAGCTAAACAATGATCAGAACTGGTGCAATTACACATTGACATTGGGTGAAAACACGTAACTCTTAAGGATGTGTTGCAGACTTGTTCAATAGATTCATTTTCTTTTGTTTTTGATGAAATTGTGCTTTTCATGTCGAGAAAATGCGTTTAACGCAATAAAAAGATTTAGTGCTTTACGCACATGGACTAGGTTACCAAATTTAAAAAAATGTGAAATAATGAAGCCGGGAGTCGTTTTTATTGTTTACAAACACATTTCCTTGACCAGATTATGCCTTTTTAAAAACAGTCATTTTCCCATGGTAAGGAGACACTCATTTTCTGTGAGAAAATGCATTTAAAAGGAGGAATTTCATCAGAAACACTAAAAATACATATTGTACGTGCCTGAAGACGCACAGAACCTTGAAATAAAAGGTTTCGCACCAAAAAACACATGGGTGAAAGCCCTATTTTAAGTCTCTGAGTGTTTGCAGATATGTACAACAGGTATGTTTAAATTATTACGTTTTTAATGAAATCATGTTTCTCTCGACGAGAAAATGCGTTTAAAGCAAAAAAAAAAAAGGATTCACTCTGTCTGGCATTGGACCAAGCTACCAACAACCTAAACAATGATCAGAACTGGTGAAATTACGCTTTGACATTGGGAGAAAACACATAACTCTCAAAGATGTGTTGCAGACTTGTTCAATAGATTCATTATCTTTTGTTTTGGATGAAATTGTGCTCTTCTTGTCGAGAAAATGCGTTTAACGCAATAAAAAGATTTAGTGCTTTACGCACAGGGACTAGTTTACCAAATTTAAAAAATGTGAAATAATAAAGCCGGGAGTCGTTTTTATTGTTTACAAACACATTTCCTTGACCAGAATATGCTTTTTCTTAAAAGCCATTTTCCCATGGCTAGGAGACACTCATTCTCTGTGAGAAAATGCATTTAAAACGAGGAATTTCATCAGAAACACTAAAAATACATAATGTACGTGTCTGAAAACGCACAGAACCTTGAAATAAAAGGTTTCGCACAAAAAACACATGGGTGAAATCCCTATTTTAAGGCTCTGAGTGTTTGCAGATATGTACAACAGGTATGTTTAAATTATTAAGTTTTTAATGAAATCATGTTTCTCTCGACGAGAAAATGCGTTTAAAGCAAAAAAAAGGATTCACTCTGTCTGGCATTGGACCAAGCTACCAACACCCTAAACAATGATCAGAACTGGTGAAATTACACTTTGACATTGGGGGAAATCACGGAACTCTTAAGGATGTGTTGCAGACTTGTTCAACAGATTCATTATCTTTTGTTTTGGATGAAATTGTGCTCTTCTTGTCGAGAAAATGCGTTTAACGCAATAAAAAGATTTAGTGCTTTACGCACATGGACTAGTTTACCAAATTTAAAAAATGTGAAATAATAAAGCCGGGAGTCGTTTTTATTGTTTACAAACACATTTCCTTGACCAGAATATGCTTTTTCTTAAAAGCAATTTTCCCATGGCTAGGAGACACTCATTCTCTGTGAGAAAATGCATTTAAAAGGAGGAATTTCATCAGAAACACTAAAAATACATAATGTACGTGTCTGAAAACGCACAGAACATGAAATAGTAGCTTTCTTACCAAGAAACACATGGTTGAAAAACCTATTTTAACGATCTGAGTGTTTGCAGACATGTACAGCAGTTATTCTTAAACTATAACGTTTTCAATGAAATCATGTTTCTCATGAGGAGATAAACCGTTTAAAGCAATAAAAACGATTCACTGTGTCTGGCATTTTGACCAAGCCACCAACTAGCTAAACAATGATCAGAACTGGTGCAATTACACATTGACATTGGGTGAAAACACGTAACTCTTAAGGATGTGTTGCAGACTTGTTCAATAGATTCATTTTCTTTTGTTTTTGATGAAATTGTGCTTTTCATGTCGAGAAAATGCGTTTAACGCAATAAAAAGATTTAGTGCTTTACGCACATGGACTAGGTTACCAAATTTAAAAAAATGTGAAATAATGAAGCCGGGAGTCGTTTTTATTGTTTACAAACACATTTCCTTGACCAGATTATGCCTTTTTAAAAACAGTCATTTTCCCATGGTAAGGAGACACTCATTTTCTGTGAGAAAATGCATTTAAAAGGAGGAATTTCATCAGAAACACTAAAAATACATATTGTACGTGCCTGAAGACGCACAGAACCTTGAAATAAAAGGTTTCGCACCAAAAAACACATGGGTGAAAGCCCTATTTTAAGGCTCTGAGTGTTTGCAGATATGTACAACAGGTATGTTTAAATTATTACGTTTTTAATGAAATCATGTTTCTCTCGACGAGAAAATGCGTTTAAAGCAAAAAAAAAAAGGATTCACTCTGTCTGGCATTGGACCAAGCTACCAACAACCTAAACAATGATCAGAACTGGTGAAATTACGCTTTGACATTGGGAGAAAACACATAACTCTTAAGGATGTGTTGCAGACTTGTTCAATAGATTCATTTTCTTTTGTTTTTGATGAAATTGTGCTTTTCATGTCGAGAAAATGCGTTTAACGCAATAAAAAGATTTAGTGCTTTACGCACATGGACTAGGTTACCAAATTTAAAAAAAATGTGAAATAATGAAGCCGGGAGTCGTTTTTATTGTTTACAAACACATTTCCTTGACCAGATTATGCCTTTTTAAAAACAGTCATTTTCCCATGGTAAGGAGACACTCATTTTCTGTGAGAAAATGCATTTAAAAGGAGGAATTTCATCAGAAACACTAAAAATACATATTGTACGTGTCTGAAGACGCACAGAACCTTGAAATAAAAGGTTTCGCACCAAAAAACACATGGGTGAAAGCCCTATTTTAAGGCTCTGAGTGTTTGCAGATATGTACAACAGGTATGTTTAAATTATTACGTTTTTAATGAAATCATGTTTCTCTCGACGAGAAAATGCGTTTAAAGCAACAAAAAAAAAGGATTCACTCTGTCTGGCATTGGACCAAGCTACCAACAACCTAAACAATGATCAGAACTGGTGAAATTACGCTTTGACATTGGGAGAAAACACATAACTCTTAAGGATGTGTTGCAGACTTGTTCAATAGATTCATTATCTTTTGTTTTGGATGAAATTGTGCTCTTCTTGTCGAGAAAATGCGTTTAACGCAATAAAAAGATTTAGTGCTTTACGCACAGGGACTAGTTTACCAAATTTAAAAAATGTGAAATAATAAAGCCGGGAGTCGTTTTTATTGTTTACAAACACATGTCCTTGACCAGAATATGCTTTTTCTTAAAAGCCATTTTCCCATGGCTAGGAGACACTCATTCTCTGTGAGAAAATGCATTTAAAAGGAGGAATTTCATCAGAAACACTAAAAATACATAATGTACGTGTCTGAAAACGCACAGAACATGAAAAAGTAGCTTTCTTACCAAGAAACACATGGTTGAAAAACCTATTTTAACGATCTGAGTGTTTGCAGACATGTACAGCAGTTATTCTTAAACTATAACGTTTTCAATGAAATCATGTTTCTCATGAGGAGATAAACCGTTTAAAGCAATAAAAACGATTCACTGTGTCTGGCATTTTGACCAAGCCACCAACTAGCTAAACAATGATCAGAACTGGTGCAATTACACATTGACATTGGGTGAAAACACGTAACTCTTAAGGATGTGTTGCAGACTTGTTCAATAGATTCATTTTCTTTTGTTTTTGATGAAATTGTGCTTTTCATGTCGAGAAAATGCGTTTAACGCAATAAAAAGATTTAGTGCTTTACGCACATGGACTAGGTTACCAAATTTAAAAAAATGTGAAATAATGAAGCCGGGAGTCGTTTTTATTGTTTACAAACACATTTCCTTGACCAGATTATGCCTTTTTAAAAACAGTCATTTTCCCATGGTAAGGAGACACTCATTTTCTGTGAGAAAATGCATTTAAAAGGAGGAATTTCATCAGAAACACTAAAAATACATATTGTACGTGCCTGAAGACGCACAGAACCTTGAAATAAAAGGTTTCGCACCAAAAAACACATGGGTGAAAGCCCTATTTTAAGGCTCTGAGTGTTTGCAGATATGTACAACAGGTATGTTTAAATTATTACGTTTTTAATGAAATCATGTTTCTCTCGACGAGAAAATGCGCTTAAAGCAATAAAAAGGATTCACTCTGTCTGGCATTGGACCAAGCTACCAACAACCTAAACAATGATCAGAACTGGTGAAATTACGCTTTGACATTGGGAGAAAACACATAACTCTTAAGGATGTGTTGCAGACTTGTTCAATAGATTCATTATCTTTTGTTTTGGATGAAATTGTGCTCTTCTTGTCGAGAAAATGCGTTTAACGCAATAAAAAGATTTAGTGCTTTACGCACAGGGACTAGTTTACCAAATTTAAAAAATGTGAAATAATAAAGCCGGGAGTCGTTTTTATTGTTTACAAACACATTTCCTTGACCAGAATATGCTTTTTCTTAAAAGCCATTTTCCCATGGCTAGGAGACACTCATTCTCTGTGAGAAAATGCATTTAAAAGGAGGAATTTCATCAGAAACACTAAAAATACATAATGTACGTGTCTGAAAACGCACAGAACATGAAATAGTAGCTTTCTTACCAAGAAACACATGGTTGAAAAACCTATTTTAACGATCTGAGTGTTTGCAGACATGTACAGCAGTTATTCTTAAACTATAACGTTTTCAATGAAATCATGTTTCTCATGAGGAGATAAACCGTTTAAAGCAATAAAAACGATTCACTGTGTCTGGCATTTTGACCAAGCCACCAACTAGCTAAACAATGATCAGAACTGGTGCAATTACACATTGACATTGGGTGAAAACACGTAACTCTTAAGGATGTGTTGCAGACTTGTTCAATAGATTCATTTTCTTTTGTTTTTGATGAAATTGTGCTTTTCATGTCGAGAAAATGCGTTTAACGCAATAAAAAGATTTAGTGCTTTACGCACATGGAATAGGTTACCAAATTTAAAAAAATGTGAAATAATGAAGCCGGGAGTCGTTTTTATTGTTTACAAACACATTTCCTTGACCAGATTATGCCTTTTTAAAAACAGTCATTTTCCCATGGTAAGGAGACACTCATTTTCTGTGAGAAAATGCATTTAAAAGGAGGAATTTCATCAGAAACACTAAAAATACATATTGTACGTGCCTGAAGACGCACAGAACCTTGAAATAAAAGGTTTCGCACCAAAAAACACATGGGTGAAAGCCCTATTTTAAGGCTCTGAGTGTTTGCAGATATGTACAACAGGTATGTTTAAATTATTACGTTTTTAATGAAATCATGTTTCTCTCGACGAGAAAATGCGTTTAAAGCAAAAAAAAGGATTCACTCTGTCTGGCATTGGACCAAGCTACCAACACCCTAAACAATGATCAGAACTGGTGAAATTACACTTTGACATTGGGAGAAATCACGGAACTCTTAAGGATGTGTTGCAGACTTGTTCAACAGATTCATTATCTTTTGTTTTGGATGAAATTGTGCTCTTCTTGTCGAGAAAATGCGTTTAACGCAATAAAAAGATTTAGTGCTTTACGCACATGGACTAGTTTACCAAATTTAAAAAATGTGAAATAATAAAGCCGGGAGTCGTTTTTATTGTTTACAAACACATTTCCTTGACCAGAATATGCTTTTTCTTAAAAGCAATTTTCCCATGGCTAGGAGACACTCATTCTCTGTGAGAAAATGCATTTAAAAGGAGGAATTTCATCAGAAACACTAAAAATACATAATGTACGTGTCTGAAAACGCACAGAACATGAAATAGTAGCTTTCTTACCAAGAAACACATGGTTGAAAAACCTATTTTAACGATCTGAGTGTTTGCAGACATGTACAGCAGTTATTCTTAAACTATAACGTTTTCAATGAAATCATGTTTCTCATGAGGAGATAAACCGTTTAAAGCAATAAAAACGATTCACTGTGTCTGGCATTTTGACCAAGCCACCAACTAGCTAAACAATGATCAGAACTGGTGCAATTACACATTGACATTGGGTGAAAACACGTAACTCTTAAGGATGTGTTGCAGACTTGTTCAATAGATTCATTTTCTTTTGTTTTTGATGAAATTGTGCTTTTCATGTCGAGAAAATGCGTTTAACGCAATAAAAAGATTTAGTGCTTTACGCACATGGACTAGGTTACCAAATTTAAAAAAATGTGAAATAATGAAGCCGGGAGTCGTTTTTATTGTTTACAAACACATTTCCTTGACCAGATTATGCCTTTTTAAAAACAGTCATTTTCCCATGGTAAGGAGACACTCATTTTCTGTGAGAAAATGCATTTAAAAGGAGGAATTTCATCAGAAACACTAAAAATACATATTGTACGTGCCTGAAGACGCACAGAACCTTGAAATAAAAGGTTTCGCACCAAAAAACACATGGGTGAAAGCCCTATTTTAAGGCTCTGAGTGTTTGCAGATATGTACAACAGGTATGTTTAAATTATTACGTTTTTAATGAAATCATGTTTCTCTCGACGAGAAAATGCGTTTAAAGCAAAAAAAAGGATTCACTCTGTCTGGCATTGGACCAAGCTACCAACACCCTAAACAATGATCAGAACTGGTGAAATTACACTTTGACATTGGGAGAAATCACGGAACTCTTAAGGATGTGTTGCAGACTTGTTCAACAGATTCATTATCTTTTGTTTTGGATGAAATTGTGCTCTTCTTGTCGAGAAAATGCGTTTAACGCAATAAAAAGATTTAGTGCTTTACGCACATGGACTAGTTTACCAAATTTAAAAAATGTGAAATAATAAAGCCGGGAGTCGTTTTTATTGTTTACAAACACATTTCCTTGACCAGAATATGCTTTTTCTTAAAAGCAATTTTCCCATGGCTAGGAGACACTCATTCTCTGTGAGAAAATGCATTTAAAAGGAGGAATTTCATCAGAAACACTAAAAATACATAATGTACGTGTCTGAAAACGCACAGAACATGAAATAGTAGCTTTCTTACCAAGAAACACATGGTTGAAAAACCTATTTTAACGATCTGAGTGTTTGCAGACATGTACAGCAGTTATTCTTAAACTATAACGTTTTCAATGAAATCATGTTTCTCATGAGGAGATAAACCGTTTAAAGCAATAAAAACGATTCACTGTGTCTGGCATTTTGACCAAGCCACCAACTAGCTAAACAATGATCAGAACTGGTGCAATTACACATTGACATTGGGTGAAAACACGTAACTCTTAAGGATGTGTTGCAGACTTGTTCAATAGATTCATTTTCTTTTGTTTTTGATGAAATTGTGCTTTTCATGTCGAGAAAATGCGTTTAACGCAATAAAAAGATTTAGTGCTTTACGCACATGGAATAGGTTACCAAATTTAAAAAAATGTGAAATAATGAAGCCGGGAGTCGTTTTTATTGTTTACAAACACATTTCCTTGACCAGATTATGCCTTTTTAAAAACAGTCATTTTCCCATGGTAAGGAGACACTCATTTTCTGTGAGAAAATGCATTTAAAAGGAGGAATTTCATCAGAAACACTAAAAATACATATTGTACGTGCCTGAAGACGCACAGAACCTTGAAATAAAAGGTTTCGCACCAAAAAACACATGGGTGAAAGCCCTATTTTAAGGCTCTGAGTGTTTGCAGATATGTACAACAGGTATGTTTAAATTATTACGTTTTTAATGAAATCATGTTTCTCTCGACGAGAAAATGCGTTTAAAGCAAAAAAAAAAAGGATTCACTCTGTCTGGCATTGGACCAAGCTACCAACAACCTAAACAATGATCAGAGCTGGTGAAATTACGCTTTGACATTGGGAGAAAACACATAACTCTTAAGGATGTGTTGCAGACTTGTTCAATAGATTCATTATCTTTTGTTTTGGATGAAATTGTGCTCTTCTTGTCGAGAAAATGCGTTTAACGCAATAAAAAGATTTAGTGCTTTACGCACAGGGACTAGTTTACCAAATTTAAAAAATGTGAAATAATAAAGCCGGGAGTCGTTTTTATTGTTTACAAACACATTTCCTTGACCAGAATATGCTTTTTCTTAAAAGCCATTTTCCCATGGCTAGGAGACACTCATTCTCTGTGAGAAAATGCATTTAAAAGGAGGAATTTCATCAGAAACACTAAAAATACATAATGTACGTGTCTGAAAACGCACAGAACATGAAATAGTAGCTTTCTTACCAAGAAACACATGGTTGAAAAACCTATTTTAACGATCTGAGTGTTTGCAGACATGTACAGCAGTTATTCTTAAACTATAACGTTTTCAATGAAATCATGTTTCTCATGAGGAGATAAACCGTTTAAAGCAATAAAAACGATTCACTGTGTCTGGCATTTTGACCAAGCCACCAACTAGCTAAACAATGATCAGAACTGGTGCAATTACACATTGACATTGGGTGAAAACACGTAACTCTTAAGGATGTGTTGCAGACTTGTTCAATAGATTCATTTTCTTTTGTTTTTGATGAAATTGTGCTTTTCATGTCGAGAAAATGCGTTTAACGCAATAAAAAGATTTAGTGCTTTACGCACATGGAATAGGTTACCAAATTTAAAAAAATGTGAAATAATGAAGCCGGGAGTCGTTTTTATTGTTTACAAACACATTTCCTTGACCAGATTATGCCTTTTTAAAAACAGTCATTTTCCCATGGTAAGGAGACACTCATTTTCTGTGAGAAAATGCATTTAAAAGGAGGAATTTCATCAGAAACACTAAAAATACATATTGTACGTGCCTGAAGACGCACAGAACCTTGAAATAAAAGGTTTCGCACCAAAAAACACATGGGTGAAAGCCCTATTTTAAGGCTCTGAGTGTTTGCAGATATGTACAACAGGTATGTTTAAATTATTACGTTTTTAATGAAATCATGTTTCTCTCGACGAGAAAATGCGTTTAAAGCAAAAAAAAAAAGGATTCACTCTGTCTGGCATTGGACCAAGCTACCAACAACCTAAACAATGATCAGAGCTGGTGAAATTACGCTTTGACATTGGGAGAAAACACATAACTCTTAAGGATGTGTTGCAGACTTGTTCAATAGATTCATTATCTTTTGTTTTGGATGAAATTGTGCTCTTCTTGTCGAGAAAATGCGTTTAACGCAATAAAAAGATTTAGTGCTTTACGCACAGGGACTAGTTTACCAAATTTAAAAAATGTGAAATAATAAAGCCGGGAGTCGTTTTTATTGTTTACAAACACATTTCCTTGACCAGAATATGCTTTTTCTTAAAAGCCATTTTCCCATGGCTAGGAGACACTCATTCTCTGTGAGAAAATGCATTTAAAAGGAGGAATTTCATCAGAAACACTAAAAATACATAATGTACGTGTCTGAAAACGCACAGAACCTTGAAATAAAAGGTTTCGCGCAAAAAACACATGGGTGAAATCCCTATTTTAAGGCTCTGAGTGTTTGCAGATATGTACAACAGGTATGTTTAAATTATAACGTTTTTAATGAAATCATGTTTCTCTCGACGAGAAAATGCGTTTAAAGCAAAAAAAAGGATTCACTCTGTCTGGCATTGGACCAAGCTACCAACACCCTAAACAATGATCAGAACTGGTGAAATTACACTTTGACATTGGGAGAAATCACGGAACTCTTAAGGATGTGTTGCAGACTTGTTCAATAGATTCATTATCTTTTGTTTTGGATGAAATTGTGCTCTTCTTGTCGAAAAAATGCGTTTAACGCAATAAAAAGATTTAGTGCTTTACGCACATGGACTAGGTTACCAAATTTAAAAAATGTGAAATAATGAAGCCGGGAGTCGTTTTTATTGTTTACAAACACATTTCCTTGACCAGATTATGCCTTTTTAAAAACAGTCATTTTCCCATGGCAAGGAGACACTCATTTTCTGTGAGAAAATGCATTTAAAAGGAGGAATTTCATCAGAAACACTAAAAATACATATTGTACGTGCCTGAAGACGCACAGAACCTTGAAATAAAAGGTTTCGCACCAAAAAACACATGGGTGAAAGCCCTATTTTAAGGCTCTGAGTGTTTGCAGACATGTACAACAGGTATGTTTACATTATAACGTTTTTAATGAAATCATGTTTCTCTCGACGAGAAAATGCGTTTAAAGCAATAAAAAGGATTCACTCTGTCTGGCATTGGACCAAGCTACCAACACCCTAAACAATGATCAGAACTGGTGAAATTACGCTTTGACATTGGGAGAAAACACATAACTCTTAAGGATGTGTTGCAGACTTGTTCAACAGATTCATTATCTTTTGTTTTGGATGAAATTGTGCTCTTCTTGTCGAGAAAATGCGTTTAACGCAATAAAAAGATTTAGTGCTTTACGCACAGGGACTAGTTTACCAAATTTAAAAAATGTGAAATAATAAAGCCGGGAGTCGTTTTTATTGTTTACAAACACATGTCCTTGACCAGAATATGCTTTTTCTTAAAAGCCATTTTCCCATGGCTAGGAGACACTCATTCTCTGTGAGAAAATGCATTTAAAAGGAGGAATTTCATCAGAAACACTAAAAATACATAATATACGTGTCTGAAAACGCACAGAACATGAAATAGTAGCTTTCTTACCAAAAAACACATGGTTGAAAAACCTATTTTAACGATCTGAGTGTTTGCAGACATGTACAGCAGTTATTCTTAAACTATAACGTTTTCAATGAAATCATGTTTCTCATGAGGAGATAAACCGTTTAAAGCAATAAAAACGATTCACTGTGTCTGGCATTTTGACCAAGCCACCAACTAGCTAAACAATGATCAGAACTGGTGCAATTACACATTGATATTGGGTGAAAACACGTAACTCTTAAGGATGTGTTGCAGACTTGTTCAATAGATTCATTTTCTTTTGTTTTTGATGAAATTGTGCTTTTCATGTCGAGAAAATGCGTTTAACGCAATAAAAAGATTTAGTGCTTTACGCACATGGACTAGGTTACCAAATTTAAAAAAATGTGAAATAATGAAGCCGGGAGTCGTTTTTATTGTTTACAAACACATTTCCTTGACCAGATTATGCCTTTTTAAAAACAGTCATTTTCCCATGGTAAGGAGACACTCATTTTCTGTGAGAAAATGCATTTAAAAGGAGGAATTTCATCAGAAACACTAAAAATACATATTGTACGTGCCTGAAGACGCACAGAACCTTGAAATAAAAGGTTTCGCACCAAAAAACACATGGGTGAAAGCCCTATTTTAAGGCTCTGAGTGTTTGCAGATATGTACAACAGGTATGTTTAAATTATTACGTTTTTAATGAAATCATGTTTCTCGACGAGAAAATGCGCTTAAAGCAATAAAAAGGATTCACTCTGTCTGGCATTGGACCAAGCTACCAACAACCTAAACAATGATCAGAACTGGTGAAATTACGCTTTGACATTGGGAGAAAACACATAACTCTTAAGGATGTGTTGCAGACTTGTTCAATAGATTCATTATCTTTTGTTTTGGATGAAATTGTGCTCTTCTTGTCGAGAAAATGCGTTTAACGCAATAAAAAGATTTAGTGCTTTACGCACAGGGACTAGTTTACCAAATTTAAAAAATGTGAAATAATAAAGCCGGGAGTCGTTTTTATTGTTTACAAACACATTTCCTTGACCAGAATATGCTTTTTCTTAAAAGCCATTTTCCCATGGCTAGGAGACACTCATTCTCTGTGAGAAAATGCATTTAAAACGAGGAATTTCATCAGAAACACTAAAAATACATAATGTACGTGTCTGAAAACGCACAGAACCTTGAAATAAAAGGTTTCGCACAAAAAACACATGGGTGAAATCCCTATTTTAAGGCTCTGAGTGTTTGCAGATATGTACAACAGGTATGTTTAAATTATAACGTTTTTAATGAAATCATGTTTCTCTCGACGAGAAAATGCGTTTAAAGCAAAAAAAAGGATTCACTCTGTCTGGCATTGGACCAAGCTACCAACACCCTAAACAATGATCAGAACTGGTGAAATTACACTTTGACATTGGGAGAAATCACGGAACTCTTAAGGATGTGTTGCAGACTTGTTCAATAGATTCATTATCTTTTGTTTTGGATGAAATTGTGCTCTTCTTGTCGAAAAAATGCGTTTAACGCAATAAAAAGATTTAGTGCTTTACGCACATGGACTAGGTTACCAAATTTAAAAAATGTGAAATAATGAAGCCGGGAGTCGTTTTTATTGTTTACAAACACATTTCCTTGACCAGATTATGCCTTTTTAAAAACAGTCATTTTCCCATGGCAAGGAGACACTCATTTTCTGTGAGAAAATGCATTTAAAAGGAGGAATTTCATCAGAAACACTAAAAATACATATTGTACGTGCCTGAAGACGCACAGAACCTTGAAATAAAAGGTTTCGCACCAAAAAACACATGGGTGAAAGCCCTATTTTAAGGCTCTGAGTGTTTTTAGATATGTACAACAGGTATGTTTACATTATAACGTTTTTAATGAAATCATGTTTCTCTCGACGAGAAAATGCGTTTAAAGCAATAAAAAGGATTCACTCTGTCTGGCATTGGACCAAGCTACCAACACCCTAAACAATGATCAGAACTGGTGAAATTACGCTTTGACATTGGGAGAAAACACATAACTCTTAAGGATGTGTTGCAGACTTGTTCAACAGATTCATTATCTTTTGTTTTGGATGAAATTGTGCTCTTCTTGTCGAGAAAATGCGTTTAACGCAATAAAAAGATTTAGTGCTTTACGCACAGGGACTAGTTTACCAAATTTAAAAAATGTGAAATAATAAAGCCGGGAGTCGTTTTTATTGTTTACAAACACATTTCCTTGACCAGAATATGCTTTTTCTTAAAAGCCATTTTCCCATGGCTAGGAGACACTCATTCTCTGTGAGAAAATGCATTTAAAAGGAGGAATTTCATCAGAAACACTAAAAATACATAATGTACGTGTCTGAAAACGCACAGAACATGAAATAGTAGCTTTCTTACCAAGAAACACATGGTTGAAAAACCTATTTTAACGATCTGAGTGTTTGCAGACATGTACAGCAGTTATTCTTAAACTATAACGTTTTCAATGAAATCATGTTTCTCATGAGGAGATAAACCGTTTAAAGCAATAAAAACGGTTCACTGTGTCTGGCATTTTGACCAAGCCACCAACTAGCTAAACAATGATCAGAACTGGTGCAATTACACATTGACATTGGGTGAAAACACGTAACTCTTAAGGATGTGTTGCAGACTTGTTCAATAGATTCATTTTCTTTTGTTTTTGATGAAATTGTGCTTTTCATGTCGAGAAAATGCGTTTAACGCAATAAAAAGATTTAGTGCTTTACGCACATGGACTAGGTTACCAAATTTAAAAAAATGTGAAATAATGAAGCCGGGAGTCGTTTTTATTGTTTACAAACACATTTCCTTGACCAGATTATGCCTTTTTAAAAACAGTCATTTTCCCATGGTAAGGAGACACTCATTTTCTGTGAGAAAATGCATTTAAAAGGAGGAATTTCATCAGAAACACTAAAAATACATATTGTACGTGCCTGAAGACGCACAGAACCTTGAAATAAAAGGTTTCGCACCAAAAAACACATGGGTGAAAGCCCTATTTTAAGGCTCTGAGTGTTTGCAGATATGTACAACAGGTATGTTTAAATTATTACGTTTTTAATGAAATCATGTTTCTCTCGACGAGAAAATGCGTTTAAAGAAAAAAAAAAAGGATTCACTCTGTCTGGCATTGGACCAAGCTACCAACAACCTAAACAATGATCAGAACTGGTGAAATTACACTTTGACATTGGGAGAAAACACATAACTCTTAAGGATGTGTTGCAGACTTGTTCAATAGATTCATTTTCTTTTGTTTTTGATGAAATTGTGCTTTTCATGTCGAGAAAATGCATTTAACGCAATAAAAAGATTTAGTGCTTTACGCACATGGACTAGGTTACCAAATTTAAAAAAAATGTGAAATAATGAAGCCGGGAGTCGTATTTATGTTTACAAACACATTTCCTTGACCAGATTATGCCTTTTTAAAAACAGTCATTTTCCCATGGTAAGGAGACACTCATTTTCTGTGAGAAAATGCATTTAAAAGGAGGAATTTCATCAGAAACACTAAAAATACATATTGTACGTGCCTGAAGACGCACAGAACCTTGAAATAAAAGGTTTCGCACCAAAAAACACATGGGTGAAAGCCCTATTTTAAGGCTCTGAGTGTTTGCAGATATGTACAACAGGTATGTTTAAATTATTACGTTTTTAATGAAATCATGTTTCTCTCGACGAGAAAATGCGTTTAAAGAAAAAAAAAAAGGATTCACTCTGTCTGGCATTGGACCAAGCTACCAACAACCTAAACAATGATCAGAACTGGTGAAATTACGCTTTGACATTGGGAGAAAACACATAACTCTTAAGGATGTGTTGCAGACTTGTTCAATAGATTCATTATCTTTTGTTTTGGATGAAATTGTGCTCTTCTTGTCGAGAAAATGCGTTTAACGCAATAAAAAGATTTAGTGCTTTACGCACAGGGACTAGTTTACCAAATTTAAAAAATGTGAAATAATAAAGCCGGGAGTCGTTTTTATTGTTTACAAACACATTTCCTTGACCAGAATATGCTTTTTCTTAAAAGCCATTTTCCCATGGCTAGGAGACACTCATTCTCTGTGAGAAAATGCATTTAAAAGGAGGAATTTCATCAGAAACACTAAAAATACATAATGTACGTGTCTGAAAACGCACAGAACATGAAATAGTAGCTTTCTTACCAAGAAACACATGGTTGAAAAACCTATTTTAACGATCTGAGTGTTTGCAGACATGTACAGCAGTTATTCTTAAACTATAACGTTTTCAATGAAATCATGTTTCTCATGAGGAGATAAACCGTTTAAAGCAATAAAAACGATTCACTGTGTCTGGCATTTTGACCAAGCCACCAACTAGCTAAACAATGATCAGAACTGGTGCAATTACACATTGACATTGGGTGAAAACACGTAACTCTTAAGGATGTGTTGCAGACTTGTTGAATAGATTCATTTTCTTTTGTTTTTGATGAAATTGTGCTTTTCATGTCGAGAAAATGCGTTTAACGCAATAAAAAGATTTAGTGCTTTACGCACATGGACTAGGTTACCAAATTTAAAAAAATGTGAAATAATGAAGCCGGGAGTCGTTTTTATTGTTTACAAACACATTTCCTTGACCAGATTATGCCTTTTTAAAAACAGTCATTTTCCCATGGTAAGGAGACACTCATTTTCTGTGAGAAAATGCATTTAAAAGGAGGAATTTCATCAGAAACACTAAAAATACATATTGTACGTGCCTGAAGACGCACAGAACCTTGAAATAAAAGGTTTCACACCAAAAAACACATGGGTGAAAGCCCTATTTTAAGGCTCTGAGTGTTTGCAGATATGTACAACAGGTATGTTTAAATTATTACGTTTTTAATGAAATCATGTTTCTCTCGACGAGAAAATGCGCTTAAAGCAATAAAAAGGATTCACTCTGTCTGGCATTGGACCAAGCTACCAACAACCTAAACAATGATCAGAACTGGTGAAATTACGCTTTGACATTGGGAGAAAACACATAACTCTTAAGGATGTGTTGCAGACTTGTTCAATAGATTCATTATCTTTTGTTTTGGATGAAATTGTGCTCTTCTTGTCGAGAAAATGCGTTTAACGCAATAAAAAGATTTAGTGCTTTACGCACAGGGACTAGTTTACCAAATTTAAAAAATGTGAAATAATAAAGCCGGGAGTCGTTTTTATTGTTTACAAACACATTTCCTTGACCAGAATATGCTTTTTCTTAAAAGCCATTTTCCCATGGCTAGGAGACACTCATCTCTGTGAGAAAATGCATTTAAAAGGAGGAATTTCATCAGAAACACTAAAAATACATATTGTACGTGCCTGAAGACGCACAGAACCTTGAAATAAAAGGTTTCGCAAAAAAAACACATGGGTGAAATCCCTATTTTAAGGCTCTGAGTGTTTGCAGATATGTACAACAGGTATGTTTAAATTATAACGTTTTTAATGAAATCATGTTTCTCTCGACGAGAAAATGCGTTTAAAGCAAAAAAAAGGATTCACTCTGTCTGGCATTGGACCAAGCTACCAACACCCTAAACAATGATCAGAACTGGTGAAATTACACTTTGACATTGGGAGAAAACACGTAACTCTTAAGGATGTGTTGCAGACTTGTTCAATAGATTCATTTTCTTTTGTTTTTGATGAAATTGTGCTTTTCATGTCGAGAAAATGCGTTTAACGCAATAAAAAGATTTAGTGCTTTACGCACAGGGACTAGTTTACCAAATTTAAAAAATGTGAAATAATAAAGCCGGGAGTCGTTTTTATTGTTTACAAACACATTTCCTTGACCAGAATATGCTTTTTCTTAAAAGCCATTTTCCCATGGCTAGGAGACACTCATTCTCTGTGAAAAAATGCATTTAAAAGGAGGAATTTCATCAGAAACACTAAAAATACATAATGTACGTGTCTGAAAACGCACAGAACATGAAATAGTAGCTTTCTTACCAAGAAACACATGGTTGAAAAACCTATTTTAACGATCTGAGTGTTTGCAGACATGTACAGCAGTTATTCTTAAACTATAACGTTTTCAATGAAATCATGTTTCTCATGAGGAGATAAACCGTTTAAAGCAATAAAAACGATTCACTGTGTCTGGCATTTTGACCAAGCCACCAACTAGCTAAACAATGATCAGAACTGGTGCAATTACACATTGACATTGGGTGAAAACACGTAACTCTTAAGGATGTGTTGCAGACTTGTTCAATAGATTCATTTTCTTTTGTTTTTGATGAAATTGTGCTTTTCATGTCGAGAAAATGCGTTTAACGCAATAAAAAGATTTAGTGCTTTACGCACATGGACTAGGTTACCAAATTTAAAAAAATGTGAAATAATGAAGCCGGGAGTCGTTTTTATTGTTTACAAACACATTTCCTTGACCAGATTATGCCTTTTTAAAAACAGTCATTTTCCCATGGTAAGGAGACACTCATTTTCTGTGAGAAAATGCATTTAAAAGGAGGAATTTCATCAGAAACACTAAAAATACATATTGTACGTGCCTGAAGACGCACAGAACCTTGAAATAAAAGGTTTCGCACCAAAAAACACATGGGTGAAAGCCCTATTTTAAGGCTCTGAGTGTTTGCAGATATGTACAACAGGTATGTTTAAATTATTACGTTTTTAATGAAATCATGTTTCTCTCGACGAGAAAATGCGCTTAAAGCAATAAAAAGGATTCACTCTGTCTGGCATTGGACCAAGCTACCAACACCCTAAACAATGATCAGAACTGGTGAAATTACACTTTGACATTGGGAGAAAACACGTAACTCTTAAGGATGTGTTGCAGACTTGTTCAATAGATTCATTATCTTTTGTTTTGGATGAAATTGTGCTCTTCTTGTCGAAAAAATGCGTTTAACGCAATAAAAAGATTTAGTGCTTTACGCACATGGACTAGGTTACCAAATTTAAAAAATGTGAAATAATGAAGCCGGGAGTCGTTTTTATTGTTTACAAACACATTTCCTTGACCAGATTATGCCTTTTAAAAACAGTCATTTTCCCATGGCAAGGAGACACTCATTTTCTGTGAGAAAATGCATTTAAAAGGAGGAATTTCATCAGAAACACTAAAAATACATAATGTACGTGCCTGAAGACGCACAGAACCTTGAAATAAAAGGTTTCGCACCAAAAAACACATGGGTGAAAGCCCTATTTTAAGGCTCTGAGTGTTTGCAGATATGTACAACAGGTATGTTTACATTATAACGTTTTTAATGAAATCATGTTTCTCTCGACGAGAAAATGCGTTTAAAGCAAAAAAAAGGATTCACTCTGTCTGGCATTGGACCAAGCTACCAACACCCTAAACAATGATCAGAACTGGTGAAATTACACTTTGACATTGGGAGAAAACACATAACTCTTAAGGATGTGTTGCAGACTTGTTCAACAGATTCATTATCTTTTGTTTTGGATCAAATTGTGCTCTTCTTGTCGAGAAAATGCGTTTAACGCAATAAAAAGATTTAGTGCTTTACGCACATGGACTAGGTTACCAAATTTAAAAAATGTGAAATAATGAAGCCGGGAGTCGTTTTTATTGTTTACAAACACATTTCCTTGACCAGATTATGCCTTTTAAAAAACAGTCATTTTCCCATGGCAAGGAGACACTCATTTTCTGTGAGAAAATATTTAAAAGGAGGAATGCCATCAACGCTAAAAATACATAATGTACGTGTCTGAAAACGCACAGAACATGAAATAGTAGCTTTCTTACCAAGAAACACATGGTTGAAAAACCTATTTTAACGATCTGAGTGTTTGCAGACATGTACAACAGTTATTCTTAAACTATAACGTTTTCAATGAAACCATGTTTCTCATTAGGAGATAAACCGTTTAAAGCAATAAAAACGATTCACTGTGTCTGGCATTTTGACCAAGCCACCAACTAGCTAAACAATGATCAGAACTGGTGCAATTACACATTGACATTGGGTGAAAACACGTAACTCTTAAGGATGTGTTGCAGACTTGTTCAATAGATTCATTTTCTTTTGTTTTTGATGAATTTGTGCTTTTCATGTCGAGAAAATGCGTTTAACGCAATAAAAAGATTTAGTGCTTTACGCACATGGACTAGGTTACCAAATTTAAAAAAATGTGAAATAATGAAGCCGGGAGTCGTTTTAATTGTTTACAAACACATTTCCTTGACCAGATTATGTCTTTTTAAAAACAGTCATTTTCCCATGGTAAGGAGACACTCATTTTCTGTGAGAAAATACATTTAAAAGGAGGAATTTCATCAGAAACACTAAAAATACATATTGTGCGTGCCTGAAGACGCACAGAACCTTGAAATAAAAGGTTTCGCACCAAAAACACATGGGTGAAAGCCCTATTTTAAGGCTCTGATTGTTTGCAGATTTGTACAACAGGTATGTTTAAATTATAACGTTTTTAATGAAATCATGTTTCTCTCGACGAGAAAATGCGTTTAAAGCAAAAAAAGATTCACTCTGTCTGGCATTGGACCAAGCTACCAACACCCTAAACAATGATCAGAACTGGTGCAACTACACTTTGACATTGGGAGAAAACACAGAACTCTTAAGGATGTGTTGCAGACTTGTTCAATAGATTCATTATCTTTTGTTTTGGATGAAATTGTGCTCTTCTTGTCGAGAAAATGCGTTTAACGCAATAAAAAGATTTAGTGCTTTACGCACATGGACTAGCTTACCAAATTTAAAAAATGTGAAATAATAAAGCCGGGAGTCGTTTTTATTGTTTACAAACACATTTCCTTGACCAGATTATGCCTTTTTAAAAACAGTCATTTTCCCATGGCAAGGAGACACTCATTTTCTGTGAGAAAATGCATTTAAAAGGAGGAATTTCATCAGAAACACTAAAAATACATATTGTACGTGCCTGAAGACGCACAGAACCTTGAAATAAAAGGTTTCGCACCAAAAAACACATGGGTGAAAGCCCTATTTTAAGGCTCTGAGTGTTTGCAGACATGTACAACAGGTATGTTTACATTATAACGTTTTTAATGAAATCATGTTTCTCTCGACGAGAAAATGCGTTTAAAGCAATAAAAAGGATTCACTCTGTCTGGCATTGGACCAAGCCTACCAACACCCTAAACAATGATCAGAACTGGTGAAATTACACTTTGACATTGGGAGAAAACACATAACTCTTAAGGATGTGTTGCAGACTTGTTCAATAGATTCATTATCTTTTGTTTTGGATGAAATTGTGCTCTTCTTGTCGAGAAAATGCGTTTAACGCAATAAAAAGATTTAGTGCTTTACGCACATGGACTAGCTTACCAAATTTAAAAAATGTGAAATAATGAAGCCGGGAGTCGTTTTTATTGTTTACAAACACATTTCCTTGACCAGATTATGCCTTTTTAAAAACAGTCATTTTCCCATGGCAAGGAGACACTCATTTTCTTTGAGAAAATGCATTTAAAAGGAGGAATTTCATCAGAAACACTAAAAATACATATTGTACGTGCCTGAAGACGCACAGAACCTTGAAATAAAAGGTTTCGCACCAAAAAACACATGGGTGAAAGCCCTATTTTAAGGCTCTGAGTGTTTGCAGATATGTACAACAGGTATGTTTACATTATAACGTTTTTAATGAAATCATGTTTCTCACGACGAGAAAATGCGTTTAAAGCAATAAAAAGGATTCACTCTGTCTGGCATTGGACCAAGCCTACCAACACCCTAAACAATGATCAGAACTGGTGAAATTACACTTTGACATTGGGAGAAAACACATAACTCTTAAGGATGTGTTGCAGACTTGTTCAATAGATTCATTATCTTTTGTTTTGGATGAAATTGTGCTCTTCTTGTCGAGAAAATGCGTTTAACGCAATAAAAAGATTTAGTGCTTTACGCACATGGACTAGCTTACCAAATTTAAAAAATGTGAAATAATGAAGCCGGGAGTCGTTTTTATTGTTTACAAACACATTTCCTTGACCAGATTATGCCTTTTTAAAAACAGTCATTTTCCCATGGCAAGGAGACACTCATTTTCTTTGAGAAAATGCATTTAAAAGGAGGAATTTCATCAGAAACACTAAAAATACATATTGTACGTGCCTGAAGACGCACAGAACCTTGAAATAAAAGGTTTCGCACCAAAAAACACATGGGTGAAAGCCCTATTTTAAGGCTCTGAGTGTTTTTAGATATGTACAACAGGTATGTTTACATTATAACGTTTTTAATGAAATCATGTTTCTCTCGACGAGAAAATGCGTTTAAAGCAATAAAAAGGATTCACTCTGTCTGGCATTGGACCAAGCCTACCAACACCCTAAACAATGATCAGAACTGGTGAAATTACACTTTGACATTGGGAGAAAACACATAACTCTTAAGGATGTGTTGCAGACTTGTTCAATAGATTCATTATCTTTTGTTTTGGATGAAATTGTGCTCTTCTTGTCGAGAAAATGCGTTTAACGCAATAAAAAGATTTAGTGCTTTACGCACATGGACTAGCTTACCAAATTTAAAAAATGTGAAATAATGAAGCCGGGAGTCGTTTTTATTGTTTACAAACACATTTCCTTGACCAGATTATGCCTTTTTAAAAACAGTCATTTTCCCATGGCAAGGAGACACTCGTTTTCTGTGAGAAAATGCATTTAAAAGGAGGAATTTCATCAGAAACACTAAAAATACATATTGTACGTGCCTGAAGACGCACAAAACCTTGAAATAAAAGGTTTCGCACCAAAAAACACATGGGTGAAAGCCCTATTTTAAGGCTCTGAGTGTTTGCAGACATGTACAACAGGTATGTTTACATTATAACGTTTTTAATGAAATCATGTTTCTCTCGACGAGAAAATGCGTTTAAAGCAATAAAAAGGATTCACTCTGTCTGGCATTGGACCAAGCTACCAACACCCTAAACAATGATCAGAACTGGTGAAATTACACTTTGACATTGGGAGAAAACACGTAACTCTTAAGGATGTGTTGCAGACTTGTTCAATAGATTCATTATCTTTTGTTTTGGATGAAATTGTGCTCTTCTTGTCGAGAAAATGCGTTTAACGCAATAAAAAGATTTAGTGCTTTACGCACATGGACTAGCTTACCAAATTTAAAAAATGTGAAATAATGAAGCCGGGAGTCGTTTTTATTGTTTACAAACACATTTCCTTGACCAGATTATGCCTTTTTAAAAACAGTCATTTTCCCATGGCAAGGAGACACTCATTTTCTTTGAGAAAATGCATTTAAAAGGAGGAATTTCATCAGAAACACTAAAAATACATATTGTACGTGCCTGAAGACGCACAGAACTTTGAAATAAAAGGTTTCGCACCAAAAAACACATGGGTGAAAGCCCTATTTTAAGGTTCTGAGTGTTTGCAGATATGTACAACAGGTATGTTTACATTATAACGTTTTTAATGAAATCATGTTTCTCTCGACGAGAAAATGCGTTTAAAGCAATAAAAAGGATTCACTCTGTCTGGCATTGGACCAAGCCTACCAACACCCTAAACAATGATCAGAACTGGTGAAATTACACTTTGACATTGGGAGAAAACACATAACTCTTAAGGATGTGTTGCAGACTTGTTCAATAGATTCATTATCTTTTGTTTTGGATGAAATTGTGCTCTTCTTGTCGAGAAAATGCGTTTAACGCAATAAAAAGATTTAGTGCTTTACGCACATGGACTAGCTTACCAAATTTAAAAAATGTGAAATAATGAAGCCGGGAGTCGTTTTTATTGTTTACAAACACATTTCCTTGACCAGATTATGCCTTTTTAAAAACAGTCATTTTCCCATGGCAAGGAGACACTCGTTTTCTGTGAGAAAATGCATTTAAAAGGAGGAATTTCATCAGAAACACTAAAAATACATATTGTACGTGCCTGAAGACGCACAAAACCTTGAAATAAAAGGTTTCGCACCAAAAAACACATGGGTGAAAGCCCTATTTTAAGGCTCTGAGTGTTTGCAGACATGTACAACAGGTATGTTTACATTATAACGTTTTTAATGAAATCATGTTTCTCTCGACGAGAAAATGCGTTTAAAGCAATAAAAAGGATTCACTCTGTCTGGCATTGGACCAAGCTACCAACACCCTAAACAATGATCAGAACTGGTGAAATTACACTTTGACATTGGGAGAAAACACGTAACTCTTAAGGATGTGTTGCAGACTTGTTCAACAGATTCATTATCTTTTGTTTTGGATGAAATTGTGCTCTTCTTATCGAGAAAATGCGTTTAACGCAATAAAAAGATTTAGTGCTTTACGCACATGGACTAGGTTACCAAATTTAAAAAATGTGAAATAATGAAGCCGGGAGTCGTTTTTATTGTTTACAAACACATTTCCTTGACCAGATTATGCCTTTTTAAAAACAGTCATTTTCCCATGGCAAGGAGACACTCATTTTCTGTGAGAAAATGCATTTAAAAGGAGGAATTTCATCAGAAACACTAAAAATACATATTGTACGTGCCTGAAGACGCACAGAACCTTGAAATAAAAGGTTTCGCACCAAAAAACACATGGGTGAAAGCCCTATTTTAAGGCTCTGAGTGTTTGCAGACATGTACAACAGGTATGTTTACATTATAACGTTTTTAATGAAATCATGTTTCTCTCGACGAGAAAATGCGTTTAAAGCAATAAAAAGGATTCACTCTGTCTGGCATTGGACCAAGCTACCAACACCCTAAACAATGATCAGAACTGGTGAAATTACACTTTGACATTGGGAGAAAACACGTAACTCTTAAGGATGTGTTGCAGACTTGTTCAATAGATTCATTATCTTTTGTTTTGGATGAAATTGTGCTCTTCTTGTCGAGAAAATGCGTTTAACGCAATAAAAAGATTTAGTGCTTTACGCACATGGACTAGCTTACCAAATTTAAAAAATGTGAAATAATGAAGCCGGGAGTCGTTTTTATTGTTTACAAACACATTTCCTTGACCAGATTATGCCTTTTTAAAAACAGTCATTTTCCCATGGCAAGGAGACACTCATTTTCTTTGAGAAAATGCATTTAAAAGGAGGAATTTCATCAGAAACACTAAAAATACATATTGTACGTGCCTGAAGACGCACAGAACCTTGAAATAAAAGGTTTCGCACCAAAAAACACATGGGTGAAAGCCCTATTTTGAGGCTCTGAGTGTTTTTAGATATGTACAACAGGTATGTTTACATTATAACGTTTTTAATGAAATCATGTTTCTCTCGACGAGAAAATGCGTTTAAAGCAATAAAAAGGATTCACTCTGTCTGGCATTGGACCAAGCCTACCAACACCCTACACAATGATCAGAACTGGTGAAATTACACTTTGACATTGGGAGAAAACACATAACTCTTAAGGATGTGTTGCAGACTTGTTCAATAGATTCATTATCTTTTGTTTTGGATGAAATTGTGCTCTTCTTGTCGAGAAAATGCGTTTAACGCAATAAAAAGATTTAGTGCTTTACGCACATGGACTAGCTTACCAAATTTAAAAAATGTGAAATAATGAAGCCGGGAGTCGTTTTTATTGTTTACAAACACATTTCCTTGACCAGATTATGCCTTTTTAAAAACAGTCATTTTCCCATGGCAAGGAGACACTCGTTTTCTGTGAGAAAATGCATTTAAAAGGAGGAATTTCATCAGAAACACTAAAAATACATATTGTACGTGCCTGAAGACGCACAAAACCTTGAAATAAAAGGTTTCGCACCAAAAAACACATGGGTGAAAGCCCTATTTTAAGGCTCTGAGTGTTTGCAGACATGTACAACAGGTATGTTTACATTATAACGTTTTTAATGAAATCATGTTTCTCTCGACGAGAAAATGCGTTTAAAGCAATAAAAAGGATTCACTCTGTCTGGCATTGGACCAAGCTACCAACACCCTAAACAATGATCAGAACTGGTGAAATTACACTTTGACATTGGGAGAAAACACGTAACTCTTAAGGATGTGTTGCAGACTTGTTCAATAGATTCATTATCTTTTGTTTTGGATGAAATTGTGCTCTTCTTGTCGAGAAAATGCGTTTAACGCAATAAAAAGATTTAGTGCTTTACGCACATGGACTAGCTTACCAAATTTAAAAAATGTGAAATAATGAAGCCGGGAGTCGTTTTTATTGTTTACAAACACATTTCCTTTACCAGATTATGCCTTTTTAAAAACAGTCATTTTCCCATGGCAAGGAGACACTCATTTTCTTTGAGAAAATAAATTTAAAAGGAGGAATTTCATCAGAAACACTAAAAATACATATTGTACGTGCCTGAAGACGCACAGAACCTTGAAATAAAAGGTTTCGCACCAAAAAACACATGGGTGAAAGCCCTATTTTAAGGTTCTGAGTGTTTGCAGATATGTACAACAGGTATGTTTACATTATAACGTTTTTAATGAAATCATGTTTCTCATGAGGAGATAAACCATTTAAAGCAATAAAAACGATTCACTGTGTCTGGCATTTTGACCAAGCCACCAACTAGCTAAACAATGATCAGAACTGGTGCAATTACACATTGACATTGGGTGAAAACACGTAACTCTTAAGGATGTGTTGCAGACTTGTTCAATAGATTCATTTTCTTTTGTTTTTGATGAAATTGTGCTTTTCATGTCGAGAAAATGCGTTTAACGCAATAAAAAGATTTAGTGCTTTACGCACATGGACTAGGTTACCAAATTTAAAAAAATGTGAAATAATGAAGCCGGGAGTCGTTTTTATTGTTTACAAACACATTTCCTTGACCAGATTATGCCTTTTTAAAAACAGTCATTTTCCCATGGTAAGGAGACACTCATTTTCTGTGAGAAAATGCATTTAAAAGGAGGAATTTCATCAGAAACACTAAAAATACATAATGTACGTGCCTGAAGACGCACAGAACCTTGAAATAAAAGGTTTCGCACCAAAAAACACATGGGTGAAAGCCCTATTTTAAGGCTTTGTGTGTTTGCAGACATGTACAACAGGTATGTTTAAATTATAACGTTTTTAATGAAATCATGTTTCTCTCGACGAGAAAATGCGTTTAAAGCAATAAAAACGATTCACTCTGTCTGGCATTGGACCAAGCTACCAACAACCTAAACAATGATAAGAACTGGTGCAATTACACTTTGACATTGGGTGAAAACACGCAACTCTTAAGGATATATTGCAGACTTGTTGAATAGATTCATTATCTTTTGTTTTTGATGAAATTGTGCTTTTCATGTCGAGAAAATGCGTTTAACGCAATAAAAAGATTTAGTGCTTTACGCACATGGACTAGGTTACCAAATTTAAAAAATGTGAAATAATGAAGCCGGGAGTCGTTTTTATGTTTACAAACACATTTCCTTGACCAGATTATGACTTTTTAAAAACAGTCATTTTCCCATGGCAAGGAGACACTCATTTTCTGTGAGAAAATCATTTAAAAGGAGGAATTTCATCAACGCTAAAAATACATAATGTACGTGTCTGAAAACGCACAGAACATGAAATAGCAGCTTTCTTATCAAGAAACACATGGTTGAAAAACCTATTTTAACGATCTGAGTTTTTGCAGACATGTACAACAGTTATTCTTAAACTATAACGTTTTCAATGAAATCATGTTTCTCATGAGGAGATAAACCGTTTAAAGCAATAAAAACGATTCACTGTGTCTGGCATTTTGACCAAGCCACCAACTAGCTAAACAATGATCAGAACTGGTGCAATTACACATTGACATTGGGTGAAAACACGTAACTCTTAAGGATGTGTTGCAGACTTGTTCAATAGATTCATTTTCTTTTGTTTTTGATGAAATTGTGCTTTTCATGTCGAGAAAATGCGTTTAACGCAATAAAAAGATTTAGTGCTTTACGCACATGGACTAGGTTACCAAATTTAAAAAAATGTGAAATAATGAAGCCGGGAGTCGTTTTTATTGTTTACAAACACATTTCCTTGACCAGATTATGCCTTTTTAAAAACAGTCATTTTCCCATGGTAAGGAGACACTCATTTTCTGTGAGAAAATGCATTTAAAAGGAGGAATTTCATCAGAAACACTAAAAATACATAATGTACGTGCCTGAAGACGCACAGAACCTTGAAATAAAAGGTTTCGCACCAAAAAACACATGGGTGAAAGCCCTATTTTAAGGCTCTGTGTGTTTGCAGACATGTACAACAGGTATGTTTACATTATAACGTTTTTAATGAAATCATGTTTCTCTCGACGAGAAAATGCGTTTAAAGCAATAAAAACGATTCACTCTGTCTGGCATTGGACCAAGCTACCAACAACCTAAACAATGATAAGAACTGGTGCAATTACACTTTGACATTGGGTGAAAACACGTAACTCTCAAGGATATATTGCAGACTTGTTGAATAGATTCATTATCTTTTGTTTTTGATGAAATTGTGCTTTTCATGTCGAGAAAATGCGTTTAACGCAATAAAAAGATTTAGTGCTTTACGCACATGGACTAGGTTACCAAATTTAAAAAATGTGAAATAATAAAGCCGGGAGTCGTTTTTATTGTTTACAAACACATTTCCTTGACCAGATTATGCCTTTTTAAAAACAGTCATTTTCCCATGGTAAGGAGACACTCATTTTCTGTGAGAAAATACATTTAAAAGGAGGAATTTCATCAGAAACACTAAAAATACATATTGTGCGTGCCTGAAGACGCACAGAACCTTGAAATAAAAGGTTTCGCACCAAAAACACATGGGTGAAAGCCTTATTTTAAGGCTCTGATTGTTTGCAGATATGTACAACAGGTATGTTTAAATTATAACGTTTTTAATGAAATCATGTTTCTCTCGACGAGAAAATGCGTTTAAAGCAAAAAAAGATTCACTCTGTCTGGCATTGGACCAAGCTACCAACACCCTAAACAATGATCAGAACTGGTGCAACTACACTTTGACATTGGGAGAAAACACCTAACTCTTAAGGATGTGTTGCAGACTTGTTCAATAGATTCATTATCTTTTGTTTTGGATGAAATTGTGCTGTTCTTGTCGAGAAAATGCGTTTAACGCAATAAAAAGATTTAGTGCTTTACGCACATGGACTAGGTTACCAAATGTAAAAAATGTGAAATAATAAAGCCGGGAGTCGTTCTTATTGTTTACAAACACATTTCCTTGACCAGATTATGCCTTTTTAAAAACAGTCATTTTCCCATGGCAAGGAGACACTCATTTTCTGTGAGAAAATGCATTTAAAAGGAGGACTTTCATCAGAAACACTAAAAATACATATTGTACGTGCCTGAAGACGCACAGAACCTTGAAATTTAAGGTTTCGCACCAAAAACACATGGGTGAAAGCCCTATTTTAAGGCTCTGAGTGTTTGCAGACATGTACAACAGGTATGTTTACATTATAACGTTTTTAATGAAATCATGTTTCTCTCGACGAGAAAATGCGTTTAAAGCAATAAAAAGGATTCACTCTGTCTGGCATTGGACCAAGCTACCAACACCCTAAACAATGATCAGAACTGGTGCAACTACACTTTGACATTGGGAGAAAACACATAACTCTTAAGGATGTGTTGCAGACTTGTTCAATAGATTCATTATCTTTTGTTTTGGATGAAATTGTGCTCTTCTTGTCGAGAAAATGCGTTTAACGCAATAAAAAGATTTAGTGCTTTACGCACATGGACTAGGTTACCAAATTTAAAAAATGTGAAATAATAAAGCCGGGAGTCGTTTTTATTGTTTACAAACACATTTCCTTGACCAGATTATGCCTTTTTAAAAACAGTCATTTTCCCATGGCAAGGAGACACTCATTTTCTGTGAGAAAATGCATTTAAAAGGAGGAATTTCATCAGAAACACTAAAAATACATATTGTACGTGCCTGAAGACGCACAGAACCTTGAAATAAAAGGTTTCGCACCAAAAAACACATGGGTGAAAGCCCTATTTTAAGGCTCTGAGTGTTTGCAGACATGTACAACAGGTATGTTTACATTATAACGTTTTTAATGAAATCATGTTTCTCTCGACGAGAAAATGCGTTTAAAGCAATAAAAAGGATTCACTCTGTCTGGCATTGGACCAAGCTACCAACACCCTAAACAATGATCAGAACTGGTGAAATTACACTTTGACATTGGGAGAAAACACGTAACTCTTAAGGATGTGTTGCAGACTTGTTCAATAGATTCATTATCTTTTGTTTTTGATGAAATTGTGCTCTTCTTGTCGAGAAAATGCGTTTAACGCAATAAAAAGATTTAGTGCTTTACGCACATGGACTAGGTTACCAAATTTAAAAAATGTGAAATAATGAAGCCGGGAGTCGTTTTTATTGTTTACAAACACATTTCCTTGACCAGATTATGCCTTTTTATAAACAGTCATTTTCCCATGGCAAGGAGACACTCATTTTCTGTGAGAAAATCATTTAAAAGGAGGAATGCCATCAACGCTAAAAATACATAATGTACGTGTCTGAAAACGCACAGAACATGAAATAGTAGCTTTCTTACCAAGAAACACATGGTTGAAAAACCTATTTTAACGATCTGAGTGTTTGCAGACATGTACAACAGTTATTCTTAAACTATAACGTTTTCAATGAAATCATGTTTCTCATGAGGAGATAAACCGTTTAAAGTAATAAAAACGATTTTCACTGTGTCTGGCATTTTGACCAAGCCACCAACTAGCTAAACAATGATCAGAACTGGTGCAATTACACATTGACATTGGGTGAAAACACGTAACTCTTAAGGATGTGTTGCAGACTTGTTCAATAGATTCATTTTCTTTTGTTTTTGATGAAATTGTGCTTTTCATGTCGAGAAAATGCGTTTAACGCAATAAAAAGATTTAGTGCTTTACGCACATGGACTAGGTTACCAAATTTAAAAAAATGTGAAATAATGAAGCCGGGAGTCGTTTTTATTGTTTACAAACACATTTCCTTGACCAGATTATGCCTTTTTAAAAACAGTCATTTTCCCATGGTAAGGAGACACTCATTTTCTGTGAGAAAATACATTTAAAAGGAGGAATTTCATCAGAAACACTAAAAATACATATTGTGCGTGCCTGAAGACGCACAGAACCTTGGAATAAAAGGTTTCGCACCAAAAACACATGGGTGAAAGCCCTATTTTAAGGCTCTGATTGTTTGCAGATATGTACAACAGGTATGTTTAAATTATAACGTTTTTAATGAAATCATGTTTCTCTCGACGAGAAAATGCGTTTAAAGCAAAAAAAGATTCACTCTGTCTGGCATTGGACCAAGCTACCAACACCCTAAACAATGATCAGAACTGGTGCAACTACACTTTGACATTGGGAGAAAACACATAACTCTTAAGGATGTGTTGCAGACTTGTTCAATAGATTCATTATCTTTTGTTTTGGATGAAATTGTGCTGTTCTTGTCGAGAAAATGCGTTTAACGCAATAAAAAGATTTAGTGCTTTACGCACATGGACCAGGTTACCAAATTTAAAAAATGTGAAATAATGAAGCCGGGAGTCGTTTTTATTGTTTACAAACACATTTCCTTGACCAGATTATGCCTTTTTATAAACAGTCATTTTCCCATGGCAAGGAGACACTCATTTTCTGTGAGAAAATCATTTAAAAGGAGGAATGCCATCAACGCTAAAAATACATAATGTACGTGTCTGAAAACGCACAGAACATGAAATAGTAGCTTTCTTACCAAGAAACACATGGTTGAAAAACCTATTTTAACGATCTGAGTGTTTGCAGACATGTACAACAGTTATTCTTAAACTATAACGTTTTCAATGAAATCATGTTTCTCATGAGGAGATAAACCGTTTAAAGCAATAAAAACGATTTTCACTGTGTCTGGCATTTTGACCAAGCCACCAACTAGCTAAACAATGACCAGAACTGGTGCAATTACACATTGACATTGGGTGAAAACACGTAACTCTTAAGGATGTGTTGCAGACTTGTTCAATAGATTCATTTTCTTTTGTTTTTGATGAAATTGTGCTTTTCATGTCGAGAAAATGCGTTTAACGCAATAAAAGGATTTAGTGCTTTACGCACATGGTCTAGGTTACCAAATTTAAAAAATGTGACATAATAAAGCGGGGAGTCGTTTTTATTGTTTACAAACACATTTCTTTGACCAGAATATGCTTTTTCTTAAAAGCCATTTTCCCATGGCTAGGAGACACTCATTTTCTGTGAGAAAATGCATTTAAAAGGAGGAATTTCATCAGAAACACTAAAAATAAATATTGTACGTGCCTGAAGACGCACAGAACCTTGAAATAAAAGGTTTCGCACCAAAAAATACATGGGTGAAAGCCCTATTTTAAGGCTCTGAGTGTTTGCAGACATGTACAACAGGTATGTTTACATTATAACGTTTTTAATGAAATCATGTTTCTCTCGACGAGAAAATGCGTTTAAAGCAATAAAAACGATTCACTCTGTCTGGCATTGGACCAAGCTACCAACAACCTAAACAATGATCAGAACTGGTGCAACTACGCTTTGACATTGGGTGAAAACACGTAACTCTTAAGGATATATTGCAGACTTGTTGAATAGATTCATTATCTTTTGTTTTTGATGAAATTGTGCTTTTCATGTCGAGAAAATGCGTTTAACGCAATAAAAAGATTTAGTGCTTTACGCACATGGACTAGGTTACCAAATTTAAAAAATGTGAAATAATGAAGCCGGGAGTCGTTTTTATTGTTTACAAACACATTTTCTTGACCAGAATATGCTTCTTCTTAAAAGCCATTTTCCCATGGCTAGAGTCTCATTTTCTGTGAGAAAATGCATTTAAAAGGAGGAATTTCATTAAAAACACTAAAAACACATATTGTACGTGCCTGAAGACGCACAGAACCTTGAAATAAAAGGTTTCGCACCAAAAAACACATGGGTGAAAGCCCTATTTTAAGGCTCTGAGTGTTTGCAGACATGTACAACAGGTATGTTTACATTATAACGTTTTTAATGAAATCATGTTTCTCTCGACGGGAAAATGCGTTTAAAGCAATAAAAAGGATTCACTCTGTCTGGCATTGGACCAAGCTACCAACACCCTAAACAATGATCAGAACTGGTGAAATTACACTTTGACATTGGGAGAAAACACGTAACTCTTAAGGATGTGTTGCAGACTTGTTCAACAGATTCATTATCTTTTGTTTTGGATGAAATTGTGCTCTTCTTGTCGAGAAAATGCGTTTAACGCAATAAAAAGATTTAGTGCTTTACGCACATGGACTAGGTTACCAAATTTAAAAAATGTGAAATAATGAAGCCGGGAGTCGTTTTTATGTTTACAAACACATTTCCTTGACCAGATTATGACTTTTTAAAAACAGTCATTTTCCCATGGCAAGGAGACACTCATTTTCTGTGAGAAAATCATTTAAAAGGAGGAATGCCATCAACGCTAAAAATACATAATGTACGTGTCTGAAAACGCACAGAACATGAAATAGCAGCTTTCTTATCAAGAAACACATGGTTGAAAAACCTATTTTAACGATCTGAGTTTTTGCAGACATGTACAACAGTTATTCTTAAACTATAACGTTTTCAATGAAATCATGTTTCTCATGAGGAGATAAACCGTTTAAAGCAATAAAAACGATTCACTGTGTCTGGCATTTTGACCAAGCCACCAACTAGCTAAACAATGATCAGAACTGGTGCAATTACACATTGACATTGGGTGAAAACACGTAACTCTTAAGGATGTGTTGCAGACTTGTTCAATAGATTCATTTTCTTTTGTTTTTGATGAAATTGTGCTTTTCATGTCGAGAAAATGCGTTTAACGCAATAAAAAGATTTAGTGCTTTACGCACATGGACTAGGTTACCAAATTTAAAAAAATGTGAAATAATGAAGCCGGGAGTCGTTTTTATTGTTTACAAACACATTTCCTTGACCAGATTATGCCTTTTTAAAAACAGTCATTTTCCCATGGTAAGGAGACACTCATTTTCTGTGAGAAAATGCATTTAAAAGGAGGAATTTCATCAGAAACACTAAAAATACATAATGTACGTGCCTGAAGACGCACAGAACCTTGAAATAAAAGGTTTCGCACCAAAAAACACATGGGTGAAAGCCCTATTTTAAGGCTCTGAGTGTTTGCAGATATGTACAACAGGTATGTTTAAATTATTACGTTTTTAATGAAATCATGTTTCTCGACGAGAAAATGCGCTTAAAGCAATAAAAAGGATTCACTCTGTCTGGCATTGGACCAAGCTACCAACAACCTAAACAATGATCAGAACTGGTGAAATTACGCTTTGACATTGGGAGAAAACACATAACTCTTAAGGATGTGTTGCAGACTTGTTCAATAGATTCATTATCTTTTGTTTTGGATGAAATTGTGCTCTTCTTGTCGAGAAAATGCGTTTAACGCAATAAAAAGATTTAGTGCTTTACGCACAGGGACTAGTTTACCAAATTTAAAAAATGTGAAATAATAAAGCCGGGAGTCGTTTTTATTGTTTACAAACACATTTCCTTGACCAGAATATGCTTTTTCTTAAAAGCCATTTTCCCATGGCTAGGAGACACTCATTCTCTGTGAGAAAATGCATTTAAAACGAGGAATTTCATCAGAAACACTAAAAATACATAATGTACGTGTCTGAAAACGCACAGAACCTTGAAATAAAAGGTTTCGCACAAAAAACACATGGGTGAAATCCCTATTTTAAGGCTCTGAGTGTTTGCAGATATGTACAACAGGTATGTTTAAATTATAACGTTTTTAATGAAATCATGTTTCTCTCGACGAGAAAATGCGTTTAAAGCAAAAAAAAGGATTCACTCTGTCTGGCATTGGACCAAGCTACCAACACCCTAAACAATGATCAGAACTGGTGAAATTACACTTTGACATTGGGAGAAATCACGGAACTCTTAAGGATGTGTTGCAGACTTGTTCAATAGATTCATTATCTTTTGTTTTGGATGAAATTGTGCTCTTCTTGTCGAAAAAATGCGTTTAACGCAATAAAAAGATTTAGTGCTTTACGCACATGGACTAGGTTACCAAATTTAAAAAATGTGAAATAATGAAGCCGGGAGTCGTTTTTATTGTTTACAAACACATTTCCTTGACCAGATTATGCCTTTTTAAAAACAGTCATTTTCCCATGGCAAGGAGACACTCATTTTCTGTGAGAAAATGCATTTAAAAGGAGGAATTTCATCAGAAACACTAAAAATACATATTGTACGTGCCTGAAGACGCACAGAACCTTGAAATAAAAGGTTTCGCACCAAAAAACACATGGGTGAAAGCCCTATTTTAAGGCTCTGAGTGTTTTTAGATATGTACAACAGGTATGTTTACATTATAACGTTTTTAATGAAATCATGTTTCTCTCGACGAGAAAATGCGTTTAAAGCAATAAAAAGGATTCACTCTGTCTGGCATTGGACCAAGCTACCAACACCCTAAACAATGATCAGAACTGGTGAAATTACGCTTTGACATTGGGAGAAAACACATAACTCTTAAGGATGTGTTGCAGACTTGTTCAACAGATTCATTATCTTTTGTTTTGGATGAAATTGTGCTCTTCTTGTCGAGAAAATGCGTTTAACGCAATAAAAAGATTTAGTGCTTTACGCACAGGGACTAGTTTACCAAATTTAAAAAATGTGAAATAATAAAGCCGGGAGTCGTTTTTATTGTTTACAAACACATTTCCTTGACCAGAATATGCTTTTTCTTAAAAGCCATTTTCCCATGGCTAGGAGACACTCATTCTCTGTGAGAAAATGCATTTAAAAGGAGGAATTTCATCAGAAACACTAAAAATACATAATGTACGTGTCTGAAAACGCACAGAACATGAAATAGTAGCTTTCTTACCAAGAAACACATGGTTGAAAAACCTATTTTAACGATCTGAGTGTTTGCAGACATGTACAGCAGTTATTCTTAAACTATAACGTTTTCAATGAAATCATGTTTCTCATGAGGAGATAAACCGTTTAAAGCAATAAAAACGGTTCACTGTGTCTGGCATTTTGACCAAGCCACCAACTAGCTAAACAATGATCAGAACTGGTGCAATTACACATTGACATTGGGTGAAAACACGTAACTCTTAAGGATGTGTTGCAGACTTGTTCAATAGATTCATTTTCTTTTGTTTTTGATGAAATTGTGCTTTTCATGTCGAGAAAATGCGTTTAACGCAATAAAAAGATTTAGTGCTTTACGCACATGGACTAGGTTACCAAATTTAAAAAAATGTGAAATAATGAAGCCGGGAGTCGTTTTTATTGTTTACAAACACATTTCCTTGACCAGATTATGCCTTTTTAAAAACAGTCATTTTCCCATGGTAAGGAGACACTCATTTTCTGTGAGAAAATGCATTTAAAAGGAGGAATTTCATCAGAAACACTAAAAATACATATTGTACGTGCCTGAAGACGCACAGAACCTTGAAATAAAAGGTTTCGCACCAAAAAACACATGGGTGAAAGCCCTATTTTAAGGCTCTGAGTGTTTGCAGATATGTACAACAGGTATGTTTAAATTATTACGTTTTTAATGAAATCATGTTTCTCTCGACGAGAAAATGCGTTTAAAGAAAAAAAAAAAGGATTCACTCTGTCTGGCATTGGACCAAGCTACCAACAACCTAAACAATGATCAGAACTGGTGAAATTACACTTTGACATTGGGAGAAAACACATAACTCTTAAGGATGTGTTGCAGACTTGTTCAATAGATTCATTTTCTTTTGTTTTTGATGAAATTGTGCTTTTCATGTCGAGAAAATGCATTTAACGCAATAAAAAGATTTAGTGCTTTACGCACATGGACTAGGTTACCAAATTTAAAAAAAATGTGAAATAATGAAGCCGGGAGTCGTATTTATGTTTACAAACACATTTCCTTGACCAGATTATGCCTTTTTAAAAACAGTCATTTTCCCATGGTAAGGAGACACTCATTTTCTGTGAGAAAATGCATTTAAAAGGAGGAATTTCATCAGAAACACTAAAAATACATATTGTACGTGCCTGAAGACGCACAGAACCTTGAAATAAAAGGTTTCGCACCAAAAAACACATGGGTGAAAGCCCTATTTTAAGGCTCTGAGTGTTTGCAGATATGTACAACAGGTATGTTTAAATTATTACGTTTTTAATGAAATCATGTTTCTCTCGACGAGAAAATGCGTTTAAAGAAAAAAAAAAAGGATTCACTCTGTCTGGCATTGGACCAAGCTACCAACAACCTAAACAATGATCAGAACTGGTGAAATTACGCTTTGACATTGGGAGAAAACACATAACTCTTAAGGATGTGTTGCAGACTTGTTCAATAGATTCATTATCTTTTGTTTTGGATGAAATTGTGCTCTTCTTGTCGAGAAAATGCGTTTAACGCAATAAAAAGATTTAGTGCTTTACGCACAGGGACTAGTTTACCAAATTTAAAAAATGTGAAATAATAAAGCCGGGAGTCGTTTTTATTGTTTACAAACACATTTCCTTGACCAGAATATGCTTTTTCTTAAAAGCCATTTTCCCATGGCTAGGAGACACTCATTCTCTGTGAGAAAATGCATTTAAAAGGAGGAATTTCATCAGAAACACTAAAAATACATAATGTACGTGTCTGAAAACGCACAGAACATGAAATAGTAGCTTTCTTACCAAGAAACACATGGTTGAAAAACCTATTTTAACGATCTGAGTGTTTGCAGACATGTACAGCAGTTATTCTTAAACTATAACGTTTTCAATGAAATCATGTTTCTCATGAGGAGATAAACCGTTTAAAGCAATAAAAACGATTCACTGTGTCTGGCATTTTGACCAAGCCACCAACTAGCTAAACAATGATCAGAACTGGTGCAATTACACATTGACATTGGGTGAAAACACGTAACTCTTAAGGATGTGTTGCAGACTTGTTGAATAGATTCATTTTCTTTTGTTTTTGATGAAATTGTGCTTTTCATGTCGAGAAAATGCGTTTAACGCAATAAAAAGATTTAGTGCTTTACGCACATGGACTAGGTTACCAAATTTAAAAAAATGTGAAATAATGAAGCCGGGAGTCGTTTTTATTGTTTACAAACACATTTCCTTGACCAGATTATGCCTTTTTAAAAACAGTCATTTTCCCATGGTAAGGAGACACTCATTTTCTGTGAGAAAATGCATTTAAAAGGAGGAATTTCATCAGAAACACTAAAAATACATATTGTACGTGCCTGAAGACGCACAGAACCTTGAAATAAAAGGTTTCACACCAAAAAACACATGGGTGAAAGCCCTATTTTAAGGCTCTGAGTGTTTGCAGATATGTACAACAGGTATGTTTAAATTATTACGTTTTTAATGAAATCATGTTTCTCTCGACGAGAAAATGCGCTTAAAGCAATAAAAAGGATTCACTCTGTCTGGCATTGGACCAAGCTACCAACAACCTAAACAATGATCAGAACTGGTGAAATTACGCTTTGACATTGGGAGAAAACACATAACTCTTAAGGATGTGTTGCAGACTTGTTCAATAGATTCATTATCTTTTGTTTTGGATGAAATTGTGCTCTTCTTGTCGAGAAAATGCGTTTAACGCAATAAAAAGATTTAGTGCTTTACGCACAGGGACTAGTTTACCAAATTTAAAAAATGTGAAATAATAAAGCCGGGAGTCGTTTTTATTGTTTACAAACACATTTCCTTGACCAGAATATGCTTTTTCTTAAAAGCCATTTTCCCATGGCTAGGAGACACTCATCTCTGTGAGAAAATGCATTTAAAAGGAGGAATTTCATCAGAAACACTAAAAATACATATTGTACGTGCCTGAAGACGCACAGAACCTTGAAATAAAAGGTTTCGCAAAAAAAACACATGGGTGAAATCCCTATTTTAAGGCTCTGAGTGTTTGCAGATATGTACAACAGGTATGTTTAAATTATAACGTTTTTAATGAAATCATGTTTCTCTCGACGAGAAAATGCGTTTAAAGCAAAAAAAAGGATTCACTCTGTCTGGCATTGGACCAAGCTACCAACACCCTAAACAATGATCAGAACTGGTGAAATTACACTTTGACATTGGGAGAAAACACGTAACTCTTAAGGATGTGTTGCAGACTTGTTCAATAGATTCATTTTCTTTTGTTTTTGATGAAATTGTGCTTTTCATGTCGAGAAAATGCGTTTAACGCAATAAAAAGATTTAGTGCTTTACGCACAGGGACTAGTTTACCAAATTTAAAAAATGTGAAATAATAAAGCCGGGAGTCGTTTTTATTGTTTACAAACACATTTCCTTGACCAGAATATGCTTTTTCTTAAAAGCCATTTTCCCATGGCTAGGAGACACTCATTCTCTGTGAAAAAATGCATTTAAAAGGAGGAATTTCATCAGAAACACTAAAAATACATAATGTACGTGTCTGAAAACGCACAGAACATGAAATAGTAGCTTTCTTACCAAGAAACACATGGTTGAAAAACCTATTTTAACGATCTGAGTGTTTGCAGACATGTACAGCAGTTATTCTTAAACTATAACGTTTTCAATGAAATCATGTTTCTCATGAGGAGATAAACCGTTTAAAGCAATAAAAACGATTCACTGTGTCTGGCATTTTGACCAAGCCACCAACTAGCTAAACAATGATCAGAACTGGTGCAATTACACATTGACATTGGGTGAAAACACGTAACTCTTAAGGATGTGTTGCAGACTTGTTCAATAGATTCATTTTCTTTTGTTTTTGATGAAATTGTGCTTTTCATGTCGAGAAAATGCGTTTAACGCAATAAAAAGATTTAGTGCTTTACGCACATGGACTAGGTTACCAAATTTAAAAAAATGTGAAATAATGAAGCCGGGAGTCGTTTTTATTGTTTACAAACACATTTCCTTGACCAGATTATGCCTTTTTAAAAACAGTCATTTTCCCATGGTAAGGAGACACTCATTTTCTGTGAGAAAATGCATTTAAAAGGAGGAATTTCATCAGAAACACTAAAAATACATATTGTACGTGCCTGAAGACGCACAGAACCTTGAAATAAAAGGTTTCGCACCAAAAAACACATGGGTGAAAGCCCTATTTTAAGGCTCTGAGTGTTTGCAGATATGTACAACAGGTATGTTTAAATTATTACGTTTTTAATGAAATCATGTTTCTCTCGACGAGAAAATGCGCTTAAAGCAATAAAAAGGATTCACTCTGTCTGGCATTGGACCAAGCTACCAACAACCTAAACAATGATCAGAACTGGTGAAATTACGCTTTGACATTGGGAGAAAACACATAACTCTTAAGGATGTGTTGCAGACTTGTTCAATAGATTCATTATCTTTTGTTTTGGATGAAATTGTGCTCTTCTTGTCGAGAAAATGCGTTTAACGCAATAAAAAGATTTAGTGCTTTACGCAGAGGGACTAGTTTACCAAATTTAAAAAATGTGAAATAATAAAGCCGGGAGTCGTTTTTATTGTTTACAAACACATTTCCTTGACCAGAATATGCTTTTTCTTAAAAGCCATTTTCCCATGGCTAGGAGACACTCATTCTCTGTGAGAAAATGCATTTAAAAGGAGGAATTTCATCAGAAACACTAAAAATACATATTGTACGTGCCTGAAGACGCACAGAACCTTGAAATAAAAGGTTTCGCACAAAAAACACATGGGTGAAATCCCTATTTTAAGGCTCTGAGTGTTTGCAGATATGTACAACAGGTATGTTTAAATTATAACGTTTTTAATGAAATCATGTTTCTCTCGACGAGAAAATGCGTTTAAAGCAAAAAAAAGGATTCACTCTGTCTGGCATTGGACCAAGCTACCAACACCCTAAACAATGATCAGAACTGGTGAAATTACACTTTGACATTGGGAGAAAACACGTAACTCTTAAGGATGTGTTGCAGACTTGTTCAATAGATTCATTATCTTTTGTTTTGGATGAAATTGTGCTCTTCTTGTCGAAAAAATGCGTTTAACGCAATAAAAAGATTTAGTGCTTTACGCACATGGACTAGGTTACCAAATTTAAAAAATGTGAAATAATGAAGCCGGGAGTCGTTTTTATTGTTTACAAACACATTTCCTTGACCAGATTATGCCTTTTAAAAACAGTCATTTTCCCATGGCAAGGAGACACTCATTTTCTGTGAGAAAATGCATTTAAAAGGAGGAATTTCATCAGAAACACTAAAAATACATAATGTACGTGCCTGAAGACGCACAGAACCTTGAAATAAAAGGTTTCGCACCAAAAAACACATGGGTGAAAGCCCTATTTTAAGGCTCTGAGTGTTTGCAGATATGTACAACAGGTATGTTTACATTATAACGTTTTTAATGAAATCATGTTTCTCTCGACGAGAAAATGCGTTTAAAGCAAAAAAAAGGATTCACTCTGTCTGGCATTGGACCAAGCTACCAACACCCTAAACAATGATCAGAACTGGTGAAATTACACTTTGACATTGGGAGAAAACACATAACTCTTAAGGATGTGTTGCAGACTTGTTCAACAGATTCATTATCTTTTGTTTTGGATCAAATTGTGCTCTTCTTGTCGAGAAAATGCGTTTAACGCAATAAAAAGATTTAGTGCTTTACGCACATGGACTAGGTTACCAAATTTAAAAAATGTGAAATAATGAAGCCGGGAGTCGTTTTTATTGTTTACAAACACATTTCCTTGACCAGATTATGCCTTTTAAAAAACAGTCATTTTCCCATGGCAAGGAGACACTCATTTTCTGTGAGAAAATATTTAAAAGGAGGAATGCCATCAACGCTAAAAATACATAATGTACGTGTCTGAAAACGCACAGAACATGAAATAGTAGCTTTCTTACCAAGAAACACATGGTTGAAAAACCTATTTTAACGATCTGAGTGTTTGCAGACATGTACAACAGTTATTCTTAAACTATAACGTTTTCAATGAAACCATGTTTCTCATTAGGAGATAAACCGTTTAAAGCAATAAAAACGATTCACTGTGTCTGGCATTTTGACCAAGCCACCAACTAGCTAAACAATGATCAGAACTGGTGCAATTACACATTGACATTGGGTGAAAACACGTAACTCTTAAGGATGTGTTGCAGACTTGTTCAATAGATTCATTTTCTTTTGTTTTTGATGAATTTGTGCTTTTCATGTCGAGAAAATGCGTTTAACGCAATAAAAAGATTTAGTGCTTTACGCACATGGACTAGGTTACCAAATTTAAAAAAATGTGAAATAATGAAGCCGGGAGTCGTTTTAATTGTTTACAAACACATTTCCTTGACCAGATTATGTCTTTTTAAAAACAGTCATTTTCCCATGGTAAGGAGACACTCATTTTCTGTGAGAAAATACATTTAAAAGGAGGAATTTCATCAGAAACACTAAAAATACATATTGTGCGTGCCTGAAGACGCACAGAACCTTGAAATAAAAGGTTTCGCACCAAAAACACATGGGTGAAAGCCCTATTTTAAGGCTCTGATTGTTTGCAGATTTGTACAACAGGTATGTTTAAATTATAACGTTTTTAATGAAATCATGTTTCTCTCGACGAGAAAATGCGTTTAAAGCAAAAAAAGATTCACTCTGTCTGGCATTGGACCAAGCTACCAACACCCTAAACAATGATCAGAACTGGTGCAACTACACTTTGACATTGGGAGAAAACACAGAACTCTTAAGGATGTGTTGCAGACTTGTTCAATAGATTCATTATCTTTTGTTTTGGATGAAATTGTGCTCTTCTTGTCGAGAAAATGCGTTTAACGCAATAAAAAGATTTAGTGCTTTACGCACATGGACTAGCTTACCAAATTTAAAAAATGTGAAATAATAAAGCCGGGAGTCGTTTTTATTGTTTACAAACACATTTCCTTGACCAGATTATGCCTTTTTAAAAACAGTCATTTTCCCATGGCAAGGAGACACTCATTTTCTGTGAGAAAATGCATTTAAAAGGAGGAATTTCATCAGAAACACTAAAAATACATATTGTACGTGCCTGAAGACGCACAGAACCTTGAAATAAAAGGTTTCGCACCAAAAAACACATGGGTGAAAGCCCTATTTTAAGGCTCTGAGTGTTTGCAGACATGTACAACAGGTATGTTTACATTATAACGTTTTTAATGAAATCATGTTTCTCTCGACGAGAAAATGCGTTTAAAGCAATAAAAAGGATTCACTCTGTCTGGCATTGGACCAAGCCTACCAACACCCTAAACAATGATCAGAACTGGTGAAATTACACTTTGACATTGGGAGAAAACACATAACTCTTAAGGATGTGTTGCAGACTTGTTCAATAGATTCATTATCTTTTGTTTTGGATGAAATTGTGCTCTTCTTGTCGAGAAAATGCGTTTAACGCAATAAAAAGATTTAGTGCTTTACGCACATGGACTAGCTTACCAAATTTAAAAAATGTGAAATAATGAAGCCGGGAGTCGTTTTTATTGTTTACAAACACATTTCCTTGACCAGATTATGCCTTTTTAAAAACAGTCATTTTCCCATGGCAAGGAGACACTCATTTTCTTTGAGAAAATGCATTTAAAAGGAGGAATTTCATCAGAAACACTAAAAATACATATTGTACGTGCCTGAAGACGCACAGAACCTTGAAATAAAAGGTTTCGCACCAAAAAACACATGGGTGAAAGCCCTATTTTAAGGCTCTGAGTGTTTGCAGATATGTACAACAGGTATGTTTACATTATAACGTTTTTAATGAAATCATGTTTCTCACGACGAGAAAATGCGTTTAAAGCAATAAAAAGGATTCACTCTGTCTGGCATTGGACCAAGCCTACCAACACCCTAAACAATGATCAGAACTGGTGAAATTACACTTTGACATTGGGAGAAAACACATAACTCTTAAGGATGTGTTGCAGACTTGTTCAATAGATTCATTATCTTTTGTTTTGGATGAAATTGTGCTCTTCTTGTCGAGAAAATGCGTTTAACGCAATAAAAAGATTTAGTGCTTTACGCACATGGACTAGCTTACCAAATTTAAAAAATGTGAAATAATGAAGCCGGGAGTCGTTTTTATTGTTTACAAACACATTTCCTTGACCAGATTATGCCTTTTTAAAAACAGTCATTTTCCCATGGCAAGGAGACACTCATTTTCTTTGAGAAAATGCATTTAAAAGGAGGAATTTCATCAGAAACACTAAAAATACATATTGTACGTGCCTGAAGACGCACAGAACCTTGAAATAAAAGGTTTCGCACCAAAAAACACATGGGTGAAAGCCCTATTTTAAGGCTCTGAGTGTTTTTAGATATGTACAACAGGTATGTTTACATTATAACGTTTTTAATGAAATCATGTTTCTCTCGACGAGAAAATGCGTTTAAAGCAATAAAAAGGATTCACTCTGTCTGGCATTGGACCAAGCCTACCAACACCCTAAACAATGATCAGAACTGGTGAAATTACACTTTGACATTGGGAGAAAACACATAACTCTTAAGGATGTGTTGCAGACTTGTTCAATAGATTCATTATCTTTTGTTTTGGATGAAATTGTGCTCTTCTTGTCGAGAAAATGCGTTTAACGCAATAAAAAGATTTAGTGCTTTACGCACATGGACTAGCTTACCAAATTTAAAAAATGTGAAATAATGAAGCCGGGAGTCGTTTTTATTGTTTACAAACACATTTCCTTGACCAGATTATGCCTTTTTAAAAACAGTCATTTTCCCATGGCAAGGAGACACTCGTTTTCTGTGAGAAAATGCATTTAAAAGGAGGAATTTCATCAGAAACACTAAAAATACATATTGTACGTGCCTGAAGACGCACAAAACCTTGAAATAAAAGGTTTCGCACCAAAAAACACATGGGTGAAAGCCCTATTTTAAGGCTCTGAGTGTTTGCAGACATGTACAACAGGTATGTTTACATTATAACGTTTTTAATGAAATCATGTTTCTCTCGACGAGAAAATGCGTTTAAAGCAATAAAAAGGATTCACTCTGTCTGGCATTGGACCAAGCTACCAACACCCTAAACAATGATCAGAACTGGTGAAATTACACTTTGACATTGGGAGAAAACACGTAACTCTTAAGGATGTGTTGCAGACTTGTTCAATAGATTCATTATCTTTTGTTTTGGATGAAATTGTGCTCTTCTTGTCGAGAAAATGCGTTTAACGCAATAAAAAGATTTAGTGCTTTACGCACATGGACTAGCTTACCAAATTTAAAAAATGTGAAATAATGAAGCCGGGAGTCGTTTTTATTGTTTACAAACACATTTCCTTGACCAGATTATGCCTTTTTAAAAACAGTCATTTTCCCATGGCAAGGAGACACTCATTTTCTTTGAGAAAATGCATTTAAAAGGAGGAATTTCATCAGAAACACTAAAAATACATATTGTACGTGCCTGAAGACGCACAGAACTTTGAAATAAAAGGTTTCGCACCAAAAAACACATGGGTGAAAGCCCTATTTTAAGGTTCTGAGTGTTTGCAGATATGTACAACAGGTATGTTTACATTATAACGTTTTTAATGAAATCATGTTTCTCTCGACGAGAAAATGCGTTTAAAGCAATAAAAAGGATTCACTCTGTCTGGCATTGGACCAAGCCTACCAACACCCTAAACAATGATCAGAACTGGTGAAATTACACTTTGACATTGGGAGAAAACACATAACTCTTAAGGATGTGTTGCAGACTTGTTCAATAGATTCATTATCTTTTGTTTTGGATGAAATTGTGCTCTTCTTGTCGAGAAAATGCGTTTAACGCAATAAAAAGATTTAGTGCTTTACGCACATGGACTAGCTTACCAAATTTAAAAAATGTGAAATAATGAAGCCGGGAGTCGTTTTTATTGTTTACAAACACATTTCCTTGACCAGATTATGCCTTTTTAAAAACAGTCATTTTCCCATGGCAAGGAGACACTCGTTTTCTGTGAGAAAATGCATTTAAAAGGAGGAATTTCATCAGAAACACTAAAAATACATATTGTACGTGCCTGAAGACGCACAAAACCTTGAAATAAAAGGTTTCGCACCAAAAAACACATGGGTGAAAGCCCTATTTTAAGGCTCTGAGTGTTTGCAGACATGTACAACAGGTATGTTTACATTATAACGTTTTTAATGAAATCATGTTTCTCTCGACGAGAAAATGCGTTTAAAGCAATAAAAAGGATTCACTCTGTCTGGCATTGGACCAAGCTACCAACACCCTAAACAATGATCAGAACTGGTGAAATTACACTTTGACATTGGGAGAAAACACGTAACTCTTAAGGATGTGTTGCAGACTTGTTCAACAGATTCATTATCTTTTGTTTTGGATGAAATTGTGCTCTTCTTATCGAGAAAATGCGTTTAACGCAATAAAAAGATTTAGTGCTTTACGCACATGGACTAGGTTACCAAATTTAAAAAATGTGAAATAATGAAGCCGGGAGTCGTTTTTATTGTTTACAAACACATTTCCTTGACCAGATTATGCCTTTTTAAAAACAGTCATTTTCCCATGGCAAGGAGACACTCATTTTCTGTGAGAAAATGCATTTAAAAGGAGGAATTTCATCAGAAACACTAAAAATACATATTGTACGTGCCTGAAGACGCACAGAACCTTGAAATAAAAGGTTTCGCACCAAAAAACACATGGGTGAAAGCCCTATTTTAAGGCTCTGAGTGTTTGCAGACATGTACAACAGGTATGTTTACATTATAACGTTTTTAATGAAATCATGTTTCTCTCGACGAGAAAATGCGTTTAAAGCAATAAAAAGGATTCACTCTGTCTGGCATTGGACCAAGCTACCAACACCCTAAACAATGATCAGAACTGGTGAAATTACACTTTGACATTGGGAGAAAACACGTAACTCTTAAGGATGTGTTGCAGACTTGTTCAATAGATTCATTATCTTTTGTTTTGGATGAAATTGTGCTCTTCTTGTCGAGAAAATGCGTTTAACGCAATAAAAAGATTTAGTGCTTTACGCACATGGACTAGCTTACCAAATTTAAAAAATGTGAAATAATGAAGCCGGGAGTCGTTTTTATTGTTTACAAACACATTTCCTTGACCAGATTATGCCTTTTTAAAAACAGTCATTTTCCCATGGCAAGGAGACACTCATTTTCTTTGAGAAAATGCATTTAAAAGGAGGAATTTCATCAGAAACACTAAAAATACATATTGTACGTGCCTGAAGACGCACAGAACCTTGAAATAAAAGGTTTCGCACCAAAAAACACATGGGTGAAAGCCCTATTTTGAGGCTCTGAGTGTTTTTAGATATGTACAACAGGTATGTTTACATTATAACGTTTTTAATGAAATCATGTTTCTCTCGACGAGAAAATGCGTTTAAAGCAATAAAAAGGATTCACTCTGTCTGGCATTGGACCAAGCCTACCAACACCCTACACAATGATCAGAACTGGTGAAATTACACTTTGACATTGGGAGAAAACACATAACTCTTAAGGATGTGTTGCAGACTTGTTCAATAGATTCATTATCTTTTGTTTTGGATGAAATTGTGCTCTTCTTGTCGAGAAAATGCGTTTAACGCAATAAAAAGATTTAGTGCTTTACGCACATGGACTAGCTTACCAAATTTAAAAAATGTGAAATAATGAAGCCGGGAGTCGTTTTTATTGTTTACAAACACATTTCCTTGACCAGATTATGCCTTTTTAAAAACAGTCATTTTCCCATGGCAAGGAGACACTCGTTTTCTGTGAGAAAATGCATTTAAAAGGAGGAATTTCATCAGAAACACTAAAAATACATATTGTACGTGCCTGAAGACGCACAAAACCTTGAAATAAAAGGTTTCGCACCAAAAAACACATGGGTGAAAGCCCTATTTTAAGGCTCTGAGTGTTTGCAGACATGTACAACAGGTATGTTTACATTATAACGTTTTTAATGAAATCATGTTTCTCTCGACGAGAAAATGCGTTTAAAGCAATAAAAAGGATTCACTCTGTCTGGCATTGGACCAAGCTACCAACACCCTAAACAATGATCAGAACTGGTGAAATTACACTTTGACATTGGGAGAAAACACGTAACTCTTAAGGATGTGTTGCAGACTTGTTCAATAGATTCATTATCTTTTGTTTTGGATGAAATTGTGCTCTTCTTGTCGAGAAAATGCGTTTAACGCAATAAAAAGATTTAGTGCTTTACGCACATGGACTAGCTTACCAAATTTAAAAAATGTGAAATAATGAAGCCGGGAGTCGTTTTTATTGTTTACAAACACATTTCCTTTACCAGATTATGCCTTTTTAAAAACAGTCATTTTCCCATGGCAAGGAGACACTCATTTTCTTTGAGAAAATAAATTTAAAAGGAGGAATTTCATCAGAAACACTAAAAATACATATTGTACGTGCCTGAAGACGCACAGAACCTTGAAATAAAAGGTTTCGCACCAAAAAACACATGGGTGAAAGCCCTATTTTAAGGTTCTGAGTGTTTGCAGATATGTACAACAGGTATGTTTACATTATAACGTTTTTAATGAAATCATGTTTCTCATGAGGAGATAAACCATTTAAAGCAATAAAAACGATTCACTGTGTCTGGCATTTTGACCAAGCCACCAACTAGCTAAACAATGATCAGAACTGGTGCAATTACACATTGACATTGGGTGAAAACACGTAACTCTTAAGGATGTGTTGCAGACTTGTTCAATAGATTCATTTTCTTTTGTTTTTGATGAAATTGTGCTTTTCATGTCGAGAAAATGCGTTTAACGCAATAAAAAGATTTAGTGCTTTACGCACATGGACTAGGTTACCAAATTTAAAAAAATGTGAAATAATGAAGCCGGGAGTCGTTTTTATTGTTTACAAACACATTTCCTTGACCAGATTATGCCTTTTTAAAAACAGTCATTTTCCCATGGTAAGGAGACACTCATTTTCTGTGAGAAAATGCATTTAAAAGGAGGAATTTCATCAGAAACACTAAAAATACATAATGTACGTGCCTGAAGACGCACAGAACCTTGAAATAAAAGGTTTCGCACCAAAAAACACATGGGTGAAAGCCCTATTTTAAGGCTTTGTGTGTTTGCAGACATGTACAACAGGTATGTTTAAATTATAACGTTTTTAATGAAATCATGTTTCTCTCGACGAGAAAATGCGTTTAAAGCAATAAAAACGATTCACTCTGTCTGGCATTGGACCAAGCTACCAACAACCTAAACAATGATAAGAACTGGTGCAATTACACTTTGACATTGGGTGAAAACACGCAACTCTTAAGGATATATTGCAGACTTGTTGAATAGATTCATTATCTTTTGTTTTTGATGAAATTGTGCTTTTCATGTCGAGAAAATGCGTTTAACGCAATAAAAAGATTTAGTGCTTTACGCACATGGACTAGGTTACCAAATTTAAAAAATGTGAAATAATGAAGCCGGGAGTCGTTTTTATGTTTACAAACACATTTCCTTGACCAGATTATGACTTTTTAAAAACAGTCATTTTCCCATGGCAAGGAGACACTCATTTTCTGTGAGAAAATCATTTAAAAGGAGGAATTTCATCAACGCTAAAAATACATAATGTACGTGTCTGAAAACGCACAGAACATGAAATAGTAGCTTTCTTACCAAGAAACACATGGTTGAAAAACCTATTTTAACGATCTGAGTGTTTGCAGACATGTACAACAGTTATTCTTAAACTATAACGTTTTCAATGAAATCATGTTTCTCATGAGGAGATAAACCGTTTAAAGCAATAAAAACGATTTTCACTGTGTCTGGCATTTTGACCAAGCCACCAACTAGCTAAACAATGATCAGAACTGGTGCAATTACACATTGACATTGGGTGAAAACACGTAACTCTTAAGGATGTGTTGCAGACTTGTTCAATAGATTCATTTTCTTTTGTTTTTGATGAAATTGTGCTTTTCATGTCGAGAAAATGCGTTTAACGCAATAAAAAGATTTAGTGCTTTACGCACATGGACTAGGTTACCAAATTTAAAAAAATGTGAAATAATGAAGCCGGGAGTCGTTTTTATTGTTTACAAACACATTTCCTTGACCAGATTATGCCTTTTTAAAAACAGTCATTTTCCCATGGCTAGGAGACACTCATTTTCTGTGAGAAAATGCATTTAAAAGGAGGAATTTCATCAGAAACACTAAAAATACATAATGTACGTGCCTGAAGACGCACAGAACCTTGAAATAAAAGGTTTCGCACCAAAAAATACATGGGTGAAAGCCCTATTTTAAGGCTCTGTGTGTTTGCAGACATGTACAACAGGTATGTTTACATTATAACGTTTTTAATGAAATCATGTTTCTCTCGACGAGAAAATGCGTTTAAAGCAATAAAAACGATTCACTCTGTCTGGCATTGGACCAAGCTACCAACAACCTAAACAATGATAAGAACTGGTGCAATTACACTTTGACATTGGGTGAAAACACGTAACTCTCAAGGATATATTGCAGACTTGTTGAATAGATTCATTATCTTTTGTTTTTGATGAAATTGTGCTTTTCATGTCGAGAAAATGCGTTTAACGCAATAAAAAGATTTAGTGCTTTACGCACATGGACTAGGTTACCAAATTTAAAAAATGTGAAATAATAAAGCCGGGAGTCGTTTTTATTGTTTACAAACACATTTCCTTGACCAGATTATGCCTTTTTAAAAACAGTCATTTTCCCATGGTAAGGAGACACTCATTTTCTGTGAGAAAATACATTTAAAAGGAGGAATTTCATCAGAAACACTAAAAATACATATTGTGCGTGCCTGAAGACGCACAGAACCTTGAAATAAAAGGTTTCGCACCAAAAACACATGGGTGAAAGCCTTATTTTAAGGCTCTGATTGTTTGCAGATATGTACAACAGGTATGTTTAAATTATAACGTTTTTAATGAAATCATGTTTCTCTCGACGAGAAAATGCGTTTAAAGCAAAAAAAGATTCACTCTGTCTGGCATTGGACCAAGCTACCAACACCCTAAACAATGATCAGAACTGGTGCAACTACACTTTGACATTGGGAGAAAACACCTAACTCTTAAGGATGTGTTGCAGACTTGTTCAATAGATTCATTATCTTTTGTTTTGGATGAAATTGTGCTGTTCTTGTCGAGAAAATGCGTTTAACGCAATAAAAAGATTTAGTGCTTTACGCACATGGACTAGGTTACCAAATGTAAAAAATGTGAAATAATAAAGCCGGGAGTCGTTCTTATTGTTTACAAACACATTTCCTTGACCAGATTATGCCTTTTTAAAAACAGTCATTTTCCCATGGCAAGGAGACACTCATTTTCTGTGAGAAAATGCATTTAAAAGGAGGACTTTCATCAGAAACACTAAAAATACATATTGTACGTGCCTGAAGACGCACAGAACCTTGAAATTTAAGGTTTCGCACCAAAAACACATGGGTGAAAGCCCTATTTTAAGGCTCTGAGTGTTTGCAGACATGTACAACAGGTATGTTTACATTATAACGTTTTTAATGAAATCATGTTTCTCTCGACGAGAAAATGCGTTTAAAGCAATAAAAAGGATTCACTCTGTCTGGCATTGGACCAAGCTACCAACACCCTAAACAATGATCAGAACTGGTGCAACTACACTTTGACATTGGGAGAAAACACATAACTCTTAAGGATGTGTTGCAGACTTGTTCAATAGATTCATTATCTTTTGTTTTGGATGAAATTGTGCTCTTCTTGTCGAGAAAATGCGTTTAACGCAATAAAAAGATTTAGTGCTTTACGCACATGGACTAGGTTACCAAATTTAAAAAATGTGAAATAATAAAGCCGGGAGTCGTTTTTATTGTTTACAAACACATTTCCTTGACCAGATTATGCCTTTTTAAAAACAGTCATTTTCCCATGGCAAGGAGACACTCATTTTCTGTGAGAAAATGCATTTAAAAGGAGGAATTTCATCAGAAACACTAAAAATACATATTGTACGTGCCTGAAGACGCACAGAACCTTGAAATAAAAGGTTTCGCACCAAAAAACACATGGGTGAAAGCCCTATTTTAAGGCTCTGAGTGTTTGCAGACATGTACAACAGGTATGTTTACATTATAACGTTTTTAATGAAATCATGTTTCTCTCGACGAGAAAATGCGTTTAAAGCAATAAAAAGGATTCACTCTGTCTGGCATTGGACCAAGCTACCAACACCCTAAACAATGATCAGAACTGGTGAAATTACACTTTGACATTGGGAGAAAACACGTAACTCTTAAGGATGTGTTGCAGACTTGTTCAATAGATTCATTATCTTTTGTTTTTGATGAAATTGTGCTCTTCTTGTCGAGAAAATGCGTTTAACGCAATAAAAAGATTTAGTGCTTTACGCACATGGACTAGGTTACCAAATTTAAAAAATGTGAAATAATGAAGCCGGGAGTCGTTTTTATTGTTTACAAACACATTTCCTTGACCAGATTATGCCTTTTTATAAACAGTCATTTTCCCATGGCAAGGAGACACTCATTTTCTGTGAGAAAATCATTTAAAAGGAGGAATGCCATCAACGCTAAAAATACATAATGTACGTGTCTGAAAACGCACAGAACATGAAATAGTAGCTTTCTTACCAAGAAACACATGGTTGAAAAACCTATTTTAACGATCTGAGTGTTTGCAGACATGTACAACAGTTATTCTTAAACTATAACGTTTTCAATGAAATCATGTTTCTCATGAGGAGATAAACCGTTTAAAGTAATAAAAACGATTTTCACTGTGTCTGGCATTTTGACCAAGCCACCAACTAGCTAAACAATGATCAGAACTGGTGCAATTACACATTGACATTGGGTGAAAACACGTAACTCTTAAGGATGTGTTGCAGACTTGTTCAATAGATTCATTTTCTTTTGTTTTTGATGAAATTGTGCTTTTCATGTCGAGAAAATGCGTTTAACGCAATAAAAAGATTTAGTGCTTTACGCACATGGACTAGGTTACCAAATTTAAAAAAATGTGAAATAATGAAGCCGGGAGTCGTTTTTATTGTTTACAAACACATTTCCTTGACCAGATTATGCCTTTTTAAAAACAGTCATTTTCCCATGGTAAGGAGACACTCATTTTCTGTGAGAAAATACATTTAAAAGGAGGAATTTCATCAGAAACACTAAAAATACATATTGTGCGTGCCTGAAGACGCACAGAACCTTGGAATAAAAGGTTTCGCACCAAAAACACATGGGTGAAAGCCCTATTTTAAGGCTCTGATTGTTTGCAGATATGTACAACAGGTATGTTTAAATTATAACGTTTTTAATGAAATCATGTTTCTCTCGACGAGAAAATGCGTTTAAAGCAAAAAAAGATTCACTCTGTCTGGCATTGGACCAAGCTACCAACACCCTAAACAATGATCAGAACTGGTGCAACTACACTTTGACATTGGGAGAAAACACATAACTCTTAAGGATGTGTTGCAGACTTGTTCAATAGATTCATTATCTTTTGTTTTGGATGAAATTGTGCTGTTCTTGTCGAGAAAATGCGTTTAACGCAATAAAAAGATTTAGTGCTTTACGCACATGGACCAGGTTACCAAATTTAAAAAATGTGAAATAATGAAGCCGGGAGTCGTTTTTATTGTTTACAAACACATTTCCTTGACCAGATTATGCCTTTTTATAAACAGTCATTTTCCCATGGCAAGGAGACACTCATTTTCTGTGAGAAAATCATTTAAAAGGAGGAATGCCATCAACGCTAAAAATACATAATGTACGTGTCTGAAAACGCACAGAACATGAAATAGTAGCTTTCTTACCAAGAAACACATGGTTGAAAAACCTATTTTAACGATCTGAGTGTTTGCAGACATGTACAACAGTTATTCTTAAACTATAACGTTTTCAATGAAATCATGTTTCTCATGAGGAGATAAACCGTTTAAAGCAATAAAAACGATTTTCACTGTGTCTGGCATTTTGACCAAGCCACCAACTAGCTAAACAATGACCAGAACTGGTGCAATTACACATTGACATTGGGTGAAAACACGTAACTCTTAAGGATGTGTTGCAGACTTGTTCAATAGATTCATTTTCTTTTGTTTTTGATGAAATTGTGCTTTTCATGTCGAGAAAATGCGTTTAACGCAATAAAAGGATTTAGTGCTTTACGCACATGGTCTAGGTTACCAAATTTAAAAAATGTGACATAATAAAGCGGGGAGTCGTTTTTATTGTTTACAAACACATTTCTTTGACCAGAATATGCTTTTTCTTAAAAGCCATTTTCCCATGGCTAGGAGACACTCATTTTCTGTGAGAAAATGCATTTAAAAGGAGGAATTTCATCAGAAACACTAAAAATACATATTGTACGTGCCTGAAGACGCACAGAACCTTGAAATAAAAGGTTTCGCACCAAAAAATACATGGGTGAAAGCCCTATTTTAAGGCTCTGAGTGTTTGCAGACATGTACAACAGGTATGTTTACATTATAACGTTTTTAATGAAATCATGTTTCTCTCGACGAGAAAATGCGTTTAAAGCAATAAAAACGATTCACTCTGTCTGGCATTGGACCAAGCTACCAACAACCTAAACAATGATAAGAACTGGTGCAATTACACTTTGACATTGGGTGAAAACACGTAACTCTTAAGGATATATTGCAGACTTGTTGAATAGATTCATTATCTTTTGTTTTTGATGAAATTGTGCTTTTCATGTCGAGAAAATGCGTTTAACGCAATAAAAAGATTTAGTGCTTTACGCACATGGACTAGGTTACCAAATTTAAAAAATGTGAAATAATGAAGCCGGGAGTCGTTCTTATTGTTTACAAACACATTTCCTTGACCAGATTATGCCTTTTTAAAAACAGTCATTTTCCCATGGCAAGGAGACACTCATTTTCTGTGAGAAAATGCATTTAAAAGGAGGACTTTCATCAGAAACACTAAAAATACATATTGTACGTGCCTGAAGACGCACAGAACCTTGAAATTTAAGGTTTCGCACCAAAAACACATGGGTGAAAGCCCTATTTTAAGGCTCTGAGTGTTTGCAGACATGTACAACAGGTATGTTTACATTATAACGTTTTTAATGAAATCATGTTTCTCTCGACGAGAAAATGCGTTTAAAGCAATAAAAAGGATTCACTCTGTCTGGCATTGGACCAAGCTACCAACACCCTAAACAATGATCAGAACTGGTGCAACTACACTTTGACATTGGGAGAAAACACATAACTCTTAAGGATGTGTTGCAGACTTGTTCAATAGATTCATTATCTTTTGTTTTGGATGAAATTGTGCTCTTCTTGTCGAGAAAATGCGTTTAACGCAATAAAAAGATTTAGTGCTTTACGCACATGGACTAGGTTACCAAATTTAAAAAATGTGAAATAATAAAGCCGGGAGTCGTTTTTATTGTTTACAAACACATTTCCTTGACCAGATTATGCCTTTTTAAAAACAGTCATTTTCCCATGGCAAGGAGACACTCATTTTCTGTGAGAAAATGCATTTAAAAGGAGGAATTTCATCAGAAACACTAAAAATACATATTGTACGTGCCTGAAGACGCACAGAACCTTGAAATAAAAGGTTTCGCACCAAAAAACACATGGGTGAAAGCCCTATTTTAAGGCTCTGAGTGTTTGCAGACATGTACAACAGGTATGTTTACATTATAACGTTTTTAATGAAATCATGTTTCTCTCGACGAGAAAATGCGTTTAAAGCAATAAAAAGGATTCACTCTGTCTGGCATTGGACCAAGCTACCAACACCCTAAACAATGATCAGAACTGGTGAAATTACACTTTGACATTGGGAGAAAACACGTAACTCTTAAGGATGTGTTGCAGACTTGTTCAATAGATTCATTATCTTTTGTTTTGGATGAAATTGTGCTCTTCTTGTCGAGAAAATGCGTTTAACGCAATAAAAAGATTTAGTGCTTTACGCAGAGGGACTAGTTTACCAAATTTAAAAAATGTGAAATAATAAAGCCGGGAGTCGTTTTTATTGTTTACAAACACATTTCCTTGACCAGAATATGCTTTTTCTTAAAAGCCATTTTCCCATGGCTAGGAGACACTCATTCTCTGTGAGAAAATGCATTTAAAAGGAGGAATTTCATCAGAAACACTAAAAATACATATTGTACGTGCCTGAAGACGCACAGAACCTTGAAATAAAAGGTTTCGCACAAAAAACACATGGGTGAAATCCCTATTTTAAGGCTCTGAGTGTTTGCAGATATGTACAACAGGTATGTTTAAATTATAACGTTTTTAATGAAATCATGTTTCTCTCGACGAGAAAATGCGTTTAAAGCAAAAAAAAGGATTCACTCTGTCTGGCATTGGACCAAGCTACCAACACCCTAAACAATGATCAGAACTGGTGAAATTACACTTTGACATTGGGAGAAAACACGTAACTCTTAAGGATGTGTTGCAGACTTGTTCAATAGATTCATTATCTTTTGTTTTGGATGAAATTGTGCTCTTCTTGTCGAAAAAATGCGTTTAACGCAATAAAAAGATTTAGTGCTTTACGCACATGGACTAGGTTACCAAATTTAAAAAATGTGAAATAATGAAGCCGGGAGTCGTTTTTATTGTTTACAAACACATTTCCTTGACCAGATTATGCCTTTTAAAAACAGTCATTTTCCCATGGCAAGGAGACACTCATTTTCTGTGAGAAAATGCATTTAAAAGGAGGAATTTCATCAGAAACACTAAAAATACATAATGTACGTGCCTGAAGACGCACAGAACCTTGAAATAAAAGGTTTCGCACCAAAAAACACATGGGTGAAAGCCCTATTTTAAGGCTCTGAGTGTTTGCAGATATGTACAACAGGTATGTTTACATTATAACGTTTTTAATGAAATCATGTTTCTCTCGACGAGAAAATGCGTTTAAAGCAAAAAAAAGGATTCACTCTGTCTGGCATTGGACCAAGCTACCAACACCCTAAACAATGATCAGAACTGGTGAAATTACACTTTGACATTGGGAGAAAACACATAACTCTTAAGGATGTGTTGCAGACTTGTTCAACAGATTCATTATCTTTTGTTTTGGATCAAATTGTGCTCTTCTTGTCGAGAAAATGCGTTTAACGCAATAAAAAGATTTAGTGCTTTACGCACATGGACTAGGTTACCAAATTTAAAAAATGTGAAATAATGAAGCCGGGAGTCGTTTTTATTGTTTACAAACACATTTCCTTGACCAGATTATGCCTTTTAAAAAACAGTCATTTTCCCATGGCAAGGAGACACTCATTTTCTGTGAGAAAATATTTAAAAGGAGGAATGCCATCAACGCTAAAAATACATAATGTACGTGTCTGAAAACGCACAGAACATGAAATAGTAGCTTTCTTACCAAGAAACACATGGTTGAAAAACCTATTTTAACGATCTGAGTGTTTGCAGACATGTACAACAGTTATTCTTAAACTATAACGTTTTCAATGAAACCATGTTTCTCATTAGGAGATAAACCGTTTAAAGCAATAAAAACGATTCACTGTGTCTGGCATTTTGACCAAGCCACCAACTAGCTAAACAATGATCAGAACTGGTGCAATTACACATTGACATTGGGTGAAAACACGTAACTCTTAAGGATGTGTTGCAGACTTGTTCAATAGATTCATTTTCTTTTGTTTTTGATGAATTTGTGCTTTTCATGTCGAGAAAATGCGTTTAACGCAATAAAAAGATTTAGTGCTTTACGCACATGGACTAGGTTACCAAATTTAAAAAAATGTGAAATAATGAAGCCGGGAGTCGTTTTAATTGTTTACAAACACATTTCCTTGACCAGATTATGTCTTTTTAAAAACAGTCATTTTCCCATGGTAAGGAGACACTCATTTTCTGTGAGAAAATACATTTAAAAGGAGGAATTTCATCAGAAACACTAAAAATACATATTGTGCGTGCCTGAAGACGCACAGAACCTTGAAATAAAAGGTTTCGCACCAAAAACACATGGGTGAAAGCCCTATTTTAAGGCTCTGATTGTTTGCAGATTTGTACAACAGGTATGTTTAAATTATAACGTTTTTAATGAAATCATGTTTCTCTCGACGAGAAAATGCGTTTAAAGCAAAAAAAGATTCACTCTGTCTGGCATTGGACCAAGCTACCAACACCCTAAACAATGATCAGAACTGGTGCAACTACACTTTGACATTGGGAGAAAACACAGAACTCTTAAGGATGTGTTGCAGACTTGTTCAATAGATTCATTATCTTTTGTTTTGGATGAAATTGTGCTCTTCTTGTCGAGAAAATGCGTTTAACGCAATAAAAAGATTTAGTGCTTTACGCACATGGACTAGCTTACCAAATTTAAAAAATGTGAAATAATAAAGCCGGGAGTCGTTTTTATTGTTTACAAACACATTTCCTTGACCAGATTATGCCTTTTTAAAAACAGTCATTTTCCCATGGCAAGGAGACACTCATTTTCTGTGAGAAAATGCATTTAAAAGGAGGAATTTCATCAGAAACACTAAAAATACATATTGTACGTGCCTGAAGACGCACAGAACCTTGAAATAAAAGGTTTCGCACCAAAAAACACATGGGTGAAAGCCCTATTTTAAGGCTCTGAGTGTTTGCAGACATGTACAACAGGTATGTTTACATTATAACGTTTTTAATGAAATCATGTTTCTCTCGACGAGAAAATGCGTTTAAAGCAATAAAAAGGATTCACTCTGTCTGGCATTGGACCAAGCCTACCAACACCCTAAACAATGATCAGAACTGGTGAAATTACACTTTGACATTGGGAGAAAACACATAACTCTTAAGGATGTGTTGCAGACTTGTTCAATAGATTCATTATCTTTTGTTTTGGATGAAATTGTGCTCTTCTTGTCGAGAAAATGCGTTTAACGCAATAAAAAGATTTAGTGCTTTACGCACATGGACTAGCTTACCAAATTTAAAAAATGTGAAATAATGAAGCCGGGAGTCGTTTTTATTGTTTACAAACACATTTCCTTGACCAGATTATGCCTTTTTAAAAACAGTCATTTTCCCATGGCAAGGAGACACTCATTTTCTTTGAGAAAATGCATTTAAAAGGAGGAATTTCATCAGAAACACTAAAAATACATATTGTACGTGCCTGAAGACGCACAGAACCTTGAAATAAAAGGTTTCGCACCAAAAAACACATGGGTGAAAGCCCTATTTTAAGGCTCTGAGTGTTTGCAGATATGTACAACAGGTATGTTTACATTATAACGTTTTTAATGAAATCATGTTTCTCACGACGAGAAAATGCGTTTAAAGCAATAAAAAGGATTCACTCTGTCTGGCATTGGACCAAGCCTACCAACACCCTAAACAATGATCAGAACTGGTGAAATTACACTTTGACATTGGGAGAAAACACATAACTCTTAAGGATGTGTTGCAGACTTGTTCAATAGATTCATTATCTTTTGTTTTGGATGAAATTGTGCTCTTCTTGTCGAGAAAATGCGTTTAACGCAATAAAAAGATTTAGTGCTTTACGCACATGGACTAGCTTACCAAATTTAAAAAATGTGAAATAATGAAGCCGGGAGTCGTTTTTATTGTTTACAAACACATTTCCTTGACCAGATTATGCCTTTTTAAAAACAGTCATTTTCCCATGGCAAGGAGACACTCATTTTCTTTGAGAAAATGCATTTAAAAGGAGGAATTTCATCAGAAACACTAAAAATACATATTGTACGTGCCTGAAGACGCACAGAACCTTGAAATAAAAGGTTTCGCACCAAAAAACACATGGGTGAAAGCCCTATTTTAAGGCTCTGAGTGTTTTTAGATATGTACAACAGGTATGTTTACATTATAACGTTTTTAATGAAATCATGTTTCTCTCGACGAGAAAATGCGTTTAAAGCAATAAAAAGGATTCACTCTGTCTGGCATTGGACCAAGCCTACCAACACCCTAAACAATGATCAGAACTGGTGAAATTACACTTTGACATTGGGAGAAAACACATAACTCTTAAGGATGTGTTGCAGACTTGTTCAATAGATTCATTATCTTTTGTTTTGGATGAAATTGTGCTCTTCTTGTCGAGAAAATGCGTTTAACGCAATAAAAAGATTTAGTGCTTTACGCACATGGACTAGCTTACCAAATTTAAAAAATGTGAAATAATGAAGCCGGGAGTCGTTTTTATTGTTTACAAACACATTTCCTTGACCAGATTATGCCTTTTTAAAAACAGTCATTTTCCCATGGCAAGGAGACACTCGTTTTCTGTGAGAAAATGCATTTAAAAGGAGGAATTTCATCAGAAACACTAAAAATACATATTGTACGTGCCTGAAGACGCACAAAACCTTGAAATAAAAGGTTTCGCACCAAAAAACACATGGGTGAAAGCCCTATTTTAAGGCTCTGAGTGTTTGCAGACATGTACAACAGGTATGTTTACATTATAACGTTTTTAATGAAATCATGTTTCTCTCGACGAGAAAATGCGTTTAAAGCAATAAAAAGGATTCACTCTGTCTGGCATTGGACCAAGCTACCAACACCCTAAACAATGATCAGAACTGGTGAAATTACACTTTGACATTGGGAGAAAACACGTAACTCTTAAGGATGTGTTGCAGACTTGTTCAATAGATTCATTATCTTTTGTTTTGGATGAAATTGTGCTCTTCTTGTCGAGAAAATGCGTTTAACGCAATAAAAAGATTTAGTGCTTTACGCACATGGACTAGCTTACCAAATTTAAAAAATGTGAAATAATGAAGCCGGGAGTCGTTTTTATTGTTTACAAACACATTTCCTTGACCAGATTATGCCTTTTTAAAAACAGTCATTTTCCCATGGCAAGGAGACACTCATTTTCTTTGAGAAAATGCATTTAAAAGGAGGAATTTCATCAGAAACACTAAAAATACATATTGTACGTGCCTGAAGACGCACAGAACTTTGAAATAAAAGGTTTCGCACCAAAAAACACATGGGTGAAAGCCCTATTTTAAGGTTCTGAGTGTTTGCAGATATGTACAACAGGTATGTTTACATTATAACGTTTTTAATGAAATCATGTTTCTCTCGACGAGAAAATGCGTTTAAAGCAATAAAAAGGATTCACTCTGTCTGGCATTGGACCAAGCCTACCAACACCCTAAACAATGATCAGAACTGGTGAAATTACACTTTGACATTGGGAGAAAACACATAACTCTTAAGGATGTGTTGCAGACTTGTTCAATAGATTCATTATCTTTTGTTTTGGATGAAATTGTGCTCTTCTTGTCGAGAAAATGCGTTTAACGCAATAAAAAGATTTAGTGCTTTACGCACATGGACTAGCTTACCAAATTTAAAAAATGTGAAATAATGAAGCCGGGAGTCGTTTTTATTGTTTACAAACACATTTCCTTGACCAGATTATGCCTTTTTAAAAACAGTCATTTTCCCATGGCAAGGAGACACTCGTTTTCTGTGAGAAAATGCATTTAAAAGGAGGAATTTCATCAGAAACACTAAAAATACATATTGTACGTGCCTGAAGACGCACAAAACCTTGAAATAAAAGGTTTCGCACCAAAAAACACATGGGTGAAAGCCCTATTTTAAGGCTCTGAGTGTTTGCAGACATGTACAACAGGTATGTTTACATTATAACGTTTTTAATGAAATCATGTTTCTCTCGACGAGAAAATGCGTTTAAAGCAATAAAAAGGATTCACTCTGTCTGGCATTGGACCAAGCTACCAACACCCTAAACAATGATCAGAACTGGTGAAATTACACTTTGACATTGGGAGAAAACACGTAACTCTTAAGGATGTGTTGCAGACTTGTTCAACAGATTCATTATCTTTTGTTTTGGATGAAATTGTGCTCTTCTTATCGAGAAAATGCGTTTAACGCAATAAAAAGATTTAGTGCTTTACGCACATGGACTAGGTTACCAAATTTAAAAAATGTGAAATAATGAAGCCGGGAGTCGTTTTTATTGTTTACAAACACATTTCCTTGACCAGATTATGCCTTTTTAAAAACAGTCATTTTCCCATGGCAAGGAGACACTCATTTTCTGTGAGAAAATGCATTTAAAAGGAGGAATTTCATCAGAAACACTAAAAATACATATTGTACGTGCCTGAAGACGCACAGAACCTTGAAATAAAAGGTTTCGCACCAAAAAACACATGGGTGAAAGCCCTATTTTAAGGCTCTGAGTGTTTGCAGACATGTACAACAGGTATGTTTACATTATAACGTTTTTAATGAAATCATGTTTCTCTCGACGAGAAAATGCGTTTAAAGCAATAAAAAGGATTCACTCTGTCTGGCATTGGACCAAGCTACCAACACCCTAAACAATGATCAGAACTGGTGAAATTACACTTTGACATTGGGAGAAAACACGTAACTCTTAAGGATGTGTTGCAGACTTGTTCAATAGATTCATTATCTTTTGTTTTGGATGAAATTGTGCTCTTCTTGTCGAGAAAATGCGTTTAACGCAATAAAAAGATTTAGTGCTTTACGCACATGGACTAGCTTACCAAATTTAAAAAATGTGAAATAATGAAGCCGGGAGTCGTTTTTATTGTTTACAAACACATTTCCTTGACCAGATTATGCCTTTTTAAAAACAGTCATTTTCCCATGGCAAGGAGACACTCATTTTCTTTGAGAAAATGCATTTAAAAGGAGGAATTTCATCAGAAACACTAAAAATACATATTGTACGTGCCTGAAGACGCACAGAACCTTGAAATAAAAGGTTTCGCACCAAAAAACACATGGGTGAAAGCCCTATTTTGAGGCTCTGAGTGTTTTTAGATATGTACAACAGGTATGTTTACATTATAACGTTTTTAATGAAATCATGTTTCTCTCGACGAGAAAATGCGTTTAAAGCAATAAAAAGGATTCACTCTGTCTGGCATTGGACCAAGCCTACCAACACCCTACACAATGATCAGAACTGGTGAAATTACACTTTGACATTGGGAGAAAACACATAACTCTTAAGGATGTGTTGCAGACTTGTTCAATAGATTCATTATCTTTTGTTTTGGATGAAATTGTGCTCTTCTTGTCGAGAAAATGCGTTTAACGCAATAAAAAGATTTAGTGCTTTACGCACATGGACTAGCTTACCAAATTTAAAAAATGTGAAATAATGAAGCCGGGAGTCGTTTTTATTGTTTACAAACACATTTCCTTGACCAGATTATGCCTTTTTAAAAACAGTCATTTTCCCATGGCAAGGAGACACTCGTTTTCTGTGAGAAAATGCATTTAAAAGGAGGAATTTCATCAGAAACACTAAAAATACATATTGTACGTGCCTGAAGACGCACAAAACCTTGAAATAAAAGGTTTCGCACCAAAAAACACATGGGTGAAAGCCCTATTTTAAGGCTCTGAGTGTTTGCAGACATGTACAACAGGTATGTTTACATTATAACGTTTTTAATGAAATCATGTTTCTCTCGACGAGAAAATGCGTTTAAAGCAATAAAAAGGATTCACTCTGTCTGGCATTGGACCAAGCTACCAACACCCTAAACAATGATCAGAACTGGTGAAATTACACTTTGACATTGGGAGAAAACACGTAACTCTTAAGGATGTGTTGCAGACTTGTTCAATAGATTCATTATCTTTTGTTTTGGATGAAATTGTGCTCTTCTTGTCGAGAAAATGCGTTTAACGCAATAAAAAGATTTAGTGCTTTACGCACATGGACTAGCTTACCAAATTTAAAAAATGTGAAATAATGAAGCCGGGAGTCGTTTTTATTGTTTACAAACACATTTCCTTTACCAGATTATGCCTTTTTAAAAACAGTCATTTTCCCATGGCAAGGAGACACTCATTTTCTTTGAGAAAATAAATTTAAAAGGAGGAATTTCATCAGAAACACTAAAAATACATATTGTACGTGCCTGAAGACGCACAGAACCTTGAAATAAAAGGTTTCGCACCAAAAAACACATGGGTGAAAGCCCTATTTTAAGGTTCTGAGTGTTTGCAGATATGTACAACAGGTATGTTTACATTATAACGTTTTTAATGAAATCATGTTTCTCATGAGGAGATAAACCATTTAAAGCAATAAAAACGATTCACTGTGTCTGGCATTTTGACCAAGCCACCAACTAGCTAAACAATGATCAGAACTGGTGCAATTACACATTGACATTGGGTGAAAACACGTAACTCTTAAGGATGTGTTGCAGACTTGTTCAATAGATTCATTTTCTTTTGTTTTTGATGAAATTGTGCTTTTCATGTCGAGAAAATGCGTTTAACGCAATAAAAAGATTTAGTGCTTTACGCACATGGACTAGGTTACCAAATTTAAAAAAATGTGAAATAATGAAGCCGGGAGTCGTTTTTATTGTTTACAAACACATTTCCTTGACCAGATTATGCCTTTTTAAAAACAGTCATTTTCCCATGGTAAGGAGACACTCATTTTCTGTGAGAAAATGCATTTAAAAGGAGGAATTTCATCAGAAACACTAAAAATACATAATGTACGTGCCTGAAGACGCACAGAACCTTGAAATAAAAGGTTTCGCACCAAAAAACACATGGGTGAAAGCCCTATTTTAAGGCTTTGTGTGTTTGCAGACATGTACAACAGGTATGTTTAAATTATAACGTTTTTAATGAAATCATGTTTCTCTCGACGAGAAAATGCGTTTAAAGCAATAAAAACGATTCACTCTGTCTGGCATTGGACCAAGCTACCAACAACCTAAACAATGATAAGAACTGGTGCAATTACACTTTGACATTGGGTGAAAACACGCAACTCTTAAGGATATATTGCAGACTTGTTGAATAGATTCATTATCTTTTGTTTTTGATGAAATTGTGCTTTTCATGTCGAGAAAATGCGTTTAACGCAATAAAAAGATTTAGTGCTTTACGCACATGGACTAGGTTACCAAATTTAAAAAATGTGAAATAATGAAGCCGGGAGTCGTTTTTATGTTTACAAACACATTTCCTTGACCAGATTATGACTTTTTAAAAACAGTCATTTTCCCATGGCAAGGAGACACTCATTTTCTGTGAGAAAATCATTTAAAAGGAGGAATTTCATCAACGCTAAAAATACATAATGTACGTGTCTGAAAACGCACAGAACATGAAATAGTAGCTTTCTTACCAAGAAACACATGGTTGAAAAACCTATTTTAACGATCTGAGTGTTTGCAGACATGTACAACAGTTATTCTTAAACTATAACGTTTTCAATGAAATCATGTTTCTCATGAGGAGATAAACCGTTTAAAGCAATAAAAACGATTTTCACTGTGTCTGGCATTTTGACCAAGCCACCAACTAGCTAAACAATGATCAGAACTGGTGCAATTACACATTGACATTGGGTGAAAACACGTAACTCTTAAGGATGTGTTGCAGACTTGTTCAATAGATTCATTTTCTTTTGTTTTTGATGAAATTGTGCTTTTCATGTCGAGAAAATGCGTTTAACGCAATAAAAAGATTTAGTGCTTTACGCACATGGACTAGGTTACCAAATTTAAAAAAATGTGAAATAATGAAGCCGGGAGTCGTTTTTATTGTTTACAAACACATTTCCTTGACCAGATTATGCCTTTTTAAAAACAGTCATTTTCCCATGGCTAGGAGACACTCATTTTCTGTGAGAAAATGCATTTAAAAGGAGGAATTTCATCAGAAACACTAAAAATACATAATGTACGTGCCTGAAGACGCACAGAACCTTGAAATAAAAGGTTTCGCACCAAAAAATACATGGGTGAAAGCCCTATTTTAAGGCTCTGTGTGTTTGCAGACATGTACAACAGGTATGTTTACATTATAACGTTTTTAATGAAATCATGTTTCTCTCGACGAGAAAATGCGTTTAAAGCAATAAAAACGATTCACTCTGTCTGGCATTGGACCAAGCTACCAACAACCTAAACAATGATAAGAACTGGTGCAATTACACTTTGACATTGGGTGAAAACACGTAACTCTCAAGGATATATTGCAGACTTGTTGAATAGATTCATTATCTTTTGTTTTTGATGAAATTGTGCTTTTCATGTCGAGAAAATGCGTTTAACGCAATAAAAAGATTTAGTGCTTTACGCACATGGACTAGGTTACCAAATTTAAAAAATGTGAAATAATAAAGCCGGGAGTCGTTTTTATTGTTTACAAACACATTTCCTTGACCAGATTATGCCTTTTTAAAAACAGTCATTTTCCCATGGTAAGGAGACACTCATTTTCTGTGAGAAAATACATTTAAAAGGAGGAATTTCATCAGAAACACTAAAAATACATATTGTGCGTGCCTGAAGACGCACAGAACCTTGAAATAAAAGGTTTCGCACCAAAAACACATGGGTGAAAGCCTTATTTTAAGGCTCTGATTGTTTGCAGATATGTACAACAGGTATGTTTAAATTATAACGTTTTTAATGAAATCATGTTTCTCTCGACGAGAAAATGCGTTTAAAGCAAAAAAAGATTCACTCTGTCTGGCATTGGACCAAGCTACCAACACCCTAAACAATGATCAGAACTGGTGCAACTACACTTTGACATTGGGAGAAAACACCTAACTCTTAAGGATGTGTTGCAGACTTGTTCAATAGATTCATTATCTTTTGTTTTGGATGAAATTGTGCTGTTCTTGTCGAGAAAATGCGTTTAACGCAATAAAAAGATTTAGTGCTTTACGCACATGGACTAGGTTACCAAATGTAAAAAATGTGAAATAATAAAGCCGGGAGTCGTTCTTATTGTTTACAAACACATTTCCTTGACCAGATTATGCCTTTTTAAAAACAGTCATTTTCCCATGGCAAGGAGACACTCATTTTCTGTGAGAAAATGCATTTAAAAGGAGGACTTTCATCAGAAACACTAAAAATACATATTGTACGTGCCTGAAGACGCACAGAACCTTGAAATTTAAGGTTTCGCACCAAAAACACATGGGTGAAAGCCCTATTTTAAGGCTCTGAGTGTTTGCAGACATGTACAACAGGTATGTTTACATTATAACGTTTTTAATGAAATCATGTTTCTCTCGACGAGAAAATGCGTTTAAAGCAATAAAAAGGATTCACTCTGTCTGGCATTGGACCAAGCTACCAACACCCTAAACAATGATCAGAACTGGTGCAACTACACTTTGACATTGGGAGAAAACACATAACTCTTAAGGATGTGTTGCAGACTTGTTCAATAGATTCATTATCTTTTGTTTTGGATGAAATTGTGCTCTTCTTGTCGAGAAAATGCGTTTAACGCAATAAAAAGATTTAGTGCTTTACGCACATGGACTAGGTTACCAAATTTAAAAAATGTGAAATAATAAAGCCGGGAGTCGTTTTTATTGTTTACAAACACATTTCCTTGACCAGATTATGCCTTTTTAAAAACAGTCATTTTCCCATGGCAAGGAGACACTCATTTTCTGTGAGAAAATGCATTTAAAAGGAGGAATTTCATCAGAAACACTAAAAATACATATTGTACGTGCCTGAAGACGCACAGAACCTTGAAATAAAAGGTTTCGCACCAAAAAACACATGGGTGAAAGCCCTATTTTAAGGCTCTGAGTGTTTGCAGACATGTACAACAGGTATGTTTACATTATAACGTTTTTAATGAAATCATGTTTCTCTCGACGAGAAAATGCGTTTAAAGCAATAAAAAGGATTCACTCTGTCTGGCATTGGACCAAGCTACCAACACCCTAAACAATGATCAGAACTGGTGAAATTACACTTTGACATTGGGAGAAAACACGTAACTCTTAAGGATGTGTTGCAGACTTGTTCAATAGATTCATTATCTTTTGTTTTTGATGAAATTGTGCTCTTCTTGTCGAGAAAATGCGTTTAACGCAATAAAAAGATTTAGTGCTTTACGCACATGGACTAGGTTACCAAATTTAAAAAATGTGAAATAATGAAGCCGGGAGTCGTTTTTATTGTTTACAAACACATTTCCTTGACCAGATTATGCCTTTTTATAAACAGTCATTTTCCCATGGCAAGGAGACACTCATTTTCTGTGAGAAAATCATTTAAAAGGAGGAATGCCATCAACGCTAAAAATACATAATGTACGTGTCTGAAAACGCACAGAACATGAAATAGTAGCTTTCTTACCAAGAAACACATGGTTGAAAAACCTATTTTAACGATCTGAGTGTTTGCAGACATGTACAACAGTTATTCTTAAACTATAACGTTTTCAATGAAATCATGTTTCTCATGAGGAGATAAACCGTTTAAAGTAATAAAAACGATTTTCACTGTGTCTGGCATTTTGACCAAGCCACCAACTAGCTAAACAATGATCAGAACTGGTGCAATTACACATTGACATTGGGTGAAAACACGTAACTCTTAAGGATGTGTTGCAGACTTGTTCAATAGATTCATTTTCTTTTGTTTTTGATGAAATTGTGCTTTTCATGTCGAGAAAATGCGTTTAACGCAATAAAAAGATTTAGTGCTTTACGCACATGGACTAGGTTACCAAATTTAAAAAAATGTGAAATAATGAAGCCGGGAGTCGTTTTTATTGTTTACAAACACATTTCCTTGACCAGATTATGCCTTTTTAAAAACAGTCATTTTCCCATGGTAAGGAGACACTCATTTTCTGTGAGAAAATACATTTAAAAGGAGGAATTTCATCAGAAACACTAAAAATACATATTGTGCGTGCCTGAAGACGCACAGAACCTTGGAATAAAAGGTTTCGCACCAAAAACACATGGGTGAAAGCCCTATTTTAAGGCTCTGATTGTTTGCAGATATGTACAACAGGTATGTTTAAATTATAACGTTTTTAATGAAATCATGTTTCTCTCGACGAGAAAATGCGTTTAAAGCAAAAAAAGATTCACTCTGTCTGGCATTGGACCAAGCTACCAACACCCTAAACAATGATCAGAACTGGTGCAACTACACTTTGACATTGGGAGAAAACACATAACTCTTAAGGATGTGTTGCAGACTTGTTCAATAGATTCATTATCTTTTGTTTTGGATGAAATTGTGCTGTTCTTGTCGAGAAAATGCGTTTAACGCAATAAAAAGATTTAGTGCTTTACGCACATGGACCAGGTTACCAAATTTAAAAAATGTGAAATAATGAAGCCGGGAGTCGTTTTTATTGTTTACAAACACATTTCCTTGACCAGATTATGCCTTTTTATAAACAGTCATTTTCCCATGGCAAGGAGACACTCATTTTCTGTGAGAAAATCATTTAAAAGGAGGAATGCCATCAACGCTAAAAATACATAATGTACGTGTCTGAAAACGCACAGAACATGAAATAGTAGCTTTCTTACCAAGAAACACATGGTTGAAAAACCTATTTTAACGATCTGAGTGTTTGCAGACATGTACAACAGTTATTCTTAAACTATAACGTTTTCAATGAAATCATGTTTCTCATGAGGAGATAAACCGTTTAAAGCAATAAAAACGATTTTCACTGTGTCTGGCATTTTGACCAAGCCACCAACTAGCTAAACAATGACCAGAACTGGTGCAATTACACATTGACATTGGGTGAAAACACGTAACTCTTAAGGATGTGTTGCAGACTTGTTCAATAGATTCATTTTCTTTTGTTTTTGATGAAATTGTGCTTTTCATGTCGAGAAAATGCGTTTAACGCAATAAAAGGATTTAGTGCTTTACGCACATGGTCTAGGTTACCAAATTTAAAAAATGTGACATAATAAAGCGGGGAGTCGTTTTTATTGTTTACAAACACATTTCTTTGACCAGAATATGCTTTTTCTTAAAAGCCATTTTCCCATGGCTAGGAGACACTCATTTTCTGTGAGAAAATGCATTTAAAAGGAGGAATTTCATCAGAAACACTAAAAATACATATTGTACGTGCCTGAAGACGCACAGAACCTTGAAATAAAAGGTTTCGCACCAAAAAATACATGGGTGAAAGCCCTATTTTAAGGCTCTGAGTGTTTGCAGACATGTACAACAGGTATGTTTACATTATAACGTTTTTAATGAAATCATGTTTCTCTCGACGAGAAAATGCGTTTAAAGCAATAAAAACGATTCACTCTGTCTGGCATTGGACCAAGCTACCAACAACCTAAACAATGATAAGAACTGGTGCAATTACACTTTGACATTGGGTGAAAACACGTAACTCTTAAGGATATATTGCAGACTTGTTGAATAGATTCATTATCTTTTGTTTTTGATGAAATTGTGCTTTTCATGTCGAGAAAATGCGTTTAACGCAATAAAAAGATTTAGTGCTTTACGCACATGGACTAGGTTACCAAATTTAAAAAATGTGAAATAATGAAGCCGGGAGTCGTTCTTATTGTTTACAAACACATTTCCTTGACCAGATTATGCCTTTTTAAAAACAGTCATTTTCCCATGGCAAGGAGACACTCATTTTCTGTGAGAAAATGCATTTAAAAGGAGGACTTTCATCAGAAACACTAAAAATACATATTGTACGTGCCTGAAGACGCACAGAACCTTGAAATTTAAGGTTTCGCACCAAAAACACATGGGTGAAAGCCCTATTTTAAGGCTCTGAGTGTTTGCAGACATGTACAACAGGTATGTTTACATTATAACGTTTTTAATGAAATCATGTTTCTCTCGACGAGAAAATGCGTTTAAAGCAATAAAAAGGATTCACTCTGTCTGGCATTGGACCAAGCTACCAACACCCTAAACAATGATCAGAACTGGTGCAACTACACTTTGACATTGGGAGAAAACACATAACTCTTAAGGATGTGTTGCAGACTTGTTCAATAGATTCATTATCTTTTGTTTTGGATGAAATTGTGCTCTTCTTGTCGAGAAAATGCGTTTAACGCAATAAAAAGATTTAGTGCTTTACGCACATGGACTAGGTTACCAAATTTAAAAAATGTGAAATAATAAAGCCGGGAGTCGTTTTTATTGTTTACAAACACATTTCCTTGACCAGATTATGCCTTTTTAAAAACAGTCATTTTCCCATGGCAAGGAGACACTCATTTTCTGTGAGAAAATGCATTTAAAAGGAGGAATTTCATCAGAAACACTAAAAATACATATTGTACGTGCCTGAAGACGCACAGAACCTTGAAATAAAAGGTTTCGCACCAAAAAACACATGGGTGAAAGCCCTATTTTAAGGCTCTGAGTGTTTGCAGACATGTACAACAGGTATGTTTACATTATAACGTTTTTAATGAAATCATGTTTCTCTCGACGAGAAAATGCGTTTAAAGCAATAAAAAGGATTCACTCTGTCTGGCATTGGACCAAGCTACCAACACCCTAAACAATGATCAGAACTGGTGAAATTACACTTTGACATTGGGAGAAAACACGTAACTCTTAAGGATGTGTTGCAGACTTGTTCAATAGATTCATTATCTTTTGTTTTTGATGAAATTGTGCTCTTCTTGTCGAGAAAATGCGTTTAACGCAATAAAAAGATTTAGTGCTTTACGCACATGGACTAGGTTACCAAATTTAAAAAATGTGAAATAATGAAGCCGGGAGTCGTTTTTATTGTTTACAAACACATTTCCTTGACCAGATTATGCCTTTTTATAAACAGTCATTTTCCCATGGCAAGGAGACACTCATTTTCTGTGAGAAAATCATTTAAAAGGAGGAATGCCATCAACGCTAAAAATACATAATGTACGTGTCTGAAAACGCACAGAACATGAAATAGTAGCTTTCTTACCAAGAAACACATGGTTGAAAAACCTATTTTAACGATCTGAGTGTTTGCAGACATGTACAACAGTTATTCTTAAACTATAACGTTTTCAATGAAATCATGTTTCTCATGAGGAGATAAACCGTTTAAAGTAATAAAAACGATTTTCACTGTGTCTGGCATTTTGACCAAGCCACCAACTAGCTAAACAATAATCAGAACTGGTGCAATTACACATTGACATTGGGTGAAAACACGTAACTCTTAAGGATGTGTTGCAGACTTGTTCAATAGATTCATTTTCTTTTGTTTTTGATGAAATTGTGCTTTTCATGTCGAGAAAATGCGTTTAACGCAATAAAAAGATTTAGTGCTTTACGCACATGGACTAGGTTACCAAATTTAAAAAAATGTGAAATAATGAAGCCGGGAGTCGTTTTTATTGTTTACAAACACATTTCCTTGACCAGATTATGCCTTTTTAAAAACAGTCATTTTCCCATGGTAAGGAGACACTCATTTTCTGTGAGAAAATACATTTAAAAGGAGGAATTTCATCAGAAACACTAAAAATACATATTGTGCGTGCCTGAAGACGCACAGAACCTTGGAATAAAAGGTTTCGCACCAAAAACACATGGGTGAAAGCCCTATTTTAAGGCTCTGATTGTTTGCAGATATGTACAACAGGTATGTTTAAATTATAACGTTTTTAATGAAATCATGTTTCTCTCGACGAGAAAATGCGTTTAAAGCAAAAAAAGATTCACTCTGTCTGGCATTGGACCAAGCTACCAACACCCTAAACAATGATCAGAACTGGTGCAACTACACTTTGACATTGGGAGAAAACACATAACTCTTAAGGATGTGTTGCAGACTTGTTCAATAGATTCATTATCTTTTGTTTTGGATGAAATTGTGCTGTTCTTGTCGAGAAAATGCGTTTAACGCAATAAAAAGATTTAGTGCTTTACGCACATGGACCAGGTTACCAAATTTAAAAAATGTGAAATAATGAAGCCGGGAGTCGTTTTTATTGTTTACAAACACATTTCCTTGACCAGATTATGCCTTTTTATAAACAGTCATTTTCCCATGGCAAGGAGACACTCATTTTCTGTGAGAAAATCATTTAAAAGGAGGAATGCCATCAACGCTAAAAATACATAATGTACGTGTCTGAAAACGCACAGAACATGAAATAGTAGCTTTCTTACCAAGAAACACATGGTTGAAAAACCTATTTTAACGATCTGAGTGTTTGCAGACATGTACAACAGTTATTCTTAAACTATAACGTTTTCAATGAAATCATGTTTCTCATGAGGAGATAAACCGTTTAAAGCAATAAAAACGATTTTCACTGTGTCTGGCATTTTGACCAAGCCACCAACTAGCTAAACAATGACCAGAACTGGTGCAATTACACATTGACATTGGGTGAAAACACGTAACTCTTAAGGATGTGTTGCAGACTTGTTCAATAGATTCATTTTCTTTTGTTTTTGATGAAATTGTGCTTTTCATGTCGAGAAAATGCGTTTAACGCAATAAAAGGATTTAGTGCTTTACGCACATGGTCTAGGTTACCAAATTTAAAAAATGTGACATAATAAAGCGGGGAGTCGTTTTTATTGTTTACAAACACATTTCTTTGACCAGAATATGCTTTTTCTTAAAAGCCATTTTCCCATGGCTAGGAGACACTCATTTTCTGTGAGAAAATGCATTTAAAAGGAGGAATTTCATCAGAAACACTAAAAATACATATTGTACGTGCCTGAAGACGCACAGAACCTTGAAATAAAAGGTTTCGCACCAAAAAATACATGGGTGAAAGCCCTATTTTAAGGCTCTGAGTGTTTGCAGACATGTACAACAGGTATGTTTACATTATAACGTTTTTAATGAAATCATGTTTCTCTCGACGAGAAAATGCGTTTAAAGCAATAAAAACGATTCACTCTGTCTGGCATTGGACCAAGCTACCAACAACCTAAACAATGATCAGAACTGGTGCAACTACGCTTTGACATTGGGTGAAAACACGTAACTCTTAAGGATATATTGCAGACTTGTTGAATAGATTCATTATCTTTTGTTTTTGATGAAATTGTGCTTTTCATGTCGAGAAAATGCGTTTAACGCAATAAAAAGATTTAGTGCTTTACGCACATGGACTAGGTTACCAAATTTAAAAAATCTGAAATAATGAAGCCGGGAGTCGTTCTTATTGTTTACAAACACATTTCCTTGACCAGATTATGCCTTTTTAAAAACAGTCATTTTCCCATGGCAAGGAGACACTCATTTTCTGTGAGAAAATGCATTTAAAAGGAGGACTTTCATCAGAAACACTAAAAATACATATTGTACGTGCCTGAAGACGCACAGAACCTTGAAATTTAAGGTTTCGCACCAAAAACACATGGGTGAAAGCCCTATTTTAAGGCTCTGAGTGTTTGCAGACATGTACAACAGGTATGTTTACATTATAACGTTTTTAATGAAATCATGTTTCTCTCGACGAGAAAATGCGTTTAAAGCAATAAAAAGGATTCACTCTGTCTGGCATTGGACCAAGCTACCAACACCCTAAACAATGATCAGAACTGGTGCAACTACACTTTGACATTGGGAGAAAACACATAACTCTTAAGGATGTGTTGCAGACTTGTTCAATAGATTCATTATCTTTTGTTTTGGATGAAATTGTGCTCTTCTTGTCGAGAAAATGCGTTTAACGCAATAAAAAGATTTAGTGCTTTACGCACATGGACTAGGTTACCAAATTTAAAAAATGTGAAATAATAAAGCCGGGAGTCGTTTTTATTGTTTACAAACACATTTCCTTGACCAGATTATGCCTTTTTAAAAACAGTCATTTTCCCATGGCAAGGAGACACTCATTTTCTGTGAGAAAATGCATTTAAAAGGAGGAATTTCATCAGAAACACTAAAAATACATATTGTACGTGCCTGAAGACGCACAGAACCTTGAAATAAAAGGTTTCGCACCAAAAAACACATGGGTGAAAGCCCTATTTTAAGGCTCTGAGTGTTTGCAGACATGTACAACAGGTATGTTTACATTATAACGTTTTTAATGAAATCATGTTTCTCTCGACGAGAAAATGCGTTTAAAGCAATAAAAAGGATTCACTCTGTCTGGCATTGGACCAAGCTACCAACACCCTAAACAATGATCAGAACTGGTGAAATTACACTTTGACATTGGGAGAAAACACGTAACTCTTAAGGATGTGTTGCAGACTTGTTCAATAGATTCATTATCTTTTGTTTTTGATGAAATTGTGCTCTTCTTGTCGAGAAAATGCGTTTAACGCAATAAAAAGATTTAGTGCTTTACGCACATGGACTAGGTTACCAAATTTAAAAAATGTGAAATAATGAAGCCGGGAGTCGTTTTTATTGTTTACAAACACATTTCCTTGACCAGATTATGCCTTTTTATAAACAGTCATTTTCCCATGGCAAGGAGACACTCATTTTCTGTGAGAAAATCATTTAAAAGGAGGAATGCCATCAACGCTAAAAATACATAATGTACGTGTCTGAAAACGCACAGAACATGAAATAGTAGCTTTCTTACCAAGAAACACATGGTTGAAAAACCTATTTTAACGATCTGAGTGTTTGCAGACATGTACAACAGTTATTCTTAAACTATAACGTTTTCAATGAAATCATGTTTCTCATGAGGAGATAAACCGTTTAAAGTAATAAAAACGATTTTCACTGTGTCTGGCATTTTGACCAAGCCACCAACTAGCTAAACAATAATCAGAACTGGTGCAATTACACATTGACATTGGGTGAAAACACGTAACTCTTAAGGATGTGTTGCAGACTTGTTCAATAGATTCATTTTCTTTTGTTTTTGATGAAATTGTGCTTTTCATGTCGAGAAAATGCGTTTAACGCAATAAAAAGATTTAGTGCTTTACGCACATGGACTAGGTTACCAAATTTAAAAAAATGTGAAATAATGAAGCCGGGAGTCGTTTTTATTGTTTACAAACACATTTCCTTGACCAGATTATGCCTTTTTAAAAACAGTCATTTTCCCATGGTAAGGAGACACTCATTTTCTGTGAGAAAATACATTTAAAAGGAGGAATTTCATCAGAAACACTAAAAATACATATTGTGCGTGCCTGAAGACGCACAGAACCTTGGAATAAAAGGTTTCGCACCAAAAACACATGGGTGAAAGCCCTATTTTAAGGCTCTGATTGTTTGCAGATATGTACAACAGGTATGTTTAAATTATAACGTTTTTAATGAAATCATGTTTCTCTCGACGAGAAAATGCGTTTAAAGCAAAAAAAGATTCACTCTGTCTGGCATTGGACCAAGCTACCAACACCCTAAACAATGATCAGAACTGGTGCAACTACACTTTGACATTGGGAGAAAACACATAACTCTTAAGGATGTGTTGCAGACTTGTTCAATAGATTCATTATCTTTTGTTTTGGATGAAATTGTGCTGTTCTTGTCGAGAAAATGCGTTTAACGCAATAAAAAGATTTAGTGCTTTACGCACATGGACCAGGTTACCAAATTTAAAAAATGTGAAATAATGAAGCCGGGAGTCGTTTTTATTGTTTACAAACACATTTCCTTGACCAGATTATGCCTTTTTATAAACAGTCATTTTCCCATGGCAAGGAGACACTCATTTTCTGTGAGAAAATCATTTAAAAGGAGGAATGCCATCAACGCTAAAAATACATAATGTACGTGTCTGAAAACGCACAGAACATGAAATAGTAGCTTTCTTACCAAGAAACACATGGTTGAAAAACCTATTTTAACGATCTGAGTGTTTGCAGACATGTACAACAGTTATTCTTAAACTATAACGTTTTCAATGAAATCATGTTTCTCATGAGGAGATAAACCGTTTAAAGCAATAAAAACGATTTTCACTGTGTCTGGCATTTTGACCAAGCCACCAACTAGCTAAACAATGACCAGAACTGGTGCAATTACACATTGACATTGGGTGAAAACACGTAACTCTTAAGGATGTGTTGCAGACTTGTTCAATAGATTCATTTTCTTTTGTTTTTGATGAAATTGTGCTTTTCATGTCGAGAAAATGCGTTTAACGCAATAAAAGGATTTAGTGCTTTACGCACATGGTCTAGGTTACCAAATTTAAAAAATGTGACATAATAAAGCGGGGAGTCGTTTTTATTGTTTACAAACACATTTCTTTGACCAGAATATGCTTTTTCTTAAAAGCCATTTTCCCATGGCTAGGAGACACTCATTTTCTGTGAGAAAATGCATTTAAAAGGAGGAATTTCATCAGAAACACTAAAAATACATATTGTACGTGCCTGAAGACGCACAGAACCTTGAAATAAAAGGTTTCGCACCAAAAAATACATGGGTGAAAGCCCTATTTTAAGGCTCTGAGTGTTTGCAGACATGTACAACAGGTATGTTTACATTATAACGTTTTTAATGAAATCATGTTTCTCTCGACGAGAAAATGCGTTTAAAGCAATAAAAACGATTCACTCTGTCTGGCATTGGACCAAGCTACCAACAACCTAAACAATGATCAGAACTGGTGCAACTACGCTTTGACATTGGGTGAAAACACGTAACTCTTAAGGATATATTGCAGACTTGTTGAATAGATTCATTATCTTTTGTTTTTGATGAAATTGTGCTTTTCATGTCGAGAAAATGCGTTTAACGCAATAAAAAGATTTAGTGCTTTACGCACATGGACTAGGTTACCAAATTTAAAAAATGTGAAATAATAAAGCCGGGAGTCGTTTTTATTGTTTACAAACACATTTTCTTGACCAGAATATGCTTCTTCTTAAAAGCCATTTTCCCATGGCTAGAGTCTCATTTTCTGTGAGAAAATGCATTTAAAAGGAGGAATTTCATTAAAAACACTAAAAACACATATTGTACGTGCCTGAAGACGCACAGAACCTTGAAATAAAAGGTTTCGCACCAAAAAACACATGGGTGAAAGCCCTATTTTAAGGCTCTGAGTGTTTGCAGACATGTACAACAGGTATGTTTACATTATAACGTTTTTAATGAAATCATGTTTCTCTCGACGGGAAAATGCGTTTAAAGCAATAAAAAGGATTCACTCTGTCTGGCATTGGACCAAGCTACCAACACCCTAAACAATGATCAGAACTGGTGAAATTACACTTTGACATTGGGAGAAAACACGTAACTCTTAAGGATGTGTTGCAGACTTGTTCAACAGATTCATTATCTTTTGTTTTGGATGAAATTGTGCTCTTCTTGTCGAGAAAATGCGTTTAACGCAATAAAAAGATTTAGTGCTTTACGCACATGGACTAGGTTACCAAATTTAAAAAATGTGAAATAATGAAGCCGGGAGTCGTTTTTATGTTTACAAACACATTTCCTTGACCAGATTATGACTTTTTAAAAACAGTCATTTTCCCATGGCAAGGAGACACTCATTTTCTGTGAGAAAATCATTTAAAAGGAGGAATTTCATCAACGCTAAAAATACATAATGTACGTGTCTGAAAACGCACAGAACATGAAATAGCAGCTTTCTTATCAAGAAACACATGGTTGAAAAACCTATTTTAACGATCTGAGTTTTTGCAGACATGTACAACAGTTATTCTTAAACTATAACGTTTTCAATGAAATCATGTTTCTCATGAGGAGATAAACCGTTTAAAGCAATAAAAACGATTCACTGTGTCTGGCATTTTGACCAAGCCACCAACTAGCTAAACAATGATCAGAACTGGTGCAATTACACATTGACATTGGGTGAAAACACGTAACTCTTAAGGATGTGTTGCAGACTTGTTCAATAGATTCATTTTCTTTTGTTTTTGATGAAATTGTGCTTTTCATGTCGAGAAAATGCGTTTAACGCAATAAAAAGATTTAGTGCTTTACGCACATGGACTAGGTTACCAAATTTAAAAAAATGTGAAATAATGAAGCCGGGAGTCGTTTTTATTGTTTACAAACACATTTCCTTGACCAGATTATGCCTTTTTAAAAACAGTCATTTTCCCATGGTAAGGAGACACTCATTTTCTGTGAGAAAATGCATTTAAAAGGAGGAATTTCATCAGAAACACTAAAAATACATAATGTACGTGCCTGAAGACGCACAGAACCTTGAAATAAAAGGTTTCGCACCAAAAAACACATGGGTGAAAGCCCTATTTTAAGGCTCTGTGTGTTTGCAGACATGTACAACAGGTATGTTTACATTATAACGTTTTTAATGAAATCATGTTTCTCTCGACGAGAAAATGCGTTTAAAGCAATAAAAACGATTCACTCTGTCTGGCATTGGACCAAGCTACCAACAACCTAAACAATGATCAGAACTGGTGCAACTACACTTTGACATTGGGTGAAAACACGTAACTCTTAAGGATATATTGCAGACTTGTTGAATAGATTCATTATCTTTTGTTTTTGATGAAATTGTGCTTTTCATGTCGAGAAAATGCGTTTAACGCAATAAAAAGATTTAGTGCTTTACGCACATGGACTAGGTTACCAAATTTAAAAAATGTGAAATAATGAAGCCGGGAGTCGTTTTTATGTTTACAAACACATTTCCTTGACCAGATTATGACTTTTTAAAAACAGTCATTTTCCCATGGCAAGGAGACACTCATTTTCTGTGAGAAAATCATTTAAAAGGAGGAATTTCATCAACGCTAAAAATACATAATGTACGTGTCTGAAAACGCACAGAACATGAAATAGCAGCTTTCTTATCAAGAAACACATGGTTGAAAAACCTATTTTAACGATCTGACTTTTTGCAGACATGTACAACAGTTATTCTTAAACTATAACGTTTTCAATGAAATCATGTTTCTCATGAGGAGATAAACCGTTTAAAGCAATAAAAACGATTCACTGTGTCTGGCATTTTGACCAAGCCACCAACTAGCTAAACAATGATCAGAACTGGTGCAATTACACATTGACATTGGGTGAAAACACGTAACTCTTAAGGATGTGTTGCAGACTTGTTCAATAGATTCATTTTCTTTTGTTTTTGATGAAATTGTGCTTTTCATGTCGAGAAAATGCGTTTAACGCAATAAAAAGATTTAGTGCTTTACGCACATGGACTAGGTTACCAAATTTAAAAAAATGTGAAATAATGAAGCCGGGAGTCGTTTTTATTGTTTACAAACACATTTCCTTGACCAGATTATGCCTTTTTAAAAACAGTCATTTTCCCATGGTAAGGAGACACTCATTTTCTGTGAGAAAATGCATTTAAAAGGAGGAATTTCATCAGAAACACTAAAAATACATAATGTACGTGCCTGAAGACGCACAGAACCTTGAAATAAAAGGTTTCGCACCAAAAAACACATGGGTGAAAGCCCTATTTTAAGGCTCTGTGTGTTTGCAGACATGTACAACAGGTATGTTTACATTATAACGTTTTTAATGAAATCATGTTTCTCTCGACGAGAAAATGCGTTTAAAGCAATAAAAACGATTCACTCTGTCTGGCATTGGACCAAGCTACCAACAACCTAAACAATGATAAGAACTGGTGCAATTACACTTTGACATTGGGTGAAAACACGTAACTCTTAAGGATATATTGCAGACTTGTTGAATAGATTCATTATCTTTTGTTTTTGATGAAATTGTGCTTTTCATGTCGAGAAAATGCGTTTAACGCAATAAAAAGATTTAGTGCTTTACGCACATGGACTAGGTTAACAAATTTAAAAAATGTGAAATAATAAAGCCGGGAGTCGTTTTTATTGTTTACAAACACATTTCCTTGACCAGATTATGCCTTTTTAAAAACAGTCATTTTCCCATGGTAAGGAGACACTCATTTTCTGTGAGAAAATACATTTAAAAGGAGGAATTTCATCAGAAACACTAAAAATACATAATGTACGTGCCTGAAGACGCACAGAACCTTGAAATAAAAGGTTTCGCACCAAAAAACACATGGGTGAAAGCCCTATTTTAAGGCTCTGTGTGTTTGCAGACATGTACAACAGGTATGTTTACATTATAACGTTTTTAATGAAATCATGTTTCTCTCGACGAGAAAATGCGTTTAAAGCAATAAAAACGATTCACTCTGTCTGGCATTGGACCAAGCTACCAACAACCTAAACAATGATCAGAACTGGTGCAACTACACTTTGACATTGGGTGAAAACACGTAACTCTTAAGGATATATTGCAGACTTGTTGAATAGATTCATTATCTTTTGTTTTTGATGAAATTGTGCTTTTCATGTCGAGAAAATGCGTTTAACGCAATAAAAAGATTTAGTGCTTTACGCACATGGACTAGGTTACCAAATTTAAAAAATGTGAAATAATGAAGCCGGGAGTCGTTTTTATGTTTACAAACACATTTCCTTGACCAGATTATGACTTTTTAAAAACAGTCATTTTCCCATGGCAAGGAGACACTCATTTTCTGTGAGAAAATCATTTAAAAGGAGGAATTTCATCAACGCTAAAAATACATAATGTACGTGTCTGAAAACGCACAGAACATGAAATAGCAGCTTTCTTATCAAGAAACACATGGTTGAAAAACCTATTTTAACGATCTGAGTTTTTGCAGACATGTACAACAGTTATTCTTAAACTATAACGTTTTCAATGAAATCATGTTTCTCATGAGGAGATAAACCGTTTAAAGCAATAAAAACGATTCACTGTGTCTGGCATTTTGACCAAGCCACCAACTAGCTAAACAATGATCAGAACTGGTGCAATTACACATTGACATTGGGTGAAAACACGTAACTCTTAAGGATGTGTTGCAGACTTGTTCAATAGATTCATTTTCTTTTGTTTTTGATGAAATTGTGCTTTTCATGTCGAGAAAATGCGTTTAACGCAATAAAAAGATTTAGTGCTTTACGCACATGGACTAGGTTACCAAATTTAAAAAAATGTGAAATAATGAAGCCGGGAGTCGTTTTTATTGTTTACAAACACATTTCCTTGACCAGATTATGCCTTTTTAAAAACAGTCATTTTCCCATGGTAAGGAGACACTCATTTTCTGTGAGAAAATGCATTTAAAAGGAGGAATTTCATCAGAAACACTAAAAATACATAATGTACGTGCCTGAAGACGCACAGAACCTTGAAATAAAAGGTTTCGCACCAAAAAACACATGGGTGAAAGCCCTATTTTAAGGCTCTGTGTGTTTGCAGACATGTACAACAGGTATGTTTACATTATAACGTTTTTAATGAAATCATGTTTCTCTCGACGAGAAAATGCGTTTAAAGCAATAAAAACGATTCACTCTGTCTGGCATTGGACCAAGCTACCAACAACCTAAACAATGATAAGAACTGGTGCAATTACACTTTGACATTGGGTGAAAACACGTAACTCTTAAGGATATATTGCAGACTTGTTGAATAGATTCATTATCTTTTGTTTTTGATGAAATTGTGCTTTTCATGTCGAGAAAATGCGTTTAACGCAATAAAAAGATTTAGTGCTTTACGCACATGGACTAGGTTAACAAATTTAAAAAATGTGAAATAATAAAGCCGGGAGTCGTTTTTATTGTTTACAAACACATTTCCTTGACCAGATTATGCCTTTTTAAAAACAGTCATTTTCCCATGGTAAGGAGACACTCATTTTCTGTGAGAAAATACATTTAAAAGGAGGAATTTCATCAGAAACACTAAAAATACATATTGTGCGTGCCTGAAGACGCACAGAACCTTGGAATAAAAGGTTTCGCACCAAAAACACATGGGTGAAAGCCCTATTTTAAGGCTCTGATTGTTTGCAGATATGTACAACAGGTATGTTTAAATTATAACGTTTTTAATGAAATCATGTTTCTCTCGACGAGAAAATGCGTTTAAAGCAAAAAAAGATTCACTCTGTCTGGCATTGGACCAAGCTACCAACACCCTAAACAATGATCAGAACTGGTGCAACTACACTTTGACATTGGGAGAAAACACATAACTCTTAAGGATGTGTTGCAGACTTGTTCAATAGATTCATTATCTTTTGTTTTGGATGAAATTGTGCTGTTCTTGTCGAGAAAATGCGTTTAACGCAATAAAAAGATTTAGTGCTTTACGCACATGGACCAGGTTACCAAATTTAAAAAATGTGAAATAATGAAGCCGGGAGTCGTTTTTATTGTTTACAAACACATTTCCTTGACCAGATTATGCCTTTTTATAAACAGTCATTTTCCCATGGCAAGGAGACACTCATTTTCTGTGAGAAAATCATTTAAAAGGAGGAATGCCATCAACGCTAAAAATACATAATGTACGTGTCTGAAAACGCACAGAACATGAAATAGTAGCTTTCTTACCAAGAAACACATGGTTGAAAAACCTATTTTAACGATCTGAGTGTTTGCAGACATGTACAACAGTTATTCTTAAACTATAACGTTTTCAATGAAATCATGTTTCTCATGAGGAGATAAACCGTTTAAAGCAATAAAAACGATTTTCACTGTGTCTGGCATTTTGACCAAGCCACCAACTAGCTAAACAATGACCAGAACTGGTGCAATTACACATTGACATTGGGTGAAAACACGTAACTCTTAAGGATGTGTTGCAGACTTGTTCAATAGATTCATTTTCTTTTGTTTTTGATGAAATTGTGCTTTTCATGTCGAGAAAATGCGTTTAACGCAATAAAAGGATTTAGTGCTTTACGCACATGGTCTAGGTTACCAAATTTAAAAAATGTGACATAATAAAGCGGGGAGTCGTTTTTATTGTTTACAAACACATTTCTTTGACCAGAATATGCTTTTTCTTAAAAGCCATTTTCCCATGGCTAGGAGACACTCATTTTCTGTGAGAAAATGCATTTAAAAGGAGGAATTTCATCAGAAACACTAAAAATACATATTGTACGTGCCTGAAGACGCACAGAACCTTGAAATAAAAGGTTTCGCACCAAAAAATACATGGGTGAAAGCCCTATTTTAAGGCTCTGAGTGTTTGCAGACATGTACAACAGGTATGTTTACATTATAACGTTTTTAATGAAATCATGTTTCTCTCGACGAGAAAATGCGTTTAAAGCAATAAAAACGATTCACTCTGTCTGGCATTGGACCAAGCTACCAACAACCTAAACAATGATCAGAACTGGTGCAACTACGCTTTGACATTGGGTGAAAACACGTAACTCTTAAGGATATATTGCAGACTTGTTGAATAGATTCATTATCTTTTGTTTTTGATGAAATTGTGCTTTTCATGTCGAGAAAATGCGTTTAACGCAATAAAAAGATTTAGTGCTTTACGCACATGGACTAGGTTACCAAATTTAAAAAATGTGAAATAATAAAGCCGGGAGTCGTTTTTATTGTTTACAAACACATTTTCTTGACCAGAATATGCTTCTTCTTAAAAGCCATTTTCCCATGGCTAGAGTCTCATTTTCTGTGAGAAAATGCATTTAAAAGGAGGAATTTCATTAAAAACACTAAAAATACATATTGTACGTGCCTGAAGACGCACAGAACCTTGAAATAAAAGGTTTCGCACCAAAAAACACATGGGTGAAAGCCCTATTTTAAGGCTCTGAGTGTTTGCAGACATGTACAACAGGTATGTTTACATTATAACGTTTTTAATGAAATCATGTTTCTCTCGACGGGAAAATGCGTTTAAAGCAATAAAAAGGATTCACTCTGTCTGGCATTGGACCAAGCTACCAACACCCTAAACAATGATCAGAACTGGTGAAATTACACTTTGACATTGGGAGAAAACACGTAACTCTTAAGGATGTGTTGCAGACTTGTTCAACAGATTCATTATCTTTTGTTTTGGATGAAATTGTGCTCTTCTTGTCGAGAAAATGCGTTTAACGCAATAAAAAGATTTAGTGCTTTACGCACATGGACTAGGTTACCAAATTTAAAAAATGTGAAATAATGAAGCCGGGAGTCGTTTTTATGTTTACAAACACATTTCCTTGACCAGATTATGACTTTTTAAAAACAGTCATTTTCCCATGGCAAGGAGACACTCATTTTCTGTGAGAAAATCATTTAAAAGGAGGAATTTCATCAACGCTAAAAATACATAATGTACGTGTCTGAAAACGCACAGAACATGAAATAGCAGCTTTCTTATCAAGAAACACATGGTTGAAAAACCTATTTTAACGATCTGAGTTTTTGCAGACATGTACAACAGTTATTCTTAAACTATAACGTTTTCAATGAAATCATGTTTCTCATGAGGAGATAAACCGTTTAAAGCAATAAAAACGATTCACTGTGTCTGGCATTTTGACCAAGCCACCAACTAGCTAAACAATGATCAGAACTGGTGCAATTACACATTGACATTGGGTGAAAACACGTAACTCTTAAGGATGTGTTGCAGACTTGTTCAATAGATTCATTTTCTTTTGTTTTTGATGAAATTGTGCTTTTCATGTCGAGAAAATGCGTTTAACGCAATAAAAAGATTTAGTGCTTTACGCACATGGACTAGGTTACCAAATTTAAAAAAATGTGAAATAATGAAGCCGGGAGTCGTTTTTATTGTTTACAAACACATTTCCTTGACCAGATTATGCCTTTTTAAAAACAGTCATTTTCCCATGGTAAGGAGACACTCATTTTCTGTGAGAAAATGCATTTAAAAGGAGGAATTTCATCAGAAACACTAAAAATACATAATGTACGTGCCTGAAGACGCACAGAACCTTGAAATAAAAGGTTTCGCACCAAAAAACACATGGGTGAAAGCCCTATTTTAAGGCTCTGTGTGTTTGCAGACATGTACAACAGGTATGTTTACATTATAACGTTTTTAATGAAATCATGTTTCTCTCGACGAGAAAATGCGTTTAAAGCAATAAAAACGATTCACTCTGTCTGGCATTGGACCAAGCTACCAACAACCTAAACAATGATAAGAACTGGTGCAATTACACTTTGACATTGGGTGAAAACACGTAACTCTTAAGGATATATTGCAGACTTGTTGAATAGATTCATTATCTTTTGTTTTTGATGAAATTGTGCTTTTCATGTCGAGAAAATGCGTTTAACGCAATAAAAAGATTTAGTGCTTTACGCACATGGACTAGGTTACCAAATTTAAAAAATGTGAAATAATGAAGCCGGGAGTCGTTTTTATGTTTACAAACACATTTCCTTGACCAGATTATGACTTTTTAAAAACAGTCATTTTCCCATGGCAAGGAGACACTCATTTTCTGTGAGAAAATCATTTAAAAGGAGGAATTTCATCAACGCTAATAATACATAATGTACGTGTCTGAAAACGCACAGAACATGAAATAGCAGCTTTCTTATCAAGAAACACATGGTTGAAAAACCTATTTTAACGATCTGAGTTTTTGCAGACATGTACAACAGTTATTCTTAAACTATAACGTTTTCAATGAAATCATGTTTCTCATGAGGAGATAAACCGTTTAAAGCAATAAAAACGATTCACTGTGTCTGGCATTTTGACCAAGCCACCAACTAGCTAAACAATGACCAGAACTGGTGCAATTACACATTGACATTGGGTGAAAACACGTAACTCTTAAGGATGTGTTGCAGACTTGTTCAATAGATTCATTTTCTTTTGTTTTTGATGAAATTGTGCTTTTCATGTCGAGAAAATGCGTTTAACGCAATAAAAAGATTTAGTGCTTTACGCACATGGACTAGGTTACCAAATTTAAAAAAATGTGAAATAATGAAGCCGGGAGTCGTTTTTATTGTTTACAAACACATTTCCTTGACCAGATTATGCCTTTTTAAAAACAGTCATTTTCCCATGGTAAGGAGACACTCATTTTCTGTGAGAAAATGCATTTAAAAGGAGGAATTTCATCAGAAACACTAAAAATACATAATGTACGTGCCTGAAGACGCACAGAACCTTGAAATAAAAGGTTTCGCACCAAAAAACACATGGGTGAAAGCCCTATTTTAAGGCTCTGTGTGTTTGCAGACATGTACAACAGGTATGTTTACATTATAACGTTTTTAATGAAATCATGTTTCTCTCGACGAGAAAATGCGTTTAAAGCAATAAAAACGATTCACTCTGTCTGGCATTGGACCAAGCTACCAACAACCTAAACAATGATAAGAACTGGTGCAATTACACTTTGACATTGGGTGAAAACACGTAACTCTTAAGGATATATTGCAGACTTGTTGAATAGATTCATTATCTTTTGTTTTTGATGAAATTGTGCTTTTCATGTCGAGAAAATGCGTTTAACGCAATAAAAAGATTTAGTGCTTTACGCACATGGACTAGGTTAACAAATTTAAAAAATGTGAAATAATAAAGCCGGGAGTCGTTTTTATTGTTTACAAACACATTTCCTTGACCAGATTATGCCTTTTTAAAAACAGTCATTTTCCCATGGTAAGGAGACACTCATTTTCTGTGAGAAAATACATTTAAAAGGAGGAATTTCATCAGAAACACTAAAAATACATATTGTGCGTGCCTGAAGACGCACAGAACCTTGGAATAAAAGGTTTCGCACCAAAAACACATGGGTGAAAGCCCTATTTTAAGGCTCTGATTGTTTGCAGATATGTACAACAGGTATGTTTAAATTATAACGTTTTTAATGAAATCATGTTTCTCTCGACGAGAAAATGCGTTTAAAGCAAAAAAAGATTCACTCTGTCTGGCATTGGACCAAGCTACCAACACCCTAAACAATGATCAGAACTGGTGCAACTACACTTTGACATTGGGAGAAAACACATAACTCTTAAGGATGTGTTGCAGACTTGTTCAATAGATTCATTATCTTTTGTTTTGGATGAAATTGTGCTGTTCTTGTCGAGAAAATGCGTTTAACGCAATAAAAAGATTTAGTGCTTTACGCACATGGACCAGGTTACCAAATTTAAAAAATGTGAAATAATGAAGCCGGGAGTCGTTTTTATTGTTTACAAACACATTTCCTTGACCAGATTATGCCTTTTTATAAACAGTCATTTTCCCATGGCAAGGAGACACTCATTTTCTGTGAGAAAATCATTTAAAAGGAGGAATGCCATCAACGCTAAAAATACATAATGTACGTGTCTGAAAACGCACAGAACATGAAATAGTAGCTTTCTTACCAAGAAACACATGGTTGAAAAACCTATTTTAACGATCTGAGTGTTTGCAGACATGTACAACAGTTATTCTTAAACTATAACGTTTTCAATGAAATCATGTTTCTCATGAGGAGATAAACCGTTTAAAGCAATAAAAACGATTTTCACTGTGTCTGGCATTTTGACCAAGCCACCAACTAGCTAAACAATGACCAGAACTGGTGCAATTACACATTGACATTGGGTGAAAACACGTAACTCTTAAGGATGTGTTGCAGACTTGTTCAATAGATTCATTTTCTTTTGTTTTTGATGAAATTGTGCTTTTCATGTCGAGAAAATGCGTTTAACGCAATAAAAGGATTTAGTGCTTTACGCACATGGTCTAGGTTACCAAATTTAAAAAATGTGACATAATAAAGCGGGGAGTCGTTTTTATTGTTTACAAACACATTTCTTTGACCAGAATATGCTTTTTCTTAAAAGCCATTTTCCCATGGCTAGGAGACACTCATTTTCTGTGAGAAAATGCATTTAAAAGGAGGAATTTCATCAGAAACACTAAAAATACATATTGTACGTGCCTGAAGACGCACAGAACCTTGAAATAAAAGGTTTCGCACCAAAAAATACATGGGTGAAAGCCCTATTTTAAGGCTCTGAGTGTTTGCAGACATGTACAACAGGTATGTTTACATTATAACGTTTTTAATGAAATCATGTTTCTCTCGACGAGAAAATGCGTTTAAAGCAATAAAAACGATTCACTCTGTCTGGCATTGGACCAAGCTACCAACAACCTAAACAATGATCAGAACTGGTGCAACTACGCTTTGACATTGGGTGAAAACACGTAACTCTTAAGGATATATTGCAGACTTGTTGAATAGATTCATTATCTTTTGTTTTTGATGAAATTGTGCTTTTCATGTCGAGAAAATGCGTTTAACGCAATAAAAAGATTTAGTGCTTTACGCACATGGACTAGGTTACCAAATTTAAAAAATGTGAAATAATAAAGCCGGGAGTCGTTTTTATTGTTTACAAACACATTTTCTTGACCAGAATATGCTTCTTCTTAAAAGCCATTTTCCCATGGCTAGAGTCTCATTTTCTGTGAGAAAATGCATTTAAAAGGAGGAATTTCATTAAAAACACTAAAAACACATATTGTACGTGCCTGAAGACGCACAGAACCTTGAAATAAAAGGTTTCGCACCAAAAAACACATGGGTGAAAGCCCTATTTTAAGGCTCTGAGTGTTTGCAGACATGTACAACAGGTATGTTTACATTATAACGTTTTTAATGAAATCATGTTTCTCTCGAGGAGAAAATGCGTTTAAAGCAATAAAAAGGATTCACTCTGTCTGGCATTGGACCAAGCTACCAACACCCTAAACAATGATCAGAACTGGTGAAATTACACTTTGACATTGGGAGAAAACACGTAACTCTTAAGGATGTGTTGCAGACTTGTTCAACAGATTCATTATCTTTTGTTTTGGATGAAATTGTGCTCTTCTTGTCGAGAAAATGCGTTTAACGCAATAAAAAGATTTAGTGCTTTACGCACATGGACTAGGTTACCAAATTTAAAAAATGTGAAATAATGAAGCCGGGAGTCGTTTTTATGTTTACAAACACATTTCCTTGACCAGATTATGACTTTTTAAAAACAGTCATTTTCCCATGGCAAGGAGACACTCATTTTCTGTGAGAAAATCATTTAAAAGGAGGAATTTCATCAACGCTAAAAATACATAATGTACGTGTCTGAAAACGCACAGAACATGAAATAGCAGCTTTCTTATCAAGAAACACATGGTTGAAAAACCTATTTTAACGATCTGAGTTTTTGCAGACATGTACAACAGTTATTCTTAAACTATAACGTTTTCAATGAAATCATGTTTCTCATGAGGAGATAAACCGTTTAAAGCAATAAAAACGATTCACTGTGTCTGGCATTTTGACCAAGCCACCAACTAGCTAAGCAATGATCAGAACTGGTGCAATTACACATTGACATTGGGTGAAAACACGTAACTCTTAAGGATGTGTTGCAGACTTGTTCAATAGATTCATTTTCTTTTGTTTTTGATGAAATTGTGCTTTTCATGTCGAGAAAATGCGTTTAACGCAATAAAAAGATTTAGTGCTTTACGCACATGGACTAGGTTACCAAATTTAAAAAAATGTGAAATAATGAAGCCGGGAGTCGTTTTTATTGTTTACAAACACATTTCCTTGACCAGATTATGCCTTTTTAAAAACAGTCATTTTCCCATGGTAAGGAGACACTCATTTTCTGTGAGAAAATGCATTTAAAAGGAGGAATTTCATCAGAAACACTAAAAATACATAATGTACGTGCCTGAAGACGCAGAGAACCTTGAAATAAAAGGTTTCGCACCAAAAAACACATGGGTGAAAGCCCTATTTTAAGGCTCTGTGTGTTTGCAGACATGTACAACAGGTATTTTACATTATAACGTTTTTAATGAAATCATGTTTCTCTCGACGAGAAAATGCGTTTAAAGCAATAAAAACGATTCACTCTGTCTGGCATTGGACCAAGCTACCAACAACCTAAACAATGATAAGAACTGGTGCAATTACACTTTGACATTGGGTGAAAACACGTAACTCTTAAGGATATATTGCAGACTTGTTGAATAGATTCATTATCTTTTGTTTTTGATGAAATTGTGCTTTTCATGTCGAGAAAATGCGTTTAACGCAATAAAAAGATTTAGTGCTTTACGCACATGGACTAGGTTACCAAATTTAAAAAATGTGAAATAATAAAGCCGGGAGTCGTTTTTATTGTTTACAAACACATTTCCTTGACCAGATTATGCCTTTTTAAAAACAGTCATTTTCCCATGGTAAGGAGACACTCATTTTCTGTGAGAAAATACATTTAAAAGGAGGAATTTCATCAGAAACACTAAAAATACATATTGTGCGTGCCTGAAGACGCACAGAACCTTGAAATAAAAGGTTTCGCACCAAAAACACATGGGTGAAAGCCTTATTTTAAGGCTCTGATTGTTTGCAGATATGTACAACAGGTATGTTTAAATTATAACGTTTTTAATGAAATCATGTTTCTCTCGACGAGAAAATGCGTTTAAAGCAAAAAAAGATTCACTCTGTCTGGCATTGGACCAAGCTACCAACACCCTAAACAATGATCAGAACTGGTGCAACTACACTTTGACATTGGGAGAAAACACATAACTCTTAAGGATGTGTTGCAGACTTGTTCAATAGATTCATTATCTTTTGTTTTGGATGAAATTGTGCTCTTCTTGTCGAGAAAATGCGTTTAACGCAATAAAAAGATTTAGTGCTTTACGCACATGGACTAGGTTACCAAATTTAAAAAATGTGAAATAATGAAGCCGGGAGTCGTTTTTATTGTTTAGAAACACATTTCCTTGACCAGATTATGCCTTTTTATAAACAGTCATTTTCCCATGGCAAGGAGACACTCATTTTCTGTGAGAAAATCATTTAAAAGGAGGAATGCCATCAACGCTAAAAATACATAATGTACGTGTCTGAAAACGCACAGAACATGAAATAGTAGCTTTCTTACCAAGAAACACATGGTTGAAAAACCTATTTTAACGATCTGAGTATTTGCAGACATGTACAACAGTTATTCTTAAACTATAACGTTTTCAATGAAATCATGTTTCTCATGAGGAGATAAACCGTTTAAAGTAATAAAAACGATTTTCACTGTGTCTGGCATTTTGACCAAGCCACCAACTAGCTAAGCAATGATCAGAACTGGTGCAATTACACATTGACATTGGGTGAAAACACGTAACTCTTAAGGATGTGTTGCAGACTTGTTCAATAGATTCATTTTCTTTTGTTTTTGATGAAATTGTGCTTTTCATGTCGAGAAAATGCGTTTAACGCAATAAAAAGATTTAGTGCTTTACGCACATGGACTAGGTTACCAAATTTAAAAAAATGTGAAATAATGAAGCCGGGAGTCGTTTTTATTGTTTACAAACACATTTCCTTGACCAGATTATGCCTTTTTAAAAACAGTCATTTTCCCATGGTAAGGAGACACTCATTTTCTGTGAGAAAATGCATTTAAAAGGAGGAATTTCATCAGAAACACTAAAAATACATAATGTACGTGCCTGAAGACGCACAGAACCTTGAAATAAAAGGTTTCGCACCAAAAAACACATGGGTGAAAGCCCTATTTTAAGGCTCTGTGTGTTTGCAGACATGTACAACAGGTATTTTACATTATAACGTTTTTAATGAAATCATGTTTCTCTCGACGAGAAAATGCGTTTAAAGCAATAAAAACGATTCACTCTGTCTGGCATTGGACCAAGCTACCAACAACCTAAACAATGATAAGAACTGGTGCAATTACACTTTGACATTGGGTGAAAACACGTAACTCTTAAGGATATATTGCAGACTTGTTGAATAGATTCATTATCTTTTGTTTTTGATGAAATTGTGCTTTTCATGTCGAGAAAATGCGTTTAACGCAATAAAAAGATTTAGTGCTTTACGCACATGGACTAGGTTACCAAATTTAAAAAATGTGAAATAATAAAGCCGGGAGTCGTTTTTATTGTTTACAAACACATTTCCTTGACCAGATTATGCCTTTTTAAAAACAGTCATTTTCCCATGGTAAGGAGACACTCATTTTCTGTGAGAAAATACATTTAAAAGGAGGAATTTCATCAGAAACACTAAAAATACATATTGTGCGTGCCTGAAGACGCACAGAACCTTGAAATAAAAGGTTTCGCACCAAAAACACATGGGTGAAAGCCTTATTTTAAGGCTCTGATTGTTTGCAGATATGTACAACAGGTATGTTTAAATTATAACGTTTTTAATGAAATCATGTTTCTCTCGACGAGAAAATGCGTTTAAAGCAAAAAAAGATTCACTCTGTCTGGCATTGGACCAAGCTACCAACACCCTAAACAATGATCAGAACTGGTGCAACTACACTTTGACATTGGGAGAAAACACATAACTCTTAAGGATGTGTTGCAGACTTGTTCAATAGATTCATTATCTTTTGTTTTGGATGAAATTGTGCTCTTCTTGTCGAGAAAATGCGTTTAACGCAATAAAAAGATTTAGTGCTTTACGCACATGGACTAGGTTACCAAATTTAAAAAATGTGAAATAATGAAGCCGGGAGTCGTTTTTATTGTTTAGAAACACATTTCCTTGACCAGATTATGCCTTTTTATAAACAGTCATTTTCCCATGGCAAGGAGACACTCATTTTCTGTGAGAAAATCATTTAAAAGGAGGAATGCCATCAACGCTAAAAATACATAATGTACGTGTCTGAAAACGCACAGAACATGAAATAGTAGCTTTCTTACCAAGAAACACATGGTTGAAAAACCTATTTTAACGATCTGAGCATTTGCAGACATGTACAACAGTTATTCTTAAACTATAACGTTTTCAATGAAATCATGTTTCTCATGAGGAGATAAACCGTTTAAAGTAATAAAAACGATTTTCACTGTGTCTGGCATTTTGACCAAGCCACCAACTAGCTAAACAATGACCAAAACTGGTGCAATTACACATTGACATTGGGTGAAAACACGTAACTCTTAAGGATGTGTTGCAGACTTGTTCAATAGATTCATTTTCTTTTGTTTTTGATGAAATTGTGCTTTTCATGTCGAGAAAATGCGTTTAACGCAATAAAAGGATTTAGTGCTTTACGCACATGGTCTAGGTTACCAAATTTAAAAAATGTGACATAATAAAGCCGGGAGTCGTTTTTATTGTTTACAAACACATTTCCTTGACCAGAATATGCTTTTTCTTAAAAGCCATTTTCCCATGGCTAGGAGACACTCATTTTCTGTGAGAAAATGCATTTAAAAGGAGGAATTTCATCAGAAACACTAAAAATACATATTGTACGTGCCTGAAGACGCACAGAACCTTGAAATAAAAGGTTTCGCACCAAAAAACACATGGGTGAAAGCCCTATTTTAAGGCTCTGAGTGTTTGCAGACATGTACAACAGGTATGTTTACATTATAACGTTTTTAATGAAATCATGTTTCTCTCGACGAGAAAATGCGTTTAAAGCAATAAAAACGATTCACTCTGTCTGGCATTGGACCAAGCTACCAACAACCTAAACAATGATCAGAACTGGTGCAACTACGCTTTGACATTGGGTGAAAACACGTAACTCTTAAGGATATATTGCAGACTTGTTGAATAGATTCATTATCTTTTGTTTTTGATGAAATTGTGCTTTTCATGTCGAGAAAATGCGTTTAACGCAATAAAAAGATTTAGTGCTTTACGCACATGGACTAGGTTACCAAATTTAAAAAATGTGAAATAATAAAGCCGGGAGTCGTTTTTATTGTTTACAAACACATTTTCTTGACCAGAATATGCTTCTTCTTAAAAGCCATTTTCCCATGGCTAGAGTCTCATTTTCTGTGAGAAAATGCATTTAAAAGGAGGAATTTCATTAAAAACACTAAAAATACATATTGTACGTGCCTGAAGACGCACAGAACCTTGAAATAAAAGGTTTCGCACCAAAAAACACATGGGTGAAAGCCCTATTTTAAGGCTCTGAGTGTTTGCAGACATGTACAACAGGTATGTTTACATTATAACGTTTTTAATGAAATCATGTTTCTCTCGACGGGAAAATGCGTTTAAAGCAATAAAAAGGATTCACTCTGTCTGGCATTGGACCAAGCTACCAACAACCTAAACAATGATCAGAACTGGTGAAATTACACTTTGACATTGGGAGAAAACACGTAACTCTTAAGGATGTGTTGCAGACTTGTTCAACAGATTCATTATCTTTTGTTTTGGATGAAATTGTGCTCTTCTTGTCGAAAAAATGCGTTTAACGCAATAAAAAGATTTAGTGCTTTACGCACATGGACTAGGTTACCAAATTTAAAAAATGTGAAATAATGAAGCCGGGAGTCGTTTTTATTGTTTACAAACACATTTCCTTGACCAGATTATGCCTTTTTAAAAACAGTCATTTTCCCATGGTAAGGAGACACTCATTTTCTGTGAGAAAATGCATTTAAAAGGAGGAATTTCATCAGAAACACTAAAAATACATAATGTACGTGCCTGAAGACGCACAGAACCTTGAAATAAAAGGTTTCGCACCAAAAAACACATGGGTGAAAGCCCTATTTTAAGGCTCTGTGTGTTTGCAGACATGTACAACAGGTATTTTACATTATAACGTTTTTAATGAAATCATGTTTCTCTCGACGAGAAAATGCATTTAAAGCAATAAAAACGATTCACTCTGTCTGGCATTGGACCAAGCTACCAACAACCTAAACAATGATAAGAACTGGTGCAATTACACTTTGACATTGGGTGAAAACACGTAACTCTTAAGGATATATTGCAGACTTGTTGAATAGATTCATTATCTTTTGTTTTTGATGAAATTGTGCTTTTCATGTCGAGAAAATGCGTTTAACGCAATAAAAAGATTTAGTGCTTTACGCACATGGACTAGGTTACCAAATTTAAAAAATGTGAAATAATAAAGCCGGGAGTCGTTTTTATTGTTTACAAACACATTTCCTTGACCAGATTATGCCTTTTTAAAAACAGTCATTTTCCCATGGTAAGGAGACACTCATTTTCTGTGAGAAAATACATTTAAAAGGAGGAATTTCATCAGAAACACTAAAAATACATATTGTGCGTGCCTGAAGACGCACAGAACCTTGAAATAAAAGGTTTCGCACCAAAAACACATGGGTGAAAGCCTTATTTTAAGGCTCTGATTGTTTGCAGATATGTACAACAGGTATGTTTAAATTATAACGTTTTTAATGAAATCATGTTTCTCTCGACGAGAAAATGCGTTTAAAGCAAAAAAAGATTCACTCTGTCTGGCATTGGACCAAGCTACCAACACCCTAAACAATGATCAGAACTGGTGCAACTACACTTTGACATTGGGAGAAAACACATAACTCTTAAGGATGTGTTGCAGACTTGTTCAATAGATTCATTATCTTTTGTTTTGGATGAAATTGTGCTCTTCTTGTCGAGAAAATGCGTTTAACGCAATAAAAAGATTTAGTGCTTTACGCACATGGACTAGGTTACCAAATTTAAAAAATGTGAAATAATGAAGCCGGGAGTCGTTTTTATTGTTTAGAAACACATTTCCTTGACCAGATTATGCCTTTTTATAAACAGTCATTTTCCCATGGCAAGGAGACACTCATTTTCTGTGAGAAAATCATTTAAAAGGAGGAATGCCATCAACGCTAAAAATACATAATGTACGTGTCTGAAAACGCACAGAACATGAAATAGTAGCTTTCTTACCAAGAAACACATGGTTGAAAAACCTATTTTAACGATCTGAGCATTTGCAGACATGTACAACAGTTATTCTTAAACTATAACGTTTTCAATGAAATCATGTTTCTCATGAGGAGATAAACCGTTTAAAGTAATAAAAACGATTTTCACTGTGTCTGGCATTTTGACCAAGCCACCAACTAGCTAAACAATGATCAGAACTGGTGCAATTACACATTGACATTGGGTGAAAACACGTAACTCTTAAGGATGTGTTGCAGACTTGTTCAATAGATTCATTTTCTTTTGTTTTTGATGAAATTGTGCTTTTCATGTCGAGAAAATGCGTTTAACGCAATAAAAAGATTTAGTGCTTTACGCAACATGGACTAGGTTACCAAATTTAAAAAAATGTGAAATAATGAAGCCGGGAGTCGTTTTTATTGTTTACAAACACATTTCCTTGACCAGATTATGCCTTTTTAAAAACAGTCATTTTCCCATGGTAAGGAGACACTCATTTTCTGTGAGAAAATACATTTAAAAGAGGAATTTCATCAGAAACACTAAAAATACATATTGTGCGTGCCTGAAGACGCACAGAACCTTGAAATAAAAGGTTTCGCACCAAAAACACATGGGTGAAAGCCCTATTTTAAGGCTCTGATTGTTTGCAGATATGTACAACAGGTATGTTTAAATTATAACGTTTTTAATGAAATCATGTTTCTCTCGACGAGAAAATGCGTTTAAAGCAAAAAAAGATTCACTCTGTCTGGCATTGGACCAAGCTACCAACACCCTAAACAATGATCAGAACTGGTGCAACTACACTTTGACATTGGGAGAAAACACATAACTCTTAAGGATGTGTTGCAGACTTGTTCAATAGATTCATTATCTTTTGTTTTGGATGAAATTGTGCTCTTCTTGTCGAGAAAATGCGTTTAACGCAATAAAAAGATTTAGTGCTTTACGCACATGGACTAGGTTACCAAATTTAAAAAATGTGAAATAATAAAGCCGGGAGTCGTTTTTATTGTTTACAAACACATTTCCTTGACCAGATTATGCCTTTTTAAAAACAGTCATTTTCCCATGGCAAGGAGACACTCATTTTCTGTGAGAAAATGCATTTAAAAGGAGGAATTTCATCAGAAACACTAAAAATACATATTGTACGTGCCTGAAGACGCACAGAACCTTGAAATAAAAGGTTTCGCACCAAAAAACACATGGGTGAAAGCCCTATTTTAAGGCTCTGTGTGTTTGCAGACATGTACAACAGGTATGTTTACATTATAACGTTTTTAATGAAATCATGTTTCTCTCGACGAGAAAATGCGTTTAAAGCAATAAAAAGGATTCACTCTGTCTGGCATTGGACCAAGCTACCAACACCCTAAACAATGATCAGAACTGGTGAAATTACACTTTGACATTGGGAGAAAACACGTAACTCTTAAGGATGTGTTGCAGACTTGTTCAATAGATTCATTATCTTTTGTTTTGGATGAAATTGTGCTCTTCTTGTCGAGAAAATGCGGTTAACGCAATAAAAAGATTTAGTGCTTTACCCACATGGACTAGGTTACCAAATTTAAAAAATGTGAAATAATGAAGCCGGGAGTCGTTTTTATTGTTTACAAACACATTTCCTTGACCAGATTATGCCTTTTTATAAACAGTCATTTTCCCATGGCAAGGAGACACTCATTTTCTGTGACAAAATCATTTAAAAGGAGGAATGCCATCAACGCTAAAAATACATAATGTACGTGTCTGAAAACGCACAGAACATGAAATAGTAGCTTTCTTACCAAGAAACACATGGTTGAAAAACCTATTTTAACGATCTGATTGTTTGCAGACATGTACAACAGTTATTCTTAAACTATAACGTTTTCAATGAAATCATGTTTCTCATGAGGAGATAAACCGTTTAAAGCAATAAAAACGATTTTCACTGTGTCTGGCATTTTGACCAAGCCACCAACTAGCTAAACAATGACCAAAACTGGTGCAATTACACATTGACATTGGGTGAAAACACGTAACTCTTAAGGATGTGTTGCAGACTTGTTCAATAGATTCATTTTCTTTTGTTTTTGATGAAATTGTGCTTTTCATGTCGAGAAAATGCGTTTAACGCAATAAAAGGATTTAGTGCTTTACGCACATGGTCTAGGTTACCAAATTTAAAAAATGTGACATAATAAAGCCGGGAGTCGTTTTTATTGTTTACAAACACATTTCATTGACCAGAATATGCTTTTTCTTAAAAGCCATTTTCCCATGGCTAGGAGACACTCATTTTCTGTGAGAAAATGCATTTAAAAGGAGGAATTTCATCAGAAACACTAAAAATACATATTGTACGTGCCTGAAGACGCACAGAACCTTGAAATAAAAGGTTTCGCACCAAAAAACACATGGGTGAAAGCCCTATTTTAAGGCTCTGAGTGTTTGCAGACATGTACAACAGGTATGTTTACATTATAACGTTTTTAATGAAATCATGTTTCTCTCGACGAGAAAATGCGTTTAAAGCAATAAAAACGATTCACTCTATTGGACCAAGCTACCAACAACCTAAACAATGATCAGAACTGGTGCAACTACGCTTTGACATTGGGTGAAAACACGTAACTCTTAAGGATATATTGCAGACTTGTTGAATAGATTCATTATCTTTTGTTTTTGATGAAATTGTGCTTTTCATGTCGAGAAAATGCGTTTAACGCAATAAAAAGATTTAGTGCTTTACGCACATGGACTAGGTTACCAAATTTAAAAAATGTGAAATAATAAAGCCGGGAGTCGTTTTTATTGTTTACAAACACATTTTCTTGACCAGAATATGCTTCTTCTTAAAAGCCATTTTCCCATGGCTAGAGTCTCATTTTCTGTGAGAAAATGCATTTAAAAGGAGGAATTTCATTAAAAACACTAAAAATACATATTGTACGTGCCTGAAGACGCACAGAACCTTGAAATAAAAGGTTTCGCACCAAAAAACACATGGGTGAAAGCCCTATTTTAAGGCTCTGAGTGTTTGCAGACATGTACAACAGGTATGTTTACATTATAACGTTTTTAATGAAATCATGTTTCTCTCGACGGGAAAATGCGTTTAAAGCAATAAAAAGGATTCACTCTGTCTGGCATTGGACCAAGCTACCAACAACCTAAACAATGATCAGAACTGGTGAAATTACACTTTGACATTGGGAGAAAACACGTAACTCTTAAGGATGTGTTGCAGACTTGTTCAACAGATTCATTATCTTTTGTTTTGGATGAAATTGTGCTCTTCTTGTCGAAAAAATGCGTTTAACGCAATAAAAAGATTTAGTGCTTTACGCACATGGACTAGGTTACCAAATTTAAAAAATGTGAAATAATGAAGCCGGGAGTCGTTTTTATTGTTTACAAACACATTTCCTTGACCAGATTATGCCTTTTTAAAAACAGTCATTTTCCCATGGCTAGGAGAAACTCATTTTCTGTGAGAAAATCATTTAAAAGGAGGAATTTCATCAACGCTAAAAATACATAATGTACGTGTCTGAAAACGCACAGAACTTGAAATAGTAGGTTTCTTACCAAGAAACACATGGTTGAAAAACCTATTTTAACGATCTGAGTATTTGCAGACATGTACAACAGGTATGTTTAAATTATAACGTTTTTAATGAAATCATGTTTCTCTCGACGAGAAAATGCGTTTAAAGCAATAAAAAGAATTCACTCTGTCTGGCATTGGACCAAGCTACCAACAACCTAAACAATGATCAGAACTGGTGCAATTACACATTGACATTGGGTGAAAACACGTAACTCTTAAGGATGTGTTGCAGACTTGTTCAATAGATTCATTTTCTTTTGTTTTTGATGAAATTGTGCTTTTCATGTCGAGAAAATGCGTTTAACGCAATAAAAAGATTTAGTGCTTTACGCACATGGACTAGGTTACCAAATTTAAAAAAATGTGAAATAATGAAGCCGGGAGTCGTTTTTATTGTTTACAAACACATTTCCTTGACCAGAATATGCTTTTTCTTAAAAGCCATTTTCCCATGGCTAGAGTCTCATTTTCTGTGAGAAAATGCATTTAAAAGGAGGAATTTCATTAAAAACACTAAAAATACATATTGTACGTGCCTGAAGACGCACAGAACCTTGAAATAAAAGGTTTCGCACCAAAAAACACATGGGTGAAAGCACTATTTTAAGGCTCTGTGTGTTTGCAGACATGTACAACAGGTATGTTTACATTATAACGTTTTTAATGAAATCATGTTTCTCTCGACGTGAAAATGCGTTTAAAGCAATAAAAAGGATTCACTCTGTCTGGCATTGGACCAAGCTACCAACACCCTAAACAATGATCAGAACTGGTGAAATTACACTTTGACATTGGGAGAAAACACGTAACTCTTAAGGATGTGTTGCAGACTTGTTCAATAGATTCATTATCTTTTGTTTTGGATGAAATTGTGCTCTTCTTGTCGAGAAAATGCGTTTAACGCAATAAAAAGATTTAGTGCTTTACCCACATGGACTAGGTTACCAAATTTAAAAAATGTGAAATAATGAAGCCGGGAGTCGTTTTTATTGTTTACAAACACATTTCCTTGACCAGATTATGCCTTTTTATAAACAGTCATTTTCCCATGGCAAGGAGACACTCATTTTCTGTGAGAAAATCATTTAAAAGGAGGAATGCCATCAACGCTAAAAATACATAATGTACGTGTCTGAAAACGCACAGAACATGAAATAGTAGCTTTCTTACCAAGAAACACATGGTTGAAAAACCTATTTTAACGATCTGAGTGTTTGCAGACATGTACAACAGTTATTCTTAAACTATAACGTTTTCAATGAAATCATGTTTCTCATGAGGAGATAAACCGTTTAAAGCAATAAAAACGATTTTCACTGTGTCTGGCATTTTGACCAAGCCACCAACTAGCTAAACAATGACCAAAACTGGTGCAATTACACATTGACATTGGGTGAAAACACGTAACTCTTAAGGATGTGTTGCAGACTTGTTCAATAGATTTTCTTTTGTTTTTGATGAAATTGTGCTTTTCATGTCGAGAAAATGCGTTTAACGCAATAAAAGGATTTAGTGCTTTACGCACATGGTCTAGGTTACCAAATTTAAAAAATGTGACATAATAAAGCCGGGAGTCGTTTTTATTGTTTACAAACACATTTCCTTGACCAGAATATGCTTTTTCTTAAAAGCCATTTTCCCATGGCTAGGAGACACTCATTTTCTGTGAGAAAATGCATTTAAAAGGAGGAATTTCATCAGAAACACTAAAAATACATATTGTACGTGCCTGAAGACGCACAGAACCTTGAAATAAAAGGTTTCGCACCAAAAAACACATGGGTGAAAGCCCTATTTTAAGGCTCTGAGTGTTTGCAGACATGTACAACAGGTATGTTTACATTATAACGTTTTTAATGAAATCATGTTTCTCTCGACGAGAAAATGCGTTTAAAGCAATAAAAACGATTCACTCTGTCTGGCATTGGACCAAGCTACCAACAACCTAAACAATGATCAGAACTGGTGCAACTACGCTTTGACATTGGGTGAAAACACGTAACTCTTAAGGATATATTGCAGACTTGTTGAATAGATTCATTATCTTTTGTTTTTGATGAAATTGTGCTTTTCATGTCGAGAAAATGCGTTTAACGCAATAAAAAGATTTAGTGCTTTACGCACATGGACTAGGTTACCAAATTTAAAAAATGTGAAATAATGAAGCCGGGAGTCGTTTTTATTGTTTACAAACACATTTTCTTGACCAGAATATGCTTCTTCTTAAAAGCCATTTTCCCATGGCTAGAGTCTCATTTTCTGTGAGAAAATGCATTTAAAAGTAGGAATTTCATTAAAAACACTAAAAATACATATTGTACGTGCCTGAAGACGCACAGAACCTTGAAATAAAAGGTTTCGCACCAAAAAACACATGGGTGAAAGCCCTATTTTAAGGCTCTGAGTGTTTGCAGACATGTACAACAGGTATGTTTACATTATAACGTTTTTAATGAAATCATGTTTCTCTCGAGGAGAAAATGCGTTTAAAGCAATAAAAACGATTCACTCTGTCTGGCATTGGACCAAGCTACCAACAACCTAAACAATGATCAGAACTGGTGCAACTACACTTTGACATTGGGTGAAAACACGTAACTCTTAAGGATATATTGCAGACTTGTTGAATAGATTCATTATCTTTTGTTTTTGAGGAAATTGTGCTTTTCATGTCGAGAAAATGCGTTTAACGCAATAAAAAGATTTAGTGCTTTACGCACATGGACTAGGTTACCAAATTTAAAAAAATGTGAAATAATAAAGCCGGGAGTCGTTTTTATTGTTTACAAACACATTTCCTTGACCAGAATATGCTTCTTCTTAAAAGCCATTTTCCCATGGCTAGAGTCTCATTTTCTGTGAGAAAATGCATTTAAAAGGAGGAATTTCATTAAAAACACTAAAAATACATATTGTACGTGCCTGAAGACGCACAGAACCTTGAAATAAAAGGTTTCGCACCAAAAAACACATGGGTGAAAGCCCTATTTTAAGGCTCTGAGTGTTTGCAGACATGTACAACAGGTATGTTTACATTATAACGTTTTTAATGAAATCATGTTTCTCTCGACGGGAAAATGCGTTTAAAGCAATAAAAAGGATTCACTCTGTCTGGCATTGGACCAAGCTACCAACACCCTAAACAATGATCAGAACTGGTGAAATTACACTTTGACATTGGGAGAAAACACGTAACTCTTAAGGATGTGTTGCAGACTTGTTCAACAGATTCATTATCTTTTGTTTTGGATGAAATTGTGCTCTTGTCGAGAAAATGCGTTTAACGCAATAAAAAGATTTAGTGCTTTACGCACATGGACTAGGTTACCAAATTTAAAAAATGTGAAATAATGAAGCCGGGAGTCGTTTTTATGTTTACAAACACATTTCCTTGACCAGATTATGACTTTTTAAAAACAGTCATTTTCCCATGGCAAGGAGACACTCATTTTCTGTGAGAAAATCATTTAAAAGGAGGAATTTCATCAACGCTAAAAATACATAATGTACGTGTCTGAAACGCAGAGAACATGAAATAGCAGCTTTCTTATCAAGAAACACATGGTTGAAAAACCTATTTTAACGATCTGAGTTTTTGCAGACATGTACAACAGTTATTCTTAAACTATAACGTTTTCAATGAAATCATGTTTCTCATGAGGAGATAAACCGTTTAAAGCAATAAAAACGATTCACTGTGTCTGGCATTGGACCAAGCCACCAACTAGCTAAACAATGACCAAAACTGGTGCAATTACACATTGACATTGGGTGAAAACACGTAACTCTTAAGGATGTGTTGCAGACTTGTTCAATAGATTCATTTTCTTTTGTTTTTGATGAAATTGTGCTTTTCATGTCGAGAAAATGCGTTTAACGCAATAAAAAGATTTAGTGCTTTACGCACATGGACTAGGTTACCAAATTTAAAAAAATGTGAAATAATGAAGCCGGGAGTCGTTTTTATTGTTTACAAACACATTTCCTTGACCAGAATATGCTTTTTCTTAAAAGCCATTTTCCCATGGCTAGAGTCTCATTTTCTGTGAGAAAATGCATTTAAAAGGAGGAATTTCATTAAAAACACTAAAAATACATATTGTACGTGCCTGAAGACGCACAGAACCTTGAAATAAAAGGTTTCGCACCAAAAAACACATGGGTGAAAGCCCTATTTTAAGGCTCTGTGTGTTTGCAGACATGTACAACAGGTATGTTTACATTATAACGTTTTTAATGAAATCATGTTTCTCTCGACGAGAAAATGCGTTTAAAGCAATAAAAAGGATTCACTCTGTCTGGCATTGGACCAAGCTACCAACACCCTAAACAATGATCAGAACTGGTGAAATTACACTTTGACATTGGGAGAAAACACGTAACTCTTAAGGATGTGTTGCAGACTTGTTCAATAGATTCATTATCCTTTGTTTTGGATGAAATTGTGCTCTTCTTGTCGAGAAAATGCGTTTAACGCAATAAAAAGATTTAGTGCTTTACGCACATGGACTAGGTTACCAAATTTAAAAAATGTGAAATAATGAAGCCGGGAGTCGTTTTTATTGTTTACAAACACATTTCCTTGACCAGATTATGCCTTTTTATAAACAGTCATTTTCCCATGGCAAGGAGACACTCATTTTCTGTGAGAAAATCATTTAAAAGGAGGAATGCCATCAACGCTAAAAATACATAATGTACGTGTCTGAAAACGCACAGAACATGAAATAGTAGCTTTCTTACCAAGAAACACATGGTTGAAAAACCTATTTTAACGATCTGAGTGTTTGCAGACATGTACAACAGTTATTCTTAAACTATAACGTTTTCAATGAAATCATGTTTCTCATGAGGAGATAAACCGTTTAAAGCAATAAAAACGATTTTCACTGTGTCTGGCATTTTGACCAAGCCACCAACTAGCTAAACAATGACCAAAACTGGTGCAATTACACATTGACATTGGGTGAAAACACGTAACTCTTAAGGATGTGTTGCAGACTTGTTCAATAGATTTTCTTTTGTTTTTGATGAAATTGTGCTTTTCATGTCGAGAAAATGCGTTTAACGCAATAAAAGGATTTAGTGCTTTACGCACATGGTCTAGGTTACCAAATTTAAAAAATGTGACATAATAAAGCCGGGAGTCGTTTTTATTGTTTACAAACACATTTCCTTGACCAGAATATGCTTTTTCTTAAAAGCCATTTTCCCATGGCTAGGAGACACTCATTTTCTGTGAGAAAATGCATTTAAAAGGAGGAATTTCATCAGAAACACTAAAAATACATATTGTACGTGCCTGAAGACGCACAGAACCTTGAAATAAAAGGTTTCGCACCAAAAAACACATGGGTGAAAGCCCTATTTTAAGGCTCTGAGTGTTTGCAGACATGTACAACAGGTATGTTTACATTATAACGTTTTTAATGAAATCATGTTTCTCTCGACGAGAAAATGCGTTTAAAGCAATAAAAACGATTCACTCTGTCTGGCATTGGACCAAGCTACCAACAACCTAAACAATGATCAGAACTGGTGCAACTACGCTTTGACATTGGGTGAAAACACGTAACTCTTAAGGATATATTGCAGACTTGTTGAATAGATTCATTATCTTTTGTTTTTGATGAAATTGTGCTTTTCATGTCGAGAAAATGCGTTTAACGCAATAAAAAGATTTAGTGCTTTACGCACATGGACTAGGTTACCAAATTTAAAAAATGTGAAATAATAAAGCCGGGAGTCGTTTTTATTGTTTACAAACACATTTTCTTGACCAGAATATGCTTCTTCTTAAAAGCCATTTTCCCATGGCTAGAGTCTCATTTTCTGTGAGAAAATGCATTTAAAAGTAGGAATTTCATTAAAAACACTAAAAATACATATTGTACGTGCCTGAAGACGCACAGAACCTTGAAATAAAAGGTTTCGCACCAAAAAACACATGGGTGAAAGCCCTATTTTAAGGCTCTGAGTGTTTGCAGACATGTACAACAGGTATGTTTACATTATAACGTTTTTAATGAAATCATGTTTCTCTCGACGAGAAAATGCGTTTAAAGCAATAAAAACGATTCACTCTGTCTGGCATTGGACCAAGCTACCAACAACCTAAACAATGATCAGAACTGGTGCAACTACACTTTGACATTGGGTGAAAACACGTAACTCTTAAGGATATATTGCAGACTTGTTGAATAGATTCATTATCTTTTGTTTTTGAGGAAATTGTGCTTTTCATGTCGAGAAAATGCGTTTAACGCAATAAAAAGATTTAGTGCTTTACGCACATGGACTAGGTTACCAAATTTAAAAAAATGTGAAATAATAAAGCCGGGAGTCGTTTTTATTGTTTACAAACACATTTCCTTGACCAGAATATGCTTCTTCTTAAAAGCCATTTTCCCATGGCTAGAGTCTCATTTTCTGTGAGAAAATGCATTTAAAAGGAGGAATTTCATTAAAAACACTAAAAATACATATTGTACGTGCCTGAAGACGCACAGAACCTTGAAATAAAAGGTTTCGCACCAAAAAACACATGGGTGAAAGCCCTATTTTAAGGCTCTGAGTGTTTGCAGACATGTACAACAGGTATGTTTACATTATAACGTTTTTAATGAAATCATGTTTCTCTCGACGGGAAAATGCGTTTAAAGCAATAAAAAGGATTCACTCTGTCTGGCATTGGACCAAGCTACCAACACCCTAAACAATGATCAGAACTGGTGAAATTACACTTTGACATTGGGAGAAAACACGTAACTCTTAAGGATGTGTTGCAGACTTGTTCAACAGATTCATTATCTTTTGTTTTGGATGAAATTGTGCTCTTCTTGTCGAGAAAATGCGTTTAACGCAATAAAAAGATTTAGTGCTTTACGCACATGGACTAGGTTACCAAATTTAAAAAATGTGAAATAATGAAGCCGGGAGTCGTTTTTATGTTTACAAACACATTTCCTTGACCAGATTATGACTTTTTAAAAACAGTCATTTTCCCATGGCAAGGAGACACTCATTTTCTGTGAGAAAATCATTTAAAAGGAGGAATTTCATCAACGCTAAAAATACATAATGTACGTGTCTGAAAACGCAGAGAACATGAAATAGCAGCTTTCTTATCAAGAAACACATGGTTGAAAAACCTATTTTAACGATCTGAGTTTTTGCAGACATGTACAACAGTTATTCTTAAACTATAACGTTTTCAATGAAATCAAGTTTCTCATGAGGAGATAAACCGTTTAAAGCAATAAAAACGATTCACTGTGTCTGGCATTTTGACCAAGCCACCAACTAGCTAAACAATGATCAGAACTGGTGCAATTACACATTGACATTGGGTGAAAACACGTAACTCTTAAGGATGTGTTGCAGACTTGTTCAATAGATTCATTTTCTTTTGTTTTTGATGAAATTGTGCTTTTCATGTCGAGAAAATGCGTTTAACGCAATAAAAAGATTTAGTGCTTTACGCACATGGACTAGGTTACCAAATTTAAAAAAATGTGAAATAATGAAGCCGGGAGTCGTTTTTATTGTTTACAAACACATTTCCTTGACCAGATTATGCCTTTTTAAAAACAGTCATTTTCCCATGGTAAGGAGACACTCATTTTCTGTGAGAAAATGCATTTAAAAGGAGGAATTTCATCAGAAACACTAAAAATACATAATGTACGTGCCTGAAGACGCACAGAACCTTGAAATAAAAGGTTTCGCACCAAAAAACACATGGGTGAGAGCCCTATTTTAAGGCTATGGGTGTTTGCAGACATGTACAACAGGTATGTTTACATTATAACGTTTTTAATGAAATCATGTTTCTCTCGACGAGAAAATGCGTTTAAAGCAATAAAAACGATTCACTCTGTCTGGCATTGGACCAAGCTACCAACAACCTAAACAATGATAAGAACTGGTGCAATTACACTTTGACATTGGGTGAAAACACGTAACTCTTAAGGATGTGTTGCAGACTTGTTGAATAGATTCATTATCTTTTGTTTTTGATGAAATTGTGCTTTTCATGTCGAGAAAATGCGTTTAACGCAATAAAAAGATTTGGTGCTTTACGCACATGGACTAGGTTACCAAATTTAAAAAATGTGAAATAATAAAGCCGGGAGTCGTTTTTATTGTTTACAAACACATTTCCTTGACCAGAATATGCTTTTTCTTAAAAGCCATTTTCCCATGGCTAGAGTCTCATTTTCTGTGAGAAAATGCATTTAAAAGGAGGAATTTCATTAAAAACACTAAAAATACATATTGTACGTGCCTGAAGACGCACAGAACCTTGAAATAAAAGGTTTCGCACCAAAAAACACATGGGTGAAAGCCCTATTTTAAGGCTCTGAGTGTTTGCAGACATGTACAACAGGTATGTTTACATTATAACGTTTTTAATGAAATCATGTTTCTCTCGACGAGAAAATGCGTTTAAAGCAATAAAAACGATTCACTCTGTCTGGCATTGGACCAAGCTACCAACAACCTAAACAATGATAAGAACTGGTGCAATTACACTTTGACATTGGGTGAAAACACGTAACTCTTAAGGATATATTGCAGACTTGTTGAATAGATTCATTATCTTTTGTTTTTGATGAAATTGTGCTTTTCATGTCGAGAAAATGCGTTTAACGCAATAAAAAGATTTAGTGCTTTACGCACATGAACTAGGTTACCAAATTTAAAAAATGTGAAATAATAAAGCCGGGAGTCGTTTTTATTGTTTACAAACACATTTCCTTGACCAGAATATGCTTTTTCTTAAAAGCCATTTTCCCATGGCTAGAGTCTCATTTTCTGTGAGAAAATGCATTTAAAAGGAGGAATTTCATTAAAAACACTAAAAATACATATTGTACGTGCCTGAAGACGCACAGAACCTTGAAATAAAAGGTTTCGCACCAAAAAACACATGGGTGAAAGCCCTATTTTAAGGCTCTGAGTGTTTGCAGACATGTACAACAGGTATGTTTACATTATAACGTTTTTAATGAAATCATGTTTCTCTCGAGGAGAAAATGCGTTTAAAGCAATAAAAACGATTCACTCTGTCTGGCATTGGACCAAGCTACCAACACCCTAAACAATGATCAGAACTGGTGAAATTACACTTTGACATTGGGAGAAAACACGTAACTCTTCAGGATGTGTTGCAGACTTGTTCAACAGATTCATTATCTTTTTTTTTGGATGAAATTGTGCTCTTCTTGTCGAGAAAATGCGTTTAACGCAATAAAAAGATTTAGTGCTTTACGCACATGGACTAGGTTACCAAATTTAAAAAATGTGAAATAATGAAGCCGGGAGTCGTTTTTATGTTTACAAACACATTTCCTTGACCAGATTATGACTTTTTAAAAACATTCATTTTCCCATGGCAAGGAGACACTCATTTTCTGTGAGAAAATCATTTAAAAGGAGGAATTTCATCAACGCTAAAAATACATAATGTACGTGTCTGAAAACGCACAGAACATGAAATAGCAGCTTTCTTACCAAGAAACACATGGTTGAAAAACCTATTTTAACGATCTGAGTGTTTGCAGACATGTACAACAGTTATTCTTAAACTATAACGTTTTCAATGAAATCATGTTTCTCATGAGGAGATAAACCGTTTAAAGCAATAAAAACGATTCACTGTGTCTGGCATTTTGACCAAGCCACCAACTAGCTAAACAATGATCAGAACTGGTGCAATTACACATTGACATTGGGTGAAAACACGTAACTCTTAAGGATGTGTTGCAGACTTGTTGAATAGATTCATTATCTTTTGTTTTTGATGAAATTGTGCTTTTCATGTCGAGAAAATGCGTTTAACGCAATAAAAAGATTTGGTGCTTTACGCACATGGACTAGGTTACCAAATTTAAAAAATGTGAAATAATAAAGCCGGGAGTCGTTTTTATTGTTTACAAACACATTTCCTTGACCAGAATATGCTTTTTCTTAAAAGCCATTTTCCCATGGCTAGAGTCTCATTTTCTGTGAGAAAATGCATTTAAAAGGAGGAATTTCATTAAAAACACTAAAAATACATATTGTACGTGCCTGAAGACGCACAGAACCTTGAAATAAAAGGTTTCGCACCAAAAAACACATGGGTGAAAGCCCTATTTTAAGGCTCTGTGTGTTTGCAGACATGTACAACAGGTATGTTTACATTATAACGTTTTTAATGAAATCATGTTTCTCTCGAGGAGAAAATGCGTTTAAAGCAATAAAAAGGATTCACTCTGTCTGGCATTGGACCAAGCTACCAACACCCTAAACAATGATCAGAACTGGTGAAATTACACTTTGACATTGGGAGAAAACACGTAACTCTTAAGGATGTGTTGCAGACTTGTTCAATAGATTCATTATCTTTTGTTTTGGATGAAATTGTGCTCTTCTTGTCGAGAAAATGCGTTTAACGCAATAAAAAGATTTAGTGCTTTACCCACATGGACTAGGTTACCAAATTTAAAAAATGTGAAATAATGAAGCCGGGAGTCGTTTTTATTGTTTACAAACACATTTCCTTGACCAGATTATGCCTTTTTATAAACAGTCATTTTCCCATGGCAAGGAGACACTCATTTTCTGTGAGAAAATCATTTAAAAGGAGGAATGCCATCAACGCTAAAAATACATAATGTACGTGTCTGAAAACGCACAGAACATGAAATAGTAGCTTTCTTACCAAGAAACACATGGTTGAAAAACCTATTTTAACGATCTGAGTGTTTGCAGACATGTACAACAGTTATACTTAAACTATAACGTTTTCAATGAAATCATGTTTCTCATGAGGAGATAAACCGTTTAAAGCAATAAAAACGATTTTCACTGTGTCTGGCATTTTGACCAAGCCACCAACTAGCTAAACAATGACCAAAACTGGTGCAATTACACATTGACATTGGGTGAAAAAACGTAACTCTTAAGGATGTGTTGCAGACTTGTTCAATAGATTTTCTTTTGTTTTTGATGAAATTGTGCTTTTCATGTCGAGAAAATGCGTTTAACGCAATAAAAGGATTTAGTGCTTTACGCACATGGTCTAGGTTACCAAATTTAAAAAATGTGACATAATAAAGCCGGGAGTCGTTTTTATTGTTTACAAACACATTTCCTTGACCAGAATATGCTTTTTCTTAAAAGCCATTTTCCCATGGCTAGGAGACACTCATTTTCTGTGAGAAAATGCATTTAAAAGGAGGAATTTCATCAGAAACACTAAAAATACATATTGTACGTGCCTGAAGACGCACAGAACCTTGAAATAAAAGGTTTCGCACCAAAAAACACATGGGTGAAAGCCCTATTTTAAGGCTCTGAGTGTTTGCAGACATGTACAACAGGTATGTTTACATTATAACGTTTTTAATGAAATCATGTTTCTCTCGACGAGAAAATGCGTTTAAAGCAATAAAAACGATTCACTCTGTCTGGCATTGGACCAAGCTACCAACAACCTAAACAATGATCAGAACTGGTGCAACTACGCTTTGACATTGGGTGAAAACACGTAACTCTTAAGGATATATTGCAGACTTGTTGAATAGATTCATTATCTTTTGTTTTTGATGAAATTGTGCTTTTCATGTCGAGAAAATGCGTTTAACGCAATAAAAAGATTTAGTGCTTTACGCACATGGACTAGGTTACCAAATTTAAAAAATGTGAAATAATAAAGCCGGGAGTCGTTTTTATTGTTTACAAACACATTTTCTTGACCAGAATATGCTTCTTCTTAAAAGCCATTTTCCCATGGCTAGAGTCTCATTTTCTGTGAGAAAATGCATTTAAAAGTAGGAATTTCATTAAAAACACTAAAAATACATATTGTACGTGCCTGAAGACGCACAGAACCTTGAAATAAAAGGTTTCGCACCAAAAAACACATGGGTGAAAGCCCTATTTTAAGGCTCTGAGTGTTTGCAGACATGTACAACAGGTATGTTTACATTATAACGTTTTTAATGAAATCATGTTTCTCTCGAGGAGAAAATGCGTTTAAAGCAATAAAAACGATTCACTCTGTCTGGCATTGGACCAAGCTACCAACAACCTAAACAATGATCAGAACTGGTGCAACTACACTTTGACATTGGGTGAAAACACGTAACTCTTAAGGATATATTGCAGACTTGTTGAATAGATTCATTATCTTTTGTTTTTGAGGAAATTGTGCTTTTCATGTCGAGAAAATGCGTTTAACGCAATAAAAAGATTTAGTGCTTTACGCACATGGACTAGGTTACCAAATTTAAAAAAATGTGAAATAATAAAGCCGGGAGTCGTTTTTATTGTTTACAAACACATTTCCTTGACCAGAATATGCTTCTTCTTAAAAGCCATTTTCCCATGGCTAGAGTCTCATTTTCTGTGAGAAAATGCATTTAAAAGGAGGAATTTCATTAAAAACACTAAAAATACATATTGTACGTGCCTGAAGACGCACAGAACCTTGAAATAAAAGGTTTCGCACCAAAAAACACATGGGTGAAAGCCCTATTTTAAGGCTCTGAGTGTTTGCAGACATGTACAACAGGTATGTTTACATTATAACGTTTTTAATGAAATCATGTTTCTCTCGACGGGAAAATGCGTTTAAAGCAATAAAAAGGATTCACTCTGTCTGGCATTGGACCAAGCTACCAAACACCCTAAACAATGATCAGAACTGGTGAAATTACACTTTGACATTGGGAGAAAACACGTAACTCTTAAGGATGTGTTGCAGACTTGTTCAACAGATTCATTATCTTTTGTTTTGGATGAAATTGTGCTCTTCTTGTCGAGAAAATGCGTTTAACGCAATAAAAAGATTTAGTGCTTTACGCACATGGACTAGGTTACCAAATTTAAAAAATGTGAAATAATGAAGCCGGGAGTCGTTTTTATGTTTACAAACACATTTCCTTGACCAGATTATGACTTTTTAAAAACAGTCATTTTCCCATGGCAAGGAGACACTCATTTTCTGTGAGAAAATCATTTAAAAGGAGGAATTTCATCAACGCTAAAAATACATAATGTACGTGTCTGAAAACGCAGAGAACATGAAATAGCAGCTTTCTTATCAAGAAACACATGGTTGAAAAACCTATTTTAACGATCTGAGTTTTTGCAGACATGTACAACAGTTATTCTTAAACTATAACGTTTTCAATGAAATCATGTTTCTCATGAGGAGATAAACCGTTTAAAGCAATAAAAACGATTCACTGTGTCTGGCATTTTGACCAAGCCACCAACTAGCTAAACAATGATCAGAACTGGTGCAATTACACATTGACATTGGGTGAAAACACGTAACTCTTAAGGATGTGTTGCAGACTTGTTCAATAGATTCATTTTCTTTTGTTTTTGATGAAATTGTGCTTTTCATGTCGAGAAAATGCGTTTAACGCAATAAAAAGATTTTGTGCTTTACGCACATGGACTAGGTTACCAAATTTAAAAAAATGTGAAATAATGAAGACGGGAGTCGTTTTTATTGTTTACAAACACATTTCCTTGACCAGATTATGCCTTTTTAAAAACAGTCATTTTCCCATGGTAAGGAGACACTCATTTTCTGTGAGAAAATGCATTTAAAAGGAGGAATTTCATCAGAAACACTAAAAATACATAATGTACGTGCCTGAAGACGCACAGAACCTTGAAATAAAAGGTTTCGCACCAAAAAACACATGGGTGAAAGCCCTATTTTAAGGCTCTGGGTGTTTGCAGACATGTACAACAGGTATGTTTACATTATAACGTTTTAATGAAATCATGTTTCTCTCGACGAGAAAATGCGTTTAAAGCAATAAAAACGATTCACTCTGTCTGGCATTGGACCAAGCTACCAACAACCTAAACAATGATAAGAACTGGTGCAATTACACTTTGACATTGGGTGAAAACACGTAACTCTTAAGGATGTGTTGCAGACTTGTTGAATAGATTCATTATCTTTTGTTTTTGATGAAATTGTGCTTTTCATGTCGAGAAAATGCGTTTAACGCAATAAAAAGATTTGGTGCTTTACGCACATGGACTAGGTTACCAAATTTAAAAAATGTGACATAATAAAGCCGGGAGTCGTTTTTATTGTTTACAAACACATTTCCTTGACCAGAATATGCTTTTTCTTAAAAGCCATTTTCCCATGGCTAGGAGACACTCATTTTCTGTGAGAAAATGCATTTAAAAGGAGGAATTTCATCAGAAACACTAAAAATACATATTGTACGTGCCTGAAGACGCACAGAACCTTGAAATAAAAGGTTTCGCACCAAAAAACACATGGGTGAAAGCCCTATTTTAAGGCTCTGAGTGTTTGCAGACATGTACAACAGGTATGTTTACATTATAACGTTTTTAATGAAATCATGTTTCTCTCGACGAGAAAATGCGTTTAAAGCAATAAAAACGATTCACTCTGTCTGGCATTGGACCAAGCTACCAACAACCTAAACAATGATCAGAACTGGTGCAACTACGCTTTGACATTGGGTGAAAACACGTAACTCTTAAGGATATATTGCAGACTTGTTGAATAGATTCATTATCTTTTGTTTTTGATGAAATTGTGCTTTTCATGTCGAGAAAATGCGTTTAACGCAATAAAAAGATTTAGTGCTTTACGCACATGGACTAGGTTACCAAATTTAAAAAATGTGAAATAATAAAGCCGGGAGTCGTTTTTATTGTTTACAAACACATTTTCTTGACCAGAATATGCTTCTTCTTAAAAGCCATTTTCCCATGGCTAGAGTCTCATTTTCTGTGAGAAAATGCATTTAAAAGTAGGAATTTCATTAAAAACACTAAAAATACATATTGTACGTGCCTGAAGACGCACAGAACCTTGAAATAAAAGGTTTCGCACCAAAAAACACATGGGTGAAAGCCCTATTTTAAGGCTCTGAGTGTTTGCAGACATGTACAACAGGTATGTTTACATTATAACGTTTTTAATGAAATCATGTTTCTCTCGAGGAGAAAATGCGTTTAAAGCAATAAAAACGATTCACTCTGTCTGGCATTGGACCAAGCTACCAACAACCTAAACAATGATCAGAACTGGTGCAACTACACTTTGACATTGGGTGAAAACACGTAACTCTTAAGGATATATTGCAGACTTGTTGAATAGATTCATTATCTTTTGTTTTTGAGGAAATTGTGCTTTTCATGTCGAGAAAATGCGTTTAACGCAATAAAAAGATTTAGTGCTTTACGCACATGGACTAGGTTACCAAATTTAAAAAAATGTGAAATAATGAAGCCGGGAGTCGTTTTTATTGTTTACAAACACATTTCCTTGACCAGATTATGCCTTTTTAAAAACAGTCATTTTCCCATGGTAAGGAGACACTCATTTTCTGTGAGAAAATGCATTTAAAAGGAGGAATTTCATTAAAAACACTAAAAATACATATTGTACGTGCCTGAAGACGCACAGAACCTTGAAATAAAAGGTTTCGCACCAAAAAACACATGGGTGAAAGCCCTATTTTAAGGCTCTGAGTGTTTGCAGACATGTACAACAGGTATGTTTACATTATAACGTTTTTAATGAAATCATGTTTCTCTCGACGGGAAAATGCGTTTAAAGCAATAAAAAGGATTCACTCTGTCTGGCATTGGACCAAGCTACCAAACACCCTAAACAATGATCAGAACTGGTGAAATTACACTTTGACATTGGGAGAAAACACGTAACTCTTAAGGATGTGTTGCAGACTTGTTCAACAGATTCATTATCTTTTGTTTTGGATGAAATTGTGCTCTTCTTGTCGAGAAAATGCGTTTAACGCAATAAAAAGATTTAGTGCTTTACGCACATGGACTAGGTTACCAAATTTAAAAAATGTGAAATAATGAAGCCGGGAGTCGTTTTTATGTTTACAAACACATTTCCTTGACCAGATTATGACTTTTTAAAAACAGTCATTTTCCCATGGCAAGGAGACACTCATTTTCTGTGAGAAAATCATTTAAAAGGAGGAATTTCATCAACGCTAAAAATACATAATGTACGTGTCTGAAAACGCAGAGAACATGAAATAGCAGCTTTCTTATCAAGAAACACATGGTTGAAAAACCTATTTTAACGATCTGAGTTTTTGCAGACATGTACAACAGTTATTCTTAAACTATAACGTTTTCAATGAAATCATGTTTCTCATGAGGAGATAAACCGTTTAAAGCAATAAAAACGATTCACTGTGTCTGGCATTTTGACCAAGCCACCAACTAGCTAAACAATGATCAGAACTGGTGCAATTACACATTGACATTGGGTGAAAACACGTAACTCTTAAGGATGTGTTGCAGACTTGTTCAATAGATTCATTTTCTTTTGTTTTTGATGAAATTGTGCTTTTCATGTCGAGAAAATGCGTTTAACGCAATAAAAAGATTTTGTGCTTTACGCACATGGACTAGGTTACCAAATTTAAAAAAATGTGAAATAATGAAGACGGGAGTCGTTTTTATTGTTTACAAACACATTTCCTTGACCAGATTATGCCTTTTTAAAAACAGTCATTTTCCCATGGTAAGGAGACACTCATTTTCTGTGAGAAAATGCATTTAAAAGGAGGAATTTCATCAGAAACACTAAAAATACATAATGTACGTGCCTGAAGACGCACAGAACCTTGAAATAAAAGGTTTCGCACCAAAAAACACATGGGTGAAAGCCCTATTTTAAGGCTCTGGGTGTTTGCAGACATGTACAACAGGTATGTTTACATTATAACGTTTTAATGAAATCATGTTTCTCTCGACGAGAAAATGCGTTTAAAGCAATAAAAACGATTCACTCTGTCTGGCATTGGACCAAGCTACCAACAACCTAAACAATGATAAGAACTGGTGCAATTACACTTTGACATTGGGTGAAAACACGTAACTCTTAAGGATGTGTTGCAGACTTGTTGAATAGATTCATTATCTTTTGTTTTTGATGAAATTGTGCTTTTCATGTCGAGAAAATGCGTTTAACGCAATAAAAAGATTTGGTGCTTTACGCACATGGACTAGGTTACCAAATTTAAAAAATGTGACATAATAAAGCCGGGAGTCGTTTTTATTGTTTACAAACACATTTCCTTGACCAGAATATGCTTTTTCTTAAAAGCCATTTTCCCATGGCTAGGAGACACTCATTTTCTGTGAGAAAATGCATTTAAAAGGAGGAATTTCATCAGAAACACTAAAAATACATATTGTACGTGCCTGAAGACGCACAGAACCTTGAAATAAAAGGTTTCGCACCAAAAAACACATGGGTGAAAGCCCTATTTTAAGGCTCTGAGTGTTTGCAGACATGTACAACAGGTATGTTTACATTATAACGTTTTTAATGAAATCATGTTTCTCTCGACGAGAAAATGCGTTTAAAGCAATAAAAACGATTCACTCTGTCTGGCATTGGACCAAGCTACCAACAACCTAAACAATGATCAGAACTGGTGCAACTACGCTTTGACATTGGGTGAAAACACGTAACTCTTAAGGATATATTGCAGACTTGTTGAATAGATTCATTATCTTTTGTTTTTGATGAAATTGTGCTTTTCATGTCGAGAAAATGCGTTTAACGCAATAAAAAGATTTAGTGCTTTACGCACATGGACTAGGTTACCAAATTTAAAAAATGTGAAATAATAAAGCCGGGAGTCGTTTTTATTGTTTACAAACACATTTTCTTGACCAGAATATGCTTCTTCTTAAAAGCCATTTTCCCATGGCTAGAGTCTCATTTTCTGTGAGAAAATGCATTTAAAAGTAGGAATTTCATTAAAAACACTAAAAATACATATTGTACGTGCCTGAAGACGCACAGAACCTTGAAATAAAAGGTTTCGCACCAAAAAACACATGGGTGAAAGCCCTATTTTAAGGCTCTGAGTGTTTGCAGACATGTACAACAGGTATGTTTACATTATAACGTTTTTAATGAAATCATGTTTCTCTCGAGGAGAAAATGCGTTTAAAGCAATAAAAACGATTCACTCTGTCTGGCATTGGACCAAGCTACCAACAACCTAAACAATGATCAGAACTGGTGCAACTACACTTTGACATTGGGTGAAAACACGTAACTCTTAAGGATATATTGCAGACTTGTTGAATAGATTCATTATCTTTTGTTTTTGAGGAAATTGTGCTTTTCATGTCGAGAAAATGCGTTTAACGCAATAAAAAGATTTAGTGCTTTACGCACATGGACTAGGTTACCAAATTTAAAAAAATGTGAAATAATAAAGCCGGGAGTCGTTTTTATTGTTTACAAACACATTTCCTTGACCAGAATATGCTTCTTCTTAAAAGCCATTTTCCCATGGCTAGAGTCTCATTTTCTGTGAGAAAATGCATTTAAAAGGAGGAATTTCATTAAAAACACTAAAAATACATATTGTACGTGCCTGAAGACGCACAGAACCTTGAAATAAAAGGTTTCGCACCAAAAAACACATGGGTGAAAGCCCTATTTTAAGGCTCTGAGTGTTTGCAGACATGTACAACAGGTATGTTTACATTATAACGTTTTTAATGAAATCATGTTTCTCTCGACGGGAAAATGCGTTTAAAGCAATAAAAAGGATTCACTCTGTCTGGCATTGGACCAAGCTACCAAACACCCTAAACAATGATCAGAACTGGTGAAATTACACTTTGACATTGGGAGAAAACACGTAACTCTTAAGGATGTGTTGCAGACTTGTTCAACAGATTCATTATCTTTTGTTTTGGATGAAATTGTGCTCTTCTTGTCGAGAAAATGCGTTTAACGCAATAAAAAGATTTAGTGCTTTACGCACATGGACTAGGTTACCAAATTTAAAAAATGTGAAATAATGAAGCCGGGAGTCGTTTTTATGTTTACAAACACATTTCCTTGACCAGATTATGACTTTTTAAAAACAGTCATTTTCCCATGGCAAGGAGACACTCATTTTCTGTGAGAAAATCATTTAAAAGGAGGAATTTCATCAACGCTAAAAATACATAATGTACGTGTCTGAAAACGCAGAGAACATGAAATAGCAGCTTTCTTATCAAGAAACACATGGTTGAAAAACCTATTTTAACGATCTGAGTTTTTGCAGACATGTACAACAGTTATTCTTAAACTATAACGTTTTCAATGAAATCATGTTTCTCATGAGGAGATAAACCGTTTAAAGCAATAAAAACGATTCACTGTGTCTGGCATTTTGACCAAGCCACCAACTAGCTAAACAATGATCAGAACTGGTGCAATTACACATTGACATTGGGTGAAAACACGTAACTCTTAAGGATGTGTTGCAGACTTGTTCAATAGATTCATTTTCTTTTGTTTTTGATGAAATTGTGCTTTTCATGTCGAGAAAATGCGTTTAACGCAATAAAAAGATTTTGTGCTTTACGCACATGGACTAGGTTACCAAATTTAAAAAAATGTGAAATAATGAAGACGGGAGTCGTTTTTATTGTTTACAAACACATTTCCTTGACCAGATTATGCCTTTTTAAAAACAGTCATTTTCCCATGGTAAGGAGACACTCATTTTCTGTGAGAAAATGCATTTAAAAGGAGGAATTTCATCAGAAACACTAAAAATACATAATGTACGTGCCTGAAGACGCACAGAACCTTGAAATAAAAGGTTTCGCACCAAAAAACACATGGGTGAAAGCCCTATTTTAAGGCTCTGGGTGTTTGCAGACATGTACAACAGGTATGTTTACATTATAACGTTTTAATGAAATCATGTTTCTCTCGACGAGAAAATGCGTTTAAAGCAATAAAAACGATTCACTCTGTCTGGCATTGGACCAAGCTACCAACAACCTAAACAATGATAAGAACTGGTGCAATTACACTTTGACATTGGGTGAAAACACGTAACTCTTAAGGATGTGTTGCAGACTTGTTGAATAGATTCATTATCTTTTGTTTTTGATGAAATTGTGCTTTTCATGTCGAGAAAATGCGTTTAACGCAATAAAAAGATTTGGTGCTTTACGCACATGGACTAGGTTACCAAATTTAAAAAATGTGAAATAATAAAGCCGGGAGTCGTTTTTATTGTTTACAAACACATTTCCTTGACCAGAATATGCTTTTTCTTAAAAGCCATTTTCCCATGGCTAGAGTCTCATTTTCTGTGAGAAAATGCATTTAAAAGGAGGAATTTCATTAAAAACACTAAAAATACATATTGTACGTGCCTGAAGACGCACAGAACCTTGAAATAAAAGGTTTCGCACCAAAAAACACATGGGTGAAAGCCCTATTTTAAGGCTCTGAGTGTTTGCAGACATGTACAACAGGTATGTTTACATTATAACGTTTTTAATGAAATCATGTTTCTCTCGACGAGAAAATGCGTTTAAAGCAATAAAAACGATTCACTCTGTCTGGCATTGGACCAAGCTACCAACAACCTAAACAATGATAAGAACTGGTGCAATTACACTTTGACATTGGGTGAAAACACGTAACTCTTAAGGATATATTGCAGACTTGTTGAATAGATTCATTATCTTTTGTTTTTGATGAAATTGTGCTTTTCATGTCGAGAAAATGCGTTTAACGCAATAAAAAGATTTAGTGCTTTACGCACATGGACTAGGTTACCAAATTTAAAAAATGTGAAATAATAAAGCCGGGAGTCGTTTTTATTGTTTACAAACACATTTCCTTGACCAGAATATGCTTTTTCTTAAAAGCCATTTTCCCATGGCTAGAGTCTCATTTTCTGTGAGAAAATGCATTTAAAAGGAGGAATTTCATTAAAAATACTAAAAATACATATTGTACGTGCCTGAAGACGCACAGAACCTTGAAATAAAAGGTTTCGCACCAAAAAACACATGGGTGAAAGCCCTATTTTAAGGCTCTGAGTGTTTGCAGACATGTACAACAGGTATGTTTACATTATAACGTTTTTAATGAAATCATGTTTCTCTCGAGGAGAAAATGCGTTTAAAGCAATAAAAACGATTCACTCTGTCTGGCATTGGACCAAGCTACCAACAACCTAAACAATGATCAGAACTGGTGCAACTACACTTTGACATTGGGTGAAAACACGTAACTCTTAAGGATATATTGCAGACTTGTTGAATAGATTCATTATCTTTTGTTTTTGAGGAAATTGTGCTTTTCATGTCGAGAAAATGCGTTTAACGCAATAAAAAGATTTAGTGCTTTACGCACATGGACTAGGTTACCAAATTTAAAAAAATGTGAAATAATAAAGCCGGGAGTCGTTTTTATTGTTTACAAACACATTTCCTTGACCAGAATATGCTTCTTCTTAAAAGCCATTTTCCCATGGCTAGAGTCTCATTTTCTGTGAGAAAATGCATTTAAAAGGAGGAATTTCATTAAAAACACTAAAAATACATATTGTACGTGCCCGAAGACGCACAGAACCTTGAAATAAAAGGTTTCGCACCAAAAAACACATGGGTGAAAGCCCTATTTTAAGGCTCTGAGTGTTTGCAGACATGTACAACAGGTATGTTTACATTATAACGTTTTTAATGAAATCATGTTTCTCTCGACGGGAAAATGCGTTTAAAGCAATAAAAAGGATTCACTCTGTCTGGCATTGGACCAAGCTACCAACACCCTAAACAATGATCAGAACTGGTGAAATTACACTTTGACATTGGGAGAAAACACGTAACTCTTCAGGATGTGTTGCAGACTTGTTCAACAGATTCATTATCTTTTTTTTTGGATGAAATTGTGCTCTTCTTGTCGAGAAAATGCGTTTAACGCAATAAAAAGATTTAGTGCTTTACGCACATGGACTAGGTTACCAAATTTAAAAAATGTGAAATAATGAAGCCGGGAGTCGTTTTTATGTTTACAAACACATTTCCTTGACCAGATTATGACTTTTTAAAACATTCATTTTCCCATGGCAAGGAGACACTCATTTTCTGTGAGAAAATCATTTAAAAGGAGGAATTTCATCAACGCTAAAAATACATAATGTACGTGTCTGAAAACGCACAGAACATGAAATAGCAGCTTTCTTACCAAGAAACACATGGTTGAAAAACCTATTTTAACGATCTGAGTGTTTGCAGACATGTACAACAGTTATTCTTAAACTATAACGTTTTCAATGAAATCATGTTTCTCATGAGGAGATAAACCGTTTAAAGCAATAAAAACGATTCACTGTGTCTGGCATTTTGACCAAGCCACCAACTAGCTAAACAATGATCAGAACTGGTGCAATTACACATTGACATTGGGTGAAAACACGTAACTCTTAAGGATGTGTTGCAGACTTGTTCAATAGATTCATTTTCTTTTGTTTTTGATGAAATTGTGCTTTTCATGTCGAGAAAATGCGTTTAACGCAATAAAAAGATTTAGTGCTTTACGCACATGGACTAGGTTACCAAATTTAAAAAAATGTGAAATAATGAAGCCGGGAGTCGTTTTTATTGCTTACAAACACATTTCCTTGACCAGATTATGCCTTTTTAAAAACAGTCATTTTCCCATGGTAAGAAGACACTCATTTTCTGTGAGAAAATGCATTTAAAAGGAGGAATTTCATCAGAAACACTAAAAATACATAATGTACGTGCCTGAAGACGCACAGAACCTTGAAATAAAAGGTTTCGCACCAAAAAACACATGGATGAAAGCCCTATTTTAAGGCTCTGGGTGTTTGCAGACATGTACAACAGGTATGTTTACATTATAACGTTTTTAATGAAATCATGTTTCTCTCGACGAGAAAATGCGTTTAAAGCAATAAAAACGATTCACTCTGTCTGGCATTGGACCAAGCTACCAACAACCTAAACAATGATAAGAACTGGTGCAATTACACTTTGACATTGGGTGAAAACACGTAACTCTTAAGGATATATTGCAGACTTGTTGAATAGATTCATTATCTTTTGTTTTTGATGAAATTGTGCTTTTCATGTCGAGAAAATGCGTTTAACGCAATAAAAAGATTTAGTGCTTTACGCACATGGACTAGGTTACCAAATTTAAAAAATGTGAAATAATAAAGCCGGGAATCGTTTTTATTGTTTACAAACACATTTCCTTGACCAGAATATGCTTTTTCTTAAAAGCCATTTTCCCATGGCTAGAGTCTCATTTTCTGTGAGAAAATGCATTTAAAAGGAGGAATTTCATTAAAAACACTGAAAATACATATTGTACGTGCCTGAAGACGCACAGAACCTTGAAAAAAAGGTTTCGCACCAAAAAACACATGGGTGAAAGCCCTATTTTAAGGCTCTGAGTGTTTGCAGACATGTACAACAGGTATGTTTACATTATAACGTTTTTAATGAAATCATGTTTCTCTCGAGGAGAAAATGCGTTTAAAGCAATAAAAAGGATTCACTCTGTCTGGCATTGGACCAAGCTACCAACACCCTAAACAATGATCAGAACTGGTGAAATTACACTTTGACATTGGGAGAACACACGTAACTCTTAAGGATATATTGCAGACTTGTTGAATAGATTCCTTATCTTTTGTTTTTGAGGAAATTGTGCTTTTCATGTCGAGAAAATGCGTTTAACGCAATAAAAAGATTTAGTGCTTTACGCACATGGACTAGGTTACCAAATTTAAAAAAATGTGAAATAATAAAGCCGGGAGTCGTTTTTATTGTTTACAAACACATTTCCTTGACCAGAATATGCTTTTTCTTAAAAGCCATTTTCCCATGGCTAGAGTCTCATTTTCTGTGAGAAAATGCATTTAAAAGGAGGAATTTCATTAAAAACACCAAAAATAAATATTGTACGTGCCTGAAGACGCACAGAACCTTGAAATAAAAGGTTTCGCACCAAAAAACACATGGGTGAAAGCCCTATTTTAAGGCTCTGAGTGTTTGCAGACATGTACAACAGGTATGTTTACATTATAACGTTTTTAATGAAATCATGTTTCTCTCGACGGGAAAATGCGTTTAAAGCAATAAAAAGGATTCACTCTGTCTGGCATTGGACCAAGCTACCAACACCCTAAACAATGATCAGAACTGGTGAAATTACACTTTGACATTGGGAGAAAACACGTAACTCTTCAGGATGTGTTGCAGACTTGTTCAACAGATTCATTATCTTTTTTTTTGGATGAAATTGTGCTCTTCTTGTCGAGAAAATGCGTTTAACGCAATAAAAAGATTTAGTGCTTTACGCACATGGACTAGGTTACCAAATTTAAAAAATGTGAAATAATGAAGCCGGGAGTCGATTTTATGTTTACAAACACATTTCCTTGACCAGATTATGACTTTTTAAAAACAGTCATTTTCCCATGGCAAGGAGACACTCATTTTCTGTGAGAAAATCATTTAAAAGGAGGAATTTCATCAACGCTAAAAATACATAATGTACGTGTCTGAAAACGCACAGAACATGAAATAGCAGCTTTCTTACCAAGAAACACATGGTTGAAAAACCTATTTTAACGATCTGAGTGTTTGCAGACATGTACAACAGTTATTCTTAAACTATAACGTTTTCAATGAAATCATGTTTCTCATGAGGAGATAAACCGTTTAAAGCAATAAAAACGATTCACTGTGTCTGGCATTTTGACCAAGCCACCAACTAGCTAAACAATGATCAGAACTGGTGCAATTACACATTGACATTGGGTGAAAACACGTAACTCTTAAGGATGTGTTGCAGACTTGTTCAATAGATTCATTTTCTTTTGTTTTTGATGAAATTGTGCTTTTCATGTCGAGAAAATGCGTTTAACGCAATAAAAAGATTTAGTGCTTTACGCACATGGACTAGGTTACCAAATTTAAAAAATGTGAAATAATAAAGCCGGGAATCGTTTTTATTGTTTACAAACACATTTCCTTGACCAGAATATGCTTTTTCTTAAAAGCCATTTTCCCATGGCTAGAGTCTCATTTTCTGTGAGAAAATGCATTTAAAAGGAGGAATTTCATTAAAAACACTAAAAATACATATTGTACGTGCCTGAAGACGCACAGAACCTTGAAATAAAAGGTTTCGCACCAAAAAACACATGGGTGAAAGCCCTATTTTAAGGCTCTGAGTGTTTGCAGACATGTACAACAGGTATGTTTACATTATAACGTTTTTAATGAAATCATGTTTCTCTCGAGGAGAAAATGCGTTTAAAGCAATAAAAAGGATTCACTCTGTCTGGCATTGGACCAAGCTACCAACACCCTAAACAATGATCAGAACTGGTGAAATTACACTTTGACATTGGGAGAACACACGTAACTCTTAAGGATATATTGCAGACTTGTTGAATAGATTCATTATCTTTTGTTTTTGAGGAAATTGTGCTTTTCATGTCGAGAAAATGCGTTTAACGCAATAAAAAGATTTAGTGCTTTACGCACATGGACTAGGTTACCAAATTTAAAAAAATGTGAAATAATAAAGCCGGGAGTCGTTTTTATTGTTTACAAACACATTTCCTTGACCAGAATATGCTTTTTCTTAAAAGCCATTTTCCCATGGCTAGAGTCTCATTTTCTGTGAGAAAATGCATTTAAAAGGAGGAATTTCATTAAAAACACCAAAAATACATATTGTACGTGCCTGAAGACGCACAGAACCTTGAAATAAAAGGTTTCGCACCAAAAAACACATGGGTGAAAGCCCTATTTTAAGGCTCTGAGTGTTTGCAGACATGTACAACAGGTATGTTTACATTATAACGTTTTTAATGAAATCATGTTTCTCTCGACGGGAAAATGCGTTTAAAGCAATAAAAAGGATTCACTCTGTCTGGCATTGGACCAAGCTACCAACACCCTAAACAATGATCAGAACTGGTGAAATTACACTTTGACATTGGGAGAAAACACGTAACTCTTCAGGATGTGTTGCAGACTTGTTCAACAGATTCATTATCTTTTTTTTTGGATGAAATTGTGCTCTTCTTGTCGAGAAAATGCGTTTAACGCAATAAAAAGATTTAGTGCTTTACGCACATGGAATAGGTTACCAAATTTAAAAAATGTGAAATAATGAAGCCGGGAGTCGATTTTATGTTTACAAACACATTTCCTTGACCAGATTATGACTTTTTAAAAACATTCATTTTCCCATGGCAAGGAGACACTCATTTTCTGTGAGAAAATCATTTAAAAGGAGGAATTTCATCAACGCTAAAAATACATAATGTACGTGTCTGAAAACGCACAGAACATGAAATAGCAGCTTTCTTACCAAGAAACACATGGTTGAAAAACCTATTTTAACGATCTGAGTGTTTGCAGACATGTACAACAGTTATTCTTAAACTATAACGTTTTCAATGAAATCATGTTTCTCATGAGGAGATAAACCGTTTAAAGCAATAAAAACGATTCACTGTGTCTGGCATTTTGACCAAGCCACCAACTAGCTAAACAATGATCAGAACTGGTGCAATTACACATTGACATTGGGTGAAAACACGTAACTCTTAAGGATGTGTTGCAGACTTGTTCAATAGATTCATTTTCTTTTGTTTTTGATGAAATTGTGCTTTTCATGTCGAGAAAATGCGTTTAACGCAATAAAAAGATTTAGTGCTTTACGCACATGGACTAGGTTACCAAATTTAAAAAAATGTGAAATAATGAAGCCGGGAGTCGTTTTTATTGTTTACAAACACATTTCCTTGACCAGATTATGCCTTTTTAAAAACAGTCATTTTCCCATGGTAAGGAGACACTCATTTTCTGTGAGAAAATGCATTTAAAAGGAGGAATTTCATCAGAAACACTAAAAATACATAATGTACGTGCCTGAAGACGCACAGAACCTTGAAATAAAAGGTTTCGCACCAAAAAACACATGGGTGAAAGCCCTATTTTAAGGCTCTGGGTGTTTGCAGACATGTACAACAGGTATGTTTACATTATAACGTTTTTAATGAAATCATGTTTCTCTCGACGAGAAAATGCGTTTAAAGCAATAAAAACGATTCACTCTGTCTGGCATTGGACCAAGCTACCAACAACCTAAACAATGATAAGAACTGGTGCAATTACACTTTGACATTGGGTGAAAACACGTAACTCTTAAGGATATATTGCAGACTTGTTGAATAGATTCATTATCTTTTGTTTTTGATGAAATTGTGCTTTTCATGTCGAGAAAATGCGTTTAACGCAATAAAAAGATTTAGTGCTTTACGCACATGGACTAGGTTACCAAATTTAAAAAATGTGAAATAATAAAGCCGGGAATCGTTTTTATTGTTTACAAACACATTTCCTTGACCAGAATATGCTTTTTCTTAAAAGCCATTTTCCCATGGCTAGAGTCTCATTTTCTGTGAGAAAATGCATTTAAAAGGAGGAATTTCATTAAAAACACTAAAAATACATATTGTACGTGCCTGAAGACGCACAGAACCTTGAAATAAAAGGTTTCGCACCAAAAAACACATGGGTGAAAGCCCTATTTTAAGGCTCTGAGTGTTTGCAGACATGTACAACAGGTATGTTTACATTATAACGTTTTTAATGAAATCATGTTTCTCTCGAGGAGAAAATGCGTTTAAAGCAATAAAAAGGATTCACTCTGTCTGGCATTGGACCAAGCTACCAACACCCTAAACAATGATCAGAACTGGTGAAATTACACTTTGACATTGGGAGAACACACGTAACTCTTAAGGATGTGTTGCAGACTTGTTCAACAGATTCATTATCTTTTGTTTTGGATGAAATTGTGCTCTTCTTGTCGAGAAAATGCGTTTAACGCAATAAAAAGATGTAGTGCTTTACGCACATGGACTAGGTTACCAAATTTAAAAAATGTGAAATAATGAAGCTGGGAGTCGTTTTTATTGTTTACAAACACATTTCCTTGACCAGATTATGACTTTTTAAAAACAGTCATTTTCCCATGGCAAGGAGACACTCATTTTCTCTGAGAAAATCATTTAAAAGGAGGAATTTCATCAACGCTAAAAATACATAATGTACGTGTCTGAAAACGCACAGAACATGAAATAGTAGCTTTCTTACCAAGAAACACATGGTTGAAAAACCTATTTTAACGATCTGAGTTTTTGCAGACATGTACAACAGTTATTCTTAAACTATAACGTTTTCAATGAAATCATGTTTCTCATGAGGAGATAAACCGTTTAAAGCAATAAAAACGATTCACTGTCTGGCATTTTGACCACCAACTAGCTAAACAATGATCAGAACTGGTGCAATTACACATTGACATAGGGTGAAAACACGTAACTCTTAAGGATGTGTTGCAGACTTGTTCAATAGATTCATTTTCTTTTGTTTTTGATGAAATTGTGCTTTTCATGTCGAGAAAATGCGTTTAACGCAATAAAAAGATTTAGTGCTTTACGCACATGGACTAGGTTACCAAATTTAAAAAAATGTGAAATAATGAAGCCGGGAGTCGTTTTTATTGTTTACAAACACATTTCCTTGACCAGATTATGCCTTTTTAAAAACAGTCATTTTCCCATGGTAAGGAGACACTCATTTTCTGTGAGAAAATGCATTTAAAAGGAGGAATTTCATCAGAAACACTAAAAATACATATTGTACGTGCCTGAAGACGCACAGAACCTTGAAATAAAAGGTTTCGCACCAAAAACACATGGGTGAAAGCCCTATTTTAAGGCTCTGAGTGTTTGCAGATATGTACATCAGGTATGTTTAAATTATAACGTTTTTAATGAAATCATGTTTCTCTCGACGAGAAAATGCGTTTAAAGCAAAAAAAAGGATTCACTCTGTCTGGCATTGGACCAAGCTACCAACACCCTAAACAATGATCAGAACTGGTGAAATTACACTTTGACATTGGGAGAAAACACAAAACTCTTAAGGATGTGTTGCAGACTTGTTCAATAGATTCATTATCTTTTGTTTTGGATGAAATTGTGCTCTTCTTGTCGAGAAAATGCGTTTAACGCAATAAAAAGATTTAGTGCTTTACGCACATGGACTAGGTTACCAAATTTAAAAAATGTGAAATAATGAAGCCGGGAGTCGTTTTTATTGTTTACAAACACATTTCCTTGACCAGATTATGCCTTTTTAAAAACAGTCATTTTCCCATGGCAAGGAGACACTCATTTTCTGTGAGAAAATCATTTAAAAGGAGGAATGCCATCAACGCTAAAAATACATAATGTACGTGTCTAAAAACGCACAGAACATGAAATAGTAGCTTTCTTACCAAGAAACACATGGTTGAAAAACCTATTTTAACGATCTGAGTGTTTGCAGACATGTACAACAGTTATTCTTAAACTATAACGTTTTCAATGAAATCATGTTTCTCATGAGGAGATATACCGTTTAAAGCAATAAAAACGATTTTCACTGTGTCTGGCATTTTTTCCAAGCCACCAACTAGCTAAACAATGATCAGAACTGGTGCAATTACACATTGACATTGGGTGAAAACACGTAACTCTTAAGGATGTGTTGCAGACTTGTTCAATAGATTCATTTTCTTTTGTTTTTGATGAAATTGTGCTTTTCATGTCGAGAAAATGCGTTTAACGCAATAAAAAGATTTAGTGCTTTACGCACATGGTCTAGGTTACCAAATTTAAAAAATGTGAAATAATAAAGCCGGGAGTCGTTTTTATTGTTTACAAACACATTTCCTTGACCAGAATATGCTTTTTCTTAAAAGCCATTTTCCCATGGCTAGGAGACACTCATTTTCTGTGAGAAAATGCATTTAAAAGGAGGAATTTCATCAGAAAAACTAAAAATACATATTGTACGTGCCTGAAGACGCACAGAACCTTGAAATAAAAGGTTTCGCACCAAAAAACACATGGGTGAAAGCCCTATTTTAAGGCTCTGAGTGTTTGCAGATATGTACAACAGGTATGTTTAAATTATAACGTTTTTAATGAAATCATGTTTCTCTCGACGAGAAAATGCGTTTAAAGCAAAAAAAAAAGGATTCACTCTGTCTGGCATTGGACCAAGCTACCAACAACCTAAACAATGATCAGAACTGGTGAAATTACACTTTGACATTGGGAGAAAACACATAACTCTTAAGGATGTGTTGCAGACTTGTTCAATAGATTCATTTTCTTTTGTTTTTGATGAAATTGTGCTTTTCATGTCGAGAAAATGCGTTTAACGCAATAAAAAGATTTAGTGCTTTACGCACATGGACTAGGTTACCAAATTTAAAAAATGTGAAATAATGAAGCCGGGAGTCGTTTTTATTGTTTACAAACACATTTCCTTGACCAGATTATGCCTTTTTAAAAACAGTCATTTTCCCATGGCAAGGAGACACTCATTTTCTGTGAGAAAATCATTTAAAAGGAGGAATGCCATCAACGCTAAAAATACATAATGTACGTGTCTAAAAACGCACAGAACATGAAATAGTAGCTTTCTTACCAAGAAACACATGGTTGAAAAACCTATTTTAACGATCTGAGTGTTTGCAGACATGTACAACAGTTATTCTTAAACTATAACGTTTTCAATGAAATCATGTTTCTCATGAGGAGATATACCGTTTAAAGCAATAAAAACGATTTTCACTGTGTCTGGCATTTTTTCCAAGCCACCAACTAGCTAAACAATGATCAGAACTGGTGCAATTACACATTGACATTGGGTGAAAACACGTAACTCTTAAGGATGTGTTGCAGACTTGTTCAATAGATTCATTTTCTTTTGTTTTTGATGAAATTGTGCTTTTCATGTCGAGAAAATGCGTTTAACGCAATAAAAAGATTTAGTGCTTTACGCACATGGTCTAGGTTACCAAATTTAAAAAATGTGAAATAATAAAGCCGGGAGTCGTTTTTATTGTTTACAAACACATTTCCTTGACCAGAATATGCTTTTTCTTAAAAGCCATTTTCCCATGGCTAGGAGACACTCATTTTCTGTGAGAAAATGCATTTAAAAGGAGGAATTTCATCAGAAAAACTAAAAATACATATTGTACGTGCCTGAAGACGCACAGAACCTTGAAATAAAAGGTTTCGCACCAAAAAACACATGGGTGAAAGCCCTATTTTAAGGCTCTGAGTGTTTGCAGATATGTACAACAGGTATGTTTAAATTATAACGTTTTTAATGAAATCATGTTTCTCTCGACGAGAAAATGCGTTTAAAGCAAAAAAAAAAGGATTCACTCTGTCTGGCATTGGACCAAGCTACCAACAACCTAAACAATGATCAGAACTGGTGCAACTACACTTTGACATTGGGTGAAAACACGTAACTCTTAAGGATATATTGCAGACTTGTTCAATAGATTCATTTTCTTTTGTTTTTGATGAAATTGTGCTTTTCATGTCGAGAAAATGCGTTTAACGCAATAAAAAGATTTAGTGCTTTACGCACATGGACTAGGTTAGCAAATTTAAAAAATGTGAAATAATAAAGCCGGGAGTCGTTTTTATTGTTTACAAACACATTTCCTTGACCAGAATATGCTTTTTCTTAAAAGCCATTTTCCCATGGCTAGGGGACACTCATTTTCTGTGAGAAAATGCATTTAAAAGGAGGAATTTCATCAGAAAAACTAAAAATACATATTGTACGTGTCTGAAAACGCACAGAACATGAAATAGTAGCTTTCTTACCGAGAAACACATGGTTGAAAAACCTATTTTAACGATCTGAGTGTTTGCAGACATGTACAAGTTATTCTTAAACTATAACGTTTTCAATGAAATCATGTTTCTCATGAGGAGATAAACCGTTTAAAGCAATAAAAACGATTCACTGTGTCTGGCATTTTGACCAAGCCACCAACTAGCTAAACAATGATCAGAACTGGTGCAATTACACATTGACATTGGGTGAAAACACGTAACTCTTAAGGATGTGTTGCAGACTTGTTCAATAGATTCATTTTCTTTTGTTTTTGATGAAATTGTGCTTTTCATGTCGAGAAAATGCGTTTAACGCAATAAAAAGATTTAGTGCTTTACGCACATGGACTAGGTTACCAAATTTAAAAAAATGTGAAATAATGAAGCCGGGAGTCGTTTTTATTGTTTACAAACACATTTCCTTGACCAGATTATGCCTTTTTAAAAACAGTCATTTTCCTATGGTAAGGAGACACTCATTTTCTGTGAGAAAATGCATTTAAAAGGAGGAATTTCATCAGAAACACTAAAAATACATAATGTACGTGCCTGAAGACGCACAGAACCTTGAATAAAAAGGTTTCGCACCAAAAAACACATGGGTGAAAGCCCTATTTTAAGGCTCTGGGTGTTTGCAGACATGTACAACAGGTATGTTTACATTATAACGTTTTTAATGAAATCATGTTTCTCTCGACGAGAAAATGCGTTTAAAGCAATAAAAACGATTCACTCTGTCTGGCATTGGACCAAGCTACCAACAACCTAAACAATGATAAGAACTGGTGCAATTACACTTTGACATTGGGTGAAAACACGTAACTCTTAAGGATATATTGCAGACTTGTTGAATAGATTCATTATCTTTTGTTTTTGATGAAATTGTGCTTTTCATGTCGAGAAAATGCGTTTAACGCAATAAAAAGATTTAGTGCTTTACGCACATGGACTAGGTTACCAAATTTAAAAAATGTGAAATAATAAAGCCGGGAATCGTTTTTATTGTTTACAAACACATTTCCTTGACCAGAATATGCTTTTTCTTAAAAGCCATTTTCCCATGGCTAGAGTCTCATTTTCTGTGAGAAAATGCATTTAAAAGGAGGAATTTCATTAAAAACACTAAAAATACATATTGTACGTGCCTGAAGACGCACAGAACCTTGAAATAAAAGGTTTCGCACCAAAAAACACATGGGTGAAAGCCCTATTTTAAGGCTCTGAGTGTTTGCAGACATGTACAACAGGTATGTTTACATTATAACGTTTTTAATGAAATCATGTTTCTCTCGAGGAGAAAATGCGTTTAAAGCAATAAAAAGGATTCACTCTGTCTGGCATTGGACCAAGCTACCAACACCCTAAACAATGATCAGAACTGGTGAAATTACACTTTGACATTGGGAGAACACACGTAACTCTTAAGGATGTGTTGCAGACTTGTTCAACAGATTCATTATCTTTTGTTTTGGATGAAATTGTGCTCTTCTTGTCGAGAAAATGCGTTTAACGCAATAAAAAGATGTAGTGCTTTACGCACATGGACTAGGTTACCAAATTTAAAAAATGTGAAATAATGAAGCTGGGAGTCGTTTTTATTGTTTACAAACACATTTCCTTGACCAGATTATGACTTTTTAAAAACAGTCATTTTCCCATGGCAAGGAGACACTCATTTTCTGTGAGAAAATCATTTAAAAGGAGGAATTTCATCAACGCTAAAAATACATAATGTACGTGTCTGAAAACGCACAGAACATGAAATAGTAGCTTTCTTACCAAGAAACACATGGTTGAAAAACCTATTTTAACGATCTGAGTGTTTGCAGACATGTACAACAGTTATTCTTAAACTATAACGTTTTCAATGAAATCATGTTTCTCATGAGGAGATAAACCGTTTAAAGCAATAAAAACGATTCACTGTCTGGCATTTTGACCACCAACTAGCTAAACAATGATCAGAACTGGTGCAATTACACATTGACATTGGGTGAAAACACGTAACTCTTAAGGATGTGTTGCAGACTTGTTCAATAGATTCATTTTCTTTTGTTTTTGATGAAATTGTGCTTTTCATGTCGAGAAAATGCGTTTAACGCAATAAAAAGATTTAGTGCTTTACGCACATGGACTAGGTTACCAAATTTTAAAAAATGTGAAATAATGAAGCCGGGAGTCGTTTTTATTGTTTACAAACACATTTCCTTGACCAGATTATGCCTTTTTAAAAACAGTCATTTTCCCATGGTAAGGAGACACTCATTTTCTGTGAGAAAATGCATTTAAAAGGAGGAATTTCATCAGACACACTAAAAATACATATTGTACGTGCCTGAAGACGCACAGAACCTTGAAATAAAAGGTTTCGCACCAAAAACACATGGGTGAAAGCCCTATTTTAAGGCTCTGAGTGTTTGCAGATATGTACATCAGGTATGTTTAAATTATAACGTTTTTAATGAAATCATGTTTCTCTCGACGAGAAAATGCGTTTAAAGCAAAAAAAAGGATTCACTCTGTCTGGCATTGGACCAAGCTACCAACACCCTAAAGAATGATCAGAACTGGTGAAATTACACTTTGACATTGGGAGAAAACACATAACTCTTAAGGATGTGTTGCAGACTTGTTCAATAGATTCATTATCTTTTGTTTTGGATGAAATTGTGCTCTTCTTGTCGAGAAAATGCGTTTAACGCAATAAAAAGATTTAGTGCTTTACGCACATGGACTAGGTTACCAAATTTAAAAAATGTGAAATAATGAAGCCGGGAGTCGTTTTTATTTTTTACAAACACATTTCCTTGACCAGATTATGCCTTTTTAAAAACAGTCATTTTCCCATGGCAAGGAGACACTCATTTTCTGTGAGAAAATCATTTAAAAGGAGGAATGCCATCAACGCTAAAAATACATAATGTACGTGTCTGAAAACGCACAGAACATGAAATAGTAGCTTTCTTACCAAGAAACACATGGTTGAAAAACCTATTTTAACGATCTGAGTGTTTGCAGACATGTACAAGTTATTCTTAAACTATAACGTTTTCAATGAAATCATGTTTCTCATGAGGAGATATACCGTTTAAAGCAATAAAAACGATTTTCACTGTGTCTGGCATTTTTTCCAAGCCACCAACTAGCTAAACAATGATCAGAACTGGTGCAATTACACATTGACATTGGGTGAAAAAACGTAACTCTTAAGGATGTGTTGCAGACTTGTTCAATAGATTCATTTTCTTTTGTTTTTGATGAAATTGTGCTTTTCATGTCGAGAAAATGCGTTTAACGCAATAAAAAGATTTAGTGCTTTACGCACATGGTCTAGGTTACCAAATTTAAAAAATGTGAAATAATAAAGCCGGGAGTCGTTTTTATTGTTTACAAACACATTTCCTTGACCAGATTATGCCTTTTTAAAAACAGTCATTTTCCCATGGTAAGGAGACACTCATTTTCTGTGAGAAAATGCATTTAAAAGGAGGAATTTCATCAGAAACACTAAAAATACATATTGTACGTGCCTGAAGACGCACAGAACCTTGAAAAAAAAGGTTTCGCACCAAAAAACACATGGGCGAAAGCCCTATTTTAAGGCTCTGAGTGTTTGCAGATATGTACAACAGGTATGTTTAAATTATAACGTTTTTAAGGAAATCATGTTTCTCTCGACGAGAAAATGCGTTTAAAGCAATAAAAAGGATTCACTCTGTCTGGCATTGGACCAAGCTACCAACAACCTAAACAATGATAAGAACTGGTGCAATTACACTTTGACATTGGGTGAAAACACGTAACTCTTAAGGATATATTGCAGACTTGTTGAATAGATTCATTATCTTTTGTTTTTGATGAAATTGTGCTTTTCATGTCGAGAAAATGCGTTTAACGCAATAAAAAGATTTAGTGCTTTACGCACATGGACTAGGTTACCAAATTTAAAAAATGTGAAATAATAAAGCCGGGAATCGTTTTTATTGTTTACAAACACATTTCCTTGACCAGAATATGCTTTTTCTTAAAAGCCATTTTCCCATGGCTAGAGTCTCATTTTCTGTGAGAAAATGCATTTAAAAGGAGGAATTTCATTAAAAACACTAAAAATACATATTGTACGTGCCTGAAGACGCACAGAACCTTGAAATAAAAGGTTTCGCACCAAAAAACACATGGGTGAAAGCCCTATTTTAAGGCTCTGAGTGTTTGCGGACATGTACAACAGGTATGTTTACATTATAACGTTTTTAATGAAATCATGTTTCTCTCGAGGAGAAAATGCGTTTAAAGCAATAAAAAGGATTCACTCTGTCTGGCATTGGACCAAGCTACCAACACCCTAAACAATGATCAGAACTGGTGAAATTACACTTTGACATTGGGAGAACACACGTAACTCTTAAGGATGTGTTGCAAACTTGTTCAACAGATTCATTATCTTTTGTTTTGGATGAAATTGTGCTCTTCTTGTCGAGAAAATGCGTTTAACGCAATAAAAAGATGTAGTGCTTTACGCACATGGACTAGGTTACCAAATTTAAAAAATGTGAAATAATGAAGCTGGGAGTCGTTTTTATTGTTTACAAACACATTTCCTTGACCAGATTATGACTTTTTAAAAACAGTCATTTTCCCATGGCAAGGAGACACTCATTTTCTCTGAGAAAATCATTTAAAAGGAGGAATTTCATCAACGCTAAAAATACATAATGTACGTGTCTGAAAACGCACAGAACATGAAATAGTAGCTTTCTTACCAAGAAACACATGGTTGAAAAACCTATTTTAACGATCTGAGTTTTTGCAGACATGTACAACAGTTATTCTTAAACTATAACGTTTTCAATGAAATCATGTTTCTCATGAGGAGATAAACCGTTTAAAGCAATAAAAACGATTTTCACTGTGTCTGGCATTTTTTCCAAGCCACCAACTAGCTAAACAATGATCAGAACTGGTGCAATTACACATTGACATTGGGTGAAAACACGTAACTCTTAAGGATGTGTTGCAGACTTGTTCAATAGATTCATTTTCTTTTGTTTTTGATGAAATTGTGCTTTTCATGTCGAGAAAATGCGTTTAACGCAATAAAAAGATTTAGTGCTTTACGCACATGGTCTAGGTTACCAAATTTAAAAAATGTGAAATAATAAAGCCGGGAGTCGTTTTTATTGTTTACAAACACATTTCCTTGACCAGAATATGCTTTTTCTTAAAAGCCATTTTCCCATGGCTAGGAGACACTCATTTTCTGTGAGAAAATGCATTTAAAAGGAGGAATTTCATCAGAAAAACTAAAAATACATATTGTACGTGCCTGAAGACGCACAGAACCTTGAAATAAAAGGTTTCGCACCAAAAAACACATGGGTGAAAGCCCTATTTTAAGGCTCTGAGTGTTTGCAGATATGTACAACAGGTATGTTTAAATTATAACGTTTTTAATGAAATCATGTTTCTCTCGACGAGAAAATGCGTTTAAAGCAAAAAAAAAAGGATTCACTCTGTCTGGCATTGGACCAAGCTACCAACAACCTAAACAATGATCAGAACTGGTGAAATTACACTTTGACATTGGGAGAAAACACATAACTCTTAAGGATGTGTTGCAGACTTGTTCAATAGATTCATTATCTTTTGTTTTGGATGTAATTGTGCTCTTCTTGTCGAGAAAATGCGTTTAACGCAATAAAAAGATTTAGTGCTTTACGCACATGGACTAGTTTACCAAATTTAAAAAATGTGAAATAATAAAGCCGGGAGTCGTTTTTATTGTTTACAAACACATTTCCTTGACCAGAATATGCTTTTTCTTAAAAGCCATTTTCCCATGGCTAGGAGACACTCATTCTCTCTGAGAAAATGCATTTAAAAGGAGGAATTTCATCAGAAACACTAAAAATACATATTGTACGTGTCTGAAAACGCACAGAACATGAAATAGTAGCTTTCTTACCGAGAAACACATGGTTGAAAAACCTATTTTAACGATCTGAGTGTTTGCAGACATGTACAAGTTATTCTTAAACTATAACGTTTTCAATGAAATCATGTTTCTCATGAGGAGATAAACCGTTTAAAGCAATAAAAATGATTCACTGTGTCTGGCATTTTGACCAAGCCACCAACTAGCTAAACAATGATCAGAACTGGTGCAATTACACATTGACATTGGGTGAAAACACGTAACTCTTAAGGATGTGTTGCAGACTTGTTCAATAGATTCATTTTCTTTTGTTTTTGATGAAATTGTGCTTTTCATGTCGAGAAAATGCGTTTAACGCAATAAAAAGATTTAGTGCTTTACGCACATGGACTAGGTTACCAAATTTAAAAAATGTGAAATAATAAAGCCGGGAATCGTTTTTATTGTTTACAAACACATTTCCTTGACCAGAATATGCTTTTTCTTAAAAGCCATTTTCCCATGGCTAGAGTCTCATTTTCTGTGAGAAAATGCATTTAAAAGGAGGAATTTCATTAAAAACACTAAAAATACATATTGTACGTGCCTGAAGACGCACAGAACCTTGAAATAAAAGGTTTCGCACCAAAAAACACATGGGTGAAAGCCCTATTTTAAGGCTCTGAGTGTTTGCAGACATGTACAACAGGTATGTTTACATTATAACGTTTTTAATGAAATCATGTTTCTCTCGAGGAGAAAATGCGTTTAAAGCAATAAAAAGGATTCACTCTGTCTGGCATTGGACCAAGCTACCAACACCCTAAACAATGATCAGAACTGGTGAAATTACACTTTGACATTGGGAGAACACACGTAACTCTTAAGGATGTGTTGCAGACTTGTTCAACAGATTCATTATCTTTTGTTTTGGATGAAATTGTGCTCTTCTTGTCGAGAAAATGCGTTTAACGCAATAAAAAGATGTAGTGCTTTACGCACATGGACTAGGTTACCAAATTTAAAAAATGTGAAATAATGAAGCTGGGAGTCGTTTTTATTGTTTACAAACACATTTCCTTGACCAGATTATGACTTTTTAAAAACAGTCATTTTCCCATGGCAAGGAGACACTCATTTTCTGTGAGAAAATCATTTAAAAGGAGGAATTTCATCAACGCTAAAAATACATAATGTACGTGTCTGAAAACGCACAGAACATGAAATAGTAGCTTTCTTACCAAGAAACACATGGTTGAAAAACCTATTTTAACGATCTGAGTGTTTGCAGACATGTACAACAGTTATTCTTAAACTATAACGTTTTCAATGAAATCATGTTTCTCATGAGGAGATAAACCGTTTAAAGCAATAAAAACGATTCACTGTCTGGCATTTTGACCACCAACTAGCTAAACAATGATCAGAACTGGTGCAATTACACATTGACATTGGGTGAAAACACGTAACTCTTAAGGATGTGTTGCAGACTTGTTCAATAGATTCATTTTCTTTTGTTTTTGATGAAATTGTGCTTTTCATGTCGAGAAAATGCGTTTAACGCAATAAAAAGATTTAGTGCTTTACGCACATGGACTAGGTTACCAAATTTTAAAAAATGTGAAATAATGAAGCCGGGAGTCGTTTTTATTGTTTACAAACACATTTCCTTGACCAGATTATGCCTTTTTAAAAACAGTCATTTTCCCATGGTAAGGAGACACTCATTTTCTGTGAGAAAATGCATTTAAAAGGAGGAATTTCATCAGACACACTAAAAATACATATTGTACGTGCCTGAAGACGCACAGAACCTTGAAATAAAAGGTTTCGCACCAAAAACACATGGGTGAAAGCCCTATTTTAAGGCTCTGAGTGTTTGCAGATATGTACATCAGGTATGTTTAAATTATAACGTTTTTAATGAAATCATGTTTCTCTCGACGAGAAAATGCGTTTAAAGCAAAAAAAAGGATTCACTCTGTCTGGCATTGGACCAAGCTACCAACACCCTAAACAATGATCAGAACTGGTGAAATTACACTTTGACATTGGGAGAAAACACATAACTCTTAAGGATGTGTTGCAGACTTGTTCAATAGATTCATTATCTTTTGTTTTGGATGAAATTGTGCTCTTCTTGTCGAGAAAATGCGTTTAACGCAATAAAAAGATTTAGTGCTTTACGCACATGGACTAGGTTACCAAATTTAAAAAATGTGAAATAATGAAGCCGGGAGTCGTTTTTATTTTTTACAAACACATTTCCTTGACCAGATTATGCCTTTTTAAAAACAGTCATTTTCCCATGGCAAGGAGACACTCATTTTCTGTGAGAAAATCATTTAAAAGGAGGAATGCCATCAACGCTAAAAATACATAATGTACGTGTCTGAAAACGCACAGAACATGAAATAGTAGCTTTCTTACCAAGAAACACATGGTTGAAAAACCTATTTTAACGATCTGAGTGTTTGCAGACATGTACAACAGTTATTCTTAAACTATAACGTTTTCAATGAAATCATGTTTCTCATGAGGAGATATACCGTTTAAAGCAATAAAAACGATTTTCACTGTGTCTGGCATTTTTTCCAAGCCACCAACTAGCTAAACAATGATCAGAACTGGTGCAATTACACATTGACATTGGGTGAAAAAACGTAACTCTTAAGGATGTGTTGCAGACTTGTTCAATAGATTCATTTTCTTTTGTTTTTGATGAAATTGTGCTTTTCATGTCGAGAAAATGCGTTTAACGCAATAAAAAGATTTAGTGCTTTACGCACATGGTCTAGGTTACCAAATTTAAAAAATGTGAAATAATAAAGCCGGGAGTCGTTTTTATTGTTTACAAACACATTTCCTTGACCAGATTATGCCTTTTTAAAAACAGTCATTTTCCCATGGTAAGGAGACACTCATTTTCTGTGAGAAAATGCATTTAAAAGGAGGAATTTCATCAGAAACACTAAAAATACATATTGTACGTGCCTGAAGACGCACAGAACCTTGAAAAAAAAGGTTTCGCACCAAAAAACACATGGGCGAAAGCCCTATTTTAAGGCTCTGAGTGTTTGCAGATATGTACAACAGGTATGTTTAAATTATAACGTTTTTAAGGAAATCATGTTTCTCTCGACGAGAAAATGCGTTTAAAGCAATAAAAAGGATTCACTCTGTCTGGCATTGGACCAAGCTACCAACAACCTAAACAATGATAAGAACTGGTGCAATTACACTTTGACATTGGGTGAAAACACGTAACTCTTAAGGATATATTGCAGACTTGTTGAATAGATTCATTATCTTTTGTTTTTGATGAAATTGTGCTTTTCATGTCGAGAAAATGCGTTTAACGCAATAAAAAGATTTAGTGCTTTACGCACATGGACTAGGTTACCAAATTTAAAAAATGTGAAATAATAAAGCCGGGAATCGTTTTTATTGTTTACAAACACATTTCCTTGACCAGAATATGCTTTTTCTTAAAAGCCATTTTCCCATGGCTAGAGTCTCATTTTCTGTGAGAAAATGCATTTAAAAGGAGGAATTTCATTAAAAACACTAAAAATACATATTGTACGTGCCTGAAGACGCACAGAACCTTGAAATAAAAGGTTTCGCACCAAAAAACACATGGGTGAAAGCCCTATTTTAAGGCTCTGAGTGTTTGCGGACATGTACAACAGGTATGTTTACATTATAACGTTTTTAATGAAATCATGTTTCTCTCGAGGAGAAAATGCGTTTAAAGCAATAAAAAGGATTCACTCTGTCTGGCATTGGACCAAGCTACCAACACCCTAAACAATGATCAGAACTGGTGAAATTACACTTTGACATTGGGAGAACACACGTAACTCTTAAGGATGTGTTGCAGACTTGTTCAACAGATTCATTATCTTTTGTTTTGGATGAAATTGTGCTCTTCTTGTCGAGAAAATGCGTTTAACGCAATAAAAAGATGTAGTGCTTTACGCACATGGACTAGGTTACCAAATTTAAAAAATGTGAAATAATGAAGCTGGGAGTCGTTTTTATTGTTTACAAACACATTTCCTTGACCAGATTATGCCTTTTTAAAAACAGTCATTTTCCCATGGCAAGGAGACACTCATTTTCTGTGAGAAAATCATTTAAAAGGAGGAATGCCATCAACGCTAAAAATACATAATGTACGTGTCTGAAAACGCACAGAACATGAAATAGTAGCTTTCTTACCAAGAAACACATGGTTGAAAAACCTATTTTAACGATCTGAGTGTTTGCAGACATGTACAACAGTTATTCTTAAACTATAACGTTTTCAATGAAATCATGTTTCTCATGAGGAGATATACCGTTTAAAGCAATAAAAACGATTTTCACTGTGTCTGGCATTTTTTCCAAGCCACCAACTAGCTAAACAATGATCAGAACTGGTGCAATTACACATTGACATTGGGTGAAAACACGTAACTCTTAAGGATGTGTTGCAGACTTGTTCAATAGATTCATTTTCTTTTGTTTTTGATGAAATTGTGCTTTTCATGTCGAGAAAATGCGTTTAACGCAATAAAAAGATTTAGTGCTTTACGCACATGGTCTAGGTTACCAAATTTAAAAAATGTGAAATAATAAAGCCGGGAGTCGTTTTTATTGTTTATAAACACATTTCCTTGACCAGAATATGCTTTTTCTTAAAAGCCATTTTCCCATGGCTAGGAGACACTCATTTTCTGTGAGAAAATGCATTTAAAAGGAGGAATTTCATCAGAAAAACTAAAAATACATATTGTACGTGCCTGAAGACGCATAGAACCTTGAAATAAAAGGTTTCGCACCAAAAAACACATGGGTGAAAGCCCTATTTTAAGGCTCTGAGTGTTTGCAGATATGTACAACAGGTATGTTTAAATTATAACGTTTTTAATGAAATCATGTTTCTCTCGACGAGAAAATGCGTTTAAAGCAAAAAAAAAAGGATTCACTCTGTCTGGCATTGGACCAAGCTACCAACAACCTAAACAATGATCAGAACTGGTGAAATTACACTTTGACATTGGGAGAAAACACATAACTCTTAAGGATGTGTTGCAGACTTGTTCAATAGATTCATTATCTTTTGTTTTGGATGTAATTGTGCTCTTCTTGTCGAGAAAATGCGTTTAACGCAATAAAAAGATTTAGTGCTTTACGCACATGGACTAGTTTACCAAATTTAAAAAATGTGAAATAATAAAGCCGGGAGTCGTTTTTATTGTTTACAAACACATTTCCTTGACCAGAATATGCTTTTTCTTAAAAGCCATTTTCCCATGGCTAGGAGACACTCATTCTCTCTGAGAAAATGCATTTAAAAGGAGGAATTTCATCAGAAACACTAAAAATACATATTGTACGTGTCTGAAAACGCACAGAACATGAAATAGTAGCTTTCTTACCGAGAAACACATGGTTGAAAAACCTATTTTAACGATCTGAGTGTTTGCAGACATGTACAAGTTATTCTTAAACTATAACGTTTTCAATGAAATCATGTTTCTTATGAGGAGATAAACCGTTTAAAGCAATAAAAACGATTCACTGTGTCTGGCATTTTGACCAAGCCACCAACTAGCTAAACAATGATCAGAACTGGTGCAATTACACATTGACATTGGGTGAAAACACGTAACTCTTAAGGATGTGTTGCAGACTTGTTCAATAGATTCATTTTCTTTTGTTTTTGATGAAATTGTGCTTTTCATGTCGAGAAAATGCGTTTAACGCAATAAAAAGATTTAGTGCTTTACGCACATGGACTAGGTTACCAAATTTAAAAAAATGTGAAATAATGAAGCCGGGAGTCGTTTTTATTGTTTACAAACACATTTCCTTGACCAGATTATGCCTTTTTAAAAACAGTCATTTTCCCATGGTAAGGAGACACTCATTTTCTGTGAGAAAATGCATTTAAAAGGAGGAATTTCATCAGAAACACTAAAAATACATAATGTACGTGCCTGAAGACGCACAGAACCTTGAAATAAAAGGTTTCGCACCAAAAAACACATGGGTGAAAGCCCTATTTTAAGGCTCTGGGTGTTTGCAGACATGTACAACAGGTATGTTTACATTATAACGTTTTTAATGAAATCATGTTTCTCTCGACGAGAAAATGCGTTTAAAGCAATAAAAACGATTCACTCTGTCTGGCATTGGACCAAGCTACCAACAACCTAAACAATGATAAGAACTGGTGCAATTACACTTTGACATTGGGTGAAAACACGTAACTCTTAAGGATATATTGCAGACTTGTTGAATAGATTCATTATCTTTTGTTTTTGATGAAATTGTGCTTTTCATGTCGAGAAAATGCGTTTAACGCAATAAAAAGATTTAGTGCTTTACGCACATGGACTAGGTTACCAAATTTAAAAAATGTGAAATAATAAAGCCGGGAATCGTTTTTATTGTTTACAAACACATTTCCTTGACCAGAATATGCTTTTTCTTAAAAGCCATTTTCCCATGGCTAGAGTCTCATTTTCTGTGAGAAAATGCATTTAAAAGGAGGAATTTCATTAAAAACACTAAAAATACATATTGTACGTGCCTGAAGACGCACAGAACCTTGAAATAAAAGGTTTCGCACCAAAAAACACATGGGTGAAAGCCCTATTTTAAGGCTCTGAGTGTTTGCAGACATGTACAACAGGTATGTTTACATTATTACGTTTTTAATGAAATCATGTTTCTCTCGAGGAGAAAATGCGTTTAAAGCAATAAAAAGGATTCACTCTGTCTGGCATTGGACCAAGCTACCAACACCCTAAACAATGATCAGAACTGGTGAAATTACACTTTGACATTGGGAGAACACACGTAACTCTTAAGGATGTGTTGCAGACTTGTTCAACAGATTCATTATCTTTTGTTTTGGATGAAATTGTGCTCTTCTTGTCGAGAAAATGCGTTTAACGCAATAAAAAGATGTAGTGCTTTACGCACATGGACTAGGTTACCAAATTTAAAAAATGTGAAATAATGAAGCTGGGAGTCGTTTTTATTGTTTACAAACACATTTCCTTGACCAGATTATGCCTTTTTAAAAACAGTCATTTTCCCATGGCAAGGAGACACTCATTTTCTGTGAGAAAATCATTTAAAAGGAGGAATGCCATCAACGCTAAAAATACATAATGTACGTGTCTGAAAACGCACAGAACATGAAATAGTAGCTTTCTTACCAAGAAACACATGGTTGAAAAACCTATTTTAACGATCTGAGTGTTTGCAGACATGTACAACAGTTATTCTTAAACTATAACGTTTTCAATGAAATCATGTTTCTCATGAGGAGATATACCGTTTAAAGCAATAAAAACGATTTTCACTGTGTCTGGCATTTTTTCCAAGCCACCAACTAGCTAAACAATGATCAGAACTGGTGCAATTACACATTGACATTGGGTGAAAACACGTAACTCTTAAGGATGTGTTGCAGACTTGTTCAATAGATTCATTTTCTTTTGTTTTTGATGAAATTGTGCTTTTCATGTCGAGAAAATGCGTTTAACGCAATAAAAAGATTTAGTGCTTTACGCACATGGTCTAGGTTACCAAATTTAAAAAATGTGAAATAATAAAGCCGGGAGTCGTTTTTATTGTTTATAAACACATTTCCTTGACCAGAATATGCTTTTTCTTAAAAGCCATTTTCCCATGGCTAGGAGACACTCATTTTCTGTGAGAAAATGCATTTAAAAGGAGGAATTTCATCAGACACACTAAAAATACATATTGTACGTGCCTGAAGACGCATAGAACCTTGAAATAAAAGGTTTCGCACCAAAAAACACATGGGTGAAAGCCCTATTTTAAGGCTCTGAGTGTTTGCAGATATGTACAACAGGTATGTTTAAATTATAACGTTTTTAATGAAATCATGTTTCTCTCGACGAGAAAATGCGTTTAAAGCAAAAAAAAAAGGATTCACTCTGTCTGGCATTGGACCAAGCTACCAACAACCTAAACAATGATCAGAACTGGTGAAATTACACTTTGACATTGGGAGAAAACACATAACTCTTAAGGATGTGTTGCAGACTTGTTCAATAGATTCATTATCTTTTGTTTTGGATGTAATTGTGCTCTTCTTGTCGAGAAAATGCGTTTAACGCAATAAAAAGATTTAGTGCTTTACGCACATGGACTAGTTTACCAAATTTAAAAAATGTGAAATAATAAAGCCGGGAGTCGTTTTTATTGTTTACAAACACATTTCCTTGACCAGAATATGCTTTTTCTTAAAAGCCATTTTCCCATGGCTAGGAGACACTCATTCTCTCTGAGAAAATGCATTTAAAAGGAGGAATTTCATCAGAAACACTAAAAATACATATTGTACGTGTCTGAAAACGCACAGAACATGAAATAGTAGCTTTCTTACCGAGAAACACATGGTTGAAAAACCTATTTTAACGATCTGAGTGTTTGCAGACATGTACAAGTTATTCTTAAACTATAACGTTTTCAATGAAATCATGTTTCTTATGAGGAGATAAACCGTTTAAAGCAATAAAAACGATTCACTGTGTCTGGCATTTTGACCAAGCCACCAACTAGCTAAACAATGATCAGAACTGGTGCAATTACACATTGACATTGGGTGAAAACACGTAACTCTTAAGGATGTGTTGCAGACTTGTTCAATAGATTCATTTTCTTTTGTTTTTGATGAAATTGTGCTTTTCATGTCGAGAAAATGCGTTTAACGCAATAAAAAGATTTAGTGCTTTACGCACATGGACTAGGTTACCAAATTTAAAAAAATGTGAAATAATGAAGCCGGGAGTCGTTTTTATTGTTTACAAACACATTTCCTTGACCAGATTATGCCTTTTTAAAAACAGTCATTTTCCCATGGTAAGGAGACACTCATTTTCTGTGAGAAAATGCATTTAAAAGGAGGAATTTCATCAGAAACACTAAAAATACATAATGTACGTGCCTGAAGACGCACAGAACCTTGAAATAAAAGGTTTCGCACCAAAAAACACATGGGTGAAAGCCCTATTTTAAGGCTCTGGGTGTTTGCAGACATGTACAACAGGTATGTTTACATTATAACGTTTTTAATGAAATCATGTTTCTCTCGACGAGAAAATGCGTTTAAAGCAATAAAAACGATTCACTCTGTCTGGCATTGGACCAAGCTACCAACAACCTAAACAATGATAAGAACTGGTGCAATTACACTTTGACATTGGGTGAAAACACGTAACTCTTAAGGATATATTGCAGACTTGTTGAATAGATTCATTATCTTTTGTTTTTGATGAAATTGTGCTTTTCATGTCGAGAAAATGCGTTTAACGCAATAAAAAGATTTAGTGCTTTACGCACATGGACTAGGTTACCAAATTTAAAAAATGTGAAATAATAAAGCCGGGAATCGTTTTTATTGTTTACAAACACATTTCCTTGACCAGAATATGCTTTTTCTTAAAAGCCATTTTCCCATGGCTAGAGTCTCATTTTCTGTGAGAAAATGCATTTAAAAGGAGGAATTTCATTAAAAACACTAAAAATACATATTGTACGTGCCTGAAGACGCACAGAACCTTGAAATAAAAGGTTTCGCACCAAAAAACACATGGGTGAAAGCCCTATTTTAAGGCTCTGAGTGTTTGCAGACATGTACAACAGGTATGTTTACATTATTACGTTTTTAATGAAATCATGTTTCTCTCGAGGAGAAAATGCGTTTAAAGCAATAAAAAGGATTCACTCTGTCTGGCATTGGACCAAGCTACCAACACCCTAAACAATGATCAGAACTGGTGAAATTACACTTTGACATTGGGAGAACACACGTAACTCTTAAGGATGTGTTGCAGACTTGTTCAACAGATTCATTATCTTTTGTTTTGGATGAAATTGTGCTCTTCTTGTCGAGAAAATGCGTTTAACGCAATAAAAAGATGTAGTGCTTTACGCACATGGACTAGGTTACCAAATTTAAAAAATGTGAAATAATGAAGCTGGGAGTCGTTTTTATTGTTTACAAACACATTTCCTTGACCAGATTATGACTTTTTAAAAACAGTCATTTTCCCATGGCAAGGAGACACTCATTTTCTGTGAGAAAATCATTTAAAAGGAGGAATTTCATCAACGCTAAAAATACATAATGTACGTGTCTGAAAACGCACAGAACATGAAATAGTAGCTTTCTTACCAAGAAACACATGGTTGAAAAACCTATTTTAACCATCTGAGTGTTTGCAGACATGTACAACAGTTATTCTTAAACTATAACGTTTTCAATGAAATCATGTTTCTCATGAGGAGATAAACCGTTTAAAGCAATAAAAACGATTCACTGTCTGGCATTTTGACCACCAACTAGCTAAACAATGATCAGAACTGGTGCAATTACACATTGACATTGGGTGAAAACACGTAACTCTTAAGGATGTGTTGCAGACTTGTTCAATAGATTCATTTTCTTTTGTTTTTGATGAAATTGTGCTTTTCATGTCGAGAAAATGCGTTTAACGCAATAAAAAGATTTAGTGCTTTACGCACATGGACTAGGTTACCAAATTTTAAAAAATGTGAAATAATGAAGCCGGGAGTCGTTTTTATTGTTTACAAACACATTTCCTTGACCAGATTATGCCTTTTTAAAAACAGTCATTTTCCCATGGTAAGGAGACACTCATTTTCTGTGAGAAAATGCATTTAAAAGGAGGAATTTCATCAGACACACTAAAAATACATATTGTACGTGCCTGAAGACGCACAGAACCTTGAAATAAAAGGTTTCGCACCAAAAACACATGGGTGAAAGCCCTATTTTAAGGCTCTGAGTGTTTGCAGATATGTACATCAGGTATGTTTAAATTATAACGTTTTTAATGAAATCATGTTTCTCTCGACGAGAAAATGCGTTTAAAGCAAAAAAAAGGATTCACTCTGTCTGGCATTGGACCAAGCTACCAACACCCTAAACAATGATCAGAACTGGTGAAATTACACTTTGACATTGGGAGAAAACACATAACTCTTAAGGATGTGTTGCAGACTTGTTCAATAGATTCATTATCTTTTGTTTTGGATGTAATTGTGCTCTTCTTGTCGAGAAAATGCGTTTAACGCAATAAAAAGATTTAGTGCTTTACGCACATGGACTAGTTTACCAAATTTAAAAAATGTGAAATAATAAAGCCGGGAGTCGTTTTTATTGTTTACAAACACATTTCCTTGACCAGAATATGCTTTTTCTTAAAAGCCATTTTCCCATGGCTAGGAGACACTCATTCTCTCTGAGAAAATGCATTTAAAAGGAGGAATTTCATCAGAAACACTAAAAATACATATTGTACGTGTCTGAAAACGCACAGAACATGAAATAGTAGCTTTCTTACCGAGAAACACATGGTTGAAAAACCTATTTTAACGATCTGAGTGTTTGCAGACATGTACAAGTTATTCTTAAACTATAACGTTTTCAATGAAATCATGTTTCTTATGAGGAGATAAACCGTTTAAAGCAATAAAAACGATTCACTGTGTCTGGCATTTTGACCAAGCCACCAACTAGCTAAACAATGATCAGAACTGGTGCAATTACACATTGACATTGGGTGAAAACACGTAACTCTTAAGGATGTGTTGCAGACTTGTTCAATAGATTCATTTTCTTTTGTTTTTGATGAAATTGTGCTTTTCATGTCGAGAAAATGCGTTTAACGCAATAAAAAGATTTAGTGCTTTACGCACATGGACTAGGTTACCAAATTTAAAAAAATGTGAAATAATGAAGCCGGGAGTCGTTTTTATTGTTTACAAACACATTTCCTTGACCAGATTATGCCTTTTTAAAAACAGTCATTTTCCCATGGTAAGGAGACACTCATTTTCTGTGAGAAAATGCATTTAAAAGGAGGAATTTCATCAGAAACACTAAAAATACATAATGTACGTGCCTGAAGACGCACAGAACCTTGAAATAAAAGGTTTCGCACCAAAAAACACATGGGTGAAAGCCCTATTTTAAGGCTCTGGGTGTTTGCAGACATGTACAACAGGTATGTTTACATTATAACGTTTTTAATGAAATCATGTTTCTCTCGACGAGAAAATGCGTTTAAAGCAATAAAAACGATTCACTCTGTCTGGCATTGGACCAAGCTACCAACAACCTAAACAATGATAAGAACTGGTGCAATTACACTTTGACATTGGGTGAAAACACGTAACTCTTAAGGATATATTGCAGACTTGTTGAATAGATTCATTATCTTTTGTTTTTGATGAAATTGTGCTTTTCATGTCGAGAAAATGCGTTTAACGCAATAAAAAGATTTAGTGCTTTACGCACATGGACTAGGTTACCAAATTTAAAAAATGTGAAATAATAAAGCCGGGAATCGTTTTTATTGTTTACAAACACATTTCCTTGACCAGAATATGCTTTTTCTTAAAAGCCATTTTCCCATGGCTAGAGTCTCATTTTCTGTGAGAAAATGCATTTAAAAGGAGGAATTTCATTAAAAACACTAAAAATACATATTGTACGTGCCTGAAGACGCACAGAACCTTGAAATAAAAGGTTTCGCACCAAAAAACACATGGGTGAAAGCCCTATTTTAAGGCTCTGAGTGTTTGCAGACATGTACAACAGGTATGTTTACATTATTACGTTTTTAATGAAATCATGTTTCTCTCGAGGAGAAAATGCGTTTAAAGCAATAAAAAGGATTCACTCTGTCTGGCATTGGACCAAGCTACCAACACCCTAAACAATGATCAGAACTGGTGAAATTACACTTTGACATTGGGAGAACACACGTAACTCTTAAGGATGTGTTGCAGACTTGTTCAACAGATTCATTATCTTTTGTTTTGGATGAAATTGTGCTCTTCTTGTCGAGAAAATGCGTTTAACGCAATAAAAAGATGTAGTGCTTTACGCACATGGACTAGGTTACCAAATTTAAAAAATGTGAAATAATGAAGCTGGGAGTCGTTTTTATTGTTTACAAACACATTTCCTTGACCAGATTATGACTTTTTAAAAACAGTCATTTTCCCATGGCAAGGAGACACTCATTTTCTGTGAGAAAATCATTTAAAAGGAGGAATTTCATCAACGCTAAAAATACATAATGTACGTGTCTGAAAACGCACAGAACATGAAATAGTAGCTTTCTTACCAAGAAACACATGGTTGAAAAACCTATTTTAACCATCTGAGTGTTTGCAGACATGTACAACAGTTATTCTTAAACTATAACGTTTTCAATGAAATCATGTTTCTCATGAGGAGATAAACCGTTTAAAGCAATAAAAACGATTCACTGTCTGGCATTTTGACCACCAACTAGCTAAACAATGATCAGAACTGGTGCAATTACACATTGACATTGGGTGAAAACACGTAACTCTTAAGGATGTGTTGCAGACTTGTTCAATAGATTCATTTTCTTTTGTTTTTGATGAAATTGTGCTTTTCATGTCGAGAAAATGCGTTTAACGCAATAAAAAGATTTAGTGCTTTACGCACATGGACTAGGTTACCAAATTTTAAAAAATGTGAAATAATGAAGCCGGGAGTCGTTTTTATTGTTTACAAACACATTTCCTTGACCAGATTATGCCTTTTTAAAAACAGTCATTTTCCCATGGTAAGGAGACACTCATTTTCTGTGAGAAAATGCATTTAAAAGGAGGAATTTCATCAGACACACTAAAAATACATATTGTACGTGCCTGAAGACGCACAGAACCTTGAAATAAAAGGTTTCGCACCAAAAACACATGGGTGAAAGCCCTATTTTAAGGCTCTGAGTGTTTGCAGATATGTACATCAGGTATGTTTAAATTATAACGTTTTTAATGAAATCATGTTTCTCTCGACGAGAAAATGCGTTTAAAGCAAAAAAAAGGATTCACTCTGTCTGGCATTGGACCAAGCTACCAACACCCTAAACAATGATCAGAACTGGTGAAATTACACTTTGACATTGGGAGAAAACACATAACTCTTAAGGATGTGTTGCAGACTTGTTCAATAGATTCATTATCTTTTGTTTTGGATGAAATTGTGCTCTTCTTGTCGAGAAAATGCGTTTAACGCAATAAAAAGATTTAGTGCTTTACGCACATGGACTAGGTTACCAAATTTAAAAAATGTGAAATAATGAAGCCGGGAGTCGTTTTTATTTTTTACAAACACATTTCCTTGACCAGATTATGCCTTTTTAAAAACAGTCATTTTCCCATGGCAAGGAGACACTCATTTTCTGTGAGAAAATCATTTAAAAGGAGGAATGCCATCAACGCTAAAAATACATAATGTACGTGTCTGAAAACGCACAGAACATGAAATAGTAGCTTTCTTACCAAGAAACACATGGTTGAAAAACCTATTTTAACGATCTGAGTGTTTGCAGACATGTACAACAGTTATTCTTAAACTATAACGTTTTCAATGAAATCATGTTTCTCATGAGGAGATATACCGTTTAAAGCAATAAAAACGATTTTCACTGTGTCTGGCATTTTTTCCAAGCCACCAACTAGCTAAACAATGATCAGAACTGGTGCAATTACACATTGACATTGGGTGAAAAAACGTAACTCTTAAGGATGTGTTGCAGACTTGTTCAATAGATTCATTTTCTTTTGTTTTTGATGAAATTGTGCTTTTCATGTCGAGAAAATGCGTTTAACGCAATAAAAAGATTTAGTGCTTTACGCACATGGTCTAGGTTACCAAATTTAAAAAATGTGAAATAATAAAGCCGGGAGTCGTTTTTATTGTTTACAAACACATTTCCTTGACCAGATTATGCCTTTTTAAAAACAGTCATTTTCCCATGGTAAGGAGACACTCATTTTCTGTGAGAAAATGCATTTAAAAGGAGGAATTTCATCAGAAACACTAAAAATACATATTGTACGTGCCTGAAGACGCACAGAACCTTGAAAAAAAAGGTTTCGCACCAAAAAACACATGGGCGAAAGCCCTATTTTAAGGCTCTGAGTGTTTGCAGATATGTACAACAGGTATGTTTAAATTATAACGTTTTTAATGAAATCATGTTTCTCTCGACGAGAAAATGCGTTTAAAGCAATAAAAAGGATTCACTCTGTCTGGCATTGGACCAAGCTACCAACAACCTAAACAATGATAAGAACTGGTGCAATTACACTTTGACATTGGGTGAAAACACGTAACTCTTAAGGATATATTGCAGACTTGTTGAATAGATTCATTATCTTTTGTTTTTGATGAAATTGTGCTTTTCATGTCGAGAAAATGCGTTTAACGCAATAAAAAGATTTAGTGCTTTACGCACATGGACTAGGTTACCAAATTTAAAAAATGTGAAATAATAAAGCCGGGAATCGTTTTTATTGTTTACAAACACATTTCCTTGACCAGAATATGCTTTTTCTTAAAAGCCATTTTCCCATGGCTAGAGTCTCATTTTCTGTGAGAAAATGCATTTAAAAGGAGGAATTTCATTAAAAACACTAAAAATACATATTGTACGTGCCTGAAGACGCACAGAACCTTGAAATAAAAGGTTTCGCACCAAAAAACACATGGGTGAAAGCCCTATTTTAAGGCTCTGAGTGTTTGCGGACATGTACAACAGGTATGTTTACATTATAACGTTTTTAATGAAATCATGTTTCTCTCGAGGAGAAAATGCGTTTAAAGCAATAAAAAGGATTCACTCTGTCTGGCATTGGACCAAGCTACCAACACCCTAAACAATGATCAGAACTGGTGAAATTACACTTTGACATTGGGAGAACACACGTAACTCTTAAGGATGTGTTGCAGACTTGTTCAACAGATTCATTATCTTTTGTTTTGGATGAAATTGTGCTCTTCTTGTCGAGAAAATGCGTTTAACGCAATAAAAAGATGTAGTGCTTTACGCACATGGACTAGGTTACCAAATTTAAAAAATGTGAAATAATGAAGCTGGGAGTCGTTTTTATTGTTTACAAACACATTTCCTTGACCAGATTATGCCTTTTTAAAAACAGTCATTTTCCCATGGCAAGGAGACACTCATTTTCTGTGAGAAAATCATTTAAAAGGAGGAATGCCATCAACGCTAAAAATACATAATGTACGTGTCTGAAAACGCACAGAACATGAAATAGTAGCTTTCTTACCAAGAAACACATGGTTGAAAAACCTATTTTAACGATCTGAGTGTTTGCAGACATGTACAACAGTTATTCTTAAACTATAACGTTTTCAATGAAATCATGTTTCTCATGAGGAGATATACCGTTTAAAGCAATAAAAACGATTTTCACTGTGTCTGGCATTTTTTCCAAGCCACCAACTAGCTAAACAATGATCAGAACTGGTGCAATTACACATTGACATTGGGTGAAAACACGTAACTCTTAAGGATGTGTTGCAGACTTGTTCAATAGATTCATTTTCTTTTGTTTTTGATGAAATTGTGCTTTTCATGTCGAGAAAATGCGTTTAACGCAATAAAAAGATTTAGTGCTTTACGCACATGGTCTAGGTTACCAAATTTAAAAAATGTGAAATAATAAAGCCGGGAGTCGTTTTTATTGTTTATAAACACATTTCCTTGACCAGAATATGCTTTTTCTTAAAAGCCATTTTCCCATGGCTAGGAGACACTCATTTTCTGTGAGAAAATGCATTTAAAAGGAGGAATTTCATCAGAAAAACTAAAAATACATATTGTACGTGCCTGAAGACGCATAGAACCTTGAAATAAAAGGTTTCGCACCAAAAAACACATGGGTGAAAGCCCTATTTTAAGGCTCTGAGTGTTTGCAGATATGTACAACAGGTATGTTTAAATTATAACGTTTTTAATGAAATCATGTTTCTCTCGACGAGAAAATGCGTTTAAAGCAAAAAAAAAAGGATTCACTCTGTCTGGCATTGGACCAAGCTACCAACAACCTAAACAATGATCAGAACTGGTGAAATTACACTTTGACATTGGGAGAAAACACATAACTCTTAAGGATGTGTTGCAGACTTGTTCAATAGATTCATTATCTTTTGTTTTGGATGTAATTGTGCTCTTCTTGTCGAGAAAATGCGTTTAACGCAATAAAAAGATTTAGTGCTTTACGCATATGGACTAGTTTACCAAATTTAAAAAATGTGAAATAATAAAGCCGGGAGTCGTTTTTATTGTTTACAAACACATTTCCTTGACCAGAATATGCTTTTTCTTAAAAGCCATTTTCCCATGGCTAGGAGACACTCATTCTCTCTGAGAAAATGCATTTAAAAGGAGGAATTTCATCAGAAACACTAAAAATACATATTGTACGTGTCTGAAAACGCACAGAACATGAAATAGTAGCTTTCTTACCGAGAAACACATGGTTGAAAAACCTATTTTAACGATCTGAGTGTTTGCAGACATGTACAAGTTATTCTTAAACTATAACGTTTTCAATGAAATCATGTTTCTTATGAGGAGATAAACCGTTTAAAGCAATAAAAACGATTCACTGTGTCTGGCATTTTGACCAAGCCACCAACTAGCTAAACAATGATCAGAACTGGTGCAATTACACATTGACATTGGGTGAAAACACGTAACTCTTAAGGATGTGTTGCAGACTTGTTCAATAGATTCATTTTCTTTTGTTTTTGATGAAATTGTGCTTTTCATGTCGAGAAAATGCGTTTAACGCAATAAAAAGATTTAGTGCTTTACGCACATGGACTAGGTTACCAAATTTAAAAAAATGTGAAATAATGAAGCCGGGAGTCGTTTTTATTGTTTACAAACACATTTCCTTGACCAGATTATGCCTTTTTAAAAACAGTCATTTTCCCATGGTAAGGAGACACTCATTTTCTGTGAGAAAATGCATTTAAAAGGAGGAATTTCATCAGAAACACTAAAAATACATAATGTACGTGCCTGAAGACGCACAGAACCTTGAAATAAAAGGTTTCGCACCAAAAAACACATGGGTGAAAGCCCTATTTTAAGGCTCTGGGTGTTTGCAGACATGTACAACAGGTATGTTTACATTATAACGTTTTTAATGAAATCATGTTTCTCTCGACGAGAAAATGCGTTTAAAGCAATAAAAACGATTCACTCTGTCTGGCATTGGACCAAGCTACCAACAACCTAAACAATGATAAGAACTGGTGCAATTACACTTTGACATTGGGTGAAAACACGTAACTCTTAAGGATATATTGCAGACTTGTTGAATAGATTCATTATCTTTTGTTTTTGATGAAATTGTGCTTTTCATGTCGAGAAAATGCGTTTAACGCAATAAAAAGATTTAGTGCTTTACGCACATGGACTAGGTTACCAAATTTAAAAAATGTGAAATAATAAAGCCGGGAATCGTTTTTATTGTTTACAAACACATTTCCTTGACCAGAATATGCTTTTTCTTAAAAGCCATTTTCCCATGGCTAGAGTCTCATTTTCTGTGAGAAAATGCATTTAAAAGGAGGAATTTCATTAAAAACACTAAAAATACATATTGTACGTGCCTGAAGACGCACAGAACCTTGAAATAAAAGGTTTCGCACCAAAAAACACATGGGTGAAAGCCCTATTTTAAGGCTCTGAGTGTTTGCAGACATGTACAACAGGTATGTTTACATTATTACGTTTTTAATGAAATCATGTTTCTCTCGAGGAGAAAATGCGTTTAAAGCAATAAAAAGGATTCACTCTGTCTGGCATTGGACCAAGCTACCAACACCCTAAACAATGATCAGAACTGGTGAAATTACACTTTGACATTGGGAGAACACACGTAACTCTTAAGGATGTGTTGCAGACTTGTTCAACAGATTCATTATCTTTTGTTTTGGATGAAATTGTGCTCTTCTTGTCGAGAAAATGCGTTTAACGCAATAAAAAGATGTAGTGCTTTACGCACATGGACTAGGTTACCAAATTTAAAAAATGTGAAATAATGAAGCTGGGAGTCGTTTTTATTGTTTACAAACACATTTCCTTGACCAGATTATGCCTTTTTAAAAACAGTCATTTTCCCATGGCAAGGAGACACTCATTTTCTGTGAGAAAATCATTTAAAAGGAGGAATGCCATCAACGCTAAAAATACATAATGTACGTGTCTGAAAACGCACAGAACATGAAATAGTAGCTTTCTTACCAAGAAACACATGGTTGAAAAACCTATTTTAACGATCTGAGTGTTTGCAGACATGTACAACAGTTATTCTTAAACTATAACGTTTTCAATGAAATCATGTTTCTCATGAGGAGATATACCGTTTAAAGCAATAAAAACGATTTCCACTGTGTCTGGCATTTTTTCCAAGCCACCAACTAGCTAAACAATGATCAGAACTGGTGCAATTACACATTGACATTGGGTGAAAACACGTAACTCTTAAGGATGTGTTGCAGACTTGTTCAATAGATTCATTTTCTTTTGTTTTTGATGAAATTGTGCTTTTCATGTCGAGAAAATGCGTTTAACGCAATAAAAAGATTTAGTGCTTTACGCACATGGTCTAGGTTACCAAATTTAAAAAATGTGAAATAATAAAGCCGGGAGTCGTTTTTATTGTTTATAAACACATTTCCTTGACCAGAATATGCTTTTTCTTAAAAGCCATTTTCCCATGGCTAGGAGACACTCATTTTCTGTGAGAAAATGCATTTAAAAGGAGGAATTTCATCAGAAAAACTAAAAATACATATTGTACGTGCCTGAAGACTCATAGAACCTTGAAATAAAAGGTTTCGCACCAAAAAACACATGGGTGAAAGCCCTATTTTAAGGCTCTGAGTGTTTGCAGATATGTACAACAGGTATGTTTAAATTATAACGTTTTTAATGAAATCATGTTTCTCTCGACGAGAAAATGCGTTTAAAGCAAAAAAAAAAGGATTCACTCTGTCTGGCATTGGACCAAGCTACCAACAACCTAAACAATGATCAGAACTGGTGAAATTACACTTTGACATTGGGAGAAAACACATAACTCTTAAGGATGTGTTGCAGACTTGTTCAATAGATTCATTATCTTTTGTTTTGGATGTAATTGTGCTCTTCTTGTCGAGAAAATGCGTTTAACGCAATAAAAAGATTTAGTGCTTTACGCACATGGACTAGTTTACCAAATTTAAAAAATGTGAAATAATAAAGCCGGGAGTCGTTTTTATTGTTTACAAACACATTTCCTTGACCAGAATATGCTTTTTCTTAAAAGCCATTTTCCCATGGCTAGGAGACACTCATTCTCTCTGAGAAAATGCATTTAAAAGGAGGAATTTCATCAGAAACACTAAAAATACATATTGTACGTGTCTGAAAACGCACAGAACATGAAATAGTAGCTTTCTTACCGAGAAACACATGGTTGAAAAACCTATTTTAACGATCTGAGTGTTTGCAGACATGTACAAGTTATTCTTAAACTATAACGTTTTCAATGAAATCATGTTTCTTATGAGGAGATAAACCGTTTAAAGCAATAAAAACGATTCACTGTGTCTGGCATTTTGACCAAGCCACCAACTAGCTAAACAATGATCAGAACTGGTGCAATTACACATTGACATTGGGTGAAAACACGTAACTCTTAAGGATGTGTTGCAGACTTGTTCAATAGATTCATTTTCTTTTGTTTTTGATGAAATTGTGCTTTTCATGTCGAGAAAATGCGTTTAACGCAATAAAAAGATTTAGTGCTTTACGCACATGGACTAGGTTACCAAATTTAAAAAAATGTGAAATAATGAAGCCGGGAGTCGTTTTTATTGTTTACAAACACATTTCCTTGACCAGATTATGCCTTTTTAAAAACAGTCATTTTCCCATGGTAAGGAGACACTCATTTTCTGTGAGAAAATGCATTTAAAAGGAGGAATTTCATCAGAAACACTAAAAATACATAATGTACGTGCCTGAAGACGCACAGAACCTTGAAATAAAAGGTTTCGAACCAAAAAACACATGGGTGAAAGCCCTATTTTAAGGCTCTGGGTGTTTGCAGACATGTACAACAGGTATGTTTACATTATAACGTTTTTAATGAAATCATGTTTCTCTCGACGAGAAAATGCGTTTAAAGCAATAAAAACGATTCACTCTGTCTGGCATTGGACCAAGCTACCAACAACCTAAACAATGATAAGAACTGGTGCAATTACACTTTGACATTGGGTGAAAACACGTAACTCTTAAGGATATATTGCAGACTTGTTGAATAGATTCATTATCTTTTGTTTTTGATGAAATTGTGCTTTTCATGTCGAGAAAATGCGTTTAACGCAATAAAAAGATTTAGTGCTTTACGCACATGGACTAGGTTACCAAATTTAAAAAATGTGAAATAATAAAGCCGGGAATCGTTTTTATTGTTTACAAACACATTTCCTTGACCAGAATATGCTTTTTCTTAAAAGCCATTTTCCCATGGCTAGAGTCTCATTTTCTGTGAGAAAATGCATTTAAAAGGAGGAATTTCATTAAAAACACTAAAAATACATATTGTACGTGCCTGAAGACGCACAGAACCTTGAAATAAAAGGTTTCGCACCAAAAAACACATGGGTGAAAGCCCTATTTTAAGGCTCTGAGTGTTTGCAGACATGTACAACAGGTATGTTTACATTATTACGTTTTTAATGAAATCATGTTTCTCTCGAGGAGAAAATGCGTTTAAAGCAATAAAAAGGATTCACTCTGTCTGGCATTGGACCAAGCTACCAACACCCTAAACAATGATCAGAACTGGTGAAATTACACTTTGACATTGGGAGAACACACGTAACTCTTAAGGATGTGTTGCAGACTTGTTCAACAGATTCATTATCTTTTGTTTTGGATGAAATTGTGCTCTTCTTGTCGAGAAAATGCGTTTAACGCAATAAAAAGATGTAGTGCTTTACGCACATGGACTAGGTTACCAAATTTAAAAAATGTGAAATAATGAAGCTGGGAGTCGTTTTTATTGTTTACAAACACATTTCCTTGACCAGATTATGACTTTTTAAAAACAGTCATTTTCCCATGGCAAGGAGACACTCATTTTCTGTGAGAAAATCATTTAAAAGGAGGAATTTCATCAACGCTAAAAATACATAATGTACGTGTCTGAAAACGCACAGAACATGAAATAGTAGCTTTCTTACCAAGAAACACATGGTTGAAAAACCTATTTTAACGATCTGAGTGTTTGCAGACATGTACAAATGTTATTCTTAAACTATAACGTTTTCAATGAAATCATGTTTCTCATGAGGAGATAAACCGTTTAAAGCAATAAAAACGATTCACTGTCTGGCATTTTGACCACCAACTAGCTAAACAATGATCAGAACTGGTGCAATTACACATTGACATTGGGTGAAAACACGTAACTCTTAAGGATGTGTTGCAGACTTGTTCAATAGATTCATTTTTTGTTTTTGATGAAATTGTGCTTTTCATGTCGAGAAAATGCGTTTAACGCAATAAAAAGATTTAGTGCTTTACGCACATGGACTAGGTTACCAAATTTAAAAAAATGTGAAATAATGAAGCCGGGAGTCGTTTTTATTGTTTACAAACACATTTCCTTGACCAGATTATGCCTTTTTAAAAACAGTCATTTTCCCATGGTAAGGAGACACTCATTTTCTGTGAGAAAATGCATTTAAAAGGAGGAATTTCATCAGAAACACTAAAAATACATATTGTACGTGCCTGAAGACGCACAGAACCTTGAAATAAAAGGTTTCGCACCAAAAACACATGGGTGAAAGCCCTATTTTAAGGCTCTGAGTGTTTGCAGATATGTACATCAGGTATGTTTAAATTATAACGTTTTTAATGAAATCATGTTTCTCTCGACGAGAAAATGCGTTTAAAGCAAAAAAAAGGATTCACTCTGTCTGGCATTGGACCAAGCTACCAACACCCTAAACAATGATCAGAACTGGTGAAATTACACTTTGACATTGGGAGAAAACACATAACTCTTAAGGATGTGTTGCAGACTTGTTCAATAGATTCATTATCTTTTGTTTTGGATGAAATTGTGCTCTTCTTGTCGAGAAAATGCGTTTAACGCAATAAAAAGATTTAGTGCTTTATGCACATGGACTAGGTTACCAAATTTAAAAAATGTGAAATAATGAAGCCGGGAGTCGTTTTTATTGTTTACAAACACATTTCCTTGACCAGATTATGCCTTTTTAAAAACAGTCATTTTCCCATGGCAAGGAGACACTCATTTTCTGTGAGAAAATCATTTAAAAGGAGGAATGCCATCAACGCTAAAAATACATAATGTACGTGTCTGAAAACGCACAGAACATGAAATAGTAGCTTTCTTACCAAGAAACACATGGTTGAAAAACCTATTTTAACGATCTGAGTGTTTGCAGACATGTACAACAGTTATTCTTAAACTATAACGTTTTCAATGAAATCATGTTTCTCATGAGGAGATATACCGTTTAAAGCAATAAAAACGATTTTCACTGTGTCTGGCATTTTTTCCAAGCCACCAACTAGCTAAACAATGATCAGAACTGGTGCAATTACACATTGACATTGGGTGAAAACACGTAACTCTTAAGGATGTGTTGCAGACTTGTTCAATAGATTCATTTTCTTTTGTTTTTGATGAAATTGTGCTTTTCATGTCGAGAAAATGCGTTTAACGCAATAAAAAGATTTAGTGCTTTACGCACATGGTCTAGGTTACCAAATTTAAAAAATGTGAAATAATAAAGCCGGGAGTCGTTTTTATTGTTTACAAACACATTTCCTTGACCAGAATATGCTTTTTCTTAAAAGCCATTTTCCCATGGCTAGGAGACACTCATTTTCTGTGAGAAAATGCATTTAAAAGGAGGAATTTCATCAGAAAAACTAAAAATACATATTGTACGTGCCTGAAGACGCATAGAACCTTGAAATAAAAGGTTTCGCACCAAAAAACACATGGGTGAAAGCCCTATTTTAAGGCTCTGAGTGTTTGCAGATATGTACAACAGGTATGTTTAAATTATAACGTTTTTAATGAAATCATGTTTCTCTCGACGAGAAAATGCGTTTAAAGCAAAAAAAAAAGGATTCACTCTGTCTGGCATTGGACCAAGCTACCAACAACCTAAACAATGATCAGAACTGGTGAAATTACGCTTTGACATTGGGAGAAAACACATAACTCTTAAGGATGTGTTGCAGACTTGTTCAATAGATTCATTATCTTTTGTTTTGGATGTAATTGTGCTCTTCTTGTCGAGAAAATGCGTTTAACGCAATAAAAAGATTTAGTGCTTTACGCACATGGACTAGTTTACCAAATTTAAAAAATGTGAAATAATAAAGCCGGGAGTCGTTTTTATTGTTTACAAACACATTTCCTTGACCAGAATATGCTTTTTCTTAAAAGCCATTTTCCCATGGCTAGGAGACACTCATTCTCTCTGAGAAAATGCATTTAAAAGGAGGAATTTCATCAGAAACACTAAAAATACATATTGTACGTGCCTGAAGACGCACAGAACCTTGAAAAAAAAGGTTTCGCACCAAAAAACACATGGGCGAAAGCCCTATTTTAAGGCTCTGAGTGTTTGCAGATATGTACAACAGGTATGTTTAAATTATAACGTTTTTAATGAAATCATGTTTGTCTCGACGAGAAAATGCGTTTAAAGCAATAAAAAGGATTCACTCTGTCTGGCATTGGACCAAGCTACCAACAACCTAAACAATGATCAGAACTGGTGCAACTACACTTTGACATTGGGTGAAAACACGTAACTCTTAAGGATATATTGCAGACTTGTTGAATAGATTCATTATCTTTTGTTTTTGATGAAATTGTGCTTTTCATGTCGAGAAAACGCGTTTAACGCAATAAAAAGATTTAGTGCTTTACGCACATGGACTAGGTTACCAAATTTAAAAAATGTGAAATAATAAAGCCGGGAGTCGTTTTTATTGTTTACAAACACATTTCCTTGACCAGATTATGCCTTTTTAAAAACAGTCTTTTTCCCATGGTAAGGAGACACTCATTTTCTGTGAGAAAATGCATTTAAAAGGAGGAATTTCATCAGAAACACTAAAAATACATATTGTACGTGCCTGAAGACGCACAGAACCTTGAAATAAAAGGTTTCGCACCAAAAACACATGGGTGAAAGCCCTATTTTAAGGCTCTGAGTGTTTGCAGATATGTACATCAGGTATGTTTAAATTATAACGTTTTTAATGAAATCATGTTTCTCTCGACGAGAAAATGCGTTTAAAGCAAAAAAAAGGATTCACTCTGTCTGGCATTGGACCAAGCTACCAACACCCTAAACAATGATCAGAACTGGTGAAATTACACTTTGACATTGGGAGAAAACACATAACTCTTAAGGATGTGTTGCAGACTTGTTCAATAGATTCATTATCTTTTGTTTTGGATGAAATTGTGCTCTTCTTGTCGAGAAAATGCGTTTAACGCAATAAAAAGATTTAGTGCTTTACGCACATGGACTAGGTTACCAAATTTAAAAAATGTGAAATAATGAAGCCGGGAGTCGTTTTTATTGTTTACAAACACATTTCCTTGACCAGATTATGCCTTTTTAAAAACAGTCATTTTCCCATGGCAAGGAGACACTCATTTTCTGTGAGAAAATCATTTAAAAGGAGGAATTTCATCAACGCTAAAAATACATAATGTACGTGTCTGAAAACGCACAGAACATGAAATAGTAGCTTTCTTACCAAGAAACACATGGTTGAAAAACCTATTTTAACGATCTGAGTGTTTGCAGACATGTACAACAGTTATTCTTAAACTATAACGTTTTCAATGAAATCATGTTTCTCATGAGGAGATATACCGTTTAAAGCAATAAAAACGATTTTCACTGTGTCTGGCATTTTTTCCAAGCCACCAACTAGCTAAACAATGATCAGAACTGGTGCAATTACACATTGACATTGGGTGAAAACACATAACTCTTAAGGATGTGTTGCAGACTTGTTCAATAGATTCATTTTCTTTTGTTTTTGATGAAATTGTGCTTTTCATGTCGAGAAAATGCGTTTAACGCAATAAAAAGATTTAGTGCTTTACGCACATGGTCTAGGTTACCAAATTTAAAAAATGTGAAATAATAAAGCCGGGAGTCGTTTTTATTGTTTACAAACACATTTCCTTGACCAGATTATGACTTTTTAAAAACAGTCATTTTCCCATGGCAAGGAGACACTCATTTTCTGTGAGAAAATAATTTAAAAGGAGGAATTTCATCAACGCTAAAAATACATAATGTACGTGTCTGAAAACGCAGAGAACATGAAATAGCAGCTTTCTTATCAAGAAACACATGGTTGAAAAACCTATTTTAACGATCTGAGTTTTTGCAGACATGTACAACAGTTATTCTTAAACTATAACGTTTTCAATGAAATCATGTTTCTCATGAGGAGATAAACCGTTTAAAGCAATAAAAACGATTCACTGTGTCTGGCATTTTGACCAAGCCACCAACTAGCTAAACAATGATCAGAACTGGTGCAATTACACATTGACATTGGGTGAAAACACGTAACTCTTAAGGATGTGTTGCAGACTTGTTCAATAGATTCATTTTCTTTTGTTTTTGATGAAATTGTGCTTTTCATGTCGAGAAAATGCGTTTAACGCAATAAAAAGATTTAGTGCTTTACGCACATGGACTAGGTTACCAAATTTAAAAAAATGTGAAATAATGAAGCCGGGAGTCGTTTTTATTGTTTACAAACACATTTCCTTGACCAGATTATGCCTTTTTAAAAACAGTCATTTTCCCATGGTAAGGAGACACTCATTTTCTGTGAGAAAATGCATTTAAAAGGAGGAATTTCATCAGAAACACTAAAAATACATAATGTACGTGCCTGAAGACGCACAGAACCTTGAAATAAAAGGTTTCGCACCAAAAAACACATGGGTGAAAGCCCTATTTTAAGGCTCTGGGTGTTTGCAGACATGTACAACAGGTATGTTTACATTATAACGTTTTTAATGAAATCATGTTTCTCTCGACGAGAAAATGCGTTTAAAGCAATAAAAACGATTCACTCTGTCTGGCATTGGACCAAGCTACCAACAACCTAAACAATGATAAGAACTGGTGCAATTACACTTTGACATTGGGTGAAAACACGTAACTCTTAAGGATATATTGCAGACTTGTTGAATAGATTCATTATCTTTTGTTTTTGATGAAATTGTGCTTTTCATGTCGAGAAAATGCGTTTAACGCAATAAAAAGATTTAGTGCTTTACGCACATGGACTAGGTTACCAAATTTAAAAAATGTGAAATAATAAAGCCGGGAATCGTTTTTATTGTTTACAAACACATTTCCTTGACCAGAATATGCTTTTTCTTAAAAGCCATTTTCCCATGGCTAGAGTCTCATTTTCTGTGAGAAAATGCATTTAAAAGGAGGAATTTCATTAAAAACACTAAAAATACATATTGTACGTGCCTGAAGACGCACAGAACCTTGAAATAAAAGGTTTCGCACCAAAAAACACATGGGTGAAAGCCCTATTTTAAGGCTCTGAGTGTTTGCAGACATGTACAACAGGTATGTTTACATTATTACGTTTTTAATGAAATCATGTTTCTCTCGAGGAGAAAATGCGTTTAAAGCAATAAAAAGGATTCACTCTGTCTGGCATTGGACCAAGCTACCAACACCCTAAACAATGATCAGAACTGGTGAAATTACACTTTGACATTGGGAGAACACACGTAACTCTTAAGGATGTGTTGCAGACTTGTTCAACAGATTCATTATCTTTTGTTTTGGATGAAATTGTGCTCTTCTTGTCGAGAAAATGCGTTTAACGCAATAAAAAGATGTAGTGCTTTACGCACATGGACTAGGTTACCAAATTTAAAAAATGTGAAATAATGAAGCTGGGAGTCGTTTTTATTGTTTACAAACACATTTCCTTGACCAGATTATGACTTTTTAAAAACAGTCATTTTCCCATGGCAAGGAGACACTCATTTTCTGTGAGAAAATCATTTAAAAGGAGGAATTTCATCAACGCTAAAAATACATAATGTACGTGTCTGAAAACGCACAGAACATGAAATAGTAGCTTTCTTACCAAGAAACACATGGTTGAAAAACCTATTTTAACGATCTGAGTGTTTGCAGACATGTACAAATGTTATTCTTAAACTATAACGTTTTCAATGAAATCATGTTTCTCATGAGGAGATAAACCGTTTAAAGCAATAAAAACGATTCACTGTCTGGCATTTTGACCACCAACTAGCTAAACAATGATCAGAACTGGTGCAATTACACATTGACATTGGGTGAAAACACGTAACTCTTAAGGATGTGTTGCAGACTTGTTCAATAGATTCATTTTTTGTTTTTGATGAAATTGTGCTTTTCATGTCGAGAAAATGCGTTTAACGCAATAAAAAGATTTAGTGCTTTACGCACATGGACTAGGTTACCAAATTTAAAAAAATGTGAAATAATGAAGCCGGGAGTCGTTTTTATTGTTTACAAACACATTTCCTTGACCAGATTATGCCTTTTTAAAAACAGTCATTTTCCCATGGTAAGGAGACACTCATTTTCTGTGAGAAAATGCATTTAAAAGGAGGAATTTCATCAGAAACACTAAAAATACATATTGTACGTGCCTGAAGACGCACAGAACCTTGAAATAAAAGGTTTCGCACCAAAAACACATGGGTGAAAGCCCTATTTTAAGGCTCTGAGTGTTTGCAGATATGTACATCAGGTATGTTTAAATTATAACGTTTTTAATGAAATCATGTTTCTCTCGACGAGAAAATGCGTTTAAAGCAAAAAAAAGGATTCACTCTGTCTGGCATTGGACCAAGCTACCAACACCCTAAACAATGATCAGAACTGGTGAAATTACACTTTGACATTGGGAGAAAACACATAACTCTTAAGGATGTGTTGCAGACTTGTTCAATAGATTCATTATCTTTTGTTTTGGATGAAATTGTGCTCTTCTTGTCGAGAAAATGCGTTTAACGCAATAAAAAGATTTAGTGCTTTACGCACATGGACTAGGTTACCAAATTTAAAAAATGTGAAATAATGAAGCCGGGAGTCGTTTTTATTGTTTACAAACACATTTCCTTGACCAGATTATGCCTTTTTAAAAACAGTCATTTTCCCATGGCAAGGAGACACCCACTTTCTGTGAGAAAATCATTTAAAAGGAGGAATTTCATCAACGCTAAAAATACATAATGTACGTGTCTGAAAACGCACAGAACATGAAATAGTAGCTTTCTTACCAAGAAACACATGGTTGAAAAACCTATTTTAACGATCTGAGTGTTTGCAGACATGTACAACAGTTATTCTTAAACTATAACGTTTTCAATGAAATCATGTTTCTCATGAGGAGATATACCGTTTAAAGCAATAAAAACGATTTTCACTGTGTCTGGCATTTTTTCCAAGCCACCAACTAGCTAAACAATGATCAGAACTGGTGCAATTACACATTGACATTGGGTGAAAACACATAACTCTTAAGGATGTGTTGCAGACTTGTTCAATAGATTCATTTTCTTTTGTTTTTGATGAAATTGTGCTTTTCATGTCGAGAAAATGCGTTTAACGCAATAAAAAGATTTAGTGCTTTACGCACATGGTCTAGGTTACCAAATTTAAAAAATGTGAAATAATAAAGCCGGGAGTCGTTTTTATTGTTTACAAACACATTTCCTTGACCAGAATATGCTTTTTCTTAAAAGCCATTTTCCCATGGCTAGGAGACACTCATTTTCTGTGAGAAAATGCATTTAAAAGGAGGAATTTCATCAGAAAAACTAAAAATACATATTGTACGTGCCTGAAGACGCATAGAACCTTGACATAAAAGGTTTCGCACCAAAAAACACATGGGTGAAAGCCCTATTTTAAGGCTCTGAGTGTTTGCAGATATGTACAACAGGTATGTTTAAATTATAACGTTTTTAATGAAATCATGTTTCTCTCGACGAGAAAATGCGTTTAAAGCAAAAAAAAAAGGATTCACTCTGTCTGGCATTGGACCAAGCTACCAACAACCTAAACAATGATCAGAACTGGTGAAATTACACTTTGACATTGGGAGAAAACACATAACTCTTAAGGATGTGTTGCAGACTTGTTCAATAGATTCATTATCTTTTGTTTTGGATGTAATTGTGCTCTTCTTGTCGAGAAAATGCGTTTAACGCAATAAAAAGATGTAGTGCTTTACGCACATGGACTAGTTTACCAAATTTAAAAAATGTGAAATAATAAAGCCGGGAGTCGTTTTTATTGTTTACAAACACATTTCCTTGACCAGAATATGCTTTTTCTTAAAAGCCATTTTCCCATGGCTAGGAGACACTCATTCTCTCTGAGAAAATGCATTTAAAAGGAGGAATTTCATCAGAAACACTAAAAATACATATTGTACGTGCCTGAAGACGCACAGAACCTTGAAAAAAAAGGTTTCGCACCAAAAAACACATGGGCGAAAGCCCTATTTTAAGGCTCTGAGTGTTTGCAGATATGTACAACAGGTATGTTTAAATTATAACGTTTTTAAGGAAATCATGTTTCTCTCGACGAGAAAATGCGTTTAAAGCAATAAAAAGGATTCACTCTGTCTGGCATTGGACCAAGCTACCAACAACCTAAACAATGATCAGAACTGGTGCAACTACACTTTGACATTGGGTGAAAACACGTAACTCTTAAGGATATATTGCAGACTTGTTGAATAGATTCATTATCTTTTGTTTTTGATGAAATTGTGCTTTTCATGTCGAGAAAACGCGTTTAACGCAATAAAAAGATTTAGTGCTTTACGCACATGGACTAGGTTACCAAATTTAAAAAATGTGAAATAATAAAGCCGGGAGTCGTTTTTATTGTTTACAAACACATTTTCTTGACCAGAATATGCTTCTTCTTAAAAGCCATTTTCCCATGGCTAGAGTCTCATTTTCTGTGAGAAAATGCATTTAAAAGGAGGAATTTCATTAAAAACACTAAAAATACATATTGTACGTGCCTGAAGACGCACAGAACCTTGAAATAAAAGGTTTCGCACCAAAAAACACATGGGTGAAAGCCCTATTTTAAGGCTCTGAGTGTTTGCAGACATGTACAACAGGTATGTTTACATTATAACGTTTTTAATGAAATCATGTTTCTCTCGACGGGAAAATGCGTTTAAAGCAATAAAAAGGATTCACTCTGTCTGGCATTGGACCAAGCTACCAACACCCTAAACAATGATCAGAACTGGTGAAATTACACTTTGACATTGGGAGAAAACACGTAACTCTTAAGGATGTGTTGCAGACTTGTTCAACAGATTCATTATCTTTTGTTTTGGATGAAATTGTGCTCTTCTTGTCGAGAAAATGCGTTTAACGCAATAAAAAGATTTAGTGCTTTACGCACATGGACTAGGTTACCAAATTTAAAAAATGTGAAATAATGAAGCCGGGAGTCGTTTTTATGTTTACAAACACATTTCCTTGACCAGATTATGACTTTTTAAAAACAGTCATTTTCCCATGGCAAGGAGACACTCATTTTCTGTGAGAAAATCATTTAAAAGGAGGAATTTCATCAACGCTAAAAATACATAATGTACGTGTCTGAAAACGCAGAGAACATGAAATAGCAGCTTTCTTATCAAGAAACACATGGTTGAAAAACCTATTTTAACGATCTGAGTTTTTGCAGACATGTACAACAGTTATTCTTAAACTATAACGTTTTCAATGAAATCATGTTTCTCATGAGGAGATAAACCGTTTAAAGCAATAAAAACGATTCACTGTGTCTGGCATTTTGACCAAGCCACCAACTAGCTAAACAATGATCAGAACTGGTGCAATTACACATTGACATTGGGTGAAAACACGTAACTCTTAAGGATGTGTTGCAGACTTGTTCAATAGATTCATTTTCTTTTGTTTTTGATGAAATTGTGCTTTTCATGTCGAGAAAATGCGTTTAACGCAATAAAAAGATTTAGTGCTTTACGCACATGGACTAGGTTACCAAATTTAAAAAAATGTGAAATAATGAAGACGGGAGTCGTTTTTATTGTTTACAAACACATTTCCTTGACCAGATTATGCCTTTTTAAAAACAGTCATTTTCCCATGGTAAGGAGACACTCATTTTCTGTGAGAAAATGCATTTAAAAGGAGGAATTTCATCAGAAACACTAAAAATACATAATGTACGTGCCTGAAGACGCACAGAACCTTGAAATAAAAGGTTTCGCACCAAAAAACACATGGGTGAAAGCCCTATTTTAAGGCTCTGTGTGTTTGCAGACATGTACAACAGGTATGTTTACATTATAACGTTTTTAATGAAATCATGTTTCTCTCGACGAGAAAATGCGTTTAAAGCAATAAAAACGATTCACTCTGTCTGGCATTGGACCAAGCTACCAACAACCTAAACAATGATAAGAACTGGTGCAATTACACTTTGACATTGGGTGAAAACACGTAACTCTTAAGGATGTGTTGCAGACTTGTTGAATAGATTCATTATCTTTTGTTTTTGATGAAATTGTGCTTTTCATGTCGAGAAAATGCGTTTAACGCAATAAAAAGATTTGGTGCTTTACGCACATGGACTAGGTTACCAAATTTAAAAAATGTGAAATAATAAAGCCGGGAGTCGTTTTTATTGTTTACAAACACATTTCCTTGACCAGAATATGCTTTTTCTTAAAAGCCATTTTCCCATGGCTAGAGTCTCATTTTCTGTGAGAAAATGCATTTAAAAGGAGGAATTTCATTAAAAACACTAAAAATACATATTGTACGTGCCTGAAGACGCACAGAACCTTGAAATAAAAGGTTTCGCACCAAAAAACACATGGGTGAAAGCCCTATTTTAAGGCTCTGAGTGTTTGCAGACATGTACAACAGGTATGTTTACATTATAACGTTTTTAATGAAATCATGTTTCTCTCGACGAGAAAATGCGTTTAAAGCAATAAAAAGGATTCACTCTGTCTGGCATTGGACCAAGCTACCAACACCCTAAACAATGATCAGAACTGGTGAAATTACACTTTGACATTGGGAGAACACACGTAACTCTTAAGGATGTGTTGCAGACTTGTTCAACAGATTCATTATCTTTTGTTTTGGATGAAATTGTGCTCTTCTTGTCGAGAAAATGCGTTTAACGCAATAAAAAGATGTAGTGCTTTACGCACATGGACTAGGTTACCAAATTTAAAAAATGTGAAATAATGAAGCTGGGAGTCGTTTTTATTGTTTACAAACACATTTCCTTGACCAGATTATGACTTTTTAAAAACAGTCATTTTCCCATGGCAAGGAGACACTCATTTTCTGTGAGAAAATAATTTAAAAGGAGGATTTTCATCAACGCTAAAAATACATAATGTACGTGTCTGAAAACGCACAGAACATGAAATAGTAGCTTTCTTACCAAGAAACACATGGTTGAAAAACCTATTTTAACGATCTGAGTGTTTGCAGACATGTACAACAGTTATTCTTAAACTATAACGTTTTCAATGAAATCATGTTTCTCATGAGGAGATAAACCGTTTAAAGCAATAAAAACGATTCACTGTCTGGCATTTTGACCACCAACTAGCTAAACAATGATCAGAACTGGTGCAATTACACATTGACATTGGGTGAAAACATGTAACTCTTAAGGATGTGTTGCAGACTTGTTCAATAGATTCATTTTCTTTTGTTTTTGATGAAATTGTGCTTTTCATGTCGAGAAAATGCGTTTAACGCAATAAAAAGATTTAGTGCTTTACGCACATGGACTAGGCTACCAAATTTAAAAAAATGTGAAATAATGAAGCCGGGAGTCGTTTTTATTGTTTACAAACACATTTCCTTGACCAGATTATGCCTTTTTAAAAACAGTCATTTTCCCATGGTAAGGAGACACTCATTTTCTGTGAGAAAATGCATTTAAAAGGAGGAATTTCATCAGAAACACTAAAAATACATATTGTACGTGCCTGAAGACGCACAGAACCTTGAAATAAAAGGTTTCGCACCAAAAACACATGGGTGAAAGCCCTATTTTAAGGCTCTGAGTGTTTGCAGATATGTACATCAGGTATGTTTAAATTATAACGTTTTTAATGAAATCATGTTTCTCTCGACGAGAAAATGCGTTTAAAGCAAAAAAAAGGATTCACTCTGTCTGGCATTGGACCAAGCTACCAACACCCTAAACAATGATCAGAACTGGTGAAATTACACTTTGACATTGGGAGAAAACACATAACTCTTAAGGATGTGTTGCAGACTTGTTCAATAGATTCATTATCTTTTGTTTTGGATGAAATTGTGCTCTTCTTGTCGAGAAAATGCGTTTAACGCAATAAAAAGATTTAGTGCTTTACGCACATGGACTAGGTTACCAAATTTAAAAAATGTGAAATAATGAAGCCGGGAGTCGTTTTTATTGTTTACAAACACATTTCCTTGACCAGATTATGCCTTTTTAAAAACAGTCATTTTCCCATGGCAAGGAGACACTCATTTTCTGTGAGAAAATCATTTAAAAGGAGGAATGCCATCAACGCTAAAAATACATAATGTACGTGTCTGAAAACGCACAGAACATGAAATAGTAGCTTTCTTACCAAGAAACACATGGTTGAAAAACCTATTTTAACGATCTGAGTGTTTGCAGACATGTACAACAGTTATTCTTAAACTATAACGTTTTCAATGAAATCATGTTTCTCATGAGGAGATATACCGTTTAAAGCAATAAAAAGGATTCACTCTGTCTGGCATTGGACCAAGCTACCAACAACCTAAACAATGATCAGAACTGGTGAAATTACACTTTGACATTGGGAGAAAACACATAACTCTTAAGGATGTGTTGCAGACTTGTTCAATAGATTCATTATCTTTTGTTTTGGATGTAATTGTGCTCTTCTTGTCGAGAAAATGCGTTTAACGCAATAAAAAGATTTAGTGCTTTACGCACATGGACTAGTTTACCAAATTTAAAAAATGTGAAATAATAAAGCCGGGAGTCGTTTTTATTGTTTACAAACACATTTCCTTGACCAGAATATGCTTTTTCTTAAAAGCCATTTTCCCATGGCTAGGAGACACTCATTCTCTCTGAGAAAATGCATTTAAAAGGAGGAATTTCATCAGAAACACTAAAAATACATATTGTACGTGCCTGAAGACGCACAGAACCTTGAAAAAAAAGGTTTCGCACCAAAAAACACATGGGCGAAAGCCCTATTTTAAGGCTCTGAGTGTTTGCAGATATGTACAACAGGTATGTTTAAATTATAACGTTTTTAATGAAATCATGTTTGTCTCGACGAGAAAATGCGTTTAAAGCAAAAAAAGATTTAGTGCTTTACGCACATGGACTAGGTTACCAAATTTAAAAAATGTGAAATAATAAAGCCGGGAGTCGTTTTTATTGTTTACAAACACATTTCCTTGACCAGAATATGCTTTTTCTTAAAAGCCATTTTCCCATGGCTAGAGTCTCATTTTCTGTGAGAAAATGCATTTAAAAGGAGGAATTTCATTAAAAACACTAAAAATACATATTGTACGTGCCTGAAGATTCACAGAACCTTGAAATAAAAGGTTTCGCACCAAAAAACACATGGGTGAAAGCCCTATTTTAAGGCTCTGAGTGTTTGCAGACATGTACAACAGGTATGTTTACATTATAACGTTTTTAATGAAATCATGTTTCTCGCGAGGAGAAAATGCGTTTAAAGCAATAAAAAGGATTCACTCTGTCTGGCATTGGACCAAGCTACCAACACCCTAAACAATGATCAGAACTGGTGAAATTACACTTTGACATTGGGAGAACACACGTAACTCTTAAGGATATATTGCAGACTTGTTCAATAAATTCATTATCTTTTGTTTTTGATGAAATTGTGCTCTTCTTATCGAGAAAATGCGTTTAATGCGATAAAACGATTTAGTTCTTTACGCACATGGACTAGGTCACCAAATGTAAAAAATGTGAAATAATGAAGCCGGGAGTCGTTTTTATTGTTTACAAACACATTTCCTTGAACAGCTTATGCCTTTTAAAAACAGTCATTTTCCCATGGCAAGGAGACACTCATTTTCTGTGAGAAAATCATTTAAAAGGAGGAATTTCATCAACGCTAAAAATACATAATGTACGTGTCTGAAAACGCACAGAACATGAAATAGTAGCTTTCTTACCAAGAAACACATGGTTGAAAAACCTATTTTAACGATCTGAGTGTTTGCAGACATGTACAACAGTTATTCTTAAACTATAACGTTTTCCATGAAATCATGTTTCTCATGAGGAGATAAACCGTTTAAAGCAATAAAAACGATTCACTCTGTCTGGCATTGGACCAAGCTACCAACAACCTAAACAATGATCAGAACTGGTGAAATTACACTTTGACATTGGGAGAAAACACGTAACTCTTAAGGATGTGTTGCAGACTTGTTGAATAGATTCATTTTCTTTTGTTTTTGATGAAATTGTGCTTTTCATGTCGAGAAAATGCGTTTAACGCAATAAAAAGATTTAGTGCTTTACGCACATGGACTAGGTTACCAAATTTTAAAAAATTGTGAAATAATGAAGCCGGGAGTCGTTTTTATTGTTTACAAACACATTTGCTTGACCAGATTATGCCTTTTTAAAAACAGTCATTTTCCCATGGCAAGGAGACACTCATTTTCTGTGAGAGAATGCATTTAAAAGGAGGAATTTCATCAGAAACACTAAAAATACATATTGTACGTGCCTGAAGACGCACAGAACCTTGAAATAAAAGGTTTCGCATCAAAAAACACATGGGTGAAAGCCCTATTTTAAGGCTCTGAGTGTTTGCAGATATGTACAGCAGGTATGTTTAAATTATAACGTTTTTAATGAAATCATGTTTGTCTCGACGAGAAAATGCGTTTAAAGCAAAAAAAGATTTAGTGCTTTACGCACATGGACTAGGTTACCAAATTTAAAAAATGTGAAATAATAAAGCCGGGAGTCGTTTTTATTGTTTACAAACACATTTCCTTGACCAGAATATGCTTTTTCTTAAAAGCCATTTTCCCATGGCTAGAGTCTCATTTTCTGTGAGAAAATGCATTTAAAAGGAGGAATTTCATTAAAAACACTAAAAATACATATTGTACGTGCCTGAAGACGCACAGAACCTTGAAATAAAAGGTTTCGCACCAAAAAACACATGGGTGAAAGCCCTATTTTAAGGCTCTGAGTGTTTGCAGACATGTACAACAGGTATGTTAACATTATAACGTTTTTAATGAAATCATGTTTCTCTCGACGAGAAAATGCGTTTAAAGCAATAAAAAGGATTCACTCTGTCTGGCATTGGACCAAGCTACCAACACCCTAAACAATGATCAGAACTGGTGAAATTACACTTTGACATTGGGAGAAAACACGTAACTCTTAAGGATGTGTTGCAGACTTGTTCAACAGATTCATTATCTTTTGTTTTGGATGAAATTGTGCTCTTCTTGTCGAGAAAATGCGTTTAACGCAATAAAAAGATGTAGTGCTTTACGCACATGGACTAGGTTACCAAATTTAAAAAATGTGAAATAATGAAGCCGGGAGTCGTTTTTATTGTTTACAAACACATTTCCTTGACCAGATTATGACTTTTTAAAAACAGTCATTTTCCCATGGCAAGGAGACACTCATTTTCTGTGAGAAAATAATTTAAAAGGAGGAATTTCATCAACGCTAAAAATACATAATGTACGTGTCTGAAAACGCACAGAACATGAAATAGTAGCTTTCTTACCAAGAAACACATGGTTGAAAAACCTATTTTAACGATCTGAGTGTTTGCAGACATGTACAACAGTTATTCTTAAACTATAACGTTTTCAATGAAATCATGTTTCTCATGAGGAGATAAACCGTTTAAAGCAATAAAAACGATTCACTGTCTGGCATTTTGACCACCAACTAGCTAAACAATGATCAGAACTGGTACAATTACACATTGACATTGGGTGAAAACACGTAACTCTTAAGGATGTGTTGCAGACTTGTTCAATAGATTCATTTTCTTTTGTTTTTGATGAAATTGTGCTTTTCATGTCGAGAAAATGCGTTTAACGCAATAAAAAGATTTAGTGCTTTACGCACATGGACTAGGTTACCAAATTTAAAAAAATGTGAAATAATGAAGCCGGGAGTCGTTTTTATTGTTTACAAACACATTTGCTTGACCAGATTATGCCTTTTTAAAAACAGTCATTTTCCCATGGCAAGGAGACACTCATTTTCTGTGAGAAAATGCATTTAAAAGGAGGAATTTCATCAGAAACACTAAAAATACATATTGTACGTGCCTGAAGACGCACAGAACCTTGAAATAAAAGGTTTCGCATCAAAAAACACATGGGTGAAAGCCCTATTTTAAGGCTCTGAGTGTTTGCAGATATGTACAACAGGTATGTTTAAATTATAACGTTTTTAATGAAATCATGTTTGTCTCGACGAGAAAATGCGTTTAAAGCAAAAAAAGATTTAGTGCTGTACGCACATGGACTAGGTTACCAAATTTAAAAAATGTGAAATAATAAAGCCGGGAGTCGTTTTTATTGTTTACAAACACATTTCCTTGACCAGAATATGCTTTTTCTTAACAGCCATTTTCCCATGGCTAGAGTCTCATTTTCTGTGAGAAAATGCATTTAAAAGGAGGAATTTCATTAAAAACACTAAAAATACATATTGTACGTGCCTGAAGACGCACAGAACCTTGAAATAAAAGGTTTCGCACCAAAAAACACATGGGTGAAAGCCCTATTTTAAGGCTCTGAGTGTTTGCAGACATGTACAACAGGTATGTTAACATTATAACGTTTTTAATGAAATCATGTTTCTCTCGACGAGAAAATGCGTTTAAAGCAATAAAAAGGATTCACTCTGTCTGGCATTGGACCAAGCTACCAACACCCTAAACAATGATCAGAACTGGTGAAATTACACTTTGACATTGGGAGAAAACACGTAACTCTTAAGGATGTGTTGCAGACTTGTTCAACAGATTCATTATCTTTTGTTTTGGATGAAATTGTGCTCTTCTTGTCGAGAAAATGCGTTTAACGCAATAAAAAGATTTAGTGCTTTACGCACATGGACTAGGTTACCAAATTTAAAAAATGTGAAATAATGAAGCCGGGAGTCGTTTTTATTGTTTACAAACACATTTCCTTGACCAGATTATGACTTTTTAAAAACAGTCATTTTCCCATGGCAAGGAGACACTCATTTTCTGTGAGAAAATCATTTAAAAGGAGGAATTTCATCAACGCTAAAAATACATAATGTACGTGTCTGAAAACGCACAGAACATGAAATAGTAGCTTTCTTACCAAGAAACACATGGTTGAAAAACCTATTTTAACGATCTGAGTGTTTGCAGACATGTACAACAGTTATTCTTAAACTATAACGTTTTCAATGAAATCATGTTTCTCATGAGGAGATAAACCGTTTAAAGCAATAAAAACGATTCACTCTGTCTGGCATTGGACCAAGCTACCAACAACCTAAACAATGATCAGAACTGGTGAAATTACACTTTGACATTGGGAGAAAACACGTAACTCTTAAGGATGTGTTGCAGACTTGTTGAATAGATTCATTTTCTTTTGTTTTTGATGAAATTGTGCTTTTCATGTCGAGAAAATGCGTTTAACGCAATAAAAAGATTTAGTGCTTTACGCACATGGACTAGGTTACCAAATTTAAAAAAATGTGAAATAATGAAGCCGGGAGTCGTTTTTATTGTTTACAAACACATTTCCTTGACCAGATTATGACTTTTTAAAAACAGTCATTTTCCCATGGCAAGGAGACACTCATTTTCTGTGAGAAAATGCATTTAAAAGGAGGAATTTCATCAGAAACACTAAAAATACATATTGTACGTGCCTGAAGACGCACAGAACCTTGAAATAAAAGGTTTCGCATCAAAAAACACATGGGTGAAAGCCCTATTTTAAGGCTCTGAGTGTTTGCAGATATGTACAACAGGTATGTTTAAATTATAACGTTTTTAATGAAATCATGTTTGTCTCGACGAGAAAATGCGTTTAAAGCAAAAAAAGATTTAGTGCTTTACGCACATGGACTAGGTTACCAAATTTAAAAAATGTGAAATAATAAAGCCGGGAGTCGTTTTTATTGTTTACAAACACATTTCCTTGACCAGAATATGCTTTTTCTTAAAAGCCATTTTCCCATGGCTAGAGTCTCATTTTCTGTGAGAAAATGCATTTAAAAGGAGGAATTTCATTAAAAACACTAAAAATACATATTGTACGTGCCTGAAGACGCACAGAACCTTGAAATAAAAGGTTTCGCACCAAAAAACACATGGGTGAAAGCCCTATTTTAAGGCTCTGAGTGTTTGCAGACATGTACAACAGGTATGTTAACATTATAACGTTTTTAATGAAATCATGTTTCTCTCGACGAGAAAATGCGTTTAAAGCAATAAAAAGGATTCACTCTGTCTGGCATTGGACCAAGCTACCAACACCCTAAACAATGATCAGAACTGGTGAAATTACACTTTGACATTGGGAGAAAACACGTAACTCTTAAGGATGTGTTGCAGACTTGTTCAACAGATTCATTATCTTTTGTTTTGGATGAAATTGTGCTCTTCTTGTCGAGAAAATGCGTTTAACGCAATAAAAAGATGTAGTGCTTTACGCACATGGACTAGGTTACCAAATTTAAAAAATGTGAAATAATGAAGCCGGGAGTCGTTTTTATTGTTTACAAACACATTTCCTTGACCAGATTATGACTTTTTAAAAACAGTCATTTTCCCATGGCAAGGAGACACTCATTTTCTGTGAGAAAATAATTTAAAAGGAGGAATTTCATCAACGCTAAAAATACATAATGTACGTGTCTGAAAACGCACAGAACATGAAATAGTAGCTTTCTTACCAAGAAACACATGGTTGAAAAACCTATTTTAACGATCTGAGTGTTTGCAGACATGTACAACAGTTATTCTTAAACTATAACGTTTTCAATGAAATCATGTTTCTCATGAGGAGATAAACCGTTTAAAGCAATAAAAACGATTCACTGTCTGGCATTTTGACCACCAACTAGCTAAACAATGATCAGAACTGGTACAATTACACATTGACATTGGGTGAAAACACGTAACTCTTAAGGATGTGTTGCAGACTTGTTCAATAGATTCATTTTCTTTTGTTTTTGATGAAATTGTGCTTTTCATGTCGAGAAAATGCGTTTAACACAATAAAAAGATTTAGTGCTTTACGCACATGGACTAGGTTACCAAATTTAAAAAAATGTGAAATAATGAAGCCGGGAGTCGTTTTTATTGTTTACAAACACATTTGCTTGACCAGATTATGCCTTTTTAAAAACAGTCATTTTCCCATGGCAAGGAGACACTCATTTTCTGTGAGAAAATGCATTTAAAAGGAGGAATTTCATCAGAAACACTAAAAATACATATTGTACGTGCCTGAAGACGCACAGAACCTTGAAATAAAAGGTTTCGCATCAAAAAACACATGGGTGAAAGCCCTATTTTAAGGCTCTGAGTGTTTGCAGATATGTACAACAGGTATGTTTAAATTATAACGTTTTTAATGAAATCATGTTTGTCTCGACGAGAAAATGCGTTTAAAGCAAAAAAAGATTTAGTGCTTTACGCACATGGACTAGGTTACCAAATTTAAAAAATGTGAAATAATGAAGCTGGGAGTCGTTTTTATTGTTTACAAACACATTTCCTTGACCAGATTATGACTTTTTAAAAACAGTCATTTTCCCATGGCAAGGAGACACTCATTTTCTGTGAGAAAATAATTTAAAAGGAGGATTTTCATCAACGCTAAAAATACATAATGTACGTGTCTGAAAACGCACAGAACATGAAATAGTAGCTTTCTTACCAAGAAACACATGGTTGAAAAACCTATTTTAACGATCTGAGTGTTTGCAGACATGTACAACAGTTATTCTTAAACTATAACGTTTTCAATGAAATCATGTTTCTCATGAGGAGATAAACCGTTTAAAGCAATAAAAACGATTCACTGTCTGGCATTTTGACCACCAACTAGCTAAACAATGATCAGAACTGGTGCAATTACACATTGACATTGGGTGAAAACATGTAACTCTTAAGGATGTGTTGCAGACTTGTTCAATAGATTCATTTTCTTTTGTTTTTGATGAAATTGTGCTTTTCATGTCGAGAAAATGCGTTTAACGCAATAAAAAGATTTAGTGCTTTACGCACATGGACTAGGCTACCAAATTTAAAAAAATGTGAAATAATGAAGCCGGGAGTCGTTTTTATTGTTTACAAACACATTTCCTTGACCAGATTATGCCTTTTTAAAAACAGTCATTTTCCCATGGTAAGGAGACACTCATTTTCTGTGAGAAAATGCATTTAAAAGGAGGAATTTCATTAAAAACACTAAAAATACATATTGTACGTGCCTGAAGACGCACAGAACCTTGAAATAAAAGGTTTCGCACCAAAAAACACATGGGTGAAAGCCCTATTTTAAGGCTCTGAGTGTTTGCAGACATGTACAACAGGTATGTTAACATTATAACGTTTTTAATGAAATCATGTTTCTCTCGACGAGAAAATGCGTTTAAAGCAATAAAAAGGATTCACTCTGTCTGGCATTGGACCAAGCTACCAACACCCTAAACAATGATCAGAACTGGTGAAATTACACTTTGACATTGGGAGAAAACACGTAACTCTTAAGGATGTGTTGCAGACTTGTTCAACAGATTCATTATCTTTTGTTTTGGATGAAATTGTGCTCTTCTTGTCGAGAAAATGCGTTTAACGCAATAAAAAGATTTAGTGCTTTACGCACATGGACTAGGTTACCAAATTTAAAAAATGTGAAATAATGAAGCCGGGAGTCGTTTTTATTGTTTACAAACACATTTCCTTGACCAGATTATGACTTTTTAAAAACAGTCATTTTCCCATGGCAAGGAGACACTCATTTTCTGTGAGAAAATCATTTAAAAGGAGGAATTTCATCAACGCTAAAAATACATAATGTACGTGTCTGAAAACGCACAGAACATGAAATAGTAGCTTTCTTACCAAGAAACACATGGTTGAAAAACCTATTTTAACGATCTGAGTGTTTGCAGACATGTACAACAGTTATTCTTAAACTATAACGTTTTCAATGAAATCATGTTTCTCATGAGGAGATAAACCGTTTAAAGCAATAAAAACGATTCACTCTGTCTGGCATTGGACCAAGCTACCAACAACCTAAACAATGATCAGAACTGGTGAAATTACACTTTGACATTGGGAGAAAACACGTAACTCTTAAGGATGTGTTGCAGACTTGTTGAATAGATTCATTTTCTTTTGTTTTTGATGAAATTGTGCTTTTCATGTCGAGAAAATGCGTTTAACGCAATAAAAAGATTTAGTGCTTTACGCACATGGACTAGGTTACCAAATTTAAAAAAATGTGAAATAATGAAGCCGGGAGTCGTTTTTATTGTTTACAAACACATTTCCTTGACCAGATTATGACTTTTTAAAAACAGTCATTTTCCCATGGCAAGGAGACACTCATTTTCTGTGAGAAAATGCATTTAAAAGGAGGAATTTCATCAGAAACACTAAAAATACATATTGTACGTGCCTGAAGACGCACAGAACCTTGAAATAAAAGGTTTCGCATCAAAAAACACATGGGTGAAAGCCCTATTTTAAGGCTCTGAGTGTTTGCAGATATGTACAACAGGTATGTTTAAATTATAACGTTTTTAATGAAATCATGTTTGTCTCGACGAGAAAATGCGTTTAAAGCAAAAAAAGATTTAGTGCTTTACGCACATGGACTAGGTTACCAAATTTAAAAAATGTGAAATAATAAAGCCGGGAGTCGTTTTTATTGTTTACAAACACATTTCCTTGACCAGAATATGCTTTTTCTTAAAAGCCATTTTCCCATGGCTAGAGTCTCATTTTCTGTGAGAAAATGCATTTAAAAGGAGGAATTTCATTAAAAACACTAAAAATACATATTGTACGTGCCTGAAGACGCACAGAACCTTGAAATAAAAGGTTTCGCACCAAAAAACACATGGGTGAAAGCCCTATTTTAAGGCTCTGAGTGTTTGCAGACATGTACAACAGGTATGTTAACATTATAACGTTTTTAATGAAATCATGTTTCTCTCGACGAGAAAATGCGTTTAAAGCAATAAAAAGGATTCACTCTGTCTGGCATTGGACCAAGCTACCAACACCCTAAACAATGATCAGAACTGGTGAAATTACACTTTGACATTGGGAGAAAACACGTAACTCTTAAGGATGTGTTGCAGACTTGTTCAACAGATTCATTATCTTTTGTTTTGGATGAAATTGTGCTCTTCTTGTCGAGAAAATGCGTTTAACGCAATAAAAAGATGTAGTGCTTTACGCACATGGACTAGGTTACCAAATTTAAAAAATGTGAAATAATGAAGCCGGGAGTCGTTTTTATTGTTTACAAACACATTTCCTTGACCAGATTATGACTTTTTAAAAACAGTCATTTTCCCATGGCAAGGAGACACTCATTTTCTGTGAGAAAATAATTTAAAAGGAGGAATTTCATCAACGCTAAAAATACATAATGTACGTGTCTGAAAACGCACAGAACATGAAATAGTAGCTTTCTTACCAAGAAACACATGGTTGAAAAACCTATTTTAACGATCTGAGTGTTTGCAGACATGTACAACAGTTATTCTTAAACTATAACGTTTTCAATGAAATCATGTTTCTCATGAGGAGATAAACCGTTTAAAGCAATAAAAACGATTCACTGTCTGGCATTTTGACCACCAACTAGCTAAACAATGATCAGAACTGGTACAATTACACATTGACATTGGGTGAAAACACGTAACTCTTAAGGATGTGTTGCAGACTTGTTCAATAGATTCATTTTCTTTTGTTTTTGATGAAATTGTGCTTTTCATGTCGAGAAAATGCGTTTAACGCAATAAAAAGATTTAGTGCTTTACGCACATGGACTAGGTTACCAAATTTAAAAAAATGTGAAATAATGAAGCCGGGAGTCGTTTTTATTGTTTACAAACACATTTGCTTGACCAGATTATGCCTTTTTAAAAACAGTCATTTTCCCATGGCAAGGAGACACTCATTTTCTGTGAGAAAATGCATTTAAAAGGAGGACTTTCATCAGAAACACTAAAAATACATATTGTACGTGCCTGAAGACGCACAGAACCTTGAAATAAAAGGTTTCGCATCAAAAAACACATGGGTGAAAGCCCTATTTTAAGGCTCTGAGTGTTTGCAGATATGTACAACAGGTATGTTTAAATTATAACGTTTTTAATGAAATCATGTTTGTCTCGACGAGAAAATGCGTTTAAAGCAAAAAAAGATTTAGTGCTTTACGCACATGGACTAGGTTACCAAATTTAAAAAATGTGAAATAATGAAGCTGGGAGTCGTTTTTATTGTTTACAAACACATTTCCTTGACCAGATTATGACTTTTTAAAAACAGTCATTTTCCCATGGCAAGGAGACACTCATTTTCTGTGAGAAAATAATTTAAAAGGAGGATTTTCATCAACGCTAAAAATACATAATGTACGTGTCTGAAAACGCACAGAACATGAAATAGTAGCTTTCTTACCAAGAAACACATGGTTGAAAAACCTATTTTAACGATCTGAGTGTTTGCAGACATGTACAACAGTTATTCTTAAACTATAACGTTTTCAATGAAATCATGTTTCTCATGAGGAGATAAACCGTTTAAAGCAATAAAAACGATTCACTGTCTGGCATTTTGACCACCAACTAGCTAAACAATGATCAGAACTGGTGCAATTACACATTGACATTGGGTGAAAACATGTAACTCTTAAGGATGTGTTGCAGACTTGTTCAATAGATTCATTTTCTTTTGTTTTTGATGAAATTGTGCTTTTCATGTCGAGAAAATGCGTTTAACGCAATAAAAAGATTTAGTGCTTTACGCACATGGACTAGGCTACCAAATTTAAAAAAATGTGAAATAATGAAGCCGGGAGTCGTTTTTATTGTTTACAAACACATTTCCTTGACCAGATTATGCCTTTTTAAAAACAGTCATTTTCCCATGGTAAGGAGACACTCATTTTCTGTGAGAAAATGCATTTAAAAGGAGGAATTTCATCAGAAACACTAAAAATACATATTGTACGTGCCTGAAGACGCACAGAACCTTGAAATAAAAGGTTTCGCACCAAAAACACATGGGTGAAAGCCCTATTTTAAGGCTCTGAGTGTTTGCAGATATGTACATCAGGTATGTTTAAATTATAACGTTTTTAATGAAATCATGTTTCTCTCGACGAGAAAATGCGTTTAAAGCAAAAAAAAGGATTCACTCTGTCTGGCATTGGACCAAGCTACCAACACCCTAAACAATGATCAGAACTGGTGAAATTACACTTTGACATTGGGAGAAAACACATAACTCTTAAGGATGTGTTGCAGACTTGTTCAATAGATTCATTATCTTTTGTTTTGGATGAAATTGTGCTCTTCTTGTCGAGAAAATGCGTTTAACGCAATAAAAAGATTTAGTGCTTTACGCACATGGACTAGGTTACCAAATTTAAAAAATGTGAAATAATGAAGCCGGGAGTCGTTTTTATTGTTTACAAACACATTTCCTTGACCAGATTATGCCTTTTTAAAAACAGTCATTTTCCCATGGCAAGGAGACACTCATTTTCTGTGAGAAAATCATTTAAAAGGAGGAATGCCATCAACGCTAAAAATACATAATGTACGTGTCTGAAAACGCACAGAACATGAAATAGTAGCTTTCTTACCAAGAAACACATGGTTGAAAAACCTATTTTAACGATCTGAGTGTTTGCAGACATGTACAACAGTTATTCTTAAACTATAACGTTTTCAATGAAATCATGTTTCTCATGAGGAGATATACCGTTTAAAGCAATAAAAACGATTTTCACTGTGTCTGGCATTTTTTCCAAGCCAACAACTAGCTAAACAATGATCAGAACTGGTGCAATTACACATTGACATTGGGTGAAAACACGTAACTCTTAAGGATGTGTTGCAGACTTGTTCAATAGATTCATTTTCTTTTGTTTTTGATGAAATTGTGCTTTTCATGTCGAGAAAATGCGTTTAACGCAATAAAAAGATTTAGTGCTTTACGCACATGGTCTAGGTTACCAAATTTAAAAAATGTGAAATAATAAAGCCGGGAGTCGTTTTTATTGTTTACAAACACATTTCCTTGACCAGAATATGCTTTTTCTTAAAAGCCATTTTACCATGGCTAGGAGACACTCATTTTCTGTGAGAAAATGCATTTAAAAGGAGGAATTTCATCAGAAAAACTAAAAATACATATTGTACGTGCCTGAAGACGCATAGAACCTTGAAATAAAAGGTTTCGCACCAAAAAACACATGGGTGAAAGCCCTATTTTAAGGCTCTGAGTGTTTGCAGATATGTACAACAGGTATGTTTAAATTATAACGTTTTTAATGAAATCATGTTTCTCTCGACGAGAAAATGCGTTTAAAGCAAAAAAAAAAAGGATTCACTCTGTCTGGCATTGGACCAAGCTACCAACAACCTAAACAATGATCAGAACTGGTGAAATTACACTTTGACATTGGGAGAAAACACATAACTCTTAAGGATGTGTTGCAGACTTGTTCAATAGATTCATTATCTTTTGTTTTGGATGTAATTGTGCTCTTCTTGTCGAGAAAATGCGTTTAACGCAATAAAAAGATTTAGTGCTTTACGCACATGGACTAGTTTACCAAATTTAAAAAATGTGAAATAATAAAGCCGGGAGTCGTTTTTATTGTTTACAAACACATTTCCTTGACCAGAATATGCTTTTTCTTAAAAGCCATTTTCCCATGGCTAGGAGACACTCATTCTCTCTGAGAAAATGCATTTAAAAGGAGGAATTTCATCAGAAACACTAAAAATACATATTGTACGTGCCTGAAGACGCACAGAACCTTGAAAAAAAAGGTTTCGCACCAAAAAACACATGGGCGAAAGCCCTATTTTAAGGCTCTGAGTGTTTGCAGATATGTACAACAGGTATGTTTAAATTATAACGTTTTTAATGAAATCATGTTTGTCTCGACGAGAAAATGCGTTTAAAGCAAAAAAAGATTTAGTGCTTTACGCACATGGACTAGGTTACCAAATTTAAAAAATGTGAAATAATAAAGCCGGGAGTCGTTTTTATTGTTTACAAACACATTTCCTTGACCAGAATATGCTTTTTCTTAAAAGCCATTTTCCCATGGCTAGAGTCTCATTTTCTGTGAGAAAATGCATTTAAAAGGAGGAATTTCATTAAAAACACTAAAAATACATATTGTACGTGCCTGAAGATTCACAGAACCTTGAAATAAAAGGTTTCGCACCAAAAAACACATGGGTGAAAGCCCTATTTTAAGGCTCTGAGTGTTTGCAGACATGTACAACAGGTATGTTTACATTATAACGTTTTTAATGAAATCATGTTTCTCGCGAGGAGAAAATGCGTTTAAAGCAATAAAAAGGATTCACTCTGTCTGGCATTGGACCAAGCTACCAACACCCTAAACAATGATCAGAACTGGTGAAATTACACTTTGACATTGGGAGAACACACGTAACTCTTAAGGATATATTGCAGACTTGTTCAATAAATTCATTATCTTTTGTTTTTGATGAAATTGTGCTCTTCTTGTCGAGAAAATGCGTTTAATGCGATAAAACGATTTAGTTCTTTACGCACATGGACTAGGTCACCAAATGTAAAAAATGTGAAATAATGAAGCCGGGAGTCGTTTTTATTGTTTACAAACACATTTCCTTGAACAGCTTATGCCTTTTAAAAACAGTCATTTTCCCATGGCAAGGAGACACTCATTTTCTGTGAGAAAATCATTTAAAAGGAGGAATTTCATCAACGCTAAAAATACATAATGTACGTGTCTGAAAACGCACAGAACATGAAATAGTAGCTTTCTTACCAAGAAACACATGGTTGAAAAACCTATTTTAACGATCTGAGTGTTTGCAGACATGTACAACAGTTATTCTTAAACTATAACGTTTTCCATGAAATCATGTTTCTCATGAGGAGATAAACCGTTTAAAGCAATAAAAACGATTCACTCTGTCTGGCATTGGACCAAGCTACCAACAACCTAAACAATGATCAGAACTGGTGAAATTACACTTTGACATTGGGAGAAAACACGTAACTCTTAAGGATGTGTTGCAGACTTGTTGAATAGATTCATTTTCTTTTGTTTTTGATGAAATTGTGCTTTTCATGTCGAGAAAATGCGTTTAACGCAATAAAAAGATTTAGTGCTTTACGCACATGGACTAGGTTACCAAATTTTAAAAAATTGTGAAATAATGAAGCCGGGAGTCGTTTTTATTGTTTACAAACACATTTGCTTGACCAGATTATGCCTTTTTAAAAACAGTCATTTTCCCATGGCAAGGAGACACTCATTTTCTGTGAGAGAATGCATTTAAAAGGAGGAATTTCATCAGAAACACTAAAAATACATATTGTACGTGCCTGAAGACGCACAGAACCTTGAAATAAAAGGTTTCGCATCAAAAAACACATGGGTGAAAGCCCTATTTTAAGGCTCTGAGTGTTTGCAGATATGTACAGCAGGTATGTTTAAATTATAACGTTTTTAATGAAATCATGTTTGTCTCGACGAGAAAATGCGTTTAAAGCAAAAAAAGATTTAGTGCTTTACGCACATGGACTAGGTTACCAAATTTAAAAAATGTGAAATAATAAAGCCGGGAGTCGTTTTTATTGTTTACAAACACATTTCCTTGACCAGAATATGCTTTTTCTTAAAAGCCATTTTCCCATGGCTAGAGTCTCATTTTCTGTGAGAAAATGCATTTAAAAGGAGGAATTTCATTAAAAACACTAAAAATACATATTGTACGTGCCTGAAGACGCACAGAACCTTGAAATAAAAGGTTTCGCACCAAAAAACACATGGGTGAAAGCCCTATTTTAAGGCTCTGAGTGTTTGCAGACATGTACAACAGGTATGTTAACATTATAACGTTTTTAATGAAATCATGTTTCTCTCGACGAGAAAATGCGTTTAAAGCAATAAAAAGGATTCACTCTGTCTGGCATTGGACCAAGCTACCAACACCCTAAACAATGATCAGAACTGGTGAAATTACACTTTGACATTGGGAGAAAACACGTAACTCTTAAGGATGTGTTGCAGACTTGTTCAACAGATTCATTATCTTTTGTTTTGGATGAAATTGTGCTCTTCTTGTCGAGAAAATGCGTTTAACGCAATAAAAAGATGTAGTGCTTTACGCACATGGACTAGGTTACCAAATTTAAAAAATGTGAAATAATGAAGCCGGGAGTCGTTTTTATTGTTTACAAACACATTTCCTTGACCAGATTATGACTTTTTAAAAACAGTCATTTTCCCATGGCAAGGAGACACTCATTTTCTGTGAGAAAATAATTTAAAAGGAGGAATTTCATCAACGCTAAAAATACATAATGTACGTGTCTGAAAACGCACAGAACATGAAATAGTAGCTTTCTTACCAAGAAACACATGGTTGAAAAACCTATTTTAACGATCTGAGTGTTTGCAGACATGTACAACAGTTATTCTTAAACTATAACGTTTTCAATGAAATCATGTTTCTCATGAGGAGATAAACCGTTTAAAGCAATAAAAACGATTCACTGTCTGGCATTTTGACCACCAACTAGCTAAACAATGATCAGAACTGGTACAATTACACATTGACATTGGGTGAAAACACGTAACTCTTAAGGATGTGTTGCAGACTTGTTCAATAGATTCATTTTCTTTTGTTTTTGATGAAATTGTGCTTTTCATGTCGAGAAAATGCGTTTAACGCAATAAAAAGATTTAGTGCTTTACGCACATGGACTAGGTTACCAAATTTAAAAAAATGTGAAATAATGAAGCCGGGAGTCGTTTTTATTGTTTACAAACACATTTGCTTGACCAGATTATGCCTTTTTAAAAACAGTCATTTTCCCATGGCAAGGAGACACTCATTTTCTGTGAGAAAATGCATTTAAAAGGAGGAATTTCATCAGAAACACTAAAAATACATATTGTACGTGCCTGAAGACGCACAGAACCTTGAAATAAAAGGTTTCGCATCAAAAAACACATGGGTGAAAGCCCTATTTTAAGGCTCTGAGTGTTTGCAGATATGTACAACAGGTATGTTTAAATTATAACGTTTTTAATGAAATCATGTTTGTCTCGACGAGAAAATGCGTTTAAAGCAAAAAAAGATTTAGTGCTGTACGCACATGGACTAGGTTACCAAATTTAAAAAATGTGAAATAATAAAGCCGGGAGTCGTTTTTATTGTTTACAAACACATTTCCTTGACCAGAATATGCTTTTTCTTAACAGCCATTTTCCCATGGCTAGAGTCTCATTTTCTGTGAGAAAATGCATTTAAAAGGAGGAATTTCATTAAAAACACTAAAAATACATATTGTACGTGCCTGAAGACGCACAGAACCTTGAAATAAAAGGTTTCGCACCAAAAAACACATGGGTGAAAGCCCTATTTTAAGGCTCTGAGTGTTTGCAGACATGTACAACAGGTATGTTAACATTATAACGTTTTTAATGAAATCATGTTTCTCTCGACGAGAAAATGCGTTTAAAGCAATAAAAAGGATTCACTCTGTCTGGCATTGGACCAAGCTACCAACACCCTAAACAATGATCAGAACTGGTGAAATTACACTTTGACATTGGGAGAAAACACGTAACTCTTAAGGATGTGTTGCAGACTTGTTCAACAGATTCATTATCTTTTGTTTTGGATGAAATTGTGCTCTTCTTGTCGAGAAAATGCGTTTAACGCAATAAAAAGATTTAGTGCTTTACGCACATGGACTAGGTTACCAAATTTAAAAAATGTGAAATAATGAAGCCGGGAGTCGTTTTTATTGTTTACAAACACATTTCCTTGACCAGATTATGACTTTTTAAAAACAGTCATTTTCCCATGGCAAGGAGACACTCATTTTCTGTGAGAAAATCATTTAAAAGGAGGAATTTCATCAACGCTAAAAATACATAATGTACGTGTCTGAAAACGCACAGAACATGAAATAGTAGCTTTCTTACCAAGAAACACATGGTTGAAAAACCTATTTTAACGATCTGAGTGTTTGCAGACATGTACAACAGTTATTCTTAAACTATAACGTTTTCAATGAAATCATGTTTCTCATGAGGAGATAAACCGTTTAAAGCAATAAAAACGATTCACTCTGTCTGGCATTGGACCAAGCTACCAACAACCTAAACAATGATCAGAACTGGTGAAATTACACTTTGACATTGGGAGAAAACACGTAACTCTTAAGGATGTGTTGCAGACTTGTTGAATAGATTCATTTTCTTTTGTTTTTGATGAAATTGTGCTTTTCATGTCGAGAAAATGCGTTTAACGCAATAAAAAGATTTAGTGCTTTACGCACATGGACTAGGTTACCAAATTTAAAAAAATGTGAAATAATGAAGCCGGGAGTCGTTTTTATTGTTTACAAACACATTTCCTTGACCAGATTATGACTTTTTAAAAACAGTCATTTTCCCATGGCAAGGAGACACTCATTTTCTGTGAGAAAATGCATTTAAAAGGAGGAATTTCATCAGAAACACTAAAAATACATATTGTACGTGCCTGAAGACGCACAGAACCTTGAAATAAAAGGTTTCGCATCAAAAAACACATGGGTGAAAGCCCTATTTTAAGGCTCTGAGTGTTTGCAGATATGTACAACAGGTATGTTTAAATTATAACGTTTTTAATGAAATCATGTTTGTCTCGACGAGAAAATGCGTTTAAAGCAAAAAAAGATTTAGTGCTTTACGCACATGGACTAGGTTACCAAATTTAAAAAATGTGAAATAATAAAGCCGGGAGTCGTTTTTATTGTTTACAAACACATTTCCTTGACCAGAATATGCTTTTTCTTAAAAGCCATTTTCCCATGGCTAGAGTCTCATTTTCTGTGAGAAAATGCATTTAAAAGGAGGAATTTCATTAAAAACACTAAAAATACATATTGTACGTGCCTGAAGACGCACAGAACCTTGAAATAAAAGGTTTCGCACCAAAAAACACATGGGTGAAAGCCCTATTTTAAGGCTCTGAGTGTTTGCAGACATGTACAACAGGTATGTTAACATTATAACGTTTTTAATGAAATCATGTTTCTCTCGACGAGAAAATGCGTTTAAAGCAATAAAAAGGATTCACTCTGTCTGGCATTGGACCAAGCTACCAACACCCTAAACAATGATCAGAACTGGTGAAATTACACTTTGACATTGGGAGAAAACACGTAACTCTTAAGGATGTGTTGCAGACTTGTTCAACAGATTTATTATCTTTTGTTTTGGATGAAATTGTGCTCTTCTTGTCGAGAAAATGCGTTTAACGCAATAAAAAGATGTAGTGCTTTACGCACATGGACTAGGTTACCAAATTTAAAAAATGTGAAATAATGAAGCCGGGAGTCGTTTTTGTTGTTTACAAACACATTTCCTTGACCAGATTATGACTTTTTAAAAACAGTCATTTTCCCATGGCAAGGAGACACTCATTTTCTGTGAGAAAATAATTTAAAAGGAGGAATTTCATCAACGCTAAAAATACATAATGTACGTGTCTGAAAACGCACAGAACATGAAATAGTAGCTTTCTTACCAAGAAACACATGGTTGAAAAACCTATTTTAACGATCTGAGTGTTTGCAGACATGTACAACAGTTATTCTTAAACTATAACGTTTTCAATGAAATCATGTTTCTCATGAGGAGATAAACCGTTTAAAGCAATAAAAACGATTCACTGTCTGGCATTTTGACCACCAACTAGCTAAACAATGATCAGAACTGGTACAATTACACTTTGACATTGGGAGAAAACACGTAACTCTTAAGGATGTGTTGCAGACTTGTTGAATAGATTCATTTTCTTTTGTTTTTGATGAAATTGTGCTTTTCATGTCGAGAAAATGCGTTTAACGCAATAAAAAGATTTAGTGCTTTACGCACATGGACTAGGTTACCAAATTTAAAAAAATGTGAAATAATGAAGCCGGGAGTCGTTTTTATTGTTTACAAACACATTTCCTTGACCAGATTATGACTTTTTAAAAACAGTCATTTTCCCATGGCAAGGAGACACTCATTTTCTGTGAGAAAATGCATTTAAAAGGAGGAATTTCATCAGAAACACTAAAAATACATATTGTACGTGCCTGAAGACGCACAGAACCTTGAAATAAAAGGTTTCGCATCAAAAAACACATGGGTGAAAGCCCTATTTTAAGGCTCTGAGTGTTTGCAGATATGTACAACAGGTATGTTTAAATTATAACGTTTTTAATGAAATCATGTTTGTCTCGACGAGAAAATGCGTTTAAAGCAAAAAAAGATTTAGTGCTTTACGCACATGGACTAGGTTACCAAATTTAAAAAATGTGAAATAATAAAGCCGGGAGTCGTTTTTATTGTTTACAAACACATTTCCTTGACCAGAATATGCTTTTTCTTAAAAGCCATTTTCCCATGGCTAGAGTCTCATTTTCTGTGAGAAAATGCATTTAAAAGGAGGAATTTCATTAAAAACACTAAAAATACATATTGTACGTGCCTGAAGACGCACAGAACCTTGAAATAAAAGGTTTCGCACCAAAAAACACATGGGTGAAAGCCCTATTTTAAGGCTCTGAGTGTTTGCAGACATGTACAACAGGTATGTTAACATTATAACGTTTTTAATGAAATCATGTTTCTCTCGACGAGAAAATGCGTTTAAAGCAATAAAAAGGATTCACTCTGTCTGGCATTGGACCAAGCTACCAACACCCTAAACAATGATCAGAACTGGTGAAATTACACTTTGACATTGGGAGAAAACACGTAACTCTTAAGGATGTGTTGCAGACTTGTTCAACAGATTCATTATCTTTTGTTTTGGATGAAATTGTGCTCTTCTTGTCGAGAAAATGCGTTTAACGCAATAAAAAGATGTAGTGCTTTACGCACATGGACTAGGTTACCAAATTTAAAAAATGTGAAATAATGAAGCCGGGAGTCGTTTTTGTTGTTTACAAACACATTTCCTTGACCAGATTATGACTTTTTAAAAACAGTCATTTTCCCATGGCAAGGAGACACTCATTTTCTGTGAGAAAATAATTTAAAAGGAGGAATTTCATCAACGCTAAAAATACATAATGTACGTGTCTGAAAACGCACAGAACATGAAATAGTAGCTTTCTTACCAAGAAACACATGGTTGAAAAACCTATTTTAACGATCTGAGTGTTTGCAGACATGTACAACAGTTATTCTTAAACTATAACGTTTTCAATGAAATCATGTTTCTCATGAGGAGATAAACCGTTTAAAGCAATAAAAACGATTCACTGTCTGGCATTTTGACCACCAACTAGCTAAACAATGATCAGAACTGGTACAATTACACATTGACATTGGGTGAAAACACGTAACTCTTAAGGATGTGTTGCAGACTTGTTCAATAGATTCATTTTCTTTTGTTTTTGATGAAATTGTGCTTTTCATGTCGAGAAAATGCGTTTAACGCAATAAAAAGATTTAGTGCTTTACGCACATGGACTAGGTTACCAAATTTAAAAAAATGTGAAATAATGAAGCCGGGAGTCGTTTTTATTGTTTACAAACACATTTCCTTGACCAGATTATGACTTTTTAAAAACAGTCATTTTCCCATGGCAAGGAGACACTCATTTTCTGTGAGAAAATGCATTTAAAAGGAGGAATTTCATCAGAAACACTAAAAATACATATTGTACGTGCCTGAAGACGCACAGAACCTTGAAATAAAAGGTTTCGCATCAAAAAACACATGGGTGAAAGCCCTATTTTAAGGCTCTGAGTGTTTGCAGATATGTACAACAGGTATGTTTAAATTATAACGTTTTTAATGAAATCATGTTTGTCTCGACGAGAAAATGCGTTTAAAGCAAAAAAAGATTTAGTGCTGTACGCACATGGACTAGGTTACCAAATTTAAAAAATGTGAAATAATAAAGCCGGGAGTCGTTTTTATTGTTTACAAACACATTTCCTTGACCAGAATATGCTTTTTCTTAACAGCCATTTTCCCATGGCTAGAGTCTCATTTTCTGTGAGAAAATGCATTTAAAAGGAGGAATTTCATTAAAAACACTAAAAATACATATTGTACGTGCCTGAAGACGCACAGAACCTTGAAATAAAAGGTTTCGCACCAAAAAACACATGGGTGAAAGCCCTATTTTAAGGCTCTGAGTGTTTGCAGACATGTACAACAGGTATGTTAACATTATAACGTTTTTAATGAAATCATGTTTCTCTCGACGAGAAAATGCGTTTAAAGCAATAAAAAGGATTCACTCTGTCTGGCATTGGACCAAGCTACCAACACCCTAAACAATGATCAGAACTGGTGAAATTACACTTTGACATTGGGAGAAAACACGTAACTCTTAAGGATGTGTTGCAGACTTGTTCAACAGATTCATTATCTTTTGTTTTGGATGAAATTGTGCTCTTCTTGTCGAGAAAATGCGTTTAACGCAATAAAAAGATTTAGTGCTTTACGCACATGGACTAGGTTACCAAATTTAAAAAATGTGAAATAATGAAGCCGGGAGTCGTTTTTATTGTTTACAAACACATTTCCTTGACCAGATTATGACTTTTTAAAAACAGTCATTTTCCCATGGCAAGGAGACACTCATTTTCTGTGAGAAAATCATTTAAAAGGAGGAATTTCATCAACGCTAAAAATACATAATGTACGTGTCTGAAAACGCACAGAACATGAAATAGTAGCTTTCTTACCAAGAAACACATGGTTGAAAAACCTATTTTAACGATCTGAGTGTTTGCAGACATGTACAACAGTTATTCTTAAACTATAACGTTTTCAATGAAATCATGTTTCTCATGAGGAGATAAACCGTTTAAAGCAATAAAAACGATTCACTCTGTCTGGCATTGGACCAAGCTACCAACAACCTAAACAATGATCAGAACTGGTGAAATTACACTTTGACATTGGGAGAAAACACGTAACTCTTAAGGATGTGTTGCAGACTTGTTGAATAGATTCATTTTCTTTTGTTTTTGATGAAATTGTGCTTTTCATGTCGAGAAAATGCGTTTAACGCAATAAAAAGATTTAGTGCTTTACGCACATGGACTAGGTTACCAAATTTAAAAAAATGTGAAATAATGAAGCCGGGAGTCGTTTTTATTGTTTACAAACACATTTCCTTGACCAGATTATGACTTTTTAAAAACAGTCATTTTCCCATGGCAAGGAGACACTCATTTTCTGTGAGAAAATGCATTTAAAAGGAGGAATTTCATCAGAAACACTAAAAATACATATTGTACGTGCCTGAAGACGCACAGAACCTTGAAATAAAAGGTTTCGCATCAAAAAACACATGGGTGAAAGCCCTATTTTAAGGCTCTGAGTGTTTGCAGATATGTACAACAGGTATGTTTAAATTATAACGTTTTTAATGAAATCATGTTTGTCTCGACGAGAAAATGCGTTTAAAGCAAAAAAAGATTTAGTGCTTTACGCACATGGACTAGGTTACCAAATTTAAAAAATGTGAAATAATAAAGCCGGGAGTCGTTTTTATTGTTTACAAACACATTTCCTTGACCAGAATATGCTTTTTCTTAAAAGCCATTTTCCCATGGCTAGAGTCTCATTTTCTGTGAGAAAATGCATTTAAAAGGAGGAATTTCATTAAAAACACTAAAAATACATATTGTACGTGCCTGAAGACGCACAGAACCTTGAAATAAAAGGTTTCGCACCAAAAAACACATGGGTGAAAGCCCTATTTTAAGGCTCTGAGTGTTTGCAGACATGTACAACAGGTATGTTTACATTATAACGTTTTTAATGAAATCATGTTTCTCTCGAGGAGAAAATGCGTTTAAAGCAATAAAAAGGATTCACTCTGTCTGGCATTGGACCAAGCTACCAACACCCTAAACAATGATCAGAACTGGTGAAATTACACTTTGACATTGGGAGAAAACACGTAACTCTTAAGGATGTGTTGCAGACTTGTTCAACAGATTCATTATCTTTTGTTTTGGATGAAATTGTGCTCTTCTTGTCGAGAAAATGCGTTTAACGCAATAAAAAGATTTAGTGCTTTACGCACATGGACTAGGTTACCAAATTTAAAAAATGTGAAATAATGAAGCCGGGAGTCGTTTTTATTGTTTACAAACACATTTCCTTGACCAGATTATGACTTTTTAAAAACAGTCATTTTCCCATGGCAAGGAGACACTCATTTTCTGTGAGAAAATCATTTAAAAGGAGGAATTTCATCAACGCTAAAAATACATAATGTACGTGTCTGAAAACGCACAGAACATGAAATAGTAGCTTTCTTACCAAGAAACACATGGTTGAAAAACCTATTTTAACGATCTGAGTGTTTGCAGACATGTACAACAGTTATTCTTAAACTATAACGTTTTCAATGAAATCATGTTTCTCATGAGGAGATAAACCGTTTAAAGCAATAAAAACGATTCACTGTCTGGCATTTTGACCACCAACTAGCTAAACAATGATCAGAACTGGTACAATTACACATTGACATTGGGTGAAAACACGTAACTCTTAAGGATGTGTTGCAGACTTGTTCAATAGATTCATTTTCTTTTGTTTTTGATGAAATTGTGCTTTTCATGTCGAGAAAATGCGTTTAACGCAATAAAAAGATTTAGTGCTTTACGCACATGGACTAGGTTACCAAATTTAAAAAAATGTGAAATAATGAAGCCGGGAGTCGTTTTTATTGTTTACAAACACATTTGCTTGACCAGATTATGCCTTTTTAAAAACAGTCATTTTCCCATGGCAAGGAGACACTCATTTTCTGTGAGAAAATGCATTTAAAAGGAGGAATTTCATCAGAAACACTAAAAATACATATTGTACGTGCCTGAAGACGCACAGAACCTTGAAATAAAAGGTTTCGCATCAAAAAACACATGGGTGAAAGCCCTATTTTAAGGCTCTGAGTGTTTGCAGATATGTACAACAGGTATGTTTAAATTATAACGTTTTTAATGAAATCATGTTTGTCTCGACGAGAAAATGCGTTTAAAGCAAAAAAAGATTTAGTGCTTTACGCACATGGACTAGGTTACCAAATTTAAAAAATGTGAAATAATAAAGCCGGGAGTCGTTTTTATTGTTTACAAACACATTTCCTTGACCAGAATATGCTTTTTCTTAAAAGCCATTTTCCCATGGCTAGAGTCTCATTTTCTGTGAGAAAATGCATTTAAAAGGAGGAATTTCATTAAAAACACTAAAAATACATATTGTACGTGCCTGAAGACGCACAGAACCTTGAAATAAAAGGTTTCGCACCAAAAAACACATGGGTGAAAGCCCTATTTTAAGGCTCTGAGTGTTTGCAGACATTTACAACAGGTATGTTAACATTATAACGTTTTTAATGAAATCATGTTTCTCTCGACGAGAAAATGCGTTTAAAGCAATAAAAAGGATTCACTCTGTCTGGCATTGGACCAAGCTACCAACACCCTAAACAATGATCAGAACTGGTGAAATTACACTTTGACATTGGGAGAAAACACGTAACTCTTAAGGATGTGTTGCAGACTTGTTCAACAGATTCATTATCTTTTGTTTTGGATGAAATTGTGCTCTTCTTGTCGAGAAAATGCGTTTAACGCAATAAAAAGATTTAGTGCTTTACGCACATGGACTAGGTTACCAAATTTAAAAAATGTGAAATAATGAAGCCGGGAGTCGTTTTTATTGTTTACAAACACATTTCCTTGACCAGATTATGACTTTTTAAAAACAGTCATTTTCCCATGGCAAGGAGACACTCATTTTCTGTGAGAAAATCATTTAAAAGGAGGAATTTCATCAACGCTAAAAATACATAATGTACGTGTCTGAAAACGCACAGAACATGAAATAGTAGCTTTCTTACCAAGAAACACATGGTTGAAAAACCTATTTTAACGATCTGAGTGTTTGCAGACATGTACAACAGTTATTCTTAAACTATAACGTTTTCAATGAAATCATGTTTCTCATGAGGAGATAAACCGTTTAAAGCAATAAAAACGATTCACTCTGTCTGGCATTGGACCAAGCTACCAACAACCTAAACAATGATCAGAACTGGTGAAATTACACTTTGACATTGGGAGAAAACACGTAACTCTTAAGGATGTGTTGCAGACTTGTTGAATAGATTCATTTTCTTTTGTTTTTGATGAAATTGTGCTTTTCATGTCGAGAAAATGCGTTTAACGCAATAAAAAGATTTAGTGCTTTACGCACATGGACTAGGTTACCAAATTTAAAAAAATGTGAAATAATGAAGCCGGGAGTCGTTTTTATTGTTTACAAACACATTTCCTTGACCAGATTATGACTTTTTAAAAACAGTCATTTTCCCATGGCAAGGAGACACTCATTTTCTGTGAGAAAATGCATTTAAAAGGAGGAATTTCATCAGAAACACTAAAAATACATATTGTACGTGCCTGAAGACGCACAGAACCTTGAAATAAAAGGTTTCGCATCAAAAAACACATGGGTGAAAGCCCTATTTTAAGGCTCTGAGTGTTTGCAGATATGTACAACAGGTATGTTTAAATTATAACGTTTTTAATGAAATCATGTTTGTCTCGACGAGAAAATGCGTTTAAAGCAAAAAAAGATTTAGTGCTTTACGCACATGGACTAGGTTACCAAATTTAAAAAATGTGAAATAATAAAGCCGGGAGTCGTTTTTATTGTTTACAAACACATTTCCTTGACCAGAATATGCTTTTTCTTAAAAGCCATTTTCCCATGGCTAGAGTCTCATTTTCTGTGAGAAAATGCATTTAAAAGGAGGAATTTCATTAAAAACACTAAAAATACATATTGTACGTGCCTGAAGACGCACAGAACCTTGAAATAAAAGGTTTCGCACCAAAAAACACATGGGTGAAAGCCCTATTTTAAGGCTCTGAGTGTTTGCAGACATGTACAACAGGTATGTTAACATTATAACGTTTTTAATGAAATCATGTTTCTCTCGAGGAGAAAATGCGTTTAAAGCAATAAAAAGGATTCACTCTATCTGGCATTGGACCAAGCTACCAACACCCTAAACAATGATCAGAACTGGTGAAATTACACTTTGACATTGGGAGAAAACACGTAACTCTTAAGGATGTGTTGCAGACTTGTTCAACAGATTCATTATCTTTTGTTTTGGATGAAATTGTGCTCTTCTTGTCGAGAAAATGCGTTTAACGCAATAAAAAGATTTAGTGCTTTACGCACATGGACTAGGTTACCAAATTTAAAAAATGTGAAATAATGAAGCCGGGAGTCGTTTTTATTGTTTACAAACACATTTCCTTGACCAGATTATGACTTTTTAAAAACAGTCATTTTCCCATGGCAAGGAGACACTCATTTTCTGTGAGAAAATAATTTAAAAGGAGGAATTTCATCAACGCTAAAAATACATAATGTACGTGTCTGAAAACGCACAGAACATGAAATAGTAGCTTTCTTACCAAGAAACACATGGTTGAAAAACCTATTTTAACGATCTGAGTGTTTGCAGACATGTACAACAGTTATTCTTAAACTATAACGTTTTCAATGAAATCATGTTTCTCATGAGGAGATAAACCGTTTAAAGCAATAAAAACGATTCACTGTCTGGCATTTTGACCACCAACTAGCTAAACAATGATCAGAACTGGTACAATTACACATTGACATTGGGTGAAAACACGTAACTCTTAAGGATGTGTTGCAGACTTGTTCAATAGATTCATTTTCTTTTGTTTTTGATGAAATTGTGCTTTTCATGTCGAGAAAATGCGTTTAACGCAATAAAAAGATTTAGTGCTTTACGCACATGGACTAGGTTACCAAATTTAAAAAAATGTGAAATAATGAAGCCGGGAGTCGTTTTTATTGTTTACAAACACATTTGCTTGACCAGATTATGCCTTTTTAAAAACAGTCATTTTCCCATGGCAAGGAGACACTCATTTTCTGTGAGAAAATGCATTTAAAAGGAGGAATTTCATCAGAAACACTAAAAATACATATTGTACGTGCCTGAAGACGCACAGAACCTTGAAATAAAAGGTTTCGCATCAAAAAACACATGGGTGAAAGCCCTATTTTAAGGCTCTGAGTGTTTGCAGATATGTACAACAGGTATGTTTAAATTATAACGTTTTTAATGAAATCATGTTTGTCTCGACGAGAAAATGCGTTTAAAGCAAAAAAAGATTTAGTGCTTTACGCACATGGACTAGGTTACCAAATTTAAAAAATGTGAAATAATAAAGCCGGGAGTCGTTTTTATTGTTTACAAACACATTTCCTTGACCAGAATATGCTTTTTCTTAAAAGCCATTTTCCCATGGCTAGAGTCTCATTTTCTGTGAGAAAATGCATTTAAAAGGAGGAATTTCATTAAAAACACTAAAAATACATATTGTACGTGCCTGAAGACGCACAGAACCTTGAAATAAAAGGTTTCGCACCAAAAAACACATGGGTGAAAGCCCTATTTTAAGGCTCTGAGTGTTTGCAGACATTTACAACAGGTATGTTAACATTATAACGTTTTTAATGAAATCATGTTTCTCTCGACGAGAAAATGCGTTTAAAGCAATAAAAAGGATTCACTCTGTCTGGCATTGGACCAAGCTACCAACACCCTAAACAATGATCAGAACTGGTGAAATTACACTTTGACATTGGGAGAAAACACGTAACTCTTAAGGATGTGTTGCAGACTTGTTCAACAGATTCATTATCTTTTGTTTTGGATGAAATTGTGCTCTTCTTGTCGAGAAAATGCGTTTAACGCAATAAAAAGATTTAGTGCTTTACGCACATGGACTAGGTTACCAAATTTAAAAAATGTGAAATAATGAAGCCGGGAGTCGTTTTTATTGTTTACAAACACATTTCCTTGACCAGATTATGACTTTTTAAAAACAGTCATTTTCCCATGGCAAGGAGACACTCATTTTCTGTGAGAAAATCATTTAAAAGGAGGAATTTCATCAACGCTAAAAATACATAATGTACGTGTCTGAAAACGCACAGAACATGAAATAGTAGCTTTCTTACCAAGAAACACATGGTTGAAAAACCTATTTTAACGATCTGAGTGTTTGCAGACATGTACAACAGTTATTCTTAAACTATAACGTTTTCAATGAAATCATGTTTCTCATGAGGAGATAAACCGTTTAAAGCAATAAAAACGATTCACTCTGTCTGGCATTGGACCAAGCTACCAACAACCTAAACAATGATCAGAACTGGTGAAATTACACTTTGACATTGGGAGAAAACACGTAACTCTTAAGGATGTGTTGCAGACTTGTTGAATAGATTCATTTTCTTTTGTTTTTGATGAAATTGTGCTTTTCATGTCGAGAAAATGCGTTTAACGCAATAAAAAGATTTAGTGCTTTACGCACATGGACTAGGTTACCAAATTTAAAAAAATGTGAAATAATGAAGCCGGGAGTCGTTTTTATTGTTTACAAACACATTTGCTTGACCAGATTATGCCTTTTTAAAAACAGTCATTTTCCCATGGCAAGGAGACACTCATTTTCTGTGAGAAAATGCATTTAAAAGGAGGAATTTCATCAGAAACACTAAAAATACATATTGTACGTGCCTGAAGACGCACAGAACCTTGAAATAAAAGGTTTCGCATCAAAAAACACATGGGTGAAAGCCCTATTTTAAGGCTCTGAGTGTTTGCAGATATGTACAACAGGTATGTTTAAATTATAACGTTTTTAATGAAATCATGTTTGTCTCGACGAGAAAATGCGTTTAAAGCAAAAAAAGATTTAGTGCTTTACGCACATGGACTAGGTTACCAAATTTAAAAAATGTGAAATAATAAAGCCGGGAGTCGTTTTTATTGTTTACAAACACATTTCCTTGACCAGAATATGCTTTTTCTTAAAAGCCATTTTCCCATGGCTAGAGTCTCATTTTCTGTGAGAAAATGCATTTAAAAGGAGGAATTTCATTAAAAACACTAAAAATACATATTGTACGTGCCTGAAGACGCACAGAACCTTGAAATAAAAGGTTTCGCACCAAAAAACACATGGGTGAAAGCCCTATTTTAAGGCTCTGAGTGTTTGCAGACATGTACAACAGGTATGTTTACATTATAACGTTTTTAATGAAATCATGTTTCTCTCGAGGAGAAAATGCGTTTAAAGCAATAAAAAGGATTCACTCTATCTGGCATTGGACCAAGCTACCAACACCCTAAACAATGATCAGAACTGGTGAAATTACACTTTGACATTGGGAGAACACACGTAACTCTTAAGGATGTGTTGCAGACTTGTTCAACAGATTCATTATCTTTTGTTTTGGATGAAATTGTGCTCTTCTTGTCGAGAAAATGCGTTTAACGCAATAAAAAGATGTAGTGCTTTACGCACATGGACTAGGTTACCAAATTTAAAAAATGTGAAATAATGAAGCTGGGAGTCGTTTTTATTGTTTACAAACACATTTCCTTGACCAGATTATGACTTTTTAAAAACAGTCATTTTCCCATGGCAAGGAGACACTCATTTTCTGTGAGAAAATAATTTAAAAGGAGGAATTTCATCAACGCTAAAAATACATAATGTACGTGTCTGAAAACGCACAGAACATGAAATAGTAGCTTTCTTACCAAGAAACACATGGTTGAAAAACCTATTTTAACGATCTGAGTGTTTGCAGACATGTACAACAGTTATTCTTAAACTATAACGTTTTCAATGAAATCATGTTTCTCATGAGGAGATAAACCGTTTAAAGCAATAAAAACGATTCACTGTCTGGCATTTTGACCACCAACTAGCTAAACAATGATCAGAACTGGTGAAATTACACTTTGACATTGGGAGAAAACACGTAACTCTTAAGGATGTGTTGCAGACTTGTTGAATAGATTCATTTTCTTTTGTTTTTGATGAAATTGTGCTTTTCATGTCGAGAAAATGCGTTTAACGCAATAAAAAGATTTAGTGCTTTACGCACATGGACTAGGTTACCAAATTTAAAAAAATGTGAAATAATGAAGCCGGGAGTCGTTTTTATTGTTTACAAACACATTTCCTTGACCAGATTATGACTTTTTAAAAACAGTCATTTTCCCATGGCAAGGAGACACTCATTTTCTGTGAGAAAATGCATTTAAAAGGAGGAATTTCATCAGAAACACTAAAAATACATATTGTACGTGCCTGAAGACGCACAGAACCTTGAAATAAAAGGTTTCGCATCAAAAAACACATGGGTGAAAGCCCTATTTTAAGGCTCTGAGTGTTTGCAGATATGTACAACAGGTATGTTTAAATTATAACGTTTTTAATGAAATCATGTTTGTCTCGACGAGAAAATGCGTTTAAAGCAAAAAAAGATTTAGTGCTTTACGCACATGGACTAGGTTACCAAATTTAAAAAATGTGAAATAATAAAGCCGGGAGTCGTTTTTATTGTTTACAAACACATTTCCTTGACCAGAATATGCTTTTTCTTAAAAGCCATTTTCCCATGGCTAGAGTCTCATTTTCTGTGAGAAAATGCATTTAAAAGGAGGAATTTCATTAAAAACACTAAAAATACATATTGTACGTGCCTGAAGACGCACAGAACCTTGAAATAAAAGGTTTCGCACCAAAAAACACATGGGTGAAAGCCCTATTTTAAGGCTCTGAGTGTTTGCAGACATGTACAACAGGTATGTTTACATTATAACGTTTTTAATGAAATCATGTTTCTCTCGAGGAGAAAATGCGTTTAAAGCAATAAAAAGGATTCACTCTATCTGGCATTGGACCAAGCTACCAACACCCTAAACAATGATCAGAACTGGTGAAATTACACTTTGACATTGGGAGAACACACGTAACTCTTAAGGATGTGTTGCAGACTTGTTCAACAGATTCATTATCTTTTGTTTTGGATGAAATTGTGCTCTTCTTGTCGAGAAAATGCGTTTAACGCAATAAAAAGATGTAGTGCTTTACGCACATGGACTAGGTTACCAAATTTAAAAAATGTGAAATAATGAAGCTGGGAGTCGTTTTTATTGTTTACAAACACATTTCCTTGACCAGATTATGACTTTTTAAAAACAGTCATTTTCCCATGGCAAGGAGACACTCATTTTCTGTGAGAAAATAATTTAAAAGGAGGAATTTCATCAACGCTAAAAATACATAATGTACGTGTCTGAAAACGCACAGAACATGAAATAGTAGCTTTCTTACCAAGAAACACATGGTTGAAAAACCTATTTTAACGATCTGAGTGTTTGCAGACATGTACAACAGTTATTCTTAAACTATAACGTTTTCAATGAAATCATGTTTCTCATGAGGAGATAAACCGTTTAAAGCAATAAAAACGATTCACTGTCTGGCATTTTGACCACCAACTAGCTAAACAATGATCAGAACTGGTACAATTACACATTGACATTGGGTGAAAACACGTAACTCTTAAGGATGTGTTGCAGACTTGTTCAATAGATTCATTTTCTTTTGTTTTTGATGAAATTGTGCTTTTCGTGTCGAGAAAATGCGTTTAACGCAATAAAAAGATTTAGTGCTTTACGCACATGGACTAGGTTACCAAATTTAAAAAAATGTGAAATAATGAAGCCGGGAGTCGTTTTTATTGTTTACAAACACATTTGCTTGACCAGATTATGCCTTTTTAAAAACAGTCATTTTCCCATGGCAAGGAGACACTCATTTTCTGTGAGAAAATGCATTTAAAAGGAGGAATTTCATCAGAAACACTAAAAATACATATTGTACGTGCCTGAAGACGCACAGAACCTTGAAATAAAAGGTTTCGCATCAAAAAACACATGGGTGAAAGCCCTATTTTAAGGCTCTGAGTGTTTGCAGATATGTACAACAGGTATGTTTAAATTATAACGTTTTTAATGAAATCATGTTTGTCTCGACGAGAAAATGCGTTTAAAGCAAAAAAAGATTTAGTGCTTTACGCACATGGACTAGGTTACCAAATTTAAAAAATGTGAAATAATAAAGCCGGGAGTCGTTTTTATTGTTTACAAACACATTTCCTTGACCAGAATATGCTTTTTCTTAAAAGCCATTTTCCCATGGCTAGAGTCTCATTTTCTGTGAGAAAATGCATTTAAAAGGAGGAATTTCATTAAAAACACTAAAAATACATATTGTACGTGCCTGAAGACGCACAGAACCTTGAAATAAAAGGTTTCGCACCAAAAAACACATGGGTGAAAGCCCTATTTTAAGGCTCTGAGTGTTTGCAGACATTTACAACAGGTATGTTAACATTATAACGTTTTTAATGAAATCATGTTTCTCTCGACGAGAAAATGCGTTTAAAGCAATAAAAAGGATTCACTCTGTCTGGCATTGGACCAAGCTACCAACACCCTAAACAATGATCAGAACTGGTGAAATTACACTTTGACATTGGGAGAAAACACGTAACTCTTAAGGATGTGTTGCAGACTTGTTCAACAGATTCATTATCTTTTGTTTTGGATGAAATTGTGCTCTTCTTGTCGAGAAAATGCGTTTAACGCAATAAAAAGATTTAGTGCTTTACGCACATGGACTAGGTTACCAAATTTAAAAAATGTGAAATAATGAAGCCGGGAGTCGTTTTTATTGTTTACAAACACATTTGCTTGACCAGATTATGCCTTTTTAAAAACAGTCATTTTCCCATGGCAAGGAGACACTCATTTTCTGTGAGAAAATGCATTTAAAAGGAGGAATTTCATCAGAAACACTAAAAATACATATTGTACGTGCCTGAAGACGCACAGAACCTTGAAATAAAAGGTTTCGCATCAAAAAACACATGGGTGAAAGCCCTATTTTAAGGCTCTGAGTGTTTGCAGATATGTACAACAGGTATGTTTAAATTATAACGTTTTTAATGAAATCATGTTTGTCTCGACGAGAAAATGCGTTTAAAGCAAAAAAAGATTTAGTGCTTTACGCACATGGACTAGGTTACCAAATTTAAAAAATGTGAAATAATAAAGCCGGGAGTCGTTTTTATTGTTTACAAACACATTTCCTTGACCAGAATATGCTTTTTCTTAAAAGCCATTTTCCCATGGCTAGAGTCTCATTTTCTGTGAGAAAATGCATTTAAAAGGAGGAATTTCATTAAAAACACTAAAAATACATATTGTACGTGCCTGAAGACGCACAGAACCTTGAAATAAAAGGTTTCGCACCAAAAAACACATGGGTGAAAGCCCTATTTTAAGGCTCTGAGTGTTTGCAGACATGTACAACAGGTATGTTTACATTATAACGTTTTTAATGAAATCATGTTTCTCTCGAGGAGAAAATGCGTTTAAAGCAATAAAAAGGATTCACTCTATCTGGCATTGGACCAAGCTACCAACACCCTAAACAATGATCAGAACTGGTGAAATTACACTTTGACATTGGGAGAACACACGTAACTCTTAAGGATGTGTTGCAGACTTGTTCAACAGATTCATTATCTTTTGTTTTGGATGAAATTGTGCTCTTCTTGTCGAGAAAATGCGTTTAACGCAATAAAAAGATGTAGTGCTTTACGCACATGGACTAGGTTACCAAATTTAAAAAATGTGAAATAATGAAGCTGGGAGTCGTTTTTATTGTTTACAAACACATTTCCTTGACCAGATTATGACTTTTTAAAAACAGTCATTTTCCCATGGCAAGGAGACACTCATTTTCTGTGAGAAAATAATTTAAAAGGAGGAATTTCATCAACGCTAAAAATACATAATGTACGTGTCTGAAAACGCACAGAACATGAAATAGTAGCTTTCTTACCAAGAAACACATGGTTGAAAAACCTATTTTAACGATCTGAGTGTTTGCAGACATGTACAACAGTTATTCTTAAACTATAACGTTTTCAATGAAATCATGTTTCTCATGAGGAGATAAACCGTTTAAAGCAATAAAAACGATTCACTGTCTGGCATTTTGACCACCAACTAGCTAAACAATGATCAGAACTGGTACAATTACACATTGACATTGGGTGAAAACACGTAACTCTTAAGGATGTGTTGCAGACTTGTTCAATAGATTCATTTTCTTTTGTTTTTGATGAAATTGTGCTTTTCATGTCGAGAAAATGCGTTTAACGCAATAAAAAGATTTAGTGCTTTACGCACATGGACTAGGTTACCAAATTAAAAAAAATGTGAAATAATGAAGCCGGGAGTCGTTTTTATTGTTTACAAACACATTTGCTTGACCAGATTATGCCTTTTTAAAAACAGTCATTTTCCCATGGCAAGGAGACACTCATTTTCTGTGAGAAAATGCATTTAAAAGGAGGAATTTCATCAGAAACACTAAAAATACATATTGTACGTGCCTGAAGACGCACAGAACCTTGAAATAAAAGGTTTCGCATCAAAAAACACATGGGTGAAAGCCCTATTTTAAGGCTCTGAGTGTTTGCAGATATGTACAACAGGTATGTTTAAATTATAACGTTTTTAATGAAATCATGTTTGTCTCGACGAGAAAATGCGTTTAAAGCAAAAAAAGATTTAGTGCTTTACGCACATGGACTAGGTTACCAAATTTAAAAAATGTGAAATAATAAAGCCGGGAGTCGTTTTTATTGTTTACAAACACATTTCCTTGACCAGAATATGCTTTTTCTTAAAAGCCATTTTCCCATGGCTAGAGTCTCATTTTCTGTGAGAAAATGCATTTAAAAGGAGGAATTTCATTAAAAACACTAAAAATACATATTGTACGTGCCTGAAGACGCACAGAACCTTGAAATAAAAGGTTTCGCACCAAAAAACACATGGGTGAAAGCCCTATTTTAAGGCTCTGAGTGTTTGCAGACATTTACAACAGGTATGTTAACATTATAACGTTTTTAATGAAATCATGTTTCTCTCGACGAGAAAATGCGTTTAAAGCAATAAAAAGGATTCACTCTGTCTGGCATTGGACCAAGCTACCAACACCCTAAACAATGATCAGAACTGGTGAAATTACACTTTGACATTGGGAGAAAACACGTAACTCTTAAGGATGTGTTGCAGACTTGTTCAACAGATTCATTATCTTTTGTTTTGGATGAAATTGTGCTCTTCTTGTCGAGAAAATGCGTTTAACGCAATAAAAAGATTTAGTGCTTTACGCACATGGACTAGGTTACCAAATTTAAAAAATGTGAAATAATGAAGCCGGGAGTCGTTTTTATTGTTTACAAACACATTTGCTTGACCAGATTATGCCTTTTTAAAAACAGTCATTTTCCCATGGCAAGGAGACACTCATTTTCTGTGAGAAAATGCATTTAAAAGGAGGAATTTCATCAGAAACACTAAAAATACATATTGTACGTGCCTGAAGACGCACAGAACCTTGAAATAAAAGGTTTCGCATCAAAAAACACATGGGTGAAAGCCCTATTTTAAGGCTCTGAGTGTTTGCAGATATGTACAACAGGTATGTTTAAATTATAACGTTTTTAATGAAATCATGTTTGTCTCGACGAGAAAATGCGTTTAAAGCAAAAAAAGATTTAGTGCTTTACGCACATGGACTAGGTTACCAAATTTAAAAAATGTGAAATAATAAAGCCGGGAGTCGTTTTTATTGTTTACAAACACATTTCCTTGACCAGAATATGCTTTTTCTTAAAAGCCATTTTCCCATGGCTAGAGTCTCATTTTCTGTGAGAAAATGCATTTAAAAGGAGGAATTTCATTAAAAACACTAAAAATACATATTGTACGTGCCTGAAGACGCACAGAACCTTGAAATAAAAGGTTTCGCACCAAAAAACACATGGGTGAAAGCCCTATTTTAAGGCTCTGAGTGTTTGCAGACATGTACAACAGGTATGTTTACATTATAACGTTTTTAATGAAATCATGTTTCTCTCGAGGAGAAAATGCGTTTAAAGCAATAAAAAGGATTCACTCTATCTGGCATTGGACCAAGCTACCAACACCCTAAACAATGATCAGAACTGGTGAAATTACACTTTGACATTGGGAGAACACACGTAACTCTTAAGGATGTGTTGCAGACTTGTTCAACAGATTCATTATCTTTTGTTTTGGATGAAATTGTGCTCTTCTTGTCGAGAAAATGCGTTTAACGCAATAAAAAGATGTAGTGCTTTACGCACATGGACTAGGTTACCAAATTTAAAAAATGTGAAATAATGAAGCTGGGAGTCGTTTTTATTGTTTACAAACACATTTCCTTGACCAGATTATGACTTTTTAAAAACAGTCATTTTCCCATGGCAAGGAGACACTCATTTTCTGTGAGAAAATAATTTAAAAGGAGGAATTTCATCAACGCTAAAAATACATAATGTACGTGTCTGAAAACGCACAGAACATGAAATAGTAGCTTTCTTACCAAGAAACACATGGTTGAAAAACCTATTTTAACGATCTGAGTGTTTGCAGACATGTACAACAGTTATTCTTAAACTATAACGTTTTCAATGAAATCATGTTTCTCATGAGGAGATAAACCGTTTAAAGCAATAAAAACGATTCACTGTCTGGCATTTTGACCACCAACTAGCTAAACAATGATCAGAACTGGTACAATTACACATTGACATTGGGTGAAAACACGTAACTCTTAAGGATGTGTTGCAGACTTGTTCAATAGATTCATTTTCTTTTGTTTTTGATGAAATTGTGCTTTTCATGTCGAGAAAATGCGTTTAACGCAATAAAAAGATTTAGTGCTTTACGCACATGGACTAGGTTACCAAATTTAAAAAAATGTGAAATAATGAAGCCGGGAGTCGTTTTTATTGTTTACAAACACATTTGCTTGACCAGATTATGCCTTTTTAAAAACAGTCATTTTCCCATGGCAAGGAGACACTCATTTTCTGTGAGAAAATGCATTTAAAAGGAGGAATTTCATCAGAAACACTAAAAATACATATTGTACGTGCCTGAAGACGCACAGAACCTTGAAATAAAAGGTTTCGCATCAAAAAACACATGGGTGAAAGCCCTATTTTAAGGCTCTGAGTGTTTGCAGATATGTACAACAGGTATGTTTAAATTATAACGTTTTTAATGAAATCATGTTTGTCTCGACGAGAAAATGCGTTTAAAGCAAAAAAAGATTTAGTGCTTTACGCACATGGACTAGGTTACCAAATTTAAAAAATGTGAAATAATAAAGCCGGGAGTCGTTTTTATTGTTTACAAACACATTTCCTTGACCAGAATATGCTTTTTCTTAAAAGCCATTTTCCCATGGCTAGAGTCTCATTTTCTGTGAGAAAATGCATTTAAAAGGAGGAATTTCATTAAAAACACTAAAAATACATATTGTACGTGCCTGAAGACGCACAGAACCTTGAAATAAAAGGTTTCGCACCAAAAAACACATGGGTGAAAGCCCTATTTTAAGGCTCTGAGTGTTTGCAGACATTTACAACAGGTATGTTAACATTATAACGTTTTTAATGAAATCATGTTTCTCTCGACGAGAAAATGCGTTTAAAGCAATAAAAAGGATTCACTCTGTCTGGCATTGGACCAAGCTACCAACACCCTAAACAATGATCAGAACTGGTGAAATTACACTTTGACATTGGGAGAAAACACGTAACTCTTAAGGATGTGTTGCAGACTTGTTCAACAGATTCATTATCTTTTGTTTTGGATGAAATTGTGCTCTTCTTGTCGAGAAAATGCGTTTAACGCAATAAAAAGATTTAGTGCTTTACGCACATGGACTAGGTTACCAAATTTAAAAAATGTGAAATAACGAAGCCGGGAGTCGTTTTTATTGTTTACAAACACATTTCCTTGACCAGATTATGACTTTTTAAAAACAGTCATTTTCCCATGGCAAGGAGACACTCATTTTCTGTGAGAAAATCATTTAAAAGGAGGAATTTCATCAACGCTAAAAATACATAATGTACGTGTCTGAAAACGCACAGAACATGAAATAGTAGCTTTCTTACCAAGAAACACATGGTTGAAAAACCTATTTTAACGATCTGAGTGTTTGCAGACATGTACAACAGTTATTCTTAAACTATAACGTTTTCAATGAAATCATGTTTCTCATGAGGAGATAAACCGTTTAAAGCAATAAAAACGATTCACTGTCTGGCATTTTGACCACCAACTAGCTAAACAATGATCAGAACTGGTACAATTACACATTGACATTGGGTGAAAACACGTAACTCTTAAGGATGTGTTGCAGACTTGTTCAATAGATTCATTTTCTTTTGTTTTTGATGAAATTGTGCTTTTCATGTCGAGAAAATGCGTTTAACGCAATAAAAAGATTTAGTGCTTTACGCACATGGACTAGGTTACCAAATTTAAAAAAATGTGAAATAATGAAGCCGGGAGTCGTTTTTATTGTTTACAAACACATTTCCTTGACCAGATTATGCCTTTTTAAAAACAGTCATTTTCCCATGGCAAGGAGACACTCATTTTCTGTGAGAAAATGCATTTAAAAGGAGGAATTTCATCAGAAACACTAAAAATACATATTGTACGTGCCTGAAGACGCACAGAACCTTGAAATAAAAGGTTTCGCATCAAAAAACACATGGGTGAAAGCCCTATTTTAAGGCTCTGAGTGTTTGCAGATATGTACAACAGGTATGTTTAAATTATAACGTTTTTAATGAAATCATGTTTGTCTCGACGAGAAAATGCGTTTAAAGCAAAAAAAGATTTAGTGCTTTACGCACATGGACTAGGTTACCAAATTTAAAAAATGTGAAATAATAAAGCCGGGAGTCGTTTTTATTGTTTACAAACACATTTCCTTGACCAGAATATGCTTTTTCTTAAAAGCCATTTTCCCATGGCTAGAGTCTCATTTTCTGTGAGAAAATGCATTTAAAAGGAGGAATTTCATTAAAAACACTAAAAATACATATTGTACGTGCCTGAAGACGCACAGAACCTTGAAATAAAAGGTTTCGCACCAAAAAACACATGGGTGAAAGCCCTATTTTAAGGCTCTGAGTGTTTGCAGACATTTACAACAGGTATGTTAACATTATAACGTTTTTAATGAAATCATGTTTCTCTCGACGAGAAAATGCGTTTAAAGCAATAAAAAGGATTCACTCTGTCTGGCATTGGACCAAGCTACCAACACCCTAAACAATGATCAGAACTGGTGAAATTACACTTTGACATTGGGAGAAAACACGTAACTCTTAAGGATGTGTTGCAGACTTGTTCAACAGATTCATTATCTTTTGTTTTGGATGAAATTGTGCTCTTCTTGTCGAGAAAATGCGTTTAACGCAATAAAAAGATTTAGTGCTTTACGCACATGGACTAGGTTACCAAATTTAAAAAATGTGAAATAACGAAGCCGGGAGTCGTTTTTATTGTTTACAAACACATTTCCTTGACCAGATTATGACTTTTTAAAAACAGTCATTTTCCCATGGCAAGGAGACACTCATTTTCTGTGAGAAAATCATTTAAAAGGAGGAATTTCATCAACGCTAAAAATACATAATGTACGTGTCTGAAAACGCACAGAACATGAAATAGTAGCTTTCTTACCAAGAAACACATGGTTGAAAAACCTATTTTAACGATCTGAGTGTTTGCAGACATGTACAACAGTTATTCTTAAACTATAACGTTTTCAATGAAATCATGTTTCTCATGAGGAGATAAACCGTTTAAAGCAATAAAAACGATTCACTGTCTGGCATTTTGACCACCAACTAGCTAAACAATGATCAGAACTGGTACAATTACACATTGACATTGGGTGAAAACACGTAACTCTTAAGGATGTGTTGCAGACTTGTTCAATAGATTCATTTTCTTTTGTTTTTGATGAAATTGTGCTTTTCATGTCGAGAAAATGCGTTTAACGCAATAAAAAGATTTAGTGCTTTACGCACATGGACTAGGTTACCAAATTTAAAAAAATGTGAAATAATGAAGCCGGGAGTCGTTTTTATTGTTTACAAACACATTTCCTTGACCAGATTATGCCTTTTTAAAAACAGTCATTTTCCCATGGCAAGGAGACACTCATTTTCTGTGAGAAAATGCATTTAAAAGGAGGAATTTCATCAGAAACACTAAAAATACATATTGTACGTGCCTGAAGACGCACAGAACCTTGAAATAAAAGGTTTCGCATCAAAAAACACATGGGTGAAAGCCCTATTTTAAGGCTCTGAGTGTTTGCAGATATGTACAACAGGTATGTTTAAATTATAACGTTTTTAATGAAATCATGTTTGTCTCGACGAGAAAATGCGTTTAAAGCAAAAAAAGATTTAGTGCTTTACGCACATGGACTAGGTTACCAAATTTAAAAAATGTGAAATAATAAAGCCGGGAGTCGTTTTTATTGTTTACAAACACATTTCCTTGACCAGAATATGCTTTTTCTTAAAAGCCATTTTCCCATGGCTAGAGTCTCATTTTCTGTGAGAAAATGCATTTAAAAGGAGGAATTTCATTAAAAACACTAAAAATACATATTGTACGTGCCTGAAGACGCACAGAACCTTGAAATAAAAGGTTTCGCACCAAAAAACACATGGGTGAAAGCCCTATTTTAAGGCTCTGAGTGTTTGCAGACATGTACAACAGGTATGTTTACATTATAACGTTTTTAATGAAATCATGTTTCTCTCGAGGAGAAAATGCGTTTAAAGCAATAAAAAGGATTCACTCTGTCTGGCATTGGACCAAGCTACCAACACCCTAAACAATGATCAGAACTGGTGAAATTACACTTTGACATTGGGAGAACACACGTAACTCTTAAGGATGTGTTGCAGACTTGTTCAACAGATTCATTATCTTTTGTTTTGGATGAAATTGTGCTCTTCTTGTCGAGAAAATGCGTTTAACGCAATAAAAAGATGTAGTGCTTTACGCACATGGACTAGGTTACCAAATTTAAAAAATGTGAAATAATGAAGCTGGGAGTCGTTTTTATTGTTTACAAACACATTTCCTTGACCAGATTATGACTTTTTAAAAACAGTCATTTTCCCATGGCAAGGAGACACTCATTTTCTGTGAGAAAATAATTTAAAAGGAGGAATTTCATCAACGCTAAAAATACATAATGTACGTGTCTGAAAACGCACAGAACATGAAATAGTAGCTTTCTTACCAAGAAACACATGGTTGAAAAACCTATTTTAACGATCTGAGTGTTTGCAGACATGTACAACAGTTATTCTTAAACTATAACGTTTTCAATGAAATCATGTTTCTCATGAGGAGATAAACCGTTTAAAGCAATAAAAACGATTCACTGTCTGGCATTTTGACCACCAACTAGCTAAACAATGATCAGAACTGGTACAATTACACATTGACATTGGGTGAAAACACGTAACTCTTAAGGATGTGTTGCAGACTTGTTGAATAGATTCATTTTCTTTTGTTTTTGATGAAATTGTGCTTTTCATGTCGAGAAAATGCGTTTAACGCAATAAAAAGATTTAGTGCTTTACGCACATGGACTAGGTTACCAAATTTAAAAAAATGTGAAATAATGAAGCCGGGAGTCGTTTTTATTGTTTACAAACACATTTCCTTGACCAGATTATGCCTTTTTAAAAACAGTCATTTTCCCATGGCAAGGAGACACTCATTTTCTGTGAGAAAATGCATTTAAAAGGAGGAATTTCATCAGAAACACTAAAAATACATATTGTACGTGCCTGAAGACGCACAGAACCTTGAAATAAAAGGTTTCGCATCAAAAAACACATGGGTGAAAGCCCTATTTTAAGGCTCTGAGTGTTTGCAGATATGTACAACAGGTATGTTTAAATTATAACGTTTTTAATGAAATCATGTTTGTCTCGACGAGAAAATGCGTTTAAAGCAAAAAAAGATTTAGTGCTTTACGCACATGGACTAGGTTACCAAATTTAAAAAATGTGAAATAATAAAGCCGGGAGTCGTTTTTATTGTTTACAAACACATTTCCTTGACCAGAATATGCTTTTTCTTAAAAGCCATTTTCCCATGGCTAGAGTCTCATTTTCTGTGAGAAAATGCATTTAAAAGGAGGAATTTCATTAAAAACACTAAAAATACATATTGTACGTGCCTGAAGACGCACAGAACCTTGAAATAAAAGGTTTCGCACCAAAAAACACATGGGTGAAAGCCCTATTTTAAGGCTCTGAGTGTTTGCAGACATTTACAACAGGTATGTTAACATTATAACGTTTTTAATGAAATCATGTTTCTCTCGACGAGAAAATGCGTTTAAAGCAATAAAAAGGATTCACTCTGTCTGGCATTGGACCAAGCTACCAACACCCTAAACAATGATCAGAACTGGTGAAATTACACTTTGACATTGGGAGAAAACACGTAACTCTTAAGGATGTGTTGCAGACTTGTTCAACAGATTCATTATCTTTTGTTTTGGATGAAATTGTGCTCTTCTTGTCGAGAAAATGCGTTTAACGCAATAAAAAGATTTAGTGCTTTACGCACATGGACTAGGTTACCAAATTTAAAAAATGTGAAATAATGAAGCCGGGAGTCGTTTTTATTGTTTACAAACACATTTCCTTGACCAGATTATGACTTTTTAAAAACAGTCATTTTCCCATGGCAAGGAGACACTCATTTTCTGTGAGAAAATCATTTAAAAGGAGGAATTTCATCAACGCTAAAAATACATAATGTACGTGTCTGAAAACGCACAGAACATGAAATAGTAGCTTTCTTACCAAGAAACACATGGGTGAAAGCCCTATTTTAAGGCTCTGAGTGTTTGCAGATATGTACAACAGGTATGTTTACATTATAACGTTTTTAATGAAATCATGTTTGTCTCGACGAGAAAATGCGTTTAAAGCAAAAAAAGATTTAGTGCTTTACGCACATGGACTAGGTTACCAAATTTAAAAAATGTGAAATAATAAAGCCGGGAGTCGTTTTTATTGTTTACAAACACATTTCCTTGACCAGAATATGCTTTTTCTTAAAAGCCATTTTCCCATGGCTAGAGTCTCATTTTCTGTGAGAAAATGCATTTAAAAGGAGGAATTTCATTAAAAACACTAAAAATACATATTGTACGTGCCTGAAGACGCACAGAACCTTGAAATAAAAGGTTTCGCACCAAAAAACACATGGGTGAAAGCCCTATTTTAAGGCTCTGAGTGTTTGCAGACATGTACAACAGGTATGTTTACATTATAACGTTTTTAATGAAATCATGTTTCTCTCGAGGAGAAAATGCGTTTAAAGCAATAAAAAGGATTCACTCTGTCTGGCATTGGACCAAGCTACCAACACCCTAAACAATGATCAGAACTGGTGAAATTACACTTTGACATTGGGAGAACACACGTAACTCTTAAGGATGTGTTGCAGACTTGTTCAACAGATTCATTATCTTTTGTTTTGGATGAAATTGTGCTCTTCTTGTCGAGAAAATGCGTTTAACGCAATAAAAAGATGTAGTGCTTTACGCACATGGACTAGGTTACCAAATTTAAAAAATGTGAAATAATGAAGCTGGGAGTCGTTTTTATTGTTTACAAACACATTTCCTTGACCAGATTATGACTTTTTAAAAACAGTCATTTTCCCATGGCAAGGAGACACTCATTTTCTGTGAGAAAATCATTTAAAAGGAGGAATTTCATCAACGCTAAAAATACATAATGTACGTGTCTGAAAACGCACAGAACATGAAATAGTAGCTTTCTTACCAAGAAACACATGGTTGAAAAACCTATTTTAACGATCTGAGTGTTTGCAGACATGTACAACAGTTATTCTTAAACTATAACGTTTTCAATGAAATCATGTTTCTCATGAGGAGATAAACCGTTTAAAGCAATAAAAACGATTCACTGTCTGGCATTTTGACCACCAACTAGCTAAACAATGATCAGAACTGGTACAATTACACATTGACATTGGGTGAAAACACGTAACTCTTAAGGATGTGTTGCAGACTTGTTGAATAGATTCATTTTCTTTTGTTTTTGATGAAATTGTGCTTTTCATGTCGAGAAAATGCGTTTAACGCAATAAAAAGATTTAGTGCTTTACGCACATGGACTAGGTTACCAAATTTAAAAAAATGTGAAATAATGAAGCCGGGAGTCGTTTTTATTGTTTACAAACACATTTCCTTGACCAGATTATGCCTTTTTAAAAACAGTCATTTTCCCATGGCAAGGAGACACTCATTTTCTGTGAGAAAATGCATTTAAAAGGAGGAATTTCATCAGAAACACTAAAAATACATATTGTACGTGCCTGAAGACGCACAGAACCTTGAAATAAAAGGTTTCGCATCAAAAAACACATGGGTGAAAGCCCTATTTTAAGGCTCTGAGTGTTTGCAGATATGTACAACAGGTATGTTTAAATTATAACGTTTTTAATGAAATCATGTTTGTCTCGACGAGAAAATGCGTTTAAAGCAAAAAAAGATTTAGTGCTTTACGCACATGGACTAGGTTACCAAATTTAAAAAATGTGAAATAATAAAGCCGGGAGTCGTTTTTATTGTTTACAAACACATTTCCTTGACCAGAATATGCTTTTTCTTAAAAGCCATTTTCCCATGGCTAGAGTCTCATTTTCTGTGAGAAAATGCATTTAAAAGGAGGAATTTCATTAAAAACACTAAAAATACCTATTGTACGTGCCTGAAGACGCACAGAACCTTGAAATAAAAGGTTTCGCACCAAAAAACACATGGGTGAAAGCCCTATTTTAAGGCTCTGAGTGTTTGCAGACATTTACAACAGGTATGTTAACATTATAACGTTTTTAATGAAATCATGTTTCTCTCGACGAGAAAATGCGTTTAAAGCAATAAAAAGGATTCACTCTGTCTGGCATTGGACCAAGCTACCAACACCCTAAACAATGATCAGAACTGGTGAAATTACACTTTGACATTGGGAGAAAACACGTAACTCTTAAGGATGTGTTGCAGACTTGTTCAACAGATTCATTATCTTTTGTTTTGGATGAAATTGTGCTCTTCTTGTCGAGAAAATGCGTTTAACGCAATAAAAAGATTTAGTGCTTTACGCACATGGACTAGGTTACCAAATTTAAAAAATGTGAAATAATGAAGCCGGGAGTCGTTTTTATTGTTTACAAACACATTTCCTTGACCAGATTATGACTTTTTAAAAACAGTCATTTTCCCATGGCAAGGAGACACTCATTTTCTGTGAGAAAATGCATTTAAAAGGAGGAATTTCATCAGAAACACTAAAAATACATATTGTACGTGCCTGAAGACGCACAGAACCTTGAAATAAAAGGTTTCGCATCAAAAAACACATGGGTGAAAGCCCTATTTTAAGGCTCTGAGTGTTTGCAGATATGTACAACAGGTATGTTTAAATTATAACGTTTTTAATGAAATCATGTTTGTCTCGACGAGAAAATGCGTTTAAAGCAAAAAAAGATTTAGTGCTTTACGCACATGGACTAGGTTACCAAATTTAAAAAAATGTGAAATAATGAAGCCGGGAGTCGTTTTTATTGTTTACAAACACATTTCCTTGACCAGAATATGCTTTTTCTTAAAAGCCATTTTCCCATGGCTAGAGTCTCATTTTCTGTGAGAAAATGCATTTAAAAGGAGGAATTTCATTAAAAACACTAAAAATACATATTGTACGTGCCTGAAGACGCACAGAACCTTGAAATAAAAGGTTTCGCACCAAAAAACACATGGGTGAAAGCCCTATTTTAAGGCTCTGAGTGTTTGCAGACATTTACAACAGGTATGTTAACATTATAACGTTTTTAATGAAATCATGTTTCTCTCGACGAGAAAATGCGTTTAAAGCAATAAAAAGGATTCACTCTGTCTGGCATTGGACCAAGCTACCAACACCCTAAACAATGATCAGAACTGGTGAAATTACACTTTGACATTGGGAGAAAACACGTAACTCTTAAGGATGTGTTGCAGACTTGTTCAACAGATTCATTATCTTTTGTTTTGGATGAAATTGTGCTCTTCTTGTCGAGAAAATGCGTTTAACGCAATAAAAAGATTTAGTGCTTTACGCACATGGACTAGGTTACCAAATTTAAAAAATGTGAAATAATGAAGCCGGGAGTCGTTTTTATTGTTTACAAACACATTTCCTTGACCAGATTATGACTTTTTAAAAACAGTCATTTTCCCATGGCAAGGAGACACTCATTTTCTGTGAGAAAATCATTTAAAAGGAGGAATTTCATCAACGCTAAAAATACATAATGTACGTGTCTGAAAACGCACAGAACATGAAATAGTAGCTTTCTTACCAAGAAACACATGGTTGAAAAACCTATTTTAACGATCTGAGTGTTTGCAGACATGTACAACAGTTATTCTTAAACTATAACGTTTTCAATGAAATCATGTTTCTCATGAGGAGATAAACCGTTTAAAGCAATAAAAACGATTCACTCTGTCTGGCATTGGACCAAGCTACCAACAACCTAAACAATGATCAGAACTGGTGAAATTACACTTTGACATTGGGAGAAAACACTTAACTCTTAAGGATGTGTTGCAGACTTGTTGAATAGATTCATTTTCTTTTGTTTTTGATGAAATTGTGCTTTTCATGTCGAGAAAATGCGTTTAACGCAATAAAAAGATTTAGTGCTTTACGCACATGGACTAGGTTACCAAATTTAAAAAAATGTGAAATAATGAAGCCGGGAGTCGTTTTTATTGTTTACAAACACATTTCCTTGACCAGATTATGACTTTTTAAAAACAGTCATTTTCCCATGGCAAGGAGACACTCATTTTCTGTGAGAAAATGCATTTAAAAGGAGGAATTTCATCAGAAACACTAAAAATACATATTGTACGTGCCTGAAGACGCACAGAACCTTGAAATAAAAGGTTTCGCATCAAAAAACACATGGGTGAAAGCCCTATTTTAAGGCTCTGAGTGTTTGCAGATATGTACAACAGGTATGTTTAAATTATAACGTTTTTAATGAAATCATGTTTGTCTCGACGAGAAAATGCGTTTAAAGCAAAAAAAGATTTAGTGCTTTACGCACATGGACTAGGTTACCAAATTTAAAAAATGTGAAATAATAAAGCCGGGAGTCGTTTTTATTGTTTACAAACACATTTCCTTGACCAGAATATGCTTTTTCTTAAAAGCCATTTTCCCATGGCTAGTCTCATTTTCTGTGAGAAAATGCATTTAAAAGGAGGAATTTCATTAAAAACACTAAAAATACATATTGTACGTGCCTGAAGACGCACAGAACCTTGAAATAAAAGGTTTCGCACCAAAAAACACATGGGTGAAAGCCCTATTTTTAGGCTCTGAGTGTTTGCAGACATGTACAACAGGTATGTTTACATTATAACGTTTTTAATGAAATCATGTTTCTCTCGACGAGAAAATGCGTTTAAAGCAATAAAAAGGATTCACTCTGTCTGGCATTGGACCAAGCTACCAACACCCTAAACAATGATCAGAACTGGTGAAATTACACTTTGACATTGGGAGAACACACGTAACTCTTAAGGATGTGTTGCAGACTTGTTCAACAGATTCATTATCTTTTGTTTTTGATGAAATTGTGCTCTTCTTGTCGAGAAAATGCGTTTAACGCAATAAAAAGATGTAGTGCTTTACGCACATGGACTAGGTTACCAAATTTAAAAAATGTGAAATAATGAAGCCGGGAGTTGTTTTTATTGTTTACAAACACATTTCCTTGACCAGATTATGACTTTTTAAAAACAGTCATTTTCCCATGGCAAGGAGACACTCATTTTCTGTGAGAAAATAATTTAAAAGGAGGAATTTCATCAACGCTAAAAATACATAATGTACGTGTCTGAAAACGCACAGAACCTGAAATAGTAGCTTTCTTACCAAGAAACACATGGTTGAAAAACCTATTTTAACGATCTGAGTGTTTGCAGACATGTACAACAGTTATTCTTAAACTATAACGTTTTCAATGAAATCATGTTTCTCATGAGGAGATAAACCGTTTAAAGCAATAAAAACGATTCACTCTGTCTGGCATTGGACCAAGCTACCAACAACCTAAACAATGATCAGAACTGGTGAAATTACACTTTGACATTGGGAGAAAACACGTAACTCTTAAGGATGTGTTGCAGACTTGTTGAATAGATTCATTTTCTTTTGTTTTTGATGAAATTGTGCTTTTCATGTCGAGAAAATGCGTTTAACGCAATAAAAAGATTTAGTGCTTTACGCACATGGACTAGGTTACCAAATTTAAAAAATGTGAAATAATAAAGCCGGGAGTCGTTTTTATTGTTTACAAACACATTTCCTTGACCAGAATATGCTTTTTCTTAAAAGCCATTTTCCCATGGCTAGAGTCTCATTTTCTGTGAGAAAATGCATTTAAAAGGAGGAATTTCATTAAAAACACTAAAAATACATATTGTACGTGCCTGAAGACGCACAGAACCTTGAAATAAAAGGTTTTGCACCAAAAAACACACTGGTGAAAGCCCTATTTTAAGGCTCTGAGTGTTTGCAGACATTTACAACAGGTATGTTTACATTATAACGTTTTTAATGAAATCATGTTTCTCTCGACGAGAAAATGCGTTTAAAGCAATAAAAAGGATTCACTCTGTCTGGCATTGGACCAAGCTACCAACACCCTAAACAATGATCAGAACTGGTGAAATTACACTTTGACATTGGGAGAAAACACGTAACTCTTAAGGATGTGTTGCAGACTTGTTCAACAGATTCATTATCTTTTGTTTTGGATGAAATTGTGCTCTTCTTGTCGAGAAAATGCGTTTAACGCAATAAAAAGATTTAGTGCTCTACGCACATGGACTAGGTTACCAAATTTAAAAAATGTGAAATAATGAAGCCGGGAGTCGTTTTTATTGTTTACAAACACATTTCCTTGACCAGATTATGACTTTTTAAAAACAGTCATTTTCCCATGGCAAGGAGACACTCATTTTCTGTGAGAAAATGCATTTAAAAGGAGGAATTTCATTAAAAACACTAAAAATACATATTGTACGTGCCTGAAGACGCACAGAACCTTAAAATAAAAGGTTTGGCACCAAAAAACACATGGGTGAAAGCCCTATTTTAAGGCTCTGAGTGTTTGCAGATATGTACAACAGGTATGTTTAAATTATAACGTTTTTAATGAAATCATGTTTCTCTCGACGAGAAAATGCGTTTAAAGCAATAAAAACGATTCACTCTGTCTGGCATTGGACCAAGCTACCAACAACCTAAACAATGATCAGAACTGGTGAAATTACACTTTGACATTGGGAGAAAACACGTAACTCTTAAGGATGTGTTGCAGACTTGTTGAATAGATTCATTTTCTTTTGTTTTTGATGAAATTGTGCTTTTCATGTCGAGAAAATGCGTTTAACGCAATAAAAAGATTTAGTGCTTTACGCACATGGACTAGGTTACCAAATTTAAAAAATGTGAAATAATAAAGCCGGGAGTCGTTTTTATTGTTTACAAACACATTTCCTTGACCAGAATATGCTTTTTCTTAAAAGCCATTTTCCCATGGCTAGAGTCTCATTTTCTGTGAGAAAATGCATTTAAAAGGAGGAATTTCATTAAAAACACTAAAAATACATATTGTACGTGCCTGAAGACGCACAGAACCTTGAAATAAAAGGTTTTGCACCAAAAAACACACTGGTGAAAGCCCTATTTTAAGGCTCTGAGTGTTTGCAGACATTTACAACAGGTATGTTTACATTATAACGTTTTTAATGAAATCATGTTTCTCTCGACGAGAAAATGCGTTTAAAGCAATAAAAAGGATTCACTCTGTCTGGCATTGGACCAAGCTACCAACACCCTAAACAATGATCAGAACTGGTGAAATTACACTTTGACATTGGGAGAAAACACGTAACTCTTAAGGATGTGTTGCAGACTTGTTCAACAGATTCATTATCTTTTGTTTTGGATGAAATTGTGCTCTTCTTGTCGAGAAAATGCGTTTAACGCAATAAAAAGATTTAGTGCTTTACGCACATGGACTAGGTTACCAAATTTAAAAAATGTGAAATAATGAAGCCGGGAGTCGTTTTTATTGTTTACAAACACATTTCCTTGACCAGATTATGACTTTTTAAAAACAGTCATTTTCCCATGGCAAGGAGACACTCATTTTCTGTGAGAAAATGCATTTAAAAGGAGGAATTTCATTAAAAACACTAAAAATACATATTGTACGTGCCTGAAGACGCACAGAACCTTAAAATAAAAGGTTTGGCACCAAAAAACACATGGGTGAGCCCTATTTTAAGGCTCTGAGTGTTTGCAGATATGTACAACAGGTATGTTTAAATTATAACGTTTTTAATGAAATCATGTTTCTCTCGACGAGAAAATGCGTTTAAAGCAAAAAAAGATTTAGTGCTTTACGCACATGGACTAGGTTACCAAATTTAAAAAATGTGAAATAATAAAGCCGGGAGTCGTTTTTATTGTTTACAAACACATTTCCTTGACCAGAATATGCTTTTTCTTAAAAGCCATTTTCCCATGGCTAGAGTCTTATTTTCTGTGAGAAAATGCATTTAAAAGGAGGAATTTCATCAGAAACACTAAAAATACATATTGTACGTGCCTGAAGACGCACAGAACCTTGAAATAAAAGGTTTCGCATCAAAAAACACATGGGAGAAAGCCCTATTTTAAGGCTCTGAGTGTTTGCAGATATGTACAACAGGTATGTTTAAATTATAACGTTTTTAATGAAATCATGTTTGTCTCGACGAGAAAATGCGTTTAAAGCAAAAAAAGATTTAGTGCTTTACGCACATGGACTAGGTTACCAAATTTAAAAAATGTGAAATAATAAAGCCGGGAGTCGTTTTTATTGTTTACAAACACATTTCCTTGACCAGAATATGCTTTTTCTTAAAAGCCATTTTCCCATGGCTAGAGTCTCATTTTCTGTGAGAAAATGCATTTAAAAGGAGGAATTTCATTAAAAACACTAAAAATACATATTGTACGTGCCTGAAGACGCACAGAACCTTGAAATAAAAGGTTTCGCACCAAAAAACACATGGGTGAAAGCCCTATTTTTAGGCTCTGAGTGTTTGCAGACATGTACAACAGGTATGTTTACATTATAACGTTTTTAATGAAATCATGTTTCTCTCGACGAGAAAATGCGTTTAAAGCAATAAAAAGGATTCACTCTGTCTGGCATTGGACCAAGCTACCAACACCCTAAACAATGATCAGAACTGGTGAAATTACACTTTGACATTGGGAGAACACACGTAACTCTTAAGGATGTGTTGCAGACTTGTTCAACAGATTCATTATCTTTTGTTTTGGATGAAATTGTGCTCTTCTTGTCGAGAAAATGCGTTTAACGCAATAAAAAGATGTAGTGCTTTACGCACATGGACTAGGTTACCAAATTTAAAAAATGTGAAATAATGAAGCCGGGAGTTGTTTTTATTGTTTACAAACACATTTCCTTGACCAGATTATGACTTTTTAAAAACAGTCATTTTCCCATGGCAAGGAGACACTCATTTTCTGTGAGAAAATAATTTAAAAGGAGGAATTTCATCAACGCTAAAAATACATAATGTACGTGTCTGAAAACGCACAGAACCTGAAATAGTAGCTTTCTTACCAAGAAACACATGGTTGAAAAACCTATTTTAACGATCTGAGTGTTTGCAGACATGTACAACAGTTATTCTTAAACTATAACGTTTTCAATGAAATCATGTTTCTCATGAGGAGATAAACCGTTTAAAGCAATAAAAACGATTCACTCTGTCTGGCATTGGACCAAGCTACCAACAACCTAAACAATGATCAGAACTGGTGAAATTACACTTTGACATTGGGAGAAAACACGTAACTCTTAAGGATGTGTTGCAGACTTGTTGAATAGATTCATTTTCTTTTGTTTTTGATGAAATTGTGCTTTTCATGTCGAGAAAATGCGTTTAACGCAATAAAAAGATTTAGTGCTTTACGCACATGGACTAGGTTACCAAATTTAAAAAATGTGAAATAATAAAGCCGGGAGTCGTTTTTATTGTTTACAAACACATTTCCTTGACCAGAATATGCTTTTTCTTAAAAGCCATTTTCCCATGGCTAGAGTCTCATTTTCTGTGAGAAAATGCATTTAAAAGGAGGAATTTCATTAAAAACACTAAAAATACATATTGTACGTGCCTGAAGACGCACAGAACCTTGAAATAAAAGGTTTTGCACCAAAAAACACACTGGTGAAAGCCCTATTTTAAGGCTCTGAGTGTTTGCAGACATTTACAACAGGTATGTTTACATTATAACGTTTTTAATGAAATCATGTTTCTCTCGACGAGAAAATGCGTTTAAAGCAATAAAAAGGATTCACTCTGTCTGGCATTGGACCAAGCTACCAACACCCTAAACAATGATCAGAACTGGTGAAATTACACTTTGACATTGGGAGAAAACACGTAACTCTTAAGGATGTGTTGCAGACTTGTTCAACAGATTCATTATCTTTTGTTTTGGATGAAATTGTGCTCTTCTTGTCGAGAAAATGCGTTTAACGCAATAAAAAGATTTAGTGCTTTACGCACATGGACTAGGTTACCAAATTTAAAAAATGTGAAATAATGAAGCCGGGAGTCGTTTTTATTGTTTACAAACACATTTCCTTGACCAGATTATGACTTTTTAAAAACAGTCATTTTCCCATGGCAAGGAGACACTCATTTTCTGTGAGAAAATGCATTTAAAAGGAGGAATTTCATTAAAAACACTAAAAATACATATTGTACGTGCCTGAAGACGCACAGAACCTTAAAATAAAAGGTTTGGCACCAAAAAACACATGGGTGAAAGCCCTATTTTAAGGCTCTGAGTGTTTGCAGATATGTACAACAGGTATGTTTAAATTATAACGTTTTTAATGAAATCATGTTTCTCTCGACGAGAAAATGCGTTTAAAGCAAAAAAAGATTTAGTGCTTTACGCACATGGACTAGGTTACCAAATTTAAAAAATGTGAAATAATAAAGCCGGGAGTCGTTTTTATTGTTTACAAACACATTTCCTTGACCAGAATATGCTTTTTCTTAAAAGCCATTTTCCCATGGCTAGAGTCTTATTTTCTGTGAGAAAATGCATTTAAAAGGAGGAATTTCATCAGAAACACTAAAAATACATATTGTACGTGCCTGAAGACGCACAGAACCTTGAAATAAAAGGTTTCGCATCAAAAAACACATGGGTGAAAGCCCTATTTTAAGGCTCTGAGTGTTTGCAGATATGTACAACAGGTATGTTTAAATTATAACGTTTTTAATGAAATCATGTTTGTCTCGACGAGAAAATGCGTTTAAAGCAAAAAAAGATTTAGTGCTTTACGCACATGGACTAGGTTACCAAATTTAAAAAATGTGAAATAATAAAGCCGGGAGTCGTTTTTATTGTTTACAAACACATTTCCTTGACCAGAATATGCTTTTTCTTAAAAGCCATTTTCCCATGGCTAGAGTCTCATTTTCTGTGAGAAAATGCATTTAAAAGGAGGAATTTCATTAAAAACACTAAAAATACATATTGTACGTGCCTGAAGACGCACAGAACCTTGAAATAAAAGGTTTCGCACCAAAAAACACATGGGTGAAAGCCCTATTTTTAGGCTCTGAGTGTTTGCAGACATGTACAACAGGTATGTTTACATTATAACGTTTTTAATGAAATCATGTTTCTCTCGACGAGAAAATGCGTTTAAAGCAATAAAAAGGATTCACTCTGTCTGGCATTGGACCAAGCTACCAACACCCTAAACAATGATCAGAACTGGTGAAATTACACTTTGACATTGGGAGAACACACGTAACTCTTAAGGATGTGTTGCAGACTTGTTCAACAGATTCATTATCTTTTGTTTTGGATGAAATTGTGCTCTTCTTGTCGAGAAAATGCGTTTAACGCAATAAAAAGATGTAGTGCTTTACGCACATGGACTAGGTTACCAAATTTAAAAAATGTGAAATAATGAAGCCGGGAGTTGTTTTTATTGTTTACAAACACATTTCCTTGACCAGATTATGACTTTTTAAAAACAGTCATTTTCCCATGGCAAGGAGACACTCATTTTCTGTGAGAAAATAATTTAAAAGGAGGAATTTCATCAACGCTAAAAATACATAATGTACGTGTCTGAAAACGCACAGAACCTGAAATAGTAGCTTTCTTACCAAGAAACACATGGTTGAAAAACCTATTTTAACGATCTGAGTGTTTGCAGACATGTACAACAGTTATTCTTAAACTATAACGTTTTCAATGAAATCATGTTTCTCATGAGGAGATAAACCGTTTAAAGCAATAAAAACGATTCACTCTGTCTGGCATTGGACCAAGCTACCAACAACCTAAACAATGATCAGAACTGGTGAAATTACACTTTGACATTGGGAGAAAACACGTAACTCTTAAGGATGTGTTGCAGACTTGTTGAATAGATTCATTTTCTTTTGTTTTTGATGAAATTGTGCTTTTCATGTCGAGAAAATGCGTTTAACGCAATAAAAAGATTTAGTGCTTTACGCACATGGACTAGGTTACCAAATTTAAAAAATGTGAAATAATAAAGCCGGGAGTCGTTTTTATTGTTTACAAACACATTTCCTTGACCAGAATATGCTTTTTCTTAAAAGCCATTTTCCCATGGCTAGAGTCTCATTTTCTGTGAGAAAATGCATTTAAAAGGAGGAATTTCATTAAAAACACTAAAAATACATATTGTACGTGCCTGAAGACGCACAGAACCTTGAAATAAAAGGTTTTGCACCAAAAAACACACTGGTGAAAGCCCTATTTTAAGGCTCTGAGTGTTTGCAGACATTTACAACAGGTATGTTTACATTATAACGTTTTTAATGAAATCATGTTTCTCTCGACGAGAAAATGCGTTTAAAGCAATAAAAAGGATTCACTCTGTCTGGCATTGGACCAAGCTACCAACACCCTAAACAATGATCAGAACTGGTGAAATTACACTTTGACATTGGGAGAAAACACGTAACTCTTAAGGATGTGTTGCAGACTTGTTCAACAGATTCATTATCTTTTGTTTTGGATGAAATTGTGCTCTTCTTGTCGAGAAAATGCGTTTAACGCAATAAAAAGATTTAGTGCTTTACGCACATGGACTAGGTTACCAAATTTAAAAAATGTGAAATAATGAAGCCGGGAGTCGTTTTTATTGTTTACAAACACATTTCCTTGACCAGATTATGACTTTTTAAAAACAGTCATTTTCCCATGGCAAGGAGACACTCATTTTCTGTGAGAAAATGCATTTAAAAGGAGGAATTTCATTAAAAACACTAAAAATACATATTGTACGTGCCTGAAGACGCACAGAACCTTAAAATAAAAGGTTTGGCACCAAAAAACACATGGGTGAAAGCCCTATTTTAAGGCTCTGAGTGTTTGCAGATATGTACAACAGGTATGTTTAAATTATAACGTTTTTAATGAAATCATGTTTCTCTCGACGAGAAAATGCGTTTAAAGCAAAAAAAAGATTTAGTGCTTTACGCACATGGACTAGGTTACCAAATTTAAAAAATGTGAAATAATAAAGCCGGGAGTCGTTTTTATTGTTTACAAACACATTTCCTTGACCAGAATATGCTTTTTCTTAAAAGCCATTTTCCCATGGCTAGAGTCTTATTTTCTGTGAGAAAATGCATTTAAAAGGAGGAATTTCATCAGAAACACTAAAAATACATATTGTACGTGCCTGAAGACGCACAGAACCTTGAAATAAAAGGTTTCGCATCAAAAAACACATGGGTGAAAGCCCTATTTTAAGGCTCTGAGTGTTTGCAGATATGTACAACAGGTATGTTTAAATTATAACGTTTTTAATGAAATCATGTTTGTCTCGACGAGAAAATGCGTTTAAAGCAAAAAAAGATTTAGTGCTTTACGCACATGGACTAGGTTACCAAATTTAAAAAATGTGAAATAATAAAGCCGGGAGTCGTTTTTATTGTTTACAAACACATTTCCTTGACCAGAATATGCTTTTTCTTAAAAGCCATTTTCCCATGGCTAGAGTCTCATTTTCTGTGAGAAAATGCATTTAAAAGGAGGAATTTCATTAAAAACACTAAAAATACATATTGTACGTGCCTGAAGACGCACAGAACCTTGAAATAAAAGGTTTCGCACCAAAAAACACATGGGTGAAAGCCCTATTTTTAGGCTCTGAGTGTTTGCAGACATGTACAACAGGTATGTTTACATTATAACGTTTTTAATGAAATCATGTTTCTCTCGACGAGAAAATGCGTTTAAAGCAATAAAAAGGATTCACTCTGTCTGGCATTGGACCAAGCTACCAACACCCTAAACAATGATCAGAACTGGTGAAATTACACTTTGACATTGGGAGAGAACACGTAACTCTTAAGGATGTGTTGCAGACTTGTTCAACAGATTCATTATCTTTTGTTTTGGATGAAATTGTGCTCTTCTTGTCGAGAAAATGCGTTTAACGCAATAAAAAGATTTAGTGCTTTACGCACATGGACTAGGTTACCAAATTTAAAAAATGTGAAATAATGAAGCCGGGAGTCGTTTTTATTGTTTACAAAGACATTTCCTTGACCAGATTATGACTTTTCAAAAACAGTCATTTTCCCATGGCAAGGAGACACTCATTTTCTGTGAGAAAATCATTTAAAAGGAGGAATTTCATCAACGCTAAAAATACATAATGTACGTGTCTGAAAATGCACAGAACATGAAATAGTAGCTTTCTTACCAAGAAACACATGGTTGAAAAACCTATTTTAACGATCTGAGTGTTTGCAGACATGTACAACAGTTATTCTTAAACTATAACGTTTTCAATGAAATCATGTTTCTCATGAGGAGATAAACCGTTTAAACCAATAAAAACGATTCACTGTGTCTGGCATTTTGACCAAGCCACCAACTAGCTAAACAATGATCAGAACTGGTGCAATTACACATTGACATTGGGTGAAAACACGTAATTCTTAAGGATGTGTTGCAGACTTGTTCAATAGATTCATTTTCTTTTGTTTTTGATGAAATTGTGCTTTTCATGTCGAGAAAATGCGTTTAACGCAATAAAAAGATTTAGTGCTTTACGCAAATGGAATAGGTTACCAAATTTAAAAAAATGTGAAATAATGAAGGCGGGAGTCGTTTTTATTGTTTACAAACACATTTCCTTGACCAGATTATGACTTTTTAAAAACAGTCATTTTCCCATGGTAAGGAGACACTCATTTTCTGTGAGAAAATGCATTTAAAAGGAGGAATTTCATCAACGCTAAAAATACATAATGTACGTGTCTGAAAACGCACAGAACATGAAATAGTAGCTTTCTTACCAAGAAACACATGGTTGAAAAACCTATTTTAACGATCTGAGTGTTTGCAGACATGTACAACAGTTATTCTTAAACTATAACGTTTTCAATGAAATCATGTTTCTCATGAGGAGATAAACCGTTTAAAGCAATAAAAACGATTCACTGTGTCTGGCATTTTGACCAAGCCACCAACTAGCTAAACAATGATCAGAACTGGTGCAATTACACATTGACATTGGGTGAAAACACGTAACTCTTAAGGATGTGTTGCAGACTTGTTCAATAGATTCATTTTCTTTTGTTTTTGATGAAATTGTGCTTTTCATGTCGAGAAAATGCGTTTAACGCAATAAAAAGATTTAGTGCTTTATGCACATGGACTAGGTTACCAAATTTAAAAAAATGTGAAATAATAAAGCCGGGAGTCGTTTTTATTGTTTACAAACACATTTCCTTGACCAGATTATGCCTTTTTAAAAACAGTCATTTTCCCATGGCAAGGAGACACTCATTTTCTGTGAGAAAATGCATTTAAAAGGAGGAATTTCATCAGAAACACTAAAAATACATATTGTACGTGCCTGAAGACGCACAGAACCTTGAAATAAAAGGTTTCGCATCAAAAAACACATGGGTGAAAGCCCTATTTTAAGGCTCTGAGTGTTTGCAGATATGTACAACAGGTATGTTTAAATTATAACGTTTTTAATGAAATCATGTTTGTCTCGACGAGAAAATGCGTTTAAAGCAAAAAAAGATTTAGTGCTTTACGCACATGGACTAGGTTACCAAATTTAAAAAATGTGAAATAATAAAGCCGGGAGTCGTTTTTATTGTTTACAAACACATTTCCTTGACCAGAATATGCTTTTTCTTAAAAGCCATTTTCCCATGGCTAGAGTCTCATTTTCTGTGAGAAAATGCATTTAAAAGGAGGAATTTCATTAAAAACACTAAAAATACATATTGTACGTGCCTGAAGACGCACAGAACCTTGAAATAAAAGGTTTCGCACCAAAAAACACATGGGTGAAAGCCCTATTTTTAGGCTCTGAGTGTTTGCAGACATGTACAACAGGTATGTTTACATTATAACGTTTTTAATGAAATCATGTTTGTCTCGACGAGAAAATGCGTTTAAAGCAATAAAAAGGATTCACTCTGTCTGGCATTGGACCAAGCTACCAACACCCTAAACAATGATCAGAACTGGTGAAATTACACTTTGACATTGGGAGAGAACACGTAACTCTTAAGGATGTGTTGCAGACTTGTTCAACAGATTCATTATCTTTTGTTTTGGATGAAATTGTGCTCTTCTTGTCGAGAAAATGCGTTTAACGCAATAAAAAGATTTAGTGCTTTACGCACATGGACTAGGTTACCAAATTTAAAAAATGTGAAATAATGAAGCCGGGAGTCGTTTTTATTGTTTACAAAGACATTTCCTTGACCAGATTATGACTTTTCAAAAACAGTCATTTTCCCATGGCAAGGAGACACTCATTTTCTGTGAGAAAATCATTTAAAAGGAGGAATTTCATCAACGCTAAAAATACATAATGTACGTGTCTGAAAACGCACAGAACATGAAATAGTAGCTTTCTTACCAAGAAACACATGGTTGAAAAACCTATTTTAACGATCTGAGTGTTTGCAGACATGTACAACAGTTATTCTTAAACTATAACGTTTTCAATGAAATCATGTTTCTCATGAGGAGATAAACCGTTTAAAGCAATAAAAACGATTCACTGTGTCTGGCATTTTGACCAAGCCACCAACTAGCTAAACAATGATCAGAACTGGTGCAATTACACATTGACATTGGGTGAAAACACGTAATTCTTAAGGATGTGTTGCAGACTTGTTCAATAGATTCATTTTCTTTTGTTTTTGATGAAATTGTGCTTTTCATGTCGAGAAAATGCGTTTAACGCAATAAAAAGATTTAGTGCTTTATGCACATGGACTAGGTTACCAAATTTAAAAAAATGTGAAATAATAAAGCCGGGAGTCGTTTTTATTGTTTACAAACACATTTGCTTGACCAGATTATGCCTTTTTAAAAACAGTCATTTTCCCATGGCAAGGAGACACTCATTTTCTGTGAGAAAATGCATTTAAAAGGAGGAATTTCATCAGAAACACTAAAAATACATATTGTACGTGCCTGAAGACGCACAGAACCTTGAAATAAAAGGTTTCGCATCAAAAAACACATGGGTGAAAGCCCTATTTTAAGGCTCTGAGTGTTTGCAGATATGTACAACAGGTATGTTTAAATTATAACGTTTTTAATGAAATCATGTTTGTCTCGACGAGAAAATGCGTTTAAAGCAAAAAAAGATTTAGTGCTTTACGCACATGGACTAGGTTACCAAATTTAAAAAATGTGAAATAATAAAGCCGGGAGTCGTTTTTATTGTTTACAAACACATTTCCTTGACCAGATTATGACTTTTTAAAAACAGTCATTTTCCCATGGTAAGGAGACACTCATTTTCTGTGAGAAAATGCATTTAAAAGGAGGAATTTCATCAACGCTAAAAATACATAATGTACGTGTCTGAAAACGCACAGAACATGAAATAGTAGCTTTCTTACCAAGAAACACATGGTTGAAAAACCTATTTTAACGATCTGAGTGTTTGCAGACATGTACAACAGTTATTCTTAAACTATAACGTTTTCAATGAAATCATGTTTCTCATGAGGAGATAAACCGTTTAAAGCAATAAAAACGATTCACTGTGTCTGGCATTTTGACCAAGCCACCAACTAGCTAAACAATGATCAGAACTGGTGCAATTACACATTGACATTGGGTGAAAACACGTAACTCTTAAGGATGTGTTGCAGACTTGTTCAATAGATTCATTTTCTTTTGTTTTTGATGAAATTGTGCTTTTCATGTCGAGAAAATGCGTTTAACGCAATAAAAAGATTTAGTGCTTTATGCACATGGACTAGGTTACCAAATTTAAAAAAATGTGAAATAATAAAGCCGGGAGTCGTTTTTATTGTTTACAAACACATTTCCTTGACCAGATTATGCCTTTTTAAAAACAGTCATTTTCCCATGGCAAGGAGACACTCATTTTCTGTGAGAAAATGCATTTAAAAGGAGGAATTTCATCAGAAACACTAAAAATACATATTGTACGTGCCTGAAGACGCACAGAACCTTGAAATAAAAGGTTTCGCACCAAAAAACACATGGGTGAAAGCCCTATTTTAAGGCTCTGGGTGTTTGCAGACATTTACAACAGGTATGTTAACATTATAACGTTTTTAATGAAATCATGTTTCTCTCGACGAGAAAATGCGTTTAAAGCAATAAAAAGGATTCACTCTGTCTGGCTTTGGACCAAGCTACCAACACCCTAAACAATGATCAGAACTGGTGAAATTACACTTTGACATTGGGAGAAAACACGTAACTCTTAAGGATGTGTTGCAGACTTGTTCAACAGATTCATTATCTTTTGTTTTGGATGAAATTGTGCTCTTCTTGTCGAGAAAATGCGTTTAACGCAATAAAAAGATTTAGTGCTTTACGCACATGGACTAGGTTACCAAATTTAAAAAATGTGAAATAATGAAGCCGGGAGTCGTTTTTATTGTTTACAAAGACATTTCCTTGACCAGATTATGACTTTTTAAAAACAGTCATTTTCCCATGGCAAGGAGACACTCATTTTCTGTGAGAAAATCATTTAAAAGGAGGAATTTCATCAACGCTAAAAATACATAATGTACGTGTCTGAAAACGCACAGAACATGAAATAGTAGCTTTCTTACCAAGAAACACATGGTTGAAAAACCTATTTTAACGATCTGAGTGTTTGCAGACATGTACAACAGTTATTCTTAAACTATAACGTTTTCAATGAAATCATGTTTCTCATGAGGAGATAAACCGTTTAAAGCAATAAAAACGATTCACTCTGTCTGGCATTGGACCAAGCTACCAACAACCTAAACAATGATCAGAACTGGTGAAATTACACTTTGACATTGGGAGAAAACACGTAACTCTTAAGGATGTGTTGCAGACTTGTTGAATAGATTCATTTTCTTTTGTTTTTGATGAAATTGTGCTTTTCATGTCGAGAAAATGCGTTTAACGCAATAAAAAGATTTAGTGCTTTACGCACATGGACTAGGTTACCAAATTTAAAAAAATGTGAAATAATGAAGCCGGGAGTCGTTTTTATTGTTTACAAACACATTTGCTTGACCAGATTATGCCTTTTTAAAAACAGTCATTTTCCCATGGCAAGGAGACACTCATTTTCTGTGAGAAAATGCATTTAAAAGGAGGAATTTCATCAGAAACACTAAAAATACATATTGTACGTGCCTGAAGACGCACAGAACCTTGAAATAAAAGGTTTCGCATCAAAAAACACATGGGTGAAAGCCCTATTTTAAGGCTCTGAGTGTTTGCAGATATGTACAACAGGTATGTTTAAATTATAACGTTTTTAATGAAATCATGTTTGTCTCGACGAGAAAATGCGTTTAAAGCAAAAAAAGATTTAGTGCTTTACGCACATGGACTAGGTTACCAAATTTAAAAAATGTGAAATAATAAAGCCGGGAGTCGTTTTTATTGTTTACAAACACATTTCCTTGACCAGAATATGCTTTTTCTTAAAAGCCATTTTCCCATGGCTAGAGTCTCATTTTCTGTGAGAAAATGCATTTAAAAGGAGGAATTTCATTAAAAACACTAAAAATACATATTGTACGTGCCTGAAGACGCACAGAACCTTGAAATAAAAGGTTTCGCACCAAAAAACACATGGGTGAAAGCCCTATTTTAAGGCTCTGAGTGTTTGCAGACATGTACAACAGGTATGTTTACATTATAACGTTTTTAATGAAATCATGTTTCTCTCGAGGAGAAAATGCGTTTAAAGCAATAAAAAGGATTCACTCTATCTGGCATTGGACCAAGCTACCAACACCCTAAACAATGATCAGAACTGGTGAAATTACACTTTGACATTGGGAGAACACACGTAACTCTTAAGGATGTGTTGCAGACTTGTTCAACAGATTCATTATCTTTTGTTTTGGATGAAATTGTGCTCTTCTTGTCGAGAAAATGCGTTTAACGCAATAAAAAGATGTAGTGCTTTACGCACATGGACTAGGTTACCAAATTTAAAAAATGTGAAATAATGAAGCTGGGAGTCGTTTTTATTGTTTACAAACACATTTCCTTGACCAGATTATGACTTTTTAAAAACAGTCATTTTCCCATGGCAAGGAGACACTCATTTTCTGTGAGAAAATAATTTAAAAGGAGGAATTTCATCAACGCTAAAAATACATAATGTACGTGTCTGAAAACGCACAGAACATGAAATAGTAGCTTTCTTACCAAGAAACACATGGTTGAAAAACCTATTTTAACGATCTGAGTGTTTGCAGACATGTACAACAGTTATTCTTAAACTATAACGTTTTCAATGAAATCATGTTTCTCATGAGGAGATAAACCGTTTAAAGCAATAAAAACCATTCACTGTCTGGCATTTTGACCACCAACTAGCTAAACAATGATCAGAACTGGTACAATTACACATTGACATTGGGTGAAAACACGTAACTCTTAAGGATGTGTTGCAGACTTGTTCAATAGATTCATTTTCTTTTGTTTTTGATGAAATTGTGCTTTTCATGTCGAGAAAATGCGTTTAACGCAATAAAAAGATTTAGTGCTTTACGCACATGGACTAGGTTACCAAATTTAAAAAAATGTGAAATAATGAAGCCGGGAGTCGTTTTTATTGTTTACAAACACATTTGCTTGACCAGATTATGCCTTTTTAAAAACAGTCATTTTCCCATGGCAAGGAGACACTCATTTTCTGTGAGAAAATGCATTTAAAAGGAGGAATTTCATCAGAAACACTAAAAATACATATTGTACGTGCCTGAAGACGCACAGAACCTTGAAATAAAAGGTTTCGCATCAAAAAACACATGGGTGAAAGCCCTATTTTAAGGCTCTGAGTGTTTGCAGATATGTACAACAGGTATGTTTAAATTATAACGTTTTTAATGAAATCATGTTTGTCTCGACGAGAAAATGCGTTTAAAGCAAAAAAAGATTTAGTGCTTTACGCACATGGACTAGGTTACCAAATTTAAAAAATGTGAAATAATAAAGCCGGGAGTCGTTTTTATTGTTTACAAACACATTTCCTTGACCAGAATATGCTTTTTCTTAAAAGCCATTTTCCCATGGCTAGAGTCTCATTTTCTGTGAGAAAATGCATTTAAAAGGAGGAATTTCATTAAAAACACTAAAAATACATATTGTACGTGCCTGAAGACGCACAGAACCTTGAAATAAAAGGTTTCGCACCAAAAAACACATGGGTGAAAGCCCTATTTTAAGGCTCTGAGTGTTTGCAGACATTTACAACAGGTATGTTAACATTATAACGTTTTTAATGAAATCATGTTTCTCTCGACGAGAAAATGCGTTTAAAGCAATAAAAAGGATTCACTCTGTCTGGCATTGGACCAAGCTACCAACACCCTAAACAATGATCAGAACTGGTGAAATTACACTTTGACATTGGGAGAAAACACGTAACTCTTAAGGATGTGTTGCAGACTTGTTCAACAGATTCATTATCTTTTGTTTTGGATGAAATTGTGCTCTTCTTGTCGAGAAAATGCGTTTAACGCAATAAAAAGATTTAGTGCTTTACGCACATGGACTAGGTTACCAAATTTAAAAAATGTGAAATAATGAAGCCGGGAGTCGTTTTTATTGTTTACAAACACATTTCCTTGACCAGATTATGACTTTTTAAAAACAGTCATTTTCCCATGGCAAGGAGACACTCATTTTCTGTGAGAAAATCATTTAAAAGGAGGAATTTCATCAACGCTAAAAATACATAATGTACGTGTCTGAAAACGCACAGAACATGAAATAGTAGCTTTCTTACCAAGAAACACATGGTTGAAAAACCTATTTTAACGATCTGAGTGTTTGCAGACATGTACAACAGTTATTCTTAAACTATAACGTTTTCAATGAAATCATGTTTCTCATGAGGAATGCGTTTAAAGCAATAAAAACGATTCACTGTCTGGCATTTTGACCACCAACTAGCTAAACAATGATCAGAACTGGTACAATTACACATTGACATTGGGTGAAAACACGTAACTCTTAAGGATGTGTTGCAGACTTGTTCAATAGATTCATTTTCTTTTGTTTTTGATGAAATTGTGCTTTTCATGTCGAGAAAATGCGTTTAACGCAATAAAAAGATTTAGTGCTTTACGCACATGGACTAGGTTACCAAATTTAAAAAAAATGTGAAATAATGAAGCCGGGAGTCGTTTTTATTGTTTACAAACACATTTCCTTGACCAGAATATGCCTTTTTAAAAACAGTCATTTTCCCATGGCAAGGAGACACTCATTTTCTGTGAGAAAATGCATTTAAAAGGAGGAATTTCATTAAAAACACTAAAAATACATATTGTACGTGCCTGAAGACGCACAGAACCTTAAAATAAAAGGTTTGGCACCAAAAAACACATGGGTGAAAGCCCTATTTTAAGGCTCTGAGTGTTTGCAGATATGTACAACAGGTATGTTTAAATTATAACGTTTTTAATGAAATCATGTTTCTCTCGACGAGAAAATGCGTTTAAAGCAAAAAAAGATTTAGTGCTTTACGCACATGGACTAGGTTACCAAATTTAAAAAATGTGAAATAATAAAGCCGGGAGTCGTTTTTATTGTTTACAAACACATTTCCTTGACCAGAATATGCTTTTTCTTAAAAGCCATTTTCCCATGGCTAGAGTCTTATTTTCTGTGAGAAAATGCATTTAAAAGGAGGAATTTCATTAAAAACACTAAAAATACATATTGTACGTGCCTGAAGACGCACAGAACCTTGAAATAAAAGGTTTCGCACCAAAAAACACATAGGTGAAAGCCCTATTTTAAGGCTCTGAGTGTTTGCAGACATGTACAACAGGTATGTTTACATTATAACGTTTTTAATGAAATCATGTTTCTCTCGACGAGAAAATGCGTTTAAAGCAATAAAAAGGATTCACTCTGTCTGGCATTGGACCAAGCTACCAACACCCTAAACAATGATCAGAACTGGTGAAATTACACTTTGACATTGGGAGAAAACACGTAACTCTTAAGGATGTGTTGCAGACTTGTTCAACAGATTCATTATCTTTTGTTTTGGATGAAATTGTGCTCTTCTTGTCGAGAAAATGCGTTTAACGCAATAAAAAGATTTAGTGCTTTACGCACATGGACTAGGTTACCAAATTTAAAAAATGTGAAATAATGAAGCCGGGAGTCGTTTTTATTGTTTACAAACACATTTCCTTGACCAGATTATGACTTTTTAAAAACAGTCATTTTCCCATGGCAAGGAGACACTCATTTCCTGTGAGAAAATCATTTAAAAGGAGGAATTTCATCAACGCTAAAAATACATAATGTACGTGTCTGAAAATGCACAGAACATGAAATAGTAGCTTTCTTACCAAGAAACACATGGTTGAAAAACCTATTTTAACGATCTGAGTGTTTGCAGACATGTACAACAGTTATTCTTAAACTATAACGTTTTCAATGAAATCATGTTTCTCATGAGGAATGCGTTTAAAGCAATAAAAACGATTCACTGTCTGGCATTTTGACCACCAACTAGCTAAACAATGATCAGAACTGGTACAATTACACATTGACATTGGGTGAAAACACGTAACTCTTAAGGATGTGTTGCAGACTTGTTCAATAGATTCATTTTCTTTTGTTTTTGATGAAATTGTGCTTTTCATGTCGAGAAAATGCGTTTAACGCAATAAAAAGATTTAGTGCTTTACGCACATGGACTAGGTTACCAAATTTAAAAAAAATGTGAAATAATGAAGCCGGGAGTCGTTTTTATTGTTTACAAACACATTTCCTTGACCAGAATATGCCTTTTTAAAAACAGTCATTTTCCCATGGCAAGGAGACACTCATTTTCTGTGAGAAAATGCATTTAAAAGGAGGAATTTCATTAAAAACACTAAAAATACATATTGTACGTGCCTGAAGACGCACAGAACCTTAAAATAAAAGGTTTGGCACCAAAAAACACATGGGTGAAAGCCCTATTTTAAGGCTCTGAGTGTTTGCAGATATGTACAACAGGTATGTTTAAATTATAACGTTTTTAATGAAATCATGTTTCTCTCGACGAGAAAATGCGTTTAAAGCAAAAAAAGATTTAGTGCTTTACGCACATGGACTAGGTTACCAAATTTAAAAAATGTGAAATAATAAAGCCGGGAGTCGTTTTTATTGTTTACAAACACATTTCCTTGACCAGAATATGCTTTTTCTTAAAAGCCATTTTCCCATGGCTAGAGTCTTATTTTCTGTGAGAAAATGCATTTAAAAGGAGGAATTTCATTAAAAACACTAAAAATACATATTGTACGTGCCTGAAGACGCACAGAACCTTGAAATAAAAGGTTTCGCACCAAAAAACACATAGGTGAAAGCCCTATTTTAAGGCTCTGAGTGTTTGCAGACATGTACAACAGGTATGTTTACATTATAACGTTTTTAATGAAATCATGTTTCTCTCGACGAGAAAATGCGTTTAAAGCAATAAAAAGGATTCACTCTGTCTGGCATTGGACCAAGCTACCAACACCCTAAACAATGATCAGAACTGGTGAAATTACACTTTGACATTGGGAGAAAACACGTAACTCTTAAGGATGTGTTGCAGACTTGTTCAACAGATTCATTATCTTTTGTTTTGGATGAAATTGTGCTCTTCTTGTCGAGAAAATGCGTTTAACGCAATAAAAAGATTTAGTGCTTTACGCACATGGACTAGGTTACCAAATTTAAAAAATGTGAAATAATGAAGCCGGGAGTCGTTTTTATTGTTTACAAACACATTTCCTTGACCAGATTATGACTTTTTAAAAACAGTCATTTTCCCATGGCAAGGAGACACTCATTTCCTGTGAGAAAATCATTTAAAAGGAGGAATTTCATCAACGCTAAAAATACATAATGTACGTGTCTGAAAATGCACAGAACATGAAATAGTAGCTTTCTTACCAAGAAACACATGGTTGAAAAACCTATTTTAACGATCTGAGTGTTTGCAGACATGTACAACAGTTATTCTTAAACTATAACGTTTTCAATGAAATCATGTTTCTCATGAGGAGATAAACCGTTTAAAGCAATAAAAACGATTCACTGTGTCTGGCATTTTGACCAAGCCACCAACTAGCTAAACAATGATCAGAACTGGTGCAATTACACATTGACATTGGGTGAAAACACGTAATTCTTAAGGATGTGTTGCAGACTTGTTGAATAGATTCATTTTCTTTTGTTTTTGATGAAATTGTGCTTTTCATGTCGAGAAAATGCGTTTAACGCAATAAAAAGATTTAGTGCTTTACGCAAATGGAATAGGTTACCAAATTTAAAAAAATGTGAAATAATGAAGGCGGGAGTCGTTTTTATTGTTTACAAACACATTTCCTTGACCAGATTATGACTTTTTAAAAACAGTCATTTTCCCATGGTAAGGAGACACTCATTTTCTGTGAGAAAATGCATTTAAAAGGAGGAATTTCATCAACGCTAAAAATACATAATGTACGTGTCTGAAAATGCACAGAACATGAAATAGTAGCTTTCTTACCAAGAAACACATGGTTGAAAAACCTATTTTAACGATCTGAGTGTTTGCAGACATGTACAACAGTTATTCTTAAACTATAACGTTTTCAATGAAATCATGTTTCTCATGAGGAGATAAACCGTTTAAAGCAATAAAAACGATTCACTGTGTCTGGCATTTTGACCAAGCCACCAACTAGCTAAACAATGATCAGAACTGGTGCAATTACACATTGACATTGGGTGAAAACACGTAACTCTTAAGGATGTGTTGCAGACTTGTTCAATAGATTCATTTTCTTTTGTTTTTGATGAAATTGTGCTTTTCATGTCGAGAAAATGCGTTTAACGCAATAAAAAGATTTAGTGCTTTATGCACATGGACTAGGTTACCAAATTTAAAAAAAATGTGAAATAATGAAGCCGGGAGTCGTTTTTATTGTTTACAAACACATTTCCTTGACCAGAATATGCCTTTTTAAAAACAGTCATTTTCCCATGGCAAGGAGACACTCATTTTCTGTGAGAAAATGCATTTAAAAGGAGGAATTTCATTAAAAACACTAAAAATACATATTGTACGTGCCTGAAGACGCACAGAACCTTGAAATAAAAGGTTTCGCATCAAAAAACACATGGGTGAAAGCCCTATTTTAAGGCTCTGAGTGTTTGCAGATATGTACAACAGGTATGTTTAAATTATAACGTTTTTAATGAAATCATGTTTCTCTCGACGAGAAAATGCGTTTAAAGCAAAAAAAGATTTAGTGCTTTACGCACATGGACTAGGTTACCAAATTTAAAAAATGTGAAATAATAAAGCCGGGAGTCGTTTTTATTGTTTACAAACACATTTCCTTGACCAGAATATGCTTTTTCTTAAAAGCCATTTTCCCATGGCTAGAGTCTTATTTTCTGTGAGAAAATGCATTTAAAAGGAGGAATTTCATTAAAAACACTAAAAATACATATTGTACGTGCCTGAAGACGCACAGAACCTTGAAATAAAAGGTTTCGCACCAAAAAACACATAGGTGAAAGCCCTATTTTAAGGCTCTGAGTGTTTGCAGACATGTACAACAGGTATGTTTACATTATAACGTTTTTAATGAAATCATGTTTCTCTCGACGAGAAAATGCGTTTAAAGCAATAAAAAGGATTCACTCTGTCTGGCATTGGACCAAGCTACCAACACCCTAAACAATGATCAGAACTGGTGAAATTACACTTTGACATTGGGAGAAAACACGTAACTCTTAAGGATGTGTTGCAGACTTGTTCAACAGATTCATTATCTTTTGTTTTGGATGAAATTGTGCTCTTCTTGTCGAGAAAATGCGTTTAACGCAATAAAAAGATTTAGTGCTTTACGCACATGGACTAGGTTACCAAATTTAAAAAATGTGAAATAATGAAGCCGGGAGTCGTTTTTGTTGTTTACAAACACATTTCCTTGACCAGATTATGACTTTTTAAAAACAGTCATTTTCCCATGGTAAGGAGACACTCATTTTCTGTGAGAAAATGCATTTAAAAGGAGGAATTTCATCAACGCTAAAAATACATAATGTACGTGTCTGAAAACGCACAGAACATGAAATAGTAGCTTTCTTACCAAGAAACACATGGTTGAAAAACCTATTTTAACGATCTGAGTGTTTGCAGACATGTACAACAGTTATTCTTAAACTATAACGTTTTCAATGAAATCATGTTTCTCATGAGGAGATAAACCGTTTAAAGCAATAAAAACGATTCACTGTGTCTGGCATTTTGACCAAGCCACCAACTAGCTAAACAATGATCAGAACTGGTGCAATTACACATTGACATTGGGTGAAAACACGTAACTCTTAAGGATGTGTTGCAGACTTGTTCAATAGATTCATTTTCTTTTGTTTTTGATGAAATTGTGCTTTTCATGTCGAGAAAATGCGTTTAACGCAATAAAAAGATTTAGTGCTTTATGCACATGGACTAGGTTACCAAATTTAAAAAAATGTGAAATAATAAAGCCGGGAGTCGTTTTTATTGTTTACAAACACATTTCCTTGACCAGATTATGCCTTTTTAAAAACAGTCATTTTCCCATGGCAAGGAGACACTCATTTTCTGTGAGAAAATGCATTTAAAAGGAGGAATTTCATCAGAAACACTAAAAATACATATTGTACGTGCCTGAAGACGCACAGAACCTTGAAATAAAAGGTTTCGCATCAAAAAACACATGGGTGAAAGCCCTATTTTAAGGCTCTGAGTGTTTGCAGATATGTACAACAGGTATGTTTAAATTATAACGTTTTTAATGAAATCATGTTTGTCTCGACGAGAAAATGCGTTTAAAGCAAAAAAAGATTTAGTGCTTTACGCACATGGACTAGGTTACCAAATTTAAAAAATGTGAAATAATAAAGCCGGGAGTCGTTTTTATTGTTTACAAACACATTTCCTTGACCAGAATATGCTTTTTCTTAAAAGCCATTTTCCCATGGCTAGAGTCTCATTTTCTGTGAGAAAATGCATTTAAAAGGAGGAATTTCATTAAAAACACTAAAAATACATATTGTACGTGCCTGAAGACGCACAGAACCTTGAAATAAAAGGTTTCGCACCAAAAAACACATGGGTGAAAGCCCTATTTTTAGGCTCTGAGTGTTTGCAGACATGTACAACAGGTATGTTTACATTATAACGTTTTTAATGAAATCATGTTTCTCTCGACGAGAAAATGCGTTTAAAGCAATAAAAAGGATTCACTCTGTCTGGCATTGGACCAAGCTACCAACACCCTAAACAATGATCAGAACTGGTGAAATTACACTTTGACATTGGGAGAGAACACGTAACTCTTAAGGATGTGTTGCAGACTTGTTCAACAGATTCATTATCTTTTGTTTTGGATGAAATTGTGCTCTTCTTGTCGAGAAAATGCGTTTAACGCAATAAAAAGATTTAGTGCTTTACGCACATGGACTAGGTTACCAAATTTAAAAAATGTGAAATAATGAAGCCGGGAGTCGTTTTTATTGTTTACAAACACATTTCCTTGACCAGATTATGACTTTTTAAAAACAGTCATTTTCCCATGGCAAGGAGACACTCATTTTCTGTGAGAAAATCATTTAAAAGGAGGAATTTCATCAACGCTAAAAATACATAATGTACGTGTCTGAAAACGCACAGAACATGAAATAGTAGCTTTCTTACCAAGAAACACATGGTTGAAAAACCTATTTTAACGATCTGAGTGTTTGCAGACATGTACAACAGTTATTCTTAAACTATAACGTTTTCAATGAAATCATGTTTCTCATGAGGAGATAAACCGTTTAAAGCAATAAAAACGATTCACTGTGTCTGGCATTTTGACCAAGCCACCAACTAGCTAAACAATGATCAGAACTGGTGCAATTACACATTGACATTGGGTGAAAACACGTAATTCTTAAGGATGTGTTGCAGACTTTTTCAATAGATTCATTTTCTTTTGTTTTTGATGAAATTGTGCTTTTCATGTCGAGAAAATGCGTTTAACGCAATAAAAAGATTTAGTGCTTTACGCACATGGACTAGGTTACCAAATTTAAAAAAATGTGAAATAATGAAGCCGGGAGTCGTTTTTATTGTTTACAAACACATTTCCTTGACCAGATTATGCCTTTTTAAAAACAGTCATTTTCCCATGGCAAGGAGACACTCATTTTCTGTGAGAAAATGCATTTAAAAGGAGGAATTTCATCAGAAACACTAAAAATACATATTGTACGTGCCTGAAGACGCACAGAACCTTGAAATAAAAGGTTTCGCATCAAAAAACACATGGGTGAAAGCCCTATTTTAAGGCTCTGAGTGTTTGCAGATATGTACAACAGGTATGTTTAAATTATAACGTTTTTAATGAAATCATGTTTGTCTCGACGAGAAAATGCGTTTAAAGCAAAAAAAGATTTAGTGCTTTACGCACATGGACTAGGTTACCAAATTTAAAAAATGTGAAATAATAAAGCCGGGAGTCGTTTTTATTGTTTACAAACACATTTCCTTGACCAGAATATGCTTTTTCTTAAAAGCCATTTTCCCATGGCTAGAGTCTCATTTTCTGTGAGAAAATGCATTTAAAAGGAGGAATTTCATTAAAAACACTAAAAATACATATTGTACGTGCCTGAAGACGCACAGAACCTTGAAATAAAAGGTTTCGCACCAAAAAACACATGGGTGAAAGCCCTATTTTAAGGCTCTGAGTGTTTGCAGACATTTACAACAGGTATGTTAACATTATAACGTTTTTAATGAAATCATGTTTCTCTCGACGAGAAAATGCGTTTAAAGCAATAAAAAGGATTCACTCTGTCTGGCATTGGACCAAGCTACCAACACCCTAAACAATGATCAGAACTGGTGAAATTACACTTTGACATTGGGAGAAAACACGTAACTCTTAAGGATGTGTTGCAGACTTGTTCAACAGATTCATTATCTTTTGTTTTGGATGAAATTGTGCTCTTCTTGTCGAGAAAATGCGTTTAACGCAATAAAAAGATTTAGTGCTTTACGCACATGGACTAGGTTACCAAATTTAAAAAATGTGAAATAATGAAGCCGGGAGTCGTTTTTATTGTTTACAAACACATTTCCTTGACCAGATTATGACTTTTTAAAAACAGTCATTTTCCCATGGCAAGGAGACACTCATTTTCTGTGAGAAAATCATTTAAAAGGAGGAATTTCATCAACGCTAAAAATACATAATGTACGTGTCTGAAAACGCACAGAACATGAAATAGTAGCTTTCTTACCAAGAAACACATGGTTGAAAAACCTATTTTAACGATCTGAGTGTTTGCAGACATGTACAACAGTTATTCTTAAACTATAACGTTTTCAATGAAATCATGTTTCTCATGAGGAATGCGTTTAAAGCAATAAAAACGATTCACTGTCTGGCATTTTGACCACCAACTAGCTAAACAATGATCAGAACTGGTACAATTACACATTGACATTGGGTGAAAACACGTAACTCTTAAGGATGTGTTGCAGACTTGTTCAATAGATTCATTTTCTTTTGTTTTTGATGAAATTGTGCTTTTCATGTCGAGAAAATGCGTTTAACGCAATAAAAAGATTTAGTGCTTTACGCACATGGACTAGGTTACCAAATTTAAAAAAAATGTGAAATAATGAAGCCGGGAGTCGTTTTTATTGTTTACAAACACATTTCCTTGACCAGAATATGCCTTTTTAAAAACAGTCATTTTCCCATGGCAAGGAGACACTCATTTTCTGTGAGAAAATGCATTTAAAAGGAGGAATTTCATTAAAAACACTAAAAATACATATTGTACGTGCCTGAAGACGCACAGAACCTTAAAATAAAAGGTTTGGCACCAAAAAACACATGGGTGAAAGCCCTATTTTAAGGCTCTGAGTGTTTGCAGATATGTACAACAGGTATGTTTAAATTATAACGTTTTTAATGAAATCATGTTTCTCTCGACGAGAAAATGCGTTTAAAGCAAAAAAAGATTTAGTGCTTTACGCACATGGACTAGGTTACCAAATTTAAAAAATGTGAAATAATAAAGCCGGGAGTCGTTTTTATTGTTTACAAACACATTTCCTTGACCAGAATATGCTTTTTCTTAAAAGCCATTTTCCCATGGCTAGAGTCTTATTTTCTGTGAGAAAATGCATTTAAAAGGAGGAATTTCATTAAAAACACTAAAAATACATATTGTACGTGCCTGAAGACGCACAGAACCTTGAAATAAAAGGTTTCGCACCAAAAAACACATAGGTGAAAGCCCTATTTTAAGGCTCTGAGTGTTTGCAGACATGTACAACAGGTATGTTTACATTATAACGTTTTTAATGAAATCATGTTTCTCTCGACGAGAAAATGCGTTTAAAGCAATAAAAAGGATTCACTCTGTCTGGCATTGGACCAAGCTACCAACACCCTAAACAATGATCAGAACTGGTGAAATTACACTTTGACATTGGGAGAAAACACGTAACTCTTAAGGATGTGTTGCAGACTTGTTCAACAGATTCATTATCTTTTGTTTTGGATGAAATTGTGCTCTTCTTGTCGAGAAAATGCGTTTAACGCAATAAAAAGATTTAGTGCTTTACGCACATGGACTAGGTTACCAAATTTAAAAAATGTGAAATAATGAAGCCGGGAGTCGTTTTTATTGTTTACAAACACATTTCCTTGACCAGATTATGACTTTTTAAAAACAGTCATTTTCCCATGGCAAGGAGACACTCATTTCCTGTGAGAAAATCATTTAAAAGGAGGAATTTCATCAACGCTAAAAATACATAATGTACGTGTCTGAAAATGCACAGAACATGAAATAGTAGCTTTCTTACCAAGAAACACATGGTTGAAAAACCTATTTTAACGATCTGAGTGTTTGCAGACATGTACAACAGTTATTCTTAAACTATAACGTTTTCAATGAAATCATGTTTCTCATGAGGAGATAAACCGTTTAAAGCAATAAAAACGATTCACTGTGTCTGGCATTTTGACCAAGCCACCAACTAGCTAAACAATGATCAGAACTGGTGCAATTACACATTGACATTGGGTGAAAACACGTAATTCTTAAGGATGTGTTGCAGACTTGTTGAATAGATTCATTTTCTTTTGTTTTTGATGAAATTGTGCTTTTCATGTCGAGAAAATGCGTTTAACGCAATAAAAAGATTTAGTGCTTTACGCAAATGGAATAGGTTACCAAATTTAAAAAAATGTGAAATAATGAAGGCGGGAGTCGTTTTTATTGTTTACAAACACATTTCCTTGACCAGATTATGACTTTTTAAAAACAGTCATTTTCCCATGGTAAGGAGACACTCATTTTCTGTGAGAAAATGCATTTAAAAGGAGGAATTTCATCAACGCTAAAAATACATAATGTACGTGTCTGAAAACGCACAGAACATGAAATAGTAGCTTTCTTACCAAGAAACACATGGTTGAAAAACCTATTTTAACGATCTGAGTGTTTGCAGACATGTACAACAGTTATTCTTAAACTATAACGTTTTCAATGAAATCATGTTTCTCATGAGGAGATAAACCGTTTAAAGCAATAAAAACGATTCACTGTGTCTGGCATTTTGACCAAGCCACCAACTAGCTAAACAATGATCAGAACTGGTGCAATTACACATTGACATTGGGTGAAAACACGTAACTCTTAAGGATGTGTTGCAGACTTGTTCAATAGATTCATTTTCTTTTGTTTTTGATGAAATTGTGCTTTTCATGTCGAGAAAATGCGTTTAACGCAATAAAAAGATTTAGTGCTTTATGCACATGGACTAGGTTACCAAATTTAAAAAAATGTGAAATAATAAAGCCGGGAGTCGTTTTTATTGTTTACAAACACATTTCCTTGACCAGATTATGCCTTTTTAAAAACAGTCATTTTCCCATGGCAAGGAGACACTCATTTTCTGTGAGAAAATGCATTTAAAAGGAGGAATTTCATCAGAAACACTAAAAATACATATTGTACGTGCCTGAAGACGCACAGAACCTTGAAATAAAAGGTTTCGCATCAAAAAACACATGGGTGAAAGCCCTATTTTAAGGCTCTGAGTGTTTGCAGATATGTACAACAGGTATGTTTAAATTATAACGTTTTTAATGAAATCATGTTTGTCTCGACGAGAAAATGCGTTTAAAGCAAAAAAAGATTTAGTGCTTTACGCACATGGACTAGGTTACCAAATTTAAAAAATGTGAAATAATAAAGCCGGGAGTCGTTTTTATTGTTTACAAACACATTTCCTTGACCAGAATATGCTTTTTCTTAAAAGCCATTTTCCCATGGCTAGAGTCTCATTTTCTGTGAGAAAATGCATTTAAAAGGAGGAATTTCATTAAAAACACTAAAAATACATATTGTACGTGCCTGAAGACGCACAGAACCTTGAAATAAAAGGTTTCGCACCAAAAAACACATGGGTGAAAGCCCTATTTTAAGGCTCTGAGTGTTTGCAGACATGTACAACAGGTATGTTTACATTATAACGTTTTTAATGAAATCATGTTTCTCTCGAGGAGAAAATGCGTTTAAAGCAATAAAAAGGATTCACTCTATCTGGCATTGGACCAAGCTACCAACACCCTAAACAATGATCAGAACTGGTGAAATTACACTTTGACATTGGGAGAACACACGTAACTCTTAAGGATGTGTTGCAGACTTGTTCAACAGATTCATTATCTTTTGTTTTGGATGAAATTGTGCTCTTCTTGTCGAGAAAATGCGTTTAACGCAATAAAAAGATGTAGTGCTTTACGCACATGGACTAGGTTACCAAATTTAAAAAATGTGAAATAATGAAGCTGGGAGTCGTTTTTATTGTTTACAAACACATTTCCTTGACCAGATTATGACTTTTTAAAAACAGTCATTTTCCCATGGCAAGGAGACACTCATTTTCTGTGAGAAAATAATTTAAAAGGAGGAATTTCATCAACGCTAAAAATACATAATGTACGTGTCTGAAAACGCACAGAACATGAAATAGTAGCTTTCTTACCAAGAAACACATGGTTGAAAAACCTATTTTAACGATCTGAGTGTTTGCAGACATGTACAACAGTTATTCTTAAACTATAACGTTTTCAATGAAATCATGTTTCTCATGAGGAATGCGTTTAAAGCAATAAAAACGATTCACTGTCTGGCATTTTGACCACCAACTAGCTAAACAATGATCAGAACTGGTACAATTACACATTGACATTGGGTGAAAACACGTAACTCTTAAGGATGTGTTGCAGACTTGTTCAATAGATTCATTTTCTTTTGTTTTTGATGAAATTGTGCTTTTCATGTCGAGAAAATGCGTTTAACGCAATAAAAAGATTTAGTGCTTTACGCACATGGACTAGGTTACCAAATTTAAAAAAAATGTGAAATAATGAAGCCGGGAGTCGTTTTTATTGTTTACAAACACATTTCCTTGACCAGAATATGCCTTTTTAAAAACAGTCATTTTCCCATGGCAAGGAGACACTCATTTTCTGTGAGAAAATGCATTTAAAAGGAGGAATTTCATTAAAAACACTAAAAATACATATTGTACGTGCCTGAAGACGCACAGAACCTTAAAATAAAAGGTTTGGCACCAAAAAACACATGGGTGAAAGCCCTATTTTAAGGCTCTGAGTGTTTGCAGATATGTACAACAGGTATGTTTAAATTATAACGTTTTTAATGAAATCATGTTTCTCTCGACGAGAAAATGCGTTTAAAGCAAAAAAAGATTTAGTGCTTTACGCACATGGACTAGGTTACCAAATTTAAAAAATGTGAAATAATAAAGCCGGGAGTCGTTTTTATTGTTTACAAACACATTTCCTTGACCAGAATATGCTTTTTCTTAAAAGCCATTTTCCCATGGCTAGAGTCTTATTTTCTGTGAGAAAATGCATTTAAAAGGAGGAATTTCATTAAAAACACTAAAAATACATATTGTACGTGCCTGAAGACGCACAGAACCTTGAAATAAAAGGTTTCGCACCAAAAAACACATAGGTGAAAGCCCTATTTTAAGGCTCTGAGTGTTTGCAGACATGTACAACAGGTATGTTTACATTATAACGTTTTTAATGAAATCATGTTTCTCTCGACGAGAAAATGCGTTTAAAGCAATAAAAAGGATTCACTCTGTCTGGCATTGGACCAAGCTACCAACACCCTAAACAATGATCAGAACTGGTGAAATTACACTTTGACATTGGGAGAAAACACGTAACTCTTAAGGATGTGTTGCAGACTTGTTCAACAGATTCATTATCTTTTGTTTTGGATGAAATTGTGCTCTTCTTGTCGAGAAAATGCGTTTAACGCAATAAAAAGATTTAGTGCTTTACGCACATGGACTAGGTTACCAAATTTAAAAAATGTGAAATAATGAAGCCGGGAGTCGTTTTTATTGTTTACAAACACATTTCCTTGACCAGATTATGACTTTTTAAAACCAGTCATTTTCCCATGGCAAGGAGACACTCATTTCCTGTGAGAAAATAATTTAAAAGGAGGAATTTCATCAACGCTAAAAATACATAATGTACGTGTCTGAAAATGCACAGAACATGAAATAGTAGCTTTCTTACCAAGAAACACATGGTTGAAAAACCTATTTTAACGATCTGAGTGTTTGCAGACATGTACAACAGTTATTCTTAAACTATAACGTTTTCAATGAAATCATGTTTCTCATGAGGAGATAAACCGTTTAAAGCAATAAAAACGATTCACTGTGTCTGGCATTTTGACCAAGCCACCAACTAGCTAAACAATGATCAGAACTGGTGCAATTACACATTGACATTGGGTGAAAACACGTAATTCTTAAGGATGTGTTGCAGACTTGTTGAATAGATTCATTTTCTTTTGTTTTTGATGAAATTGTGCTTTTCATGTCGAGAAAATGCGTTTAACGCAATAAAAAGATTTAGTGCTTTACGCAAATGGAATAGGTTACCAAATTTAAAAAAATGTGAAATAATGAAGGCGGGAGTCGTTTTTGTTGTTTACAAACACATTTCCTTGACCAGATTATGACTTTTTAAAAACAGTCATTTTCCCATGGTAAGGAGACACTCATTTTCTGTGAGAAAATGCATTTAAAAGGAGGAATTTCATCAACGCTAAAAATACATAATGTACGTGTCTGAAAACGCACAGAACATGAAATAGTAGCTTTCTTACCAAGAAACACATGGTTGAAAAACCTATTTTAACGATCTGAGTGTTTGCAGACATGTACAACAGTTATTCTTAAACTATAACGTTTTCAATGAAATCATGTTTCTCATGAGGAGATAAACCGTTTAAAGCAATAAAAACGATTCACTGTGTCTGGCATTTTGACCAAGCCACCAACTAGCTAAACAATGATCAGAACTGGTGCAATTACACATTGACATTGGGTGAAAACACGTAACTCTTAAGGATGTGTTGCAGACTTGTTCAATAGATTCATTTTCTTTTGTTTTTGATGAAATTGTGCTTTTCATGTCGAGAAAATGCGTTTAACGCAATAAAAAGATTTAGTGCTTTATGCACATGGACTAGGTTACCAAATTTAAAAAAATGTGAAATAATAAAGCCGGGAGTCGTTTTTATTGTTTACAAACACATTTCCTTGACCAGATTATGCCTTTTTAAAAACAGTCATTTTCCCATGGCAAGGAGACACTCATTTTCTGTGAGAAAATGCATTTAAAAGGAGGAATTTCATCAGAAACACTAAAAATACATATTGTACGTGCCTGAAGACGCACAGAACCTTGAAATAAAAGGTTTCGCATCAAAAAACACATGGGTGAAAGCCCTATTTTAAGGCTCTGAGTGTTTGCAGATATGTACAACAGGTATGTTTAAATTATAACGTTTTTAATGAAATCATGTTTGTCTCGACGAGAAAATGCGTTTAAAGCAAAAAAAGATTTAGTGCTTTACGCACATGGACTAGGTTACCAAATTTAAAAAATGTGAAATAATAAAGCCGGGAGTCGTTTTTATTGTTTACAAACACATTTCCTTGACCAGAATATGCTTTTTCTTAAAAGCCATTTTCCCATGGCTAGAGTCTCATTTTCTGTGAGAAAATGCATTTAAAAGGAGGAATTTCATTAAAAACACTAAAAATACATATTGTACGTGCCTGAAGACGCACAGAACCTTGAAATAAAAGGTTTCGCACCAAAAAACACATGGGTGAAAGCCCTATTTTAAGGCTCTGAGTGTTTGCAGACATGTACAACAGGTATGTTTACATTATAACGTTTTTAATGAAATCATGTTTCTCTCGAGGAGAAAATGCGTTTAAAGCAATAAAAAGGATTCACTCTATCTGGCATTGGACCAAGCTACCAACACCCTAAACAATGATCAGAACTGGTGAAATTACACTTTGACATTGGGAGAACACACGTAACTCTTAAGGATGTGTTGCAGACTTGTTCAACAGATTCATTATCTTTTGTTTTGGATGAAATTGTGCTCTTCTTGTCGAGAAAATGCGTTTAACGCAATAAAAAGATGTAGTGCTTTACGCACATGGACTAGGTTACCAAATTTAAAAAATGTGAAATAATGAAGCTGGGAGTCGTTTTTATTGTTTACAAACACATTTCCTTGACCAGATTATGACTTTTTAAAAACAGTCATTTTCCCATGGCAAGGAGACACTCATTTTCTGTGAGAAAATAATTTAAAAGGAGGAATTTCATCAACGCTAAAAATACATAATGTACGTGTCTGAAAACGCACAGAACATGAAATAGTAGCTTTCTTACCAAGAAACACATGGTTGAAAAACCTATTTTAACGATCTGAGTGTTTGCAGACATGTACAACAGTTATTCTTAAACTATAACGTTTTCAATGAAATCATGTTTCTCATGAGGAATGCGTTTAAAGCAATAAAAACGATTCACTGTCTGGCATTTTGACCACCAACTAGCTAAACAATGATCAGAACTGGTACAATTACACATTGACATTGGGTGAAAACACGTAACTCTTAAGGATGTGTTGCAGACTTGTTCAATAGATTCATTTTCTTTTGTTTTTGATGAAATTGTGCTTTTCATGTCGAGAAAATGCGTTTAACGCAATAAAAAGATTTAGTGCTTTACGCACATGGACTAGGTTACCAAATTTAAAAAAAATGTGAAATAATGAAGCCGGGAGTCGTTTTTATTGTTTACAAACACATTTCCTTGACCAGAATATGCCTTTTTAAAAACAGTCATTTTCCCATGGCAAGGAGACACTCATTTTCTGTGAGAAAATGCATTTAAAAGGAGGAATTTCATTAAAAACACTAAAAATACATATTGTACGTGCCTGAAGACGCACAGAACCTTAAAATAAAAGGTTTGGCACCAAAAAACACATGGGTGAAAGCCCTATTTTAAGGCTCTGAGTGTTTGCAGATATGTACAACAGGTATGTTTAAATTATAACGTTTTTAATGAAATCATGTTTCTCTCGACGAGAAAATGCGTTTAAAGCAAAAAAAGATTTAGTGCTTTACGCACATGGACTAGGTTACCAAATTTAAAAAATGTGAAATAATAAAGCCGGGAGTCGTTTTTATTGTTTACAAACACATTTCCTTGACCAGAATATGCTTTTTCTTAAAAGCCATTTTCCCATGGCTAGAGTCTTATTTTCTGTGAGAAAATGCATTTAAAAGGAGGAATTTCATTAAAAACACTAAAAATACATATTGTACGTGCCTGAAGACGCACAGAACCTTGAAATAAAAGGTTTCGCACCAAAAAACACATAGGTGAAAGCCCTATTTTAAGGCTCTGAGTGTTTGCAGACATGTACAACAGGTATGTTTACATTATAACGTTTTTAATGAAATCATGTTTCTCTCGACGAGAAAATGCGTTTAAAGCAATAAAAAGGATTCACTCTGTCTGGCATTGGACCAAGCTACCAACACCCTAAACAATGATCAGAACTGGTGAAATTACACTTTGACATTGGGAGAAAACACGTAACTCTTAAGGATGTGTTGCAGACTTGTTCAACAGATTCATTATCTTTTGTTTTGGATGAAATTGTGCTCTTCTTGTCGAGAAAATGCGTTTAACGCAATAAAAAGATTTAGTGCTTTACGCACATGGACTAGGTTACCAAATTTAAAAAATGTGAAATAATGAAGCCGGGAGTCGTTTTTATTGTTTACAAACACATTTCCTTGACCAGATTATGACTTTTTAAAAACAGTCATTTTCCCATGGCAAGGAGACACTCATTTCCTGTGAGAAAATCATTTAAAAGGAGGAATTTCATCAACGCTAAAAATACATAATGTACGTGTCTGAAAATGCACAGAACATGAAATAGTAGCTTTCTTACCAAGAAACACATGGTTGAAAAACCTATTTTAACGATCTGAGTGTTTGCAGACATGTACAACAGTTATTCTTAAACTATAACGTTTTCAATGAAATCATGTTTCTCATGAGGAGATAAACCGTTTAAAGCAATAAAAACGATTCACTGTGTCTGGCATTTTGACCAAGCCATCAACTAGCTAAACAATGATCAGAACTGGTGCAATTACACATTGACATTGGGTGAAAACACGTAATTCTTAAGGATGTGTTGCAGACTTGTTCAATAGATTCATTTTCTTTTGTTTTTGATGAAATTGTGCTTTTCATGTCGAGAAAATGCGTTTAACGCAATAAAAAGATTTAGTGCTTTACGCAAATGGAATAGGTTACCAAATTTAAAAAAATGTGAAATAATGAAGGCGGGAGTCGTTTTTATTGTTTACAAACACATTTCCTTGACCAGATTATGACTTTTTAAAAACAGTCATTTTCCCATGGTAAGGAGACACTCATTTTCTGTGAGAAAATGCATTTAAAAGGAGGAATTTCATCAACGCTAAAAATACATAATGTACGTGTCTGAAAACGCACAGAACATGAAATAGTAGCTTTCTTACCAAGAAACACATGGTTGAAAAACCTATTTTAACGATCTGAGTGTTTGCAGACATGTACAACAGTTATTCTTAAACTATAACGTTTTCAATGAAATCATGTTTCTCATGAGGAGATAAACCGTTTAAAGCAATAAAAACGATTCACTGTGTCTGGCATTTTGACCAAGCCACCAACTAGCTAAACAATGATCAGAACTGGTGCAATTACACATTGACATTGGGTGAAAACACGTAACTCTTAAGGATGTGTTGCAGACTTGTTCAATAGATTCATTTTCTTTTGTTTTTGATGAAATTGTGCTTTTCATGTCGAGAAAATGCGTTTAACGCAATAAAAAGATTTAGTGCTTTATGCACATGGACTAGGTTACCAAATTTAAAAAAATGTGAAATAATAAAGCCGGGAGTCGTTTTTATTGTTTACAAACACATTTCCTTGACCAGATTATGCCTTTTTAAAAACAGTCATTTTCCCATGGCAAGGAGACACTCATTTTCTGTGAGAAAATGCATTTAAAAGGAGGAATTTCATCAGAAACACTAAAAATACATATTGTACGTGCCTGAAGACGCACAGAACCTTGAAATAAAAGGTTTCGCATCAAAAAACACATGGGTGAAAGCCCTATTTTAAGGCTCTGAGTGTTTGCAGATATGTACAACAGGTATGTTTAAATTATAACGTTTTTAATGAAATCATGTTTGTCTCGACGAGAAAATGCGTTTAAAGCAAAAAAAGATTTAGTGCTTTACGCACATGGACTAGGTTACCAAATTTAAAAAATGTGAAATAATAAAGCCGGGAGTCGTTTTTATTGTTTACAAACACATTTCCTTGACCAGAATATGCTTTTTCTTAAAAGCCATTTTCCCATGGCTAGAGTCTCATTTTCTGTGAGAAAATGCATTTAAAAGGAGGAATTTCATTAAAAACACTAAAAATACATATTGTACGTGCCTGAAGACGCACAGAACCTTGAAATAAAAGGTTTCGCACCAAAAAACACATGGGTGAAAGCCCTATTTTTAGGCTCTGAGTGTTTGCAGACATGTACAACAGGTATGTTTACATTATAACGTTTTTAATGAAATCATGTTTCTCTCGACGAGAAAATGCGTTTAAAGCAATAAAAAGGATTCACTCTGTCTGGCATTGGACCAAGCTACCAACACCCTAAACAATGATCAGAACTGGTGAAATTACACTTTGACATTGGGAGAGAACACGTAACTCTTAAGGATGTGTTGCAGACTTGTTCAACAGATTCATTATCTTTTGTTTTGGATGAAATTGTGCTCTTCTTGTCGAGAAAATGCGTTTAACGCAATAAAAAGATTTAGTGCTTTACGCACATGGACTAGGTTACCAAATTTAAAAAATGTGAAATAATGAAGCCGGGAGTCGTTTTTATTGTTTACAAACACATTTCCTTGACCAGATTATGACTTTTTAAAAACAGTCATTTTCCCATGGCAAGGAGACACTCATTTTCTGTGAGAAAATCATTTAAAAGGAGGAATTTCATCAACGCTAAAAATACATAATGTACGTGTCTGAAAACGCACAGAACATGAAATAGTAGCTTTCTTACCAAGAAACACATGGTTGAAAAACCTATTTTAACGATCTGAGTGTTTGCAGACATGTACAACAGTTATTCTTAAACTATAACGTTTTCAATGAAATCATGTTTCTCATGAGGAGATAAACCGTTTAAAGCAATAAAAACGATTCACTGTGTCTGGCATTTTGACCAAGCCACCAACTAGCTAAACAATGATCAGAACTGGTGCAATTACACATTGACATTGGGTGAAAACACGTAATTCTTAAGGATGTGTTGCAGACTTTTTCAATAGATTCATTTTCTTTTGTTTTTGATGAAATTGTGCTTTTCATGTCGAGAAAATGCGTTTAACGCAATAAAAAGATTTAGTGCTTTACGCACATGGACTAGGTTACCAAATTTAAAAAAATGTGAAATAATGAAGCCGGGAGTCGTTTTTATTGTTTACAAACACATTTCCTACCAGATTATGACTTTTTAAAAACAGTCATTTTCCCATGGCAAGGAGACACTCATTTTCTGTGAGAAAATGCATTTAAAAGGAGGAATTTCATCAGAAACACTAAAAATACATATTGTACGTGCCTGAAGACGCACAGAACCTTGAAATAAAAGGTTTCGCATCAAAAAACACATGGGTGAAAGCCCTATTTTAAGGCTCTGAGTGTTTGCAGATATGTACAACAGGTATGTTTAAATTATAACGTTTTTAATGAAATCATGTTTGTCTCGACGAGAAAATGCGTTTAAAGCAAAAAAAGATTTAGTGCTTTACGCACATGGACTAGGTTACCAAATTTAAAAAATGTGAAATAATAAAGCCGGGAGTCGTTTTTATTGTTTACAAACACATTTCCTTGACCAGAATATGCTTTTTCTTAAAAGCCATTTTCCCATGGCTAGAGTCTCATTTTCTGTGAGAAAATGCATTTAAAAGGAGGAATTTCATTAAAAACACTAAAAATACATATTGTACGTGCCTGAAGACGCACAGAACCTTGAAATAAAAGGTTTCGCACCAAAAAACACATGGGTGAAAGCCCTATTTTAAGGCTCTGAGTGTTTGCAGACATGTACAACAGGTATGTTTACATTATAACGTTTTTAATGAAATCATGTTTCTCTCGAGGAGAAAATGCGTTTAAAGCAATAAAAAGGATTCACTCTATCTGGCATTGGACCAAGCTACCAACACCCTAAACAATGATCAGAACTGGTGAAATTACACTTTGACATTGGGAGAACACACGTAACTCTTAAGGATGTGTTGCAGACTTGTTCAACAGATTCATTATCTTTTGTTTTGGATGAAATTGTGCTCTTCTTGTCGAGAAAATGCGTTTAACGCAATAAAAAGATGTAGTGCTTTACGCACATGGACTAGGTTACCAAATTTAAAAAATGTGAAATAATGAAGCTGGGAGTCGTTTTTATTGTTTACAAACACATTTCCTTGACCAGATTATGACTTTTTAAAAACAGTCATTTTCCCATGGCAAGGAGACACTCATTTTCTGTGAGAAAATAATTTAAAAGGAGGAATTTCATCAACGCTAAAAATACATAATGTACGTGTCTGAAAACGCACAGAACATGAAATAGTAGCTTTCTTACCAAGAAACACATGGTTGAAAAACCTATTTTAACGATCTGAGTGTTTGCAGACATGTACAACAGTTATTCTTAAACTATAACGTTTTCAATGAAATCATGTTTCTCATGAGGAATGCGTTTAAAGCAATAAAAACGATTCACTGTCTGGCATTTTGACCACCAACTAGCTAAACAATGATCAGAACTGGTACAATTACACATTGACATTGGGTGAAAACACGTAACTCTTAAGGATGTGTTGCAGACTTGTTCAATAGATTCATTTTCTTTTGTTTTTGATGAAATTGTGCTTTTCATGTCGAGAAAATGCGTTTAACGCAATAAAAAGATTTAGTGCTTTACGCACATGGACTAGGTTACCAAATTTAAAAAAAATGTGAAATAATGAAGCCGGGAGTCGTTTTTATTGTTTACAAACACATTTCCTTGACCAGAATATGCCTTTTTAAAAACAGTCATTTTCCCATGGCAAGGAGACACTCATTTTCTGTGAGAAAATGCATTTAAAAGGAGGAATTTCATTAAAAACACTAAAAATACATATTGTACGTGCCTGAAGACGCACAGAACCTTAAAATAAAAGGTTTGGCACCAAAAAACACATGGGTGAAAGCCCTATTTTAAGGCTCTGAGTGTTTGCAGATATGTACAACAGGTATGTTTAAATTATAACGTTTTTAATGAAATCATGTTTCTCTCGACGAGAAAATGCGTTTAAAGCAAAAAAAGATTTAGTGCTTTACGCACATGGACTAGGTTACCAAATTTAAAAAATGTGAAATAATAAAGCCGGGAGTCGTTTTTATTGTTTACAAACACATTTCCTTGACCAGAATATGCTTTTTCTTAAAAGCCATTTTCCCATGGCTAGAGTCTTATTTTCTGTGAGAAAATGCATTTAAAAGGAGGAATTTCATTAAAAACACTAAAAATACATATTGTACGTGCCTGAAGACGCACAGAACCTTGAAATAAAAGGTTTCGCACCAAAAAACACATAGGTGAAAGCCCTATTTTAAGGCTCTGAGTGTTTGCAGACATGTACAACAGGTATGTTTACATTATAACGTTTTTAATGAAATCATGTTTCTCTCGACGAGAAAATGCGTTTAAAGCAAAAAAAAAAAAGGATTCACTCTGTCTGGCATTGGACCAAGCTACCAACACCCTAAACAATGATCAGAACTGGTGAAATTACACTTTGACATTGGGAGAAAACACGTAACTCTTAAGGATGTGTTGCAGACTTGTTCAACAGATTCATTATCTTTTGTTTTGGATGAAATTGTGCTCTTCTTGTCGAGAAAATGCGTTTAACGCAATAAAAAGATTTAGTGCTTTACGCACATGGACTAGGTTACCAAATTTAAAAAATGTGAAATAATGAAGCCGGGAGTCGTTTTTATTGTTTACAAACACATTTCCTTGACCAGATTATGACTTTTTAAAAACAGTCATTTTCCCATGGCAAGGAGACACTCATTTCCTGTGAGAAAATCATTTAAAAGGAGGAATTTCATCAACGCTAAAAATACATAATGTACGTGTCTGAAAATGCACAGAACATGAAATAGTAGCTTTCTTACCAAGAAACACATGGTTGAAAAACCTATTTTAACGATCTGAGTGTTTGCAGACATGTACAACAGTTATTCTTAAACTATAACGTTTTCAATGAAATCATGTTTCTCATGAGGAGATAAACCGTTTAAAGCAATAAAAACGATTCACTGTGTCTGGCATTTTGACCAAGCCACCAACTAGCTAAACAATGATCAGAACTGGTGCAATTACACATTGACATTGGGTGAAAACACGTAACTCTTAAGGATGTGTTGCAGACTTGTTCAATAGATTCATTTTCTTTTGTTTTTGATGAAATTGTGCTTTTCATGTCGAGAAAATGCGTTTAACGCAATAAAAAGATTTAGTGCTTTACGCAAATGGAATAGGTTACCAAATTTAAAAAAATGTGAAATAATGAAGGCGGGAGTCGTTTTTATTGTTTACAAACACATTTCCTTGACCAGATTATGACTTTTTAAAAACAGTCATTTTCCCATGGTAAGGAGACACTCATTTTCTGTGAGAAAATGCATTTAAAAGGAGGAATTTCATCAACGCTAAAAATACATAATGTACGTGTCTGAAAACGCACAGAACATGAAATAGTAGCTTTCTTACCAAGAAACACATGGTTGAAAAACCTATTTTAACGATCTGAGTGTTTGCAGACATGTACAACAGTTATTCTTAAACTATAACGTTTTCAATGAAATCATGTTTCTCATGAGGAGATAAACCGTTTAAAGCAATAAAAACGATTCACTGTGTCTGGCATTTTGACCAAGCCACCAACTAGCTAAACAATGATCAGAACTGGTGCAATTACACATTGACATTGGGTGGAAACACGGAACTCTTAAGGATGTGTTGCAGACTTGTTCAATAGATTCATTTTCTTTTGTTTTTGATGAAATTGTGCTTTTCATGTCGAGAAAATGCGTTTAACGCAATAAAAAGATTTAGTGCTTTATGCACATGGACTAGGTTACCAAATTTAAAAAAATGTGAAATAATAAAGCCGGGAGTCGTTTTTATTGTTTACAAACACATTTCCTTGACCAGATTATGCCTTTTTAAAAACAGTCATTTTCCCATGGCAAGGAGACACTCATTTTCTGTGAGAAAATGCATTTAAAAGGAGGAATTTCATCAGAAACACTAAAAATACATATTGTACGTGCCTGAAGACGCACAGAACCTTGAAATAAAAGGTTTCGCATCAAAAAACACATGGGTGAAAGCCCTATTTTAAGGCTCTGAGTGTTTGCAGATATGTACAACAGGTATGTTTAAATTATAACGTTTTTAATGAAATCATGTTTGTCTCGACGAGAAAATGCGTTTAAAGCAAAAAAAGATTTAGTGCTTTACGCACATGGACTAGGATACCAAATTTAAAAAATGTGAAATAATAAAGCCGGGAGTCGTTTTTATTGTTTACAAACACATTTCCTTGACCAGAATATGCTTTTTCTTAAAAGCCATTTTCCCATGGCTAGAGTCTCATTTTCTGTGAGAAAATGCATTTAAAAGGAGGAATTTCATTAAAAACACTAAAAATACATATTGTACGTGCCTGAAGACGCACAGAACCTTGAAATAAAAGGTTTCGCACCAAAAAACACATGGGTGAAAGCCCTATTTTTAGGCTCTGAGTGTTTGCAGACATGTACAACAGGTATGTTTACATTATAACGTTTTTAATGAAATCATGTTTCTCTCGACGAGAAAATGCGTTTAAAGCAATAAAAAGGATTCACTCTGTCTGGCATTGGACCAAGCTACCAACACCCTAAACAATGATCAGAACTGGTGAAATTACACTTTGACATTGGGAGAGAACACGTAACTCTTAAGGATGTGTTGCAGACTTGTTCAACAGATTCATCATCTTTTGTTTTGGATGAAATTGTGCTCTTCTTGTCGAGAAAATGCGTTTAACGCAATAAAAAGATTTAGTGCTTTACGCACATGGACTAGGTTACCAAATTTAAAAAATGTGAAATAATGAAGCCGGGAGTCGTTTTTATTGTTTACAAACACATTTCCTTGACCAGATTATGACTTTTTAAAAACAGTCATTTTCCCATGGCAAGGAGACACTCATTTTCTGTGAGAAAATCATTTAAAAGGAGGAATTTCATCAACGCTAAAAATACATAATGTACGTGTCTGAAAACGCACAGAACATGAAATAGTAGCTTTCTTACCAAGAAACACATGGTTGAAAAACCTATTTTAACGATCTGAGTGTTTGCAGACATGTACAACAGTTATTCTTAAACTATAACGTTTTCAATGAAATCATGTTTCTCATGAGGAGATAAACCGTTTAAAGCAATAAAAACGATTCACTGTGTCTGGCATTTTGACCAAGCCACCAACTAGCTAAACAATGATCAGAACTGGTGCAATTACACATTGACATTGGGTGAAAACACGTAATTCTTAAGGATGTGTTGCAGACTTTTTCAATAGATTCATTTTCTTTTGTTTTTGATGAAATTGTGCTTTTCATGTCGAGAAAATGCGTTTAACGCAATAAAAAGATTTAGTGCTTTATGCACATGGACTAGCTTACCAAATTTAAAAAAATGTGAAATAATAAAGCCGGGAGTCGTTTTTATTGTTTACAAACACATTTCCTTGACCAGATTATGCCTTTTTAAAAACAGTCATTTTCCCATGGCAAGGAGACACTCATTTTCTGTGAGAAAATGCATTTAAAAGGAGGAATTTCATCAGAAACACTAAAAATACATATTGTACGTGCCTGAAGACGCACAGAACCTTGAAATAAAAGGTTTCGCATCAAAAAACACATGGGTGAAAGCCCTATTTTAAGGCTCTGAGTGTTTGCAGATATGTACAACAGGTATGTTTAAATTATAACGTTTTTAATGAAATCATGTTTGTCTCGACGAGAAAATGCGTTTAAAGCAAAAAAAGATTTAGTGCTTTACGCACATGGACTAGGTTACCAAATTTAAAAAATGTGAAATAATAAAGCCGGGAGTCGTTTTTATTGTTTACAAACACATTTCCTTGACCAGAATATGCTTTTTCTTAAAAGCCATTTTCCCATGGCTAGAGTCTCATTTTCTGTGAGAAAATGCATTTAAAAGGAGGAATTTCATTAAAAACACTAAAAATACATATTGTACGTGCCTGAAGACGCACAGAACCTTGAAATAAAAGGTTTCGCACCAAAAAACACATGGGTGAAAGCCCTATTTTTAGGCTCTGAGTGTTTGCAGACATGTACAACAGGTATGTTTACATTATAACGTTTTTAATGAAATCATGTTTCTCTCGACGAGAAAATGCGTTTAAAGCAATAAAAAGGATTCACTCTGTCTGGCATTGGACCAAGCTACCAACACCCTAAACAATGATCAGAACTGGTGAAATTACACTTTGACATTGGGAGAGAACACGTAACTCTTAAGGATGTGTTGCAGACTTGTTCAACAGATTCATTATCTTTTGTTTTGGATGAAATTGTGCTCTTCTTGTCGAGAAAATGCGTTTAACGCAATAAAAAGATTTAGTGCTTTACGCACATGGACTAGGTTACCAAATTTAAAAAATGTGAAATAATGAAGCCGGGAGTCGTTTTTATTGTTTACAAACACATTTCCTTGACCAGATTATGACTTTTTAAAAACAGTCATTTTCCCATGGCAAGGAGACACTCATTTCCTGTGAGAAAATCATTTAAAAGGAGGAATTTCATCAACGCTAAAAATACATAATGTACGTGTCTGAAAATGCACAGAACATGAAATAGTAGCTTTCTTACCAAGAAACACATGGTTGAAAAACCTATTTTAACGATCTGAGTGTTTGCAGACATGTACAACAGTTATTCTTAAACTATAACGTTTTCAATGAAATCATGTTTCTCATGAGGAGATAAACCGTTTAAAGCAATAAAAACGATTCACTGTGTCTGGCATTTTGACCAAGCCACCAACTAGCTAAACAATGATCAGAACTGGTGCAATTACACATTGACATTGGGTGAAAACACGTAACTCTTAAGGATGTGTTGCAGACTTGTTCAATAGATTCATTTTCTTTTGTTTTTGATGAAATTGTGCTTTTCATGTCGAGAAAATGCGTTTAACGCAATAAAAAGATTTAGTGCTTTACGCAAATGGAATAGGTTACCAAATTTAAAAAAATGTGAAATAATGAAGGCGGGAGTCGTTTTTATTGTTTACAAACACATTTCCTTGACCAGATTATGACTTTTTAAAAACAGTCATTTTCCCATGGTAAGGAGACACTCATTTTCTGTGAGAAAATGCATTTAAAAGGAGGAATTTCATCAACGCTAAAAATACATAATGTACGTGTCTGAAAACGCACAGAACATGAAATAGTAGCTTTCTTACCAAGAAACACATGGTTGAAAAACCTATTTTAACGATCTGAGTGTTTGCAGACATGTACAACAGTTATTCTTAAACTATAACGTTTTCAATGAAATCATGTTTCTCATGAGGAGATAAACCGTTTAAAGCAATAAAAACGATTCACTGTGTCTGGCATTTTGACCAAGCCACCAACTAGCTAAACAATGATCAGAACTGGTGCAATTACACATTGACATTGGGTGGAAACACGGAACTCTTAAGGATGTGTTGCAGACTTGTTCAATAGATTCATTTTCTTTTGTTTTTGATGAAATTGTGCTTTTCATGTCGAGAAAATGCGTTTAACGCAATAAAAAGATTTAGTGCTTTATGCACATGGACTAGGTTACCAAATTTAAAAAAATGTGAAATAATAAAGCCGGGAGTCGTTTTTATTGTTTACAAACACATTTCCTTGACCAGATTATGCCTTTTTAAAAACAGTCATTTTCCCATGGCAAGGAGACACTCATTTTCTGTGAGAAAATGCATTTAAAAGGAGGAATTTCATCAGAAACACTAAAAATACATATTGTACGTGCCTGAAGACGCACAGAACCTTGAAATAAAAGGTTTCGCATCAAAAAACACATGGGTGAAAGCCCTATTTTAAGGCTCTGAGTGTTTGCAGATATGTACAACAGGTATGTTTAAATTATAACGTTTTTAATGAAATCATGTTTGTCTCGACGAGAAAATGCGTTTAAAGCAAAAAAAGATTTAGTGCTTTACGCACATGGACTAGGATACCAAATTTAAAAAATGTGAAATAATAAAGCCGGGAGTCGTTTTTATTGTTTACAAACACATTTCCTTGACCAGAATATGCTTTTTCTTAAAAGCCATTTTCCCATGGCTAGAGTCTCATTTTCTGTGAGAAAATGCATTTAAAAGGAGGAATTTCATTAAAAACACTAAAAATACATATTGTACGTGCCTGAAGACGCACAGAACCTTGAAATAAAAGGTTTCGCACCAAAAAACACATGGGTGAAAGCCCTATTTTTAGGCTCTGAGTGTTTGCAGACATGTACAACAGGTATGTTTACATTATAACGTTTTTAATGAAATCATGTTTCTCTCGACGAGAAAATGCGTTTAAAGCAATAAAAAGGATTCACTCTGTCTGGCATTGGACCAAGCTACCAACACCCTAAACAATGATCAGAACTGGTGAAATTACACTTTGACATTGGGAGAGAACACGTAACTCTTAAGGATGTGTTGCAGACTTGTTCAACAGATTCATTATCTTTTGTTTTGGATGAAATTGTGCTCTTCTTGTCGAGAAAATGCGTTTAACGCAATAAAAAGATTTAGTGCTTTACGCACATGGACTAGGTTACCAAATTTAAAAAATGTGAAATAATGAAGCCGGGAGTCGTTTTTATTGTTTACAAACACATTTCCTTGACCAGATTATGACTTTTTAAAAACAGTCATTTTCCCATGGCAAGGAGACACTCATTTTCTGTGAGAAAATCATTTAAAAGGAGGAATTTCATCAACGCTAAAAATACATAATGTACGTGTCTGAAAACGCACAGAACATGAAATAGTAGCTTTCTTACCAAGAAACACATGGTTGAAAAACCTATTTTAACGATCTGAGTGTTTGCAGACATGTACAACAGTTATTCTTAAACTATAACGTTTTCAATGAAATCATGTTTCTCATGAGGAGATAAACCGTTTAAAGCAATAAAAACGATTCACTGTGTCTGGCATTTTGACCAAGCCACCAACTAGCTAAACAATGATCAGAACTGGTGCAATTACACATTGACATTGGGTGAAAACACGTAATTCTTAAGGATGTGTTGCAGACTTTTTCAATAGATTCATTTTCTTTTGTTTTTGATGAAATTGTGCTTTTCATGTCGAGAAAATGCGTTTAACGCAATAAAAAGATTTAGTGCTTTATGCACATGGACTAGCTTACCAAATTTAAAAAAATGTGAAATAATAAAGCCGGGAGTCGTTTTTATTGTTTACAAACACATTTCCTTGACCAGATTATGCCTTTTTAAAAACAGTCATTTTCCCATGGCAAGGAGACACTCATTTTCTGTGAGAAAATGCATTTAAAAGGAGGAATTTCATCAGAAACACTAAAAATACATATTGTACGTGCCTGAAGACGCACAGAACCTTGAAATAAAAGGTTTCGCATCAAAAAACACATGGGTGAAAGCCCTATTTTAAGGCTCTGAGTGTTTGCAGATATGTACAACAGGTATGTTTAAATTATAACGTTTTTAATGAAATCATGTTTGTCTCGACGAGAAAATGCGTTTAAAGCAAAAAAAGATTTAGTGCTTTACGCACATGGACTAGGTTACCAAATTTAAAAAATGTGAAATAATAAAGCCGGGAGTCGTTTTTATTGTTTACAAACACATTTCCTTGACCAGAATATGCTTTTTCTTAAAAGCCATTTTCCCATGGCTAGAGTCTCATTTTCTGTGAGAAAATGCATTTAAAAGGAGGAATTTCATTAAAAACACTAAAAATACATATTGTACGTGCCTGAAGACGCACAGAACCTTGAAATAAAAGGTTTCGCACCAAAAAACACATGGGTGAAAGCCCTATTTTTAGGCTCTGAGTGTTTGCAGACATGTACAACAGGTATGTTTACATTATAACGTTTTTAATGAAATCATGTTTCTCTCGACGAGAAAATGCGTTTAAAGCAATAAAAAGGATTCACTCTGTCTGGCATTGGACCAAGCTACCAACACCCTAAACAATGATCAGAACTGGTGAAATTACACTTTGACATTGGGAGAGAACACGTAACTCTTAAGGATGTGTTGCAGACTTGTTCAACAGATTCATTATCTTTTGTTTTGGATGAAATTGTGCTCTTCTTGTCGAGAAAATGCGTTTAACGCAATAAAAAGATTTAGTGCTTTACGCACATGGACTAGGTTACCAAATTTAAAAAATGTGAAATAATGAAGCCGGGAGTCGTTTTTATTGTTTACAAACACATTTCCTTGACCAGATTATGACTTTTTAAAAACAGTCATTTTCCCATGGCAAGGAGACACTCATTTTCTGTGAGAAAATCATTTAAAAGGAGGAATTTCATCAACGCTAAAAATACATAATGTACGTGTCTGAAAACGCACAGAACATGAAATAGTAGCTTTCTTACCAAGAAACACATGGTTGAAAAACCTATTTTAACGATCTGAGTGTTTGCAGACATGTACAACAGTTATTCTTAAACTATAACGTTTTCAATGAAATCATGTTTCTCATGAGGAGATAAACCGTTTAAAGCAATAAAAACGATTCACTGTGTCTGGCATTTTGACCAAGCCACCAACTAGCTAAACAATGATCAGAACTGGTGCAATTACACATTGACATTGGGTGAAAACACGTAATTCTTAAGGATGTGTTGCAGACTTGTTCAATAGATTCATTTTCTTTTGTTTTTGATGAAATTGTGCTTTTCATGTCGAGAAAATGCGTTTAACGCAATAAAAAGATTTAGTGCTTTACGCAAATGGAATAGGTTACCAAATTTAAAAAAATGTGAAATAATGAAGGCGGGAGTCGTTTTTATTGTTTACAAACACATTTCCTTGACCAGATTATGACTTTTTAAAAACAGTCATTTTCCCATGGTAAGGAGACACTCATTTTCTGTGAGAAAATGCATTTAAAAGGAGGAATTTCATCAACGCTAAAAATACATAATGTACGTGTCTGAAAACGCACAGAACATGAAATAGTAGCTTTCTTACCAAGAAACACATGGTTGAAAAACCTATTTTAACGATCTGAGTGTTTGCAGACATGTACAACAGTTATTCTTAAACTATAACGTTTTCAATGAAATCATGTTTCTCATGAGGAGATAAACCGTTTAAAGCAATAAAAACGATTCACTGTGTCTGGCATTTTGACCAAGCCACCAACTAGCTAAACAATGATCAGAACTGGTGCAATTACACATTGACATTGGGTGAAAACACGTAACTCTTAAGGATGTGTTGCAGACTTGTTCAATAGATTCATTTTCTTTTGTTTTTGATGAAATTGTGCTTTTCATGTCGAGAAAATGCGTTTAACGCAATAAAAAGATTTAGTGCTTTATGCACATGGACTAGGTTACCAAATTTAAAAAAATGTGAAATAATAAAGCCGGGAGTCGTTTTTATTGTTTACAAACACATTTCCTTGACCAGATTATGCCTTTTTAAAAACAGTCATTTTCCCATGGCAAGGAGACACTCATTTTCTGTGAGAAAATGCATTTAAAAGGAGGAATTTCATCAGAAACACTAAAAATACATATTGTACGTGCCTGAAGACGCACAGAACCTTGAAATAAAAGGTTTCGCATCAAAAAACACATGGGTGAAAGCCCTATTTTAAGGCTCTGAGTGTTTGCAGATATGTACAACAGGTATGTTTAAATTATAACGTTTTTAATGAAATCATGTTTGTCTCGACGAGAAAATGCGTTTAAAGCAAAAAAAGATTTAGTGCTTTACGCACATGGACTAGGTTACCAAATTTAAAAAATGTGAAATAATAAAGCCGGGAGTCGTTTTTATTGTTTACAAACACATTTCCTTGACCAGAATATGCTTTTTCTTAAAAGCCATTTTCCCATGGCTAGAGTCTCATTTTCTGTGAGAAAATGCATTTAAAAGGAGGAATTTCATTAAAAACACTAAAAATACATATTGTACGTGCCTGAAGACGCACAGAACCTTGAAATAAAAGGTTTCGCACCAAAAAACACATGGGTGAAAGCCCTATTTTTAGGCTCTGAGTGTTTGCAGACATGTACAACAGGTATGTTTACATTATAACGTTTTTAATGAAATCATGTTTCTCTCGACGAGAAAATGCGTTTAAAGCAATAAAAAGGATTCACTCTGTCTGGCATTGGACCAAGCTACCAACACCCTAAACAATGATCAGAACTGGTGAAATTACACTTTGACATTGGGAGAGAACACGTAACTCTTAAGGATGTGTTGCAGACTTGTTCAACAGATTCATTATCTTTTGTTTTGGATGAAATTGTGCTCTTCTTGTCGAGAAAATGCGTTTAACGCAATAAAAAGATTTAGTGCTTTACGCACATGGACTAGGTTACCAAATTTAAAAAATGTGAAAAAATGAAGCCGGGAGTCGTTTTTATTGTTTACAAACACATTTCCTTGACCAGATTATGACTTTTTAAAAACAGTCATTTTCCCATGGCAAGGAGACACTCATTTTCTGTGAGAAAATCATTTAAAAGGAGGAATTTCATCAACGCTAAAAATACATAATGTACGTGTCTGAAAACGCACAGAACATGAAATAGTAGCTTTCTTACCAAGAAACACATGGTTGAAAAACCTATTTTAACGATCTGAGTGTTTGCAGACATGTACAACAGTTATTCTTAAACTATAACGTTTTCAATGAAATCATGTTTCTCATGAGGAGATAAACCGTTTAAAGCAATAAAAACGATTCACTGTGTCTGGCATTTTGACCAAGCCACCAACTAGCTAAACAATGATCAGAACTGGTGCAATTACACATTGACATTGGGTGAAAACACGTAATTCTTAAGGATGTGTTGCAGACTTGTTCAATAGATTCATTTTCTTTTGTTTTTGATGAAATTGTGCTTTTCATGTCGAGAAAATGCGTTTAACGCAATAAAAAGATTTAGTGCTTTATGCACATGGACTAGGTTACCAAATTTAAAAAAATGTGAAATAATAAAGCCGGGAGTCGTTTTTATTGTTTACAAACACATTTCCTTGACCAGATTATGCCTTTTTAAAAACAGTCATTTTCCCATGGCAAGGAGACACTCATTTTCTGTGAGAAAATGCATTTAAAAGGAGGAATTTCATCAGAAACACTAAAAATACATATTGTACGTGCCTGAAGACGCACAGAACCTTGAAATAAAAGGTTTCGCATCAAAAAACACATGGGTGAAAGCCCTATTTTAAGGCTCTGAGTGTTTGCAGATATGTACAACAGGTATGTTTAAATTATAACGTTTTTAATGAAATCATGTTTGTCTCGACGAGAAAATGCGTTTAAAGCAAAAAAAGATTTGGTGCTTTACGCACATGGACTAGGTTACCAAATTTAAAAAATGTGAAATAATAAAGCCGGGAGTCGTTTTTATTGTTTACAAACACATTTCCTTGACCAGAATATGCTTTTTCTTAAAAGCCATTTTCCCATGGCTAGAGTCTCATTTTCTGTGAGAAAATGCATTTAAAAGGAGGAATTTCATTAAAAACACTAAAAATACATATTGTACGTGCCTGAAGACGCACAGAACCTTGAAATAAAAGGTTTCGCACCAAAAAAACACATGGGTGAAAGCCCTATTTTTAGGCTCTGAGTGTTTGCAGACATGTACAACAGGTATGTTTACATTATAACGTTTTTAATGAAATCATGTTTCTCTCGACGAGAAAATGCGTTTAAAGCAATAAAAAGGATTCACTCTGTCTGGCATTGGACCAAGCTACCAACACCCTAAACAATGATCAGAACTGGTGAAATTACACTTTGACATTGGGAGAAAACACGTAACTCTTAAGGATGTGTTGCAGACTTGTTCAACAGATTCATTATCTTTTGTTTTGGATGAAATTGTGCTCTTCTTGTCGAGAAAATGCGTTTAACGCAATAAAAAGATTTAGTGCTTTACGCACATGGACTAGGTTACCAAATTTAAAAAATGTGAAATAATGAAGCCGGGAGTCGTTTTTATTGTTTACAAACACATTTCCTTGACCAGATTATGACTTTTTAAAAACAGTCATTTTCCCATGGCAAGGAGACACTCATTTTCTGTGAGAAAATCATTTAAAAGGAGGAATTTCATCAACGCTAAAAATACATAATGTACGTGTCTGAAAACGCACAGAACATGAAATAGTAGCTTTCTTACCAAGAAACACATGGTTGAAAAACCTATTTTAACGATCTGAGTGTTTGCAGACATGTACAACAGTTATTCTTAAACTATAACGTTTTCAATGAAATCATGTTTCTCATGAGGAGATAAACCGTTTAAAGCAATAAAAACGATTCACTGTGTCTGGCATTTTGACCAAGCCACCAACTAGCTAAACAATGATCAGAACTGGTGCAATTACACATTGACATTGGGTGAAAACACGTAACTCTTAAGGATGTGTTGCAGACTTGTTCAAAAGATTCATTTTCTTTTGTTTTTGATGAAATTGTGCTTTTCATGTCGAGAAAATGCGTTTAACGCAATAAAAAGATTTAGTGCTTTATGCACATGGACTAGCTTACCAAATTTAAAAAAATGTGAAATAATAAAGCCGGGAGTCGTTTTTATTGTTTACAAACACATTTCCTTGACCAGATTATGCCTTTTTAAAAACAGTCATTTTCCCATGGCAAGGAGACACTCATTTTCTGTGAGAAAATGCATTTAAAAGGAGGAATTTCATCAGAAACACTAAAAATACATATTGTACGTGCCTGAAGACGCACAGAACCTTGAAATAAAAGGTTTCGCATCAAAAAACACATGGGTGAAAGCCCTATTTTAAGGCTCTGAGTGTTTGCAGATATGTACAACAGGTATGTTTAAATTATAACGTTTTTAATGAAATCATGTTTGTCTCGACGAGAAAATGCGTTTAAAGCAAAAAAAGATTTAGTGCTTTACGCACATGGACTAGGTTACCAAATTTAAAAAATGTGAAATAATAAAGCCGGGAGTCGTTTTTATTGTTTACAAACACATTTCCTTGACCAGAATATGCTTTTTCTTAAAAGCCATTTTCCCATGGCTAGAGTCTCATTTTCTGTGAGAAAATGCATTTAAAAGGAGGAATTTCATTAAAAACACTAAAAATACATATTGTACGTGCCTGAAGACGCACAGAACCTTGAAATAAAAGGTTTCGCACCAAAAAACACATGGGTGAAAGCCCTATTTTTAGGCTCTGAGTGTTTGCAGACATGTACAACAGGTATGTTTACATTATAACGTTTTTAATGAAATCATGTTTCTCTCGACGAGAAAATGCGTTTAAAGCAATAAAAAGGATTCACTCTGTCTGGCATTGGACCAAGCTACCAACACCCTAAACAATGATCAGAACTGGTGAAATTACACTTTGACATTGGGAGAGAACACGTAACTCTTAAGGATGTGTTGCAGACTTGTTCAACAGATTCATTATCTTTTGTTTTGGATGAAATTGTGCTCTTCTTGTCGAGAAAATGCGTTTAACGCAATAAAAAGATTTAGTGCTTTACGCACATGGACTAGGTTACCAAATTTAAAAAATGTGAAAAAATGAAGCCGGGAGTCGTTTTTATTGTTTACAAACACATTTCCTTGACCAGATTATGACTTTTTAAAAACAGTCATTTTCCCATGGCAAGGAGACACTCATTTTCTGTGAGAAAATCATTTAAAAGGAGGAATTTCATCAACGCTAAAAATACATAATGTACGTGTCTGAAAACGCACAGAACATGAAATAGTAGCTTTCTTACCAAGAAACACATGGTTGAAAAACCTATTTTAACGATCTGAGTGTTTGCAGACATGTACAACAGTTATTCTTAAACTATAACGTTTTCAATGAAATCATGTTTCTCATGAGGAGATAAACCGTTTAAAGCAATAAAAACGATTCACTGTGTCTGGCATTTTGACCAAGCCACCAACTAGCTAAACAATGATCAGAACTGGTGCAATTACACATTGACATTGGGTGAAAACACGTAATTCTTAAGGATGTGTTGCAGACTTGTTCAATAGATTCATTTTCTTTTGTTTTTGATGAAATTGTGCTTTTCATGTCGAGAAAATGCGTTTAACGCAATAAAAAGATTTAGTGCTTTATGCACATGGACTAGGTTACCAAATTTAAAAAAATGTGAAATAATAAAGCCGGGAGTCGTTTTTATTGTTTACAAACACATTTCCTTGACCAGATTATGCCTTTTTAAAAACAGTCATTTTCCCATGGCAAGGAGACACTCATTTTCTGTGAGAAAATGCATTTAAAAGGAGGAATTTCATCAGAAACACTAAAAATACATATTGTACGTGCCTGAAGACGCACAGAACCTTGAAATAAAAGGTTTCGCATCAAAAAACACATGGGTGAAAGCCCTATTTTAAGGCTCTGAGTGTTTGCAGATATGTACAACAGGTATGTTTAAATTATAACGTTTTTAATGAAATCATGTTTGTCTCGACGAGAAAATGCGTTTAAAGCAAAAAAAGATTTGGTGCTTTACGCACATGGACTAGGTTACCAAATTTAAAAAATGTGAAATAATAAAGCCGGGAGTCGTTTTTATTGTTTACAAACACATTTCCTTGACCAGAATATGCTTTTTCTTAAAAGCCATTTTCCCATGGCTAGAGTCTCATTTTCTGTGAGAAAATGCATTTAAAAGGAGGAATTTCATTAAAAACACTAAAAATACATATTGTACGTGCCTGAAGACGCACAGAACCTTGAAATAAAAGGTTTCGCACCAAAAAACACATGGGTGAAAGCCCTATTTTTAGGCTCTGAGTGTTTGCAGACATGTACAACAGGTATGTTTACATTATAACGTTTTTAATGAAATCATGTTTCTCTCGACGAGAAAATGCGTTTAAAGCAATAAAAAGGATTCACTCTGTCTGGCATTGGACCAAGCTACCAACACCCTAAACAATGATCAGAACTGGTGAAATTACACTTTGACATTGGGAGAAAACACGTAACTCTTAAGGATGTGTTGCAGACTTGTTCAACAGATTCATTATCTTTTGTTTTGGATGAAATTGTGCTCTTCTTGTCGAGAAAATGCGTTTAACGCAATAAAAAGATTTAGTGCTTTACGCACATGGACTAGGTTACCAAATTTAAAAAATGTGAAATAATGAAGCCGGGAGTCGTTTTTATTGTTTACAAACACATTTCCTTGACCAGATTATGACTTTTTAAAAACAGTCATTTTCCCATGGCAAGGAGACACTCATTTTCTGTGAGAAAATCATTTAAAAGGAGGAATTTCATCAACGCTAAAAATACATAATGTACGTGTCTGAAAACGCACAGAACATGAAATAGTAGCTTTCTTACCAAGAAACACATGGTTGAAAAACCTATTTTAACGATCTGAGTGTTTGCAGACATGTACAACAGTTATTCTTAAACTATAACGTTTTCAATGAAATCATGTTTCTCATGAGGAGATAAACCGTTTAAAGCAATAAAAACGATTCACTGTGTCTGGCATTTTGACCAAGCCACCAACTAGCTAAACAATGATCAGAACTGGTGCAATTACACATTGACATTGGGTGAAAACACGTAACTCTTAAGGATGTGTTGCAGACTTGTTCAAAAGATTCATTTTCTTTTGTTTTTGATGAAATTGTGCTTTTCATGTCGAGAAAATGCGTTTAACGCAATAAAAAGATTTAGTGCTTTATGCACATGGACTAGCTTACCAAATTTAAAAAAATGTGAAATAATAAAGCCGGGAGTCGTTTTTATTGTTTACAAACACATTTCCTTGACCAGATTATGCCTTTTTAAAAACAGTCATTTTCCCATGGCAAGGAGACACTCATTTTCTGTGAGAAAATGCATTTAAAAGGAGGAATTTCATCAGAAACACTAAAAATACATATTGTACGTGCCTGAAGACGCACAGAACCTTGAAATAAAAGGTTTCGCATCAAAAAACACATGGGTGAAAGCCCTATTTTAAGGCTCTGAGTGTTTGCAGATATTTACAACAGGTATGTTTAAATTATAACGTTTTTAATGAAATCATGTTTGTCTCGACGAGAAAATGCGTTTAAAGCAAAAAAAGATTTAGTGCTTTACGCACATGGACTAGGTTACCAAATTTAAAAAATGTGAAATAATAAAGCCGGGAGTCGTTTTTATTGTTTACAAACACATTTCCTTGACCAGAATATGCTTTTTCTTAAAAGCCATTTTCCCATGGCTAGAGTCTCATTTTCTGTGAGAAAATGCATTTAAAAGGAGGAATTTCATTAAAAACACTAAAAATACATATTGTACGTGCCTGAAGACGCACAGAACCTTGAAATAAAAGGTTTCGCACCAAAAAACACATGGGTGAAAGCCCTATTTTTAGGCTCTGAGTGTTTGCAGACATGTACAACAGGTATGTTTACATTATAACGTTTTTAATGAAATCATGTTTCTCTCGACGAGAAAATGCGTTTAAAGCAATAAAAAGGATTCACTCTGTCTGGCATTGGACCAAGCTACCAACACCCTAAACAATGATCAGAACTGGTGAAATTACACTTTGACATTGGGAGAGAACACGTAACTCTTAAGGATGTGTTGCAGACTTGTTCAACAGATTCATTATCTTTTGTTTTGGATGAAATTGTGCTCTTCTTGTCGAGAAAATGCGTTTAACGCAATAAAAAGATTTAGTGCTTTACGCACATGGACTAGGTTACCAAATTTAAAAAATGTGAAAAAATGAAGCCGGGAGTCGTTTTTATTGTTTACAAACACATTTCCTTGACCAGATTATGACTTTTTAAAAACAGTCATTTTCCCATGGCAAGGAGACACTCATTTTCTGTGAGAAAATCATTTAAAAGGAGGAATTTCATCAACGCTAAAAATACATAATGTACGTGTCTGAAAACGCACAGAACATGAAATAGTAGCTTTCTTACCAAGAAACACATGGTTGAAAAACCTATTTTAACGATCTGAGTGTTTGCAGACATGTACAACAGTTATTCTTAAACTATAACGTTTTCAATGAAATCATGTTTCTCATGAGGAGATAAACCGTTTAAAGCAATAAAAACGATTCACTGTGTCTGGCATTTTGACCAAGCCACCAACTAGCTAAACAATGATCAGAACTGGTGCAATTACACATTGACATTGGGTGAAAACACGTAATTCTTAAGGATGTGTTGCAGACTTGTTCAATAGATTCATTTTCTTTTGTTTTTGATGAAATTGTGCTTTTCATGTCGAGAAAATGCGTTTAACGCAATAAAAAGATTTAGTGCTTTATGCACATGGACTAGGTTACCAAATTTAAAAAAATGTGAAATAATAAAGCCGGGAGTCGTTTTTATTGTTTACAAACACATTTCCTTGACCAGATTATGCCTTTTTAAAAACAGTCATTTTCCCATGGCAAGGAGACACTCATTTTCTGTGAGAAAATGCATTTAAAAGGAGGAATTTCATCAGAAACACTAAAAATACATATTGTACGTGCCTGAAGACGCACAGAACCTTGAAATAAAAGGTTTCGCATCAAAAAACACATGGGTGAAAGCCCTATTTTAAGGCTCTGAGTGTTTGCAGATATGTACAACAGGTATGTTTAAATTATAACGTTTTTAATGAAATCATGTTTGTCTCGACGAGAAAATGCGTTTAAAGCAAAAAAAGATTTGGTGCTTTACGCACATGGACTAGGTTACCAAATTTAAAAAATGTGAAATAATAAAGCCGGGAGTCGTTTTTATTGTTTACAAACACATTTCCTTGACCAGAATATGCTTTTTCTTAAAAGCCATTTTCCCATGGCTAGAGTCTCATTTTCTGTGAGAAAATGCATTTAAAAGGAGGAATTTCATTAAAAACACTAAAAATACATATTGTACGTGCCTGAAGACGCACAGAACCTTGAAATAAAAGGTTTCGCACCAAAAAACACATGGGTGAAAGCCCTATTTTTAGGCTCTGAGTGTTTGCAGACATGTACAACAGGTATGTTTACATTATAACGTTTTTAATGAAATCATGTTTCTCTCGACGAGAAAATGCGTTTAAAGCAATAAAAAGGATTCACTCTGTCTGGCATTGGACCAAGCTACCAACACCCTAAACAATGATCAGAACTGGTGAAATTACACTTTGACATTGGGAGAAAACACGTAACTCTTAAGGATGTGTTGCAGACTTGTTCAACAGATTCATTATCTTTTGTTTTGGATGAAATTGTGCTCTTCTTGTCGAGAAAATGCGTTTAACGCAATAAAAAGATTTAGTGCTTTACGCACATGGACTAGGTTACCAAATTTAAAAAATGTGAAATAATGAAGCCGGGAGTCGTTTTTATTGTTTACAAACACATTTCCTTGACCAGATTATGACTTTTTAAAAACAGTCATTTTCCCATGGCAAGGAGACACTCATTTTCTGTGAGAAAATCATTTAAAAGGAGGAATTTCATCAACGCTAAAAATACATAATGTACGTGTCTGAAAACGCACAGAACATGAAATAGTAGCTTTCTTACCAAGAAACACATGGTTGAAAAACCTATTTTAACGATCTGAGTGTTTGCAGACATGTACAACAGTTATTCTTAAACTATAACGTTTTCAATGAAATCATGTTTCTCATGAGGAGATAAACCGTTTAAAGCAATAAAAACGATTCACTGTGTCTGGCATTTTGACCAAGCCACCAACTAGCTAAACAATGATCAGAACTGGTGCAATTACACATTGACATTGGGTGAAAACACGTAACTCTTAAGGATGTGTTGCAGACTTGTTCAAAAGATTCATTTTCTTTTGTTTTTGATGAAATTGTGCTTTTCATGTCGAGAAAATGCGTTTAACGCAATAAAAAGATTTAGTGCTTTATGCACATGGACTAGCTTACCAAATTTAAAAAAATGTGAAATAATAAAGCCGGGAGTCGTTTTTATTGTTTACAAACACATTTCCTTGACCAGATTATGCCTTTTTAAAAACAGTCATTTTCCCATGGCAAGGAGACACTCATTTTCTGTGAGAAAATGCATTTAAAAGGAGGAATTTCATCAGAAACACTAAAAATACATATTGTACGTGCCTGAAGACGCACAGAACCTTGAAATAAAAGGTTTCGCATCAAAAAACACATGGGTGAAAGCCCTATTTTAAGGCTCTGAGTGTTTGCAGATATGTACAACAGGTATGTTTAAATTATAACGTTTTTAATGAAATCATGTTTGTCTCGACGAGAAAATGCGTTTAAAGCAAAAAAAGATTTAGTGCTTTACGCACATGGACTAGGTTACCAAATTTAAAAAATGTGAAATAATAAAGCCGGGAGTCGTTTTTATTGTTTACAAACACATTTCCTTGACCAGAATATGCTTTTTCTTAAAAGCCATTTTCCCATGGCTAGAGTCTCATTTTCTGTGAGAAAATCATTTAAAAGGAGGAATTTCATCAACGCTAAAAATACATAATGTACGTGTCTGAAAACGCACAGAACATGAAATAGTAGCTTTCTTACCAAGAAACACATGGTTGAAAAACCTATTTTAACGATCTGAGTGTTTGCAGACATGTACAACAGTTATTCTTAAACTATAACGTTTTCAATGAAATCATGTTTCTCATGAATAGATAAACCGTTTAAAGCAATAAAAACGATTCACTATGTCTGGCATTTTGACCAAGCCACCAACTAGCTAAACAATGATCAGAACTGGTGCAATTACACATTGACATTGGGTGAAAACACGTAATTCTTAAGGATGTGTTGCAGACTTGTTCAATAGATTCATTTTCTTTTGTTTTTGATGAAATTGTGCTTTTCATGTCGAGAAAATGCGTTTAACGCAATAAAAAGATTTAGTGCTTTACGCACATGGACTAGGTTACCAAATTTAAAAAAATGTGAAATAATAAAGCCGGGAGTCGTTTTTATTGTTTACAAACACATTTCCTTGACCAGAATATGCTTTTTCTTAAAAGCCATTTTCCCATGGCTAGGGGACACTCATTTTCTGTGAGAAAATGCATTTAAAAGGAGGAATTTCATTAAAAACACTAAAAATACATATTGTACGTGCCTGAAGACGCACAGAACCTTGAAATAAAAGGTTTCACACCAAAAAACACATGGGTGAAAGCCCTATTTTTAGGCTCTGAGTGTTTGCAGACATGTACAACAGGTATGTTTACATTATAACGTTTTTAATGAAATCGTGTTTCTCTCGACGAGAAAATGCGTTTAAAGCAATAAAAAGGATTCACTCTGTCTGGCATTGGACCAAGCTACCAACACCCTAAACAATGATCAGAACTGGTGAAATTACACTTTGACATTGGGAGATAACACGTAACTCTTAAGGATGTGTTGCAGACTTGTTCAACAGATTCATTATCTTTTGTTTTGGATGAAATTGTGCTCTTCTTGTCGAGAAAATGCGTTTAACGCAATAAAAAGATTTAGTGCTTTACGCACATGGACTAGGTTACCAAATTTAAAAAATGTGAAAAAATGAAGCCGGGAGTCGTTTTTATTGTTTACAAACACATTTCCTTGACCAGATTATGACTTTTTAAAAACAGTCATTTTCCCATGGCAAGGAGACACTCATTTTCTGTGAGAAAATCATTTAAAAGGAGGAATTTCATCAACGCTAAAAATACATAATGTACGTGTCTGAAAACGCAGAGAACATGAAATAGTAGCTTTCTTACCAAGAAACACATGGTTGAAAAACCTATTTTAACGATCTGAGTGTTTGCAGACATGTACAACAGTTATTCTTAAACTATAACGTTTTCAATGAAATCATGTTTCTCATGAGGAGATAAACCGTTTAAAGCAATAAAAACGATTCACTGTGTCTGGCATTTTGACCAAGCCACCAACTAGCTAAACAATGATCAGAACTGGTGCAATTACACATTGACATTGGGTGAAAACACGTAACTCTTAAGGATGTGTTGCAGACTTGTTCAAAAGATTCATTTTCTTTTGTTTTTGATGAAATTGTGCTTTTCATGTCGAGAAAATGCGTTTAACGCAATAAAAAGATTTAGTGCTTTATGCACATGGACTAGCTTACCAAATTTAAAAAAATGTGAAATAATAAAGCCGGGAGTCGTTTTTATTGTTTACAAACACATTTCCTTGACCAGATTATGCCTTTTTAAAAACAGTCATTTTCCCATGGCAAGGAGACACTCATTTTCTGTGAGAAAATGCATTTAAAAGGAGGAATTTCATTAAAAACACTAAAAATACATATTGTACGTGCCTGAAGACGCACAGAACCTTGAAATAAAAGGTTTCGCACCAAAAAACACATGGGTGAAAGCCCTATTTTTAGGCTCTGAGTGTTTGCAGACATGTACAACAGGTATGTTTACATTATAACGTTTTTAATGAAATCATGTTTCTCTCGACGAGAAAATGCGTTTAAAGCAATAAAAAGGATTCACTCTGTCTGGCATTGGACCAAGCTACCAACACCCTAAACAATGATCAGAACTGGTGAAATTACACTTTGACATTGGGAGAGAACACGTAACTCTTAAGGATGTGTTGCAGACTTGTTCAAAAGATTCATTATCTTTTGTTTTGGATGAAATTGTGCTCTTCTTGTCGAGAAAATGCGTTTAACGCAATAAAAAGATTTAGTGCTTTACGCACATGGACTAGGTTACCAAATTTAAAAAATGTGAAAAAATGAAGCCGGGAGTCGTTTTTATTGTTTACAAACACATTTCCTTGACCAGATTATGACTTTTTAAAAACAGTCATTTTCCCATGGCAAGGAGACACTCATTTTCTGTGAGAAAATCATTTAAAAGGAGGAATTTCATCAACGCTAAAAATACATAATGTACGTGTCTGAAAACGCACAGAACATGAAATAGTAGCTTTCTTACCAAGAAACACATGGTTGAAAAACCCATTTTAACGATCTGAGTGTTTGCAGACATGTACAACAGTTATTCTTAAACTATAACGTTTTCAATGAAATCATGTTTCTCATGAGGAGATAAACCGTTTAAAGCAATAAAAACGATTCACTGTGTCTGGCATTTTGACCAAGCCACCAACTAGCTAAACAATGATCAGAAATGGTGCAATTACACATTGACATTGGGTGAAAACACGTAATTCTTAAGGATGTGTTGCAGACTTGTTCAATAGATTCATTTTCTTTTGTTTTTGATGAAATTGTGCTTTTCATGTCGAGAAAATGCGTTTAACGCAATAAAAAGATTTAGTGCTTTATGCACATGGACTAGGTTACCAAATTTAAAAAAATGTGAAATAATAAAGCCGGGAGTCGTTTTTATTGTTTACAAACACATTTCCTTGACCAGATTATGCCTTTTTAAAAACAGTCATTTTCCCATGGCAAGGAGACACTCATTTTCTGTGAGAAAATGCATTTAAAAGGAGGAATTTCATCAGAAACACTAAAAATACATATTGTACGTGCCTGAAGACGCACAGAACCTTGAAATAAAAGGTTTCGCATCAAAAAACACATGGGTGAAAGCCCTATTTTAAGGCTCTGAGTGTTTGCAGATATGTACAACAGGTATGTTTAAATTATAACGTTTTTAATGAAATCATGTTTGTCTCGACGAGAAAATGCGTTTAAAGCAAAAAAAGATTTGGTGCTTTACGCACATGGACTAGGTTACCAAATTTAAAAAATGTGAAATAATAAAGCCGGGAGTCGTTTTTATTGTTTACAAACACATTTCCTTGACCAGAATATGCTTTTTCTTAAAAGCCATTTTCCCATGGCTAGAGTCTCATTTTCTGTGAGAAAATGCATTTAAAAGGAGGAATTTCATTAAAAACACTAAAAATACATATTGTACGTGCCTGAAGACGCACAGAACCTTGAAATAAAAGGTTTCGCACCAAAAAACACATGGGTGAAAGCCCTATTTTTAGGCTCTGAGTGTTTGCAGACATGTACAACAGGTATGTTTACATTATAACGTTTTTAATGAAATCATGTTTCTCTCGACGAGAAAATGCGTTTAAAGCAATAAAAAGGATTCACTCTGTCTGGCATTGGACCAAGCTACCAACACCCTAAACAATGATCAGAACTGGTGAAATTACACTTTGACATTGGGAGAAAACACGTAACTCTTAAGGATGTGTTGCAGACTTGTTCAACAGATTCATTATCTTTTGTTTTGGATGAAATTGTGCTCTTCTTGTCGAGAAAATGCGTTTAACGCAATAAAAAGATTTAGTGCTTTACGCACATGGACTAGGTTACCAAATTTAAAAAATGTGAAATAATGAAGCCGGGAGTCGTTTTTATTGTTTACAAACACATTTCCTTGACCAGATTATGACTTTTTAAAAACAGTCATTTTCCCATGGCAAGGAGACACTCATTTTCTGTGAGAAAATCATTTAAAAGGAGGAATTTCATCAACGCTAAAAATACATAATGTACGTGTCTGAAAACGCACAGAACATGAAATAGTAGCTTTCTTACCAAGAAACACATGGTTGAAAAACCTATTTTAACGATCTGAGTGTTTGCAGACATGTACAACAGTTATTCTTAAACTATAACGTTTTCAATGAAATCATGTTTCTCATGAGGAGATAAACCGTTTAAAGCAATAAAAACGATTCACTGTGTCTGGCATTTTGACCAAGCCACCAACTAGCTAAACAATGATCAGAACTGGTGCAATTACACATTGACATTGGGTGAAAACACGTAACTCTTAAGGATGTGTTGCAGACTTGTTCAATAGATTCATTTTCTTTTGTTTTTGATGAAATTGTGCTTTTCATGTCGAGAAAATGCGTTTAACGCAATAAAAAGATTTAGTGCTTTACGCAAATGGAATAGGTTACCAAATTTAAAAAAATGTGAAATAATGAAGGCGGGAGTCGTTTTTATTGTTTACAAACACATTTCCTTGACCAGATTATGACTTTTTAAAAACAGTCATTTTCCCATGGTAAGGAGACAATCATTTTCTGTGAGAAAATGCATTTAAAAGGAGGAATTTCATCAACGCTAAAAATACATAATGTACGTGTCTGAAAACGCACAGAACATGAAATAGTAGCTTTCTTACCAAGAAACACATGGTTGAAAAACCTATTTTAACGATCTGAGTGTTTGCAGACATGTACAACAGTTATTCTTAAACTATAACGTTTTCAATGAAATCATGTTTCTCATGAGGAGATAAACCGTTTAAAGCAATAAAAACGATTCACTGTGTCTGGCATTTTGACCAAGCCACCAACTAGCTAAACAATGATCAGAACTGGTGCAATTACACATTGACATTGGGTGAAAACACGTAACTCTTAAGGATGTGTTGCAGACTTGTTCAATAGATTCATTTTCTTTTGTTTTTGATGAAATTGTGCTTTTCATGTCGAGAAAATGCGTTTAACGCAATAAAAAGATTTAGTGCTTTATGCACATGGACTAGGTTACCAAATTTAAAAAAATGTGAAATAATAAAGCCGGGAGTCGTTTTTATTGTTTACAAACACATTTCCTTGACCAGATTATGCCTTTTTAAAAACAGTCATTTTCCCATGGCAAGGAGACACTCATTTTCTGTGAGAAAATGCATTTAAAAGGAGGAATTTCATCAGAAACACTAAAAATACATATTGTACGTGCCTGAAGACGCACAGAACCTTGAAATAAAAGGTTTCGCATCAAAAAACACATGGGTGAAAGCCCTATTTTAAGGCTCTGAGTGTTTGCAGATATGTACAACAGGTATGTTTAAATTATAACGTTTTTAATGAAATCATGTTTGTCTCGACGAGAAAATGCGTTTAAAGCAAAAAAAGATTTAGTGCTTTACGCACATGGACTAGGTTACCAAATTTAAAAAATGTGAAATAATAAAGCCGGGAGTCGTTTTTATTGTTTACAAACACATTTCCTTGACCAGAATATGCTTTTTCTTAAAAGCCATTTTCCCATGGCTAGAGTCTCATTTTCTGTGAGAAAATCATTTAAAAGGAGGAATTTCATCAACGCTAAAAATACATAATGTACGTGTCTGAAAACGCACAGAACATGAAATAGTAGCTTTCTTACCAAGAAACACATGGTTGAAAAACCTATTTTAACGATCTGAGTGTTTGCAGACATGTACAACAGTTATTCTTAAACTATAACGTTTTCAATGAAATCATGTTTCTCATGAGGAGATAAACCGTTTAAAGCAATAAAAACGATTCACTGTGTCTGGCATTTTGACCAAGCCACCAACTAGCTAAACAATGATCAGAACTGGTGCAATTACACATTGACATTGGGTGAAAACACGTAATTCTTAAGGATGTGTTGCAGACTTGTTCAATAGATTCATTTTCTTTTGTTTTTGATGAAATTGTGCTTTTCATGTCGAGAAAATGCGTTTAACGCAATAAAAAGATTTAGTGCTTTACGCACATGGACTAGGTTACCAAATTTAAAAAAATGTGAAATAATAAAGCCGGGAGTCGTTTTTATTGTTTACAAACACATTTCCTTGACCAGAATATGATTTTTCTTAAAAGCCATTTTCCCATGGCTAGGGGACACTCATTTTCTGTGAGAAAATGCATTTAAAAGGAGGAATTTCATTAAAAACACTAAAAATACATATTGTACGTGCCTGAAGACGCACAGAACCTTGAAATAAAAGGTTTCGCACCAAAAAACACATGGGTGAAAGCCCTATTTTTAGGCTCTGAGTGTTTGCAGACATGTACAACAGGTATGTTTACATTATAACGTTTTTAATGAAATCGTGTTTCTCTCGACGAGAAAATGCGTTTAAAGCAATAAAAAGGATTCACTCTGTCTGGCATTGGACCAAGCTACCAACACCCTAAACAATGATCAGAACTGGTGAAATTACACTTTGACATTGGGAGAAAACACGTAACTCTTAAGGATGTGTTGCAGACTTGTTCAACAGATTCATTATCTTTTGTTTTGGATGAAATTGTGCTCTTCTTGTCGAGAAAATGCGTTTAACGCAATAAAAAGATTTAGTGCTTTACGCACATGGACTAGGTTACCAAATTTAAAAAATGTGAAATAATGAAGCCGGGAGTCGTTTTTATTGTTTACAAACACATTTCCTTGACCAGATTATGACTTTTTAAAAACAGTCATTTTCCCATGGCAAGGAGACACTCATTTTCTGTGAGAAAATCATTTAAAAGGAGGAATTTCATCAACGCTAAAAATACATAATGTACGTGTCTGAAAACGTACAGAACATGAAATAGTAGCTTTCTTACCAAGAAACACATGGTTGAAAAACCTATTTTAACGATCTGAGTGTTTGCAGACATGTACAACAGTTATTCTTAAACTATAACGTTTTCAATGAAATCATGTTTCTCATGAGGAGATAAACCGTTTAAAGCAATAAAAACGATTCACTGTGTCTGGCATTTTGACCAAGCCACCAACTAGCTAAACAATGATCAGAACTGGTGCAATTACACATTGACATTGGGTGAAAACACGTAATTCTTAAGGATGTGTTGCTGACTTGTTGAATAGATTCATTTTCTTTTGTTTTTGATGAAATTGTGCTTTTCATGTCGAGAAAATGCGTTTAACGCAATAAAAAGAGTTAGTGCTTTACGCACATGGACTAGGTTACCAAATTTAAAAAATGTGAAATAATAAAGCCGGGAGTCGTTTTTATTGTTTACAAACACATTTCCTTGACCAGAATATGCTTTTTCTTAAAAGCCATTTTCCCATGGCTAGGGGACACTCATTTTCTGTGAGAAAATCTATTTAAAAGGAGGAATTTCATCAGAAAAACTAAAAATACATATTGTACGTGTCTGAAAACGCACAGAACATGAAATAGTAGCTTTCTTACCGAGAAACACATGGTTGAAAAACCTATTTTAACGATCTGAGTGTTTGCAGACATGTACAAGTTATTCTTAAACTATAACGTTTTCAATGAAATCATGTTTCTCATGAGGAGATAAACCGTTTAAAGCAATAAAAACGATTCACTGTGTCTGGCATTTTGACCAAGCCACCAACTAGCTAAACAATGATCAGAACTGGTGCAATTACACATTGACATTGGGTGAAAACACGTAACTCTTAAGGATGTGTTGCAGACTTGTTCAATAGATTCATTTTCTTTTGTTTTGGATGAAATTGTGCTTTTCATGTCGAGAAAATGCGTTTAAAGCAATAAAAAGATTTAGTGCTTTATGCACATGGACTAGGTTACCAAATTTAAAAAAATGTGAAATAATGAAGCCGGGAGTCGTTTTTATTGTTTACAAACACATTTCCTTGACCAGATTATGCCTTTTTAAAAACAGTCATTTTCCCATGGCAAGGAGACACTCATTTTCTGTGAGAAAATGCATTTAAAAGGAGGAATTTCATCAGAAACACTAAAAATACATATTGTACGTGCCTGAAGACGCACAGAACCTTGAAATAAAAGGTTTCGCATCAAAAAACACATGGGTGAAAGCCCTATTTTAAGGCTCTGAGTGTTTGCAGATATGTACAACAGGTATGTTTAAATTATAACGTTTTTAATGAAATCATGTTTGTCTCGACGAGAAAATGCGTTTAAAGCAAAAAAAGATTTAGTGCTTTACGCACATGGACTAGGTTACCAAATTTAAAAAATGTGAAATAATAAAGCCGGGAGTCGTTTTTATTGTTTACAAACACATTTCCTTGACCAGAATATGCTTTTTCTTAAAAGCCATTTTCCCATGGCTAGAGTCTTATTTTCTGTGAGAAAATGCATTTAAAAGGAGGAATTTCATTAAAAACACTAAAAATACATATTGTACGTGCCTGAAGACGCACAGAACCTTGAAATAAAAGGTTTCGCACCAAAAAACACATAGGTGAAAGCCCTATTTTAAGGCTCTGAGTGTTTGCAGACATGTACAACAGGTATGTTTACATTATAACGTTTTTAATGAAATCATGTTTCTCTCGACGAGAAAATGCGTTTAAAGCAATAAAAAGGATTCACTCTGTCTGGCATTGGACCAAGCTACCAACACCCTAAACAATGATCAGAACTGGTGAAATTACACTTTGACATTGGGAGAAAACACGTAACTCTTAAGGATGTGTTGCAGACTTGTTCAACAGATTCATTATCTTTTGTTTTGGATGAAATTGTGCTCTTCTTGTCGAGAAAATGCGTTTAACGCAATAAAAAGATTTAGTGCTTTACGCACATGGACTAGGTTACCAAATTTAAAAAATGTGAAATAATGAAGCCGGGAGTCGTTTTTATTGTTTACAAACACATTTCCTTGACCAGATTATGACTTTTTAAAAACAGTCATTTTCCCATGGCAAGGAGACACTCATTTTCTGTGAGAAAATCATTTAAAAGGAGGAATTTCATCAACGCTAAAAATACATAATGTACGTGTCTGAAAACGCACAGAACATGAAATAGTAGCTTTCTTACCAAGAAACACATGGTTGAAAAACCTATTTTAACGATCTGAGTGTCTGCAGACATGTACAACAGTTATTCTTAAACTATAACGTTTTCAATGAAATCATGTTTCTCATGAGGAGATAAACCGTTTAAAGCAATAAAAACGATTCACTGTGTCTGGCATTTTGACCAAGCCACCAACTAGCTAAACAATGATCAGAACTGGTGCAATTACACATTGACATTGGGTGAAAACACGTAATTCTTAAGGATGTGTTGCAGACTTGTTCAATAGATTCATTTTCTTTTGTTTTTGATGAAATTGTGCTTTTCATGTCGAGAAAATGCGTTTAACGCAATAAAAAGATTTAGTGCTTTACGCACATGGACTAGGTTAGCAAATTTAAAAAATGTGAAATAATAAAGCCGGGAGTCGTTTTTATTGTTTACAAACACATTTCCTTGACCAGAATATGCTTTTTCTTAAAAGCCATTTTCCCATGGCTAGGGGACACTCATTTTCTGTGAGAAAATGCATTTAAAAGGAGGAATTTCATCAGAAAAACTAAAAATACATATTGTACGTGTCTGAAAACGCACAGAACATGAAATAGTAGCTTTCTTACCGAGAAACACATGGTTGAAAAACCTATTTTAACGATCTGAGTGTTTGCAGACATGTACAAGTTATTCTTAAACTATAACGTTTTCAATGAAATCATGTTTCTCATGAGGAGATAAACCGTTTAAAGCAATAAAAACGATTCACTGTGTCTGGCATTTTGACCAAGCCACCAACTAGCTAAACAATGATCAGAACTGGTGCAATTACACATTGACATTGGGTGAAAACACGTAACTCTTAAGGATGTGTTGCAGACTTGTTCAATAGATTCATTTTCTTTTGTTTTGGATGAAATTGTGCTTTTCATGTCGAGAAAATGCGTTTAAAGCAATAAAAAGATTTAGTGCTTTATGCACATGGACTAGGTTACCAAATTTAAAAAAATGTGAAATAATGAAGCCGGGAGTCGTTTTTATTGTTTACAAACACATTTCCTTGACCAGATTATGCCTTTTTAAAAACAGTCATTTTCCCATGGCAAGGAGACACTCATTTTCTGTGAGAAAATGCATTTAAAAGGAGGAATTTCATCAGAAACACTAAAAATACATATTGTATGTGCCTGAAGACGCACAGAACCTTGAAATAAAAGGTTTCGCATCAAAAAACACATGGGTGAAAGCCCTATTTTAAGGCTCTGAGTGTTTGCAGATATGTACAACAGGTATGTTTAAATTATAACGTTTTTAATGAAATCATGTTTGTCTCGACGAGAAAATGCGTTTAAAGCAAAAAAAGATTTAGTGCTTTACGCACATGGACTAGGTTACCAAATTTAAAAAATGTGAAATAATAAAGCCGGGAGTCGTTTTTATTGTTTACAAACACATTTCCTTGACCAGAATATGCTTTTTCTTAAAAGCCATTTTCCCATGGCTAGAGTCTCATTTTCTGTGAGAAAATGCATTTAAAAGGAGGAATTTCATTAAAAACACTAAAAATACATATTGTACGTGCCTGAAGACGCACAGAACCTTGAAATAAAAGGTTTCGCACCAAAAAACACATGGGTGAAAGCCCTATTTTTAGGCTCTGAGTGTTTGCAGACATGTACAACAGGTATGTTTACATTATAACGTTTTTAATGAAATCATGTTTCTCTCGACGAGAAAATGCGTTTAAAGCAATAAAAAGGATTCACTCTGTCTGGCATTGGACCAAGCTACCAACACCCTAAACAATGATCAGAACTGGTGAAATTACACTTTGACATTGGGAGAAAACACGTAACTCTTAAGGATGTGTTGCAGACTTGTTCAACAGATTCATTATCTTTTGTTTTGGATGAAATTGTGCTCTTCTTGTCGAGAAAATGCGTTTAACGCAATAAAAAGATTTAGTGCTTTACGCACATGGACTAGGTTACCAAATTTAAAAAATGTGAAATAATGAAGCCGGGAGTCGTTTTTATTGTTTACAAACACATTTCCTTGACCAGATTATGACTTTTTAAAAACAGTCATTTTCCCATGGCAAGGAGACACTCATTTTCTGTGAGAAAATCATTTAAAAGGAGGAATTTCATCAACGCTAAAAATACATAATGTACGTGTCTGAAAACGCACAGAACATGAAATAGTAGCTTTCTTACCAAGAAACACATGGTTGAAAAACCTATTTTAACGATCTGAGTGTTTGCAGACATGTACAACAGTTATTCTTAAACTATAACGTTTTCAATGAAATCATGTTTCTCATGAGGAGATAAACCGTTTAAAGCAATAAAAACGATTCACTATGTCTGGCATTTTGACCAAGCCACCAACTAGCTAAACAATGATCAGAACTGGTGCAATTACACATTGACATTGGGTGAAAACACGTAATTCTTAAGGATGTGTTGCAGACTTGTTGAATAGATTCATTTTCTTTTGTTTTTGATGAAATTGTGCTTTTCATGTCGAGAAAATGCGTTTAACGCAATAAAAAGATTTAGTGCTTTACGCACATGGACTAGGTTAGCAAATTTAAAAAATGTGAAATAATAAAGCCGGGAGTCGTTTTTATTGTTTACAAACACATTTCCTTGACCAGAATATGCTTTTTCTTAAAAGCCATTTTCCCATGGCTAGGGGACACTCATTTTCTGTGAGAAAATGCATTTAAAAGGAGGAATTTCATTAAAAACACTAAAAATACATATTGTACGTGCCTGAAGACGCACAGAACCTTGAAATAAAAGGTTTCACACCAAAAAACACATGGGTGAAAGCCCTATTTTTAGGCTCTGAGTGTTTGCAGACATGTACAACAGGTATGTTTACATTATAACGTTTTTAATGAAATCGTGTTTCTCTCGACGAGAAAATGCGTTTAAAGCAATAAAAAGGATTCACTCTGTCTGGCATTGGACCAAGCTACCAACACCCTAAACAATGATCAGAACTGGTGAAATTACACTTTGACATTGGGAGAAAACACGTAACTCTTAAGGATGTGTTGCAGACTTGTTCAACAGATTCATTATCTTTTGTTTTGGATGAAATTGTGCTCTTCTTGTCGAGAAAATGCGTTTAACGCAATAAAAAGATTTAGTGCTTTACGCACATGGACTAGGTTACCAAATTTAAAAAATGTGAAAAAATGAAGCCGGGAGTCGTTTTTATTGTTTACAAACACATTTCCTTGACCAGATTATGACTTTTTAAAAACAGTCATTTTCCCATGGCAAGGAGACACTCATTTTCTGTGAGAAAATCATTTAAAAGGAGGAATTTCATCAACGCTAAAAATACATAATGTACGTGTCTGAAAACGCACAGAACATGAAATAGTAGCTTTCTTACCAAGAAACACATGGTTGAAAAACCTATTTTAACGATCTGAGTGTTTGCAGACATGTACAACAGTTATTCTTAAACTATAACGTTTTCAATGAAATCATGTTTCTCATGAGGAGATAAACCGTTTAAAGCAATAAAAACGATTCACTGTGTCTGGCATTTTGACCAAGCCACCAACTAGCTAAACAATGATCAGAACTGGTGCAATTACACATTGACATTGGGTGAAAACACGTAATTCTTAAGGATGTGTTGCAGACTTGTTCAATAGATTCATTTTCTTTTGTTTTTGATGAAATTGTGCTTTTCATGTCGAGAAAATGCGTTTAACGCAATAAAAAGATTTAGTGCTTTACGCACATGGACTAGGTTACCAAATTTAAAAAATGTGAAATAATAAAGCCGGGAGTCGTTTTTATTGTTTACAAACACATTTCCTTGACCAGAATATGCTTTTTCTTAAAAGCCATTTTCCCATGGCTAGGGGACACTCATTTTCTGTGAGAAAATGCATTTAAAAGGAGGAATTTCATCAGAAAAACTAAAAATACATATTGTACGTGTCTGAAAACGCACAGAACATGAAATAGTAGCTTTCTTACCAAGAAACACATGGTTGAAAAACATATTTTAACGATCTGAGTGTTTGCAGACATGTACAAAGGTTATTCTTAAACTATAACGTTTTCAATGAAATCGTGTTTCTCATGAGGAGATAAACCGTTTAAAGCAATAAAAACGATTCACTGTGTTTGGCATTTTGACCAAGCCACCAACTAGCTAAACAATGATCAGAACTGGTGCAATTACACATTGACATTGGGTGAAAACACGTAATTCTTAAGGATGTGTTGCAGACTTGTTCAATAGATTCATTTTCTTTTGTTTTTGATGAAATTGTGCTTTTCATGTCGAGAAAATGCGTTTAACGCAATAAAAAGATTTAGTGCTTTACGCACATGGACTAGGTTAGCAAATTTAAAAAATGTGAAATAATAAAGCCGGGAGTCGTTTTTATTGTTTACAAACACATTTCCTTGACCAGAATATGCTTTTTCTTAAAAGCCATTTTCCCATGGCTAGGGGACACTCATTTTCTGTGAGAAAATGCATTTAAAAGGAGGAATTTCATCAGAAAAACTAAAAATACATATTGTACGTGTCTGAAAACGCACAGAACATGAAATAGTAGCTTTCTTACCGAGAAACACATGGTTGAAAAACCTATTTTAACGATCTGAGTGTTTGCAGACATGTACAAGTTATTCTTAAACTATAACGTTTTCAATGAAATCATGTTTCTCATGAGGAGATAAACCGTTTAAAGCAATAAAAACGATTCACTGTGTCTGGCATTTTGACCAAGCCACCAACTAGCTAAACAATGATCAGAACTGGTGCAATTACACATTGACATTGGGTGAAAACACGTAACTCTTAAGGATGTGTTGCAGACTTGTTCAATAGATTCATTTTCTTTTGTTTTGGATGAAATTGTGCTTTTCATGTCGAGAAAATGCGTTTAAAGCAATAAAAAGATTTAGTGCTTTATGCACATGGACTAGGTTACCAAATTTAAAAAAATGTGAAATAATGAAGCCGGGAGTCGTTTTTATTGTTTACAAACACATTTCCTTGACCAGATTATGCCTTTTTAAAAACAGTCATTTTCCCATGGCAAGGAGACACTCATTTTCTGTGAGAAAATGCATTTAAAAGGAGGAATTTCATCAGAAACACTAAAAATACATATTGTACGTGCCTGAAGACGCACAGAACCTTGAAATAAAAGGTTTCGCATCAAAAAACACATGGGTGAAAGCCCTATTTTAAGGCTCTGAGTGTTTGCAGATATGTACAACAGGTATGTTTAAATTATAACGTTTTTAATGAAATCATGTTTGTCTCGACGAGAAAATGCGTTTAAAGCAAAAAAAGATTTAGTGCTTTACGCACATGGACTAGGTTACCAAATTTAAAAAATGTGAAATAATAAAGCCGGGAGTCGTTTTTATTGTTTACAAACACATTTCCTTGACCAGAATATGCTTTTTCTTAAAAGCCATTTTCCCATGGCTAGAGTCTCATTTTCTGTGAGAAAATGCATTTAAAAGGAGGAATTTCATTAAAAACACTAAAAATACATATTGTACGTGCCTGAAGACGCACAGAACCTTGAAATAAAAGGTTTCGCACCAAAAAACACATGGGTGAAAGCCCTATTTTTAGGCTCTGAGTGTTTGCAGACATGTACAACAGGTATGTTTACATTATAACGTTTTTAATGAAATCATGTTTCTCTCGACGAGAAAATGCGTTTAAAGCAATAAAAAGGATTCACTCTGTCTGGCATTGGACCAAGCTACCAACACCCTAAACAATGATCAGAACTGGTGAAATTACACTTTGACATTGGGAGAGAACACGTAACTCTTAAGGATGTGTTGCAGACTTGTTCAACAGATTCATTATCTTTTGTTTTGGATGAAATTGTGCTCTTCTTGTCGAGAAAATGCGTTTAACGCAATAAAAAGATTTAGTGCTTTACGCACATGGACTAGGTTACCAAATTTAAAAAATGTGAAATAATGAAGCCGGGAGTCGTTTTTATTGTTTACAAACACATTTCCTTGACCAGATTATGACTTTTTAAAAACAGTCATTTTCCCATGGCAAGGAGACACTCATTTTCTGTGAGAAAATCATTTAAAAGGAGGAATTTCATCAACGCTAAAAATACATAATGTACGTGTCTGAAAACGCACAGAACATGAAATAGTAGCTTTCTTACCAAGAAACACATGGTTGAAAAACCTATTTTAACGATCTGAGTGTTTGCAGACATGTACAACAGTTATTCTTAAACTATAACGTTTTCAATGAAATCATGTTTCTCATGAGGAGATAAACCGTTTAAAGCAATAAAAACGATTCACTATGTCTGGCATTTTGACCAAGCCACCAACTAGCTAAACAATGATCAGAACTGGTGCAATTACACATTGACATTGGGTGAAAACACGTAATTCTTAAGGATGTGTTGCAGACTTGTTCAATAGATTCATTTTCTTTTGTTTTTGATGAAATTGTGCTTTTCATGTCGAGAAAATGCGTTTAACGCAATAAAAAGATTTAGTGCTTTACGCACATGGACTAGGTTAGCAAATTTAAAAAATGTGAAATAATAAAGCCGGGAGTCGTTTTTATTGTTTACAAACACATTTCCTTGACCAGAATATGCTTTTTCTTAAAAGCCATTTTCCCATGGCTAGGGGACACTCATTTTCTGTGAGAAAATGCATTTAAAAGGAGGAATTTCATTAAAAACACTAAAAATACATATTGTACGTGCCTGAAGACGCACAGAACCTTGAAATAAAAGGTTTCACACCAAAAAACACATGGGTGAAAGCCCTATTTTTAGGCTCTGAGTGTTTGCAGACATGTACAACAGGTATGTTTACATTATAACGTTTTTAATGAAATCGTGTTTCTCTCGACGAGAAAATGCGTTTAAAGCAATAAAAAGGATTCACTCTGTCTGGCATTGGACCAAGCTACCAACACCCTAAACAATGATCAGAACTGGTGAAATTACACTTTGACATTGGGAGAAAACACGTAACTCTTAAGGATGTGTTGCAGACTTGTTCAACAGATTCATTATCTTTTGTTTTGGATGAAATTGTGCTCTTCTTGTCGAGAAAATGCGTTTAACGCAATAAAAAGATTTAGTGCTTTACGCACATGGACTAGGTTACCAAATTTAAAAAATGTGAAAAAATGAAGCCGGGAGTCGTTTTTATTGTTTACAAACACATTTCCTTGACCAGATTATGACTTTTTAAAAACAGTCATTTTCCCATGGCAAGGAGACACTCATTTTCTGTGAGAAAATCATTTAAAAGGAGGAATTTCATCAACGCTAAAAATACATAATGTACGTGTCTGAAAACGCACAGAACATGAAATAGTAGCTTTCTTACCAAGAAACACATGGTTGAAAAACCTATTTTAACGATCTGAGTGTTTGCAGACATGTACAACAGTTATTCTTAAACTATAACGTTTTCAATGAAATCATGTTTCTCATGAGGAGATAAACCGTTTAAAGCAATAAAAACGATTCACTGTGTCTGGCATTTTGACCAAGCCACCAACTAGCTAAACAATGATCAGAACTGGTGCAATTACACATTGACATTGGGTGAAAACACGTAATTCTTAAGGATGTGTTGCAGACTTGTTCAATAGATTCATTTTCTTTTGTTTTTGATGAAATTGTGCTTTTCATGTCGAGAAAATGCGTTTAACGCAATAAAAAGATTTAGTGCTTTACGCACATGGACTAGGTTACCAAATTTAAAAAATGTGAAATAATAAAGCCGGGAGTCGTTTTTATTGTTTACAAACACATTTCCTTGACCAGAATATGCTTTTTCTTAAAAGCCATTTTCCCATGGCTAGGGGACACTCATTTTCTGTGAGAAAATGCATTTAAAAGGAGGAATTTCATCAGAAAAACTAAAAATACAAATTGTACGTGTCTGAAAACGCACAGAACATGAAATAGTAGCTTTCTTACCAAGAAACACATGGTTGAAAAACCTATTTTAACGATCTGAGTGTTTGCAGACATGTACAACAGTTATTCTTAAACTATAACGTTTTCAATGAAATCGTGTTTCTCATGAGGAGATAAACCGTTTAAAGCAATAAAAACGATTCACTGTGTCTGGCATTTTGACCAAGCCACCAACTAGCTAAACAATGATCAGAACTGGTGCAATTACACATTGACATTGGGTGAAAACACGTAACTCTTAAGGATGTGTTGCAGACTTGTTCAATAGATTCATTTTCTTTTGTTTTTGATGAAATTGTGCTTTTCATGTCGAGAAAATGCGTTTAACGCAATAAAAAGATTTAGTGCTTTATGCACATGGACTAGGTTACCAAATTTAAAAAAATGTGAAATAATAAAGCCGGGAGTCGTTTTTATTGTTTACAAACACATTTCCTTGACCAGATTATGCCTTTTAAAAACAGTCATTTTCCCATGGCAAGGAGACACTCATTTTCTGTGAGAAAATGCATTTAAAAGGAGGAATTTCATCAGAAACACTAAAAATACATATTGTACGTGCCTGAAGACGCACAGAACCTTGAAATAAAAGGTTTCGCATCAAAAAACACATGGGTGAAAGCCCTATTTTAAGGCTCTGAGTGTTTGCAGATATGTACAACAGGTATGTTTAAATTATAACGTTTTTAATGAAATCATGTTTGTCTCGACGAGAAAATGCGTTTAAAGCAAAAAAAGATTTAGTGCTTTACGCACATGGACTAGGTTACCAAATTTAAAAAATGTGAAATAATAAAGCCGGGAGTCGTTTTTATTGTTTACAAACACATTTCCTTGACCAGAATATGCTTTTTCTTAAAAGCCATTTTCCCATGGCTAGAGTCTCATTTTCTGTGAGAAAATCATTTAAAAGGAGGAATTTCATCAACGCTAAAAATACATAATGTACGTGTCTGAAAACGCACAGAACATGAAATAGTAGCTTTCTTACCAAGAAACACATGGTTGAAAAACCTATTTTAACGATCTGAGTGTTTGCAGACATGTACAACAGTTATTCTTAAACTATAACGTTTTCAATGAAATCATGTTTCTCATGAGGAGATAAACCGTTTAAAGCAATAAAAACGATTCACTGTGTCTGGCATTTTGACCAAGCCACCAACTAGCTAAACAATGATCAGAACTGGTGCAATTACACATTGACATTGGGTGAAAACACGTAATTCTTAAGGATGTGTTGCAGACTTGTTCAATAGATTCATTTTCTTTTGTTTTTGATGAAATTGTGCTTTTCATGTCGAGAAAATGCGTTTAACGCAATAAAAAGATTTAGTGCTTTACGCACATGGACTAGGTTACCAAATTTAAAAAAATGTGAAATAATAAAGCCGGGAGTCGTTTTTATTGTTTACAAACACATTTCCTTGACCAGAATATGCTTTTTCTTAAAAGCCATTTTCCCATGGCTAGGGGACACTCATTTTCTGTGAGAAAATGCATTTAAAAGGAGGAATTTCATCAGAAACACTAAAAATACATATTGTACGTGCCTGAAGACGCACAGAACCTTGAAATAAAAGGTTTCGCATCAAAAAACACATGGGTGAAAGCCCTATTTTAAGGCTCTGAGTGTTTGCAGATATGTACAACAGGTATGTTTAAATTATAACGTTTTTAATGAAATCATGTTTGTCTCGACGAGAAAATGCGTTTAAAGCAAAAAAAGATTTAGTGCTTTACGCACATGGACTAGGTTACCAAATTTAAAAAATGTGAAATAATAAAGCCGGGAGTCGTTTTTATTGTTTACAAACACATTTCCTTGACCAGAATATGCTTTTTCTTAAAAGCCATTTTCCCATGGCTAGAGTCTCATTTTCTGTGAGAAAATCATTTAAAAGGAGGAATTTCATCAACGCTAAAAATACATAATGTACGTGTCTGAAAACGCACAGAACATGAAATAGTAGCTTTCTTACCAAGAAACACATGGTTGAAAAACCTATTTTAACGATCTGAGTGTTTGCAGACATGTACAACAGTTATTCTTAAACTATAACGTTTTCAATGAAATCATGTTTCTCATGAATAGATAAACCGTTTAAAGCAATAAAAACGATTCACTATGTCTGGCATTTTGACCAAGCCACCAACTAGCTAAACAATGATCAGAACTGGTGCAATTACACATTGACATTGGGTGAAAACACGTAATTCTTAAGGATGTGTTGCAGACTTGTTCAATAGATTCATTTTCTTTTGTTTTTGATGAAATTGTGCTTTTCATGTCGAGAAAATGCGTTTAACGCAATAAAAAGATTTAGTGCTTTACGCACATGGACTAGGTTAGCAAATTTAAAAAATGTGAAATAATAAAGCCGGGAGTCGTTTTTATTGTTTACAAACACATTTCCTTGACCAGAATATGCTTTTTCTTAAAAGCCATTTTCCCATGGCTAGGGGACACTCATTTTCTGTGAGAAAATGCATTTAAAAGGAGGAATTTCATTAAAAACACTAAAAATACATATTGTACGTGCCTGAAGACGCACAGAACCTTGAAATAAAAGGTTTCACACCAAAAAACACATGGGTGAAAGCCCTATTTTTAGGCTCTGAGTGTTTGCAGACATGTACAACAGGTATGTTTACATTATAACGTTTTTAATGAAATCGTGTTTCTCTCGACGAGAAAATGCGTTTAAAGCAATAAAAAGGATTCACTCTGTCTGGCATTGGACCAAGCTACCAACACCCTAAACAATGATCAAAACTGGTGAAATTACACTTTGACATTGGGAGAAAACACGTAACTCTTAAGGATGTGTTGCAGACTTGTTCAACAGATTCATTATCTTTTGTTTTGGATGAAATTGTGCTCTTCTTGTCGAGAAAATGCGTTTAACGCAATAAAAAGATTTAGTGCTTTACGCACATGGACTAGGTTACCAAATTTAAAAAATGTGAAATAATAAAGCCGGGAGTCGTTTTTATTGTTTACAAACACATTTCCTTGACCAGAATATGCTTTTTCTTAAAAGCCATTTTCCCATGGCTAGGGGACACTCATTTTCTGTGAGAAAATGCATTTAAAAGGAGGAATTTCATCAGAAAAACTAAAAATACATATTGTACGTGTCTGAAAACGCACAGAACATGAAATAGTAGCTTTCTTACCAAGAAACACATGGTTGAAAAACCTATTTTAACGATCTGAGTGTTTGCAGACATGTACAACAGTTATTCTTAAACTATAACGTTTTCAATGAAATCATGTTTCTCATGAGGAGATAAACCGTTTAAAGCAATAAAAACGATTCACTGTGTCTGGCATTTTGACCAAGCCACCAACTAGCTAAACAATGATCAGAACTGGTGCAATTACACATTGACATTGGGTGAAAACACGTAACTCTTAAGGATGTGTTGCAGACTTGTTCAATAGATTCATTTTCTTTTGTTTTTGATGAAATTGTGCTTTTCATGTCGAGAAAATGCGTTTAACGCAATAAAAAGATTTAGTGCTTTATGCACATGGACTAGGTTACCAAATTTAAAAAAATGTGAAATAATAAAGCCGGGAGTCGTTTTTATTGTTTACAAACACATTTCCTTGACCAGATTATGCCTTTTAAAAACAGTTATTTTCCCATGGCAAGGAGACACTCATTTTCTGTGAGAAAATGCATTTAAAAGGAGGAATTTCATCAGAAACACTAAAAATACATATTGTACGTGCCTGAAGACGCACAGAACCTTGAAATAAAAGGTTTCTTACCAAAAAACACATGGGTGAAAGCCCTATTTTAAGGCTCTGAGTGTTTGCAGATATGTACAACAGGTATGTTTAAATTATAACGTTTTTAATGAAATCATGTTTGTCTCGACGAGAAAATGCGTTTAAAGCAAAAAAAAATTTAGTGCTTTACGCACATGGACTAGGTTACCAAATTTAAAAAATGTGAAATAATAAAGCCGGGAGTCGTTTTTATTGTTTACAAACACATTTCCTTGACCAGAATATGCTTTTTCTTAAAAGCCATTTTCCCATGGCTAGAGTCTCATTTTCTGTGAGAAAATCATTTAAAAGGAGGAATTTCATCAACGCTAAAAATACATAATGTACGTGTCTGAAAACGCACAGAACATGAAATAGTAGCTTTCTTACCAAGAAACACATGGTTGAAAAACCTATTTTAACGATCTGAGTGTTTGCAGACATGTACAACAGTTATTCTTAAACTATAACGTTTTCAATGAAATCATGTTTCTCATGAGGAGATAAACCGTTTAAAGCAATAAAAACGATTCACTGTGTCTGGCATTTTGACCAAGCCACCAACTAGCTAAACAATGATCAGAACTGGTGCAATTACACATTGACATTGGGTGAAAACACGTAATTCTTAAGGATGTGTTGCAGACTTGTTCAATAGATTCATTTTCTTTTGTTTTTGATGAAATTGTGCTTTTCATGTCGAGAAAATGCGTTTAACGCAATAAAAAGATTTAGTGCTTTACGCACATGGACTAGGTTACCAAATTTAAAAAAATGTGAAATAATAAAGCCGGGAGTCGTTTTTATTGTTTACAAACACATTTCCTTGACCAGAATATGCTTTTTCTTAAAAGCCATTTTCCCATGGCTAGGGGACACTCATTTTCTGTGAGAAAATGCATTTAAAAGGAGGAATTTCATTAAAAACACTAAAAATACATATTGTACGTGCCTGAAGACGCACAGAACCTTGAAATAAAAGGTTTCGCATCAAAAAACACATGGGTGAAAGCCCTATTTTAAGGCTCTGAGTGTTTGCAGATATGTACAACAGGTATGTTTAAATTATAACGTTTTTAATGAAATCATGTTTGTCTCGACGAGAAAATGCGTTTAAAGCAAAAAAAGATTTAGTGCTTTACGCACATGGACTAGGTTACCAAATTTAAAAAATGTGAAATAATAAAGCCGGGAGTCGTTTTTATTGTTTACAAACACATTTCCTTGACCAGAATATGCTTTTTCTTAAAAGCCATTTTCCCATGGCTAGAGTCTCATTTTCTGTGAGAAAATCATTTAAAAGGAGGAATTTCATCAACGCTAAAAATACATAATGTACGTGTCTGAAAACGCACAGAACATGAAATAGTAGCTTTCTTACCAAGAAACACATGGTTGAAAAACCTATTTTAACGATCTGAGTGTTTGCAGACATGTACAACAGTTATTCTTAAACTATAACGTTTTCAATGAAATCATGTTTCTCATGAGGAGATAAACCGTTTAAAGCAATAAAAACGATTCACTGTGTCTGGCATTTTGACCAAGCCACCAACTAGCTAAACAATGATCAGAACTGGTGCAATTACACATTGACATTGGGTGAAAACACGTAATTCTTAAGGATGTGTTGCAGACTTGTTCAATAGATTCATTTTCTTTTGTTTTTGATGAAATTGTGCTTTTCATGTCGAGAAAATGCGTTTAACGCAATAAAAAGATTTAGTGCTTTACGCACATGGACTAGGTTACCAAATTTAAAAAAATGTGAAATAATAAAGCCGGGAGTCGTTTTTATTGTTTACAAACACATTTCCTTGACCAGAATATGCTTTTTCTTAAAAGCCATTTTCCCATGGCTAGGGGACACTCATTTTCTGTGAGAAAATGCATTTAAAAGGAGGAATTTCATTAAAAACACTAAAAATACATATTGTACGTGCCTGAAGACGCACAGAACCTTGAAATAAAAGGTTTCGCACCAAAAAACACATGGGTGAAAGCCCTATTTTTAGGCTCTGAGTGTTTGCAGACATGTACAACAGGTATGTTTACATTATAACGTTTTTAATGAAATCGTGTTTCTCTCGACGAGAAAATGCGTTTAAAGCAATAAAAAGGATTCACTCTGTCTGGCATTGGACCAAGCTACCAACACCCTAAACAATGATCAGAACTGGTGAAATTACACTTTGACATTGGGAGAAAACACGTAACTCTTAAGGATGTGTTGCAGACTTGTTCAACAGATTCATTATCTTTTGTTTTGGATGAAATTGTGCTCTTCTTGTCGAGAAAATGCGTTTAACGCAATAAAAAGATTTAGTGCTTTACGCACATGGACTAGGTTACCAAATTTAAAAAATGTGAAATAATGAAGCCGGGAGTCGTTTTTATTGTTTACAAACACATTTCCTTGACCAGATTATGACTTTTTAAAAACAGTCATTTTCCCATGGCAAGGAGACACTCATTTTCTGTGAGAAAATCATTTAAAAGGAGGAATTTCATCAACGCTAAAAATACATAATGTACGTGTCTGAAAACGTACAGAACATGAAATAGTAGCTTTCTTACCAAGAAACACATGGTTGAAAAACCTATTTTAACGATCTGAGTGTTTGCAGACATGTACAACAGTTATTCTTAAACTATAACGTTTTCAATGAAATCATGTTTCTCATGAGGAGATAAACCGTTTAAAGCAATAAAAACGATTCACTGTGTCTGGCATTTTGACCAAGCCACCAACTAGCTAAACAATGATCAGAACTGGTGCAATTACACATTGACATTGGGTGAAAACACGTAATTCTTAAGGATGTGTTGCAGACTTGTTGAATAGATTCATTTTCTTTTGTTTTTGATGAAATTGTGCTTTTCATGTCGAGAAAATGCGTTTAACGCAATAAAAAGATTTAGTGCTTTACGCACATGGACTAGGTTACCAAATTTAAAAAATGTGAAATAATAAAGCCGGGAGTCGTTTTTATTGTTTACAAACACATTTCCTTGACCAGAATATGCTTTTTCTTAAAAGCCATTTTCCCATGGCTAGGGGACACTCATTTTCTGTGAGAAAATGCATTTAAAAGGAGGAATTTCATCAGAAAAACTAAAAATACATATTGTACGTGTCTGAAAACGCACAGAACATGAAATAGTAGCTTTCTTACCGAGAAACACATGGTTGAAAAACCTATTTTAACGATCTGAGTGTTTGCAGACATGTACAAGTTATTCTTAAACTATAACGTTTTCAATGAAATCATGTTTCTCATGAGGAGATAAACCGTTTAAAGCAATAAAAACGATTCACTGTGTCTGGCATTTTGACCAAGCCACCAACTAGCTAAACAATGATCAGAACTGGTGCAATTACACATTGACATTGGGTGAAAACACGTAACTCTTAAGGATGTGTTGCAGACTTGTTCAATAGATTCATTTTCTTTTGTTTTGGATGAAATTGTGCTTTTCATGTCGAGAAAATGCGTTTAAAGCAATAAAAAGATTTAGTGCTTTATGCACATGGACTAGGTTACCAAATTTAAAAAAATGTGAAATAATGAAGCCGGGAGTCGTTTTTATTGTTTACAAACACATTTCCTTGACCAGATTATGCCTTTTTAAAAACAGTCATTTTCCCATGGCAAGGAGACACTCATTTTCTGTGAGAAAATGCATTTAAAAGGAGGAATTTCATCAGAAACACTAAAAATACATATTGTACGTGCCTGAAGACGCACAGAACCTTGAAATAAAAGGTTTCGCATCAAAAAACACATGGGTGAAAGCCCTATTTTAAGGCTCTGAGTGTTTGCAGATATGTACAACAGGTATGTTTAAATTATAACGTTTTTAATGAAATCATGTTTGTCTCGACGAGAAAATGCGTTTAAAGCAAAAAAAGATTTAGTGCTTTACGCACATGGACTAGGTTACCAAATTTAAAAAATGTGAAATAATAAAGCCGGGAGTCGTTTTTATTGTTTACAAACACATTTCCTTGACCAGAATATGCTTTTTCTTAAAAGCCATTTTCCCATGGCTAGAGTCTCATTTTCTGTGAGAAAATCATTTAAAAGGAGGAATTTCATCAACGCTAAAAATACATAATGTACGTGTCTGAAAACGCACAGAACATGAAATAGTAGCTTTCTTACCGAGAAACACATGGTTGAAAAACCTATTTTAACGATCTGAGTGTTTGCAGACATGTACAACAGTTATTCTTAAACTATAACGTTTTCAATGAAATCATGTTTCTCATGAGGAGATAAACCGTTTAAAGCAATAAAAACGATTCACTGTGTCTGGCATTTTGACCAAGCCACCAACTAGCTAAACAATGATCAGAACTGGTGCAATTACACATTGACATTGGGTGAAAACACGTAATTCTTAAGGATGTGTTGCAGACTTGTTCAATAGATTCATTTTCTTTTGTTTTTGATGAAATTGTGCTTTTCATGTCGAGAAAATGCGTTTAACGCAATAAAAAGATTTAGTGCTTTACGCACATGGACTAGGTTACCAAATTTAAAAAAATGTGAAATAATAAAGCCGGGAGTCGTTTTTATTGTTTACAAACACATTTCCTTGACCAGAATATGCTTTTTCTTAAAAGCCATTTTCCCATGGCTAGGGGACACTCATTTTCTGTGAGAAAATGCATTTAAAAGGAGGAATTTCATTAAAAACACTAAAAATACATATTGTACGTGCCTGAAGACGCACAGAACCTTGAAATAAAAGGTTTCGCACCAAAAAACACATGGGTGAAAGCCCTATTTTTAGGCTCTGAGTGTTTGCAGACATGTACAACAGGTATGTTTACATTATAACGTTTTTAATGAAATCGTGTTTCTCTCGACGAGAAAATGCGTTTAAAGCAATAAAAAGGATTCACTCTGTCTGGCATTGGACCAAGCTACCAACACCCTAAACAATGATCAGAACTGGTGAAATTACACTTTGACATTGGGAGAAAACACGTAACTCTTAAGGATGTGTTGCAGACTTGTTCAACAGATTCATTATCTTTTGTTTTGGATGAAATTGTGCTCTTCTTGTCGAGAAAATGCGTTTAACGCAATAAAAAGATTTAGTGCTTTACGCACATGGACTAGGTTACCAAATTTAAAAAATGTGAAATAATGAAGCCGGGAGTCGTTTTTATTGTTTACAAACACATTTCCTTGACCAGATTATGACTTTTTAAAAACAGTCATTTTCCCATGGCAAGGAGACACTCATTTTCTGTGAGAAAATCATTTAAAAGGAGGAATTTCATCAACGCTAAAAATACATAATGTACGTGTCTGAAAACGTACAGAACATGAAATAGTAGCTTTCTTACCAAGAAACACATGGTTGAAAAACCTATTTTAACGATCTGAGTGTTTGCAGACATGTACAACAGTTATTCTTAAACTATAACGTTTTCAATGAAATCATGTTTCTCATGAGGAGATAAACCGTTTAAAGCAATAAAAACGATTCACTGTGTCTGGCATTTTGACCAAGCCACCAACTAGCTAAACAATGATCAGAACTGGTGCAATTACACATTGACATTGGGTGAAAACACGTAATTCTTAAGGATGTGTTGCAGACTTGTTGAATAGATTCATTTTCTTTTGTTTTTGATGAAATTGTGCTTTTCATGTCGAGAAAATGCGTTTAACGCAATAAAAAGATTTAGTGCTTTACGCACATGGACTAGGTTACCAAATTTAAAAAATGTGAAATAATAAAGCCGGGAGTCGTTTTTATTGTTTACAAACACATTTCCTTGACCAGAATATGCTTTTTCTTAAAAGCCATTTTCCCATGGCTAGGGGACACTCATTTTCTGTGAGAAAATGCATTTAAAAGGAGGAATTTCATCAGAAAAACTAAAAATACATATTGTACGTGTCTGAAAACGCACAGAACATGAAATAGTAGCTTTCTTACCGAGAAACACATGGTTGAAAAACCTATTTTAACGATCTGAGTGTTTGCAGACATGTACAAGTTATTCTTAAACTATAACGTTTTCAATGAAATCATGTTTCTCATGAGGAGATAAACCGTTTAAAGCAATAAAAACGATTCACTGTGTCTGGCATTTTGACCAAGCCACCAACTAGCTAAACAATGATCAGAACTGGTGCAATTACACATTGACATTGGGTGAAAACACGTAACTCTTAAGGATGTGTTGCAGACTTGTTCAATAGATTCATTTTCTTTTGTTTTGGATGAAATTGTGCTTTTCATGTCGAGAAAATGCGTTTAAAGCAATAAAAAGATTTAGTGCTTTATGCACATGGACTAGGTTACCAAATTTAAAAAAATGTGAAATAATGAAGCCGGGAGTCGTTTTTATTGTTTACAAACACATTTCCTTGACCAGATTATGCCTTTTTAAAAACAGTCATTTTCCCATGGCAAGGAGACACTCATTTTCTGTGAGAAAATGCATTTAAAAGGAGGAATTTCATCAGAAACACTAAAAATACATATTGTACGTGCCTGAAGACGCACAGAACCTTGAAATAAAAGGTTTCGCATCAAAAAACACATGGGTGAAAGCCCTATTTTAAGGCTCTGAGTGTTTGCAGATATGTACAACAGGTATGTTTAAATTATAACGTTTTTAATGAAATCATGTTTGTCTCGACGAGAAAATGCGTTTAAAGCAAAAAAAGATTTAGTGCTTTACGCACATGGACTAGGTTACCAAATTTAAAAAATGTGAAATAATAAAGCCGGGAGTCGTTTTTATTGTTTACAAACACATTTCCTTGACCAGAATATGCTTTTTCTTAAAAGCCATTTTCCCATGGCTAGAGTCTCATTTTCTGTGAGAAAATCATTTAAAAGGAGGAATTTCATCAACGCTAAAAATACATAATGTACGTGTCTGAAAACGCACAGAACATGAAATAGTAGCTTTCTTACCGAGAAACACATGGTTGAAAAACCTATTTTAACGATCTGAGTGTTTGCAGACATGTACAACAGTTATTCTTAAACTATAACGTTTTCAATGAAATCATGTTTCTCATGAGGAGATAAACCGTTTAAAGCAATAAAAACGATTCACTGTGTCTGGCATTTTGACCAAGCCACCAACTAGCTAAACAATGATCAGAACTGGTGCAATTACACATTGACATTGGGTGAAAACACGTAATTCTTAAGGATGTGTTGCAGACTTGTTCAATAGATTCATTTTCTTTTGTTTTTGATGAAATTGTGCTTTTCATGTCGAGAAAATGCGTTTAACGCAATAAAAAGATTTAGTGCTTTACGCACATGGACTAGGTTAGCAAATTTAAAAAATGTGAAATAATAAAGCCGGGAGTCGTTTTTATTGTTTACAAACACATTTCCTTGACCAGAATATGCTTTTTCTTAAAAGCCATTTTCCCATGGCTAGGGGACACTCATTTTCTGTGAGAAAATGCATTTAAAAGGAGGAATTTCATCAGAAAAACTAAAAATACATATTGTACGTGTCTGAAAACGCACAGAACATGAAATAGTAGCTTTCTTACCGAGAAACACATGGTTGAAAAACCTATTTTAACGATCTGAGTGTTTGCAGACATGTACAAGTTATTCTTAAACTATAACGTTTTCAATGAAATCATGTTTCTCATGAGGAGATAAACCGTTTAAAGCAATAAAAACGATTCACTGTGTCTGGCATTTTGACCAAGCCACCAACTAGCTAAACAATGATCAGAACTGGTGCAATTACACATTGACATTGGGTGAAAACACGTAACTCTTAAGGATGTGTTGCAGACTTGTTCAATAGATTCATTTTCTTTTGTTTTGGATGAAATTGTGCTTTTCATGTCGAGAAAATGCGTTTAAAGCAATAAAAAGATTTAGTGCTTTATGCACATGGACTAGGTTACCAAATTTAAAAAAATGTGAAATAATGAAGCCGGGAGTCGTTTTTATTGTTTACAAACACATTTCCTTGACCAGATTATGCCTTTTTAAAAACAGTCATTTTCCCATGGCAAGGAGACACTCATTTTCTGTGAGAAAATGCATTTAAAAGGAGGAATTTCATCAGAAACACTAAAAATACATATTGTACGTGCCTGAAGACGCACAGAACCTTGAAATAAAAGGTTTCGCATCAAAAAACACATGGATGAAAGCCCTATTTTAAGGCTCTGAGTGTTTGCAGATATGTACAACAGGTATGTTTAAATTATAACGTTTTTAATGAAATCATGTTTGTCTCGACGAGAAAATGCGTTTAAAGCAAAAAAAGATTTAGTGCTTTACGCACATGGACTAGGTTACCAAATTTAAAAAATGTGAAATAATAAAGCCGGGAGTCGTTTTTATTGTTTACAAACACATTTCCTTGACCAGAATATGCTTTTTCTTAAAAGCCATTTTCCCATGGCTAGAGTCTCATTTTCTGTGAGAAAATCATTTAAAAGGAGGAATTTCATCAACGCTAAAAATACATAATGTACGTGTCTGAAAACGCACAGAACATGAAATAGTAGCTTTCTTACCAAGAAACACATGGTTGAAAAACCTATTTTAACGATCTGAGTGTTTGCAGACATGTACAACAGTTATTCTTAAACTATAACGTTTTCAATGAAATCATGTTTCTCATGAGGAGATAAACCGTTTAAAGCAATAAAAACGATTCACTGTGTCTGGCATTTTGACCAAGCCACCAACTAGCTAAACAATGATCAGAACTGGTGCAATTACACATTGACATTGGGTGAAAACACGTAATTCTTAAGGATGTCTTGCAGACTTGTTCAATAGATTCATTTTCTTTTGTTTTTGATGAAATTGTGCTTTTCATGTCGAGAAAATGCGTTTAAAGCAATAAAAAGATTTAGTGCTTTATGCACATGGACTAGGTTACCAAATTTAAAAAAATGTGAAATAATGAAGCCGGGAGTCGTTTTTATTGTTTACAAACACATTTCCTTGACCAGATTATGCCTTTTTAAAAACAGTCATTTTCCCATGGCAAGGAGACACTCATTTTCTGTGAGAAAATGCATTTAAAAGGAGGAATTTCATCAGAAACACTAAAAATACATATTGTACGTGCCTGAAGACGCACAGAACCTTGAAATAAAAGGTTTCGCATCAAAAAACACATGGGTGAAAGCCCTATTTTAAGGCTCTGAGTGTTTGCAGATATGTACAACAGGTATGTTTAAATTATAACGTTTTTAATGAAATCATGTTTGTCTCGACGAGAAAATGCGTTTAAAGCAAAAAAAGATTTAGTGCTTTACGCACATGGACTAGGTTACCAAATTTAAAAAATGTGAAATAATAAAGCCGGGAGTCGTTTTTATTGTTTACAAACACATTTCCTTGACCAGAATATGCTTTTTCTTAAAAGCCATTTTCCCATGGCTAGAGTCTCATTTTCTGTGAGAAAATCATTTAAAAGGAGGAATTTCATCAACGCTAAAAATACATAATGTACGTGTCTGAAAACGCACAGAACATGAAATAGTAGCTTTCTTACCGAGAAACACATGGTTGAAAAACCTATTTTAACGATCTGAGTGTTTGCAGACATGTACAACAGTTATTCTTAAACTATAACGTTTTCAATGAAATCATGTTTCTCATGAGGAGATAAACCGTTTAAAGCAATAAAAACGATTCACTGTGTCTGGCATTTTGACCAAGCCACCAACTAGCTAAACAATGATCAGAACTGGTGCAATTACACATTGACATTGGGTGAAAACACGTAATTCTTAAGGATGTGTTGCAGACTTGTTCAATAGATTCATTTTCTTTTGTTTTGGATGAAATTGTGCTTTTCATGTCGAGAAAATGCGTTTAACGCAATAAAAAGATTTAGTGCTTTACGCACATGGACTAGGTTAGCAAATTTAAAAAATGTGAAATAATAAAGCCGGGAGTCGTTTTTATTGTTTACAAACACATTTCCTTGACCAGAATATGCTTTTTCTTAAAAGCCATTTTCCCATGGCTAGGGGACACTCATTTTCTGTGAGAAAATGCATTTAAAAGGAGGAATTTCATCAGAAAAACTAAAAATACATATTGTACGTGTCTGAAAACGCACAGAACATGAAATAGTAGCTTTCTTACCGAGAAACACATGGTTGAAAAACCTATTTTAACGATCTGAGTGTTTGCAGACATGTACAAGTTATTCTTAAACTATAACGTTTTCAATGAAATCATGTTTCTCATGAGGAGATAAACCGTTTAAAGCAATAAAAACGATTCACTGTGTCTGGCATTTTGACCAAGCCACCAACTAGCTAAACAATGATCAGAACTGGTGCAATTACACATTGACATTGGGTGAAAACACGTAACTCTTAAGGATGTGTTGCAGACTTGTTCAATAGATTCATTTTCTTTTGTTTTGGATGAAATTGTGCTTTTCATGTCGAGAAAATGCGTTTAAAGCAATAAAAAGATTTAGTGCTTTATGCACATGGACTAGGTTACCAAATTTAAAAAAATGTGAAATAATGAAGCCGGGAGTCGTTTTTATTGTTTACAAACACATTTCCTTGACCAGATTATGCCTTTTTAAAAACAGTCATTTTCCCATGGCAAGGAGACACTCATTTTCTGTGAGAAAATGCATTTAAAAGGAGGAATTTCATCAGAAACACTAAAAATACATATTGTACGTGCCTGAAGACGCACAGAACCTTGAAATAAAAGGTTTCGCATCAAAAAACACATGGATGAAAGCCCTATTTTAAGGCTCTGAGTGTTTGCAGATATGTACAACAGGTATGTTTAAATTATAACGTTTTTAATGAAATCATGTTTGTCTCGACGAGAAAATGCGTTTAAAGCAAAAAAAGATTTAGTGCTTTACGCACATGGACTAGGTTACCAAATTTAAAAAATGTGAAATAATAAAGCCGGGAGTCGTTTTTATTGTTTACAAACACATTTCCTTGACCAGAATATGCTTTTTCTTAAAAGCCATTTTCCCATGGCTAGAGTCTCATTTTCTGTGAGAAAATCATTTAAAAGGAGGAATTTCATCAACGCTAAAAATACATAATGTACGTGTCTGAAAACGCACAGAACATGAAATAGTAGCTTTCTTACCAAGAAACACATGGTTGAAAAACCTATTTTAACGATCTGAGTGTTTGCAGACATGTACAACAGTTATTCTTAAACTATAACGTTTTCAATGAAATCATGTTTCTCATGAGGAGATAAACCGTTTAAAGCAATAAAAACGATTCACTGTGTCTGGCATTTTGACCAAGCCACCAACTAGCTAAACAATGATCAGAACTGGTGCAATTACACATTGACATTGGGTGAAAACACGTAATTCTTAAGGATGTGTTGCAGACTTGTTCAATAGATTCATTTTCTTTTGTTTTTGATGAAATTGTGCTTTTCATGTCGAGAAAATGCGTTTAACGCAATAAAAAGATTTAGTGCTTTACGCACATGGACTAGGTTAGCAAATTTAAAAAATGTGAAATAATAAAGCCGGGAGTCGTTTTTATTGTTTACAAACACATTTCCTTGACCAGAATATGCTTTTTCTTAAAAGCCATTTTCCCATGGCTAGGGGACACTCATTTTCTGTGAGAAAATGCATTTAAAAGGAGGAATTTCATTAAAAACACTAAAAATACATATTGTACGTGCCTGAAGACGCACAGAACCTTGAAATAAAAGGTTTCACACCAAAAAACACATGGGTGAAAGCCCTATTTTTAGGCTCTGAGTGTTTGCAGACATGTACAACAGGTATGTTTACATTATAACGTTTTTAATGAAATCGTGTTTCTCTCGACGAGAAAATGCGTTTAAAGCAATAAAAAGGATTCACTCTGTCTGGCATTGGACCAAGCTACCAACACCCTAAACAATGATCAGAACTGGTGAAATTACACTTTGACATTGGGAGAAAACACGTAACTCTTAAGGATGTGTTGCAGACTTGTTCAACAGATTCATTATCTTTTGTTTTGGATGAAATTGTGCTCTTCTTGTCGAGAAAATGCGTTTAACGCAATAAAAAGATTTAGTGCTTTACGCACATGGACTAGGTTACCAAATTTAAAAAATGTGAAATAATGAAGCCGGGAGTCGTTTTTATTGTTTACAAACACATTTCCTTGACCAGATTATGACTTTTTAAAAACAGTCATTTTCCCATGGCAAGGAGACACTCATTTTCTGTGAGAAAATCATTTAAAAGGAGGAATTTCATCAACGCTAAAAATCCATAATGTACGTGTCTGAAAACGCACAGAACATGAAATAGTAGCTTTCTTACCAAGAAACACATGGTTGAAAAACCTATTTTAACGATCTGAGTGTTTGCAGACATGTACAACAGTTATTCTTAAACTATAACGTTTTCAATGAAATCATGTTTCTCATGAGGAGATAAACCGTTTAAAGCAATAAAAACGATTCACTGTGTCTGGCATTTTGACCAAGCCACCAACTAGCTAAACAATGATCAGAACTGGTGCAATTACACATTGACATTGGGTGAAAACACGTAATTCTTAAGGATGTGTTGCAGACTTGTTCAATAGATTCATTTTCTTTTGTTTTGGATGAAATTGTGCTTTTCATGTCGAGAAAATGCGTTTAACGCAATAAAAAGATTTAGTGCTTTACGCACATGGACTAGGTTAGCAAATTTAAAAAATGTGAAATAATAAAGCCGGGAGTCGTTTTTATTGTTTACAAACACATTTCCTTGACCAGAATATGCTTTTTCTTAAAAGCCATTTTCCCATGGCTAGGGGACACTCGTTTTCTGTGAGAAAATGCATTTAAAAGGAGGAATTTCATCAGAAAAACTAAAAATACATATTGTACGTGTCTGAAAACGCACAGAACATGAAATAGTAGCTTTCTTACCGAGAAACACATGGTTGAAAAACCTATTTTAACGATCTGAGTGTTTGCAGACATGTACAAGTTATTCTTAAACTATAACGTTTTCAATGAAATCATGTTTCTCATGAGGAGATAAACCGTTTAAAGCAATAAAAACGATTCACTGTGTCTGGCATTTTGACCAAGCCACCAACTAGCTAAACAATGATCAGAACTGGTGCAATTACACATTGACATTGGGTGAAAACACGTAACTCTTAAGGATGTGTTGCAGACTTGTTCAATAGATTCATTTTCTTTTGTTTTGGATGAAATTGTGCTTTTCATGTCGAGAAAATGCGTTTAAAGCAATAAAAAGATTTAGTGCTTTATGCACATGGACTAGGTTACCAAATTTAAAAAAATGTGAAATAATGAAGCCGGGAGTCGTTTTTATTGTTTACAAACACATTTCCTTGACCAGATTATGCCTTTTTAAAAACAGTCATTTTCCCATGGCAAGGAGACACTCATTTTCTGTGAGAAAATGCATTTAAAAGGAGGAATTTCATCAGAAACACTAAAAATACATATTGTACGTGCCTGAAGACGCACAGAACCTTGAAATAAAAGGTTTCGCATCAAAAAACACATGGGTGAAAGCCCTATTTTAAGGCTCTGAGTGTTTGCAGATATGTACAACAGGTATGTTTAAATTATAACGTTTTTAATGAAATCATGTTTGTCTCGACGAGAAAATGCGTTTAAAGCAAAAAAAGATTTAGTGCTTTACGCACATGGACTAGGTTACCAAATTTAAAAAATGTGAAATAATAAAGCCGGGAGTCGTTTTTATTGTTTACAAACACATTTCCTTGACCAGAATATGCTTTTTCTTAAAAGCCATTTTCCCATGGCTAGAGTCTCATTTTCTGTGAGAAAATCATTTAAAAGGAGGAATTTCATCAACGCTAAAAATACATAATGTACGTGTCTGAAAACGCACAGAACATGAAATAGTAGCTTTCTTACCAAGAAACACATGGTTGAAAAACCTATTTTAACGATCTGAGTGTTTGCAGACATGTACAACAGTTATTCTTAAACTATAACGTTTTCAATGAAATCATGTTTCTCATGAGGAGATAAACCGTTTAAAGCAATAAAAACGATTCACTGTGTCTGGCATTTTGACCAAGCCACCAACTAGCTAAACAATGATCAGAACTGGTGCAATTACACATTGACATTGGGTGAAAACACGTAATTCTTAAGGATGTGTTGCAGACTTGTTCAATAGATTCATTTTCTTTTGTTTTTGATGAAATTGTGCTTTTCATGTCGAGAAAATGCGTTTAACGCAATAAAAAGATTTAGTGCTTTACGCACATGGACTAGGTTAGCAAATTTAAAAAATGTGAAATAATAAAGCCGGGAGTCGTTTTTATTGTTTACAAACACATTTCCTTGACCAGAATATGCTTTTTCTTAAAAGCCATTTTCCCATGGCTAGGGGACACTCATTTTCTGTGAGAAAATGCATTTAAAAGGAGGAATTTCATTAAAAACACTAAAAATACATATTGTACGTGCCTGAAGACGCACAGAACCTTGAAATAAAAGGTTTCACACCAAAAAACACATGGGTGAAAGCCCTATTTTTAGGCTCTGAGTGTTTGCAGACATGTACAACAGGTATGTTTACATTATAACGTTTTTAATGAAATCGTGTTTCTCTCGACGAGAAAATGCGTTTAAAGCAATAAAAAGGATTCACTCTGTTTGGCATTGGACCAAGCTACCAACACCCTAAACAATGATCAGAACTGGTGAAATTACACTTTGACATTGGGAGAAAACACGTAACTCTTAAGGATGTGTTGCAGACTTGTTCAACAGATTCATTATCTTTTGTTTTGGATGAAATTGTGCTCTTCTTGTCGAGAAAATGCGTTTAACGCAATAAAAAGATTTAGTGCTTTACGCACATGGACTAGGTTACCAAATTTAAAAAATGTGAAATAATGAAGCCGGGAGTCGTTTTTATTGTTTACAAACACATTTCCTTGACCAGATTATGACTTTTTAAAAACAGTCATTTTCCCATGGCAAGGAGACACTCATTTTCTGTGAGAAAATCATTTAAAAGGAGGAATTTCATCAACGCTAAAAATCCATAATGTACGTGTCTGAAAACGCACAGAACATGAAATAGTAGCTTTCTTACCAAGAAACACATGGTTGAAAAACCTATTTTAACGATCTGAGTGTTTGCAGACATGTACAACAGTTATTCTTAAACTATAACGTTTTCAATGAAATCATGTTTCTCATGAGGAGATAAACCGTTTAAAGCAATAAAAACGATTCACTGTGTCTGGCATTTTGACCAAGCCACCAACTAGCTAAACAATGATCAGAACTGGTGCAATTACACATTGACATTGGGTGAAAACACGTAATTCTTAAGGATGTGTTGCAGACTTGTTCAATAGATTCATTTTCTTTTGTTTTGGATGAAATTGTGCTTTTCATGTCGAGAAAATGCGTTTAACGCAATAAAAAGATTTAGTGCTTTACGCACATGGACTAGGTTAGCAAATTTAAAAAATGTGAAATAATAAAGCCGGGAGTCGTTTTTATTGTTTACAAACACATTTCCTTGACCAGAATATGCTTTTTCTTAAAAGCCATTTTCCCATGGCTAGGGGACACTCATTTTCTGTGAGAAAATGCATTTAAAAGGAGGAATTTCATCAGAAAAACTAAAAATACATATTGTACGTGTCTGAAAACGCACAGAACATGAAATAGTAGCTTTCTTACCGAGAAACACATGGTTGAAAAACCTATTTTAACGATCTGAGTGTTTGCAGACATGTACAAGTTATTCTTAAACTATAACGTTTTCAATGAAATCATGTTTCTCATGAGGAGATAAACCGTTTAAAGCAATAAAAACGATTCACTGTGTCTGGCATTTTGACCAAGCCACCAACTAGCTAAACAATGATCAGAACTGGTGCAATTACACATTGACATTGGGTGAAAACACGTAACTCTTAAGGATGTGTTGCAGACTTGTTCAATAGATTCATTTTCTTTTGTTTTGGATGAAATTGTGCTTTTCATGTCGAGAAAATGCGTTTAAAGCAATAAAAAGATTTAGTGCTTTATGCACATGGACTAGGTTACCAAATTTAAAAAAATGTGAAATAATGAAGCCGGGAGTCGTTTTTATTGTTTACAAACACATTTCCTTGACCAGATTATGCCTTTTTAAAAACAGTCATTTTCCCATGGCAAGGAGACACTCATTTTCTGTGAGAAAATGCATTTAAAAGGAGGAATTTCATCAGAAACACTAAAAATACATATTGTACGTGCCTGAAGACGCACAGAACCTTGAAATAAAAGGTTTCGCATCAAAAAACACATGGGTGAAAGCCCTATTTTAAGGCTCTGAGTGTTTGCAGATATGTACAACAGGTATGTTTAAATTATAACGTTTTTAATGAAATCATGTTTGTCTCGACGAGAAAATGCGTTTAAAGCAAAAAAAGATTTAGTGCTTTACGCACATGGACTAGGTTACCAAATTTAAAAAATGTGAAATAATAAAGCCGGGAGTCGTTTTTATTGTTTACAAACACATTTCCTTGACCAGAATATGCTTTTTCTTAAAAGCCATTTTCCCATGGCTAGAGTCTCATTTTCTGTGAGAAAATCATTTAAAAGGAGGAATTTCATCAACGCTAAAAATACATAATGTACGTGTCTGAAAACGCACAGAACATGAAATAGTAGCTTTCTTACCAAGAAACATATGGTTTAAAAACCTATTTTAACGATCTGAGTGTTTGCAGACATGTACAACAGTTATTCTTAAACTATAACGTTTTCAATGAAATCATGTTTCTCATGAGGAGATAAACCGTTTAAAGCAATAAAAACGATTCACTGTGTCTGGCATTTTGACCAAGCCACCAACTAGCTAAACAATGATCAGAACTGGTGCAATTACACATTGACATTGGGTGAAAACACGTAATTCTTAAGGATGTGTTGCAGACTTGTTCAATAGATTCATTTTCTTTTGTTTTTGATGAAATTGTGCTTTTCATGTCGAGAAAATGCGTTTAACGCAATAAAAAGATTTAGTGCTTTACGCACATGGACTAGGTTAGCAAATTTAAAAAATGTGAAATAATAAAGCCGGGAGTCGTTTTTATTGTTTACAAACACATTTCCTTGACCAGAATATGCTTTTTCTTAAAAGCCATTTTCCCATGGCTAGGGGACACTCATTTTCTGTGAGAAAATGCATTTAAAAGGAGGAATTTCATTAAAAACACTAAAAATACATATTGTACGTGCCTGAAGACGCACAGAACCTTGAAATAAAAGGTTTCACACCAAAAAACACATGGGTGAAAGCCCTATTTTTAGGCTCTGAGTGTTTGCAGACATGTACAACAGGTATGTTTACATTATAACGTTTTTAATGAAATCGTGTTTCTCTCGACGAGAAAATGCGTTTAAAGCAATAAAAAGGATTCACTCTGTCTGGCATTGGACCAAGCTACCAACACCCTAAACAATGATCAGAACTGGTGAAATTACACTTTGACATTGGGAGAAAACACGTAACTCTTAAGGATGTGTTGCAGACTTGTTCAACAGATTCATTATCTTTTGTTTTGGATGAAATTGTGCTCTTCTTGTCGAGAAAATGCGTTTAACGCAATAAAAAGATTTAGTGCTTTACGCACATGGACTAGGTTACCAAATTTAAAAAATGTGAAATAATGAAGCCGGGAGTCGTTTTTATTGTTTACAAACACATTTCCTTGACAAGATTATGACTTTTTAAAAACAGTCATTTTCCCATGGCAAGGAGACACTCATTTTCTGTGAGAAAATCATTTAAAAGGAGGAATTTCATCAACGCTAAAAATACATAATGTACGTGTCTGAAAACGCACAGAACATGAAATAGTAGCTTTCTTACCAAGAAACACATGGTTGAAAAACCTATTTTAACGATCTGAGTGTTTGCAGACATGTACAACAGTTATTCTTAAACTATAACGTTTTCAATGAAATCATGTTTCTCATGAGGAGATAAACCGTTTAAAGCAATAAAAACGATTCACTGTGTCTGGCATTTTGACCAAGCCACCAACTAGCTAAACAATGATCAGAACTGGTGCAATTACACATTGACATTGGGTGAAAACACGTAATTCTTAAGGATGTGTTGCAGACTTGTTCAATAGATTCATTTTCTTTTGTTTTTGATGAAATTGTGCTTTTCATGTCGAGAAAATGCGTTTAACGCAATAAAAAGATTTAGTGCTTTACGCACATGGACTAGGTTACCAAATTTAAAAAATGTGAAATAATAAAGCCGGGAGTCGTTTTTATTGTTTACAAACACATTTCCTTGACCAGAATATGCTTTTTCTTAAAAGCCATTTTCCCATGGCTAGGGGACACTCATTTTCTGTGAGAAAATGCATTTAAAAGGAGGAATTTCATCAGAAAAACTAAAAATACATATTGTACGTGTCTGAAAACGCACAGAACATGAAATAGTAGCTTTCTTACCAAGAAACACATGGTTGAAAAACCTATTTTAACGATCTGAGTGTTTGCAGACATGTACAACAGTTATTCTTAAACTATAACGTTTTCAATGAAATCATGTTTCTCATGAGGAGATAAACCGTTTAAAGCAATAAAAACGATTCACTGTGTCTGGCATTTTGACCAAGCCACCAACTAGCTAAACAATGATCAGAACTGGTGCAATTACACATTGACATTGGGTGAAAACACGTAACTCTTAAGGATGTGTTGCAGACTTGTTCAATAGATTCATTTTCTTTTGTTTTTGATGAAATTGTGCTTTTCATGTCGAGAAAATGCGTTTAACGCAATAAAAAGATTTAGTGCTTTATGCACATGGACTAGGTTACCAAATTTAAAAAAATGTGAAATAATGAAGCCGGGAGTCGTTTTTATTGTTTACAAACACATTTCCTTGACCAGATTATGCCTTTTTAAAAACAGTCATTTTCCCATGGCAAGGAGACACTCATTTTCTGTGAGAAAATGCATTTAAAAGGAGGAATTTCATCAGAAACACTAAAAATACATATTGTACGTGCCTGAAGACGCACAGAACCTTGAAATAAAAGGTTTCGCATCAAAAAACACATGGGTGAAAGCCCTATTTTAAGGCTCTGAGTGTTTGCAGATATGTACAACAGGTATGTTTAAATTATAACGTTTTTAATGAAATCATGTTTGTCTCGACGAGAAAATGCGTTTAAAGCAAAAAAAGATTTAGTGCTTTACGCACATGGACTAGGTTACCAAATTTAAAAAATGTGAAATAATAAAGCCGGGAGTCGTTTTTATTGTTTACAAACACATTTCCTTGACCAGAATATGCTTTTTCTTAAAAGCCATTTTCCCATGGCTAGAGTCTCATTTTCTGTGAGAAAATCATTTAAAAGGAGGAATTTCATCAACGCTAAAAATACATAATGTACGTGTCTGAAAACGCACAGAACATGAAATAGTAGCTTTCTTACCAAGAAACACATGGTTGAAAAACCTATTTTAACGATCTGAGTGTTTGCAGACATGTACAACAGTTATTCTTAAACTATAACGTTTTCAATGAAATCATGTTTCTCATGAGGAGATAAACCGTTTAAAGCAATAAAAACGATTCACTGTGTCTGGCATTTTGACCAAGCCACCAACTAGCTAAACAATGATCAGAACTGGTGCAATTACACATTGACATTGGGTGAAAACACGTAATTCTTAAGGATGTGTTGCAGACTTGTTCAATAGATTCATTTTCTTTTGTTTTTGATGAAATTGTGCTTTTCATGTCGAGAAAATGCGTTTAACGCAATAAAAAGATTTAGTGCTTTACGCACATGGACTAGGTTACCAAATTTAAAAAAATGTGAAATAATAAAGCCGGGAGTCGTTTTTATTGTTTACAAACACATTTCCTTGACCAGAATATGCTTTTTCTTAAAAGCCATTTTCCCATGGCTAGGGGACACTCATTTTCTGTGAGAAAATGCATTTAAAAGGAGGAATTTCATTAAAAACACTAAAAATACATATTGTACGTGCCTGAAGACGCACAGAACCTTGAAATAAAAGGTTTCGCACCAAAAAACACATGGGTGAAAGCCCTATTTTTAGGCTCTGAGTGTTTGCAGACATGTACAACAGGTATGTTTACATTATAACGTTTTTAATGAAATCGTGTTTCTCTCGACGAGAAAATGCGTTTAAAGCAATAAAAAGGATTCACTCTGTCTGGCATTGGACCAAGCTACCAACACCCTAAACAATGATCAGAACTGGTGAAATTACACTTTGACATTGGGAGAAAACACGTAACTCTTAAGGATGTGTTGCAGACTTGTTCAACAGATTCATTATCTTTTGTTTTGGATGAAATTGTGCTCTTCTTGTCGAGAAAATGCGTTTAACGCAATAAAAAGATTTAGTGCTTTACGCACATGGACTAGGTTACCAAATTTAAAAAATGGGAAATAATGAAGCCGGGAGTCGTTTTTATTGTTTACAAACACATTTCCTTGACCAGATTATGACTTTTTAAAAACAGTCATTTTCCCATGGCAAGGAGACACTCATTTTCTGTGAGAAAATCATTTAAAAGGAGGAATTTCATCAACGCTAAAAATACATAATGTACGTGTCTGAAAACGTACAGAACATGAAATAGTAGCTTTCTTACCAAGAAACACATGGTTGAAAAACCTATTTTAACGATCTGAGTGTTTGCAGACATGTACAACAGTTATTCTTAAACTATAACGTTTTCAATGAAATCATGTTTCTCATGAGGAGATAAACCGTTTAAAGCAATAAAAACGATTCACTGTGTCTGGCATTTTGACCAAGCCACCAACTAGCTAAACAATGATCAGAACTGGTGCAATTACACATTGACATTGGGTGAAAACACGTAATTCTTAAGGATGTGTTGCAGACTTGTTCAATAGATTCATTTTCTTTTGTTTTTGATGAAATTGTGCTTTTCATGTCGAGAAAATGCGTTTAACGCAATAAAAAGATTTAGTGCTTTACGCACATGGACTAGGTTACCAAATTTAAAAAATGTGAAATAATAAAGCCGGGAGTCGTTTTTATTGTTTACAAACACATTTCCTTGACCAGAATATGCTTTTTCTTAAAAGCCATTTTCCTATGGCTAGGGGACACTCATTTTCTGTGAGAAAATATATTTAAAAGGAGGAATTTCATCAGAAAAACTAAAAATACATATTGTACGTGTCTGAAAACGCACAGAACATGAAATAGTAGCTTTCTTACCGAGAAACACATGGTTGAAAAACCTATTTTAACGATCTGAGTGTTTGCAGACATGTACAAGTTATTCTTAAACTATAACGTTTTCAATGAAATCATGTTTCTCATGAGGAGATAAACCGTTTAAAGCAATAAAAACGATTCACTGTGTCTGGCATTTTGACCAAGCCACCAACTAGCTAAACAATGATCAGAACTGGTGCAATTACACATTGACATTGGGTGAAAACACGTAACTCTTAAGGATGTGTTGCAGACTTGTTCAATAGATTCATTTTCTTTTGTTTTGGATGAAATTGTGCTTTTCATGTCGAGAAAATGCGTTTAAAGCAATAAAAAGATTTAGTGCTTTATGCACATGGACTAGGTTACCAAATTTAAAAAAATGTGAAATAATGAAGCCGGGAGTCGTTTTTATTGTTTACAAACACATTTGCTTGACCAGATTATGCCTTTTTAAAAACAGTCATTTTCCCATGGCAAGGAGACACTCATTTTCTGTGAGAAAATGCATTTAAAAGGAGGAATTTCATCAGAAACACTAAAAATACATATTGTACGTGCCTGAAGACGCACAGAACCTTGAAATAAAAGGTTTCGCATCAAAAAACACATGGGTGAAAGCCCTATTTTAAGGCTCTGAGTGTTTGCAGATATGTACAACAGGTATGTTTAAATTATAACGTTTTTAATGAAATCATGTTTGTCTCGACGAGAAAATGCGTTTAAAGCAAAAAAAGATTTAGTGCTTTACGCACATGGACTAGGTTACCAAATTTAAAAAATGTGAAATAATAAAGCCGGGAGTCGTTTTTATTGTTTACAAACACATTTCCTTGACCAGAATATGCTTTTTCTTAAAAGCCATTTTCCCATGGCTAGAGTCTCATTTTCTGTGAGAAAATGCATTTAAAAGGAGGAATTTCATTAAAAACACTAAAAATACATATTGTACGTGCCTGAAGACGCACAGAACCTTAAAATAAAAGGTTTCGCACCAAAAAACACATGGGTGAAAGCCCTATTTTTAGGCTCTGAGTGTTTGCAGACATGTACAACAGGTATGTTTACATTATAACGTTGTTAATGAAATCATGTTTCTCTCGAGGAGAAAATGCGTTTAAAGCAATAAAAAGGATTCACTCTGTCTGGCATTGGACCAAGCTACCAACACCCTAAACAATGATCAGAACTGGTGAAATTACACTTTGACATTGGGAGAAAACACGTAACTCTTAAGGATGTGTTGCAGACTTGTTCAACAGATTCATTATCTTTTGTTTTGGATGAAATTGTGCTCTTCTTGTCGAGAAAATGCGTTTAACGCAATAAAAAGATTTAGTGCTTTACGCACATGGACTAGGTTACCAAATTTAAAAAATGTGAAATAATGAAGCCGGGAGTCGTTTTTATTGTTTACAAAGACATTTCCTTGACCAGATTATGACTTTTTAAAAACAGTCATTTTCCCATGGCAAGGAGACACTCATTTTCTGTGAGAAAATCATTTAAAAGGAGGAATTTCATCAACGCTAAAAATACATAATGTACGTGTCTGAAAACGCACAGAACATGAAATAGTAGCTTTCTTACCAAGAAACACATGGTTGAAAAACCTATTTTAACGATCTGAGTGTTTGCAGACATGTACAACAGTTATTCTTAAACTATAACGTTTTCAATGAAATCATGTTTCTCATGAGGAGATAAACCGTTTAAAGCAATAAAAACGATTCACTGTGTCTGGCATTTTGACCAAGCCACCAACTAGCTAAACAATGATCAGAACTGGTGCAATTACACATTGACATTGGGTGAAAACACGTAATTCTTAAGGATGTGTTGCAGACTTGTTCAATAGATTCATTTTCTTTTGTTTTTGATGAAATTGTGCTTTTCTTGTCGAGAAAACGCGTTTAACGCAATAAAAAGATTTAGTGCTTTACGCACATGGACTAGGTTACCAAATTTAAAAAATGTGAAATAATAAAGCCGGGAGTCGTTTTTATTGTTTACAAACACATTTCCTTGACCAGAATATGCTTTTTCTTAAAAGCCATTTTCCCATGGCTAGGGGACACTCATTTTCTGTGAGAAAATGCATTTAAAAGGAGGAATTTCATTAAAAACACTAAAAATACATATTGTACGTGCCTGATGACGCACAGAACCTTGAAATAAAAGGTTTCGCACCAAAAAACACATGGGTGAAAGCCCTATTTTTAGGCTCTGAGTGTTTGCAGACATGTACAACAGGTATGTTTACATTATAACGTTTTTAATGAAATCATGTTTCTCTCGACGAGAAAATGCGTTTAAAGCAATAAAAAGGATTCACTCTGTCTGGCATTGGACCAAGCTACCAACACCCTAAACAATGATCAGAACTGGTGAAATTACACTTTGACATTGGGAGAAAACACGTAACTCTTAAGGATGTGTTGCAGACTTGTTCAACAGATTCATTATCTTTTGTTTTGGATGAAATTGTGCTCTTCTTGTCGAGAAAATGCGTTTAACGCAATAAAAAGATTTAGTGCTTTACGCACATGGACTAGGTTACCAAATTTAAAAAATGTGAAATAATGAAGCCGGGAGTCGTTTTTATTGTTTACAAACACATTTCCTTGACCAGATTATGACTTTTTAAAAACAGTCATTTTCCCATGGCAAGGAGACACTCATTTTCTGTGAGAAAATCATTTAAAAGGAGGAATTTCATCAACGCTAAAAATACATAATGTACGTGTCTGAAAACGCACAGAACATGAAATAGTAGCTTTCTTACCAAGAAACACATGGTTGAAAAACCTATTTTAACGATCTGAGTGTTTGCAGACATGTACAACAGTTATTCTTAAACTATAACGTTTTCAATGAAATCATATTTCTCATGAGGAGATAAACCGTTTAAAGCAATAAAAACGATTCACTGTGTCTGGCATTTTGACCAAGCCACCAACTAGCTAAACAATGATCAGAACTGGTGCAATTACACATTGACATTGGGTGAAAACACGTAATTCTTAAGGATGTGTTGCAGACTTGTTCAATAGATTCATTTTCTTTTGTTTTTGATGAAATTGTGCTTTTCATGTCGAGAAAATGCATTTAACGCAATAAAAAGATTTAGTGCTTTACGCACATGGACTAGGTTACCAAATTTAAAAAATGTGAAATAATAAAGCCGGGAGTCGTTTTTATTGTTTACAAACACATTTCCTTGACCAGAATATGCTTCTTCTTAAAAGCCATTTTCCCATGGCTAGGGGACACTCATTTTCTGTGAGAAAATGCATTTAAAAGGAGGAATTTCATTAAAAACACTAAAAATACATATTGTACGTGCCTGAAGACGCACAGAACCTTGAAATAAAAGGTTTCGCACCAAAAAACACATGGGTGAAAGCCCTATTTTTAGGCTCTGAGTGTTTGCAGACATGTACAACAGGTATGTTTACATTATAACGTTTTTAATGAAATCGTGTTTCTCTCGACGAGAAAATGCGTTTAAAGCAATAAAAAGGATTCACTCTGTCTGGCATTGGACCAAGCTACCAACACCCTAAACAATGATCAGAACTGGTGAAATTACACTTTGACATTGGGAGAAAACACGTAACTCTTAAGGATGTGTTGCAGACTTGTTCAACAGATTCATTATCTTTTGTTTTGGATGAAATTGTGCTCTTCTTGTCGAGAAAATGCGTTTAACGCAATAAAAAGATTTAGTGCTTTACGCACATGGACTAGGTTACCAAATTTAAAAAATGGGAAATAATGAAGCCGGGAGTCGTTTTTATTGTTTACAAACACATTTCCTTGACCAGATTATGACTTTTTAAAAACAGTCATTTTCCCATGGCAAGGAGACACTCATTTTCTGTGAGAAAATCATTTAAAAGGAGGAATTTCATCAACGCTAAAAATACATAATGTACGTGTCTGAAAACGCACAGAACATGAAATAGTAGCTTTCTTACCAAGAAACACATGGTTGAAAAACCTATTTTAACGATCTGAGTGTGTGCAGACATGTACAACAGTTATTCTTAAACTATAACGTTTTCAATGAAATCATGTTTCTCATGAGGAGATAAACCGTTTAAAGCAATAAAAACGATTCACTGTGTCTGGCATTTTGACCAAGCCACCAACTAGCTAAACAATGATCAGAACTGGTGCAATTACACATTGACATTGGGTGAAAACACGTAATTCTTAAGGATGTGTTGCAGACTTGTTCAATAGATTCATTTTCTTTTGTTTTTGATGAAATTGTGCTTTTCATGTCGAGAAAATGCGTTTAACGCAATAAAAAGATTTAGTGCTTTACGCACATGGACTAGGTTACCAAATTTAAAAAATGTGAAATAATAAAGCCGGGAGTCGTTTTTATTGTTTACAAACACATTTCCTTGACCAGAATATGCTTTTTCTTAAAAGCCATTTTCCCATGGCTAGGGGACACTCATTTTCTGTGAGAAAATGCATTTAAAAGGAGGAATTTCATCAGAAAAACTAAAAATACATATTGTACGTGTCTGAAAACGCACAGAACATGAAATAGTAGCTTTCTTACCGAGAAACACATGGTTGAAAAACCTATTTTAACGATCTGAGTGTTTGCAGACATGTACAAGTTATTCTTAAACTATAACGTTTTCTATGAAATCATGTTTCTCATGAGGAGATAAACCGTTTAAAGCAATAAAAACGATTCACTGTGTCTGGCATTTTGACCAAGCCACCAACTAGCTAAACAATGATCAGAACTGGTGCAATTACACATTGACATTGGGTGAAAACACGTAACTCTTAAGGATGTGTTGCAGACTTGTTCAATAGATTCATTTTCTTTTGTTTTGGATGAAATTGTGCTTTTCATGTCGAGAAAATGCGTTTAACGCAATAAAAAGATTTAGTGCTTTATGCACATGGACTAGGTTACCAAATTTAAAAAAATGTGAAATAATGAAGCCGGGAGTCGTTTTTATTGTTTACAAACACATTTCCTTGACCAGATTATGCCTTTTTAAAAACAGTCATTTTCCCATGGCAAGGAGACACTCATTTTCTGTGAGAAAATGCATTTAAAAGGAGGAATTTCATCAGAAACACTAAAAATACATATTGTACGTGCCTGAAGACGCACAGAACCTTGAAATAAAAGGTTTCGCATCAAAAAACACATGGGTGAAAGCCCTATTTTAAGGCTCTGAGTGTTTGCAGATATGTACAACAGGTATGTTTAAATTATAACGTTTTTAATGAAATCATGTTTGTCTCGACGAGAAAATGCGTTTAAAGCAAAAAAAGATTTAGTGCTTTACGCACATGGACTAGGTTACCAAATTTAAAAAATGTGAAATAATAAAGCCGGGAGTCGTTTTTATTGTTTACAAACACATTTCCTTGACCAGAATATGCTTTTTCTTAAAAGCCATTTTCCCATGGCTAGAGTCTCATTTTCTGTGAGAAAATGCATTTAAAAGGAGGAATTTCATTAAAAACACTAAAAATACATATTGTACGTGCCTGAAGACGCACAGAACCTTAAAATAAAAGGTTTCGCACCAAAAAACACATGGGTGAAAGCCCTATTTTTAGGCTCTGAGTGTTTGCAGACATGTACAACAGGTATGTTTACATTATAACGTTGTTAATGAAATCATGTTTCTCTCGAGGAGAAAATGCGTTTAAAGCAATAAAAAGGATTCACTCTGTCTGGCATTGGACCAAGCTACCAACACCCTAAACAATGATCAGAACTGGTGAAATTACACTTTGACATTGGGAGAAAACACGTAACTCTTAAGGATGTGTTGCAGACTTGTTCAACAGATTCATTATCTTTTGTTTTGGATGAAATTGTGCTCTTCTTGTCGAGAAAATGCGTTTAACGCAATAAAAAGATTTAGTGCTTTACGCACATGGACTAGGTTACCAAATTTAAAAAAATGTGAAATAATGAAGCCGGGAGTCGTTTTTATTGTTTACAAACACATTTCCTTGACCAGATTATGCCTTTTTAAAAACAGTCATTTTCCCATGGCAAGGAGACACTCATTTTCTGTGAGAAAATCATTTAAAAGGAGGAATTTCATCAACGCTAAAAATACATAATGTACTTGTTTGAAAACGCACAGAACATGAAATAGTAGCTTTCTTACCAAGAAACACATGGTTGAAAAACCTATTTTAACGATCTGAGTGTTTGCAGACATGTACAACAGTTATTCTTAAACTATAACGTTTTCAATGAAATCATGTTTCTCATGAGGAGATAAACCGTTTAAAGCAATAAAAACGATTCACTGTGTCTGGCATTTTGACCAAGCCACCAACTAGCTAAACAATGATCAGAACTGGTGCAATTACACATTGACATTGGGTGAAAACACGTAACTCTTAAGGATGTGTTGCAGACTTGTTCAATAGATTCATTTTCTTTTGTTTTGGATGAAATTGTGCTTTTCATGTCGAGAAAATGCGTTTAACGCAATAAAAAGATTTAGTGCTTTATGCACATGGACTAGGTTACCAAATTTAAAAAAATGTGAAATAATGAAGCCGGGAGTCGTTTTTATTGTTTACAAACACATTTCCTTGACCAGATTATGCCTTTTTAAAAACAGTCATTTTCCCATGGCAAGGAGACACTCATTTTCTGTGAGAAAATGCATTTAAAAGGAGGAATTTCATCAGAAACACTAAAAATACATATTGTACGTGCCTGAAGACGCACAGAACCTTGAAATAAAAGGTTTCGCATCAAAAAACACATGGGTGAAAGCCCTATTTTAAGGCTCTGAGTGTTTGCAGATATGTACAACAGGTATGTTTAAATTATAACGTTTTTAATGAAATCATGTTTGTCTCGACGAGAAAATGCGTTTAAAGCAAAAAAAGATTTAGTGCTTTACGCACATGGACTAGGTTACCAAATTTAAAAAATGTGAAATAATAAAGCCGGGAGTCGTTTTTATTGTTTACAAACACATTTCCTTGACCAGAATATGCTTTTTCTTAAAAGCCATTTTCCCATGGCTAGAGTCTCATTTTCTGTGAGAAAATGCATTTAAAAGGAGGAATTTCATTAAAAACACTAAAAATACATATTGTACGTGCCTGAAGACGCACAGAACCTTAAAATAAAAGGTTTCGCACCAAAAAACACATGGGTGAAAGCCCTATTTTTAGGCTCTGAGTGTTTGCAGACATGTACAACAGGTATGTTTACATTATAACGTTGTTAATGAAATCATGTTTCTCTCGAGGAGAAAATGCGTTTAAAGCAATAAAAAGGATTCACTCTGTCTGGCATTGGACCAAGCTACCAACACCCTAAACAATGATCAGAACTGGTGAAATTACACTTTGACATTGGGAGAAAACACGTAACTCTTAAGGATGTGTTGCAGACTTGTTCAACAGATTCATTATCTTTTGTTTTGGATGAAATTGTGCTCTTCTTGTCGAGAAAATGCGTTTAACGCAATAAAAAGATTTAGTGCTTTACGCACATGGACTAGGTTACCAAATTTAAAAAAATGTGAAATAATGAAGCCGGGAGTCGTTTTTATTGTTTACAAACACATTTCCTTGACCAGATTATGCCTTTTTAAAAACAGTCATTTTCCCATGGCAAGGAGACACTCATTTTCTGTGAGAAAATCATTTAAAAGGAGGAATTTCATCAACGCTAAAAATACATAATGTACTTGTTTGAAAACGCACAGAACATGAAATAGTAGCTTTCTTACCAAGAAACACATGGTTGAAAAACCTATTTTAACGATCTGAGTGTTTGCAGACATGTACAACAGTTATTCTTAAACTATAACGTTTTCAATGAAATCATGTTTCTCATGAGGAGATAAACCGTTTAAAGCAATAAAAACGATTCACTGTGTCTGGCATTTTGACCAAGCCACCAACTAGCTAAACAATGATCAGAACTGGTGTAATTACACATTGACATTGGGTGAAAACACGTAATTCTTAAGGATGTGTTGCAGACTTGTTCAATAGATTCATTTTCTTTTGTTTTTGATGAAATTGTGCTTTTCATGTCGAGAAAATGCGTTTAACGCAATAAAAAGATTTAGTGCTTTACGCACATGGACTAGGTTACCAAATTTAAAAAATGTGAAATAATGAAGCCGGGAGTCGTTTTTATTGTTTACAAACACATTTCCTTGACCAGATTATGACTTTTTAAAAACAGTCATTTTCCCATGGCAAGGAGACACTCATTTTCTGTGAGAAAATCATTTAAAAGGAGGAATTTCATCAACGCTAAAAATACATAATGTACGTGTCTGAAAACGCACAGAACATGAAATAGTAGCTTTCTTACCAAGAAACACATGGTTGAAAAACCTATTTTAACGATCTGAGTGTTTGCAGACATGTACAACAGTTATTCTTAAACTATAACGTTTTCAATGAAATCATGTTTCTCATGAGGAGATAAACCGTTTAAAGCAATAAAAACGATTCACTGTGTCTGGCATTTTGACCAAGCCACCAACTAGCTAAACAATGATCAGAACTGGTGCAATTACACATTGACATTGGGTGAAAACACGTAATTCTTAAGGATGTGTTGCAGACTTGTTCAATAGATTCATTTTCTTTTGTTTTTGATGAAATTGTGCTTTTCATGTCGAGAAAATGCGTTTAACGCAATAAAAAGATTTAGTGCTTTACGCACATGGACTAGGTTACCAAATTTAAAAAATGTGAAATAATAAAGCCGGGAGTCGTTTTTATTGTTTACAAAATAATTTCCTTGACCAGAATATGCTTTTTCTTAAAAGCCATTTTCCCATGGCTAGGGGACACTCATTTTCTGTGAGAAAATGCATTTAAAAGGAGGAATTTCATCAGAAAAACTAAAAATACATATTGTACGTGTATGAAAACGCACAGAACATGAAATAGTAGCTTTCTTACCGAGAAACACATGGTTGAAAAACCTATTTTAACGATCTGAGTGTTTGCAGACATGTACAAGTTATTCTTAAACTATAACGTTTTCAATGAAATCATGTTTCTCATGAGGAGATAAACCGTTTAAAGCAATAAAAACGATTCACTGTGTCTGGCATTTTGACCAAGCCACCAACTAGCTAAACAATGATCAGAACTGGTGCAATTACACATTGACATTGGGAGAAAACACATAACTCTTAAGGATGTGTTGCAGACTTGTTCAATAGATTCATTTTCTTTTGTTTTTGATGAAATTGTGCTTTTCATGTCGAGAAAATGCGTTTAACGCAATAAAAAGATTTAGTGCTTTATGCACATGGACTAGGTTACCAAATTTAAAAAAATGTGAAATAATGAAGCCGGGAGTCGTTTTTATTGTTTACAAACACATTTCCTTGACCAGATTATGCCTTTTTAAAAACAGTCATTTTCCCAATGGTAAGGAGACACTCATTTTCTGTGAGAAAATGCATTTAAAAGGAGGAATTTCATCAGAAACACTAAAAATACATATTGTACGTGCCTGAAGACGCACAGAACCTTGAAATAAAAGGTTTCGCACCAAAAACACATGGGTGAAAGCCCTATTTTAAGGCTCTGAGTGTTTGCAGATATGTACAACAGGTATGTTTAAATTATAACGTTTTTAATGAAATCATGTTTCTCTCGACGAGAAAATGCGTTTAAAGCAATAAAAAGGATTCACTCTGTCTGGCATTGGACCAAGCTACCAACACCCTAAACAATGATCAGAACTGGTGAAATTACACTTTGACATTGGGAGAAAACACATAACTCTTAAGGATGTGTTGCAGACTTGTTCAATAGATTCATTATCTTTTGTTTTGGATGAAATTGTGCTCTTCTTGTCGAGAAAATGCGTTTAACGCAATAAAAAGATTCAGTGCTTTACGCACATGGACTAGGTTACCAAATTTAAAAAATGTGAAATAATAAAGCCGGGAGTCGTTTTTATTGTTTACAAACACATTTCCTTGACCAGAATATGCTTTTTCTTAAAAGCCACTTTCCCATGGCTGGAGTCTCATTTTCTGTGAGAAAATGCATTTAAAAGGAGGAATTTCATTAAAAACACTAAAAATAATATTGTACGTGCCTGAAGACGCACAGAACCTTGAAATAAAAGGTTTCGCACCAAAAAACACATGGGTGAAAGCCCTATTTTAAGGCTCTGAGTGTTTGCAGACATGTACAACAGGTATGTTTACATTATAACGTTTTTAATGAAATCATGTTTGTCTCGACGAGAAAATGCGTTTAAAGCAATAAAAGGATTCACTCTGCCTGGCATTGGACATGCTACCAACACCCTAAACAATGATCAGAACTGGTGAAATTACACTTTGACATTGGGAGAAAAGTTATTCTTAAACTATAACGTTTTCAATGAAATCATGTTTCTCATGAGGAGATAAACCGTTTAAAGCAATAAAAACGATTCACTGTGTCTGGCATTTTGACCAAGCCACCAACTAGCTAAACAATGATCAGAACTGGTGCAATTACACATTGACATTGGGAGAAAACACATAACTCTTAAGGATGTGTTGCAGACTTGTTCAATAGATTCATTATCTTTTGTTTTGGATGAAATTGTGCTCTTCTTGTCGAGAAAATGCGTTTAACGCAATAAAAAGATTTAGTGCTTTACGCACATGGACTAGGTTACCAAATTTAAAAAATGTGAAATAATAAAGCCGGGAGTCGTTTTTATTGTTTACAAACACATTTCCTTGACCAGAATATGCTTTTTCTTAAAAGCCATTTTCCCATGGCTAGGAGACACTCATTTTCTGTGAGAAAATGCATTTAAAAGGAGGAATTTCATCAGAAACACTAAAAATACATATTGTACGTGCCTGAAGACGCACAGAACCTTGAAATAAAAGGTTTCGCACCAAAAAGCACATGGGTGAAAGCCCTATTTTAAGGCTCTGAGTGTTTGCAGACATGTACAACAGGTATGTTTACATTATAACGTTTTTAATGAAATCATGTTTCTCTCGACGAGAAAATGCGTTTAAAGCAATAAAAAGGATTCACTCTGTCTGGCATTGGACCAAGCTACCAACACCCAAAACGTTTTCAATGAAATCATGTTTCTCATGAGGAGATAAACCGTTTAAAGCAATAAAAACGATTTTCACTGTGTCTGGCATTTTGACCAAGCCACCAGCTAGCTAAACAATGATCAGAACTGGTGCAATTACACATTGACATCGGGTGAAAACACGTAACTCTTAAGGATGTGTTGCAGACTTGTTCAATAGATTCATTTTCTTTTGTTTTGATGAAATTGTGATTTTCATGTCGAGAAAATGCGTTTAACGCAATAAAAAGATTTAGTGCTTTACGCACATGGTCTAGGTTACCAAATTTAAAAAATGTGAAATAATGAAGCCGGGAGTCGTTTTTATTGTTTACAAACACATTTCCTTGACCAGAATATGCTTTTTCTTAAAAGCCATTTTCCCATGGCTAGGAGACACTCATTTTCTGTGAGAAAATCATTTAAAAGGAGGAATGCCATCAACGCTAAAAATACATAATGTACGTGTCTGAAAACGCACAGAACCTTGAAATAGTAGCTTTCTTACCAAGAAACACATGGTTGAAAAACCTATTTTAACGATCTGAGTGTTTGCAGACGTGTACAACAGTTATTCTTGAACTATAACGTTTTCAATGAAATCATGTTTCTCATGAGGAGATAAACCGTTTAAAGCAATAAAAACGATTCACTGTGTCTGGCATTTTGACCAAGCCACCAACTAGCTAAACAATGATCAGAACTGGTGCAATTACACATTGACATTGGGGGAAAACACGTAACTCTTAAGGATGTGTGTCAGACTTGTTCAATAGATTCATTTTCTTTTGTTTTTGATGAAATTGTGCACTTCTTGTCGAGAAAATGCGTTTAACGCAATAAAAAGATTTAGTGCTTTACGCACATGGACTAGGTTACCAAATTTAAAAAAATGTGAAATAATGAAGCCGGGAGTCGTTTTTATTGTTTACAAACACATTTCCTTGACCAGATTATGCCTTTTTAAAAACAGTCATTTTCCCATGGCAAGGAGACACTCATTTTCTGTGAGAAAATGCATTTAAAAGGAGGAATTTCATCAGAAACACTAAGAATACATATTGTACGTGCCTGAAGACGCACAGAACCTTGAAATAAAAGGTTTCGCACCAAAAAACACATGGGTGAAAGCCCTATTTTAAGGCTCTGATTGTTTGCAGATATGTACAACAGGTATGTTTAAATTATAACGTTTTTAATGAAATCATGTTTCTCTCGACGAGAAAATGCGTTTAAAACAAAAAAAAAGGATTCACTCTGTCTGGCATTGGACCAAGCTACCAACAACCTAAACAATGATCAGAACTGGTGAAATTACACTTTGACATTGGGAGAAAACACATAACTCTTAAGGATGTGTTGCAGACTTGTTCAATAGATTCATTATCTTTTGTTTTTGATGAAATTGTGCTCTTCTTGTCGAGAAAATGCGTTTAACGCAATAAAAAGATTTAGTGCTTTACGCACATGGACTAGTTTACCAAATTTAAAAAATGTGAAATAATAAAGCCGGGAGTCGTTTTTATTGTTTACAAACACATTTCCTTGACCAGAATATGCTTTTTCTTAAAAGCCATTTTCCCATGGCTAGGAGACACTCATTTTCTGTGAGAAAATGCATTTAAAAGGAGGAATTTCATCAGAAACACTAAAAATACATATTGTACGTGCCTGAAGACGCACAGAACCTTGAAATAAAAGGTTTCGCACCAAAAAACACATGGGTGAAAGCCCTATTTTAAGGCTCTGAGTGTTTGCAGAAATGTACAATAGGTATGTTTACATTATAACGTTTTTAATGAAATCATGTTTCTCTCGACAAGAAAATGCGTTTAAAGCAAAAAAAACGATTCACTGTGTCTGGCATTGGACCAAGCTACCAACAACCTAAAGAATGATCAGAACTGGTGCGATTACACTTTAACATTGGGTGAAAACACGTAACTCTTAAGGATGTGTTGCAGACTTGTTCAATAGATTCATTATCTTTTGTTTTTGATGAAATTGTGCTTTTCATGTCGAGAAAATGCGTTTAACGCAATAAAAAGATTTAGTGCTTTACGCACATGGACTAGGTTACCAAATTTAAAAAAATGTGAAATAATGAAGCCGGGAGTCGTTTTTATTGTTTACAAACACATTTCCTTGACCAGATTATGCCTTTTTAAAAACAGTCATTTTCCCATGGCAAGGAGACTCTCATTTTCTGTGAGAAAATGCATTTAAAAGGAGGAATTTCATCAGAAACACTAAAAATACATATTGTACGTGCCTGAAGACGCACAGAACCTTGAAATAAAAGGTTTCGCACCAAAAAACACATGGGTGAAAGCCCTATCTTAAGGCTCTGAGTGTTTGCAGATATGTACAACAGGTATGTTTAAATTATAACGTTTTTAATGAAATCATGTTTCTCTCGACGAGAAAATGCGTTTAAAACAAAAAAAAAGGATTCACTCTGTCTGGCATTGGACCAAGCTACCAACAACCTAAACACTGATCAGAACTGGTGAAATTACACTTTGACATTGGGAGAAAACACATAACTCTTAAGGATGTGTTGCAGACTTGTTCAATAGATTCATTATCTTTTGTTTTGGATGAAATTGTGCTCTTCTTGTCGAGAAAATGCGTTTAACGCAATAAAAAGATTTAGTGCTTTACGCACATGGACTAGTTTACCAAATTTAAAAAATGTGAAATAATAAAGCCGGGAGTCGTTTTTATTGTTTACAAACACATTTCCTTGACCAGAATATGCTTTTTCTTAAAAGCCATTTTCCCATGGCTAGGAGACACTCATTTTCTGTGAGAAAATGCATTTAAAAGGAGGAATTTCATCAGAAACACTAAAAATACATATTGTACGTGCCTGAAGACGCACAGAACCTTGAAATAAAAGGTTTCGCACCAAAAAACACATGGGTGAAAGCCCTATTTTAAGGCTCTGAGTGTTTGCAGACATGTACAACAGGTATGTTTACATTATAACGTTTTTAATGAAATCATGTTTCTCTCGACGAGAATTGCGTTTAAAGCAATAAAAACGATTCACTCTGTCTGGCATTGGACCAAGCTACCAACAACCTAAACAATGATCAGAACTGGTGCGATTACACTTTGACATTGGGTGAAAACACGTAACTCTTAAGGATGTGTTGCAGACTTGTTCAATAGATTCATTATCTTTTGTTTTGGATGAAATTGTGCTCTTCTTGTCGAGAAAATGCGTTTAACGCAATAAAAAGATTTAGTGCTTTACGCACATGGACTAGGTTACCAAATTTAAAAAATGTGAAATAATGAAGCCGGGAGTCGTTTTTATTGTTTACAAACACATTCCTTGACCAGATTATGCCTTTTTAAAAACAGTCATTTTCCCATGGCAAGGAGACACTCATTTTCTGTGAGAAAATCATTTAAAAGGAGGAATGCCATCAACGCTAAAAATACATAATGTACGTGTCTGAAAACGCACAGAACATGAAATAGTAGCTTTCTTACCAAGAAACACATGGTTGAAAAACCTATTTTAACGATCTGAGTGTTTGCAGACATGTACAACAGTTATTCTTAAACTATAACGTTTTCAATGAAATCATGTTTCTCATGGGGAGATAAACCGTTTAAAGCAATAAAAACGATTCACTGTGTCTGGCATTTCGACCAAGCCACCAACTAGCTAAACAATGATCAGAACTGGTGCAATTACACATTGACATTGGGTGGAAACACGTAACTCTTAAGGATGTGTTGCACTCTTGTTCAATAGATTCATTTTCTTTTGTTTTTGATGAAATTGTGCTTTTCATGTCGAGAAAATGCGTTTAACGCAATAAAAAGATTTAGTGCTTTACGCACATGGACTAGGTTACCAAATTTAAAAAAATGTGAAATAATGAAGCCGGGAGTCGTTTTTATTGTTTACAAACACATTTCCTTGACCAGATTATGCCTTTTTAAAAACAGTCATTTTCCCATGGCAAGGAGACTCTCATTTTCTGTGAGAAAATGCATTTAAAAGGAGGAATTTCATCAGAAACACTAAAAATACATATTGTACGTGCCTGAAGACGCACAGAACCTTGAAATAAAAGGTTTCGCACCAAAAAACACATGGGTGAAAGCCCTATTTTAAGGCTCTGAGTGTTTGCAGATATGTACAACAGGTATGTTTAAATTATAACGTTTTTAATGAAATCATGTTTCTCTCGACGAGAAAATGCGTTTAAAACAAAAAAAAAGGATTCACTCTGTCTGGCATTGGACCAAGCTACCAACAACCTAAACAATGATCAGAACTGGTGAAATTACACTTTGACATTGGGAGAAAACACATAACTCTTAAGGATGTGTTGCAGACTTGTTCAATAGATTCATTATCTTTTGTTTTGGATGAAATTGTGCTCTTCTTGTCGAGAAAATGCGTTTAACGCAATAAAAAGATTTAGTGCTTTACGCACATGGACTAGTTTACCAAATTTAAAAAATGTGAAATAATAAAGCCGGGAGTCGTTTTTATTGTTTACAAACACATTTCCTTGACCAGAATATGCTTTTTCTTAAAAGCCATTTTCCCATGGCTAGGAGACACTCATTTTCTGTGAGAAAATGCATTTAAAAGGAGGAATTTCATCAGAAACACTAAAAATACATATTGTACGTGCCTGAAGACGCACAGAACCTTGAAATAAAAGGTTTCGCACCAAAAAACACATGGGTGAAAGCCCTATTTTAAGGCTCTGAGTGTTTGCAGACATGTACAACAGGTATGTTTACATTATAACGTTTTTAATGAAATCATGTTTCTCTCGACGAGAAAATGCGTTTAAAGCAAAAAAAAGGATTCACTCTGTCTGGCATTGGACCAAGCTACCAACAACCTAAACAATGGTCAGAACTGGTGCGATTACACTTTAACATTGGGTGAAAACACGTAACTCTTAAGGATGTGTTGCAGACTTGTTGAATAGATTCATTATCTTTTGTTTTGGATGAAATTGTGCTCTTCTTGTCGAGAAAATGCGTTTAACACAATAAAAAGATTTAGTGCTTTACGCACATGGACTAGGTTACCAAATTTAAAAAATGTGAAATAATGAAGCCGGGAGTCGTTTTTATTGTTTACAAACACATTTCCTTGACCAGATTATGCCTTTTAAAAACAGTCATTTTCCCATGGCAAGGAGACACTCATTTTCTGTGAGAAAATCATTTAAAAGGAGGAATTTCATCAACGCTAAAAATACATATATTGTACGTGTTTGAAAACGCACAGAACATGAAATAGTAGCTTTCTTACCAAGAAACACATGGTTGAAAAACCTATTTTAACGATCTGAGTGTTTGCAGACCTGTACAACAGTTTTATTCTTAAACTATAACGTTTTCAATGAAATCATGTTTCTCATGAGGAGATAAACCGTTTAAAGCAATAAAAACGATTCACTGTGTCTGGCATTTTGACCAAGCCACCAACTAGCTAAACAATTATAAGAACTGGTGCAATTACACATTGACATTGGGTGAAAACACGTAACTCTTAAGGATGTGTTGTAGACTTGTTCAATAGATTCATTTTCTTTTGTTTTTGATGAAATTGTGCTTTTCATGTCGAGATAATGCGTTTAACGCAATAAAAACATTTAGTGCTTTACGCACATGGACTAGGTCACCAAATTTAAAAAATGTGAAATAATAAAGCCGGGAGTCGTTTTTATTGTTTACAAACACATTTCCTTGACCAGAATATGCTTTTTCTTAAAAGCCATTTTCCCATGGCTAGGAGACACTCATTTTCTGTGAGAAAATGCATTTAAAAGGAGGAATTTCATCAGAAACACTAAAAATACATATTGTACGTGCCTGAAGACGCACAGAACCTTGAAATAAAAGGTTTCGCACCAAAAAACACATGGGTGAAAGCCCTATTTTAAGGCTCTGAGTGTTTGCAGACATGTACAACAGGTATGTTTACATTATAACGTTTTTAATGAAATCATGTTTCTCTCGACGAGAAAATGCGTTTAAAGCAATAAAAAGGATTCACTGTGTCTGGCATTGGACCAAGCTACCAACAACCTAAACAATGATCAGAACTGTTGCAATTACACTTTGACATTGGGTGAAAACACGTAACTCTTAAGGATGTGTTGCAGACTTGTTCAATAGAGTCATTATCTTTTGTTTTTGATGAAATTGTGCTTTTCATGTCGAGAAAATGCGTTTAACGCAATAAAAAGATTTAGTGCTTTACGCACATGGACTAGGTCACCAAATTTAAAAAATGTGAAATAATGAAGCCGGGAGTCGTTTTTATTGTTTACAAACACATTTCCTTGACCAGATTATGCCTTTTTAAAAACAGTCATTTTCCCATGGCAAGGAGACACTCGTTTTCTGTGAGAAAATGCATTTAAAAGGAGGAATTTCATCAGAAACACTAAAAATACATATTGTACGTGCCTGAAGAAGCACAGAACCTTGAAATAAAAGGTTTCGCACCAAAAAACACATGGGTGAAAGCCCTATTTTAAGGCTCTGAGTGTTTGCAGACATGTACAACAGGTATGTTTACATTATAACGTTTTTAATGAAATCATGTTTCTCTCGACGAGAAAATGCGCTTAAAGCAATAAAAAGGATTCACTCTGTCTGGCATTGGACCAAGCTACCAACAACCTAAACAATGATCAGAACTGGTGCGATTACACTTTGACATTGGGTGAAAACACGTAACTCTTAAGGATGTGTTGCAGACTTGTTCAATAGATTCATTATCTTTTGTTTTGGATGAAATTGTGCTCTTCTTGTCGAGAAAATGCGTTTAACGCAATAAAAAGATTTAGTGCTTTACGCACATGGACTAGGTTACCAAATTTAAAAAATGTGAAATAATGAAGCCGGGAGTCGTTTTTATTGTTTACAAACACATTTCCTTGACCAGAATATGCTTTTTCTTAAAAGCCATTTTCCCATGGCTAGGAGACACTCATTTTCTGTGAGAAAATGCATTTAAAAGGAGGAATTTCATCAGAAACACTAAAAATACATATTGTACGTGCCTGAAGACGCACAGAACCTTGAAATAAAAGGTTTCGCACCAAAAAACACATGGGTGAAAGCCCTATTTTAAGGCTCTCAGTGTTTGCAGACATGTACAACAGGTATGTTTACATTATAACGTTTTTAATGAAATCATGTTTCTCTCGACGAGAAAATGCGTTTAAAGCAATAAAAAGGATTCACTCTGTCTGGCATTGGACCAAGCTACCAACAACCTAAACAATGATCAGAACTGGTGCAATTACACTTTGACATTGGGTGAAAACACGGAACTCTTAAGGATGTGTTGCAGACTTGTTCAATAGATTCATTATCTTTTGTTTTTGATGAAATTGTGCTCTTCTTGTCGAGAAAATGCGTTTAACGCGATAAAACGATTTACTTCTTTACGCATATGGACTAGGTCACCAAATGTAAAAAATGTGAAATAATGAAGCCGGGAGTCGTTTTTATTGTTTACAAACACATTTCCTTGACCAGATTATGCCTTTTTAAAAAAGGTCATTTTCCCATGGCAAGGAGACACTCATTTTCTGTGAGAAAATCATTTAAAAGGAGGAATTTCATCAACGCTAAAAATACATAATGTACGTGTCTGAAAACGCACAGAACATGAAATAGTAGCTTTCTTACCAAGAAACACATGGTTGAAAAACCTATTTTAACGATCTGAGTGTTTGCAGACATGTACAACAGTTATTCTTAAACTATAACGTTTTCAATGAAATCATGTTTCTCATGAGGAGATAAACCGTTTAAAGCAATAAAAACGATTCACTGTGTCTGGCATTTTGACCAAGCCACCAACTAGCTAAACAATGATCAGAACTGGTGCAATTACACATTGACATTGGGTGAAAACACGTAACTCTTAAGGATGTGTTGCAGACTTGTTCAATAGATTCATTTTCTTTTGTTTTTGATGAAATTGTGCTTTTCATGTCGAGAAAATGCGTTTAACGCAATAAAAAGATTTAGTGCTTTACGCACATGGACTAGGTTACCAAATTTAAAAAAATGTGAAATAATGAAGCCGGGAGTCGTTTTTATTGTTTACAAACACATTTCCTTGACCAGAATATGCTTTTTCTTAAAAGCCATTTTCCCATGGCTAGGAGACACTCATTTTCTGTGAGAAAATGCATTTAAAAGGAGGAATTTCATCAGAAACACTAAAAATACATATTGTACGTGCCTGAAGACGCACAGAACCTTGAAATAAAAGGTTTCGCACCAAAAAACACATGGGTGAAAGCCCTATTTTAAGGCTCTGAGTGTTTGCAGACATGTACAACAGGTATGTTTACATTATAACGTTTTTAATGAAATCATGTTTCTCTCGACGAGAAAATACGTTTAAAGCAATAAAAACGATTCACTCTGTCTGGCATTGGACCAAGCTACCAACAACCTAAACAATGATCAGAACTGGTGCAATTACACTTTGACATTGGGTGAAAACACGTAACTCTTAAGGATGTGTTGCAGACTTGTTCAATAGATTCATTATCTTTTGTTTTTGATGAAATTGTGCTCTTCTTGTCGAGAAAATGCGTTTAACGCAATAAAAAGATTTAGTGCTTTACGCACATGGACTAGGTTACCAAATTTAAAAAATGTGAAATAATGAAGCCGGGAGTCGTTTTTATTGTTTACAAACACATTTCCTTGACCAGATTATGCCTTTTTAAAAACAGTCATTTTCCCATGGCAAGGAGACACTCATTTTCTGTGAGAAAATCATTTAAAAGGAGGAATTTCATCAACGCTAAAAATACATAATGTACGTGTCTGAAAACGCACAGAACATGAAATAGTAGCTTTCTTACCAAGAAACACATGGTTGAAAAACCTATTTTAACGATCTGAGTGTTTGCAGACATGTACAACAGTTATTCTTAAACTATAACGTTTTCAATGAAATCATGTTTCTCATGAGGAGATAAACCGTTTAAAGCAATAAAAACGATTCACTGTGTCTGGCATTTTGACCAAGCCACCAACTAGCTAAACAATGATCAGAACTGGTGCAATTACACATTGACATTGGGTGAAAACACGTAACTCTTAAGGATGTGTTGCAGACTTGTTCAATAGACTCATTTTGTTTTGTTTTCGATGAAATTGTGCTTTTCATGTCGAGAAAATGCGTTTAACGCAATAAAAAGATTTCGTGCTTTACGCATATGGACTAGGTTACCAAATTTAAAAAAATGTGGAATAATGAAGCCGGGAGTCGTTTTTATTGTTTACAAACACATTTCCTTGACCAGATTATGCCTTTTTAAAAACAGTCATTTTCCCATGGCAAGGAGACACTCATTTTCTGTGAGAAAATGCATTTAAAAGGAGGATTTTCATCAGAAACACTAAAAATACATATTGTACGTGCCTGAAGAAGCACAGAACCTTGAAATAAAAGGTTTCGCACCAAAAAACACATGGGTGAAAGCCCTATTTTAAGGCTCTGAGTGTTTGCAGACATGTACAACAGGTATGTTTACATTATAACGTTTTTAATGAAATCATGTTTCTCTCGACGAGAAAATGCGCTTAAAGCAATAAAAAGGATTCACTCTGTCTGGCATTGGACCAAGCTACCAACAACCTAAACAATGATCAGAACTGGTGCGATTACACTTTGACATTGGGTGAAAACACGTAACTCTTAAGGATGTGTTGCAGACTTGTTCAATAGATTCATTATCTTTTGTTTTGGATGAAATTGTGCTCTTCTTGTCGAGAAAATGCGTTTAACGCAATAAAAAGATTTAGTGCTTTACGCACATGGACTAGGTTACCAAATTTAAAAAATGTGAAATAATGAAGCCGGGAGTCGTTTTTATTGTTTACAAACACATTTCCTTGACCAGAATATGCTTTTTCTTAAAAGCCATTTTCCCATGGCTAGGAGACACTCATTTTCTGTGAGAAAATGCATTTAAAAGGAGGAATTTCATCAGAAACACTAAAAATACATATTGTACGTGCCTGAAGACGCACAGAACCTTGAAATAAAAGGTTTCGCACCAAAAAACACATGGGTGAAAGCCCTATTTTAAGGCTCTCAGTGTTTGCAGACATGTACAACAGGTATGTTTACATTATAACGTTTTTAATGAAATCATGTTTCTCTCGACGAGAAAATGCGTTTAAAGCAATAAAAAGGATTCACTCTGTCTGGCATTGGACCAAGCTACCAACAACCTAAACAATGATCAGAACTGGTGCAATTACACTTTGACATTGGGTGAAAACACGGAACTCTTAAGGATGTGTTGCAGACTTGTTCAATAGATTCATTATCTTTTGTTTTTGATGAAATTGTGCTCTTCTTGTCGAGAAAATGCGTTTAATGCGATAAAACGATTTACTTCTTTACGCATATGGACTAGGTCACCAAATGTAAAAAATGTGAAATAATGAAGCCGGGAGTCGTTTTTATTGTTTACAAACACATTTCCTTGACCAGATTATGCCTTTTTAAAAAAGGTCATTTTCCCATGGCAAGGAGACACTCATTTTCTGTGAGAAAATCATTTAAAAGGAGGAATTTCATCAACGCTAAAAATACATAATGTACGTGTCTGAAAACGCACAGAACATGAAATAGTAGCTTTCTTACCAAGAAACACATGGTTGAAAAACCTATTTTAACGATCTGAGTGTTTGCAGACATGTACAACAGTTATTCTTAAACTATAACGTTTTCAATGAAATCATGTTTCTCATGAGGAGATAAACCGTTTCAAGCAATAAAAACGATTCACTGTGTCTGGCATTTTGACCAAGCCACCAACTAGCTAAACAATGATCAGAACTGGTGCAATTACACATTGACATTGGGTGAAAACACGTAACTCTTAAGGATGTGTTGCAGACTTGTTCAATAGATTCATTTTCTTTTGTTTTTGATGAAATTGTGCTTTTCATGTCGAGAAAATGCGTTTAACGCAATAAAAAGATTTAGTGCTTTACGCACATGGACTAGGTTACCAAATTTAAAAAAATGTGAAATAATGAAGCCGGGAGTCGTTTTTATTGTTTACAAACACATTTCCTTGACCAGAATATGCTTTTTCTTAAAAGCCATTTTCCCATGGCTAGGAGACACTCATTTTCTGTGAGAAAATGCATTTAAAAGGAGGAATTTCATCAGAAACACTAAAAATACATATTGTACGTGCCTGAAGACGCACAGAACCTTGAAATAAAAGGTTTCGCACCAAAAAACACATGGGTGAAAGCCCTATTTTAAGGCTCTGAGTGTTTGCAGACATGTACAACAGGTATGTTTACATTATAACGTTTTTAATGAAATCATGTTTCTCTCGACGAGAAAATACGTTTAAAGCAATAAAAACGATTCACTCTGTCTGGCATTGGACCAAGCTACCAACAACCTAAACAATGATCAGAACTGGTGCAATTACACTTTGACATTGGGTGAAAACACGTAACTCTTAAGGATGTGTTGCAGACTTGTTCAATAGATTCATTATCTTTTGTTTTTGATGAAATTGTGCTCTTCTTGTCGAGAAAATGCGTTTAACGCAATAAAAAGATTTAGTGCTTTACGCACATGGACTAGGTTACCAAATTTAAAAAATGTGAAATAATGAAGCCGGGAGTCGTTTTTATTGTTTACAAACACATTTCCTTGACCAGATTATGCCTTTTTAAAAACAGTCATTTTCCCATGGCAAGGAGACACTCATTTTCTGTGAGAAAATCATTTAAAAGGAGGAATTTCATCAACGCTAAAAATACATAATGTACGTGTCTGAAAACGCACAGAACATGAAATAGTAGCTTTCTTACCAAGAAACACATGGTTGAAAAACCTATTTTAACGATCTGAGTGTTTGCAGACATGTACAACAGTTATTCTTAAACTATAACGTTTTCAATGAAATCATGTTTCTCATGAGGAGATAAACCGTTTAAAGCAATAAAAACGATTCACTGTGTCTGGCATTTTGACCAAGCCACCAACTAGCTAAACAATGATCAGAACTGGTGCAATTACACATTGACATTGGGTGAAAACACGTAACTCTTAAGGATGTGTTGCAGACTTGTTCAATAGACTCATTTTGTTTTGTTTTCGATGAAATTGTGCTTTTCATGTCGAGAAAATGCGTTTAACGCAATAAAAAGATTTCGTGCTTTACGCATATGGACTAGGTTACCAAATTTAAAAAAATGTGGAATAATGAAGCCGGGAGTCGTTTTTATTGTTTACAAACACATTTCCTTGACCAGATTATGCCTTTTTAAAAACAGTCATTTTCCCATGGCAAGGAGACACTCATTTTCTGTGAGAAAATGCATTTAAAAGGAGGATTTTCATCAGAAACACTAAAAATACATATTGTACGTGCCTGAAGAAGCACAGAACCTTGAAATAAAAGGTTTCGCACCAAAAAACACATGGGTGAAAGCCCTATTTTAAGGCTCTCAGTGTTTGCAGACATGTACAACAGGTATGTTTACATTATAACGTTTTTAATGAAATCATGTTTCTCTCGACGAGAAAATGCGTTTAAAGCAATAAAAACGATTCACTCTGTCTGGCATTGGACCAAGCTACCAACTAGCTAAACAATGATCAGAACTGGTGCAATTACACTTTGACATTGGGTGAAAACACGTAACTCTTAAGGATGTGTTGCAGACTTGTTGAATAGATTCATTATCTTTTGTTTTGGATGAAATTGTGCTCTTCTTGTCGAGAAAATGCGTTTAACGCAATAAAAAGATTTAGTGCTTTACGCACATGGACTAGGTTACCAAATTTAAAAAATGTGAAATAATGAAGCCGGGAGTCGTTTTTATTGTTTACAAACACATTTCCTTGACCAGAATATGCTTTTTCTTAAAAGCCATTTTCCCATGGCTAGGAGACACTCATTTTCTGTGAGAAAATGCATTTTAAAGGAGAAATTTCATCAGAAACACTAAAAATACATATTGTACGTGCCTGAAGACGCACAGAACCTTGAAATAAAAGGTTTCGCACCAAAAAACACATGGGTGAAAGCCCTATTTTAAGGCTCTCAGTGTTTGCAGACATGTACAACAGGTATGTTTACATTATAACGTTTTTAATGAAATCATGTTTCTCTCGACGAGAAAATGCGTTTAAAGCAATAAAAAGGATTCACTCTGTCTGGCATTGGACCAAGCTACCAACAACCTAAACAATGATCAGAACTGGTGCAATTACACTTTGACATTGGGTGAAAACACGGAACTCTTAAGGATGTGTTGCAGACTTGTTCAATAGATTCATTATCTTTTGTTTTTGATGAAATTGTGCTCTTCTTGTCGAGAAAATGCGTTTAAAGCGATAAAACGATTTACTTCTTTACGCATATGGACTAGGTCACCAAATGTAAAAAATGTGAAATAATGAAGCCGGGAGTCGTTTTTATTGTTTACAAACACATTTCCTTGACCAGATTATGCCTTTTTAAAAAAGGTCATTTTCCCATGGGAAGGAGACACTCATTTTCTGTGAGAAAATCATTTAAAAGGAGGAATTTCATCAACGCTAAAAATACATAATGTACGTGTCTGAAAACGCACAGAACATGAAATAGTAGCTTTCTTACCAAGAAACACATGGTTGAAAAACCTATTTTAACGATCTGAGTGTTTGCAGACATGTACAACAGTTATTCTTAAACTATAACGTTTTCAATGAAATCATGTTTCTCATGAGGAGATAAACCGTTTAAAGCAATAAAAACGATTCACTGTGTCTGGCATTTTGACCAAGCCACCAACTAGCTAAACAATGATCAGAACTGGTGCAATTACACATTGACATTGGGTGAAAACACGTAACTCTTAAGGATGTGTTGCAGACTTGTTCAATAGATTCATTTTCTTTTGTTTTTGATGAAATTGTGCTTTTCATGTCGAGAAAATGCGTTTAACGCAATAAAAAGATTTAGTGCTTTACGCACATGGACTAGGTTACCAAATTTAAAAAAATGTGAAATAATGAAGCCGGGAGTCGTTTTTATTGTTTACAAACACATTTCCTTGACCAGATTATGCCTTTTTAAAAACAGTCATTTTCCCATGGCAAGGAGACACTCATTTTCTGTGAGAAAATGCATTTAAAAGGAGGAATTTCATCAGAAACACTAAAAATACATATTGTACGTGCCTGAAGACGCACAGAACATTGAAATAAAAGTTTTCGCACCAAAAAACACATGGATGAAAGCCCTATTTTAAGGCTCTGAGTGTTTGCAGATATGTACAACAGGTATGTTTAAATTATAACGTTTTTAATGAAATCATGTTTCTCTCGACGAGAAAATGCGTTTAAAACAAAAAAAAAAGGATTCACTCTGTCTGGCATTGGACCAAGCTACCAACAACCTAAACAATGATCAGAACTGGTGAAATTACACTTTGACATAGGGAGAAAACACATAACTCTTAAGGATGTGTTGCAGACTTGTTCAATAGATTCATTATCTTTTGTTTTGGATGAAATTGTGCTCTTCTTGTCGAGAAAATGCGTTTAACGCAATAAAATGATTTAGTGCTTTACGCACATGGACTAGTTTACCAAATTTAAAAAATGTGAAATAATAAAGCCGGGAGTCGTTTTTATTGTTTACAAACACATTTCCTTGACCAGAATATGCTTTTTCTTAAAAGCCATTTTCCCATGGCTAGGAGACACTCATTTTCTGTGAGAAAATGCATTTAAAAGGAGGAATTTCATCAGAAACACTAAAAATACATATTGTACGTGCCTGAAGACGCACAGAACCTTGAAATAAAAGGTTTCGCACCAAAAAACACATGGGTGAAAGCCCTATTTTAAGGCTCTGAGTGTTTGCAGATATGTACAACAGGTATGTTTAAATTATAACGTTTTTAATGAAATCATGTTTCTCTCGACGAGAAAATGCGTTTAAAACAAAAAAAAGGATTCACTCTGTCTGGCATTGGACCAAGCTACCAACAACCTAAACAATGATCAGAACTGGTGAAATTACACTTTGACATAGGGAGAAAACACATAACTCTTAAGGATGTGTTGCAGACTTGTTCAATAGATTCATTATCTTTTGTTTTGGATGAAATTGTGCTCTTGTTGTCGAGAAAATGCGTTTAACGCAATAAAAAGATTTAGTGCTTTACGCACATGGACTAGTTTACCAAATTTAAAAAATGTGAAATAATAAAGCCGGGAGTCGTTTTTATTGTTTACAAACACATTTCCTTGACCAGAATATGCTTTTTCTTAAAAGCCATTTTCCCATGGCTAGGAGACACTCATTTTCTGTGAGAAAATGCATTTAAAAGGAGGAATTTCATCAGAAACACTAAAAATACATATAATGTACGTGCCTGAAGACGCACAGAACCTTGAAGTAAAAGGTTTCGCACCAAAAAACACATGGCTTGAAAGCCCTATTTTAAGGCTCTGAGTGTTTGCAGACATGTACAACAGGTATGTTTACATTATAACGTTTTTAATGAAATCATGTTTCTCTCGACGAGAAAATGCGTTTAAAGCAAATAAAGGATTCACTCTGTCTGGCATTGGACCAAGCTACCAACAACCTAAACAATGATCAGAACTGGTGCGATTACACTTTAACATTGGGAGAAAACACGTAACTCTTAAGGATGTGTTGCAGACTTGTTCAATAGATTCATTTTCTTTTGTTTTTGATGAAATTGTGCTTTTCATGTCGAGAAAATGCGTTTAACGCAATAAAAACATTTAGTGCTTTACGCACATGGACTAGGTCACCAAATTTAAAAAATGTGAAATAATGAAGCCGGGAGTCGTTTTTGTTGTTTTTACAAACACATTTCCTTGACCAGATTATGCCTTTTTAAAAACAGTCATTTTCCCATGGCAAGGAGACACTCGTTTTCTGTGAGAAAATGCATTTAAAAGGAGGAATTTCATCAGAAACACTAAAAATACATATTGTACGTGCCTGAAGACGCACAGAACCTTGAAATAAAAGGTTTCGCACCAAAAAACACATGGGTGAAAGCCCTATTTTAAGGCTCTGAGTGTTTGCAGACATGTACAACAGGTATGTTTACATTATAACGTTTTTAATGAAATCATGTTTCTCTCGACGAGAAAATGCGCTTAAAGCAATAAAAAGGATTCACTCTGTCTGGCATTGGACCAAGCTACCAACAACCTAAACAATGATCAGAACTGGTGCGATTACACTTTGACATTGGGTGAAAACACGTAACTCTTAAGGATGTGTTGCAGACTTGTTCAATAGATTCATTATCTTTTGTTTTGGATGAAATTGTGCTCTTCTTGTCGAGAAAATGCGTTTAACGCAATAAAAAGATTTAGTGCTTTACGCACATGGACTAGGTTACCAAATTTTAAAAAATGTGAAATAATGAAGCCGGGAGTCGTTTTTATTGTTTACAAACACATTTCCTTGACCAGATTATGCCTTTTTAAAAAGTCATTTTCCCATGGCAAGGAGACACTCATTTTCTGTGAGAAAATCATTTAAAAGGAGGAATGCCATCAACGCTAAAAATACATAATGTACGTGTCTGAAAACGCACAGAACATGAAATAGTAGCTTTCTTACCAAGAAACACATGGTTGAAAAACTTATTTTAACGATCTGAGTGTTTGCAGACATGTACAACAGTTATTCTTAAACTATAACGTTTTCAATGAAATCATGTTTCTCATGAGGAGATAAACCGTTTAAAGCAATAAAAACGATTCACTGTGTCTGGCATTTTGACCAAGCCACCAACTAGCTAAACAATGATCAGAACTGGTGCAATTACACATTGACATTGGGTGAAAACACGTAACTCTTAAGGATGTGTTGCAGACTTGTTCAATAGATTCATTATCTTTTGTTTTGGAGGAAATTGTGCTCTTCTTGTCGAGAAAATGCGTTTAACGCAATAAAAAGATTTAGTGCTTTACGCACATGGACTAGGTTACCAAATTTAAAAAATGTGAAATAATAAAGCCGGGAGTCGTCTTTATTGTTTACAAACACATTTCCTTGACCAGAATATGCCTTTTTAAAAACAGTCATTTTCCCATGGCAAGGAGACACTCATTTTCTGTGAGAAAATCATTTAAAAGGAGGAATGTCATCAACGCTAAAAATACATAATGTACGTGTCTGAAAACGCACAGAACATGAAATAGTAGCTTTCTTACCAAGAAACACATGGTTGAAAAACCTATTTTAACGATCTGAGTGTTTGCAGACATGTACAACAGTTATTCTTAAACTATAACGTTTTCAATGAAATCATGTTTCTCATGAGGAGATAAACCGTTTAAAGCAATAAAAACGATTCACTCTGTCTGGCATTGGACCAAGCTACCAACAACCTAAACAATGATCAGAACTGGTGAAATTACACTTTGACATAGGGAGAAAACACATAACTCATAAGGATGTGTTGCAGACTTGTTCAATAGATTCATTATCTTTTGTTTTGGATGAAATTGTGCTCTTCTTGTCGAGAAAATGCGTTTAACGCAATAAAATGATTTAGTGCTTTACGCACATGGACTAGTTTACCAAATTTAAAAAATGTGAAATAATAAAGCCGGGAGTCGTTTTTATTGTTTACAAACACATTTCCTTGACCAGAATATGCTTTTTCTTAAAAGCCATTTTCCCATGGCTAGGAGACACTCATTTTCTGTGAGAAAATGCATTTAAAAGGAGGAATTTCATCAGAAACACTAAAAATACATATAATGTACGTGCCTGAAGACGCACAGAACCTTGAAATAAAAGTTTCGCACCAAAAAACACATGGCTGAAAGCCCTATTTTAAGGCTCTGAGTGTTTGCAGACATGTACAACAGGTATGTTTACATTATAACGTTTTTAATGAAATCATGTTTCTCTCGACGAGAAAATGCGTTTAAAGCAAAAAAAAGGATTCACTCTGTCTGGCTTTGGACCAAGCTACCAACAACCTAAACAATGATCAGAACTGATGAAATTACACTTTGACATTGGGAGAAAACACATAACTCGTAAGGATGTGTTGCAGACTTGTTCAATAGATTCATTATCTTTTGTTTTGGAGGAAATTGTGCTCTTCTTGTCGAGAAAATGCGTTTAACGCAATAAAAAGATTTAGTGCTTTACGCACATGGACTAGGTTACCAAATTTAAAAAATGTGAAGTAATGAAGCCGGGAGTCGTTTTTATTGTTTACAAACACATTTCCTTGACCAGATTATGCCTTTTTAAAAACAGTCATTTTCCCATGGCAAGGAGACACTCATTTTCTGTGAGAAAATCATTTAAAAGGAGGAATTTCATCAACGCTAAAAATACATAATGTACGTGTCTGAAAACGCACAGAACATGAAATAGTAGCTTTCTTACCAAGAAACACATGGTTGAAAAACCTATTTTAACGATCTGAGTGTTTGCAGACATGTACAACAGTTATTCTTAAACTATAACGTTTTCAATGAAATCATGTTTCTCATGAGGAGATAAACCGTTTAAAGCAATAAAAACGATTCACTCTGTCTGGCATTGGACCAAGCTACCAACAACCTAAACAATGATCAGAACTGGTGAAATTACACTTTGACATAGGGAGAAAACACATAACTCATAAGGATGTGTTGCAGACTTATTCATTATCTTTTGTTTTGGATGAAATTGTGCTCTTCTTGTCGAGAAAATGCGTTTAACGTAATAAAAAGATTTAGTGCTTTACGCACATGGACTAGGTTAGCAAATTTAAAAAATGTGAAATAATGAAGCCGGGAGTCGTTTTTATTGTTTACAAACACATTTCTTTGACCAGATTATGACTTTTTAAAAACAGTCATTTTCCCATGGCAAGGAGACACTCGTTTTCTGTGAGAAAATGCATTTAAAAGGAGGAATTTCATCAGAAACACTAAAAATACATATTGTACGTGCCTGAAGAAGCACAGAACCTTGAAATAAAAGGTTTCGCACCAAAAAACACATGGGTGAAAGCCCTATTTTAAGGCTCTGAGTGTTTGCAGACATGTACAACAGGTATGTTTACATTATAACGTTTTTAATGAAATCATGTTTCTCTCGACGAGAAAATGCGCTTAAAGCAATAAAAAGGATTCACTCTGTCTGGCATTGGACCAAGCTACCAACAACCTAAACAATGATCAGAACTGGTGCAAATTACACATTGACATTGGGTGAAAACACGTAACTCTTAAGGATGTGTTGCAGACTTGTTCAATAGATTCATTATCTTTTGTTTTGGATGAAATTGTGCCATTCTTGTCGAGAAAATGCGTTTAACGCAATAAAAAGATTTAGTGCTTTACGCACATGGACTAGGTTACCAAATTTAAAAAATGTGAAATAATGAAGCCGGGAGTCGTTTTTATTGTTTACAAACACATTTCCTTGACCAGATTATGCCTTTTTAAAAACAGTCATTTTCCCATGGCAAGGAGACACTCATTTTCTGTGAGAAAATCATTTAAAAGGAGGAATTTCATCAACGCTAAAAATACATAATGTACGTGTCTGAAAACGCACAGAACATGAAATAGTAGCTTTCTTACCAAGAAAAACATGGTTGAAAAACCTATTTTAACGATCTGAGTGTTTGCAGACATGTACAACAGTTATTCTTAAACTATAACGTTTTCAATGAAATCATGTTTCTCATGAGGAGATAAACCGTTTAAAGCAATAAAAACGATTCACTGTGTCTGGCATTTTGACCAAGCCACCAACTAGCTAAACAATGATCAGAACTGGTGCAATTACACATTGACATTGGGTGAAAACACGTAATTCTTAAGGATGTGTTGCAGACTTGTTCAATAGATTCATTTTCTTTTGTTTTTGATGAAATTGTGCTTTTCATGTCGAGAAAATGCGTTTAACGCAATAAAAAGATTTAGTGCTTTACGCACATGGACTAGGTTACCAAATTTAAAAAAATGTGAAATAATAAAGCCGGGAGTCGTTTTTATTGTTTACAAACACATTTCCTTGACCAGAATATGCTTTTTCTTAAAAGCCATTTTCCCATGGCTAGGGGACACTCATTTTCTGTGAGAAAATGCATTTAAAAGGAGGAATTTCATTAAAAACACTAAAAATACATATTGTACGTGCCTGAAGACGCACAGAACCTTGAAATAAAAGGTTTCGCCACCAACCAAGCCACCAACTAGCTAAACAATGATCAGAACTGGTGCAATTACACATTGACATTGGGTGAAAACACGTAACTCTTAAGGATGTGTTGCAGACTTGTTCAATAGATTCATTATCTTTTGTTTTGGATGAAATTGTGCTCTTCTTGTCGAGAAAATGCGTTTAACGCAATAAAAAGATTTAGTGCTTTACGCACATGGACTAGGTTACCAAATTTAAAAAATGTGAAATAATGAAGCCGGGAGTCGTTTTTATTGTTTACAAACACATTTCCTTGACCAAATTATGCCTTTTTAAAAACAGTCATTTTCCCATGTCAAGGAGACACTCATTTTCTGTGAGAAAATGCATTTAAAAGGAGGAATTTCATCAGAAACACTAAAAATACATATTGTACGTGCCTGAAGACGCACAGAACCTTGAAATAAAAGGTTTCGCACCAAAAAACACATGGGTGAAAGCCCTATTTTAAGGCTCTGAGTGTTTGCAGACATGTACAACAGGTATGTTTACATTATAACGTTTTTAATGAAATCATGTTTCTCTCGACGAGAAAATGCGCTTAAAGCAATAAAAAGGATTCACTCTGTCTGGCATTGGACCAAGCTACCAACAACCTAAACAATGATCAGAACTGGTGCGATTACATTTTGACATTCGGTGAAAACACGTAACTCTTAAGGATGTGTTGCAGACTTGTTCAATAGATTCATTATCTTTTGTTTTGGATGAAATTGTGCTCTTCTTGTCGAGAAAATGCGTTTAACGTAATAAAAAGATTTAGTGCTTTACGCACATGGACTAGGTTAGCAAATTTAAAAAATGTGAAATAATGAAGCCGGGAGTCGTTTTTATTGTTTACAAACACATTTCTTTGACCAGATTATGACTTTTTAAAAACAGTCATTTTCCCATGGCAAGGAGACACTCGTTTTCTGTGAGAAAATGCATTTAAAAGGAGGAATTTCATCAGAAACACTAAAAATACATATTGTACGTGCCTGAAGAAGCACAGAACCTCGAAATAAAAGGTTTCGCACCAAAAAACACATGGGTGAAAGCCCTATTTTAAGGCTCTGAGTGTTTGCAGACATGTACAACAGGTATGTTTACATTATAACGTTTTTAATGAAATCATGTTTCTCTCGACGAGAAAATGCGCTTAAAGCAATAAAAAGGATTCACTCTGTCTGGCATTGGACCAAGCTACCAACAACCTAAACAATGATCAGAACTGGTGCGATTACATTTTGACATTCGGTGAAAACACGTAACTCTTAAGGATGTGTTGCAGACTTGTTCAATAGATTCATTATCTTTTGTTTTGGATGAAATTGTGCTCTTCTTGTCGAGAAAATGCGTTTAACGTAATAAAAAGATTTAGTGCTTTACGCACATGGACTAGGTTAGCAAATTTAAAAAATGTGAAATAATGAAGCCGGGAGTCGTTTTTATTGTTTACAAACACATTTCTTTGACCAGATTATGACTTTTTAAAAACAGTCATTTTCCCATGGCAAGGAGACACTCGTTTTCTGTGAGAAAATGCATTTAAAAGGAGGAATTTCATCAGAAACACTAAAAATACATATTGTACGTGCCTGAAGAAGCACAGAACCTCGAAATAAAAGGTTTCGCACCAAAAAACACATGGGTGAAAGCCCTATTTTAAGGCTCTGAGTGTTTGCAGACATGTACAACAGGTATGTTTACATTATAACGTTTTTAATGAAATCATGTTTCTCTCGACGAGAAAATGCGCTTAAAGCAATAAAAAGGATTCACTCTGTCTGGCATTGGACCAAGCTACCAACAACCTAAACAATGATCAGAACTGGTGCAAATTACACATTGACATTGGGTGAAAACACGTAACTCTTAAGGATGTGTTGCAGACTTGTTCAATAGATTCATTATCTTTTGTTTTGGATGAAATTGTGCCATTCTTGTCGAGAAAATGCGTTTAAAGCAAAAAAAGATTTAGTGCTTTACGCACATGGACTAGGTTACCAAATTTAAAAAATGTGAAGTAATGAAGCCGGGAGTCGTTTTTATTGTTTACAAACACATTTCCTTGACCAGATTATGCCTTTTTAAAAACAGTCATTTTCCCATGGCAAGGAGACACTCATTTTCTGTGAGAAAATCATTTAAAAGGAGGAATTTCATCAACGCTAAAAATACATAATGTACGTGTCTGAAAACGCACAGAACATGAAATAGTAGCTTTCTTACCAAGAAACACATGGTTGAAAAACCTATTTTAACGATCTGAGTGTTTGCAGACATGTACAACAGTTATTCTTAAACTATAACGTTTTCAATGAAATCATGTTTCTCATGAGGAGATAAACCGTTTAAAGCAATAAAAACGATTCACTCTGTCTGGCATTGGACCAAGCTACCAACAACCTAAACAATGATCAGAACTGGTGAAATTACACTTTGACATAGGGAGAAAACACATAACTCATAAGGATGTGTTGCAGACTTATTCATTATCTTTTGTTTTGGATGAAATTGTGCTCTTCTTGTCGAGAAAATGCGTTTAACGTAATAAAAAGATTTAGTGCTTTACGCACATGGACTAGGTTAGCAAATTTAAAAAATGTGAAATAATGAAGCCGGGAGTCGTTTTTATTGTTTACAAACACATTTCTTTGACCAGATTATGACTTTTTAAAAACAGTCATTTTCCCATGGCAAGGAGACACTCGTTTTCTGTGAGAAAATGCATTTAAAAGGAGGAATTTCATCAGAAACACTAAAAATACATATTGTACGTGCCTGAAGAAGCACAGAACCTCGAAATAAAAGGTTTCGCACCAAAAAACACATGGGTGAAAGCCCTATTTTAAGGCTCTGAGTGTTTGCAGACATGTACAACAGGTATGTTTACATTATAACGTTTTTAATGAAATCATGTTTCTCTCGACGCGAAAATGCGCTTAAAGCAATAAAAAGGATTCACTCTGTCTGGCATTGGACCAAGCTACCAACAACCTAAACAATGATCAGAACTGGTGCAAATTACACATTGACATTGGGTGAAAACACGTAACTCTTAAGGATGTGTTGCAGACTTGTTCAATAGATTCATTATCTTTTGTTTTGGATGAAATTGTGCCATTCTTGTCGAGAAAATGCGTTTAACGCAATAAAAAGATTTAGTGCTTTACGCACATGGACTAGGTTACCAAATTTAAAAAATGTGAAATAATGAAGCCGGGAGTCGTTTTTATTGTTTACAAACACATTTCCTTGACCAGATTATGCCTTTTTAAAAACAGTCATTTTCCCATGGCAAGGAGACACTCATTTTCTGTGAGAAAATCATTTAAAAGGAGGAATTTCATCAACGCTAAAAATACATAATGTACGTGTCTGAAAACGCACAGAACATGAAATAGTAGCTTTCTTACCAAGAAACACATGGTTGAAAAACCTATTTTAACGATCTGAGTGTTTGCAGACATGTACAACAGTTATTCTTAAACTATAACGTTTTCAATGAAATCATGTTTCTCATGAGGAGATAAACCGTTTAAAGCAATAAAAACGATTCACTGTGTCTGGCATTTTGACCAAGCCACCAACTAGCTAAACAATGATCAGAACTGGTGCAATTACACATTGACATTGGGTGAAAACACGTAATTCTTAAGGATGTGTTGCAGACTTGTTCAATAGATTCATTTTCTTTTGTTTTTGATGAAATTGTGCTTTTCATGTCGAGAAAATGCGTTTAACGCAATAAAAAGATTTAGTGCTTTACGCACATGGACTAGGTTACCAAATTTAAAAAAATGTGAAATAATAAAGCCGGGAGTCGTTTTTATTGTTTACAAACACATTTCCTTGACCAGAATATGCTTTTTCTTAAAAGCCATTTTCCCATGGCTAGGGGACACTCATTTTCTGTGAGAAAATGCATTTAAAAGGAGGAATTTCATTAAAAACACTAAAAATACATATTGTACGTGCCTGAAGACGCACAGAACCTTGAAATAAAAGGTTTCGCCACCAACCAAGCCACCAACTAGCTAAACAATGATCAGAACTGGTGCAATTACACATTGACATTGGGTGAAAACACGTAACTCTTAAGGATGTGTTGCAGACTTGTTCAATAGATTCATTATCTTTTGTTTTGGATGAAATTGTGCTCTTCTTGTCGAGAAAATGCGTTTAACGCAATAAAAAGATTTAGTGCTTTACGCACATGGACTAGGTTACCAAATTTAAAAAATGTGAAATAATGAAGCCGGGAGTCGTTTTTATTGTTTACAAACACATTTCCTTGACCAAATTATGCCTTTTTAAAAACAGTCATTTTCCCATGTCAAGGAGACACTCATTTTCTGTGAGAAAATGCATTTAAAAGGAGGAATTTCATCAGAAACACTAAAAATACATATTGTACGTGCCTGAAGACGCACAGAACCTTGAAATAAAAGGTTTCGCACCAAAAAACACATGGGTGAAAGCCCTATTTTAAGGCTCTGAGTGTTTGCAGACATGTACAACAGGTATGTTTACATTATAACGTTTTTAATGAAATCATGTTTCTCTCGACGAGAAAATGCGCTTAAAGCAATAAAAAGGATTCACTCTGTCTGGCATTGGACCAAGCTACCAACAACCTAAACAATGATCAGAACTGGTGCGATTACATTTTGACATTCGGTGAAAACACGTAACTCTTAAGGATGTGTTGCAGACTTGTTCAATAGATTCATTATCTTTTGTTTTGGATGAAATTGTGCTCTTCTTGTCGAGAAAATGCGTTTAACGTAATAAAAAGATTTAGTGCTTTACGCACATGGACTAGGTTAGCAAATTTAAAAAATGTGAAATAATGAAGCCGGGAGTCGTTTTTATTGTTTACAAACACATTTCTTTGACCAGATTATGACTTTTTAAAAACAGTCATTTTCCCATGGCAAGGAGACACTCGTTTTCTGTGAGAAAATGCATTTAAAAGGAGGAATTTCATCAGAAACACTAAAAATACATATTGTACGTGCCTGAAGAAGCACAGAACCTCGAAATAAAAGGTTTCGCACCAAAAAACACATGGGTGAAAGCCCTATTTTAAGGCTCTGAGTGTTTGCAGACATGTACAACAGGTATGTTTACATTATAACGTTTTTAATGAAATCATGTTTCTCTCGACGAGAAAATGCGCTTAAAGCAATAAAAAGGATTCACTCTGTCTGGCATTGGACCAAGCTACCAACAACCTAAACAATGATCAGAACTGGTGCGATTACATTTTGACATTCGGTGAAAACACGTAACTCTTAAGGATGTGTTGCAGACTTGTTCAATAGATTCATTATCTTTTGTTTTGGATGAAATTGTGCTCTTCTTGTCGAGAAAATGCGTTTAACGTAATAAAAAGATTTAGTGCTTTACGCACATGGACTAGGTTAGCAAATTTAAAAAATGTGAAATAATGAAGCCGGGAGTCGTTTTTATTGTTTACAAACACATTTCTTTGACCAGATTATGACTTTTTAAAAACAGTCATTTTCCCATGGCAAGGAGACACTCGTTTTCTGTGAGAAAATGCATTTAAAAGGAGGAATTTCATCAGAAACACTAAAAATACATATTGTACGTGCCTGAAGAAGCACAGAACCTCGAAATAAAAGGTTTCGCACCAAAAAACACATGGGTGAAAGCCCTATTTTAAGGCTCTGAGTGTTTGCAGACATGTACAACAGGTATGTTTACATTATAACGTTTTTAATGAAATCATGTTTCTCTCGACGAGAAAATGCGCTTAAAGCAATAAAAAGGATTCACTCTGTCTGGCATTGGACCAAGCTACCAACAACCTAAACAATGATCAGAACTGGTGCAAATTACACATTGACATTGGGTGAAAACACGTAACTCTTAAGGATGTGTTGCAGACTTGTTCAATAGATTCATTATCTTTTGTTTTGGATGAAATTGTGCCATTCTTGTCGAGAAAATGCGTTTAAAGCAAAAAAAGATTTAGTGCTTTACGCACATGGACTAGGTTACCAAATTTAAAAAATGTGAAGTAATGAAGCCGGGAGTCGTTTTTATTGTTTACAAACACATTTCCTTGACCAGATTATGCCTTTTTAAAAACAGTCATTTTCCCATGGCAAGGAGACACTCATTTTCTGTGAGAAAATCATTTAAAAGGAGGAATTTCATCAACGCTAAAAATACATAATGTACGTGTCTGAAAACGCACAGAACATGAAATAGTAGCTTTCTTACCAAGAAACACATGGTTGAAAAACCTATTTTAACGATCTGAGTGTTTGCAGACATGTACAACAGTTATTCTTAAACTATAACGTTTTCAATGAAATCATGTTTCTCATGAGGAGATAAACCGTTTAAAGCAATAAAAACGATTCACTCTGTCTGGCATTGGACCAAGCTACCAACAACCTAAACAATGATCAGAACTGGTGAAATTACACTTTGACATAGGGAGAAAACACATAACTCATAAGGATGTGTTGCAGACTTATTCATTATCTTTTGTTTTGGATGAAATTGTGCTCTTCTTGTCGAGAAAATGCGTTTAACGTAATAAAAAGATTTAGTGCTTTACGCACATGGACTAGGTTAGCAAATTTAAAAAATGTGAAATAATGAAGCCGGGAGTCGTTTTTATTGTTTACAAACACATTTCTTTGACCAGATTATGACTTTTTAAAAACAGTCATTTTCCCATGGCAAGGAGACACTCGTTTTCTGTGAGAAAATGCATTTAAAAGGAGGAATTTCATCAGAAACACTAAAAATACATATTGTACGTGCCTGAAGAAGCACAGAACCTTGAAATAAAAGGTTTCGCACCAAAAAACACATGGGTGAAAGCCCTATTTTAAGGCTCTGAGTGTTTGCAGACATGTACAACAGGTATGTTTACATTATAACGTTTTTAATGAAATCATGTTTCTCTCGACGCGAAAATGCGCTTAAAGCAATAAAAAGGATTCACTCTGTCTGGCATTGGACCAAGCTACCAACAACCTAAACAATGATCAGAACTGGTGCAAATTACACATTGACATTGGGTGAAAACACGTAACTCTTAAGGATGTGTTGCAGACTTGTTCAATAGATTCATTATCTTTTGTTTTGGATGAAATTGTGCCATTCTTGTCGAGAAAATGCGTTTAACGCAATAAAAAGATTTAGTGCTTTACGCACATGGACTAGGTTACCAAATTTAAAAAATGTGAAATAATGAAGCCGGGAGTCGTTTTTATTGTTTACAAACACATTTCCTTGACCAGATTATGCCTTTTTAAAAACAGTCATTTTCCCATGGCAAGGAGACACTCATTTTCTGTGAGAAAATCATTTAAAAGGAGGAATTTCATCAACGCTAAAAATACATAATGTACGTGTCTGAAAACGCACAGAACATGAAATAGTAGCTTTCTTACCAAGAAACACATGGTTGAAAAACCTATTTTAACGATCTGAGTGTTTGCAGACATGTACAACAGTTATTCTTAAACTATAACGTTTTCAATGAAATCATGTTTCTCATGAGGAGATAAACCGTTTAAAGCAATAAAAACGATTCACTGTGTCTGGCATTTTGACCAAGCCACCAACTAGCTAAACAATGATCAGAACTGGTGCAATTACACATTGACATTGGGTGAAAACACGTAATTCTTAAGGATGTGTTGCAGACTTGTTCAATAGATTCATTTTCTTTTGTTTTTGATGAAATTGTGCTTTTCATGTCGAGAAAATGCGTTTAACGCAATAAAAAGATTTAGTGCTTTACGCACATGGACTAGGTTACCAAATTTAAAAAAATGTGAAATAATAAAGCCGGGAGTCGTTTTTATTGTTTACAAACACATTTCCTTGACCAGAATATGCTTTTTCTTAAAAGCCATTTTCCCATGGCTAGGGGACACTCATTTTCTGTGAGAAAATGCATTTAAAAGGAGGAATTTCATTAAAAACACTAAAAATACATATTGTACGTGCCTGAAGACGCACAGAACCTTGAAATAAAAGGTTTCGCCACCAACCAAGCCACCAACTAGCTAAACAATGATCAGAACTGGTGCAATTACACATTGACATTGGGTGAAAACACGTAACTCTTAAGGATGTGTTGCAGACTTGTTCAATAGATTCATTATCTTTTGTTTTGGATGAAATTGTGCTCTTCTTGTCGAGAAAATGCGTTTAACGCAATAAAAAGATTTAGTGCTTTACGCACATGGACTAGGTTACCAAATTTAAAAAATGTGAAATAATGAAGCCGGGAGTCGTTTTTATTGTTTACAAACACATTTCCTTGACCAAATTATGCCTTTTTAAAAACAGTCATTTTCCCATGTCAAGAAGACACTCATTTTCTGTGAGAAAATGCATTTAAAAGGAGGAATTTCATCAGAAACACTAAAAATACATATTGTACGTGCCTGAAGACGCACAGAACCTTGAAATAAAAGGTTTCGCACCAAAAAACACATGGGTGAAAGCCCTATTTTAAGGCTCTGAGTGTTTGCAGACATGTACAACAGGTATGTTTACATTATAACGTTTTTAATGAAATCATGTTTCTCTCGACGAGAAAATGCGCTTAAAGCAATAAAAAGGATTCACTCTGTCTGGCATTGGACCAAGCTACCAACAACCTAAACAATGATCAGAACTGGTGCGATTACATTTTGACATTCGGTGAAAACACGTAACTCTTAAGGATGTGTTGCAGACTTGTTCAATAGATTCATTATCTTTTGTTTTGGATGAAATTGTGCTCTTCTTGTCGAGAAAATGCGTTTAACGTAATAAAAAGATTTAGTGCTTTACGCACATGGACTAGGTTAGCAAATTTAAAAAATGTGAAATAATGAAGCCGGGAGTCGTTTTTATTGTTTACAAACACATTTCTTTGACCAGATTATGACTTTTAAAAACAGTCATTTTCCCATGGCAAGGAGACACTCGTTTTCTGTGAGAAAATGCATTTAAAAGGAGGAATTTCATCAGAAACACTAAAAATACATATTGTACGTGCCTGAAGAAGCACAGAACCTTGAAATAAAAGGTTTCGCACCAAAAAACACATGGGTGAAAGCCCTATTTTAAGGCTCTGAGTGTTTGCAGACATGTACAACAGGTATGTTTACATTATAACGTTTTTAATGAAATCATGTTTCTCTCGACGAGAAAATGCGCTTAAAGCAATAAAAAGGATTCACTCTGTCTGGCATTGGACCAAGCTACCAACAACCTAAACAATGATCAGAACTGGTGCAAATTACACATTGACATTGGGTGAAAACACGTAACTCTTAAGGATGTGTTGCAGACTTGTTCAATAGATTCATTATCTTTTGTTTTGGATGAAATTGTGCCATTCTTGTCGAGAAAATGCGTTTAACGCAATAAAAAGATTTAGTGCTTTACGCACATGGACTAGGTTACCAAATTTAAAAAATGTGAAATAATGAAGCCGGGAGTCGTTTTTATTGTTTACAAACACATTTCCTTGACCAGATTATGCCTTTTTAAAAACAGTCATTTTCCCATGGCAAGGAGACACTCATTTTCTGTGAGAAAATCATTTAAAAGGAGGAATGCCATCAACGCTAAAAATACATAATGTACGTGTCTGAAAACGCACAGAACATGAAATAGTAGCTTTTTTACCAAGAAACACATGGTTGAAAAACCTATTTTAACGATCTGAGTGTTTGCAGACATGTACAACAGTTATTCTTAAACTATAACGTTTTCAATGAAATCATGTTTCTCATGAGGGAGATAAACCGTTTAAAGCAATAAAAACGATTCACTGTGTCTGGCATTTTGACCAAGCCACCAACTAGCTAAACAATGATCAGAACTGGTGCAAATTACACATTGACATTGGGTGAAAACACGTAACTCTTAAGGATGTGTTGCAGACTTGTTCAATAGATTCATTATCTTTTGTTTTGGATGAAATTGTGCCATTCTTGTCGAGAAAATGCGTTTAACGCAATAAAAAGATTTAGTGCTTTACGCACATGGACTAGGTTACCAAATTTAAAAAATGTGAAATAATAAAGCCGGGAGTCGTTTTTATTGTTTACAAACACATTTCCTTGACCAGAATATGCTTTTTCTTAAAAGCCATTTTCCCATGGCTAGGAGACACTCATTTTCTGTGAGAAAATGCATTTAAAAGGAGGAATTTCATCAGAAACACTAAAAATACATATTGTACGTGCCTGAAGACACACAGAACCTTGAAATAAAAGGTTTCGCACCAAAAAACACATGGGTGAAAGCCCTATTTTAAGGCTCTGAGTGTTTGCAGACATGTACAACAGGTATGTTTACATTATAACGTTTTTAATGAAATCATGTTTCTCTCGACGAGAAAATGCGCTTAAAGCAATAAAAAGGATTCACTCTGTCTGGCATTGGACCAAGCTAACAACAACCTAAACAATGATCAGAACTGGTGCAATTACACTTTGACATTGGGTGAAAACACGTAACTCTTAAGGATGTGTTGCAGACTTGTTCAATAGATTCATTTTCTTTTGTTTTTGGTGAAATTGTGCTTTTCATGTCGAGAAAATGCGTTTAACGCAATAAAAAGATTTAGTGCTTTACGCACATGGACTAGGTTACCAAATGTAAAAAATGTGAAATAATGAAGCCGGGAGTCGTTTTTATTGTTTACAAACACATTTCCTTGACCAGATTATGACTTTTTAAAAACAGTCATTTTCCCATGGCAAGGAGACACTCGTTTTCTGTGAGAAAATGCATTTAAAAGGAGGAATTTCATCAGAAACACTAAAAATACATATTGTACGTGCCTGAAGAAGCACAGAACCTTGAAATAAAAGGTTTCGCACCAAAAAACACATGGGTGAAAGCCCTATTTTAAGGCTCTGAGTGTTTGCAGACATGTACAACAGGTATGTTTACATTATAACGTTTTTAATGAAATCATGTTTCTCTCGACGAGAAAATGCGCTTAAAGCAATAAAAAGGATTCACTCTGTCTGGCATTGGACCAAGCTACCAACAACCTAAACAATGATCAGAACTGGTGCGATTACACTTTGACATTGGGTGAAAACACGTAACTCTTAAGGATGTGTTGCAGACTTGTTGAATAGATTCATTATCTTTTGTTTTGGATGAAATTGTGCTCTTCTTGTCGAGAAAATGCGTTTAACGCAATAAAAAGATTTAGTGCTTTACGCACATGGACTAGGTTACCAAATTTAAAAAATGTGAAATAATGAAGCCGGGAGTCGTTTTTATTGTTTACAAACACATTTCCTTGACCAGATTATGCCTTTTTAAAAACAGTCATTTTCCCATGGCAAGGAGACACTCATTTTCTGTGAGAAAATCATTTAAAAGGAGGAATGCCATCAACGCTAAAAATACATAATGTACGTGTCTGAAAACGCACAGAACATGAAATAGTAGCTTTTTTACCAAGAAACACATGGTTGAAAAACCTATTTTAACGATCTGAGTGTTTGCAGACATGTACAACAGTTATTCTTAAACTATAACGTTTTCAATGAAATCATGTTTCTCATGAGGGAGATAAACCGTTTAAAGCAATAAAAACGATTCACTGTGTCTGGCATTTTGACCAAGCCACCAACTAGCTAAACAATGATCAGAACTGGTGCAAATTACACATTGACATTGGGTGAAAACACATAACTCTTAAGGATGTGTTGCAGACTTGTTCAATAGATTCATTATCTTTTGTTTTGGATGAAATTGTGCTCTTCTTGTCGAGAAAATGCGTTTAACGCAATAAAAAGATTTAGTGCTTTACGCACATGGACTAGGTTACCAAATTTAAAAAATGTGAAATAATAAAGCCGGGAGCCGTTTTTATTGTTTACAAACACATTTCCTTGACCAGAATATGCTTTTTCTTAAAAGCCATTTTCCCATGGCTAGGAGACACTCATTTTCTGTGAGAAAATGCATTTAAAAGGAGGAATTTCATCAGAAACACTAAAAATACATATTGTACGTGCCTGAAGACACACAGAACCTTGAAATAAAAGGTTTCGCACCAAAAAACACATGGGTGAAAGCCCTATTTTAAGGCTCTGAGTGTTTGCAGACATGTACAACAGGTATGTTTACATTATAACGTTTTTAATGAAATCATGTTTCTCTCGACGAGAAAATGCGTTTAAAGCAATAAAAAGGATTCACTCTGTCTGGCATTGGACCAAGCTACCAACAACCTAAACAATGATCAGAACTGGTGCAATTACACTTTGACATTGGGTGAAAACACGTAACTCTTAAGGATTTGTTGCAGACTTGTTCAATAGATTCATTTTCTTTTGTTTTTGGTGAAATTGTGCTTTTCATGTCGAGAAAATGCGTTTAACGCAATAAAAAGATTTAGTGCTTTACGCACATGGACTAGGTTACCAAATGTAAAAAATGTGAAATAATGAAGCCGGGAGTCGTTTTTATTGTTTACAAACACATTTCCTTGACCAGATTACGCCTTTTTAAAAACAGTCATTTTCCCATGGCAAGGAGACACTCATTTTCTGTGAGAAAATGCATTTAAAAGGAGGAATTTCATCAGAAACACTAAAAATACATATTGTACGTGCCTGAAGACGCACAGAACCTTGAAATAAAAGGTTTCGCACCAAAAAACACATGGGTGAAAGCCCTATTTTAAGGCTCTGAGTGTTTGCAGACATGTACAACAGGTATGTTTACATTATAACGTTTTTAATGAAATCATGTTTCTCTCGACGAAAAAATGCGTTTAAAGCAATAAAAAGGATTCACTCTGTCTGGCATTGGACCAAGCTACCAACAACCTAAACAATGATCAGAACTGGTGCAATTACACTTTGACATTGGGTGAAAACACGTAACTCTTAAGGATGTGTTGCAGACTTGTTGAATAGATTCATTATCTTTTGTTTTTGATGAAATTGTGCTCTTCTTGTCGAGAAAATGCGTTTAAAGCGATAAAACGATTTACTTCTTTACGCATATGGACTAGGTCACCAAATGTAAAAAATGTGAAATAATGAAGCCGGGAGTCGTTTTTATTGTTTACAAACACATTTCCTTGACCAGCTTATGCCTTTTTAAAAACAGTCATTTTCCCATGGCAAGGAGACACTCATTTTCTGTGAGAAAATCATTTAAAAGGAGGAATGCCATCAACGCTAAAAATACATAATGTACGTGTCTGAAAACGCACAGAACATGAAATAGTAGCTTTCTTACCAAGAAACACATGGTTGAAAAACCTATTTTAACTATCTGAGTGTTTGCAGACATGTACAACAGTTATTCTTAAACTATAACGTTTTCAGTGAAATCATGTTTCTCATGAGGAGATAAACCGTTTAAAGCAATAAAAACGATTCACTGTGTCTGGCATTTTGACCAAGCCACCAACTAGCTAAACAATGATCAGAACTGGTGCAATTACACTTTGACATTGGGTGAAAACACGTAACTCTTAAGGATGTGTTGCAGACTTGTTCAATAGATTCATTATCTTTTGTTTTGGATGAAATTGTGCTCTTCTTGTCGAGAAAATGCGTTTAACGCAATAAAAAGATTTAGTGCTTTACGCACATGGACTAGGTTACCAAATTTAAAAAATGTGAAATAATGAAGCCGGGAGTCGTTTTTATTGTTTACAAACACATTTCCTTGACCAGATTACGCCTTTTTAAAAACAGTCATTTTCCCATGGCAAGGAGACACTCATTTTCTGTGAGAAAATCATTTAAAAGGAGGAATGCCATCAACGCTAAAAATACATAATGTACGTGTCTGAAAACGCACAGAACATGAAATAGTAGCTTTCTTACCAAGAAACACATGGTTGAAAAACCTATTTTAACTATCTGAGTGTTTGCAGACATGTACAACAGTTATTCTTAAACTATAACGTTTTCAGTGAAATCATGTTTCTCATGAGGAGATAAACCGTTTAAAGCAATAAAAACGATTCACTGTGTCTGGCATTTTGACCAAGCCACCAACTAGCTAAACAATGATCAGAACTGGTGCAATTACACATTGATATTGGGTGAAAACACGTAACTCTTAAGGATGTGTTGCAGACTTGTTCAATAGATTCATTATCTTTTGTTTTGGATGAAATTGTGCTCTTCTTGTCGAGAAAATGCGTTTAACGCAATAAAAAGATTTAGTGCTTTACGCACATGGACTAGGTTAGCAAATTTAAAAAATGTGAAATAATAAAGCCGGGAGTCGTTTTTATTGTTTACAAACACATTTCCTTGACCAGAATATGCTTTTTCTTAAAAGCCATTTTCCCATGGCTAGGAGACACTCATTTTCTGTGAGAAAATGCATTTAAAAGGAGGAATTTCATCAGAAACACTAAAAATACATATTGTACGTGCCTGAAGACGCACAGAACCTTGAAATAAAAGGTTTCGCACCAAAAAACACAAGGGTGAAAGCCCTATTTTAAGGCTCTGAGTGTTTGCAGACATGTACAACAGGTATGTTTACATTATAACGTTTTTAATGAAATCATGTTTCTCTCGACGAGAAAATGCGTTTAAAGCAACAAAAAAAAAGCAATAAAAACGATTCACTGTGTCTGGCATTTTGACCAAGCCACCAACTAGCTAAACAATGATCAGAACTGGTGCAATTACACATTGACATTGGGTGAAAACACGTAATTCTTAAGGATGTGTTGCAGACTTGTTCAATAGATTCATTTTCTTTTGTTTTTGATGAAATTGTGCTTTTCATGTCGAGAAAATGCGTTTAACGCAATAAAAAGATTTAGTGCTTTACGCACATGGACTAGGTTACCAAATTTAAAAAAATGTGAAATAATAAAGCCGGGAGTCGTTTTTATTGTTTACAAACACATTTCCTTGACCAGAATATGCTTTTTCTTAAAAGCCATTTTCCCATGGCTAGGGGACACTCATTTTCTGTGAGAAAATGCATTTAAAAGGAGGAATTTCATTAAAAACACTAAAAATACATATTGTACGTGCCTGAAGACGCACAGAACCTTGAAATAAAAGGTTTCGCCACCAACCAAGCCACCAACTAGCTAAACAATGATCAGAACTGGTGCAATTACACATTGACATTGGGTGAAAACACGTAACTCTTAAGGATGTGTTGCAGACTTGTTCAATAGATTCATTATCTTTTGTTTTGGATGAAATTGTGCTCTTCTTGTCGAGAAAATGCGTTTAACGCAATAAAAAGATTTAGTGCTTTACGCACATGGACTAGGTTACCAAATTTAAAAAATGTGAAATAATGAAGCCGGGAGTCGTTTTTATTGTTTACAAACACATTTCCTTGACCAAATTATGCCTTTTTAAAAACAGTCATTTTCCCATGTCAAGGAGACACTCATTTTCTGTGAGAAAATGCATTTAAAAGGAGGAATTTCATCAGAAACACTAAAAATACATATTGTACGTGCCTGAAGACGCACAGAACCTTGAAATAAAAGGTTTCGCACCAAAAAACACATGGGTGAAAGCCCTATTTTAAGGCTCTGAGTGTTTGCAGACATGTACAACAGGTATGTTTACATTATAACGTTTTTAATGAAATCATGTTTCTCTCGACGAGAAAATGCGCTTAAAGCAATAAAAAGGATTCACTCTGTCTGGCATTGGACCAAGCTACCAACAACCTAAACAATGATCAGAACTGGTGCGATTACATTTTGACATTCGGTGAAAACACGTAACTCTTAAGGATGTGTTGCAGACTTGTTCAATAGATTCATTATCTTTTGTTTTGGATGAAATTGTGCTCTTCTTGTCGAGAAAATGCGTTTAACGTAATAAAAAGATTTAGTGCTTTACGCACATGGACTAGGTTAGCAAATTTAAAAAATGTGAAATAATGAAGCCGGGAGTCGTTTTTATTGTTTACAAACACATTTCTTTGACCAGATTATGACTTTTTAAAAACAGTCATTTTCCCATGGCAAGGAGACACTCGTTTTCTGTGAGAAAATGCATTTAAAAGGAGGAATTTCATCAGAAACACTAAAAATACATATTGTACGTGCCTGAAGAAGCACAGAACCTCGAAATAAAAGGTTTCGCACCAAAAAACACATGGGTGAAAGCCCTATTTTAAGGCTCTGAGTGTTTGCAGACATGTACAACAGGTATGTTTACATTATAACGTTTTTAATGAAATCATGTTTCTCTCGACGAGAAAATGCGCTTAAAGCAATAAAAAGGATTCACTCTGTCTGGCATTGGACCAAGCTACCAACAACCTAAACAATGATCAGAACTGGTGCGATTACATTTTGACATTCGGTGAAAACACGTAACTCTTAAGGATGTGTTGCAGACTTGTTCAATAGATTCATTATCTTTTGTTTTGGATGAAATTGTGCTCTTCTTGTCGAGAAAATGCGTTTAACGTAATAAAAAGATTTAGTGCTTTACGCACATGGACTAGGTTAGCAAATTTAAAAAATGTGAAATAATGAAGCCGGGAGTCGTTTTTATTGTTTACAAACACATTTCTTTGACCAGATTATGACTTTTTAAAAACAGTCATTTTCCCATGGCAAGGAGACACTCGTTTTCTGTGAGAAAATGCATTTAAAAGGAGGAATTTCATCAGAAACACTAAAAATACATATTGTACGTGCCTGAAGAAGCACAGAACCTCGAAATAAAAGGTTTCGCACCAAAAAACACATGGGTGAAAGCCCTATTTTAAGGCTCTGAGTGTTTGCAGACATGTACAACAGGTATGTTTACATTATAACGTTTTTAATGAAATCATGTTTCTCTCGACGAGAAAATGCGCTTAAAGCAATAAAAAGGATTCACTCTGTCTGGCATTGGACCAAGCTACCAACAACCTAAACAATGATCAGAACTGGTGCAAATTACACATTGACATTGGGTGAAAACACGTAACTCTTAAGGATGTGTTGCAGACTTGTTCAATAGATTCATTATCTTTTGTTTTGGATGAAATTGTGCCATTCTTGTCGAGAAAATGCGTTTAAAGCAAAAAAAGATTTAGTGCTTTACGCACATGGACTAGGTTACCAAATTTAAAAAATGTGAAGTAATGAAGCCGGGAGTCGTTTTTATTGTTTACAAACACATTTCCTTGACCAGATTATGCCTTTTTAAAAACAGTAATTTCCCATGGCAAGGAGACACTCATTTTCTGTGAGAAAATCATTTAAAAGGAGGAATTTCATCAACGCTAAAAATACATAATGTACGTGTCTGAAAACGCACAGAACATGAAATAGTAGCTTTCTTACCAAGAAACACATGGTTGAAAAACCTATTTTAACGATCTGAGTGTTTGCAGACATGTACAACAGTTATTCTTAAACTATAACGTTTTCAATGAAATCATGTTTCTCATGAGGAGATAAACCGTTTAAAGCAATAAAAACGATTCACTCTGTCTGGCATTGGACCAAGCTACCAACAACCTAAACAATGATCAGAACTGGTGAAATTACACTTTGACATAGGGAGAAAACACATAACTCATAAGGATGTGTTGCAGACTTATTCATTATCTTTTGTTTTGGATGAAATTGTGCTCTTCTTGTCGAGAAAATGCGTTTAACGTAATAAAAAGATTTAGTGCTTTACGCACATGGACTAGGTTAGCAAATTTAAAAAATGTGAAATAATGAAGCCGGGAGTCGTTTTTATTGTTTACAAACACATTTCTTTGACCAGATTATGACTTTTTAAAAACAGTCATTTTCCCATGGCAAGGAGACACTCGTTTTCTGTGAGAAAATGCATTTAAAAGGAGGAATTTCATCAGAAACACTAAAAATACATATTGTACGTGCCTGAAGAAGCACAGAACCTTGAAATAAAAGGTTTCGCACCAAAAAACACATGGGTGAAAGCCCTATTTTAAGGCTCTGAGTGTTTGCAGACATGTACAACAGGTATGTTTACATTATAACGTTTTTAATGAAATCATGTTTCTCTCGACGCGAAAATGCGCTTAAAGCAATAAAAAGGATTCACTCTGTCTGGCATTGGACCAAGCTACCAACAACCTAAACAATGATCAGAACTGGTGCAAATTACACATTGACATTGGGTGAAAACACGTAACTCTTAAGGATGTGTTGCAGACTTGTTCAATAGATTCATTATCTTTTGTTTTGGATGAAATTGTGCCATTCTTGTCGAGAAAATGCGTTTAACGCAATAAAAAGATTTAGTGCTTTACGCACATGGACTAGGTTACCAAATTTAAAAAATGTGAAATAATGAAGCCGGGAGTCGTTTTTATTGTTTACAAACACATTTCCTTGACCAGATTATGCCTTTTTAAAAACAGTCATTTTCCCATGGCAAGGAGACACTCATTTTCTGTGAGAAAATCATTTAAAAGGAGGAATTTCATCAACGCTAAAAATACATAATGTACGTGTCTGAAAACGCACAGAACATGAAATAGTAGCTTTCTTACCAAGAAACACATGGTTGAAAAACCTATTTTAACGATCTGAGTGTTTGCAGACATGTACAACAGTTATTCTTAAACTATAACGTTTTCAATGAAATCATGTTTCTCATGAGGAGATAAACCGTTTAAAGCAATAAAAACGATTCACTGTGTCTGGCATTTTGACCAAGCCACCAACTAGCTAAACAATGATCAGAACTGGTGCAATTACACATTGACATTGGGTGAAAACACGTAATTCTTAAGGATGTGTTGCAGACTTGTTCAATAGATTCATTTTCTTTTGTTTTTGATGAAATTGTGCTTTTCATGTCGAGAAAATGCGTTTAACGCAATAAAAAGATTTAGTGCTTTACGCACATGGACTAGGTTACCAAATTTAAAAAAATGTGAAATAATAAAGCCGGGAGTCGTTTTTATTGTTTACAAACACATTTCCTTGACCAGAATATGCTTTTTCTTAAAAGCCATTTTCCCATGGCTAGGGGACACTCATTTTCTGTGAGAAAATGCATTTAAAAGGAGGAATTTCATTAAAAACACTAAAAATACATATTGTACGTGCCTGAAGACGCACAGAACCTTGAAATAAAAGGTTTCGCCACCAACCAAGCCACCAACTAGCTAAACAATGATCAGAACTGGTGCAATTACACATTGACATTGGGTGAAAACACGTAACTCTTAAGGATGTGTTGCAGACTTGTTCAATAGATTCATTATCTTTTGTTTTGGATGAAATTGTGCTCTTCTTGTCGAGAAAATGCGTTTAACGCAATAAAAAGATTTAGTGCTTTACGCACATGGACTAGGTTACCAAATTTAAAAAATGTGAAATAATGAAGCCGGGAGTCGTTTTTATTGTTTACAAACACATTTCCTTGACCAAATTATGCCTTTTTAAAAACAGTCATTTTCCCATGTCAAGGAGACACTCATTTTCTGTGAGAAAATGCATTTAAAAGGAGGAATTTCATCAGAAACACTAAAAATACATATTGTACGTGCCTGAAGACGCACAGAACCTTGAAATAAAAGGTTTCGCACCAAAAAACACATGGGTGAAAGCCCTATTTTAAGGCTCTGAGTGTTTGCAGACATGTACAACAGGTATGTTTACATTATAACGTTTTTAATGAAATCATGTTTCTCTCGACGAGAAAATGCGCTTAAAGCAATAAAAAGGATTCACTCTGTCTGGCATTGGACCAAGCTACCAACAACCTAAACAATGATCAGAACTGGTGCGATTACATTTTGACATTCGGTGAAAACACGTAACTCTTAAGGATGTGTTGCAGACTTGTTCAATAGATTCATTATCTTTTGTTTTGGATGAAATTGTGCTCTTCTTGTCGAGAAAATGCGTTTAACGTAATAAAAAGATTTAGTGCTTTACGCACATGGACTAGGTTAGCAAATTTAAAAAATGTGAAATAATGAAGCCGGGAGTCGTTTTTATTGTTTACAAACACATTTCTTTGACCAGATTATGACTTTTAAAAACAGTCATTTTCCCATGGCAAGGAGACACTCGTTTTCTGTGAGAAAATGCATTTAAAAGGAGGAATTTCATCAGAAACACTAAAAATACATATTGTACGTGCCTGAAGAAGCACAGAACCTTGAAATAAAAGGTTTCGCACCAAAAAACACATGGGTGAAAGCCCTATTTTAAGGCTCTGAGTGTTTGCAGACATGTACAACAGGTATGTTTACATTATAACGTTTTTAATGAAATCATGTTTCTCTCGACGAGAAAATGCGCTTAAAGCAATAAAAAGGATTCACTCTGTCTGGCATTGGACCAAGCTACCAACAACCTAAACAATGATCAGAACTGGTGCAAATTACACATTGACATTGGGTGAAAACACGTAACTCTTAAGGATGTGTTGCAGACTTGTTCAATAGATTCATTATCTTTTGTTTTGGATGAAATTGTGCCATTCTTGTCGAGAAAATGCGTTTAACGCAATAAAAAGATTTAGTGCTTTACGCACATGGACTAGGTTACCAAATTTAAAAAATGTGAAATAATGAAGCCGGGAGTCGTTTTTATTGTTTACAAACACATTTCCTTGACCAGATTATGACTTTTTAAAAACAGTCATTTTCCCATGGCAAGGAGACACTCATTTTCTGTGAGAAAATCATTTAAAAGGAGGAATGCCATCAACGCTAAAAATACATAATGTACGTGTCTGAAAACGCACAGAACATGAAATAGTAGCTTTTTTAACAAGAAACACATGGTTGAAAAACCTATTTTAACGATCTGAGTGTTTGCAGACATGTACAACAGTTATTCTTAAACTATAACGTTTTCAATGAAATCATGTTTCTCATGAGGGAGATAAACCGTTTAAAGCAATAAAAACGATTCACTGTGTCTGGCATTTTGACCAAGCCACCAACTAGCTAAACAATGATCAGAACTGGTGCAAATTACACATTGACATTGGGTGAAAACACGTAACTCTTAAGGATGTGTTGCAGACTTGTTCAATAGATTCATTATCTTTTGTTTTGGATGAAATTGTGCCATTCTTGTCGAGAAAATGCGTTTAACGCAATAAAAAGATTTAGTGCTTTACGCACATGGACTAGGTTACCAAATTTAAAAAATGTGAAATAATAAAGCCGGGAGTCGTTTTTATTGTTTACAAACACATTTCCTTGACCAGAATATGCTTTTTCTTAAAAGCCATTTTCCCATGGCTAGGAGACACTCATTTTCTGTGAGAAAATGCATTTAAAAGGAGGAATTTCATCAGAAACACTAAAAATACATATTGTACGTGCCTGAAGACACACAGAACCTTGAAATAAAAGGTTTCGCACCAAAAAACACATGGGTGAAAGCCCTATTTTAAGGCTCTGAGTGTTTGCAGACATGTACAACAGGTATGTTTACATTATAACGTTTTTAATGAAATCATGTTTCTCTCGACGAGAAAATGCGTTTAAAGCAATAAAAAGGATTCACTCTGTCTGGCATTGGACCAAGCTACCAACAACCTAAACAATGATCAGAACTGGTGCAATTACACTTTGACATTGGGTGAAAACACGTAACTCTTAAGGATTTATTGCAGACTTGTTCAATAGATTCATTTTCTTTTGTTTTTGGTGAAATTGTGCTTTTCATGTCGAGAAAATGCGTTTAACGCAATAAAAAGATTTAGTGCTTTACGCACATGGACTAGGTTACCAAATGTAAAAAATGTGAAATAATGAAGCCGGGAGTCGTTTTTATTGTTTACAAACACATTTCCTTGACCAGATTATGACTTTTTAAAAACAGTCATTTTCCCATGGCAAGGAGACACTCGTTTTCTGTGAGAAAATGCATTTAAAAGGAGGAATTTCATCAGAAACACTAAAAATACATATTGTACGTGCCTGAAGAAGCACAGAACCTTGAAATAAAAGGTTTCGCACCAAAAAACACATGGGTGAAAGCCCTATTTTAAGGCTCTGAGTGTTTGCAGACATGTACAACAGGTATGTTTACATTATAACGTTTTTAATGAAATCATGTTTCTCTCGACGAGAAAATGCGCTTAAAGCAATAAAAAGGATTCACTCTGTCTGGCATTGGACCAAGCTACCAACAACCTAAACAATGATCAGAACTGGTGCGATTACACTTTGACATTGGGTGAAAACACGTAACTCTTAAGGATGTGTTGCAGACTTGTTGAATAGATTCATTATCTTTTGTTTTGGATGAAATTGTGCTCTTCTTGTCGAGAAAATGCGTTTAACGCAATAAAAAGATTTAGTGCTTTACGCACATGGACTAGGTTACCAAATTTAAAAAATGTGAAATAATGAAGCCGGGAGTCGTTTTTATTGTTTACAAACACATTTCCTTGACCAGATTATGCCTTTTTAAAAACAGTCATTTTCCCATGGCAAGGAGACACTCATTTTCTGTGAGAAAATCATTTAAAAGGAGGAATGCCATCAACGCTAAAAATACATAATGTACGTGTCTGAAAACGCACAGAACATGAAATAGTAGCTTTTTTACCAAGAAACACATGGTTGAAAAACCTATTTTAACGATCTGAGTGTTTGCAGACATGTACAACAGTTATTCTTAAACTATAACGTTTTCAATGAAATCATGTTTCTCATGAGGGAGATAAACCGTTTAAAGCAATAAAAACGATTCACTGTGTCTGGCATTTTGACCAAGCCACCAACTAGCTAAACAATGATCAGAACTGGTGCAAATTACACATTGACATTGGGTGAAAACACATAACTCTTAAGGATGTGTTGCAGACTTGTTCAATAGATTCATTATCTTTTGTTTTGGATGAAATTGTGCTCTTCTTGTCGAGAAAATGCGTTTAACGCAATAAAAAGATTTAGTGCTTTACGCACATGGACTAGGTTACCAAATTTAAAAAATGTGAAATAATAAAGCCGGGAGCCGTTTTTATTGTTTACAAACACATTTCCTTGACCAGAATATGCTTTTTCTTAAAAGCCATTTTCCCATGGCTAGGAGACACTCATTTTCTGTGAGAAAATGCATTTAAAAGGAGGAATTTCATCAGAAACACTAAAAATACATATTGTACGTGCCTGAAGACACACAGAACCTTGAAATAAAAGGTTTCGCACCAAAAAACACATGGGTGAAAGCCCTATTTTAAGGCTCTGAGTGTTTGCAGACATGTACAACAGGTATGTTTACATTATAACGTTTTTAATGAAATCATGTTTCTCTCGACGAGAAAATGCGTTTAAAGCAATAAAAAGGATTCACTCTGTCTGGCATTGGACCAAGCTACCAACAACCTAAACAATGATCAGAACTGGTGCAATTACACTTTGACATTGGGTGAAAACACGTAACTCTTAAGGATTTGTTGCAGACTTGTTCAATAGATTCATTTTCTTTTGTTTTTGGTGAAATTGTGCTTTTCATGTCGAGAAAATGCGTTTAACGCAATAAAAAGATTTAGTGCTTTACGCACATGGACTAGGTTACCAAATGTAAAAAATGTGAAATAATGAAGCCGGGAGTCGTTTTTATTGTTTACAAACACATTTCCTTGACCAGATTACGCCTTTTTAAAAACAGTCATTTTCCCATGGCAAGGAGACACTCATTTTCTGTGAGAAAATGCATTTAAAAGGAGGAATTTCATCAGAAACACTAAAAATACATATTGTACGTGCCTGAAGACGCACAGAACCTTGAAATAAAAGGTTTCGCACCAAAAAACACATGGGTGAAAGCCCTATTTTAAGGCTCTGAGTGTTTGCAGACATGTACAACAGGTATGTTTACATTATAACGTTTTTAATGAAATCATGTTTCTCTCGACGAGAAAATGCGTTTAAAGCAATAAAAAGGATTCACTCTGTCTGGCATTGGACCAAGCTACCAACAACCTAAACAATGATCAGAACTGGTGCAATTACACTTTGACATTGGGTGAAAACACGTAACTCTTAAGGATGTGTTGCAGACTTGTTGAATAGATTCATTATCTTTTGTTTTTGATGAAATTGTGCTCTTCTTGTCGAGAAAATGCGTTTAAAGCGATAAAACGATTTACTTCTTTACGCATATGGACTAGGTCACCAAATGTAAAAAATGTGAAATAATGAAGCCGGGAGTCGTTTTTATTGTTTACAAACACATTTCCTTGACCAGCTTATGCCTTTTTAAAAACAGTCATTTTCCCATGGCAAGGAGACACTCATTTTCTGTGAGAAAATCATTTAAAAGGAGGAATGCCATCAACGCTAAAAATACATAATGTACGTGTCTGAAAACGCACAGAACATGAAATAGTAGCTTTCTTACCAAGAAACACATGGTTGAAAAACCTATTTTAACTATCTGAGTGTTTGCAGACATGTACAACAGTTATTCTTAAACTATAACGTTTTCAGTGAAATCATGTTTCTCATGAGGAGATAAACCGTTTAAAGCAATAAAAACGATTCACTGTGTCTGGCATTTTGACCAAGCCACCAACTAGCTAAACAATGATCAGAACTGGTGCAATTACACTTTGACATTGGGTGAAAACACGTAACTCTTAAGGATGTGTTGCAGACTTGTTCAATAGATTCATTATCTTTTGTTTTGGATGAAATTGTGCTCTTCTTGTCGAGAAAATGCGTTTAACGCAATAAAAAGATTTAGTGCTTTACGCACATGGACTAGGTTACCAAATTTAAAAAATGTGAAATAATGAAGCCGGGAGTCGTTTTTATTGTTTACAAACACATTTCCTTGACCAGATTACGCCTTTTTAAAAACAGTCATTTTCCCATGGCAAGGAGACACTCATTTTCTGTGAGAAAATCATTTAAAAGGAGGAATGCCATCAACGCTAAAAATACATAATGTACGTGTCTGAAAACGCACAGAACATGAAATAGTAGCTTTCTTACCAAGAAACACATGGTTGAAAAACCTATTTTAACTATCTGAGTGTTTGCAGACATGTACAACAGTTATTCTTAAACTATAACGTTTTCAGTGAAATCATGTTTCTCATGAGGAGATAAACCGTTTAAAGCAATAAAAACGATTCACTGTGTCTGGCATTTTGACCAAGCCACCAACTAGCTAAACAATGATCAGAACTGGTGCAATTACACATTGATATTGGGTGAAAACACGTAACTCTTAAGGATGTGTTGCAGACTTGTTCAATAGATTCATTATCTTTTGTTTTGGATGAAATTGTGCTCTTCTTGTCGAGAAAATGCGTTTAACGCAATAAAAAGATTTAGTGCTTTACGCACATGGACTAGGTTAGCAAATTTAAAAAATGTGAAATAATAAAGCCGGGAGCCGTTTTTATTGTTTACAAACACATTTCCTTGACCAGAATATGCTTTTTCTTAAAAGCCATTTTCCCATGGCTAGGAGACACTCATTTTCTGTGAGAAAATGCATTTAAAAGGAGGAATTTCATCAGAAACACTAAAAATACATATTGTACGTGCCTGAAGACACACAGAACCTTGAAATAAAAGGTTTCGCACCAAAAAACACATGGGTGAAAGCCCTATTTTAAGGCTCTGAGTGTTTGCAGACATGTACAACAGGTATGTTTACATTATAACGTTTTTAATGAAATCATGTTTCTCTCGACGAGAAAATGCGTTTAAAGCAATAAAAAGGATTCACTCTGTCTGGCATTGGACCAAGCTAACAACAACCTAAACAATGATCAGAACTGGTGCAATTACACTTTGACATTGGGTGAAAACACGTAACTCTTAAGGATGTGTTGCAGACTTGTTCAATAGATTCATTTTCTTTTGTTTTTGGTGAAATTGTGCTTTTCATGTCGAGAAAATGCGTTTAACGCAATAAAAAGATTTAGTGCTTTACGCACATGGACTAGGTTACCAAATGTAAAAAATGTGAAATAATGAAGCCGGGAGTCGTTTTTATTGTTTACAAACACATTTCCTTGACCAGATTATGCCTTTTTAAAAACAGTCATTTTCCCATGGCAAGGAGACACTCATTTTCTGTGAGAAAATGCATTTAAAAGGAGGAATTTCATCAGAAACACTAAAAATACATATTGTACGTGCCTGAAGACGCACAGAACCTTGAAATAAAAGGTTTCGCACCAAAAAACACATGGGTGAAAGCCCTATTTTAAGGCTCTGAGTGTTTGCAGACATGTACAACAGGTATGTTTACATTATAACGTTTTTAATGAAATCATGTTTCTCTCGACGAGAAAATGCGTTTAAAGCAATAAAAAGGATTCACTCTGTCTGGCATTGGACCAAGCTACCAACAACCTAAAAAATGATCAGAACTGGTGCAATTACACTTTGACATATGGTGAAAACACGTAACTCTTAAGGATGTGTTGCAGACTTGTTCAATAGATTCATTATCTTTTGTTTTTGATGAAATTGTGCTCTTCTTGTCGAGAAAATGCGTTTAAAGCGATAAAACGATTTACTTCTTTACGCATATGGACTAGGTCACCAAATGTAAAAAATGTGAAATAATGAAGCCGGGAGTCGTTTTTATTGTTTACAAACACATTTCCTTGACCAGATTATGACTTTTTAAAAACAGTCATTTTCCCATGGCAAGGAGACACTCATTTTCTGTGAGAAAATCATTTAAAAGGAGGAATTTCATCAACGCTAAAAATACATAATGTACGTGTCTGAAAACGCACAGAACATGAAATAGTAGCTTTCTTACCAAGAAACACATGGTTGAAAAACCTATTTTAACGATCTGAGTGTTTGCAGACATGTACAACAGTTATTCTTAAACTATAACGTTTTCAATGAAATCATGTTTCTCATGAGGAGATAAACCGTTTAAAGCAATAAAAACGATTCACTGTGTCTGGCATTTTGACCAAGCCACCAACTAGCTAAACAATGATCAGAACTGGTGCAATTACACATTGACATTGGGTGAAAACACGTAACTCTTAAGGATGTGTTTCAGACTTGTTCAATAGATTCATTTTCTTTTGTTTTTGATGAAATTGTGCTTTTCATGTCGAGAAAATGCGTTTAACGCAATAAAAACATTTAGTGGTTTACGCACATGGACTAGGTCACCAAATTTAAAAAATGTGAAATAATGAAGCCGGGAGTCGTTTTTATTGTTTACAAACACATTTCCTTGACCAGATTATGCCTTTTTAAAAACAGTCATTTTCCCATGGCAAGGAGACACTCGTTTTCTGTGAGAAAATGCATTTAAAAGGAGGAATTTCATCAGAAACACTAAAAATACAATATTGTACGTGCCTGAAGACGCACAGAACCTTGAAATAAAAGGTTTCGCACCAAAAAACACATGGGTGAAAGCCCTATTTTAAGGCTCTGAGTGTTTGCAGACATGTACAACAGGTATGTTTACATTATAACGTTTTTAATGAAATCATGTTTCTCTCGACGAGAAAATGCGTTTAAAGCAAAAAAAAGGATTCACTCTGTCTGGCATTGGACCAAGCTACCAACAACCTAAACAATGATCAGAACTGGTGCGATTACACTTTGACATTGGGTGAAAACACGTAACTCTTAAGGATGTGTTGCAGACTTGTTGAATAGATTCATTATCTTTTGTTTTGGATGAAATTGTGCTCTTCTTGTCGAGAAAATGCGTTTAACGCAATAAAAAGATTTAGTGCTTTACGCACATGGACTAGGTTACCAAATTTAAAAAATGTGAAATAATGAAGCCGGGAGTCGTTTTTATTGTTTACAAACACATTTCCTTGACCAGATTATGCCTTTTTAAAAACAGTCATTTTCCCATGGCAAGGAGACACTCATTTTCTGTGAGAAAATCATTTAAAAGGAGGAATGCCATCAACGCTAAAAATACATAATGTACGTGTCTGAAAACGCACAGAACATGAAATAGTAGCTTTTTTACCAAGAAACACATGGTTGAAAAACCTATTTTAACGATCTGAGTGTTTGCAGACATGTACAACAGTTATTCTTAAACTATAACGTTTTCAATGAAATCATGTTTCTCATGAGGGAGATAAACCGTTTAAAGCAATAAAAACGATTCACTGTGTCTGGCATTTTGACCAAGCCACCAACTAGCTAAACAATGATCAGAACTGGTGCAAATTACACATTGACATTGGGTGAAAACACGTAACTCTTAAGGATGTGTTGCAGACTTGTTCAATAGATTCATTATCTTTTGTTTTGGATGAAATTGTGCTCTTCTTGTCGAGAAAATGCGTTTAACGCAATAAAAAGATTTAGTGCTTTACGCACATGGACTAGGTTACCAAATTTAAAAAATGTGAAATAATAAAGCCGGGAGCCGTTTTTATTGTTTACAAACACATTTCCTTGACCAGAATATGCTTTTTCTTAAAAGCCATTTTCCCATGGCTAGGAGACACTCATTTTCTGTGAGAAAATGCATTTAAAAGGAGGAATTTCATCAGAAACACTAAAAATACATATTGTACGTGCCTGAAGACACACAGAACCTTGAAATAAAAGGTTTCGCACCAAAAAACACATGGGTGAAAGCCCTATTTTAAGGCTCTGAGTGTTTGCAGACATGTACAACAGGTATGTTTACATTATAACGTTTTTAATGAAATCATGTTTCTCTCGACGAGAAAATGCGTTTAAAGCAATAAAAAGGATTCACTCTGTCTGGCATTGGACCAAGCTACCAACAACCTAAACAATGATCAGAACTGGTGCAATTACACTTTGACATTGGGTGAAAACACGTAACTCTTAAGGATTTGTTGCAGACTTGTTCAATAGATTCATTTTCTTTTGTTTTTGGTGAAATTGTGCTTTTCATGTCGAGAAAATGCGTTTAACGCAATAAAAAGATTTAGTGCTTTACGCACATGGACTAGGTTACCAAATGTAAAAAATGTGAAATAATGAAGCCGGGAGTCGTTTTTATTGTTTACAAACACATTTCCTTGACCAGATTACGCCTTTTTAAAAACAGTCATTTTCCCATGGCAAGGAGACACTCATTTTCTGTGAGAAAATGCATTTAAAAGGAGGAATTTCATCAGAAACACTAAAAATACATATTGTACGTGCCTGAAGACGCACAGAACCTTGAAATAAAAGGTTTCGCACCAAAAAACACATGGGTGAAAGCCCTATTTTAAGGCTCTGAGTGTTTGCAGACATGTACAACAGGTATGTTTACATTATAACGTTTTTAATGAAATCATGTTTCTCTCGACGAGAAAATGCGTTTAAAGCAATAAAAAGGATTCACTCTGTCTGGCATTGGACCAAGCTACCAACAACCTAAACAATGATCAGAACTGGTGCAATTACACTTTGACATTGGGTGAAAACACGTAACTCTTAAGGATGTGTTGCAGACTTGTTGAATAGATTCATTATCTTTTGTTTTTGATGAAATTGTGCTCTTCTTGTCGAGAAAATGCGTTTAAAGCGATAAAACGATTTACTTCTTTACGCATATGGACTAGGTCACCAAATGTAAAAAATGTGAAATAATGAAGCCGGGAGTCGTTTTTATTGTTTACAAACACATTTCCTTGACCAGCTTATGCCTTTTTAAAAACAGTCATTTTCCCATGGCAAGGAGACACTCATTTTCTGTGAGAAAATCATTTAAAAGGAGGAATGCCATCAACGCTAAAAATACATAATGTACGTGTCTGAAAACGCACAGAACATGAAATAGTAGCTTTCTTACCAAGAAACACATGGTTGAAAAACCTATTTTAACTATCTGAGTGTTTGCAGACATGTACAACAGTTATTCTTAAACTATAACGTTTTCAGTGAAATCATGTTTCTCATGAGGAGATAAACCGTTTAAAGCAATAAAAACGATTCACTGTGTCTGGCATTTTGACCAAGCCACCAACTAGCTAAACAATGATCAGAACTGGTGCAATTACACTTTGACATTGGGTGAAAACACGTAACTCTTAAGGATGTGTTGCAGACTTGTTCAATAGATTCATTATCTTTTGTTTTGGATGAAATTGTGCTCTTCTTGTCGAGAAAATGCGTTTAACGCAATAAAAAGATTTAGTGCTTTACGCACATGGACTAGGTTACCAAATTTAAAAAATGTGAAATAATGAAGCCGGGAGTCGTTTTTATTGTTTACAAACACATTTCCTTGACCAGATTACGCCTTTTTAAAAACAGTCATTTTCCCATGGCAAGGAGACACTCATTTTCTGTGAGAAAATCATTTAAAAGGAGGAATGCCATCAACGCTAAAAATACATAATGTACGTGTCTGAAAACGCACAGAACATGAAATAGTAGCTTTCTTACCAAGAAACACATGGTTGAAAAACCTATTTTAACTATCTGAGTGTTTGCAGACATGTACAACAGTTATTCTTAAACTATAACGTTTTCAGTGAAATCATGTTTCTCATGAGGAGATAAACCGTTTAAAGCAATAAAAACGATTCACTGTGTCTGGCATTTTGACCAAGCCACCAACTAGCTAAACAATGATCAGAACTGGTGCAATTACACATTGATATTGGGTGAAAACACGTAACTCTTAAGGATGTGTTGCAGACTTGTTCAATAGATTCATTATCTTTTGTTTTGGATGAAATTGTGCTCTTCTTGTCGAGAAAATGCGTTTAACGCAATAAAAAGATTTAGTGCTTTACGCACATGGACTAGGTTAGCAAATTTAAAAAATGTGAAATAATAAAGCCGGGAGCCGTTTTTATTGTTTACAAACACATTTCCTTGACCAGAATATGCTTTTTCTTAAAAGCCATTTTCCCATGGCTAGGAGACACTCATTTTCTGTGAGAAAATGCATTTAAAAGGAGGAATTTCATCAGAAACACTAAAAATACATATTGTACGTGCCTGAAGACACACAGAACCTTGAAATAAAAGGTTTCGCACCAAAAAACACATGGGTGAAAGCCCTATTTTAAGGCTCTGAGTGTTTGCAGACATGTACAACAGGTATGTTTACATTATAACGTTTTTAATGAAATCATGTTTCTCTCGACGAGAAAATGCGTTTAAAGCAATAAAAAGGATTCACTCTGTCTGGCATTGGACCAAGCTAACAACAACCTAAACAATGATCAGAACTGGTGCAATTACACTTTGACATTGGGTGAAAACACGTAACTCTTAAGGATGTGTTGCAGACTTGTTCAATAGATTCATTTTCTTTTGTTTTTGGTGAAATTGTGCTTTTCATGTCGAGAAAATGCGTTTAACGCAATAAAAAGATTTAGTGCTTTACGCACATGGACTAGGTTACCAAATGTAAAAAATGTGAAATAATGAAGCCGGGAGTCGTTTTTATTGTTTACAAACACATTTCCTTGACCAGATTATGCCTTTTTAAAAACAGTCATTTTCCCATGGCAAGGAGACACTCATTTTCTGTGAGAAAATGCATTTAAAAGGAGGAATTTCATCAGAAACACTAAAAATACATATTGTACGTGCCTGAAGACGCACAGAACCTTGAAATAAAAGGTTTCGCACCAAAAAACACATGGGTGAAAGCCCTATTTTAAGGCTCTGAGTGTTTGCAGACATGTACAACAGGTATGTTTACATTATAACGTTTTTAATGAAATCATGTTTCTCTCGACGAGAAAATGCGTTTAAAGCAATAAAAAGGATTCACTCTGTCTGGCATTGGACCAAGCTACCAACAACCTAAAAAATGATCAGAACTGGTGCAATTACACTTTGACATATGGTGAAAACACGTAACTCTTAAGGATGTGTTGCAGACTTGTTCAATAGATTCATTATCTTTTGTTTTTGATGAAATTGTGCTCTTCTTGTCGAGAAAATGCGTTTAAAGCGATAAAACGATTTACTTCTTTACGCATATGGACTAGGTCACCAAATGTAAAAAATGTGAAATAATGAAGCCGGGAGTCGTTTTTATTGTTTACAAACACATTTCCTTGACCAGATTATGACTTTTTAAAAACAGTCATTTTCCCATGGCAAGGAGACACTCATTTTCTGTGAGAAAATCATTTAAAAGGAGGAATTTCATCAACGCTAAAAATACATAATGTACGTGTCTGAAAACGCACAGAACATGAAATAGTAGCTTTCTTACCAAGAAACACATGGTTGAAAAACCTATTTTAACGATCTGAGTGTTTGCAGACATGTACAACAGTTATTCTTAAACTATAACGTTTTCAATGAAATCATGTTTCTCATGAGGAGATAAACCGTTTAAAGCAATAAAAACGATTCACTGTGTCTGGCATTTTGACCAAGCCACCAACTAGCTAAACAATGATCAGAACTGGTGCAATTACACATTGACATTGGGTGAAAACACGTAACTCTTAAGGATGTGTTTCAGACTTGTTCAATAGATTCATTTTCTTTTGTTTTTGATGAAATTGTGCTTTTCATGTCGAGAAAATGAGTTTAACGCAATAAAAACATTTAGTGGTTTACGCACATGGACTAGGTCACCAAATTTAAAAAATGTGAAATAATGAAGCCGGGAGTCGTTTTTATTGTTTACAAACACATTTCCTTGACCAGATTATGCCTTTTTAAAAACAGTCATTTTCCCATGGCAAGGAGACACTCGTTTTCTGTGAGAAAATGCATTTAAAAGGAGGAATTTCATCAGAAACACTAAAAATACAATATTGTACGTGCCTGAAGACGCACAGAACCTTGAAATAAAAGGTTTCGCACCAAAAAACACATGGGTGAAAGCCCTATTTTAAGGCTCTGAGTGTTTGCAGACATGTACAACAGGTATGTTTACATTATAACGTTTTTAATGAAATCATGTTTCTCTCGACGAGAAAATGCGTTTAAAGCAAAAAAAAGGATTCACTCTGTCTGGCATTGGACCAAGCTACCAACAACCTAAACAATGATCAGAACTGGTGCGATTACACTTTGACATTGGGTGAAAACACGTAACTCTTAAGGATGTGTTGCAGACTTGTTGAATAGATTCATTATCTTTTGTTTTGGATGAAATTGTGCTCTTCTTGTCGAGAAAATGCGTTTAACGCAATAAAAAGATTTAGTGCTTTACGCACATGGACTAGGTTACCAAATTTAAAAAATGTGAAATAATGAAGCCGGGAGTCGTTTTTATTGTTTACAAACACATTTCCTTGACCAGATTATGCCTTTTTAAAAACAGTCATTTTCCCATGGCAAGGAGACACTCATTTTCTGTGAGAAAATCATTTAAAAGGAGGAATGCCATCAACGCTAAAAATACATAATGTACGTGTCTGAAAACGCACAGAACATGAAATAGTAGCTTTTTTACCAAGAAACACATGGTTGAAAAACCTATTTTAACGATCTGAGTGTTTGCAGACATGTACAACAGTTATTCTTAAACTATAACGTTTTCAATGAAATCATGTTTCTCATGAGGGAGATAAACCGTTTAAAGCAATAAAAACGATTCACTGTGTCTGGCATTTTGACCAAGCCACCAACTAGCTAAACAATGATCAGAACTGGTGCAAATTACACATTGACATTGGGTGAAAACACGTAACTCTTAAGGATGTGTTGCAGACTTGTTCAATAGATTCATTATCTTTTGTTTTGGATGAAATTGTGCTCTTCTTGTCGAGAAAATGCGTTTAACGCAATAAAAAGATTTAGTGCTTTACGCACATGGACTAGGTTACCAAATTTAAAAAATGTGAAATAATAAAGCCGGGAGCCGTTTTTATTGTTTACAAACACATTTCCTTGACCAGAATATGCTTTTTCTTAAAAGCCATTTTCCCATGGCTAGGAGACACTCATTTTCTGTGAGAAAATGCATTTAAAAGGAGGAATTTCATCAGAAACACTAAAAATACATATTGTACGTGCCTGAAGACACACAGAACCTTGAAATAAAAGGTTTCGCACCAAAAAACACATGGGTGAAAGCCCTATTTTAAGGCTCTGAGTGTTTGCAGACATGTACAACAGGTATGTTTACATTATAACGTTTTTAATGAAATCATGTTTCTCTCGACGAGAAAATGCGTTTAAAGCAATAAAAAGGATTCACTCTGTCTGGCATTGGACCAAGCTACCAACAACCTAAACAATGATCAGAACTGGTGCAATTACACTTTGACATTGGGTGAAAACACGTAACTCTTAAGGATTTGTTGCAGACTTGTTCAATAGATTCATTTTCTTTTGTTTTTGGTGAAATTGTGCTTTTCATGTCGAGAAAATGCGTTTAACGCAATAAAAAGATTTAGTGCTTTACGCACATGGACTAGGTTACCAAATGTAAAAAATGTGAAATAATGAAGCCGGGAGTCGTTTTTATTGTTTACAAACACATTTCCTTGACCAGATTACGCCTTTTTAAAAACAGTCATTTTCCCATGGCAAGGAGACACTCATTTTCTGTGAGAAAATGCATTTAAAAGGAGGAATTTCATCAGAAACACTAAAAATACATATTGTACGTGCCTGAAGACGCACAGAACCTTGAAATAAAAGGTTTCGCACCAAAAAACACATGGGTGAAAGCCCTATTTTAAGGCTCTGAGTGTTTGCAGACATGTACAACAGGTATGTTTACATTATAACGTTTTTAATGAAATCATGTTTCTCTCGACGAGAAAATGCGTTTAAAGCAATAAAAAGGATTCACTCTGTCTGGCATTGGACCAAGCTACCAACAACCTAAACAATGATCAGAACTGGTGCAATTACACTTTGACATTGGGTGAAAACACGTAACTCTTAAGGATGTGTTGCAGACTTGTTGAATAGATTCATTATCTTTTGTTTTTGATGAAATTGTGCTCTTCTTGTCGAGAAAATGCGTTTAAAGCGATAAAACGATTTACTTCTTTACGCATATGGACTAGGTCACCAAATGTAAAAAATGTGAAATAATGAAGCCGGGAGTCGTTTTTATTGTTTACAAACACATTTCCTTGACCAGCTTATGCCTTTTTAAAAACAGTCATTTTCCCATGGCAAGGAGACACTCATTTTCTGTGAGAAAATCATTTAAAAGGAGGAATGCCATCAACGCTAAAAATACATAATGTACGTGTCTGAAAACGCACAGAACATGAAATAGTAGCTTTCTTACCAAGAAACACATGGTTGAAAAACCTATTTTAACTATCTGAGTGTTTGCAGACATGTACAACAGTTATTCTTAAACTATAACGTTTTCAGTGAAATCATGTTTCTCATGAGGAGATAAACCGTTTAAAGCAATAAAAACGATTCACTGTGTCTGGCATTTTGACCAAGCCACCAACTAGCTAAACAATGATCAGAACTGGTGCAATTACACTTTGACATTGGGTGAAAACACGTAACTCTTAAGGATGTGTTGCAGACTTGTTCAATAGATTCATTATCTTTTGTTTTGGATGAAATTGTGCTCTTCTTGTCGAGAAAATGCGTTTAACGCAATAAAAAGATTTAGTGCTTTACGCACATGGACTAGGTTACCAAATTTAAAAAATGTGAAATAATGAAGCCGGGAGTCGTTTTTATTGTTTACAAACACATTTCCTTGACCAGATTACGCCTTTTTAAAAACAGTCATTTTCCCATGGCAAGGAGACACTCATTTTCTGTGAGAAAATCATTTAAAAGGAGGAATGCCATCAACGCTAAAAATACATAATGTACGTGTCTGAAAACGCACAGAACATGAAATAGTAGCTTTCTTACCAAGAAACACATGGTTGAAAAACCTATTTTAACTATCTGAGTGTTTGCAGACATGTACAACAGTTATTCTTAAACTATAACGTTTTCAGTGAAATCATGTTTCTCATGAGGAGATAAACCGTTTAAAGCAATAAAAACGATTCACTGTGTCTGGCATTTTGACCAAGCCACCAACTAGCTAAACAATGATCAGAACTGGTGCAATTACACATTGATATTGGGTGAAAACACGTAACTCTTAAGGATGTGTTGCAGACTTGTTCAATAGATTCATTATCTTTTGTTTTGGATGAAATTGTGCTCTTCTTGTCGAGAAAATGCGTTTAACGCAATAAAAAGATTTAGTGCTTTACGCACATGGACTAGGTTAGCAAATTTAAAAAATGTGAAATAATAAAGCCGGGAGTCGTTTTTATTGTTTACAAACACATTTCCTTGACCAGAATATGCTTTTTCTTAAAAGCCATTTTCCCATGGCTAGGAGACACTCATTTTCTGTGAGAAAATGCATTTAAAAGGAGGAATTTCATCAGAAACACTAAAAATACATATTGTACGTGCCTGAAGACGCACAGAACCTTGAAATAAAAGGTTTCGCACCAAAAAACACAAGGGTGAAAGCCCTATTTTAAGGCTCTGAGTGTTTGCAGACATGTACAACAGGTATGTTTACATTATAACGTTTTTAATGAAATCATGTTTCTCTCGACGAGAAAATGCGTTTAAAGCAACAAAAAAAAAGGATTCACTCTGTCTGGCATTGGACCAAGCTACCAACAACCTAAACAATGATCAGAACTGGTGAAATTACACTTTGACATTGGGTGAAAACACGTAACTCTTAAGGATGTGTTGCAGACTTGTTCAATAGATTCATTTTCTTTTGTTTTTGGTGAAATTGTGCTTTTCATGTCGAGAAAATGCGTTTAACGCAATAAAAAGATTTAGTGCTTTACGCACATGGACTAGGTTACCAAATGTAAAAAATGTGAAATAATGAAGCCGGGAGTCGTTTTTATTGTTTACAAACACATTTCCTTGACCAGATTATGCCTTTTTAAAAACAGTCATTTTCCCATGGCAAGGAGACACTCATTTTCTGTGAGAAAATGCATTTAAAAGGAGGAATTTCATCAGAAACACTAAAAATACATATTGTACGTGCCTGAAGACGCACAGAACCTTGAAATAAAAGGTTTCGCACCAAAAAACACATGGGTGAAAGCCCTATTTTAAGGCTCTGAGTGTTTGCAGACATGTACAACAGGTATGTTTACATTATAACGTTTTTAATGAAATCATGTTTCTCTCGACGAGAAAATGCGTTTAAAGCAATAAAAAGGATTCACTCTGTCTGGCATTGGACCAAGCTACCAACAACCTAAAAAATGATCAGAACTGGTGCAATTACACTTTGACATATGGTGAAAACACGTAACTCTTAAGGATGTGTTGCAGACTTGTTCAATAGATTCATTATCTTTTGTTTTTGATGAAATTGTGCTCTTCTTGTCGAGAAAATGCGTTTAAAGCGATAAAACGATTTACTTCTTTACGCATATGGACTAGGTCACCAAATGTAAAAAATGTGAAATAATGAAGCCGGGAGTCGTTTTTATTGTTTACAAACACATTTCCTTGACCAGATTATGACTTTTTAAAAACAGTCATTTTCCCATGGCAAGGAGACACTCATTTTCTGTGAGAAAATCATTTAAAAGGAGGAATTTCATCAACGCTAAAAATACATAATGTACGTGTCTGAAAACGCACAGAACATGAAATAGTAGCTTTCTTACCACGAAACACATGGTTGAAAAACCTATTTTAACGATCTGAGTGTTTGCAGACATGTACAACAGTTATTCTTAAACTATAACGTTTTCAATGAAATCATGTTTCTCATGAGGAGATAAACCGTTTAAAGCAATAAAAACGATTCACTGTGTCTGGCATTTTGACCAAGCCACCAACTAGCTAAACAATGATCAGAACTGGTGCAATTACACATTGACATTGGGTGAAAACACGTAACTCTTAAGGATGTGTTTCAGACTTGTTCAATAGATTCATTTTCTTTTGTTTTTGATGAAATTGTGCTTTTCATGTCGAGAAAATGCGTTTAACGCAATAAAAACATTTAGTGGTTTACGCACATGGACTAGGTCACCAAATTTAAAAAATGTGAAATAATGAAGCCGGGAGTCGTTTTTATTGTTTACAAACACATTTCCTTGACCAGATTATGCCTTTTTAAAAACAGTCATTTTCCCATGGCAAGGAGACACTCGTTTTCTGTGAGAAAATGCATTTAAAAGGAGGAATTTCATCAGAAACACTAAAAATACAATATTGTACGTGCCTGAAGACGCACAGAACCTTGAAATAAAAGGTTTCGCACCAAAAAACACATGGGTGAAAGCCCTATTTTAAGGCTCTGAGTGTTTGCAGACATGTACAACAGGTATGTTTACATTATAACGTTTTTAATGAAATCATGTTTCTCTCGACGAGAAAATGCGTTTAAAGCAAAAAAAAGGATTCACTCTGTCTGGCATTGGACCAAGCTACCAACAACCTAAACAATGATCAGAACTGGTGCGATTACACTTTGACATTGGGTGAAAACACGTAACTCTTAAGGATGTGTTGCAGACTTGTTCAATAGATTCATTATCTTTTGTTTTGGATGAAATTGTGCTCTTCTTGTCGAGAAAATGCGTTTAACGCAATAAAAAGATTTAGTGCTTTACGCACATGGACTAGGTTACCAAATTTAAAAAATGTGAAATAATGAAGCCGGGAGTCGTTTTTATTGTTTACAAACACATTTCCTTGACCAGATTATGACTTTTTAAAAACAGTCATTTTCCCATGGCAAGGAGACACTCATTTTCTGTGAGAAAATCATTTAAAAGGAGGAATGCCATCAACGCTAAAAATACATAATGTACGTGTCTGAAAACGCACAGAACATGAAAGAGTAGCTTTCTTACCAAGAAACACATGGTTGAAAAACCTATTTTAACTATCTGAGTGTTTGCAGACATGTACAACAGTTATTCTTAAACTATAACGTTTTCAGTGAAATCATGTTATTCATGAGGAGATAAACCGTTTAAAGCAATAAAAACGATTCACTGTGTCTGGCATTTTGACCAAGCCACCAACTAGCTAAACAATGATCAGAACTGGTGCAATTACACATTGATATTGGGTGAAAACACGTAACTCTTAAGGATGTGTTGCAGACTTGTTCAATAGATTCATTATCTTTTGTTTTGGATGAAATTGTGCTCTTCTTGTCGAGAAAATGCGTTTAACGCAATAAAAAGATTTAGTGCTTTACGCACATGGACTAGGTTAGCAAATTTAAAAAATGTGAAATAATGAAGCCGGGAGCCGTTTTTATTGTTTACAAACACATTTCCTTGACCAGAATATGCTTTTTCTTAAAAGCCATTTTCCCATGGCTAGGAGACACTCATTTTCTGTGAGAAAATGCATTTAAAAGGAGGAATTTCATCAGAAACACTAAAAATACATATTGTACGTGCCTGAAGACACACAGAACCTTGAAATAAAAGGTTTCGCACCAAAAAACACATGGGTGAAAGCCCTATTTTAAGGCTCTGAGTGTTTGCAGACATGTACAACAGGTATGTTTACATTATAACGTTTTTAATTAAATCATGTTTCTCTCGACGAGAAAATGCGTTTAAAGCAATAAAAAGGATTCACTCTGTCTGGCATTGGACCAAGCTACCAACAACCTAAACAATGATCAGAACTGATGCAATTACACTTTGACATTGGGTGAAAACACGTAACTCTTAAGGATGTGTTGCAGACTTGTTGAATAGATTCATTTTCTTTTGTTTTTGGTGAAATTGTGCTTTTCTTGTCGAGAAAATGCGTTTAACGCAATAAAAAGATTTAGTGCTTTACGCACATGGACTAGGTTACCAAATGTAAAAAATGTGAAATAATGAAGCCGGGAGTCGTTTTTATTGTTTACAAACACATTTCCTTGACCAGATTATGCCTTTTTAAAAACAGTCATTTTCCCATGGCAAGGAGACACTCATTTTCTGTGAGAAAATGCATTTAAAAGGAGGAATTTCATCAGAAACACTAAAAATACATATTGTACGTGCCTGAAGACGCACAGAACCTTGAAATAAAAGGTTTCGCACCAAAAAACACAAGGGTGAAAGCCCTATTTTAAGGCTCTGAGTGTTTGCAGACATGTACAACAGGTATGTTTACATTATAACGTTTTTAATGAAATCATGTTTCTCTCGACGAGAAAATGCGTTTAAAGCAATAAAAAGGATTCACTCTGTCTGGCATTGGACCAAGCTACCAACAACCTAAACAATGATCAGAACTGGTGCAATTACACTTTGACATTGGGTGAAAACACGTAACTCTTAAGGATGTGTTGCAGACTTGTTCAATAGATTCATTATCTTTTGTTTTTGATGAAATTGTGCTCTTCTTGTCGAGAAAATGCGTTTAAAGCGATAAAACGATTTACTTCTTTACGCATATGGACTAGGTCACCAAATGTAAAAAATGTGAAATAATGAAGCCGGGAGTCGTTTTTATTGTTTACAAACACATTTCCTTGACCAGCTTATGCCTTTTTAAAAACAGTCATTTTCCCATGGCAAGGAGACACTCATTTTCTGTGAGAAAATCATTTAAAAGGAGGAATGTCATCAACGCTAAAAATACATAATGTACGTGTCTGAAAACGCACAGAACATGAAATAGTAGCTTTCTTACCAAGAAACACATGGTTGAAAAACCTATTTTAACGATCTGAGTGTTTGCAGACATGTACAACAGTTATTCTTAAACTATAACGTTTTCAATGAAATCATGTTTCTCATGAGGAGATAAACCGTTTAAAGCAATAAAAACGATTCACTGTGTCTGGCATTTTGACCAAGCCACCAACTAGCTAAACAATGATCAGAACTGATGCAATTACACATTGACATTGGGTGAAAACACGTAACTCTTAAGGCTGTGTTGCAGACTTGTTCAATAGATTCATTATCTTTTGTTTTGGATGAAATTGTGCTCTTCTTGTCGAGAAAATGCGTTTAACGCAATAAAAAGATTTAGTGCTTTACGCACATGGACTAGGTTACCAAATTTAAAAAATGTGAAATAATGAAGCCGGGAGTCGTTTTTATTGTTTACAAACACATTTCCTTGACCAGATTATGCCTTTTTAAAAACAGTCATTTTCCCATGGCAAGGAGACACTCATTTTCTGTGAGAAAATCATTTAAAAGGAGGAATTTCATCAACGCTAAAAATACATAATGTACGTGTCTGAAAACGCACAGAACATGAAATAGTAGCTTTCTTACCAAGAAACACATGGTTGAAAAACCTATTTTAACGATCTGAGTGTTTGCAGACATGTACAACAGTTATTCTTAAACTATAACGTTTTCAATGAAATCATGTTTCTCATGAGGAGATAAACCGTTTAAAGCAATAAAAACGATTCACTGTGTCTGGCATTTTGACCAAGCAACCAACTAGCTAAACAATGATCAGAACTGGTGCAATTACACATTGATATTGGGTGAAAACACGTAACTCTTAAGGATGTGTTGCAGACTTGTTCAATAGATTCATTATCTTTTGTTTTGGATGAAATTGTGCTCTTCTTGTCGAGAAAATGCGTTTAACGCAATAAAAAGATTTAGTGCTTTACGCACATGGACTAGGTTACCAAATTTAAAAAATGTAAAATAATAAAGCCGGGAGTCGTTTTTATTGTTTACAAACACATTTCCTTGACCAGAATATGCTTTTTCTTAAAAGCCATTTTCCCATGGCTAGGAGACACTCATTTTCTGTGAGAAAATGCATTTAAAAGGAGGAATTTCATCAGAAAAACTAAAAATACATATTGTACGTGCCTGAAGACGCACAGAACCTTGAAATAAAAGGTTTCGCACCAAAAAACACATGGGTGAAAGCCCTATTTTAAGGCTCTGAGTGTTTGCAGACATGTACAACAGGTATGTTTACATTATAACGTTTTTAATGAAATCATGTTTCTCTCGACGAGAATTGCGTTTAAAGCAATAAAAAGGATTCACTCTGTCTGGCATTGGACCAAGCTACCAACAACCTAAACAATGATCAGAACTGGTGCGATTACACTTTGACATTGGGTGAAAACACGTAACTCTTAAGGATGTGTTGCAGACTTGTTCAATAGATTCATTATCTTTTGTTTTGGATGAAATTGTGCTCTTCTTGTCGAGAAAATGCGTTTAACGCAATAAAAAGATTTAGTGCTTTACGCACATGGACTAGGTTACCAAATTTAAAAAATGTGAAATAATGAAGCCGGGAGTCGTTTTTATTGTTTACAAACACATTTCCTTCCTTAAGCCTTTTTAAAAAGTCATTTTCCCATGGCAAGGAGACACTCATTTTCTGTGAGAAAATCATTTAAAAGGAGGAATGTCATCAACGCTAAAAATACATAATGTACGTGTCTGAAAACGCACAGAACATGAAATAGTAGCTTTCTTACCAAGAAACACATGGTTGAAAAACCTATTTTAACGATCTGAGTGTTTGCAGACATGTACAACAGTTATTCTTAAACTATAACGTTTTCAATGAAATCATGTTTCTCATGAGGAGATAAACCGTTTAAAGCAATAAAAACGATTCACTGTGTCTGGCATTTTGACCAAGCCACCAACTAGCTAAACAATGATCAGAACTGGTGCAATTACACATTGACATTGGGTGAAAACACGTAACTCTTAAGGCTGTGTTGCAGACTTGTTCAATAGATTCATTTTCTTTTGTTTTGGATGAAATTGTGCTCTTCTTGTCGAGAAAATGCGTTTAACGCAATAAAAAGATTTAGTGCTTTACGCACATGGACTAGGTTACCAAATTTAAAAAATGTGAAATAATGAAGCCGGGAGTCGTTTTTATTGTTTACAAACACATTTCCTTGACCAGATTATGCCTTTTTAAAAACAGTCATTTTCCCATGTCAAGGAGACACTCATTTTCTGTGAGAAAATGCATTTAAAAGGAGGAATTTCATCAGAAACACTAAAAATACATATTGTACGTGCCTGAAGACGCACAGAACCTTGAAATAAAAGGTTTCGCACCAAAAAACACATGGGTGAAAGCCCTATTTTAAGGCTCTGAGTGTTTGCAGACATGTACAACAGGTATGTTTACATTATAACGTTTTTAATGAAATCATGTTTCTCTCGACGAGAAAATGCGCTTAAAGCAATAAAAAGGATTCACTCTGTCTGGCATTGGACCAAGCTACCAACAACCTAAACAATGATCAGAACTGGTGCGATTACACTTTGACATTGGGTGAAAACACGTAACTCTTAAGGATGTGTTGCAGACTTGTTCAATAGATTCATTATCTTTTGTTTTGGATGAAATTGTGCTCTTCTTGTCGAGAAAATGCGTTTAACGCAATAAAAAGATTTAGTGCTTTACGCACATGGACTAGGTTACCAAATTTAAAAAATGTGAAATAATGAAGCCGGGAGTCGTTTTTATTGTTTACAAACACATTTCCTTGACCAGAATATGCTTTTTCTTAAAAGCCATTTTCCCATGGCTAGGAGACACTCATTTTCTGTGAGAAAATGCATTTAAAAGGAGGAATTTCATCAGAAACACTAAAAAGACATATTGTACGTGCCTGAAGACACACAGAACCTTGAAATAAAAGGTTTCGCACCAAAAAACACATGGGTGAAAGCCCTATTTTAAGGCTCTGAGTGTTTGCAGACATGTACAACAGGTATGTTTACATTATAACGTTTTTAATGAAATCATGTTTCTCTCGACGAGAAAATGCGTTTAAAGCAATAAAAAGGATTCACTCTGTCTGGCATTGGACCAAGCTACCAACAACCTAAACAATGATCAGAACTGGTGCAATTACACTTTGACATTGGGTGAAAACACGTAACTCTTAAGGATTTGTTGCAGACTAGTTCAATAGATTCATTTTCTTTTGTTTTTGGTGAAATTGTGCTTTTCATGTCGAGAAAATGCGTTTAACGCAATAAAAAGATTTAGTGCTTTACGCACATGGACTAGGTTACCAAATGTAAAAAATGTGAAATAATGAAGCCGGGAGTCGTTTTTATTGTTTACAAACACATTTCCTTGACCAGATTATGCCTTTTTAAAAACAGTCATTTTCCCATGGCAAGGAGACACTCATTTTCTGTGAGAAAATGCATTTAAAAGGAGGAATTTCATCAGAAACACTAAAAATACATATTGTACGTGCCTGAAGACGCACAGAACCTTGAAATAAAAGGTTTCGCACCAAAAAACACATGGGTGAAAGCCCTATTTTAAGGCTCTGAGTGTTTGCAGACATGTACAACAGGTATGTTTACATTATAACGTTTTTAATGAAATCATGTTTCTCTCGACGAGAAAATGCGTTTAAAGCAATAAAAAGGATTCACTCTGTCTGGCATTGGACCAAGCTACCAACAACCTAAACAATGATCAGAACTGGTGCAATTACACTTTGACATTGGGTGAAAACACGTAACTCTTAAGGATGTGTTGCAGACTTGTTGAATAGATTCATTATCTTTTGTTTTTGATGAAATTGTGCTCTTCTTGTCGAGAAAATGCGTTTAAAGCGATAAAACGATTTACTTCTTTACGCATATGGACTAGGTCACCAAATGTAAAAAATGTGAAATAATGAAGCCGGGAGTCGTTTTTATTGTTTACAAACACATTTCCTTGACCAGCTTATGCCTTTTTAAAAACAGTCATTTTCCCATGGCAAGGAGACACTCATTTTCTGTGAGAAAATCATTTAAAAGGAGGAATGCCATCAACGCTAAAAATACATAATGTACGTGTCTGAAAACGCACAGAACATGAAATAGTAGCTTTCTTACCAAGAAACACATGGTTGAAAAACCTATTTTAACTATCTGAGTGTTTGCAGACATGTACAACAGTTATTCTTAAACTATAACGTTTTCAGTGAAATCATGTTTCTCATGAGGAGATAAACCGTTTAAAGCAATAAAAACGATTCACTGTGTCTGGCATTTTGACCAAGCCACCAACTAGCTAAACAATGATCAGAACTGGTGCAATTACATATTGATATTGGGTGAAAACACGTAACTCTTAAGGATGTGTTGCAGACTTGTTCAATAGATTCATTATCTTTTGTTTTGGATGAAATTGTGCTCTTCTTGTCGAGAAAATGCGTTTAACGCAATAAAAAGACTTAGTGCTTTACGCACATGGACTAGGTTAGCAAATTTAAAAAATGTGAAATAATGAAGCCGGGAGCCGTTTTTATTGTTTACAAACACATTTCCTTGACCAGAATATGCTTTTTCTTAAAAGCCATTTTCCCATGGCTAGGAGACACTCATTTTCTGTGAGAAAATGCATTTAAAAGGAGGAATTTCATCAGAAACACTAAAAATACATATTGTACGTGCCTGAAGACACACAGAACCTTGAAATAAAAGGTTTCGCACCAAAAAACACATGGGTGAAAGCCCTATTTTAAGGCTCTGAGTGTTTGCAGACATGTACAACAGGTATGTTTACATTATAACGTTTTTAATGAAATCATGTTTCTCTCGACGAGAAAATGCGTTTAAAGCAAAAAAAAGGATTCACTCTGTCTGGCATTGGACCAAGCTACCAACAACCTAAACAATGATCAGAACTGGTGCGATTACACTTTGACATTGGGTGAAAACACGTAACTCTTAATGATGTGTTGCAGACTTGTTCAATAGATTCATTATCTTTTGTTTTGGATGAAATTGTGCTCTTCTTGTCGAGAAAATGCGTTTAACGCAATAAAAAGATTTAGTGCTTTACGCACATGGACTAGGTTACCAAATTTAAAAAATGTGAAATAATGAAGCCGGGAGTCGTTTTTATTGTTTACAAACACATTTCCTTGACCAGATTATGACTTTTTAAAAACAGTCATTTTCCCATGGCAAGGAGACACTCATTTTCTGTGAGAAAATCATTTAAAAGGAGGAATGCCATCAACGCTAAAAATACATAATGTACGTGTCTGAAAACGCACAGAACATGAAATAGTAGCTTTCTTACCAAGAAACACATGGTTGAAAAACCTATTTTAACTATCTGAGTGTTTGCAGACATGTACAACAGTTATTCTTAAACTATAACGTTTTCAGTGAAATCATGTTTCTCATGAGGAGATAAACCGTTTAAAGCAATAAAAACGATTCACTGTGTCTGGCATTTTGACCAAGCCACCAACTAGCTAAACAATGATCAGAACTGGTGCAATTACACATTGATATTGGGTGAAAACACGTAACTCTTAAGGATGTGTTGCAGACTTGTTCAATAGATTCATTATCTTTTGTTTTGGATGAAATTGTGCTCTTCTTGTCGAGAAAATGCGTTTAACGCAATAAAAAGATTTAGTGCTTTACGCACATGGACTAGGTTAGCAAATTTAAAAAATGTGAAATAATAAAGCCGGGAGCCGTTTTTATTGTTTACAAACACATTTCCTTGACCAGAATATGCTTTTTCTTAAAAGCCATTTTCCCATGGCTAGGAGACACTCATTTTCTGTGAGAAAATGCATTTAAAAGGAGGAATTTCATCAGAAACACTAAAAATACATATTGTACGTGCCTGAAGACACACAGAACCTTGAAATAAAAGGTTTCGCACCAAAAAACACATGGGTGAAAGCCCTATTTTAAGGCTCTGAGTGTTTGCAGACATGTACAACAGGTATGTTTACATTATAACGTTTTTAATGAAATCATGTTTCTCTCGACGAGAAAATGCGTTTAAAGCAATAAAAAGGATTCACTCTGTCTGGCATTGGACCAAGCTAACAACAACCTAAACAATGATCAGAACTGGTGCAATTACACTTTGACATTGGGTGAAAACACGTAACTCTTAAGGATGTGTTGCAGACTTGTTCAATAGATTCATTTTCTTTTGTTTTTGGTGAAATTGTGCTTTTCATGTCGAGAAAATGCGTTTAACGCAATAAAAAGATTTAGTGCTTTACGCACATGGACTAGGTTACCAAATGTAAAAAATGTGAAATAATGAAGCCGGGAGTCGTTTTTATTGTTTACAAACACATTTCCTTGACCAGATTATGCCTTTTTAAAAACAGTCATTTTCCCATGGCAAGGAGACACTCATTTTCTGTGAGAAAATGCATTTAAAAGGAGGAATTTCATCAGAAACACTAAAAATACATATTGTACGTGCCTGAAGACGCACAGAACCTTGAAATAAAAGGTTTCGAACCAAAAAACACATGGGTGAAAGCCCTATTTTAAGGCTCTGAGTGTTTGCAGACATGTACAACAGGTATGTTTACATTATAACGTTTTTAATGAAATCATGTTTCTCTCGACGAGAAAATGCGTTTAAAGCAATAAAAAGGATTCACTCTGTCTGGCATTGGACCAAGCTACCAACAACCTAAACAATGATCAGAACTGGTGCAATTACACTTTGACATATGGTGAAAACACGTAACTCTTAAGGATGTGTTGCAGACTTGTTGAATAGATTCATTATCTTTTGTTTTTGATGAAATTGTGCTCTTCTTGTCGAGAAAATGCGTTTAAAGCGATAAAACGATTTACTTCTTTACGCATATGGACTAGGTCACCAAATGTAAAAAATGTGAAATAATGAAGCCGGGAGTCGTTTTTATTGTTTACAAACACATTTCCTTGACCAGATTATGACTTTTTAAAAACAGTCATTTTCCCATGGCAAGGAGACACTCATTTTCTGTGAGAAAATCATTTAAAAGGAGGAATTTCATCAACGCTAAAAATACATAATGTACGTGTCTGAAAACGCACAGAACATGAAATAGTAGCTTTCTTACCAAGAAACACATGGTTGAAAAACCTATTTTAACGATCTGAGTGTTTGCAGACATGTACAACAGTTATTCTTAAACTATAACGTTTTCAATGAAATCATGTTTCTCATGAGGAGATAAACCGTTTAAAGCAATAAAAACGATTCACTGTGTCTGGCATTTTGACCAAGCCACCAACTAGCTAAACAATGATCAGAACTGGTGCAATTACACATTGACATTGGGTGAAAACACGTAACTCTTAAGGATGTGTTTCAGACTTGTTCAATAGATTCATTTTCTTTTGTTTTTGATGAAATTGTGCTTTTCATGTCGAGAAAATGCGTTTAACGCAATAAAAACATTTAGTGGTTTACGCACATGGACTAGGTCACCAAATTTAAAAAATGTGAAATAATGAAGCCGGGAGTCGTTTTTATTGTTTACAAACACATTTCCTTGACCAGATTATGCCTTTTTAAAAACAGTCATTTTCCCATGGCAAGGAGACACTCATTTTCTGTGAGAAAATCATTTAAAAGGAGGAATGCCATCAACGCTAAAAATACATAATGTACGTGTCTGAAAACGCACAGAACATGAAATAGTAGCTTTCTTACCAAGAAACACATGGTTGAAAAACCTATTTTAACTATCTGAGTGTTTGCAGACATGTACAACAGTTATTCTTAAACTATAACGTTTTCAGTGAAATCATGTTTCTCATGAGGAGATAAACCGTTTAAAGCAATAAAAACGATTCACTGTGTCTGGCATTTTGACCAAGCCACCAACTAGCTAAACAATGATCAGAACTGGTGCAATTACACATTGATATTGGGTGAAAACACGTAACTCTTAAGGATGTGTTGCAGACTTGTTCAATAGATTCATTATCTTTTGTTTTGGATGAAATTGTGCTCTTCTTGTCGAGAAAATGCGTTTAACGCAATAAAAAGATTTAGTGCTTTACGCACATGGACTAGGTTAGCAAATTTAAACAATGTGAAATAATAAAGCCGGGAGCCGTTTTTATTGTTTACAAACACATTTCCTTGACCAGAATATGCTTTTTCTTAAAAGCCATTTTCCCATGGCTAGGAGACACTCATTTTCTGTGAGAAAATGCATTTAAAAGGAGGAATTTCATCAGAAACACTAAAAATACATATTGTACGTGCCTGAAGACACACAGAACCTTGAAATAAAAGGTTTCGCACCAAAAAACACATGGGTGAAAGCCCTATTTTAAGGCTCTGAGTGTTTGCAGACATGTACAACAGGTATGTTTACATTATAACGTTTTTAATGAAATCATGTTTCTCTCGACGAGAAAATGCGTTTAAAGCAATAAAAAGGATTCACTCTGTCTGGCATTGGACCAAGCTAACAACAACCTAAACAATGATCAGAACTGGTGCAATTACACTTTGACATTGGGTGAAAACACGTAACTCTTAAGGATGTGTTGCAGACTTGTTCAATAGATTCATTTTCTTTTGTTTTTGATGAAATTGTGCTTTTCATGTCGAGAAAATGCGTTTAACGCAATAAAAAGATTTAGTGCTTTACGCACATGGACTAGGTTACCAAATGTAAAAAATGTGAAATAATGAAGCCGGGAGTCGTTTTTATTGTTTACAAACACATTTCCTTGACCAGATTATGCCTTTTTAAAAACAGTCATTTTCCCATGGCAAGGAGACACTCATTTTCTGTGAGAAAATGCATTTAAAAGGAGGAATTTCATCAGAAACACTAAAAATACATATTGTACGTGCCTGAAGACGCACAGAACCTTGAAATAAAAGGTTTCGAACCAAAAAACACATGGGTGAAAGCCCTATTTTAAGGCTCTGAGTGTTTGCAGACATGTACAACAGGTATGTTTAAATTATAACGTTTTTAATGAAATCATGTTTCTCTCGACGAGAAAATGCGTTTAAAGCAATAAAAAGGATTCACTCTGTCTGGCATTGGACCAAGCTACCAACAACCTAAACAATGATCAGAACTGGTGCAATTACACTTTGACATATGGTGAAAACACGTAACTCTTAAGGATGTGTTGCAGACTTGTTGAATAGATTCATTATCTTTTGTTTTTGATGAAATTGTGCTCTTCTTGTCGAGAAAATGCGTTTAAAGCGATAAAACGATTTACTTCTTTACGCATATGGACTAGGTCACCAAATGTAAAAAAAGGGGAAATAATGAAGCCGGGAGTCGTTTTTATTGTTTACAAACACATTTCCTTGACCAGATTATGACTTTTTAAAAACAGTCATTTTCCCATGGCAAGGAGACACTCATTTTCTGTGAGAAAATCATTTAAAAGGAGGAATTTCATCAACGCTAAAAATACATAATGTACGTGTCTGAAAACGCACAGAACATGAAATAGTAGCTTTCTTACCAAGAAACACATGGTTGAAAAACCTATTTTAACGATCTGAGTGTTTGCAGACATGTACAACAGTTATTCTTAAACTATAACGTTTTCAATGAAATCATGTTTCTCATGAGGAGATAAACCGTTTAAAGCAATAAAAACGATTCACTGTGTCTGGCATTTTGACCAAGCCACCAACTAGCTAAACAATGATCAGAACTGGTGCAATTACACATTGACATTGGGTGAAAACACGTAACTCTTAAGGATGTGTTTCAGACTTGTTCAATAGATTCATTTTCTTTTGTTTTTGATGAAATTGTGCTTTTCATGTCGAGAAAATGCGTTTAACGCAATAAAAACATTTAGTGGTTTACGCACATGGACTAGGTCACCAAATTTAAAAAATGTGAAATAATGAAGCCGGGAGTCGTTTTTATTGTTTACAAACACATTTCCTTGACCAGATTATGCCTTTTTAAAAACAGTCATTTTCCCATGGCAAGGAGACACTCGTTTTCTGTGAGAAAATGCATTTAAAAGGAGGAATTTCATCAGAAACACTAAAAATACAATATTGTACGTGCCTGAAGACGCACAGAACCTTGAAATAAAAGGTTTCGCACCAAAAAACACATGGGTGAAAGCCCTATTTTAAGGCTCTGAGTGTTTGCAGACATGTACAACAGGTATGTTTACATTATAACGTTTTTAATGAAATCATGTTTCTCTCGACGAGAAAATGCGTTTAAAGCAAAAAAAAGGATTCACTCTGTCTGGCATTGGACCAAGCTACCAACAACCTAAACAATGATCAGAACTGGTGCGATTACACTTTGACATTGGGTGAAAACACGTAACTCTTAAGGATGTGTTGCAGACTTGTTCAATAGATTCATTATCTTTTGTTTTGGATGAAATTGTGCTCTTCTTGTCGAGAAAATGCGTTTAACGCAATAAAAAGATTTAGTGCTTTACGCACATGGACTAGGTCACCAAATTTAAAAAATGTGAAATAATGAAGCCGGGAGTCGTTTTTATTGTTTACAAACACATTTCCTTGACCAGATTATGACTTTTTAAAAACAGTCATTTTCCCATGGCAAGGAGACACTCATTTTCTGTGAGAAAATCATTTAAAAGGAGGAATGCCATCAACGCTAAAAATACATAATGTACGTGTCTGAAAACGCACAGAACATGAAATAGTAGCTTTCTTACCAAGAAACACATGGTTGAAAAACCTATTTTAACTATCTGAGTGTTTGCAGACATGTACAACAGTTATTCTTAAACTATAACGTTTTCAGTGAAATCATGTTATTCATGAGGAGATAAACCGTTTAAAGCAATAAAAACGATTCACTGTGTCTGGCATTTTGACCAAGCCACCAACTAGCTAAACAATGATCAGAACTGGTGCAATTACACATTGATATTGGGTGAAAACACGTAACTCTTAAGGATGTGTTGCAGACTTGTTCAATAGATTCATTATCTTTTGTTTTGGATGAAATTGTGCTCTTCTTGTCGAGAAAATGCCTTAAACGCAATAAAAAGATTTAGTGCTTTACGCACATGGACTAGGTTAGCAAATTTAAAAAATGTGAAATAATGAAGCCGGGAGCCGTTTTTATTGTTTACAAACACATTTCCTTGACCAGAATATGCTTTTTCTTAAAAGCCATTTTCCCATGGCTAGGAGACACTCATTTTCTGTGAGAAAATGCATTTAAAAGGAGGAATTTCATCAGAAACACTAAAAATACATATTGTACGTGCCTGAAGACACACAGAACCTTGAAATAAAAGGTTTCGCACCAAAAAACACATGGGTGAAAGCCCTATTTTAAGGCTCTGAGTGTTTGCAGACATGTACAACAGGTATGTTTACATTATAACGTTTTTAATTAAATCATGTTTCTCTCGACGAGAAAATGCGTTTAAAGCAATAAAAAGGATTCACTCTGTCTGGCATTGGACCAAGCTACCAACAACCTAAACAATGATCAGAACTGATGCAATTACACTTTGACATTGGGTGAAAACACGTAACTCTTAAGGATGTGTTGCAGACTTGTTGAATAGATTCATTATCTTTTGTTTTTGATGAAATTGTGCTCTTCTTGTCGAGAAAATGCGTTTAAAGCGATAAAACGATTTACTTCTTTACGCATATGGACTAGGTCACCAAATGTAAAAAATGTGAAATAATGAAGCCGGGAGTCGTTTTTATTGTTTACAAACACATTTCCTTGACCAGATTATGACTTTTTAAAAACAGTCATTTTCCCATGGCAAGGAGACACTCATTTTCTGTGAGAAAATCATTTAAAAGGAGGAATTTCATCAACGCTAAAAATACATAATGTACGTGTCTGAAAACGCACAGAACATGAAATAGTAGCTTTCTTACCAAGAAACACATGGTTGAAAAACCTATTTTAACGATCTGAGTGTTTGCAGACATGTACAACAGTTATTCTTAAACTATAACGTTTTCAATGAAATCATGTTTCTCATGAGGAGATAAACCGTTTAAAGCAATAAAAACGATTCACTGTGTCTGGCATTTTGACCAAGCCACCAACTAGCTAAACAATGATCAGAACTGGTGCAATTACACATTGACATTGGGTGAAAACACGTAACTCTTAAGGATGTGTTTCAGACTTGTTCAATAGATTCATTTTCTTTTGTTTTTGATGAAATTGTGCTTTTCATGTCGAGAAAATGCGTTTAACGCAATAAAAACATTTAGTGCTTTACGCACATGGACTAGGTCACCAAATTTAAAAAATGTGAAATAATGAAGCCGGGAGTCGTTTTTATTGTTTACAAACACATTTCCTTGACCAGATTATGCCTTTTTAAAAACAGTCATTTTCCCATGGCAAGGAGACACTCGTTTTCTGTGAGAAAATGCATTTAAAAGGAGGAATTTCATCAGAAACACTAAAAATACAATATTGTACGTGCCTGAAGACGCACAGAACCTTGAAATAAAAGGTTTCGCACCAAAAACACATGGGTGAAAGCCCTATTTTAAGGCTCTGAGTGTTTGCAGACATGTACAACAGGTATGTTTACATTATAACGTTTTTAATGAAATCATGTTTCTCTCGACGAGAAAATGCGTTTAAAGCAAAAAAAAGGATTCACTCTGTCTGGCATTGGACCAAGCTACCAACAACCTAAACAATGATCAGAACTGGTGCGATTACACTTTGACATTGGGTGAAAACACGTAACTCTTAAGGATGTGTTGCAGACTTGTTCAATAGATTCATTATCTTTTGTTTTGGATGAAATTGTGCTCTTCTTGTCGAGAAAATGCGTTTAACGCAATAAAAAGATTTAGTGCTTTACGCACATGGACTAGGTTACCAAATTTAAAAAATGTGAAATAATGAAGCCGGGAGTCGTTTTTATTGTTTACAAACACATTTCCTTGACCAGATTATGACTTTTTAAAAACAGTCATTTTCCCATGGCAAGGAGACACTCAATTTCTGTGAGAAAATCATTTAAAAGGAGGAATGCCATCAACGCTAAAAATACATAATGTACGTGTCTGAAAACGCACAGAACATGAAATAGTAGCTTTCTTACCAAGAAACACATGGTTGAAAAACCTATTTTAACGATCTGAGTGTTTGCAGACATGTACAACAGTTATTCTTAAACTATAACGTTTTCAATGAAATCATGTTTCTCATGAGGAGATAAACCGTTTAAAGCAATAAAAACGATTCACTGTGTCTGGCATTTTGACCAAGCCACCAACTAGCTAAACAATGATCAGAACTGGTGCAATTACACATTGACATTGGGTGAAAACACGTAACTCTTAAGGATGTGTTGCAGACTTGTTCAATAGATTCATTATCTTTTGTTTTGGATGAAATTGTGCTCTTCTTGTCGAGAAAATGCCTTAAACGCAATAAAAAGATTTAGTGCTTTACGCACATGGACTAGGTTAGCAAATTTAAAAAATGTGAAATAATGAAGCCGGGAGCCGTTTTTATTGTTTACAAACACATTTCCTTGACCAGAATATGCTTTTTCTTAAAAGCCATTTTCCCATGGCTAGGAGACACTCATTTTCTGTGAGAAAATGCATTTAAAAGGAGGAATTTCATCAGAAACACTAAAAATACATATTGTACGTGCCTGAAGACACACAGAACCTTGAAATAAAAGGTTTCGCACCAAAAAACACATGGGTGAAAGCCCTATTTTAAGGCTCTGAGTGTTTGCAGACATGTAAAACAGGTATGTTTACATTATAACGTTTTTAATTAAATCATGTTTCTCTCGACGAGAAAATGCGTTTAAAGCAATAAAAAGGATTCACTCTGTCTGGCATTGGACCAAGCTACCAACAACCTAAACAATGATCAGAACTGATGCAATTACACTTTGACATTGGGTGAAAACACGTAACTCTTAAGGATGTGTTGCAGACTTGTTGAATAGATTCATTTTCTTTTGTTTTTGGTGAAATTGTGCTTTTCTTGTCGAGAAAATGCGTTTAACGCAATAAAAAGATTTAGTGCTTTACGCACATGGACTAGGTTACCAAATGTAAAAAATGTGAAATAATGAAGCCGGGAGTCGTTTTTATTGTTTACAAACACATTTCCTTGACCAGATTATGCCTTTTTAAAAACAGTCATTTTCCCATGGCAAGGAGACACTCATTTTCTGTGAGAAAATGCATTTAAAAGGAGGAATTTCATCAGAAACACTAAAAATACATATTGTACGTGCCTGAAGACGCACAGAACCTTGAAATAAAAGGTTTCGCACCAAAAAACACATGGGTGAAAGCCCTATTTTAAGGCTCTGAGTGTTTGCAGACATGTACAACAGGTATGTTTACATTATAACGTTTTTAATGAAATCATGTTTCTCTCGACGAGAAAATGCGTTTAAAGCAATAAAAAGGATTCACTCTGTCTGGCATTGGACCAAGCTACCAACAACCTAAACAATGATCAGAACTGGTGCAATTACACTTTGACATTGGGTGAAAACACGTAACTCTTAAGGATGTGTTGCAGACTTGTTCAATAGATTCATTATCTTTTGTTTTTGATGAAATTGTGCTCTTCTTGTCGAGAAAATGCGTTTAAAGCGATAAAACGATTTACTTCTTTACGCATATGGACTAGGTCACCAAATGTAAAAAATGTGAAATAATGAAGCCGGGAGTCGTTTTTATTGTTTACAAACACATTTCCTTGACCAGCTTATGCCTTTTTAAAAACAGTCATTTTCCCATGGCAAGGAGACACTCATTTTCTGTGAGAAAATCATTTAAAAGGAGGAATGTCATCAACGCTAAAAATACATAATGTACGTGTCTGAAAACGCACAGAACATGAAATAGTAGCTTTCTTACCAAGAAACACATGGTTAAAAAACCTATTTTAACGATCTGAGTGTTTGCAGACATGTACAACAGTTATTCTTAAACTATAACGTTTTCAATGAAATCATGTTTCTCATGAGGAGATAAACCGTTTAAAGCAATAAAAACGATTCACTGTGTCTGGCATTTTGACCAAGCCACCAACTAGCTAAACAATGATCAGAACTGATGCAATTACACATTGACATTGGGTGAAAACACGTAACTCTTAAGGATGTGTTGCAGACTTGTTCAATAGATTCATTATCTTTTGTTTTGGATGAAATTGTGCTCTTCTTGTCGAGAAAATGCGTTTAACGCAATAAAAAGATTTAGTGCTTTACGCACATGGACTAGGTTACCAAATTTAAAAAATGTGAAATAATGAAGCCGGGAGTCGTTTTTATTGTTTACAAACACATTTCCTTGACCAGATTATGCCTTTTTAAAAACAGTCATTTTCCCATGGCAAGGAGACACTCATTTTCTGTGAGAAAATCATTTAAAAGGAGGAATTTCATCAACGCTAAAAATACATAATGTACGTGTCTGAAAACGCACAGAACATGAAATAGTAGCTTTCTTACCAAGAAACACATGGTTGAAAAACCTATTTTAACGATCTGAGTGTTTGCAGACATGTACAACAGTTATTCTTAAACTATAACGTTTTCAATGAAATCATGTTTCTCATGAGGAGATAAACCGTTTAAAGCAATAAAAACGATTCACTGTGTCTGGCATTTTGACCAAGCCACCAACTAGCTAAACAATGATCAGAACTGGTGCAATTACACATTGATATTGGGTGAAAACACGTAACTCTTAAGGATGTGTTGCAGACTTGTTCAATAGATTCATTATCTTTTGTTTTGGATGAAATTGTGCTCTTCTTGTCGAGAAAATGCGTTTAACGCAATAAAAAGATTTAGTGCTTTACGCACATGGACTAGGTTACCAAATTTAAAAAATGTAAAATAATAAAGCCGGGAGTCGTTTTTATTGTTTACAAACACATTTCCTTGACCAGAATATGCTTTTTCTTAAAAGCCATTTTCCCATGGCTAGGAGACACTCATTTTCTGTGAGAAAATGCATTTAAAAGGAGGAATTTCATCAGAAAAACTAAAAATACATATTGTACGTGCCTGAAGACGCACAGAACCTTGAAATAAAAGGTTTCGCACCAAAAAACACATGGGTGAAAGCCCTATTTTAAGGCTCTGAGTGTTTGCAGACATGTACAACAGGTATGTTTACATTATAACGTTTTTAATGAAATCATGTTTCTCTCGACGAGAAAATGCGTTTAAAGCAATAAAAAGGATTCACTCTGTCTGGCATTGGACCAAGCTACCAACAACCTAAACAATGATCAGAACTGGTGCGATTACACTTTGACATTGGGTGAAAACACGTAACTCTTAAGGATGTGTTGCAGACTTGTTCAATAGATTCATTATCTTTTGTTTTGGATGAAATTGTGCTCTTCTTGTCGAGAAAATGCGTTTAACGCAATAAAAAGATTTAGTGCTTTACGCACATGGACTAGGTTACCAAATTTAAAAAATGTGAAATAATGAAGCCGGGAGTCGTTTTTATTGTTTACAAACACATTTCCTTCCTTAAGCCTTTTTAAAAAGTCATTTTCCCATGGCAAGGAGACACTCATTTTCTGTGAGAAAATCATTTAAAAGGAGGAATGTCATCAACGCTAAAAATACATAATGTACGTGTCTGAAAACGCACAGAACATGAAATAGTAGCTTTCTTACCAAGAAACACATGGTTGAAAAACCTATTTTAACGATCTGAGTGTTTGCAGACATGTACAACAGTTATTCTTAAACTATAACGTTTTCAATGAAATCATGTTTCTCATGAGGAGATAAACCGTTTAAAGCAATAAAAACGATTCACTGTGTCTGGCATTTTGACCAAGCCACCAACTAGCTAAACAATGATCAGAACTGGTGCAATTACACATTGACATTGGGTGAAAACACGTAACTCTTAAGGCTGTGTTGCAGACTTGTTCAATAGATTCATTATCTTTTGTTTTGGATGAAATTGTGCTCTTCTTGTCGAGAAAATGCGTTTAACGCAATAAAAAGATTTAGTGCTTTACGCACATGGACTAGGTTACCAAATTTAAAAAATGTGAAATAATGAAGCCGGGAGTCGTTTTTATTGTTTACAAACACATTTCCTTGACCAGATTATGCCTTTTTAAAAACAGTCATTTTCCCATGTCAAGGAGACACTCATTTTCTGTGAGAAAATGCATTTAAAAGGAGGAATTTCATCAGAAACACTAAAAATACATATTGTACGTGCCTGAAGACGCACAGAACCTTGAAATAAAAGGTTTCGCACCAAAAAACACATGGGTGAAAGCCCTATTTTAAGGCTCTGAGTGTTTGCAGACATGTACAACAGGTATGTTTAAATTATAACGTTTTTAATGAAATCATGTTTCTCTCGACGAGAAAATGCGCTTAAAGCAATAAAAAGGATTCACTCTGTCTGGCATTGGACCAAGCTACCAACAACCTAAACAATGATCAGAACTGGTGCAATTACACTTTGACATTGGGTGAAAACACGTAACTCTTAAGGATGTGTTGCAGACTTGTTCAATAGATTCATTATCTTTTGTTTTGGATGAAATTGTGCTCTTCTTGTCGAGAAAATGCGTTTAACGCAATAAAAAGATTTAGTGCTTTACGCACATGGACTAGGTTACCAAATTTAAAAAATGTGAAATAATGAAGCCGGGAGTCGTTTTTATTGTTTACAAACACATTTCCTTCCTTAAGCCTTTTTAAAAAGTCATTTTCTCATGGCAAGGAGACAGTCATTTTTTGTGAGAAAATCATTTAAAAGCAGGAATGTCATCAACGCTAAAAATACATAATGTACGTGTCTGAAAACGCACAGAACATGAAATAGTAGCTTTCTTACCAAGAAACACATGGTTGAAAAACCTATTTTAACGATCTGAGTGTTTGCAGACATGTACAACAGTTATTCTTAAACTATAACGTTTTCAATTAAATCATGTTTCTCATGAGGAGATAAACCGTTTAAAGCAATAAAAACGATTCACTGTGTCTGGCATTTTGACCAAGCCACAAACTAGCTAAACAATGATCAGAACTGATGCAATTACACATTGACATTGGGTGAAAACACGTAACTCTTAAGGATGTGTTGCAGACTTGTTCAATAGATTCATTATCTTTTGTTTTGGATGAAATTGTGCTCTTCTTGTCGAGAAAATGCATTTAACGCAATAAAAAGATTTAGTGCTTTACGCACATGGACTAGGTTACCAAATTTAAAAAATGTGAAATAATGAAGCCGGGAGTCGTTTTTATTGTTTACAAACACATTTCCTTGACCAGATTATGACTTTTTAAAAACAGTCATTTTCCCATGGCAAGGAGACACTCATTTTCTGTGAGAAAATCATTTAAAAGGAGGAATTTCATCAACGCTAAAAATCCATAATGTACGTGTCTGAAAACGCACAGAACATGAAGTAGTAGCTTTCTTACCAAGAAACACATGGTTCAAAAACCTATTTTAACGATCTGAGTGTTTGCAGACATGTACAACAGTTATTCTTAAACTATAACGTTTTCAATGAAATCATGTTTCTCATGAGGAGATAAACCGTTTAAAGCAATAAAAACGATTCACTGTGTCTGGCATTTTGACCAAGCCACCAACAAGCTAAACAATGATCAGAACTGGTGTAATTACACATTGACATTGGGTGAAAACACGTAACTCTTAAGGATGTGTTGCAGACTTGTTCAATAGATTCATTTTTTTTTGTTTTTGATGAAATTGTGCTTTTCATGTCGAGAAAATGCGTTTAACGCAATAAAAAGATTTAGTGCTTTACGCACATGGACTAGGTTACCAAATTTAAAAAATGTGAAATAATGAAGCCGGGAGTCGTTTTTATTGTTTACAAACACATTTCCTTGACCAGATTATGCCTTTTTAAAAACAGTCATTTTCCCATGGCAAGGAGACACTCATTTTCTGTGAGAAAATGCATTTAAAAGGAGGAATTTCATCAGAAACACTAAAAATACATATTGTACGTGCTTGAAGACGCACAGAACCTTGAAATAAAAGGTTTCGCACCAAAAAACACATGGGTGAAAGCCCTATTTTAAGGCTCTGAGTGTTTGCAGACATGTACAACAGGTATGTTTACATTATAACGTTTTTAATGAAATAATGTTTCTCTCGACGAGAAAATGCGTTTAAAGCAATAAAAAGGATTCACTCTGTCTGGCATTGGACCAAGCTACCAACACCCTAAACAATGATCAGAACTGGTGAAATTACACTTTGACATTGGGAAAAAACACGTGACTCTTAAGGATGTGTTGCAGACTGGTTCAATAGATTCATTATCTTTTGTTTTGGATGAAATTGTGCTCTTCTTGTCGAGAAAATGCATTTAACGCAATAAAAAGATTTAGTGCTTTACGCACATGGACTAGGTTACCAAATTTAAAAAATGTGAAATAATGAAGCCGGGAGTCGTTTTTATTGTTTACAAACACATTTCCTTCCTTAAGCCTTTTTAAAAAGTCATTTTCCCATGGCAAGGAGACACTCATTTTCTGTGAGAAAATAATTTAAAAGGAGGAATGTCATCAACGCTAAAAATACATAATGTACGTGTCTGAAAACGCACAGAACATGAAATAGTAGCTTTCTTACCAAGAAACACATGGTTGAAAAACCTATTTTAACGATCTGAGTGTTTGCAGACATGTACAACAGTTATTCTTAAACTATAACGTTTTCAATTAAATCATGTTTCTCATGAGGAGATAAACCGTTTAAAGCAATAAAAACGATTCACTGTGTCTGGCATTTTGACCAAGCCACCAACTAGCTAAACAATGATCAGAACTGGTGCAATTACACATTGACATTGGGTGAAAACACGTAACTCTTAAGGCTGTGTTGCAGACTTGTTCAATAGATTCATTATCTTTTGTTTTGGATGAAATTGTGCTCTTCTTGTCGAGAAAATGCGTTTAACGCAATAAAAAGATTTAGTGCTTTACGCACATGGACTAGGTTACCAAATTTAAAAAATGTGAAATAATGAAGCCGGGAGTCGTTTTTATTGTTTACAAACACATTTCCTTGACCAGATTATGCCTTTTTAAAAACAGTCATTTTCCCATGTCAAGGAGACACTCATTTTCTGTGAGAAAATGCATTTAAAAGGAGGAATTTCATCAGAAACACTAAAAATACATATTGTACGTGCCTGAAGACGCACAGAACCTTGAAATAAAAGGTTTCGCACCAAAAAACACATGGGTGAAAGCCCTATTTTAAGGCTCTGAGTGTTTGCAGACATGTACAACAGGTATGTTTACATTATAACGTTTTTAATGAAATCATGTTTCTCTCGACGAGAAAATGCGCTTAAAGCAATAAAAAGGATTCACTCTGTCTGGCATTGGACCAAGCTGCCAACAACCTAAACAATGATCAGAACTGGTGCGATTACACTTTGACATTGGGTGAAAACACGTAACTCTTAAGGATGTGTTGCAGACTTGTTCAATAGATTCATTATCTTTTGTTTTGGATGAAATTGTGCTCTTCTTGTCGAGAAAATGCGTTTAACGCAATAAAAAGATTTAGTGCTTTACGCACATGGACTAGGTTACCAAATTTAAAAAATGTGAAATAATGAAGCCGGGAGTCGTTTTTATTGTTTACAAACACATTTCCTTGACCAGATTATGACTTTTTAAAAACAGTCATTTTCCCATGGCAAGGAGACACTCATTTTCTGTGAGAAAATCATTTAAAAGGAGGAATTTCATCAACGCTAAAAATACATAATGTACGTGTCTGAAAACGCACAGAACATGAAGTAGTAGCTTTCTTACCAAGAAACACATGGTTCAAAAACCTATTTTAACGATCTGAGTGTTTGCAGACATGTACAACAGTTATTCTTAAACTATAACGTTTTCAATGAAATCATGTTTCTCATGAGGAGATAAACCGTTTAAAGCAATAAAAACGATTCACTGTGTCTGGCATTTTGACCAAGCCACCAACAAGCTAAACAATGATCAGAACTGGTGTAATTACACATTGACATTGGGTGAAAACACGTAACTCTTAAGGATGTGTTGCAGACTTGTTCAATAGATTCATTTTTTTTTGTTTTTGATGAAATTGTGCTTTTCATGTCGAGAAAATGCGTTTAACGCAATAAAAAGATTTAGTGCTTTACGCACATGGACTAGGTTACCAAATTTAAAAAATGTGAAATAATGAAGCCGGGAGTCGTTTTTATTGTTTACAAACACATTTCCTTGACCAGATTATGCCTTTTTAAAAACAGTCATTTTCCCATGGCAAGGAGACACTCATTTTCTGTGAGAAAATGCATTTAAAAGGAGGAATTTCATCAGAAACACTAAAAATACATATTGTACGTGCTTGAAGACGCACAGAACCTTGAAATAAAAGGTTTCGCACCAAAAAACACATGGGTGAAAGCCCTATTTTAAGGCTCTGAGTGTTTGCAGACATGTACAACAGGTATGTTTACATTATAACGTTTTTAATGAAATCATGTTTCTCTCGACGAGAAAATGCGCTTAAAGCAATAAAAAGGATTCACTCTGTCTGGCATTGGACCAAGCTACCAACAACCTAAACAATGATCAGAACTGGTGCGATTACACTTTGACATTGGGTGAAAACACGTAACTCTTAAGGATGTGTTGCAGACTTGTTCAATAGATTCATTATCTTTTGTTTTGGATGAAATTGTGCTCTTCTTGTCGAGAAAATGCGTTTAACGCAATAAAAAGATTTAGTGCTTTACGCACATGGACTAGGTTACCAAATTTAAAAAATGTGAAATAATGAAGCCGGGAGTCGTTTTTATTGTTTACAAACACATTTCCTTGACCAGATTATGACTTTTTAAAAACAGTCATTTTCCCATGGCAAGGAGACACTCATTTTCTGTGAGAAAATCATTTAAAAGGAGGAATTTCATCAACGCTAAAAATACATAATGTACGTGTCTGAAAACGCACAGAACATGAAGTAGTAGCTTTCTTACCAAGAAACACATGGTTCAAAAACCTATTTTAACGATCTGAGTGTTTGCAGACATGTACAACAGTTATTCTTAAACTATAACGTTTTCAATGAAATCATGTTTCTCATGAGGAGATAAACCGTTTAAAGCAATAAAAACGATTCACTGTGTCTGGCATTTTGACCAAGCCACCAACAAGCTAAACAATGATCAGAACTGGTGTAATTACACATTGACATTGGGTGAAAACACGTAACTCTTAAGGATGTGTTGCAGACTTGTTCAATAGATTCATTTTTTTTTGTTTTTGATGAAATTGTGCTTTTCATGTCGAGAAAATGCGTTTAACGCAATAAAAAGATTTAGTGCTTTACGCACATGGACTAGGTTACCAAATTTAAAAAATGTGAAATAATGAAGCCGGGAGTCGTTTTTATTGTTTACAAACACATTTCCTTGACCAGATTATGCCTTTTTAAAAACAGTCATTTTCCCATGGCAAGGAGACACTCATTTTCTGTGAGAAAATGCATTTAAAAGGAGGAATTTCATCAGAAACACTAAAAATACATATTGTACGTGCTTGAAGACGCACAGAACCTTGAAATAAAAGGTTTCGCACCAAAAAACACATGGGTGAAAGCCCTATTTTAAGGCTCTGAGTGTTTGCAGACATGTACAACAGGTATGTTTACATTATAACGTTTTTAATGAAATCATGTTTCTCTCGACGAGAAAATGCGCTTAAAGCAATAAAAAGGATTCACTCTGTCTGGCATTGGACCAAGCTACCAACAACCTAAACAATGATCAGAACTGGTGCGATTACACTTTGACATTGGGTGAAAACACGTAACTCTTAAGGATGTGTTGCAGACTTGTTCAATAGATTCATTATCTTTTGTTTTGGATGAAATTGTGCTCTTCTTGTCGAGAAAATGCGTTTAACGCAATAAAAAGATTTAGTGCTTTACGCACATGGACTAGGTTACCAAATTTAAAAAATGTGAAATAATGAAGCCGGGAGTCGTTTTTATTGTTTACAAACACATTTCCTTGACCAGATTATGACTTTTTAAAAACAGTCATTTTCCCATGGCAAGGAGACACTCATTTTCTGTGAGAAAATCATTTAAAAGGAGGAATTTCATCAACGCTAAAAATACATAATGTACGTGTCTGAAAACGCACAGAACATGAAGTAGTAGCTTTCTTACCAAGAAACACATGGTTCAAAAACCTATTTTAACGATCTGAGTGTTTGCAGACATGTACAACAGTTATTCTTAAACTATAACGTTTTCAATGAAATCATGTTTCTCATGAGGAGATAAACCGTTTAAAGCAATAAAAACGATTCACTGTGTCTGGCATTTTGACCAAGCCACCAACAAGCTAAACAATGATCAGAACTGGTGTAATTACACATTGACATTGGGTGAAAACACGTAACTCTTAAGGATGTGTTGCAGACTTGTTCAATAGATTCATTTTTTTTTGTTTTTGATGAAATTGTGCTTTTCATGTCGAGAAAATGCGTTTAACGCAATAAAAAGATTTAGTGCTTTACGCACATGGACTAGGTTACCAAATTTAAAAAATGTGAAATAATGAAGCCGGGAGTCGTTTTTATTGTTTACAAACACATTTCCTTGACCAGATTATGCCTTTTTAAAAACAGTCATTTTCCCATGGCAAGGAGATACTCATTTTCTGTGAGAAAATGCATTTAAAAGGAGGAATTTCATCAGAAACACTAAAAATACATATTGTACGTGCTTGAAGACGCACAGAACCTTGAAATAAAAGGTTTCGCACCAAAAAACACATGGGTGAAAGCCCTATTTTAAGGCTCTGAGTGTTTGCAGACATGTACAACAGGTATGTTTACATTATAACGTTTTTAATGAAATAATGTTTCTCTCGACGAGAAAATGCGTTTAAAGCAATAAAAAGGATTCACTCTGTCTGGCATTGGACCAAGCTACCAACACCCTAAACAATGATCAGAACTGGTGAAATTACACTTTGACATTGGGAAAAAACACGTAACTCTTAAGGATGTGTTGCAGACTGGTTCAATAGATTCATTATCTTTTGTTTTGGATGAAATTGTGCTCTTCTTGTCGAGAAAATGCATTTAACGCAATAAAAAGATTTAGTGCTTTACGCACATGGACTAGGTTACCAAATTTAAAAAATGTGAAATAATGAAGCCGGGAGTCGTTTTTATTGTTTACAAACACATTTCCTTGACCAGATTATGACTTTTTAAAAACAGTCATTTTCCCATGGCAAGGAGACACTCATTTTCTGTGAGAAAATCATTTAAAAGGAGGAATTTCATCAACGCTAAAAATACATAATGTACGTGTCTGAGAACGCACAGAACATGAAATAGTAGCTTTCTTACCAAGAAACACATGGTTGAAAAACCTATTTTAACGATCTGAGTGTTTGCAGACATGTACAACAGTTATTCTTAAACTATAACGTTTTCAATGAAATCATGTTTCTCATGAGGAGATAAACCGTTTAAAGCAATAAAAACGATTCACTGTGTCTGGCATTTTGACCAAGCCACCAACAAGCTAAACAATGATCAGAACTGGTGCAATTACACATTGACATTGGGTGAAAACACGTAACTCTTAAGGATGTGTTGCAGACTTGTTCAATAGATTCATTTTTTTTTGTTTTTGATGAAATTGTGCTTTTCATGTCGAGAAAATGCGTTTAACGCAATAAAAAGATTTAGTGCTTTACGCACATGGACTAGGTTACCAAATTTAAAAAATGTGAAATCATAAAGCCGGGAGTCGTTTTTATTGTTTACAAACACATTTCCTTGACCAGAATATGCTTTTTCGTAAAAGCCATTTTCCCATGGCTAGGAGACACTCATTTTCTGTGAGAAAATGCATTTAAAAGGAGGAATTTCATCAGAAACACTAAAAATACATATTGTACGTGCTTGAAGACGCACAGAACCTTGAAATAAAAGGTTTCGCACCAAAAAACACATGGGTGAAAGCCCTATTTTAAGGCTCTGAGTGTTTCCAGACATGTACAACAGGTATGTTTACATTATAACGTTTTTAATGAAATAATGTTTCTCTCGACGAGAAAATGCGTTTAAAGCAATAAAAAGGATTCACTCTGTCTGGCATTGGACCAAGCTACCAACACCCTAAACAATGATCAGAACTGGTGAAATTACACTTTGACATTGGGAAAAAACACGTGACTCTTAAGGATGTGTTGCAGACTGGTTCAATAGATTCATTATCTTTTGTTTTGGATGAAATTGTGCTCTTCTTGTCGAGAAAATGCGTTTAACGCAATAAAAAGATTTAGTGCTTTACGCACATGGACTAGGTTACCAAATTTAAAAAATGTGAAATAATGAAGCCGGGAGTCGTTTTTATTGTTTACAAACACATTTCCTTCCTTAAGCCTTTTTAAAAAGTCATTTGCCCATGGCAAGGAGACACTCATTTTCTGTGAGACAATCATTTAAAAGGAGGAATGTCATCAACGCTAAAAATACATAATGTACGTGTCTGAAAACGCACAGAACATGAAATAGTAGCTTTCTTACCAAGAAACACATGGTTGAAAAACCTATTTTAACGATCTGAGTGTTTGCAGACATGTACAACAGTTATTCTTAAACTATAACGTTTTCAATTAAATCATGTTTCTCATGAGGAGATAAACCGTTTAAAGCAATAAAAACGATTCACTGTGTCTGGCATTTTGACCAAGCCACCAACTAGCTAAACAATGATCAGAACTGGTGCAATTACACATTGACATTGGGTGAAAACACGTAACTCTTAAGGCTGTGTTGCAGACTTGTTCAATAGATTCATTATCTTTTGTTTTGGATGAAATTGTGCTCTTCTTGTCGAGAAAATGCGTTTAACGCAATAAAAAGATTTAGTGCTTTACGCACATGGACTAGGTTACCAAATTTAAAAAATGTGAAATAATGAAGCCGGGAGTCGTTTTTATTGTTTACAAACACATTTCCTTGACCAGATTATGCCTTTTTAAAAACAGTCATTTTCCCATGTCAAGGAGACACTCAATTTCTGTGAGAAAATGCATTTAAAAGGAGGAATTTCATCAGAAACACTAAAAATACATATTGTACGTGCCTGAAGACGCACAGAACCTTGAAATAAAAGGTTTCGCACCAAAAAACACATGGGTGAAAGCCCTATTTTAAGGCTCTGAGTGTTTGCAGACATGTACAACAGGTATGTTTACATTATAACGTTTTTAATGAAATCATGTTTCTCTCGACGAGAAAATGCGCTTAAAGCAATAAAAAGGATAAACTCTGTCTGGCATTGGACCAAGCTACCAACAACCTAAACAATGATCAGAACTGGTGCGATTACACTTTGACATTGGGTGAAAACACGTAACTCTTAAGGATGTGTTGCAGACTTGTTCAATAGATTCATTATCTTTTGTTTTGGATGAAATTGTGCTCTTCTTGTCGAGAAAATGCGTTTAACGCAATAAAAAGATTTAGTGCTTTACGCACATGGACTAGGTTACCAAATTTAAAAAATGTGAAATAATGAAGCCGGGAGTCGTTTTTATTGTTTACAAACACATTTCCTTCCTTAAGCCTTTTTAAAAAGTCATTTTCCCATGGCAAGGAGACAGTCATTTTTTGTGAGAAAATCATTTAAAAGCAGGAATGTCATCAACGCTAAAAATACATAATGTACGTGTCTGAAAACGCACAGAACATGAAATAGTAGCTTTCTTACCAAGAAACACATGGTTGAAAAACCTATTTTAACGATCTGAGTGTTTGCAGACATGTACAACAGTTATTCTTAAACTATAACGTTTTCAATTAAATCATGTTTCTCATGAGGAGATAAACCGTTTAAAGCAATAAAAACGATTCACTGTGTCTGGCATTTTGACCAAGCCACAAACTAGCTAAACAATGATCAGAACTGATGCAATTACACATTGACATTGGGTGAAAACACGTAACTCTTAAGGATGTGTTGCAGACTTGTTCAATAGATTCATTATCTTTTGTTTTGGATGAAATTGTGCTCTTCTTGTCGAGAAAATGCATTTAACGCAATAAAAAGATTTAGTGCTTTACGCACATGGACTAGGTTACCAAATTTAAAAAATGTGAAATAATGAAGCCGGGAGTCGTTTTTATTGTTTACAAACACATTTCCTTGACCAGATTATGACTTTTTAAAAACAGTCATTTTCCCATGGCAAGGAGACACTCATTTTCTGTGAGAAAATCATTTAAAAGGAGGAATTTCATCAACGCTAAAAATACATAATGTACGTGTCTGAAAACGCACAGAACATGAAGTAGTAGCTTTCTTACCAAGAAACACATGGTTGAAAAACCTATTTTAACGATCTGAGTGTTTGCAGACATGTACAACAGTTATTCTTAAACTATAACGTTTTCAATGAAATCATGTTTCTCATGAGGAGATAAACCGTTTAAAGCAATAAAAACGATTCACTGTGTCTGGCATTTTGACCAAGCCACCAACAAGCTAAACAATGATCAGAACTGGTGTAATTACACATTGACATTGGGTGAAAACACGTAACTCTTAAGGATGTGTTGCAGACTTGTTCAATAGATTCATTTTTTTTTGTTTTTGATGAAATTGTGCTTTTCATGTCGAGAAAATGCGTTTAACGCAATAAAAAGATTTAGTGCTTTACGCACATGGACTAGGTTACCAAATTTAAAAAATGTGAAATAATGAAGCCGGGAGTCGTTTTTATTGTTTACAAACACATTTCCTTGACCAGATTATGCCTTTTTAAAAACAGTCATTTTCCCATGGCAAGGAGACACTCATTTTCTGTGAGAAAATGCATTTAAAAGGAGGAATTTCATCAGAAACACTAAAAATACATATTGTACGTGCTTGAAGACGCACAGAACCTTGAAATAAAAGGTTTCGCACCAAAAAACACATGGGTGAAAGCCCTATTTTAAGGCTCTGAGTGTTTGCAGACATGTACAACAGGTATGTTTACATTATAACGTTTTTAATGAAATAATGTTTCTCTCGACGAGAAAATGCGTTTAAAGCAATAAAAAGGATTCACTCTGTCTGGCATTGGACCAAGCTACCAACACCCTAAACAATGATCAGAACTGGTGAAATTACACTTTGACATTGGGAAAAAACACGTAACTCTTAAGGATGTGTTGCAGACTGGTTCAATAGATTCATTATCTTTTGTTTTGGATGAAATTGTGCTCTTCTTGTCGAGAAAATGCATTTAACGCAATAAAAAGATTTAGTGCTTTACGCACATGGACTAGGTTACCAAATTTAAAAAATGTGAAATAATGAAGCCGGGAGTCGTTTTTATTGTTTACAAACACATTTCCTTGACCAGATTATGACTTTTTTAAAAACAGTCATTTTCCCATGGCAAGGAGACACTCATTTTCTGTGAGAAAATCATTTAAAAGGAGGAAATTCATCAACGCTAAAAATACATAATGTACGTGTCTGAGAACGCACAGAACATGAAATAGTAGCTTTCTTACCAAGAAACACATGGTTGAAAAACCTATTTTAACGATCTGAGTGTTTGCAGACATGTACAACAGTTATTCTTAAACTATAACGTTTTCAATGAAATCATGTTTCTCATGAGGAGATAAACCGTTTAAAGCAATAAAAACGATTCACTGTGTCTGGCATTTTGACCAAGCCACCAACAAGCTAAACAATGATCAGAACTGGTGCAATTACACATTGACATTGGGTGAAAACACGTAACTCTTAAGGATGTGTTGCAGACTTGTTCAATAGATTCATTTTTTTTTGTTTTTGATGAAATTGTGCTTTTCATGTCGAGAAAATGCGTTTAACGCAATAAAAAGATTTAGTGCTTTACGCACATGGACTAGGTTACCAAATTTAAAAAATGTGAAATCATAAAGCCGGGAGTCGTTTTTATTGTTTACAAACACATTTCCTTGACCAGAATATGCTTTTTCGTAAAAGCCATTTTCCCATGGCTAGGAGACACTCATTTTCTGTGAGAAAATGCATTTAAAAGGAGGAATTTCATCAGAAACACTAAAAATACATATTGTACGTGCCTGAAGACGCACAGAACCTTGAAATAAAAGGTTTCGCACCAAAAAACACATGGGCGAAAGCCCTATTTTAAGGCTCTGAGTGTTTGCAGACATGTACAACAGGTATATTTACATTATAACGTTTTTAATGAAATCATGTTTCTCTCGACGAGAAAATGCGCTTAAAGCAATAAAAAGGATTCACTCTGTCTGGCATTGGACCAAGCTACCAACAACCTAAACAATGATCAGAACTGGTGCGATTACACTTTGACATTGGGTGAAAACACGTAACTCTTAAGGATGTGTTGCAGACTTGTTCAATAGATTCATTATCTTTTGTTTTGGATGAAATTGTGCTCTTCTTGTCGAGAAAATGCGTTTAACGCAATAAAATGATTTAGTGCTTTACGCACATGGACTAGGTTAGCAAATTTAAAAAATGTGAAATAATGAAGCCGGCAGTCGTTTTTATTGTTTACAAACACATTTCCTTCCTTAAGCCTTTTTAAAAAGTCATTTTCCCATGGCAAGGAGACAGTCATTTTTTGTGAGAAAATCATTTAAAAGCAGGAATGTCATCAACGCTAAAAATACATAATGTACGTGTCTGAAAACGCACAGAACATGAAATAGTAGCTTTCTTACCAAGAAACACATGGTTGAAAAACCTATTTTAACGATCTGAGTGTTTGCAGACATGTACAACAGTTATTCTTAAACTATAACGTTTTCAATTAAATCATGTTTCTCATGAGGAGATAAACCGTTTAAAGCAATAAAAACGATTCACTGTGTCTGGCATTTTGACCAAGCCACCAACTAGCTAAACAATGATCAGAACTGATGCAATTACACATTGACATTGGGTGAAAACACGTAACTCTTAAGGATGTGTTGCAGACTTGTTCAATAGATTCATTATCTTTTGTTTTGGATGAAATTGTGCTCTTCTTGTCGAGAAAATGCATTTAACGCAATAAAAAGATTTAGTGCTTTACGCACATGGACTAGGTTACCAAATTTAAAAAATGTGAAATAATGAAGCCGGGAGTCGTTTTTATTGTTTACAAACACATTTCCTTGACCAGATTATGACTTTTTAAAAACAGTCATTTTCCCATGGCAAGGAGACACTCATTTTCTGTGAGAAAATCATTTAAAAGGAGGAATTTCATCAACGCTAAAAATACATAATGTACGTGTCTGAAAACGCACAGAACATGAAATAGTAGCTTTCTTACCAAGAAACACATGGTTGAAAAACCTATTTTAACGATCTGAGTGTTTGCAGACATGTACAACAGTTATTCTTAAACTATAACGTTTTCAATGAAATCATGTTTCTCATGAGGAGATAAACCGTTTAAAGCAATAAAAACGATTCACTGTGTCTGGCATTTTGACCAAGCCACAAACAAGCTAAACAATGATCAGAACTGGTGTAATTACACATTGACATTGGGTGAAAACACGTAACTCTTAAGGATGTGTTGCAGACTTGTTCAATAGATTCATTTTTTTTTGTTTTTGATGAAATTGTGCTTTTCATGTCGAGAAAATGCGTTTAACGCAATAAAAAGATTTAGTGCTTTACGCACATGGACTAGGTTACCAAATTTAAAAAATGTGAAATAATGAAGCCGGGAGTCGTTTTTATTGTTTACAAACACATTTCCTTGACCAGAATATGCTTTTTCGTAAAAGCCATTTTCCCATGGCAAGGAGACACTCATTTTCTGTAAGAAAATGCATTTAAAAGGAGGAATTTCATCAGAAACACTAAAAATACATATTGTACGTGCTTGAAGACGCACAGAACCTTGAAATAAAAGGTTTCGCACCAAAAAACACATGGGTGAAAGCCCTATTTTAAGGCTCTGAGTGTTTGCAGACATGTACAACAGGTATGTTTACATTATAACGTTTTTAATGAAATAATGTTTCTCTCGACGAGAAAATGCGTTTAAAGCAATAAAAAGGATTCACTCTGTCTGGCATTGGACCAAGCTACCAACACCCTAAACAATGATCAGAACTGGTGAAATTACACTTTGACATTGGGAAAAAACACGTAACTCTTAAGGATGTGTTGCAGACTGGTTCAATAGATTCATTATCTTTTGTTTTGGATGAAATTGTGCTCTTCTTGTCGAGAAAATGCATTTAACGCAATAAAAAGATTTAGTGCTTTACGCACATGGACTAGGTTACCAAATTTAAAAAATGTGAAATAATGAAGCCGGGAGTCGTTTTTATTGTTTACAAACACATTTCCTTGACCAGATTATGACTTTTTAAAAACAGTCATTTTCCCATGGCAAGGAGACACTCATTTTCTGTGAGAAAATCATTTAAAAGGAGGAATTTCATCAACGCTAAAAATACATAATGTACGTGTCTGAGAACGCACAGAACATGAAATAGTAGCTTTCTTACCAAGAAACACATGGTTGAAAAACCTATTTTAACGATCTGAGTGTTTGCAGACATGTACAACAGTTATTCTTAAACTATAACGTTTTCAATGAAATCATGTTTCTCATGAGGAGATAAACCGTTTAAAGCAATAAAAACGATTCACTGTGTCTGGCATTTTGACCAAGCCACCAACAAGCTAAACAATGATCAGAACTGGTGCAATTACACATTGACATTGGGTGAAAACACGTAACTCTTAAGGATGTGTTGCAGACTTGTTCAATAGATTCATTTTTTTTTGTTTTTGATGAAATTGTGCTTTTCATGTCGAGAAAATGCGTTTAACGCAATAAAAAGATTTAGTGCTTTACGCACATGGACTAGGTTACCAAATTTAAAAAATGTGAAATCATAAAGCCGGGAGTCGTTTTTATTGTTTACAAACACATTTCCTTGACCAGAATATGCTTTTTCGTAAAAGCCATTTTCCCATGGCTAGGAGACACTCATTTTCTGTGAGAAAATGCATTTAAAAGGAGGAATTTCATCAGAAACACTAAAAATACATATTGTACGTGCCTGAAGACGCACAGAACCTTGAAATAAAAGGTTTCGCACCAAAAAACACATGGGCGAAAGCCCTATTTTAAGGCTCTGAGTGTTTGCAGACATGTACAACAGGTATGTTTAAATTATAACGTTTTTAATGAAATCATGTTTCTCTCGACGAGAAAATGCGTTTAAAGCAAAAAAAGGATTCACTCTGTCTGGCATTGGACCAAGCTACCAACAACCTAAACAATGATCAGAACTGGTGAAATTACACTTTGACATTGGGAGAAAACACATAACTCTTAAGGATGTGTTGCAGACTTGTTCAATAGATTCATTATCTTTTGTTTTGGATGAAATTGTGCTCTTCTTGTCGAGAAAATGCGTTTAACGCAATAAAAACATTTAGTGCTTTACGCACATGGACTAGGTTGCCAAATTTAAAAAATGTGAAATAATGAAGCCGGGAGTCGTTTTTATTGTTTACAAACACATTTCCTTCCTTATGCCTTTTTAAAAAGTCATTTTCCCATGGCAAGGAGACAGTCATTTTCTGTGAGAAAATCATTTAAAAGGAGGAATGTCATCAACGCTAAAAATACATAATGTACGTGTCTGAAAACGCACAGAACATGAAATAGTAGCTTTCTTACCAAGAAACACATGGTTGAAAAACCTATTTTATCGATCTGAGTGTTTGCAGACATGTACAACAGTTATTCTTAAACTATAACGTTTTCAATGAAATCATGTTTCTCATGAGGAGATAAACCGTTTAAAGCAATAAAAACGATTCACTGTGTCTGGCATTTTGACCAAGCCACCAACTAGCTAAACAATGATCAGAACTGATGCAATTACACATTGACATTGGGTGAAAACACGTAACTCTTAAGGATGTGTTGCAGACTTGTTCAATAGATTCATTATCTTTTGTTTTGGATGAAATTGTGCTCTTCTTGTCGAGAAAATGCGTTTAACGTAATAAAAAGATTTAGTGCTTTACGCACATGGACTAGGTTAGCAAATTTAAAAAATGTGAAATAATGAAACCGGGAGTCGTTTTTATTGTTTACAAACACATTTCCTTGACCAGATTATGACTTTTTAAAAACAGTCATTTTCCCATGGCAAGGAGACACTTATTTTCTGTGAGAAAATCATTTAAAAGGAGGAATTTCATCAACGCTAAAAATACATAATGTACGTGTCTGAAAACGCACAGAACATGAAATAGTAGCTTTCTTACCAAGAAACACATGGTTGAAAAACCTATTTTAACGATCTGAGTGTTTGCAGACATGTACAACAGTTATTCTTAAACTATAACGTTTTCAATGAAATCATGTTTCTCATGAGGAGATAAACCGTTTAAAGCAATAAAAACGATTCACTGTGTCTGGCATTTTGACCAAGCCACCAACTAGCTAAACAATGATCAGAACTGGTGCAATTACACATTGACATTGGGTGAAAACACGTAACTCTTAAGGATGTGTTTCAGACTTGTTCAATAGATTCATTTTCTTTTGTTTTTGATGAAATTGTGCTTTTCATGTCGAGAAAATGCGTTTAACGCAATAAAAACATTTAGTGCTTTACGCACATGGACTAGGTCACCAAATTTAAAAAATGTGAAATAATGAAGCCGGGAGTCGTTTTTATTGTTTACAAACACATTTCCTTGACCAGATTATGCCTTTTTAAAAACAGTCATTTTCCCATGGCAAGGAGACACTCGTTTTCTGTGAGAAAATGCATTTAAAAGGAGGAATTTCATCAGAAACACTAAAAATACAATATTGTACGTGCCTGAAGACGCACAGAACCTTGAAATAAAAGGTTTCGCACCAAAAAACACATGGGTGAAAGCCCTATTTTAAGGCTCTGAGTGTTTGCAGACATGTACAACAGGTATGTTTACATTATAACGTTTTTAATGAAATCATATTTCTCTCGACGAGAAAATGCGTTTAAAGCAAAAAAAAGGATTCACTCTGTCTGGCATTGGACCAAGCTACCAACAACCTAAACAATGATCAGAACTGGTGCGATTACACTTTGACATTGGGTGAAAACACGTAAATCTTAAGGATGTGTTGCAGACTTGTTCAATAGATTCATTATCTTTTGTTTTGGATGAAATTGTGCTCTTCTTGTCGAGAAAATGCGTTTAACGCAATAAAAACATTTAGTGCTTTACGCACATGGACTAGGTTGCCAAATTTAAAAAATGTGAAATAATGAAGCCGGGAGTCGTTTTTATTGTTTACAAACACATTTCCTTCCTTATGCCTTTTTAAAAAGTCATTTTCCCATGGCAAGGAGACAGTCATTTTCTGTGAGAAAATCATTTAAAAGGAGGAATGTCATCAACGCTAAAAATACATAATGTACGTGTCTGAAAACGCACAGAACATGAAATAGTAGCTTTCTTACCAAGAAACACATGGTTGAAAAACCTATTTTATCGATCTGAGTGTTTGCAGACATGTACAACAGTTATTCTTAAACTATAACGTTTTCAATGAAATCATGTTTCTCATGAGGAGATAAACCGTTTAAAGCAATAAAAACGATTCACTGTGTCTGGCATTTTGACCAAGCCACCAACTAGCTAAACAATGATCAGAACTGATGCAATTACACATTGACATTGGGTGAAAACACGTAACTCTTAAGGATGTGTTGCAGACTTGTTCAATAGATTCATTATCTTTTGTTTTGGATGAAATTGTGCTCTTCTTGTCGAGAAAATGCGTTTAACGTAATAAAAAGATTTAGTGCTTTACGCACATGGACTAGGTTAGCAAATTTAAAAAATGTGAAATAATGAAACCGGGAGTCGTTTTTATTGTTTACAAACACATTTCCTTGACCAGATTATGACTTTTTAAAAACAGTCATTTTCCCATGGCAAGGAGACACTTATTTTCTGTGAGAAAATCATTTAAAAGGAGGAATTTCATCAACGCTAAAAATACATAATGTACGTGTCTGAAAACGCACAGAACATGAAATAGTAGCTTTCTTACCAAGAAACACATGGTTGAAAAACCTATTTTAACGATCTGAGTGTTTGCAGACATGTACAACAGTTATTCTTAAACTATAACGTTTTCAATGAAATCATGTTTCTCATGAGGAGATAAACCGTTTAAAGCAATAAAAACGATTCACTGTGTCTGGCATTTTGACCAAGCCACCAACTAGCTAAACAATGATCAGAACTGGTGCAATTACACATTGACATTGGGTGAAAACACGTAACTCTTAAGGATGTGTTTCAGACTTGTTCAATAGATTCATTTTCTTTTGTTTTTGATGAAATTGTGCTTTTCATGTCGAGAAAATGCGTTTAACGCAATAAAAACTTTTAGTGCTTTACGCACATGGACTAGGTCACCAAATTTAAAAAATGTGAAATAATGAAGCCGGGAGTCGTTTTTATTGTTTACAAACACATTTCCTTGACCAGATTATGCCTTTTTAAAAACAGTCATTTTCCCATGGCAAGGAGACACTCGTTTTCTGTGAGAAAATGCATTTAAAAGGAGGAATTTCATCAGAAACACTAAAAATACAATATTGTACGTGCCTGAAGACGCACAGAACCTTGAAATAAAAGGTTTCGCACCAAAAAACACATGGGTGAAAGCCCTATTTTAAGGCTCTGAGTGTTTGCAGACATGTACAACAGGTATGTTTACATTATAACGTTTTTAATGAAATCATATTTCTCTCGACGAGAAAATGCGTTTAAAGCAAAAAAAAGGATTCACTCTGTCTGGCATTGGACCAAGCTACCAACAACCTAAACAATGATCAGAACTGGTGCGATTACACTTTGACATTGGGTGAAAACACGTAAATCTTAAGGATGTGTTGCAGACTTGTTCAATAGATTCATTATCTTTTGTTTTGGATGAAATTGTGCTCTTCTTGTCGAGAAAATGCGTTTAACGCAATAAAAAGATTTAGTGCTTTACGCACATGGACTAGGTTACCAAATTTAAAAAATGTGAAATAATGAAGCCGGGAGTCGTTTTTATTGTTTACAAACACATTTCCTTGACCAGATTATGACTTTTTAAAAACAGTCATTTTCCCATGGCAAGGAGACACTCATTTTCTGTGAGAAAATCATTTAAAAGGAGGAATGCCATCAACGCTAAAAATACATAATGTACGTGTCTGAAAACGCACAGAACATGAAATAGTAGCTTTCTTACCAAGAAACACATGGTTGAAAAACCTATTTTAACTATCTGAGTGTTTGCAGACATGTACAACAGTTATTCTTAAACTATAACGTTTTCAGTGAAATCATGTTTCTCATGAGGAGATAAACCGTTTAAAGCAATAAAAACGATTCACTGTGTCTGGCATTTTGACCAAGCCACCAACTAGCTAAACAATGATCAGAACTGGTGCAATTACACATTGATATTGGGTGAAAACACGTAACTCTTAAGGATGTGTTGCAGACTTGTTCAATAGATTCATTATCTTTTGTTTTGGATGAAATTGTGCTCTTCTTGTCGAGAAAATGCGTTTAACGCAATAAAAAGATTTAGTGCTTTACGCACATGGACTAGGTTAGCAAATTTAAAAAATGTGAAATAATGAAGCCGGGAGTCGTTTTTATTGTTTACAAACACATTTCCTTGACCAGATTACGCCTTTTTAAAAACAGTCATTTTCCCATGGCAAGGAGACACTCATTTTCTGTGAGAAAATCATTTAAAAGGAGGAATGCCATCAACGCTAAAAATACATAATGTACGTGTCTGAAAACGCACAGAACATGAAATAGTAGCTTTCTTACCAAGAAACACATGGTTGAAAAACCTATTTTAACTATCTGAGTGTTTGCAGACATGTACAACAGGTATGTTTACATTATAACGTTTTTAATGAAATCATGTTTCTCTCGACGAGAAAATGCGTTTAAAGCAATAAAAAGGATTCACTCTGTCTGGCATTGGACCAAGCTACCAACAACCTAAACAATGATCAGAACTGGTGCAACTACACTTTGACATTGGGTGAAAACACGTAACTCTTAAGGATGTGTTGCAGACTTGTTCAATAGATTCATTTTCTTTTGTTTTTGGTGAAATTGTGCTTTTCATGTCGAGAAAATGCGTTTAACGCAATAAAAAGATTTAGTGCTTTACGCACATGGACTAGGTTACCAAATGTAAAAAATGTGAAATAATGAAGCCGGGAGTCGTTTTTATTGTTTACAAACACATTTCCTTGACCAGATTATGCCTTTTTAAAAACAGTCATTTTCCCATGGCAAGGAGACACTCATTTTCTGTGAGAAAATGCATTTAAAAGGAGGAATTTCATCAGAAACACTAAAAATACAATATTGTACGTGCCTGAAGACGCACAGAACCTTGAAATAAAAGGTTTCGCACCAAAAAACACATGGGTGAAAGCCCTATTTTAAGGCTCTGAGTGTTTGCAGACATGTACAACAGGTATGTTTACATTATAACGTTTTTAATGAAATCATGTTTCTCTCGACGAGAAAATGCGTTTAAAGCAAAAAAAAGGATTCACTCTGTCTGGCATTGGACCAAGCTACCAACAACCTAAACAATGATCAGAACTGGTGCGATTACACTTTGACATTGGGTGAAAACACGTAACTCTTAAGGATGTGTTGCAGACTTGTTCAATAGATTCATTATCTTTTGTTTTGGATGAAATTGTGCTCTTCTTGTCGAGAAAATGCGTTTAACGCAATAAAAAGATTTAGTGCTTTACGCACATGGACTAGGTTACCAAATTTAAAAAATGTGAAATAATGAAACCGGGAGTCGTTTTTATTGTTTACAAACACATTTCCTTGACCAGAATATGCTTTTTCTTAAAAGCCATTTTCCCATGGCTAGGAGACACTCATTTTCTGTGAGAAAATGCATTTAAAAGGAGGAATTTCATCAGAAACACTAAAAATACATATTGTACGTGCCTGAAGACACACAGAACCTTGAAATAAAAGGTTTCGCACCAAAAAACACATGGGTGAAAGCCCTATTTTAAGGCTCTGAGTGTTTGCAGACATGTACAACAGGTATGTTTACATTATAACGTTTTTAATTAAATCATGTTTCTCTCGACGAGAAAATGCGTTTAAAGCAATAAAAAGGATTCACTCTGTCTGGCATTGGACCAAGCTACCAACAACCTAAACAATGATCAGAACTGGGGCAATTACACTTTGACATTGGGTGAAAACACGTAACTCTTAAGGATGTGTTGCAGACTTGTTCAATAGATTCATTATCTTTTGTTTTGGATGAAATTGTGCTCTTCTTGTCGAGAAAATGCGTTTAACGTAATAAAAAGATTTAGTGCTTTACGCACATGGACTAGGTTAGCAAATTTAAAAAATGTGAAATAATGAAACCGGGAGTCGTTTTTATTGTTTACAAACACATTTCCTTGACCAGATTATGACTTTTTAAAAACAGTCATTTTCCCATGGCAAGGAGACACTTATTTTCTGTGAGAAAATCATTTAAAAGGAGGAATTTCATCAACGCTAAAAATACATAATGTACGTGTCTGAAAACGCACAGAACATGAAATAGTAGCTTTCTTACCAAGAAACACATGGTTGAAAAACCTATTTTAACGATCTGAGTGTTTGCAGACATGTACAACAGTTATTCTTAAACTATAACGTTTTCAATGAAATCATGTTTCTCATGAGGAGATAAACCGTTTAAAGCAATAAAAACGATTCACTGTGTCTGGCATTTTGACCAAGCCACCAACTAGCTAAACAATGATCAGAACTGGTGCAATTACACATTGACATTGGGTGAAAACACGTAACTCTTAAGGATGTGTTTCAGACTTGTTCAATAGATTCATTTTCTTTTGTTTTTGATGAAATTGTGCTTTTCATGTCGAGAAAATGCGTTTAACGCAATAAAAACATTTAGTGCTTTACGCACATGGACTAGGTCACCAAATTTAAAAAATGTGAAATAATGAAGCCGGGAGTCGTTTTTATTGTTTACAAACACATTTCCTTGACCAGATTATGCCTTTTTAAAAACAGTCATTTTCCCATGGCAAGGAGACACTCGTTTTCTGTGAGAAAATGCATTTAAAAGGAGGAATTTCATCAGAAACACTAAAAATACAATATTGTACGTGCCTGAAGACGCACAGAACCTTGAAATAAAAGGTTTCGCACCAAAAAACACATGGGTGAAAGCCCTATTTTAAGGCTCTGAGTGTTTGCAGACATGTACAACAGGTATGTTTACATTATAACGTTTTTAATGAAATCATGTTTCTCTCGACGAGAAAATGCGTTTAAAGCAAAAAAAAGGATTCACTCTGTCTGGCATTGGACCAAGCTACCAACAACCTAAACAATGATCAGAACTGGTGCGATTACACTTTGACATTGGGTGAAAACACGTAACTCTTAAGGATGTGTTGCAGACTTGTTCAATAGATTCATTATCTTTTGTTTTGGATGAAATTGTGCTCTTCTTGTCGAGAAAATGCGTTTAACGCAATAAAAAGATTTAGTGCTTTACGCACATGGACTAGGTTACCAAATTTAAAAAATGTGAAATAATGAAGCCGGGAGTCATTTTTATTGTTTACAAACACATTTCCTTGACCAGATTATGACTTTTTAAAAACAGTCATTTTCCCATGGCAAGGAGACACTCATTTTCTGTGAGAAAATCATTTAAAAGGAGGAATTTCATCAACGCTAAAAATACATAATGTACGTGTCTGAAAACGCACAGAACATGAAATAGTAGCTTTCTTACCAAGAAACACATGGTTGAAAAACCTATTTTAACGATCTGAGTGTTTGCAGACATGTACAACAGTTATTCTTAAACTATAACGTTTTCAATGAAATCATGTTTCTCATGAGGAGATAAACCGTTTAAAGCAATAAAAACGATTCACTGTGTCTGGCATTTTGACCAAGCCACCAACTAGCTAAACAATGATCAGAACTGGTGCAATTACACATTGACATTGGGTGAAAACACGTAACTCTTAAGGATGTGTTTCAGACTTGTTCAATAGATTCATTTTCTTTTGTTTTTGATGAAATTGTGCTTTTCATGTCGAGAAAATGCGTTTAACGCAATAAAAACATTTAGTGCTTTACGCACATGGACTAGGTCACCAAATTTAAAAAATGTGAAATAATGAAGCCGGGAGTCGTTTTTATTGTTTACAAACACATTTCCTTGACCAGATTATGCCTTTTTAAAAACAGTCATTTTCCCATGGCAAGGAGACACTCGTTTTCTGTGAGAAAATGCATTTAAAAGGAGGAATTTCATCAGAAACACTAAAAATACAATATTGTACGTGCCTGAAGACGCACAGAACCTTGAAATAAAAGGTTTCGCACCAAAAAACACATGGGTGAAAGCCCTATTTTAAGGCTCTGAGTGTTTGCAGACATGTACAACAGGTATGTTTACATTATAACGTTTTTAATGAAATCATGTTTCTCTCGACGAGAAAATGCGTTTAAAGCAAAAAAAAGGATTCACTCTGTCTGGCATTGGACCAAGCTACCAACAACCTAAACAATGATCAGAACTGGTGCGATTACACTTTGACATTGGGTGAAAACACGTAACTCTTAAGGATGTGTTGCAGACTTGTTCAATAGATTCATTATCTTTTGTTTTGGATGAAATTGTGCTCTTCTTGTCGAGAAAATGCGTTTAACGCAATAAAAAGATTTAGTGCTTTACGCACATGGACTAGGTTACCAAATTTAAAAAATGTGAAATAATGAAGCCGGGAGTCGTTTTTATTGTTTACAAACACATTTCCTTGACCAGATTATGACTTTTTAAAAACAGTCATTTTCCCATGGCAAGGAGACACTCATTTTCTGTGAGAAAATCATTTAAAAGGAGGAATGCCATCAACGCTAAAAATACATAATGTACGTGTCTGAAAACGCACAGAACATGAAATAGTAGCTTTCTTACCAAGAAACACATGGTTGAAAAACCTATTTTAACTATCTGAGTGTTTGCAGACATGTACAACAGTTATTCTTAAACTATAACGTTTTCAGTGAAATCATGTTTCTCATGAGGAGATAAACCGTTTAAAGCAATAAAAACGATTCACTGTGTCTGGCATTTTGACCAAGCCACCAACTAGCTAAACAATGATCAGAACTGGTGCAATTACACATTGATATTGGGTGAAAACACGTAACTCTTAAGGATGTGTTGCAGACTTGTTCAATAGATTCATTATCTTTTGTTTTGGATGAAATTGTGCTCTTCTTGTCGAGAAAATGCGTTTAACGCAATAAAAAGATTTAGTGCTTTACGCACATGGACTAGGTTACCAAATTTAAAAAATGTGAAATAATGAAGCCGGGAGTCGTTTTTATTGTTTACAAACACATTTCCTTGACCAGATTACGCCTTTTTAAAAACAGTCATTTTCCCATGGCAAGGAGACACTCATTTTCTGTGAGAAAATCATTTAAAAGGAGGAATGCCATCAACGCTAAAAATACATAATGTACGTGTCTGAAAACGCACAGAACATGAAATAGTAGCTTTCTTACCAAGAAACACATGGTTGAAAAACCTATTTTAACTATCTGAGTGTTTGCAGACATGTACAACAGGTATGTTTACATTATAACGTTTTTAATGAAATCATGTTTCTCTCGACGAGAAAATGCGTTTAAAGCAATAAAAAGGATTCACTCTGTCTGGCATTGGACCAAGCTACCAACAACCTAAACAATGATCAGAACTGGTGCAATTACACTTTGACATTGGGTGAAAACACGTAACTCTTAAGGATGTGTTGCAGACTTGTTCAATAGATTCATTTTCTTTTGTTTTTGGTGAAATTGTGCTTTTCATGTCGAGAAAATGCGTTTAACGCAATAAAAAGATTTAGTGCTTTACGCACATGGACTAGGTTACCAAATGTAAAAAATGTGAAATAATGAAGCCGGGAGTCGTTTTTATTGTTTACAAACACATTTCCTTGACCAGATTATGCCTTTTTAAAAACAGTCATTTTCCCATGGCAAGGAGACACTCATTTTCTGTGAGAAAATGCATTTAAAAGGAGGAATTTCATCAGAAACACTAAAAATACAATATTGTACGTGCCTGAAGACGCACAGAACCTTGAAATAAAAGGTTTCGCACCAAAAAACACATGGGTGAAAGCCCTATTTTAAGGCTCTGAGTGTTTGCAGACATGTACAACAGGTATGTTTACATTATAACGTTTTTAATGAAATCATGTTTCTCTCGACGAGAAAATGCGTTTAAAGCAAAAAAAAGGATTCACTCTGTCTGGCATTGGACCAAGCTACCAACAACCTAAACAATGATCAGAACTGGTGCGATTACACTTTGACATTGGGTGAAAACACGTAACTCTTAAGGATGTGTTGCAGACTTGTTCAATAGATTCATTATCTTTTGTTTTGGATGAAATTGTGCTCTTCTTGTCGAGAAAATGCGTTTAACGCAATAAAAAGATTTAGTGCTTTACGCACATGGACTAGGTTACCAAATTTAAAAAATGTGAAATAATGAAGCCGGGAGTCGTTTTTATTGTTTACAAACACATTTCCTTGACCAGATTATGACTTTTTAAAAACAGTCATTTTCCCATGGCAAGGAGACACTCATTTTCTGTGAGAAAATCATTTAAAAGGAGGAATGCCATCAACGCTAAAAATACATAATGTACGTGTCTGAAAACGCACAGAACATGAAATAGTAGCTTTCTTACCAAGAAACACATGGTTGAAAAACCTATTTTAACTATCTGAGTGTTTGCAGACATGTACAACAGTTATTCTTAAACTATAACGTTTTCAGTGAAATCATGTTTCTCATGAGGAGATAAACCGTTTAAAGCAATAAAAACGATTCACTGTGTCTGGCATTTTGACCAAGCCACCAACTAGCTAAACAATGATCAGAACTGGTGCAATTACACATTGATATTGGGTGAAAACACGTAACTCTTAAGGATGTGTTGCAGACTTGTTCAATAGATGCATTATCTTTTGTTTTGGATGAAATTGTGCTCTTCTTGTCGAGAAAATGCGTTTAACGCAATAAAAAGATTTAGTGCTTTACGCACATGGACTAGGTTAGCAAATTTAAAAAATGTGAAATAATAAAGCCGGGAGCCGTTTTTATTGTTTACAAACACATTTCCTTGACCAGAATATGCTTTTTCTTAAAAGCCATTTTCCCATGGCTAGGAGACACTCATTTTCTGTGAGAAAATGCATTTAAAAGGAGGAATTTCATCAGAAACACTAAAAATACATATTGTACGTGCCTGAAGACACACAGAACCTTGAAATAAAAGGTTTCGCACCAAAAAACACATGGGTGAAAGCCCTATTTTAAGGCTCTGAGTGTTTGCAGACATGTATAACAGGTATGTTTACATTATAACGTTTTTAATTAAATCATGTTTCTCTCGACGAGAAAATGCGTTTAAAGCAATAAAAAGGATTCACTCTGTCTGGCATTGGACCAAGCTACCAACAACCTAAACAATGATCAGAACTGGTGCAATTACACTTTGACATTGGGTGAAAACACGTAACTCTTAAGGATGTGTTGCAGACTTGTTCAATAGATTCATTTTCTTTTGTTTTTGGTGAAATTGTGCTTTTCATGTCGAGAAAATGCGTTTAACGCAATAAAAAGATTTTGTGCTTTACGCACATGGACTAGGTTACCAAATGTAAAAAATGTGAAATAATGAAGCCGGGAGTCGTTTTTATTGTTTACAAACACATTTCCTTGACCAGATTATGACTTTTTAAAAACAGTCATTTTCCCATGGCAAGGAGACACTCATTTTCTGTGAGAAAATGCATTTAAAAGGAGGAATTTCATCAGAAACACTAAAAATACATATTGTACGTGCCTGAAGACGCACAGAACCTTGAAATAAAAGGTTTCGCACCAAAAAACACATGGGTGAAAGCCCTACTTTAAGGCTCTGAGTGTTTGCAGACATGTACAACAGGTATGTTTACATTATAACGTTTTTAATGAAATCATGTTTCTCTCGACGAGAAAATGCGTTTAAAGCAATAAAAAGGATTCACTCTGTCTGGCATTGGACCAAGCTACCAACAACCTAAACAATGATCAGAACTGGTGCAATTACACTTTGACATTGGGTGAAAACACGTAACTCTTAAGGATGTGTTGCAGACTTGTTCAATAGATTCATTATCTTTTGTTTTGGATGAAATTGTGCTCTTCTTGTCGAGAAAATGCGTTTAAAGCGATAAAACGATTTACTTCTTTACGCATATGGACTAAGTCACCAAATGTAAAAAATGTGAAATAATGAAGCCGGGAGTCGTTTTTATTGTTTACAAACACATTTCCTTGACCAGCTTATGCCTTTTTAAAAACAGTCATTTTCCCATGGCAAGGAGACACTCATTTTCTGTGAGAAAATCATTTAAAAGGAGGAATGTCATCAACGCTAAAAATACATAAGTACGTGTCTGAAAACGCACAGAACATGAAATAGTAGCTTTCTTACCAAGAAACACATGGTTGAAAAACCTATTTTAACGATCTGAGTGTTTGCAGACATGTACAACAGTTATTCTTAAACTATAACGTTTTCAATGAAATCATGTTTCTCATGAGGAGATAAACCGTTTAAAGCAATAAAAACGATTCACTGTGTCTGGCATTTTGACCAAGCCACCAACTAGCTAAACAATGATCAGAACTGATGCAATTACACATTGACATTGGGTGAAAACACGTAACTCTTAAGGATGTGTTGCAGACTTGTTCAATAGATTCATTATCTTTTGTTTTGGATGAAATTGTGCTCTTCTTGTCGAGAAAATGCGTTTAACGCAATAAAAAGATTTAGTGCTTTACGCACATGGACTAGGTTACCAAATTTAAAAAATGTGAAATAATGAAGCCGGGAGTCGTTTTTATTGTTTACAAACACATTTCCTTGACCAGATTATGCCTTTTTAAAAACAGTCATTTTCCCATGGCAAGGAGACACTCATTTTCTGTGAAAAAATCATTTAAAAGGAGGAATTTCATCACAACGCTAAAAATACATAATGTACGTGTCTGAAAACGCACAGAACATGAAATAGTAGCTTTCTTACCAAGAAACACATGGTTGAAAAACCTATTTTAACGATCTGAGTGTTTGCAGACATGTACAACAGTTATTCTTAAACTATAACGTTTTCAATGAAATCATGTTTCTCATGAGGAGATAAACCGTTTAAAGCAATAAAAACGATTCACTGTGTCTGGCATTTTGACCAAGCCACCAACTAGCTAAACAATGATCAGAACTGGTGCAATTACACATTGATATTGGGTGAAAACACGTAACTCTTAAGGATGTGTTGCAGACTTGTTCAATAGATTCATTATCTATTGTTTTGGATGAAATTGTGCTCTTCTTGTCGAGAAAATGCGTTTAACGCAATAAAAAGATTTAGTGCTTTACGCACATGGACTAGGTTACCAAATTTAAAAAATGTAAAATAATAAAGCCGGGAGTCGTTTTTATTGTTTACAAACACATTTCCTTCCTTATGCCTTTTTAAAAAGTCATTTTCCCATGGCAAGGAGACAGTCATTTTCTGTGAGAAAATCATTTAAAAGGAGGAATGTCATCAACGCTAAAAATACATAATGTACGTGTCTGAAAACGCACAGAACATGAAATAGTAGCTTTCTTACCAAGAAACACATGGTTGAAAAACCTATTTTAACGATCTGAGTGTTTGCAGACATGTACAACAGTTATTCTTAAACTATAACGTTTTCAATGAAATCATGTTTCTCATGAGGAGATAAACCGTTTAAAGCAATAAAAACGATTCACTGTGTCTGGCATTTTGACCAAGCCACCAACTAGCTAAACAATGATCAGAACTGGTGCAATTACACATTGACATTGGGTGAAAACACGTAACTCTTAAGGATGTGTTGCAGACTTGTTCAATAGATTCATTATCTTTTGTTTTGGATGAAATTGTGCTCTTCTTGTCGAGAAAATGCGTTTAACGCAATAAAAAGATTTAGTGCTTTACGCACATGGACTAGGTTACCAAATTTAAAAAATGTGAAATAATGAAGCCGGGAGTCGTTTTTATTGTTTACAAACACATTTCCTTGACCAGATTATGCCTTTTTAAAAACAGTCATTTTCCCATGGCAAGGAGACACTCATTTTCTGTGAGAAAATCATTTAAAAGGAGGAATTTCATCAACGCTAAAAATACATAATGTACGTGTCTGAAAACGCACAGAACATGAAATAGTAGCTTTCTTACCAAGAAACACATGGTTGAAAAACCTATTTTAACGATCTGAGTGTTTGCAGACATGTACAACAGTTATTCTTAAACTATAACGTTTTCAATGAAATCATGTTTCTCATGAGGAGATAAACCGTTTAAAGCAATAAAAACGATTCACTGTGTCTGGCATTTTGACCAAGCCACCAACTAGCTAAACAATGATCAGAACTGGTGCAATTACACATTGAAATTGGGTGAAAACACGTAACTCTTAAGGATGTGTTGCAGACTTGTTCAATAGATTCATTATCTTTTGTTTTGGATGAAATTGTGCTCTTCTTGTCGAGAAAATGCGTTTAACGCAATAAAAAGATTTAGTGCTTTACGCACATGGACTAGGTTACCAAATTTAAAAAATGTGAAATAATGAAGCCGGGAGTCGTTTTTATTGTTTACAAACACATTTCCTTGACCAGATTATGCCTTTTTAAAAACAGTCATTTTCCCATGTCAAGGAGACACTCATTTTCTGTGAGAAAATGCATTTAAAAGGAGGAATTTCATCAGAAACACTAAAAATACATATTGTACGTGCCTGAAGACGCACAGAACCTTGAAATAAAAGGTTTCGCACCAAAAAACACATGGGTGAAAGCCCTATTTTAAGGCTCTGAGTGTTTGCAGACATGTACAACAGGTATGTTTACATTATAACGTTTTTAATGAAATCATGTTTCTCTCGACGAGAATTGCGTTTAAAGCAATAAAAAGGATTCACTCTGTCTGGCATTGGACCAAGCTACCAACAACCTAAACAATGATCAGAACTGGTGCGATTACACTTTGACATTGGGTGAAAACACGTAACTCTTAAGGATGTGTTGCAGACTTGTTCAATAGATTCATTATCTTTTGTTTTGGATGAAATTGTGCTCTTCTTGTCGAGAAAATGCGTTTAACGCAATAAAAAGATTTAGTGCTTTACGCACATGGACTAGGTTACCAAATTTAAAAAATGTGAAATAATGAAGCCGGGAGTCGTTTTTATTGTTTACAAACACATTTCCTTCCTTATGCCTTTTTAAAAAGTCATTTTCCCATGGCAAGGAGACAGTCATTTTCTGTGAGAAAATCATTTAAAAGGAGGAATGTCATCAACGCTAAAAATACATAATGTACGTGTCTGAAAACGCACAGAACATGAAATAGTAGCTTTCTTACCAAGAAACACATGGTTGAAAAACCTATTTTAACGATCTGAGTGTTTGCAGACATGTACAACAGTTATTCTTAAACTATAACGTTTTCAATGAAATCATGTTTCTCATGAGGAGATAAACCGTTTAAAGCAATAAAAACGATTCACTGTGTCTGGCATTTTGACCAAGCCACCAACTAGCTAAACAATGATCAGAACTGGTGCAATTACACATTGATATTGGGTGAAAACACGTAACTCTTAAGGATGTGTTGCAGACTTGTTCAATAGATTCATTATCTTTTGTTTTGGATGAAATTGTGCTCTTCTTGTCGAGAAAATGCGTTTAACGCAATAAAAAGATTTAGTGCTTTACGCACATGGACTAGGTTACCAAATTTAAAAAATGTAAAATAATAAAGCCGGGAGTCGTTTTTATTGTTTACAAACACATTTCCTTGACCAGAATATGCTTTTTCTTAAAAGCCATTTTCCCATGGCTAGGAGACACTCATTTTCTGTGAGAAAATGCATTTAAAAGGAGGAATTTCATCAGAAACACTAAAAATACATATTGTACGTGCCTGAAGACGCACAGAACCTTGAAATAAAAGGTTTCGCACCAAAAAACACATGGGTGAAAGCCCTATTTTAAGGCTCTGAGTGTTTGCAGACATGTACAACAGTTATTCTTAAACTATAACGTTTTCAATGAAATCATGTTTCTCATGAGGAGATAAACCGTTTAAAGCAATAAAAACGATTCACTGTGTCTGGCATTTTGACCAAGCCACCAACTAGCTAAACAATGATCAGAACTGGTGCAATTACACATTGATATTGGGTGAAAACACGTAACTCTTAAGGATGTGTTGCAGACTTGTTCAATAGATTCATTATCTATTGTTTTGGATGAAATTGTGCTCTTCTTGTCGAGAAAATGCGTTTAACGCAATAAAAAGATTTAGTGCTTTACGCACATGGACTAGGTTACCAAATTTAAAAAATGTAAAATAATAAAGCCGGGAGTCGTTTTTATTGTTTACAAACACATTTCCTTCCTTATGCCTTTTTAAAAAGTCATTTTCCCATGGCAAGGAGACAGTCATTTTCTGTGAGAAAATCATTTAAAAGGAGGAATGTCATCAACGCTAAAAATACATAATGTACGTGTCTGAAAACGCACAGAACATGAAATAGTAGCTTTCTTACCAAGAAACACATGGTTGAAAAACCTATTTTAACGATCTGAGTGTTTGCAGACATGTACAACAGTTATTCTTAAACTATAACGTTTTCAATGAAATCATGTTTCTCATGAGGAGATAAACCGTTTAAAGCAATAAAAACGATTCACTGTGTCTGGCATTTTGACCAAGCCACCAACTAGCTAAACAATGATCAGAACTGGTGCAATTACACATTGACATTGGGTGAAAACACGTAACTCTTAAGGATGTGTTGCAGACTTGTTCAATAGATTCATTATCTTTTGTTTTGGATGAAATTGTGCTCTTCTTGTCGAGAAAATGCGTTTAACGCAATAAAAAGATTTAGTGCTTTACGCACATGGACTAGGTTAGCAAATTTAAAAAATGTGAAATAATGAAGCCGGGAGTCGTTTTTATTGTTTACAAACACATTTCCTTGACCAGATTATGCCTTTTTAAAAACAGTCATTTTCCCATGGCAAGGAGACACTCATTTTCTGTGAGAAAATCATTTAAAAGGAGGAATTTCATCAACGCTAAAAATACATAATGTACGTGTCTGAAAACGCACAGAACATGAAATAGTAGCTTTCTTACCAAGAAACACATGGTTGAAAAACCTATTTTAACGATCTGAGTGTTTGCAGACATGTACAACAGTTATTCTTAAACTATAACGTTTTCAATGAAATCATGTTTCTCATGAGGAGATAAACCGTTTAAAGCAATAAAAACGATTCACTGTGTCTGGCATTTTGACCAAGCCACCAACTAGCTAAACAATGATCAGAACTGGTGCAATTACACATTGAAATTGGGTGAAAACACGTAACTCTTAAGGATGTGTTGCAGACTTGTTCAATAGATTCATTATCTTTTGTTTTGGATGAAATTGTGCTCTTCTTGTCGAGAAAATGCGTTTAACGCAATAAAAAGATTTAGTGCTTTACGCACATGGACTAGGTTACCAAATTTAAAAAATGTGAAATAATGAAGCCGGGAGTCGTTTTTATTGTTTACAAACACATTTCCTTGACCAGATTATGCCTTTTTAAAAACAGTCATTTTCCCATGTCAAGGAGACACTCATTTTCTGTGAGAAAATGCATTTAAAAGGAGGAATTTCATCAGAAACACTAAAAATACATATTGTACGTGCCTGAAGACGCACAGAACCTTGAAATAAAAGGTTTCGCACCAAAAAACACATGGGTGAAAGCCCTATTTTAAGGCTCTGAGTGTTTGCAGACATGTACAACAGGTATGTTTACATTATAACGTTTTTAATGAAATCATGTTTCTCTCGACGAGAATTGCGTTTAAAGCAATAAAAAGGATTCACTCTGTCTGGCATTGGACCAAGCTACCAACAACCTAAACAATGATCAGAACTGGTGCGATTACACTTTGACATTGGGTGAAAACACGTAACTCTTAAGGATGTGTTGCAGACTTGTTCAATAGATTCATTATCTTTTGTTTTGGATGAAATTGTGCTCTTCTTGTCGAGAAAATGCGTTTAACGCAATAAAAAGATTTAGTGCTTTACGCACATGGACTAGGTTACCAAATTTAAAAAATGTGAAATAATGAAGCCGGGAGTCGTTTTTATTGTTTACAAACACATTTCCTTCCTTATGCCTTTTTAAAAAGTCATTTTCCCATGGCAAGGAGACAGTCATTTTCTGTGAGAAAATCATTTAAAAGGAGGAATGTCATCAACGCTAAAAATACATAATGTACGTGTCTGAAAACGCACAGAACATGAAATAGTAGCTTTCTTACCAAGAAACACATGGTTGAAAAACCTATTTTAACGATCTGAGTGTTTGCAGACATGTACAACAGTTATTCTTAAACTATAACGTTTTCAATGAAATCATGTTTCTCATGAGGAGATAAACCGTTTAAAGCAATAAAAACGATTCACTGTGTCTGGCATTTTGACCAAGCCACCAACTAGCTAAACAATGATCAGAACTGGTGCAATTACACATTGATATTGGGTGAAAACACGTAACTCTTAAGGATGTGTTGCAGACTTGTTCAATAGATTCATTATCTTTTGTTTTGGATGAAATTGTGCTCTTCTTGTCGAGAAAATGCGTTTAACGCAATAAAAAGATTTAGTGCTTTACGCACATGGACTAGGTTACCAAATTTAAAAAATGTAAAATAATAAAGCCGGGAGTCGTTTTTATTGTTTACAAACACATTTCCTTGACCAGAATATGCTTTTTCTTAAAAGCCATTTTCCCATGGCTAGGAGACACTCATTTTCTGTGAGAAAATGCATTTAAAAGGAGGAATTTCATCAGAAACACTAAAAATACATATTGTACGTGCCTGAAGACGCACAGAACCTTGAAATAAAAGGTTTCGCACCAAAAAACACATGGGTGAAAGCCCTATTTTAAGGCTCTGAGTGTTTGCAGACATGTACAACAGGTATGTTTACATTATAACGTTTTTAATGAAATCATGTTTCTCTCGACGAGAAAATGCGCTTAAAGCAATAAAAAGGATTCACTCTGTCTGGCATTGGACCAAGCTACCAACAACCTAAACAATGATCAGAACTGGTGCGATTACACTTTGACATTGGGTGAAAACACGTAACTCTTAAGGATGTGTTGCAGACTTGTTCAATAGATTCATTATCTTTTGTTTTGGATGAAATTGTGCTCTTCTTGTCGAGAAAATGCGTTTAACGCAATAAAAAGATTTAGTGCTTTACGCACATGGACTAGGTTACCAAATTTAAAAAATGTGAAATAATGAAGCCGGGAGTCGTTTTTATTGTTTACAAACACATTTCCTTCCTTATGCCTTTTTAAAAAGTCATTTTCCCATGGCAAGGAGACAGTCATTTTCTGTGAGAAAATCATTTAAAAGGAGGAATGTCATCAACGCTAAAAATACATAATGTACGTGTCTGAAAACGCACAGAACATGAAATAGTAGCTTTCTTACCAAGAAACACATGGTTGAAAAACCTATTTTAACGATCTGAGTGTTTGCAGACATGTACAACAGTTATTCTTAAACTATAACGTTTTCAATGAAATCATGTTTCTCATGAGGAGATAAACCGTTTAAAGCAATAAAAACGATTCACTGTGTCTGGCATTTTGACCAAGCCACCAACTAGCTAAACAATGATCAGAACTGGTGCAATTACACATTGACATTGGGTGAAAACACGTAACTCTTAAGGATGTGTTGCAGACTTGTTCAATAGATTCATTATCTTTTGTTTTGGATGAAATTGTGCTCTTCTTGTCGAGAAAATGCGTTTAACGCAATAAAAAGATTTAGTGCTTTACGCACATGGACTAGGTTACCAAATTTAAAAAATGTGAAATAATGAAGCCGGGAGTCGTTTTTATTGTTTACAAACACATTTCCTTGACCAGATTATGCCTTTTTAAAAACAGTCATTTTCCCATGGCAAGGAGACACTCATTTTCTGTGAGAAAATCATTTAAAAGGAGGAATTTCATCAACGCTAAAAATACATAATGTACGTGTCTGAAAACGCACAGAACATGAAATAGTAGCTTTCTTACCAAGAAACACATGGTTGAAAAACCTATTTTAACGATCTGAGTGTTTGCAGACATGTACAACAGTTATTCTTAAACTATAACGTTTTCAATGAAATCATGTTTCTCATGAGGAGATAAACCGTTTAAAGCAATAAAAACGATTCACTGTGTCTGGCATTTTGACCAAGCCACCAACTAGCTAAACAATGATCAGAACTGGTGCAATTACACATTGACATTGGGTGAAAACACGTAACTCTTAAGGATGTGTTGCAGACTTGTTCAATAGATTCATTATCTTTTGTTTTGGATGAAATTGTGCTCTTCTTGTCGAGAAAATGCGTTTAACGCAATAAAAAGATTTAGTGCTTTACGCACATGGACTAGGTTACCAAATTTAAAAAATGTGAAATAATGAAGCCGGGAGTCGTTTTTATTGTTTACAAACACATTTCCTTGACCAGATTATGCCTTTTTAAAAACAGTCATTTTCCCATGTCAAGGAGACACTCATTTTCTGTGAGAAAATGCATTTAAAAGGAGGAATTTCATCAGAAACACTAAAAATACATATTGTACGTGCCTGAAGACGCACAGAACCTTGAAATAAAAGGTTTCGCACCAAAAAACACATGGGTGAAAGCCCTATTTTAAGGCTCTGAGTGTTTGCAGACATGTACAACAGGTATGTTTACATTATAACGTTTTTAATGAAATCATGTTTCTCTCGACGAGAATTGCGTTTAAAGCAATAAAAAGGATTCACTCTGTCTGGCATTGGACCAAGCTACCAACAACCTAAACAATGATCAGAACTGGTGCGATTACACTTTGACATTGGGTGAAAACACGTAACTCTTAAGGATGTGTTGCAGACTTGTTCAATAGATTCATTATCTTTTGTTTTGGATGAAATTGTGCTCTTCTTGTCGAGAAAATGCGTTTAACGCAATAAAAAGATTTAGTGCTTTACGCACATGGACTAGGTTACCAAATTTAAAAAATGTGAAATAATGAAGCCGGGAGTCGTTTTTATTGTTTACAAACACATTTCCTTCCTTATGCCTTTTTAAAAAGTCATTTTCCCATGGCAAGGAGACACTCATTTTCTGTGAGAAAATCATTTAAAAGGAGGAATGTCATCAACGCTAAAAATACATAATGTACGTGTCTGAAAACGCACAGAACATGAAATAGTAGCTTTCTTACCAAGAAACACATGGTTGAAAAACCTATTTTAACGATCTGAGTGTTTGCAGACATGTACAACAGTTATTCTTAAACTATAACGTTTTCAATGAAATCATGTTTCTCATGAGGAGATAAACCGTTTAAAGCAATAAAAACGATTCACTGTGTCTGGCATTTTGACCAAGCCACCAACTAGCTAAACAATGATCAGAACTGGTGCAATTACACATTGATATTGGGTGAAAACACGTAACTCTTAAGGATGTGTTGCAGACTTGTTCAATAGATTCATTATCTTTTGTTTTGGATGAAATTGTGCTCTTCTTGTCGAGAAAATGCGTTTAACGCAATAAAAAGATTTAGTGCTTTACGCACATGGACTAGGTTACCAAATTTAAAAAATGTGAAATAATGAAGCCGGGAGTCGTTTTTATTGTTTACAAACACATTTCCTTCCTTATGCCTTTTTCAAAAGTCATTTTCCCATGGCAAGGAGACACTCATTTTCTGTGAGAAAATCATTTAAAAGGAGGAATGTCATCAACGCTAAAAATACATAATGTACGTGTCTGAAAACGCACAGAACATGAAATAGTAGCTTTCTTACCAAGAAACACATGGTTGAAAAACCTATTTTAACGATCTGAGTGTTTGCAGACATGTACAACAGTTATTCTTAAACTATAACGTTTTCAATGAAATCATGTTTCTCATGAGGAGATAAACCGTTTAAAGCAATAAAAACGATTCACTGTGTCTGGCATTTTGACCAAGCCACCAACTAGCTAAACAATGATCAGAACTGGTGCAATTACACATTGATATTGGGTGAAAACACGTAACTCTTAAGGATGTGTTGCAGACTTGTTCAATAGATTCATTATCTTTTGTTTTGGATGAAATTGTGCTCTTCTTGTCGAGAAAATGCGTTTAACGCAATAAAAAGATTTAGTGCTTTACGCACATGGACTAGGTTACCAAATTTAAAAAATGTGAAATAATGAAGCCGGGAGTCGTTTTTATTGTTTACAAACACATTTCCTTCCTTATGCCTTTTTAAAAAGTCATTTTCCCATGGCAAGGAGACACTCATTTTCTGTGAGAAAATCATTTAAAAGGAGGAATGTCATCAACGCTAAAAATACATAATGTACGTGTCTGAAAACGCACAGAACATGAAATAGTAGCTTTCTTACCAAGAAACACATGGTTGAAAAACCTATTTTAACGATCTGAGTGTTTGCAGACATGTACAACAGTTATTCTTAAACTATAACGTTTTCAATGAAATCATGTTTCTCATGAGGAGATAAACCGTTTAAAGCAATAAAAACGATTCACTGTGTCTGGCATTTTGACCAAGCCACCAACTAGCTAAACAATGATCAGAACTGGTGCAATTACACATTGATATTGGGTGAAAACACGTAACTCTTAAGGATGTGTTGCAGACTTGTTCAATAGATTCATTATCTTTTGTTTTGGATGAAATTGTGCTCTTCTTGTCGAGAAAATGCGTTTAACGCAATAAAAAGATTTAGTGCTTTACGCACATGGACTAGGTTACCAAATTTAAAAAATGTAAAATAATAAAGCCGGGAGTCGTTTTTATTGTTTACAAACACATTTCCTTGACCAGATTATGCCTTTTTAAAAACAGTCATTTTCCCATGTCAAGGAGACACTCATTTTCTGTGAGAAAATGCATTTAAAAGGAGGAATTTCATCAGAAACACTAAAAATACATATTGTACGTGCCTGAAGACGCACAGAACCTTGAAATAAAAGGTTTCGCACCAAAAAACACATGGGTGAAAGCCCTATTTTAAGGCTCTGAGTGTTTGCAGACATGTACAACAGGTATGTTTACATTATAACGTTTTTAATGAAATCATGTTTCTCTCGACGAGAATTGCGTTTAAAGCAATAAAAAGGATTCACTCTGTCTGGCATTGGACCAAGCTACCAACAACCTAAACAATGATCAGAACTGGTGCGATTACACTTTGACATTGGGTGAAAACACGTAACTCTTAAGGATGTGTTGCAGACTTGTTCAATAGATTCATTATCTTTTGTTTTGGATGAAATTGTGCTCTTCTTGTCGAGAAAATGCGTTTAACGCAATAAAAAGATTTAGTGCTTTACGCACATGGACTAGGTTACCAAATTTAAAAAATGTGAAATAATGAAGCCGGGAGTCGTTTTTATTGTTTACAAACACATTTCCTTCCTTATGCCTTTTTAAAAAGTCATTTTCCCATGGCAAGGAGACACTCATTTTCTGTGAGAAAATCATTTAAAAGGAGGAATGTCATCAACGCTAAAAATACATAATGTACGTGTCTGAAAACGCACAGAACATGAAATAGTAGCTTTCTTACCAAGAAACACATGGTTGAAAAACCTATTTTAACGATCTGAGTGTTTGCAGACATGTACAACAGTTATTCTTAAACTATAACGTTTTCAATGAAATCATGTTTCTCATGAGGAGATAAACCGTTTAAAGCAATAAAAACGATTCACTGTGTCTGGCATTTTGACCAAGCCACCAACTAGCTAAACAATGATCAGAACTGGTGCAATTACACATTGATATTGGGTGAAAACACGTAACTCTTAAGGATGTGTTGCAGACTTGTTCAATAGATTCATTATCTTTTGTTTTGGATGAAATTGTGCTCTTCTTGTCGAGAAAATGCGTTTAACGCAATAAAAAGATTTAGTGCTTTACGCACATGGACTAGGTTACCAAATTTAAAAAATGTGAAATAATGAAGCCGGGAGTCGTTTTTATTGTTTACAAACACATTTCCTTCCTTATGCCTTTTTAAAAAGTCATTTTCCCATGGCAAGGAGACACTCATTTTCTGTGAGAAAATCATTTAAAAGGAGGAATGTCATCAACGCTAAAAATACATAATGTACGTGTCTGAAAACGCACAGAACATGAAATAGTAGCTTTCTTACCAAGAAACACATGGTTGAAAAACCTATTTTAACGATCTGAGTGTTTGCAGACATGTACAACAGTTATTCTTAAACTATAACGTTTTCAATGAAATCATGTTTCTCATGAGGAGATAAACCGTTTAAAGCAATAAAAACGATTCACTGTGTCTGGCATTTTGACCAAGCCACCAACTAGCTAAACAATGATCAGAACTGGTGCAATTACACATTGATATTGGGTGAAAACACGTAACTCTTAAGGATGTGTTGCAGACTTGTTCAATAGATTCATTATCTTTTGTTTTGGATGAAATTGTGCTCTTCTTGTCGAGAAAATGCGTTTAACGCAATAAAAAGATTTAGTGCTTTACGCACATGGACTAGGTTACCAAATTTAAAAAATGTAAAATAATAAAGCCGGGAGTCGTTTTTATTGTTTACAAACACATTTCCTTGACCAGATTATGCCTTTTTAAAAACAGTCATTTTCCCATGTCAAGGAGACACTCATTTTCTGTGAGAAAATGCATTTAAAAGGAGGAATTTCATCAGAAACACTAAAAATACATATTGTACGTGCCTGAAGACGCACAGAACCTTGAAATAAAAGGTTTCGCACCAAAAAACACATGGGTGAAAGCCCTATTTTAAGGCTCTGAGTGTTTGCAGACATGTACAACAGGTATGTTTACATTATAACGTTTTTAATGAAATCATGTTTCTCTCGACGAGAATTGCGTTTAAAGCAATAAAAAGGATTCACTCTGTCTGGCATTGGACCAAGCTACCAACAACCTAAACAATGATCAGAACTGGTGCGATTACACTTTGACATTGGGTGAAAACACGTAACTCTTAAGGATGTGTTGCAGACTTGTTCAATAGATTCATTATCTTTTGTTTTGGATGAAATTGTGCTCTTCTTGTCGAGAAAATGCGTTTAACGCAATAAAAAGATTTAGTGCTTTACGCACATGGACTAGGTTACCAAATTTAAAAAATGTGAAATAATGAAGCCGGGAGTCGTTTTTATTGTTTACAAACACATTTCCTTCCTTATGCCTTTTTAAAAAGTCATTTTCCCATGGCAAGGAGACACTCATTTTCTGTGAGAAAATCATTTAAAAGGAGGAATGTCATCAACGCTAAAAATACATAATGTACGTGTCTGAAAACGCACAGAACATGAAATAGTAGCTTTCTTACCAAGAAACACATGGTTGAAAAACCTATTTTAACGATCTGAGTGTTTGCAGACATGTACAACAGTTATTCTTAAACTATAACGTTTTCAATGAAATCATGTTTCTCATGAGGAGATAAACCGTTTAAAGCAATAAAAACGATTCACTGTGTCTGGCATTTTGACCAAGCCACCAACTAGCTAAACAATGATCAGAACTGGTGCAATTACACATTGATATTGGGTGAAAACACGTAACTCTTAAGGATGTGTTGCAGACTTGTTCAATAGATTCATTATCTTTTGTTTTGGATGAAATTGTGCTCTTCTTGTCGAGAAAATGCGTTTAACGCAATAAAAAGATTTAGTGCTTTACGCACATGGACTAGGTTACCAAATTTAAAAAATGTAAAATAATAAAGCCGGGAGTCGTTTTTATTGTTTACAAACACATTTCCTTGACCAGATTATGCCTTTTTAAAAACAGTCATTTTCCCATGTCAAGGAGACACTCATTTTCTGTGAGAAAATGCATTTAAAAGGAGGAATTTCATCAGAAACACTAAAAATACATATTGTACGTGCCTGAAGACGCACAGAACCTTGAAATAAAAGGTTTCGCACCAAAAAACACATGGGTGAAAGCCCTATTTTAAGGCTCTGAGTGTTTGCAGACATGTACAACAGGTATGTTTACATTATAACGTTTTTAATGAAATCATGTTTCTCTCGACGAGAATTGCGTTTAAAGCAATAAAAAGGATTCACTCTGTCTGGCATTGGACCAAGCTACCAACAACCTAAACAATGATCAGAACTGGTGCGATTACACTTTGACATTGGGTGAAAACACGTAACTCTTAAGGATGTGTTGCAGACTTGTTCAATAGATTCATTATCTTTTGTTTTGGATGAAATTGTGCTCTTCTTGTCGAGAAAATGCGTTTAACGCAATAAAAAGATTTAGTGCTTTACGCACATGGACTAGGTTACCAAATTTAAAAAATGTGAAATAATGAAGCCGGGAGTCGTTTTTATTGTTTACAAACACATTTCCTTCCTTATGCCTTTTTCAAAAGTCATTTTCCCATGGCAAGGAGACACTCATTTTCTGTGAGAAAATCATTTAAAAGGAGGAATGTCATCAACGCTAAAAATACATAATGTACGTGTCTGAAAACGCACAGAACATGAAATAGTAGCTTTCTTACCAAGAAACACATGGTTGAAAAACCTATTTTAACGATCTGAGTGTTTGCAGACATGTACAACAGTTATTCTTAAACTATAACGTTTTCAATGAAATCATGTTTCTCATGAGGAGATAAACCGTTTAAAGCAATAAAAACGATTCACTGTGTCTGGCATTTTGACCAAGCCACCAACTAGCTAAACAATGATCAGAACTGGTGCAATTACACATTGATATTGGGTGAAAACACGTAACTCTTAAGGATGTGTTGCAGACTTGTTCAATAGATTCATTATCTTTTGTTTTGGATGAAATTGTGCTCTTCTTGTCGAGAAAATGCGTTTAACGCAATAAAAAGATTTAGTGCTTTACGCACATGGACTAGGTTACCAAATTTAAAAAATGTAAAATAATAAAGCCGGGAGTCGTTTTTATTGTTTACAAACACATTTCCTTGACCAGATTATGCCTTTTTAAAAACAGTCATTTTCCCATGTCAAGGAGACACTCATTTTCTGTGAGAAAATGCATTTAAAAGGAGGAATTTCATCAGAAACACTAAAAATACATATTGTACGTGCCTGAAGACGCACAGAACCTTGAAATAAAAGGTTTCGCACCAAAAAACACATGGGTGAAAGCCCTATTTTAAGGCTCTGAGTGTTTGCAGACATGTACAACAGGTATGTTTACATTATAACGTTTTTAATGAAATCATGTTTCTCTCGACGAGAATTGCGTTTAAAGCAATAAAAAGGATTCACTCTGTCTGGCATTGGACCAAGCTACCAACAACCTAAACAATGATCAGAACTGGTGCGATTACACTTTGACATTGGGTGAAAACACGTAACTCTTAAGGATGTGTTGCAGACTTGTTCAATAGATTCATTATCTTTTGTTTTGGATGAAATTGTGCTCTTCTTGTCGAGAAAATGCGTTTAACGCAATAAAAAGATTTAGTGCTTTACGCACATGGACTAGGTTACCAAATTTAAAAAATGTGAAATAATGAAGCCGGGAGTCGTTTTTATTGTTTACAAACACATTTCCTTCCTTATGCCTTTTTAAAAAGTCATTTTCCCATGGCAAGGAGACACTCATTTTCTGTGAGAAAATCATTTAAAAGGAGGAATGTCATCAACGCTAAAAATACATAATGTACGTGTCTGAAAACGCACAGAACATGAAATAGTAGCTTTCTTACCAAGAAACACATGGTTGAAAAACCTATTTTAACGATCTGAGTGTTTGCAGACATGTACAACAGTTATTCTTAAACTATAACGTTTTCAATGAAATCATGTTTCTCATGAGGAGATAAACCGTTTAAAGCAATAAAAACGATTCACTGTGTCTGGCATTTTGACCAAGCCACCAACTAGCTAAACAATGATCAGAACTGGTGCAATTACACATTGATATTGGGTGAAAACACGTAACTCTTAAGGATGTGTTGCAGACTTGTTCAATAGATTCATTATCTTTTGTTTTGGATGAAATTGTGCTCTTCTTGTCGAGAAAATGCGTTTAACGCAATAAAAAGATTTAGTGCTTTACGCACATGGACTAGGTTACCAAATTTAAAAAATGTAAAATAATAAAGCCGGGAGTCGTTTTTATTGTTTACAAACACATTTCCTTGACCAGATTATGCCTTTTTAAAAACAGTCATTTTCCCATGTCAAGGAGACACTCATTTTCTGTGAGAAAATGCATTTAAAAGGAGGAATTTCATCAGAAACACTAAAAATACATATTGTACGTGCCTGAAGACGCACAGAACCTTGAAATAAAAGGTTTCGCACCAAAAAACACATGGGTGAAAGCCCTATTTTAAGGCTCTGAGTGTTTGCAGACATGTACAACAGGTATGTTTACATTATAACGTTTTTAATGAAATCATGTTTCTCTCGACGAGAATTGCGTTTAAAGCAATAAAAAGGATTCACTCTGTCTGGCATTGGACCAAGCTACCAACAACCTAAACAATGATCAGAACTGGTGCGATTACACTTTGACATTGGGTGAAAACACGTAACTCTTAAGGATGTGTTGCAGACTTGTTCAATAGATTCATTATCTTTTGTTTTGGATGAAATTGTGCTCTTCTTGTCGAGAAAATGCGTTTAACGCAATAAAAAGATTTAGTGCTTTACGCACATGGACTAGGTTACCAAATTTAAAAAATGTGAAATAATGAAGCCGGGAGTCGTTTTTATTGTTTACAAACACATTTCCTTCCTTATGCCTTTTTAAAAAGTCATTTTCCCATGGCAAGGAGACACTCATTTTCTGTGAGAAAATCATTTAAAAGGAGGAATGTCATCAACGCTAAAAATACATAATGTACGTGTCTGAAAACGCACAGAACATGAAATAGTAGCTTTCTTACCAAGAAACACATGGTTGAAAAACCTATTTTAACGATCTGAGTGTTTGCAGACATGTACAACAGTTATTCTTAAACCATAACGTTTTCAATGAAATCATGTTTCTCATGAGGAGATAAACCGTTTAAAGCAATAAAAACGATTCACTGTGTCTGGCATTTTGACCAAGCCACCAACTAGCTAAACAATGATCAGAACTGGTGCAATTACACATTGATATTGGGTGAAAACACGTAACTCTTAAGGATGTGTTGCAGACTTGTTCAATAGATTCATTATCTTTTGTTTTGGATGAAATTGTGCTCTTCTTGTCGAGAAAATGCGTTTAACGCAATAAAAAGATTTAGTGCTTTACGCACATGGACTAGGTTACCAAATTTAAAAAATGTGAAATAATGAAGCCGGGAGTCGTTTTTATTGTTTACAAACACATTTCCTTCCTTATGCCTTTTTAAAAAGTCATTTTCCCATGGCAAGGAGACACTCATTTTCTGTGAGAAAATCATTTAAAAGGAGGAATGTCATCAACGCTAAAAATACATAATGTACGTGTCTGAAAACGCACAGAACATGAAATAGTAGCTTTCTTACCAAGAAACACATGGTTGAAAAACCTATTTTAACGATCTGAGTGTTTGCAGACATGTACAACAGTTATTCTTAAACTATAACGTTTTCAATGAAATCATGTTTCTCATGAGGAGATAAACCGTTTAAAGCAATAAAAACGATTCACTGTGTCTGGCATTTTGACCAAGCCACCAACTAGCTAAACAATGATCAGAACTGGTGCAATTACACATTGATATTGGGTGAAAACACGTAACTCTTAAGGATGTGTTGCAGACTTGTTCAATAGATTCATTATCTTTTGTTTTGGATGAAATTGTGCTCTTCTTGTCGAGAAAATGCGTTTAACGCAATAAAAAGATTTAGTGCTTTACGCACATGGACTAGGTTACCAAATTTAAAAAATGTAAAATAATAAAGCCGGGAGTCGTTTTTATTGTTTACAAACACATTTCCTTGACCAGATTATGCCTTTTTAAAAACAGTCATTTTCCCATGTCAAGGAGACACTCATTTTCTGTGAGAAAATGCATTTAAAAGGAGGAATTTCATCAGAAACACTAAAAATACATATTGTACGTGCCTGAAGACGCACAGAACCTTGAAATAAAAGGTTTCGCACCAAAAAACACATGGGTGAAAGCCCTATTTTAAGGCTCTGAGTGTTTGCAGACATGTACAACAGGTATGTTTACATTATAACGTTTTTAATGAAATCATGTTTCTCTCGACGAGAATTGCGTTTAAAGCAATAAAAAGGATTCACTCTGTCTGGCATTGGACCAAGCTACCAACAACCTAAACAATGATCAGAACTGGTGCGATTACACTTTGACATTGGGTGAAAACACGTAACTCTTAAGGATGTGTTGCAGACTTGTTCAATAGATTCATTATCTTTTGTTTTGGATGAAATTGTGCTCTTCTTGTCGAGAAAATGCGTTTAACGCAATAAAAAGATTTAGTGCTTTACGCACATGGACTAGGTTACCAAATTTAAAAAATGTGAAATAATGAAGCCGGGAGTCGTTTTTATTGTTTACAAACACATTTCCTTCCTTATGCCTTTTTAAAAAGTCATTTTCCCATGGCAAGGAGACACTCATTTTCTGTGAGAAAATCATTTAAAAGGAGGAATGTCATCAACGCTAAAAATACATAATGTACGTGTCTGAAAACGCACAGAACATGAAATAGTAGCTTTCTTACCAAGAAACACATGGTTGAAAAACCTATTTTAACGATCTGAGTGTTTGCAGACATGTACAACAGTTATTCTTAAACTATAACGTTTTCAATGAAATCATGTTTCTCATGAGGAGATAAACCGTTTAAAGCAATAAAAACGATTCACTGTGTCTGGCATTTTGACCAAGCCACCAACTAGCTAAACAATGATCAGAACTGGTGCAATTACACATTGATATTGGGTGAAAACACGTAACTCTTAAGGATGTGTTGCAGACTTGTTCAATAGATTCATTATCTTTTGTTTTGGATGAAATTGTGCTCTTCTTGTCGAGAAAATGCGTTTAACGCAATAAAAAGATTTAGTGCTTTACGCACATGGACTAGGTTACCAAATTTAAAAAATGTAAAATAATAAAGCCGGGAGTCGTTTTTATTGTTTACAAACACATTTCCTTGACCAGATTATGCCTTTTTAAAAACAGTCATTTTCCCATGTCAAGGAGACACTCATTTTCTGTGAGAAAATGCATTTAAAAGGAGGAATTTCATCAGAAACACTAAAAATACACATTGTACGTGCCTGAAGACGCACAGAACCTTGAAATAAAAGGTTTCGCACCAAAAAACACATGGGTGAAAGCCCTATTTTAAGGCTCTGAGTGTTTGCAGACATGTACAACAGGTATGTTTACATTATAACGTTTTTAATGAAATCATGTTTCTCTCGACGAGAATTGCGTTTAAAGCAATAAAAAGGATTCACTCTGTCTGGCATTGGACCAAGCTACCAACAACCTAAACAATGATCAGAACTGGTGCGATTACACTTTGACATTGGGTGAAAACACGTAACTCTTAAGGATGTGTTGCAGACTTGTTCAATAGATTCATTATCTTTTGTTTTGGATGAAATTGTGCTCTTCTTGTCGAGAAAATGCGTTTAACGCAATAAAAAGATTTAGTGCTTTACGCACATGGACTAGGTTACCAAATTTAAAAAATGTGAAATAATGAAGCCGGGAGTCGTTTTTATTGTTTACAAACACATTTCCTTCCTTATGCCTTTTTAAAAAGTCATTTTCCCATGGCAAGGAGACACTCATTTTCTGTGAGAAAATCATTTAAAAGGAGGAATGTCATCAACGCTAAAAATACATAATGTACGTGTCTGAAAACGCACAGAACATGAAATAGTAGCTTTCTTACCAAGAAACACATGGTTGAAAAACCTATTTTAACGATCTGAGTGTTTGCAGACATGTACAACAGTTATTCTTAAACTATAACGTTTTCAATGAAATCATGTTTCTCATGAGGAGATAAACCGTTTAAAGCAATAAAAACGATTCACTGTGTCTGGCATTTTGACCAAGCCACCAACTAGCTAAACAATGATCAGAACTGGTGCAATTACACATTGATATTGGGTGAAAACACGTAACTCTTAAGGATGTGTTGCAGACTTGTTCAATAGATTCATTATCTTTTGTTTTGGATGAAATTGTGCTCTTCTTGTCGAGAAAATGCGTTTAACGCAATAAAAAGATTTAGTGCTTTACGCACATGGACTAGGTTACCAAATTTAAAAAATGTAAAATAATAAAGCCGGGAGTCGTTTTTATTGTTTACAAACACATTTCCTTGACCAGAATATGCTTTTTCTTAAAAGCCATTTTCCCATGGCTAGGAGACACTCATTTTCTGTGAGAAAATGCATTTAAAAGGAGGAATTTCATCAGAAAAACTAAAAATACATATTGTACGTGCCTGAAGACGCACAGAACCTTGAAATAAAAGGTTTCGCACCAAAAAACACATGGGTGAAAGCCCTATTTTAAGGCTCTGAGTGTTTGCAGACATGTACAACAGGTATGTTTACATTATAACGTTTTTAATGAAATCATGTTTCTCTCGACGAGAATTGCGTTTAAAGCAATAAAAAGGATTCACTCTGTCTGGCATTGGACCAAGCTACCAACAACCTAAACAATGATCAGAACTGGTGCGATTACACTTTGACATTGGGTGAAAACACGTAACTCTTAAGGATGTGTTGCAGACTTGTTCAATAGATTCATTATCTTTTGTTTTGGATGAAATTGTGCTCTTCTTGTCGAGAAAATGCGTTTAACGCAATAAAAAGATTTAGTGCTTTACGCACATGGACTAGGTTACCAAATTTAAAAAATGTGAAATAATGAAGCCGGGAGTCGTTTTTATTGTTTACAAACACATTTCCTTCCTTATGCCTTTTTAAAAAGTCATTTTCCCATGGCAAGGAGACAGTCATTTTCTGTGAGAAAATCATTTAAAAGGAGGAATGTCATCAACGCTAAAAATACATAATGTACGTGTCTGAAAACGCACAGAACATGAAATAGTAGCTTTCTTACCAAGAAACACATGGTTGAAAAACCTATTTTAACGATCTGAGTGTTTGCAGACATGTACAACAGTTATTCTTAAACTATAACGTTTTCAATGAAATCATGTTTCTCATGAGGAGATAAACCGTTTAAAGCAATAAAAACGATTCACTGTGTCTGGCATTTTGACCAAGCCACCAACTAGCTAAACAATGATCAGAACTGGTGCAATTACACATTGACATTGGGTGAAAACACGTAACTCTTAAGGATGTGTTGCAGACTTGTTCAATAGATTCATTATCTTTTGTTTTGGATGAAATTGTGCTCTTCTTGTCGAGAAAATGCGTTTAACGCAATAAAAAGATTTAGTGCTTTACGCACATGGACTAGGTTACCAAATTTAAAAAATGTGAAATAATGAAGCCGGGAGTCGTTTTTATTGTTTACAAACACATTTCCTTGACCAGATTATGCCTTTTTAAAAACAGTCATTTTCCCATGTCAAGGAGACACTCATTTTCTGTGAGAAAATGCATTTAAAAGGAGGAATTTCATCAGAAACACTAAAAATACATATTGTACGTGCCTGAAGACGCACAGAACCTTGAAATAAAAGGTTTCGCACCAAAAAACACATGGGTGAAAGCCCTATTTTAAGGCTCTGAGTGTTTGCAGACATGTACAACAGGTATGTTTACATTATAACGTTTTTAATGAAATCATGTTTCTCTCGACGAGAAAATGCGCTTAAAGCAATAAAAAGGATTCACTCTGTCTGGCATTGGACCAAGCTACCAACAACCTAAACAATGATCAGAACTGGTGCGATTACACTTTGACATTGGGTGAAAACACGTAACTCTTAAGGATGTGTTGCAGACTTGTTCAATAGATTCATTATCTTTTGTTTTGGATGAAATTGTGCTCTTCTTGTCGAGAAAATGCGTTTAACGCAATAAAAAGATTTAGTGCTTTACGCACATGGACTAGGTTACCAAATTTAAAAAATGTGAAATAATGAAGCCGGGAGTCGTTTTTATTGTTTACAAACACATTTCCTTCCTTATGCCTTTTTAAAAAGTCATTTTCCCATGGCAAGGAGACACTCATTTTCTGTGAGAAAATCATTTAAAAGGAGGAATGTCATCAACGCTAAAAATACATAATGTACGTGTCTGAAAACGCACAGAACATGAAATAGTAGCTTTCTTACCAAGAAACACATGGTTGAAAAACCTATTTTAACGATCTGAGTGTTTGCAGACATGTACAACAGTTATTCTTAAACTATAACGTTTTCAATGAAATCATGTTTCTCATGAGGAGATAAACCGTTTAAAGCAATAAAAACGATTCACTGTGTCTGGCATTTTGACCAAGCCACCAACTAGCTAAACAATGATCAGAACTGGTGCAATTACACATTGACATTGGGTGAAAACACGTAACTCTTAAGGATGTGTTGCAGACTTGTTCAATAGATTCATTATCTTTTGTTTTGGATGAAATTGTGCTCTTCTTGTCGAGAAAATGCGTTTAACGCAATAAAAAGATTTAGTGCTTTACGCACATGGACTAGGTTACCAAATTTAAAAAATGTGAAATAATGAAGCCGGGAGTCGTTTTTATTGTTTACAAACACATTTCCTTGACCAGATTATGCTTTTTCTTAAAAGCCATTTTCCCATGGCTAGGAGACACTCATTTTCTGTGAGAAAATGCATTTAAAAGGAGGAATTTCATCAGAAAAACTAAAAATACATATTGTACGTGCCTGAAGACGCACGGAACCTTGAAATAAAAGGTTTCGCACCAAAAAACACATGGGTGAAAGCCCTATTTTAAGGCTCTGAGTGTTTGCAGACATGTACAACAGGTATGTTTACATTATAACGTTTTTAATGAAATCATGTTTCTCTCGACGAGAATTGCGTTTAAAGCAATAAAAAGGATTCACTCTGTCTGGCATTGGACCAAGCTACCAACAACCTAAACAATGATCAGAACTGGTGCGATTACACTTTGACATTGGGTGAAAACACGTAACTCTTAAGGATGTGTTGCAGACTTGTTCAATAGATTCATTATCTTTTGTTTTGGATGAAATTGTGCTCTTCTTGTCGAGAAAATGCGTTTAACGCAATAAAAAGATTTAGTGCTTTACGCACATGGACTAGGTTACCAAATTTAAAAAATGTGAAATAATGAAGCCGGGAGTCGTTTTTATTGTTTACAAACACATTTCCTTCCTTATGCCTTTTTAAAAAGTCATTTTCCCATGGCAAGGAGACAGTCATTTTCTGTGAGAAAATCATTTAAAAGGAGGAATGTCATCAACGCTAAAAATACATAATGTACGTGTCTGAAAACGCACAGAACATGAAATAGTAGCTTTCTTACCAAGAAACACATGGTTGAAAAACCTATTTTAACGATCTGAGTGTTTGCAGACATGTACAACAGTTATTCTTAAACTATAACGTTTTCAATGAAATCATGTTTCTCATGAGGAGATAAACCGTTTAAAGCAATAAAAACGATTCACTGTGTCTGGCATTTTGACCAAGCCACCAACTAGCTAAACAATGATCAGAACTGGTGCAATTACACATTGACATTGGGTGAAAACACGTAACTCTTAAGGATGTGTTGCAGACTTGTTCAATAGATTCATTATCTTTTGTTTTGGATGAAATTGTGCTCTTCTTGTCGAGAAAATGCGTTTAACGCAATAAAAAGATTTAGTGCTTTACGCACATGGACTAGGTTACCAAATTTAAAAAATGTGAAATAATGAAGCCGGGAGTCGTTTTTATTGTTTACAAACACATTTCCTTGACCAGATTATGCCTTTTTAAAAACAGTCATTTTCCCATGTCAAGGAGACACTCATTTTCTGTGAGAAAATCATTTAAAAGGAGGAATGTCATCAACGCTAAAAATACATAATGTACGTGTCTGAAAACGCACAGAACATGAAATAGTAGCTTTCTTACCAAGAAACACATGGTTGAAAAACCTATTTTAACGATCTGAGTGTTTGCAGACATGTACAACAGTTATTCTTAAACTATAACGTTTTCAATGAAATCATGTTTCTCATGAGGAGATAAACCGTTTAAAGCAATAAAAACGATTCACTGTGTCTGGCATTTTGACCAAGCCACCAACTAGCTAAACAATGATCAGAACTGGTGCAATTACACATTGACATTGGGTGAAAACACGTAACTCTTAAGGATGTGTTGCAGACTTGTTCAATAGATTCATTATCTTTTGTTTTGGATGAAATTGTGCTCTTCTTGTCGAGAAAATGCGTTTAACGCAATAAAAAGATTTAGTGCTTTACGCACATGGACTAGGTTCCCAAATTTAAAAAATGTGAAATAATGAAGCCGGGAGTCGTTTTTATTGTTTACAAACACATTTCCTTGACCAGATTATGCCTTTTTAAAAACAGTCATTTTCCCATGTCAAGGAGACACTCATTTTCTGTGAGAAAATGCATTTAAAAGGAGGAATTTCATCAGAAACACTAAAAATACATATTGTACGTGCCTGAAGACGCACAGAACCTTGAAATAAAAGGTTTCGCACCAAAAAACACATGGGTGAAAGCCCTATTTTAAGGCTCTGAGTGTTTGCAGACATGTACAACAGGTATGTTTACATTATAACGTTTTTAATGAAATCATGTTTCTCTCGACGAGAAAATGCGCTTAAAGCAATAAAAAGGATTCACTCTGTCTGGCATTGGACCAAGCTACCAACAACCTAAACAATGATCAGAACTGGTGCGATTACACTTTGACATTGGGTGAAAACACGTAACTCTTAAGGATGTGTTGCAGACTTGTTCAATAGATTCATTATCTTTTGTTTTGGATGAAATTGTGCTCTTCTTGTCGAGAAAATGCGTTTAACGCAATAAAAAGATTTAGTGCTTTACGCACATGGACTAGGTTACCAAATTTAAAAAATGTGAAATAATGAAGCCGGGAGTCGTTTTTATTGTTTACAAACACATTTCCTTCCTTATGCCTTTTTAAAAAGTCATTTTCCCATGGCAAGGAGACAGTCATTTTCTGTGAGAAAATCATTTAAAAGGAGGAATGTCATCAACGCTAAAAATACATAATGTACGTGTCTGAAAACGCACAGAACATGAAATAGTAGCTTTCTTACCAAGAAACACATGGTTGAAAAACCTATTTTAACGATCTGAGTGTTTGCAGACATGTACAACAGTTATTCTTAAACTATAACGTTTTCAATGAAATCATGTTTCTCATGAGGAGATAAACCGTTTAAAGCAATAAAAACGATTCACTGTGTCTGGCATTTTGACCAAGCCACCAACTAGCTAAACAATGATCATAACTGATGCAATTACACATTGACATTGGGTGAAAACACGTAACTCTTAAGGATGTGTTGCAGACTTGTTCAATAGATTCATTATCTTTTGTTTTGGATGAAATTGTGCTCTTCTTGTCGAGAAAATGCGTTTAACGCAATAAAAAGATTTAGTGCTTTACGCACATGGACTAGGTTACCAAATTTAAAAAATGTGAAATAATGAAGCCGGGAGTCGTTTTTATTGTTTACAAACACATTTCCTTGACCAGATTATGCCTTTTTAAAAACAGTCATTTTCCCATGTCAAGGAGACACTCATTTTCTGTGAGAAAATCATTTAAAAGGAGGAATTTCATCAACGCTAAAAATACATAATGTACGTGTCTGAAAACGCACAGAACATGAAATAGTAGCTTTCTTACCAAGAAACACATGGTTGAAAAACCTATTTTAACGATCTGAGTGTTTGCAGACATGTACAACAGTTATTCTTAAACTATAACGTTTTCAATGAAATCATGTTTCTCATGAGGAGATAAACCGTTTAAAGCAATAAAAACGATTCACTGTGTCTGGCATTTTGACCAAGCCACCAACTAGCTAAACAATGATCAGAACTGGTGCAATTACACATTGATATTGGGTGAAAACACGTAACTCTTAAGGATGTGTTGCAGACTTGTTCAATAGATTCATTATCTTTTGTTTTGGATGAAATTGTGCTCTTCTTGTCGAGAAAATGCGTTTAACGCAATAAAAAGATTTAGTGCTTTACGCACATGGACTAGGTTACCAAATTTAAAAAATGTAAAATAATAAAGCCGGGAGTCGTTTTTATTGTTTACAAACACATTTCCTTGACCAGAATATGCTTTTTCTTAAAAGCCATTTTCCCATGGCTAGGAGACACTCATTTTCTGTGAGAAAATGCATTTAAAAGGAGGAATTTCATCAGAAAAACTAAAAATACATATTGTACGTGCCTGAAGACGCACAGAACCTTGAAATAAAAGGTTTCGCACCAAAAAACACATGGGTGAAAGCCCTATTTTAAGGCTCTGAGTGTTTGCAGACATGTACAACAGGTATGTTTACATTATAACGTTTTTAATGAAATCATGTTTCTCTCGACGAGAATTGCGTTTAAAGCAATAAAAAGGATTCACTCTGTCTGGCATTGGACCAAGCTACCAACAACCTAAACAATGATCAGAACTGGTGCGATTACACTTTGACATTGGGTGAAAACACGTAACTCTTAAGGATGTGTTGCAGACTTGTTCAATAGATTCATTATCTTTTGTTTTGGATGAAATTGTGCTCTTCTTGTCGAGAAAATGCGTTTAACGCAATAAAAAGATTTAGTGCTTTACGCACATGGACTAGGTTACCAAATTTAAAAAATGTGAAATAATGAAGCCGGGAGTCGTTTTTATTGTTTACAAACACATTTCCTTCCTTATGCCTTTTTAAAAAGTCATTTTCCCATGGCAAGGAGACACTCATTTTCTGTGAGAAAATCATTTAAAAGGAGGAATGTCATCAACGCTAAAAATACATAATGTACGTGTCTGAAAACGCACAGAACATGAAATAGTAGCTTTCTTACCAAGAAACACATGGTTGAAAAACCTATTTTAACGATCTGAGTGTTTGCAGACATGTACAACAGTTATTCTTAAACTATAACGTTTTCAATGAAATCATGTTTCTCATGAGGAGATAAACCGTTTAAAGCAATAAAAACGATTCACTGTGTCTGGCATTTTGACCAAGCCACCAACTAGCTAAACAATGATCAGAACTGGTGCAATTACACATTGATATTGGGTGAAAACACGTAACTCTTAAGGATGTGTTGCAGACTTGTTCAATAGATTCATTATCTTTTGTTTTGGATGAAATTGTGCTCTTCTTGTCGAGAAAATGCGTTTAACGCAATAAAAAGATTTAGTGCTTTACGCACATGGACTAGGTTACCAAATTTAAAAAATGTAAAATAATAAAGCCGGGAGTCGTTTTTATTGTTTACAAACACATTTCCTTGACCAGATTATGCCTTTTTAAAAACAGTCATTTTCCCATGTCAAGGAGACACTCATTTTCTGTGAGAAAATGCATTTAAAAGGAGGAATTTCATCAGAAACACTAAAAATACATATTGTACGTGCCTGAAGACGCACAGAACCTTGAAATAAAAGGTTTCGCACCAAAAAACACATGGGTGAAAGCCCTATTTTAAGGCTCTGAGTGTTTGCAGACATGTACAACAGGTATGTTTACATTATAACGTTTTTAATGAAATCATGTTTCTCTCGACGAGAATTGCGTTTAAAGCAATAAAAAGGATTCACTCTGTCTGGCATTGGACCAAGCTACCAACAACCTAAACAATGATCAGAACTGGTGCGATTACACTTTGACATTGGGTGAAAACACGTAACTCTTAAGGATGTGTTGCAGACTTGTTCAATAGATTCATTATCTTTTGTTTTGGATGAAATTGTGCTCTTCTTGTCGAGAAAATGCGTTTAACGCAATAAAAAGATTTAGTGCTTTACGCACATGGACTAGGTTACCAAATTTAAAAAATGTGAAATAATGAAGCCGGGAGTCGTTTTTATTGTTTACAAACACATTTCCTTCCTTATGCCTTTTTAAAAAGTCATTTTCCCATGGCAAGGAGACACTCATTTTCTGTGAGAAAATCATTTAAAAGGAGGAATGTCATCAACGCTAAAAATACATAATGTACGTGTCTGAAAACGCACAGAACATGAAATAGTAGCTTTCTTACCAAGAAACACATGGTTGAAAAACCTATTTTAACGATCTGAGTGTTTGCAGACATGTACAACAGTTATTCTTAAACTATAACGTTTTCAATGAAATCATGTTTCTCATGAGGAGATAAACCGTTTAAAGCAATAAAAACGATTCACTGTGTCTGGCATTTTGACCAAGCCACCAACTAGCTAAACAATGATCAGAACTGGTGCAATTACACATTGATATTGGGTGAAAACACGTAACTCTTAAGGATGTGTTGCAGACTTGTTCAATAGATTCATTATCTTTTGTTTTGGATGAAATTGTGCTCTTCTTGTCGAGAAAATGCGTTTAACGCAATAAAAAGATTTAGTGCTTTACGCACATGGACTAGGTTACCAAATTTAAAAAATGTAAAATAATAAAGCCGGGAGTCGTTTTTATTGTTTACAAACACATTTCCTTGACCAGAATATGCTTTTTCTTAAAAGCCATTTTCCCATGGCTAGGAGACACTCATTTTCTGTGAGAAAATGCATTTAAAAGGAGGAATTTCATCAGAAAAACTAAAAATACATATTGTACGTGCCTGAAGACGCACAGAACCTTGAAATAAAAGGTTTCGCACCAAAAAACACATGGGTGAAAGCCCTATTTTAAGGCTCTGAGTGTTTGCAGACATGTACAACAGGTATGTTTACATTATAACGTTTTTAATGAAATCATGTTTCTCTCGACGAGAATTGCGTTTAAAGCAATAAAAAGGATTCACTCTGTCTGGCATTGGACCAAGCTACCAACAACCTAAACAATGATCAGAACTGGTGCGATTACACTTTGACATTGGGTGAAAACACGTAACTCTTAAGGATGTGTTGCAGACTTGTTCAATAGATTCATTATCTTTTGTTTTGGATGAAATTGTGCTCTTCTTGTCGAGAAAATGCGTTTAACGCAATAAAAAGATTTAGTGCTTTACGCACATGGACTAGGTTACCAAATTTAAAAAATGTGAAATAATGAAGCCGGGAGTCGTTTTTATTGTTTACAAACACATTTCCTTCCTTATGCCTTTTTAAAAAGTCATTTTCCCATGGCAAGGAGACAGTCATTTTCTGTGAGAAAATCATTTAAAAGGAGGAATGTCATCAACGCTAAAAATACATAATGTACGTGTCTGAAAACGCACAGAACATGAAATAGTAGCTTTCTTACCAAGAAACACATGGTTGAAAAACCTATTTTAACGATCTGAGTGTTTGCAGACATGTACAACAGTTATTCTTAAACTATAACGTTTTCAATGAAATCATGTTTCTCATGAGGAGATAAACCGTTTAAAGCAATAAAAACGATTCACTGTGTCTGGCATTTTGACCAAGCCACCAACTAGCTAAACAATGATCAGAACTGGTGCAATTACACATTGACATTGGGTGAAAACACGTAACTCTTAAGGATGTGTTGCAGACTTGTTCAATAGATTCATTATCTTTTGTTTTGGATGAAATTGTGCTCTTCTTGTCGAGAAAATGCGTTTAACGCAATAAAAAGATTTAGTGCTTTACGCACATGGACTAGGTTACCAAATTTAAAAAATGTGAAATAATGAAGCCGGGAGTCGTTTTTATTGTTTACAAACACATTTCCTTGACCAGATTATGCCTTTTTAAAAACAGTCATTTTCCCATGTCAAGGAGACACTCATTTTCTGTGAGAAAATCATTTAAAAGGAGGAATTTCATCAACGCTAAAAATACATAATGTACGTGTCTGAAAACGCACAGAACATGAAATAGTAGCTTTCTTACCAAGAAACACATGGTTGAAAAACCTATTTTAACGATCTGAGTGTTTGCAGACATGTACAACAGTTATTCTTAAACTATAACGTTTTCAATGAAATCATGTTTCTCATGAGGAGATAAACCGTTTAAAGCAATAAAAACGATTCACTGTGTCTGGCATTTTGACCAAGCCACCAACTAGCTAAACAATGATCAGAACTGGTGCAATTACACATTGACATTGGGTGAAAACACGTAACTCTTAAGGATGTGTTGCAGACTTGTTCAATAGATTCATTATCTTTTGTTTTGGATGAAATTGTGCTCTTCTTGTCGAGAAAATGCGTTTAACGCAATAAAAAGATTTAGTGCTTTACGCACATGGACTAGGTTCCCAAATTTAAAAAATGTGAAATAATGAAGCCGGGAGTCGTTTTTATTGTTTACAAACACATTTCCTTGACCAGATTATGCCTTTTTAAAAACAGTCATTTTCCCATGTCAAGGAGACACTCATTTTCTGTGAGAAAATGCATTTAAAAGGAGGAATTTCATCAGAAACACTAAAAATACATATTGTACGTGCCTGAAGACGCACAGAACCTTGAAATAAAAGGTTTCGCACCAAAAAACACATGGGTGAAAGCCCTATTTTAAGGCTCTGAGTGTTTGCAGACATGTACAACAGGTATGTTTACATTATAACGTTTTTAATGAAATCATGTTTCTCTCGACGAGAAAATGCGCTTAAAGCAATAAAAAGGATTCACTCTGTCTGGCATTGGACCAAGCTACCAACAACCTAAACAATGATCAGAACTGGTGCGATTACACTTTGACATTGGGTGAAAACACGTAACTCTTAAGGATGTGTTGCAGACTTGTTCAATAGATTCATTATCTTTTGTTTTGGATGAAATTGTGCTCTTCTTGTCGAGAAAATGCGTTTAACGCAATAAAAAGATTTAGTGCTTTACGCACATGGACTAGGTTACCAAATTTAAAAAATGTGAAATAATGAAGCCGGGAGTCGTTTTTATTGTTTACAAACACATTTCCTTCCTTATGCCTTTTTAAAAAGTCATTTTCCCATGGCAAGGAGACAGTCATTTTCTGTGAGAAAATCATTTAAAAGGAGGAATGTCATCAACGCTAAAAATACATAATGTACGTGTCTGAAAACGCACAGAACATGAAATAGTAGCTTTCTTACCAAGAAACACATGGTTGAAAAACCTATTTTAACGATCTGAGTGTTTGCAGACATGTACAACAGTTATTCTTAAACTATAACGTTTTCAATGAAATCATGTTTCTCATGAGGAGATAAACCGTTTAAAGCAATAAAAACGATTCACTGTGTCTGGCATTTTGACCAAGCCACCAACTAGCTAAACAATGATCATAACTGATGCAATTACACATTGACATTGGGTGAAAACACGTAACTCTTAAGGATGTGTTGCAGACTTGTTCAATAGATTCATTATCTTTTGTTTTGGATGAAATTGTGCTCTTCTTGTCGAGAAAATGCGTTTAACGCAATAAAAAGATTTAGTGCTTTACGCACATGGACTAGGTTACCAAATTTAAAAAATGTGAAATAATGAAGCCGGGAGTCGTTTTTATTGTTTACAAACACATTTCCTTGACCAGATTATGCCTTTTTAAAAACAGTCATTTTCCCATGGCAAGGAGACACTCATTTTCTGTGAGAAAATCATTTAAAAGGAGGAATTTCATCAACGCTAAAAATACATAATGTACGTGTCTGAAAACGCACAGAACATGAAATAGTAGCTTTCTTACCAAGAAACACATGGTTGAAAAACCTATTTTAACGATCTGAGTGTTTGCAGACATGTACAACAGTTATTCTTAAACTATAACGTTTTCAATGAAATCATGTTTCTCATGAGGAGATAAACCGTTTAAAGCAATAAAAACGATTCACTGTGTCTGGCATTTTGACCAAGCCACCAACTAGCTAAACAATGATCAGAACTGGTGCAATTACACATTGATATTGGGTGAAAACACGTAACTCTTAAGGATGTGTTGCAGACTTGTTCAATAGATTCATTATCTTTTGTTTTGGATGAAATTGTGCTCTTCTTGTCGAGAAAATGCGTTTAACGCAATAAAAAGATTTAGTGCTTTACGCACATGGACTAGGTTACCAAATTTAAAAAATGTAAAATAATAAAGCCGGGAGTCGTTTTTATTGTTTACAAACACATTTCCTTGACCAGAATATGCTTTTTCTTAAAAGCCATTTTCCCATGGCTAGGAGACACTCATTTTCTGTGAGAAAATGCATTTAAAAGGAGGAATTTCATCAGAAAAACTAAAAATACATATTGTACGTGCCTGAAGACGCACAGAACCTTGAAATAAAAGGTTTCGCACCAAAAAACACATGGGTGAAAGCCCTATTTTAAGGCTCTGAGTGTTTGCAGACATGTACAACAGGTATGTTTACATTATAACGTTTTTAATGAAATCATGTTTCTCTCGACGAGAATTGCGTTTAAAGCAATAAAAAGGATTCACTCTGTCTGGCATTGGACCAAGCTACCAACAACCTAAACAATGATCAGAACTGGTGCGATTACACTTTGACATTGGGTGAAAACACGTAACTCTTAAGGATGTGTTGCAGACTTGTTCAATAGATTCATTATCTTTTGTTTTGGATGAAATTGTGCTCTTCTTGTCGAGAAAATGCGTTTAACGCAATAAAAAGATTTAGTGCTTTACGCACATGGACTAGGTTACCAAATTTAAAAAATGTGAAATAATGAAGCCGGGAGTCGTTTTTATTGTTTACAAACACATTTCCTTCCTTATGCCTTTTTAAAAAGTCATTTTCCCATGGCAAGGAGACAGTCATTTTCTGTGAGAAAATCATTTAAAAGGAGGAATGTCATCAACGCTAAAAATACATAATGTACGTGTCTGAAAACGCACAGAACATGAAATAGTAGCTTTCTTACCAAGAAACACATGGTTGAAAAACCTATTTTAACGATCTGAGTGTTTGCAGACATGTACAACAGTTATTCTTAAACTATAACGTTTTCAATGAAATCATGTTTCTCATGAGGAGATAAACCGTTTAAAGCAATAAAAACGATTCACTGTGTCTGGCATTTTGACCAAGCCACCAACTAGCTAAACAATGATCAGAACTGATGCAATTACACATTGACATTGGGTGAAAACACGTAACTCTTAAGGATGTGTTGCAGACTTGTTCAATAGATTCATTATCTTTTGTTTTGGATGAAATTGTGCTCTTCTTGTCGAGAAAATGCGTTTAACGCAATAAAAAGATTTAGTGCTTTACGCACATGGACTAGGTTACCAAATTTAAAAAATGTGAAATAATGAAGCCGGGAGTCGTTTTTATTGTTTACAAACACATTTCCTTGACCAGATTATGCCTTTTTAAAAACAGTCATTTTCCCATGGCAAGGAGACACTCATTTTCTGTGAGAAAATCATTTAAAAGGAGGAATTTCATCAACGCTAAAAATACATAATGTACGTGTCTGAAAACGCACAGAACATGAAATAGTAGCTTTCTTACAAAGAAACACATGGTTGAAAAACCTATTTTAACGATCTGAGTGTTTGCAGACATGTACAACAGTTATTCTTAAACTATAACGTTTTCAATGAAATCATGTTTCTCATGAGGAGATAAACCGTTTAAAGCAATAAAAACGATTCACTGTGTCTGGCATTTTGACCAAGCCACCAACTAGCTAAACAATGATCAGAACTGATGCAATTACACATTGACATTGGGTGAAAACACGTAACTCTTAAGGATGTGTTGCAGACTTGTTCAATAGATTCATTATCTTTTGTTTTGGATGAAATTGTGCTCTTCTTGTCGAGAAAATGCGTTTAACGCAATAAAAAGATTTAGTGCTTTACGCACATGGACTAGGTTACCAAATTTAAAAAATGTGAAATAATGAAGCCGGGAGTCGTTTTTATTGTTTACAAACACATTTCCTTGACCAGATTATGCCTTTTTAAAAACAGTCATTTTCCCATGTCAAGGAGACACTCATTTTCTGTGAGAAAATGCATTTAAAAGGAGGAATTTCATCAGAAACACTAAAAATACATATTGTACGTGCCTGAAGACGCACAGAACCTTGAAATAAAAGGTTTCGCACCAAAAAACACATGGGTGAAAGCCCTATTTTAACGATCTGAGTGTTTGCAGACATGTACAACAGGTATGTTTACATTATAACGTTTTTAATGAAATCATGTTTCTCTCGACGAGAAAATGCGCTTAAAGCAATAAAAAGGATTCACTCTGTCTGGCATTGGACCAAGCTACCAACAACCTAAACAATGATCAGAACTGGTGCGATTACACTTTGACATTGGGTGAAAACACGTAACTCTTAAGGATGTGTTGCAGACTTGTTCAATAGATTCATTATCTTTTGTTTTGGATGAAATTGTGCTCTTCTTGTCGAGAAAATGCGTTTAAAGCGATAAAACGATTTACTTCTTTACGCATATGGACTAAGTCACCAAATGTAAAAAATGTGAAATAATGAAGCCGGGAGTCGTTTTTATTGTTTACAAACACATTTCCTTGACCAGCTTATGCCTTTTTAAAAACAGTCATTTTCCCATGGCAAGGAGACACTCATTTTCTGTGAGAAAATCATTTAAAAGGAGGAATGTCATCAACGCTAAAAATACATAATGTACGTGTCTGAAAACGCACAGAACATGAAATAGTAGCTTTCTTACCAAGAAACACATGGTTGAAAAACCTATTTTAACGATCTGAGTGTTTGCAGACATGTACAACAGTTATTCTTAAACTATAACGTTTTCAATGAAATCATGTTTCTCATGAGGAGATAAACCGTTTAAAGCAATAAAAACGATTCACTGTGTCTGGCATTTTGACCAAGCCACCAACTAGCTAAACAATGATCAGAACTGATGCAATTACACATTGACATTGGGTGAAAACACGTAACTCTTAAGGATGTGTTGCAGACTTGTTCAATAGATTCATTATCTTTTGTTTTGGATGAAATTGTGCTCTTCTTGTCGAGAAAATGCATTTAACGCAATAAAAAGATTTAGTGCTTTACGCACATGGACTAGGTTAGCAAATTTAAAAAATGTGAAATAATGAAGCCGGGAGTCGTTTTTATTGTTTACAAACACATTTCCTTGACCAGATTATGACTTTTTAAAAACAGTCATTTTCCCATGGCAAGGAGACAGTCATTTTCTGTGAGAAAATCATTTAAAAGGAGGAATTTCATCAACGCTAAAAATACATAATGTACGTGTCTGAAAACGCACAGAACATGAAATAGTAGCTTTCTTACCAAGAAACACATGGTTGAAAAACCTATTTTAACGATCTGAGTGTTTGCAGACATGTACAACAGTTATTCTTAAACTATAACGTTTTCAATGAAATCATGTTTCTCATGAGGAGATAAACCGTTTAAAGCAATAAAAACGATTCACTGTGTCTGGCATTTTGACCAAGCCACCAACTAGCTAAACAATGATCAGAACTGGTGCAATTACACATTGATATTGGGTGAAAACACGTAACTCTTAAGGATGTGTTGCAGACTTGTTCAATAGATTCATTATCTTTTGTTTTGGATGAAATTGTGCTCTTCTTGTCGAGAAAATGCGTTTAACGCAATAAAAAGATTTAGTGCTTTACGCACATGGACTAGGTTACCAAATTTAAAAAATGTAAAATAATAAAGCCGGGAGTCGTTTTTATTGTTTACAAACACATTTCCTTGACCAGAATATGCTTTTTCTTAAAAGCCATTTTCCCATGGCTAGGAGACACTCATTTTCTGTGAGAAAATGCATTTAAAAGGAGGAATTTCATCAGAAAAACTAAAAATACATATTGTACGTGCCTGAAGACGCACAGAACCTTGAAATAAAAGGTTTCGCACCAAAAAACACATGGGTGAAAGCCCTATTTTAAGGCTCTGAGTGTTTGCAGACATGTACAACAGGTATGTTTACATTATAACGTTTTTAATGAAATCATGTTTCTCTCGACGAGAATTGCGTTTAAAGCAATAAAAAGGATTCACTCTGTCTGGCATTGGACCAAGCTACCAACAACCTAAACAATGATCAGAACTGGTGCGATTACACTTTGACATTGGGTGAAAACACGTAACTCTTAAGGATGTGTTGCAGACTTGTTCAATAGATTCATTATCTTTTGTTTTGGATGAAATTGTGCTCTTCTTGTCGAGAAAATGCGTTTAACGCAATAAAAAGATTTAGTGCTTTACGCACATGGACTAGGTTACCAAATTTAAAAAATGTGAAATAATGAAGCCGGGAGTCGTTTTTATTGTTTACAAACACATTTCCTTCCTTATGCCTTTTTAAAAAGTCATTTTCCCATGGCAAGGAGACACTCATTTTCTGTGAGAAAATCATTTAAAAGGAGGAATGTCATCAACGCTAAAAATACATAATGTACGTGTCTGAAAACGCACAGAACATGAAATAGTAGCTTTCTTACCAAGAAACACATGGTTGAAAAACCTATTTTAACGATCTGAGTGTTTGCAGACATGTACAACAGTTATTCTTAAACTATAACGTTTTCAATGAAATCATGTTTCTCATGAGGAGATAAACCGTTTAAAGCAATAAAAACGATTCACTGTGTCTGGCATTTTGACCAAGCCACCAACTAGCTAAACAATGATCAGAACTGATGCAATTACACATTGACATTGGGTGAAAACACGTAACTCTTAAGGATGTGTTGCAGACTTGTTCAATAGATTCATTATCTTTTGTTTTGGATGAAATTGTGCTCTTCTTGTCGACAAAATGCGTTTAACGCAATAAAAAGATTTAGTGCTTTACGCACATGGACTAGGTTACCAAATTTAAAAAATGTGAAATAATGAAGCCGGGAGTCGTTTTTATTGTTTACAAACACATTTCCTTGACCAGATTATGCCTTTTTAAAAACAGTCATTTTCCCATGGCAAGGAGACACTCATTTTCTGTGAGAAAATCATTTAAAAGGAGGAATTTCATCAACGCTAAAAATACATAATGTACGTGTCTGAAAACGCACAGAACATGAAATAGTAGCTTTCTTACCAAGAAACACATGGTTGAAAAACCTATTTTAACGATCTGAGTGTTTGCAGACATGTACAACAGTTATTCTTAAACTATAATGTTTTCAATGAAATCATGTTTCTCATGAGGAGATAAACCGTTTAAAGCAATAAAAACGATTCACTGTGTCTGGCATTTTGACCAAGCCACCAACTAGCTAAACAATGATCAGAACTGGTGCAATTACACATTGACATTGGGTGAAAACACGTAACTCTTAAGGATGTGTTGCAGACTTGTTCAATAGATTCATTATCTTTTGTTTTGGATGAAATTGTGCTCTTCTTGTCGAGAAAATGCGTTTAACGCAATAAAAAGATTTAGTGCTTTACGCACATGGACTAGGTTACCAAATTTAAAAAATGTGAAATAATGAAGCCGGGAGTCGTTTTTATTGTTTACAAACACATTTCCTTGACCAGATTATGCCTTTTTAAAAACAGTCATTTTCCCATGTCAAGGAGACACTCATTTTCTGTGAGAAAATGCATTTAAAAGGAGGAATTTCATCAGAAACACTAAAAATACATATTGTACGTGCCTGAAGACGCACAGAACCTTGAAATAAAAGGTTTCGCACCAAAAAACACATGGGTGAAAGCCCTATTTTAAGGCTCTGAGTGTTTGCAGACATGTACAACAGGTATGTTTACATTATAACGTTTTTAATGAAATCATGTTTCTCTCGACGAGAAAATGCGCTTAAAGCAATAAAAAGGATTCACTCTGTCTGGCATTGGACCAAGCTACCAACAACCTAAACAATGATCAGAACTGGTGCGATTACACTTTGACATTGGGTGAAAACACGTAACTCTTAAGGATGTGTTGCAGACTTGTTCAATAGATTCATTATCTTTTGTTTTGGATGAAATTGTGCTCTTCTTGTCGAGAAAATGCGTTTAACGCAATAAAAAGATTTAGTGCTTTACGCACATGGACTAGGTTACCAAATTTAAAAAAATGTGAAATAATGAAGCCGGGAGTCGTTTTTATTGTTTACAAACACATTTCCTTCCTTAAGCCTTTTTAAAAAGTCATTTTCCCATGGCAAGGAGACAGTCATTTTCTGTGAGAAAATCATTTAAAAGGAGGAATGTCATCAACGCTAAAAATACATAATGTACGTGTCTGAAAACGCACAGAACATGAAATAGTAGCTTTCTTACCAAGAAACACATGGTTGAAAAACCTATTTTAACGATCTGAGTGTTTGCAGACATGTACAACAGTTATTCTTAAACTATAACGTTTTCAATGAAATCATGTTTCTCATGAGGAGATAAACCGTTTAAAGCAATAAAAACGATTCACTGTGTCTGGCATTTTGACCAAGCCACCAACTAGCTAAACAATGATCAGAACTGATGCAATTACACATTGACATTGGGTGAAAACACGTAACTCTTAAGGATGTGTTGCAGACTTGTTCAATAGATTCATTATCTTTTGTTTTGGATGAAATTGTGCTCTTCTTGTCGAGAAAATGCATTTAACGCAATAAAAAGATTTAGTGCTTTACGCACATGGACTAGGTTAGCAAATTTAAAAAATGTGAAATAATGAAGCCGGGAGTCGTTTTTATTGTTTACAAACACATTTCCTTGACCAGATTATGACTTTTTAAAAACAGTCATTTTCCCATGGCAAGGAGACACTCATTTTCTGTGAGAAAATCATTTAAAAGGAGGAATTTCATCAACGCTAAAAATACATAATGTACGTGTCTGAAAACGCACAGAACATGAAATAGTAGCTTTCTTACCAAGAAACACATGGTTGAAAAACCTATTTTAACGATCTGAGTGTTTGCAGACATGTACAACAGTTATTCTTAAACTATAACGTTTTCAATGAAATCATGTTTCTCATGAGGAGATAAACCGTTTAAAGCAATAAAAACGATTCACTGTGTCTGGCATTTTGACCAAGCCACCAACAAGCTAAACAATGATCAGAACTGGTGCAATTACACATTGACATTGGGTGAAAACACGTAACTCTTAAAGATGTGTTGCAGACTTGTTCAATAGATTCATTTTTTTTTGTTTTTGATGAAATTGTGCTTTTCATGTCGAGAAAATGCGTTTAACGCAATAAAAAGATTTAGTGCTTTACGCACATGGACTAGGTTACCAAATTTAAAAAATGTGAAATAATGAAGCCGGGAGTCGTTTTTATTGTTTACAAACACATTTCCTTGACCAGATTATGCCTTTTTAAAAACAGTCATTTTCCCATGGCAAGGAGACACTCATTTTCTGTGAGAAAATGCATTTAAAAGGAGGAATTTCATCAGAAACACTAAAAATACATATTGTACGTGCTTGAAGACGCACAGAACCTTGAAATAAAAGGTTTCGCACCAAAAAACACATGGGTGAAAGCCCTATTTTAAGGCTCTGAGTGTTTGCAGACATGTACAACAGGTATGTTTACATTATAACGTTTTTAATGAAATAATGTTTCTCTCGACGAGAAAATGCGTTTAAAGCAATAAAAAGGATTCACTCTGTCTGGCATTGGACCAAGCTACCAACACCCTAAACAATGATCAGAACTGGTGAAATTACACTTTGACATTGGGAGAAAACACGTAACTCTTAAGGATGTGTTGCAGACTTGTTCAATAGATTCATTATCTTTTGTTTTGGATGAAATTGTGCTCTTCTTGTCGAGAAAATGCATTTAACGCAATAAAAAGATTTAGTGCTTTACGCACATGGACTAGGTTACCAAATTTAAAAAATGTGAAATAATGAAGCCGGGAGTCGTTTTTATTGTTTACAAACACATTTCCTTGACCAGATTATGACTTTTTAAAAACAGTCATTTTCCCATGGCAAGGAGACACTCATTTTCTGTGAGAAAATCATTTAAAAGGAGGAATTTCATCAACGCTAAAAATACATAATGTACGTGTCTGAGAACGCACAGAACATGAAATAGTAGCTTTCTTACCAAGAAACACATGGTTGAAAAACCTATTTTAACGATCTGAGTGTTTGCAGACATGTACAACAGTTATTCTTAAACTATAACGTTTTCAATGAAATCATGTTTCTCATGAGGAGATAAACCGTTTAAAGCAATAAAAACGATTCACTGTGTCTGGCATTTTGACCAAGCCACCAACAAGCTAAACAATGATCAGAACTGGTGCAATTACACATTGACATTGGGTGAAAACACGTAACTCTTAAGGATGTGTTGCAGACTTGTTCAATAGATTCATTTTTTTTGTTTTTGATGAAATTGTGCTTTTCATGTCGAGAAAATGCGTTTAACGCAATAAAAAGATTTAGTGCTTTACGCACATGGACTAGGTTACCAAATTTAAAAAATGTGAAATCATAAAGCCGGGAGTCGTTTTTATTGTTTACAAACACATTTCCTTGACCAGAATATGCTTTTTCGTAAAAGCCATTTTCCCATGGCTAGGAGACACTCATTTTCTGTGAGAAAATGCATTTAAAAGGAGGAATTTCATCAGAAAAACTAAAAATACATATTGTACGTGCCTGAAGACGCACAGAACCTTGAAATAAAAGGTTTCGCACCAAAAAACACATGGGCGAAAGCCCTATTTTAAGGCTCTGAGTGTTTGCAGATATGTACAACAGGTATGTTTAAATTATAACGTTTTTAATGAAATCATGTTTCTCTCGACGAGAAAATGCGTTTAAAGCAAAAAAAGGATTCACTCTGTCTGGCATTGGACCAAGCTACCAACAACCTAAACAATGATCAGAACTGGTGAAATTACACTTTGACATTGGGAGAAAACACATAACTCTTAAGGATGTGTTGCAGACTTGTTCAATAGATTCATTATCTTTTGTTTTGGATGAAATTGTGCTCTTCTTGTCGAGAAAATGCGTTTAACCCAATAAAAAGATTTAGTGCTTTACGCACATGGACTAGGTTGCCAAATTTAAAAAATGTGAAATAATGAAGCCGGGAGTCGTTTTTATTGTTTACAAACACATTTCCTTCCTTATGCCTTTTTAAAAAGTCATTTTTCCATGGCAAGGAGACACTCATTTTCTGTGAGAAAATCATTTAAAAGGAGGAATGTCATCAACGCTAAAAATACATAATGTACGTGTCTGAAAACGCACAGAACATGAAATAGTAGCTTTCTTACCAAGAAACACATGGTTGAAAAACCTATTTTAACGATCTGAGTGTTTGCAGACATGTACAACAGTTATTCTTAAACTATAACGTTTTCAATGAAATCATGTTTCTCATGAGGAGATAAACCGTTTAAAGCAATAAAAACGATTCACTGTGTCTGGCATTTTGACCAAGCCACCAACTAGCTAAACAATGATCAGAACTGATGCAATTACACATTGACATTGGGTGAAAACACGTAACTCTTAAGGATGTGTTGCAGACTTGTTCAATAGATTCATTATCTTTTGTTTTGGATGAAATTGTGCTCTTCTTGTCGAGAAAATGCATTTAACGCAATAAAAAGATTTAGTGCTTTACGCACATGGACTAGGTTAGCAAATTTAAAAAATGTGAAATAATGAAGCCGGGAGTCGTTTTTATTGTTTACAAACACATTTCCTTGACCAGATTATGACTTTTTAAAAACAGTCATTTTCCCATGGCAAGGAGACACTCATTTTCTGTGAGAAAATCATTTAAAAGGAGGAATTTCATCAACGCTAAAAATACATAATGTACGTGTCTGAAAACGCACAGAACATGAAATAGTAGCTTTCTTACCAAGAAACACATGGTTGAAAAACCTATTTTAACGATCTGAGTGTTTGCAGACATGTACAACAGTTATTCTTAAACTATAACGTTTTCAATGAAATCATGTTTCTCATGAGGAGATAAACCGTTTAAAGCAATAAAAACGATTCACTGTGTCTGGCATTTTGACCAAGCCACCAACAAGCTAAACAATGATCAGAACTGGTGCAATTACACATTGACATTGGGTGAAAACACGTAACTCTTAAAGATGTGTTGCAGACTTGTTCAATAGATTCATTTTTTTTTGTTTTTGATGAAATTGTGCTTTTCATGTCGAGAAAATGCGTTTAACGCAATAAAAAGATTTAGTGCTTTACGCACATGGACTAGGTTACCAAATTTAAAAAATGTGAAATAATGAAGCCGGGAGTCGTTTTTATTGTTTACAAACACATTTCCTTGACCAGATTATGCCTTTTTAAAAACAGTCATTTTCCCATGGCAAGGAGACACTCATTTTCTGTGAGAAAATGCATTTAAAAGGAGGAATTTCATCAGAAACACTAAAAATACATATTGTACGTGCTTGAAGACGCACAGAACCTTGAAATAAAAGGTTTCGCACCAAAAAACACATGGGTGAAAGCCCTATTTTAAGGCTCTGAGTGTTTGCAGACATGTACAACAGGTATGTTTACATTATAACGTTTTTAATGAAATAATGTTTCTCTCGACGAGAAAATGCGTTTAAAGCAATAAAAAGGATTCACTCTGTCTGGCATTGGACCAAGCTACCAACACCCTAAACAATGATCAGAACTGGTGAAATTACACTTTGACATTGGGAGAAAACACGTAACTCTTAAGGATGTGTTGCAGACTTGTTCAATAGATTCATTATCTTTTGTTTTGGATGAAATTGTGCTCTTCTTGTCGAGAAAATGCATTTAACGCAATAAAAAGATTTAGTGCTTTACGCACATGGACTAGGTTACCAAATTTAAAAAATGTGAAATAATGAAGCCGGGAGTCGTTTTTATTGTTTACAAACACATTTCCTTGACCAGATTATGACTTTTTAAAAACAGTCATTTTCCCATGGCAAGGAGACACTCATTTTCTGTGAGAAAATCATTTAAAAGGAGGAATTTCATCAACGCTAAAAATACATAATGTACGTGTCTGAGAACGCACAGAACATGAAATAGTAGCTTTCTTACCAAGAAACACATGGTTGAAAAACCTATTTTAACGATCTGAGTGTTTGCAGACATGTACAACAGTTATTCTTAAACTATAACGTTTTCAATGAAATCATGTTTCTCATGAGGAGATAAACCGTTTAAAGCAATAAAAACGATTCACTGTGTCTGGCATTTTGACCAAGCCACCAACAAGCTAAACAATGATCAGAACTGGTGCAATTACACATTGACATTGGGTGAAAACACGTAACTCTTAAGGATGTGTTGCAGACTTGTTCAATAGATTCATTTTTTTTGTTTTTGATGAAATTGTGCTTTTCATGTCGAGAAAATGCGTTTAACGCAATAAAAAGATTTAGTGCTTTACGCACATGGACTAGGTTACCAAATTTAAAAAATGTGAAATCATAAAGCCGGGAGTCGTTTTTATTGTTTACAAACACATTTCCTTGACCAGAATATGCTTTTTCGTAAAAGCCATTTTCCCATGGCTAGGAGACACTCATTTTCTGTGAGAAAATGCATTTAAAAGGAGGAATTTCATCAGAAAAACTAAAAATACATATTGTACGTGCCTGAAGACGCACAGAACCTTGAAATAAAAGGTTTCGCACCAAAAAACACATGGGCGAAAGCCCTATTTTAAGGCTCTGAGTGTTTGCAGATATGTACAACAGGTATGTTTAAATTATAACGTTTTTAATGAAATCATGTTTCTCTCGACGAGAAAATGCGTTTAAAGCAAAAAAAGGATTCACTCTGTCTGGCATTGGACCAAGCTACCAACAACCTAAACAATGATCAGAACTGGTGAAATTACACTTTGACATTGGGAGAAAACACATAACTCTTAAGGATGTGTTGCAGACTTGTTCAATAGATTCATTATCTTTTGTTTTGGATGAAATTGTGCTCTTCTTGTCGAGAAAATGCGTTTAACCCAATAAAAAGATTTAGTGCTTTACGCACATGGACTAGGTTGCCAAATTTAAAAAATGTGAAATAATGAAGCCGGGAGTCGTTTTTATTGTTTACAAACACATTTCCTTCCTTATGCCTTTTTAAAAAGTCATTTTTCCATGGCAAGGAGACACTCATTTTCTGTGAGAAAATCATTTAAAAGGAGGAATGTCATCAACGCTAAAAATACATAATGTACGTGTCTGAAAACGCACAGAACATGAAATAGTAGCTTTCTTACCAAGAAACACATGGTTGAAAAACCTATTTTAACGATCTGAGTGTTTGCAGACATGTACAACAGTTATTCTTAAACTATAACGTTTTCAATGAAATCATGTTTCTCATGAGGAGATAAACCGTTTAAAGCAATAAAAACGATTCACTGTGTCTGGCATTTTGACCAAGCCACCAACTAGCTAAACAATGATCAGAACTGGTGCAATTACACATTGACATTGGGTGAAAACACGTAACTCTTAAGGATGTGTTGCAGACTTGTTCAATAGATTCATTATCTTTTGTTTTGGATGAAATTGTGCTCTTCTTGTCGAGAAAATGCGTTTAACGCAATAAAAAGATTTAGTGCTTTACGCACATGGACTAGGTTACCAAATTTAAAAAATGTGAAATAATGAAGCCGGGAGTCGTTTTTATTGTTTACAAACACATTTCCTTGACCAGATTATGCCTTTTTAAAAACAGTCATTTTCCCATGGCAAGGAGACACTCATTTTCTGTGAGAAAATCATTTAAAAGGAGGAATTTCATCAACGCTAAAAATACATAATGTACGTGTCTGAAAACGCACAGAACATGAAATAGTAGCTTTCTTACCAAGAAACACATGGTTGAAAAACCTATTTTAACGATCTGAGTGTTTGCAGACATGTACAACAGTTATTCTTAAACTATAATGTTTTCAATGAAATCATGTTTCTCATGAGGAGATAAACCGTTTAAAGCAATAAAAACGATTCACTGTGTCTGGCATTTTGACCAAGCCACCAACTAGCTAAACAATGATCAGAACTGGTGCAATTACACATTGACATTGGGTGAAAACACGTAACTCTTAAGGATGTGTTGCAGACTTGTTCAATAGATTCATTATCTTTTGTTTTGGATGAAATTGTGCTCTTCTTGTCGAGAAAATGCGTTTAACGCAATAAAAAGATTTAGTGCTTTACGCACATGGACTAGGTTACCAAATTTAAAAAATGTGAAATAATGAAGCCGGGAGTCGTTTTTATTGTTTACAAACACATTTCCTTGACCAGATTATGCCTTTTTAAAAACAGTCATTTTCCCATGTCAAGGAGACACTCATTTTCTGTGAGAAAATGCATTTAAAAGGAGGAATTTCATCAGAAACACTAAAAATACATATTGTACGTGCCTGAAGACGCACAGAACCTTGAAATAAAAGGTTTCGCACCAAAAAACACATGGGTGAAAGCCCTATTTTAAGGCTCTGAGTGTTTGCAGACATGTACAACAGGTATGTTTACATTATAACGTTTTTAATGAAATCATGTTTCTCTCGACGAGAAAATGCGCTTAAAGCAATAAAAAGGATTCACTCTGTCTGGCATTGGACCAAGCTACCAACAACCTAAACAATGATCAGAACTGGTGCGATTACACTTTGACATTGGGTGAAAACACGTAACTCTTAAGGATGTGTTGCAGACTTGTTCAATAGATTCATTATCTTTTGTTTTGGATGAAATTGTGCTCTTCTTGTCGAGAAAATGCGTTTAACGCAATAAAAAGATTTAGTGCTTTACGCACATGGACTAGGTTACCAAATTTAAAAAAATGTGAAATAATGAAGCCGGGAGTCGTTTTTATTGTTTACAAACACATTTCCTTCCTTAAGCCTTTTTAAAAAGTCATTTTCCCATGGCAAGGAGACAGTCATTTTCTGTGAGAAAATCATTTAAAAGGAGGAATGTCATCAACGCTAAAAATACATAATGTACGTGTCTGAAAACGCACAGAACATGAAATAGTAGCTTTCTTACCAAGAAACACATGGTTGAAAAACCTATTTTAACGATCTGAGTGTTTGCAGACATGTACAACAGTTATTCTTAAACTATAACGTTTTCAATGAAATCATGTTTCTCATGAGGAGATAAACCGTTTAAAGCAATAAAAACGATTCACTGTGTCTGGCATTTTGACCAAGCCACCAACTAGCTAAACAATGATCAGAACTGATGCAATTACACATTGACATTGGGTGAAAACACGTAACTCTTAAGGATGTGTTGCAGACTTGTTCAATAGATTCATTATCTTTTGTTTTGGATGAAATTGTGCTCTTCTTGTCGAGAAAATGCATTTAACGCAATAAAAAGATTTAGTGCTTTACGCACATGGACTAGGTTAGCAAATTTAAAAAATGTGAAATAATGAAGCCGGGAGTCGTTTTTATTGTTTACAAACACATTTCCTTGACCAGATTATGACTTTTTAAAAACAGTCATTTTCCCATGGCAAGGAGACACTCATTTTCTGTGAGAAAATCATTTAAAAGGAGGAATTTCATCAACGCTAAAAATACATAATGTACGTGTCTGAAAACGCACAGAACATGAAATAGTAGCTTTCTTACCAAGAAACACATGGTTGAAAAACCTATTTTAACGATCTGAGTGTTTGCAGACATGTACAACAGTTATTCTTAAACTATAACGTTTTCAATGAAATCATGTTTCTCATGAGGAGATAAACCGTTTAAAGCAATAAAAACGATTCACTGTGTCTGGCATTTTGACCAAGCCACCAACAAGCTAAACAATGATCAGAACTGGTGCAATTACACATTGACATTGGGTGAAAACACGTAACTCTTAAAGATGTGTTGCAGACTTGTTCAATAGATTCATTTTTTTTTGTTTTTGATGAAATTGTGCTTTTCATGTCGAGAAAATGCGTTTAACGCAATAAAAAGATTTAGTGCTTTACGCACATGGACTAGGTTACCAAATTTAAAAAATGTGAAATAATGAAGCCGGGAGTCGTTTTTATTGTTTACAAACACATTTCCTTGACCAGATTATGCCTTTTTAAAAACAGTCATTTTCCCATGGCAAGGAGACACTCATTTTCTGTGAGAAAATGCATTTAAAAGGAGGAATTTCATCAGAAACACTAAAAATACATATTGTACGTGCTTGAAGACGCACAGAACCTTGAAATAAAAGGTTTCGCACCAAAAAACACATGGGTGAAAGCCCTATTTTAAGGCTCTGAGTGTTTGCAGACATGTACAACAGGTATGTTTACATTATAACGTTTTTAATGAAATAATGTTTCTCTCGACGAGAAAATGCGTTTAAAGCAATAAAAAGGATTCACTCTGTCTGGCATTGGACCAAGCTACCAACACCCTAAACAATGATCAGAACTGGTGAAATTACACTTTGACATTGGGAGAAAACACGTAACTCTTAAGGATGTGTTGCAGACTTGTTCAATAGATTCATTATCTTTTGTTTTGGATGAAATTGTGCTCTTCTTGTCGAGAAAATGCATTTAACGCAATAAAAAGATTTAGTGCTTTACGCACATGGACTAGGTTACCAAATTTAAAAAATGTGAAATAATGAAGCCGGGAGTCGTTTTTATTGTTTACAAACACATTTCCTTGACCAGATTATGACTTTTTAAAAACAGTCATTTTCCCATGGCAAGGAGACACTCATTTTCTGTGAGAAAATCATTTAAAAGGAGGAATTTCATCAACGCTAAAAATACATAATGTACGTGTCTGAGAACGCACAGAACATGAAATAGTAGCTTTCTTACCAAGAAACACATGGTTGAAAAACCTATTTTAACGATCTGAGTGTTTGCAGACATGTACAACAGTTATTCTTAAACTATAACGTTTTCAATGAAATCATGTTTCTCATGAGGAGATAAACCGTTTAAAGCAATAAAAACGATTCACTGTGTCTGGCATTTTGACCAAGCCACCAACAAGCTAAACAATGATCAGAACTGGTGCAATTACACATTGACATTGGGTGAAAACACGTAACTCTTAAGGATGTGTTGCAGACTTGTTCAATAGATTCATTTTTTTTGTTTTTGATGAAATTGTGCTTTTCATGTCGAGAAAATGCGTTTAACGCAATAAAAAGATTTAGTGCTTTACGCACATGGACTAGGTTACCAAATTTAAAAAATGTGAAATCATAAAGCCGGGAGTCGTTTTTATTGTTTACAAACACATTTCCTTGACCAGAATATGCTTTTTCGTAAAAGCCATTTTCCCATGGCTAGGAGACACTCATTTTCTGTGAGAAAATGCATTTAAAAGGAGGAATTTCATCAGAAAAACTAAAAATACATATTGTACGTGCCTGAAGACGCACAGAACCTTGAAATAAAAGGTTTCGCACCAAAAAACACATGGGCGAAAGCCCTATTTTAAGGCTCTGAGTGTTTGCAGATATGTACAACAGGTATGTTTAAATTATAACGTTTTTAATGAAATCATGTTTCTCTCGACGAGAAAATGCGTTTAAAGCAAAAAAAGGATTCACTCTGTCTGGCATTGGACCAAGCTACCAACAACCTAAACAATGATCAGAACTGGTGAAATTACACTTTGACATTGGGAGAAAACACATAACTCTTAAGGATGTGTTGCAGACTTGTTCAATAGATTCATTATCTTTTGTTTTGGATGAAATTGTGCTCTTCTTGTCGAGAAAATGCGTTTAACCCAATAAAAAGATTTAGTGCTTTACGCACATGGACTAGGTTGCCAAATTTAAAAAATGTGAAATAATGAAGCCGGGAGTCGTTTTTATTGTTTACAAACACATTTCCTTCCTTATGCCTTTTTAAAAAGTCATTTTTCCATGGCAAGGAGACACTCATTTTCTGTGAGAAAATCATTTAAAAGGAGGAATGTCATCAACGCTAAAAATACATAATGTACGTGTCTGAAAACGCACAGAACATGAAATAGTAGCTTTCTTACCAAGAAACACATGGTTGAAAAACCTATTTTAACGATCTGAGTGTTTGCAGACATGTACAACAGTTATTCTTAAACTATAACGTTTTCAATGAAATCATGTTTCTCATGAGGAGATAAACCGTTTAAAGCAATAAAAACGATTCACTGTGTCTGGCATTTTGACCAAGCCACCAACTAGCTAAACAATGATCAGAACTGGTGCAATTACACATTGACATTGGGTGAAAACACGTAACTCTTAAGGATGTGTTGCAGACTTGTTCAATAGATTCATTATCTTTTGTTTTGGATGAAATTGTGCTCTTCTTGTCGAGAAAATGCGTTTAACGCAATAAAAAGATTTAGTGCTTTACGCACATGGACTAGGTTACCAAATTTAAAAAATGTGAAATAATGAAGCCGGGAGTCGTTTTTATTGTTTACAAACACATTTCCTTGACCAGATTATGCCTTTTTAAAAACAGTCATTTTCCCATGGCAAGGAGACACTCATTTTCTGTGAGAAAATCATTTAAAAGGAGGAATTTCATCAACGCTAAAAATACATAATGTACGTGTCTGAAAACGCACAGAACATGAAATAGTAGCTTTCTTACCAAGAAACACATGGTTGAAAAACCTATTTTAACGATCTGAGTGTTTGCAGACATGTACAACAGTTATTCTTAAACTATAACGTTTTCAATGAAATCATGTTTCTCATGAGGAGATAAACCGTTTAAAGCAATAAAAACGATTCACTGTGTCTGGCATTTTGACCAAGCCACCAACTAGCTAAACAATGATCAGAACTGGTGCAATTACACATTGACATTGGGTGAAAACACGTAACTCTTAAGGATGTGTTGCAGACTTGTTCAATAGATTCATTATCTTTTGTTTTGGATGAAATTGTGCTCTTCTTGTCGAGAAAATGCGTTTAACGCAATAAAAAGATTTAGTGCTTTACGCACATGGACTAGGTTACCAAATTTAAAAAATGTGAAATAATGAAGCCGGGAGTCGTTTTTATTGTTTACAAACACATTTCCTTGACCAGATTATGCCTTTTTAAAAACAGTCATTTTCCCATGTCAAAGAGACACTCATTTTCTGTGAGAAAATGCATTTAAAAGGAGGAATTTCATCAGAAACACTAAAAATACATATTGTACGTGCCTGAAGACGCACAGAACCTTGAAATAAAAGGTTTCGCACCAAAAAACACATGGGTGAAAGCCCTATTTTAAGGCTCTGAGTGTTTGCAGACATGTACAACAGGTATGTTTACATTATAACGTTTTTAATGAAATCATGTTTCTCTCGACGAGAAAATGCGCTTAAAGCAATAAAAAGGATTCACTCTGTCTGGCATTGGACCAAGCTACCAACAACCTAAACAATGATCAGAACTGGTGCGATTACACTTTGACATTGGGTGAAAACACGTAACTCTTAAGGATGTGTTGCAGACTTGTTCAATAGATTCATTATCTTTTGTTTTGGATGAAATTGTGCTCTTCTTGTCGAGAAAATGCGTTTAACGCAATAAATAGATTTAGTGCTTTACGCACATGGACTAGGTTACCAAATTTAAAAAAAATGTGAAATAATGAAGCCGGGAGTCGTTTTTATTGTTTACAAACACATTTCCTTCCTTAAGCCTTTTTAAAAAGTCATTTTCCCATGGCAAGGAGACAGTCATTTTCTGTGAGAAAATCATTTAAAAGGAGGAATGTCATCAACGCTAAAAATACATAATGTACGTGTCTGAAAACGCACAGAACATGAAATAGTAGCTTTCTTACCAAGAAACACATGGTTGAAAAACCTATTTTAACGATCTGAGTGTTTGCAGACATGTACAACAGTTATTCTTAAACTATAACGTTTTCAATTAAATCATGTTTCTCATGAGGAGATAAACCGTTTAAAGCAATAAAAACGATTCACTGTGTCTGGCATTTTGACCAAGCCACCAACTAGCTAAACAATGATCAGAACTGATGCAATTACACATTGACATTGGGTGAAAACACGTAACTCTTAAGGATGTGTTGCAGACTTGTTCAATAGATTCATTATCTTTTGTTTTGGATGAAATTGTGCTCTTCTTGTCGAGAAAATGCATTTAACGCAATAAAAAGATTTAGTGCTTTACGCACATGGACTAGGTTAGCAAATTTAAAAAATGTGAAATAATGAAGCCGGGAGTCGTTTTTATTGTTTACAAACACATTTCCTTGACCAGATTATGACTTTTTAAAAACAGTCATTTTCCCATGGCAAGGAGACACTCATTTTCTGTGAGAAAATCATTTAAAAGGAGGAATTTCATCAACGCTAAAAATACATAATGTACGTGTCTGAAAACGCACAGAACATGAAATAGTAGCTTTCTTACCAAGAAACACATGGTTGAAAAACCTATTTTAACGATCTGAGTGTTTGCAGACATGTACAACAGTTATTCTTAAACTATAACGTTTTCAATGAAATCATGTTTCTCATGAGGAGATAAACCGTTTAAAGCAATAAAAACGATTCACTGTGTCTGGCATTTTGACCAAGCCACCAACAAGCTAAACAATGATCAGAACTGGTGCAATTACACATTGACATTGGGTGAAAACACGTAACTCTTAAAGATGTGTTGCAGACTTGTTCAATAGATTCATTTTTTTTTGTTTTTGATGAAATTGTGCTTTTCATGTCGAGAAAATGCGTTTAACGCAATAAAAAGATTTAGTGCTTTACGCACATGGACTAGGTTACCAAATTTAAAAAATGTGAAATAATGAAGCCGGGAGTCGTTTTTATTGTTTACAAACACATTTCCTTGACCAGATTATGCCTTTTTAAAAACAGTCATTTTCCCATGGCAAGGAGACACTCATTTTCTGTGAGAAAATGCATTTAAAAGGAGGAATTTCATCAGAAACACTAAAAATACATATTGTACGTGCTTGAAGACGCACAGAACCTTGAAATAAAAGGTTTCGCACCAAAAAACACATGGGTGAAAGCCCTATTTTAAGGCTCTGAGTGTTTGCAGACATGTACAACAGGTATGTTTACATTATAACGTTTTTAATGAAATAATGTTTCTCTCGACGAGAAAATGCGTTTAAAGCAATAAAAAGGATTCACTCTGTCTGGCATTGGACCAAGCTACCAACACCCTAAACAATGATCAGAACTGGTGAAATTACACTTTGACATTGGGAGAAAACACGTAACTCTTAAGGATGTGTTGCAGACTTGTTCAATAGATTCATTATCTTTTGTTTTGGATGAAATTGTGCTCTTCTTGTCGAGAAAATGCATTTAACGCAATAAAAAGATTTAGTGCTTTACGCACATGGACTAGGTTACCAAATTTAAAAAATGTGAAATAATGAAGCCGGGAGTCGTTTTTATTGTTTACAAACACATTTCCTTGACCAGATTATGACTTTTTAAAAACAGTCATTTTCCCATGGCAAGGAGACACTCATTTTCTGTGAGAAAATCATTTAAAAGGAGGAATTTCATCAACGCTAAAAATACATAATGTACGTGTCTGAGAACGCACAGAACATGAAATAGTAGCTTTCTTACCAAGAAACACATGGTTGAAAAACCTATTTTAACGATCTGAGTGTTTGCAGACATGTACAACAGTTATTCTTAAACTATAACGTTTTCAATGAAATCATGTTTCTCATGAGGAGATAAACCGTTTAAAGCAATAAAAACGATTCACTGTGTCTGGCATTTTGACCAAGCCACCAACAAGCTAAACAATGATCAGAACTGGTGCAATTACACATTGACATTGGGTGAAAACACGTAACTCTTAAGGATGTGTTGCAGACTTGTTCAATAGATTCATTTTTTTTTGTTTTTGATGAAATTGTGCTTTTCATGTCGAGAAAATGCGTTTAACGCAATAAAAAGATTTAGTGCTTTACGCACATGGACTAGGTTACCAAATTTAAAAAATGTGAAATCATAAAGCCGGGAGTCGTTTTTATTGTTTACAAACACATTTCCTTGACCAGAATATGCTTTTTCGTAAAAGCCATTTTCCCATGGCTAGGAGACACTCATTTTCTGTGAGAAAATGCATTTAAAAGGAGGAATTTCATCAGAAAAACTAAAAATACATATTGTACGTGCCTGAAGACGCACAGAACCTTGAAATAAAAGGTTTCGCACCAAAAAACACATGGGCGAAAGCCCTATTTTAAGGCTCTGAGTGTTTGCAGATATGTACAACAGGTATGTTTAAATTATAACGTTTTTAATGAAATCATGTTTCTCTCGACGAGAAAATGCGTTTAAAGCAAAAAAAGGATTCACTCTGTCTGGCATTGGACCAAGCTACCAACAACCTAAACAATGATCAGAACTGGTGAAATTACACTTTGACATTGGGAGAAAACACATAACTCTTAAGGATGTGTTGCAGACTTGTTCAATAGATTCATTATCTTTTGTTTTGGATGAAATTGTGCTCTTCTTGTCGAGAAAATGCGTTTAACGCAATAAAAAGATTTAGTGCTTTACGCACATGGACTAGGTTGCCAAATTTAAAAAATGTGAAATAATGAAGCCGGGAGTCGTTTTTATTGTTTACAAACACATTTCCTTCCTTATGCCTTTTTAAAAAGTCATTTTTCCATGGCAAGGAGACACTCATTTTCTGTGAGAAAATCATTTAAAAGGAGGAATGTCATCAACGCTAAAAATACATAATGTACGTGTCTGAAAACGCACAGAACATGAAATAGTAGCTTTCTTACCAAGAAACACATGGTTGAAAAACCTATTTTAACGATCTGAGTGTTTGCAGACATGTACAACAGTTATTCTTAAACTATAACGTTTTCAATGAAATCATGTTTCTCATGAGGAGATAAACCGTTTAAAGCAATAAAAACGATTCACTGTGTCTGGCATTTTGACCAAGCCACCAACTAGCTAAACAATGATCAGAACTGGTGCAATTACACATTGACATTGGGTGAAAACACGTAACTCTTAAGGATGTGTTGCAGACTTGTTCAATAGATTCATTATCTTTTGTTTTGGATGAAATTGTGCTCTTCTTGTCGAGAAAATGCGTTTAACGCAATAAAAAGATTTAGTGCTTTACGCACATGGACTAGGTTACCAAATTTAAAAAATGTGAAATAATGAAGCCGGGAGTCGTTTTTATTGTTTACAAACACATTTCCTTGACCAGATTATGCCTTTTTAAAAACAGTCATTTTCCCATGGCAAGGAGACACTCATTTTCTGTGAGAAAATCATTTAAAAGGAGGAATTTCATCAACGCTAAAAATACATAATGTACGTGTCTGAAAACGCACAGAACATGAAATAGTAGCTTTCTTACCAAGAAACACATGGTTGAAAAACCTATTTTAACGATCTGAGTGTTTGCAGACATGTACAACAGTTATTCTTAAACTATAACGTTTTCAATGAAATCATGTTTCTCATGAGGAGATAAACCGTTTAAAGCAATAAAAACGATTCACTGTGTCTGGCATTTTGACCAAGCCACCAACTAGCTAAACAATGATCAGAACTGGTGCAATTACACATTGACATTGGGTGAAAACACGTAACTCTTAAGGATGTGTTGCAGACTTGTTCAATAGATTCATTATCTTTTGTTTTGGATGAAATTGTGCTCTTCTTGTCGAGAAAATGCGTTTAACGCAATAAAAAAGATTTAGTGCTTTACGCACATGGACTAGGTTACCAAATTTAAAAAATGTGAAATAATGAAGCCGGGAGTCGTTTTTATTGTTTACAAACACATTTCCTTGACCAGATTATGCCTTTTTAAAAACAGTCATTTTCCCATGTCAAGGAGACACTCATTTTCTGTGAGAAAATGCATTTAAAAGGAGGAATTTCATCAGAAACACTAAAAATACATATTGTACGTGCCTGAAGACGTACAGAACCTTGAAATAAAAGGTTTCGCACCAAAAAACACATGGGTGAAAGCCCTATTTTAAGGCTCTGAGTGTTTGCAGACATGTACAACAGGTATGTTTACATTATAACGTTTTTAATGAAATCATGTTTCTCTCGACGAGCAAATGCGCTTAAAGCAATAAAAAGGATTCACTCTGTCTGGCATTGGACCAAGCTACCAACAACCTAAACAATGATCAGAACTGGTGCGATTACACTTTGACATTGGGTGAAAACACGTAACTCTTAAGGATGTGTTGCAGACTTGTTCAATAGATTCATTATCTTTTGTTTTGGATGAAATTGTGCTCTTCTTGTCGAGAAAATGCGTTTAACGCAATAAATAGATTTAGTGCTTTACGCACATGGACTAGGTTACCAAATTTAAAAAAAATGTGAAATAATGAAGCCGGGAGTCGTTTTTATTGTTTACAAACACATTTCCTTCCTTAAGCCTTTTTAAAAAGTCATTTTCCCATGGCAAGGAGACAGTCATTTTCTGTGAGAAAATCATTTAAAAGGAGGAATGTCATCAACGCTAAAAATACATAATGTACGTGTCTGAAAACGCACAGAACATGAAATAGTAGCTTTCTTACCAAGAAACACATGGTTGAAAAACCTATTTTAACGATCTGAGTGTTTGCAGACATGTACAACAGTTATTCTTAAACTATAACGTTTTCAATGAAATCATGTTTCTCATGAGGAGATAAACCGTTTAAAGCAATAAAAACGATTCACTGTGTCTGGCATTTTGACCAAGCCACCAACTAGCTAAACAATGATCAGAACTGATGCAATTACACATTGACATTGGGTGAAAACACGTAACTCTTAAGGATGTGTTGCAGACTTGTTCAATAGATTCATTATCTTTTGTTTTGGATGAAATTGTGCTCTTCTTGTCGAGAAAATGCATTTAACGCAATAAAAAGATTTAGTGCTTTACGCACATGGACTAGGTTAGCAAATTTAAAAAATGTGAAATAATGAAGCCGGGAGTCGTTTTTATTGTTTACAAACACATTTCCTTCCTTATGCCTTTTTAAAAAGTCATTTTCCCATGGCAAGGAGACAGTCATTTTCTGTGAGAAAATCATTTAAAAGGAGGAATTTCATCAACGCTAAAAATACATAATGTACGTGTCTGAAAACGCACAGAACATGAAATAGTAGCTTTCTTACCAAGAAACACATGGTTGAAAAACCTATTTTAACGATCTGAGTGTTTGCAGACATGTACAACAGTTATTCTTAAACTATAACGTTTTCAATGAAATCATGTTTCTCATGAGGAGATAAACCGTTTAAAGCAATAAAAACGATTCACTGTGTCTGGCATTTTGACCAAGCCACCAACTAGCTAAACAATGATCAGAACTGGTGCAATTACACATTGACATTGGGTGAAAACACGTAACTCTTAAGGATGTGTTGCAGACTTGTTCAATAGATTCATTATCTTTTGTTTTGGATGAAATTGTGCTCTTCTTGTCGAGAAAATGCGTTTAACGCAATAAAAAGATTTAGTGCTTTACGCACATGGACTAGGTTACCAAATTTAAAAAATGTGAAATAATGAAGCCGGGAGTCGTTTTTATTGTTTACAAACACATTTCCTTGACCAGATTATGCCTTTTTAAAAACAGTCATTTTCCCATGTCAAGGAGACACTCATTTTCTGTGAGAAAATGCATTTAAAAGGAGGAATTTCATCAGAAACACTAAAAATACATATTGTACGTGCCTGAAGACGCACAGAACCTTGAAATAAAAGGTTTCGCACCAAAAAACACATGGGTGAAAGCCCTATTTTAAGGCTCTGAGTGTTTGCAGACATGTACAACAGGTATGTTTACATTATAACGTTTTTAATGAAATCATGTTTCTCTCGACGAGAAAATGCGCTTAAAGCAATAAAAAGGATTCACTCTGTCTGGCATTGGACCAAGCTACCAACAACCTAAACAATGATCAGAACTGGTGCGATTACACTTTGACATTGGGTGAAAACACGTAACTCTTAAGGATGTGTTGCAGACTTGTTCAATAGATTCATTATCTTTTGTTTTGGATGAAATTGTGCTCTTCTTGTCGAGAAAATGCGTTTAACGCAATAAATAGATTTAGTGCTTTACGCACATGGACTAGGTTACCAAATTTAAAAAAAATGTGAAATAATGAAGCCGGGAGTCGTTTTTATTGTTTACAAACACATTTCCTTCCTTAAGCCTTTTTAAAAAGTCATTTTCCCATGGCAAGGAGACAGTCATTTTCTGTGAGAAAATCATTTAAAAGGAGGAATGTCATCAACGCTAAAAATACATAATGTACGTGTCTGAAAACGCACAGAACATGAAATAGTAGCTTTCTTACCAAGAAACACATGGTTGAAAAACCTATTTTAACGATCTGAGTGTTTGCAGACATGTACAACAGTTATTCTTAAACTATAACGTTTTCAATGAAATCATGTTTCTCATGAGGAGATAAACCGTTTAAAGCAATAAAAACGATTCACTGTGTCTGGCATTTTGACCAAGCCACCAACTAGCTAAACAATGATCAGAACTGATGCAATTACACATTGACATTGGGTGAAAACACGTAACTCTTAAGGATGTGTTGCAGACTTGTTCAATAGATTCATTATCTTTTGTTTTGGATGAAATTGTGCTCTTCTTGTCGAGAAAATGCATTTAACGCAATAAAAAGATTTAGTGCTTTACGCACATGGACTAGGTTAGCAAATTTAAAAAATGTGAAATAATGAAGCCGGGAGTCGTTTTTATTGTTTACAAACACATTTCCTTGACCAGATTATGACTTTTTAAAAACAGTCATTTTCCCATGGCAAGGAGACACTCATTTTCTGTGAGAAAATCATTTAAAAGGAGGAATTTCATCAACGCTAAAAATACATAATGTACGTGTTTGAAAACGCACAGAACATGAAATAGTAGCTTTCTTACCAAGAAACACATGGTTGAAAAACCTATTTTAACGATCTGAGTGTTTGCAGACATGTACAACAGTTATTCTTAAACTATAACGTTTTCAATGAAATCATGTTTCTCATGAGGAGATAAACCGTTTAAAGCAATAAAAACGATTCACTGTGTCTGGCATTTTGACCAAGCCACCAACAAGCTAAACAATGATCAGAACTGGTGCAATTACACATTGACATTGGGTGAAAACACGTAACTCTTAAAGATGTGTTGCAGACTTGTTCAATAGATTCATTTTTTTTTGTTTTTGATGAAATTGTGCTTTTCATGTCGAGAAAATGCGTTTAACGCAATAAAAAGATTTAGTGCTTTACGCACATGGACTAGGTTACCAAATTTAAAAAATGTGAAATAATGAAGCCGGGAGTCGTTTTTATTGTTTACAAACACATTTCCTTGACCAGATTATGCCTTTTTAAAAACAGTCATTTTCCCATGGCAAGGAGACACTCATTTTCTGTGAGAAAATGCATTTAAAAGGAGGAATTTCATCAGAAACACTAAAAATACATATTGTACGTGCTTGAAGACGCACAGAACCTTGAAATAAAAGGTTTCGCACCAAAAACACATGGGTGAAAGCCCTATTTTAAGGCTCTGAGTGTTTGCAGACATGTACAACAGGTATGTTTACATTATAACGTTTTTAATGAAATAATGTTTCTCTCGACGAGAAAATGCGTTTAAAGCAATAAAAAGGATTCACTCTGTCTGGCATTGGACCAAGCTACCAACACCCTAAACAATGATCAGAACTGGTGAAATTACACTTTGACATTGGGAGAAAACACGTAACTCTTAAGGATGTGTTGCAGACTTGTTCAATAGATTCATTATCTTTTGTTTTGGATGAAATTGTGCTCTTCTTGTCGAGAAAATGCATTTAACGCAATAAAAAGATTTAGTGCTTTACGCACATGGACTAGGTTACCAAATTTAAAAAATGTGAAATAATGAAGCCGGAAGTCGTTTTTATTGTTTACAAACACATTTCCTTGACCAGATTATGACTTTTTAAAAACAGTCATTTTCCCATGGCAAGGAGACACTCATTTTCTGTGAGAAAATCATTTAAAAGGAGGAATTTCATCAACGCTAAAAATACATAATGTACGTGTCTGAGAACGCACAGAACATGAAATAGTAGCTTTCTTACCAAGAAACACATGGTTGAAAAACCTATTTTAACGATCTGAGTGTTTGCAGACATGTACAACAGTTATTCTTAACCTATAACGTTTTCAATGAAATCATGTTTCTCATGAGGAGATAAACCGTTTAAAGCAATAAAAACGATTCACTGTGTCTGGCATTTTGACCAAGCCACCAACAAGCTAAACAATGATCAGAACTGGTGCAATTACACATTGACATTGGGTGAAAACACGTAACTCTTAAAGATGTGTTGCAGACTTGTTCAATAGATTCATTTTTTTTTGTTTTTGATGAAATTGTGCTTTTCATGTCGAGAAAATGCGTTTAACGCAATAAAAAGATTTAGTGCTTTACGCACATGGACTAGGTTACCAAATTTAAAAAATGTGAAATCATAAAGCCGGGAGTCGTTTTTATTGTTTACAAACACATTTCCTTGACCAGAATATGCTTTTTCGTAAAAGCCATTTTCCCATGGCTAGGAGACACTCATTTTCTGTGAGAAAATGCATTTAAAAGGAGGAATTTCATCAGAAAAACTAAAAATACATATTGTACGTGCCTGAATACGCACAGAACCTTGAAATAAAAGGTTTCGCACCAAAAAACACATGGGCGAAAGCCCTATTTTAAGGCTCTGAGTTTTTGCAGATATGTACAACAGGTATGTTTAAATTATAACGTTTTTAATGAAATCATGTTTCTCTCGACGAGAAAATGCGTTTAAAGCAAAAAAAGGATTCACTCTGTCTGGCATTGGACCAAGCTACCAACAACCTAAACAATGATCAGAACTGGTGAAATTACACTTTGACATTGGGAGAAAACACATAACTCTTAAGGATGTGTTGCAGACTTGTTCAATAGATTCATTATCTTTTGTTTTTGATGAAATTGTGCTCTTCTTGTCGAGAAAATGCGTTTAACGCAATAAAAAGATTTAGTGCTTTACGCACATGGACTAGGTTGCCAAATTTAAAAAATGTGAAATAATGAAGCCGGGAGTCGTTTTTATTGTTTACAAACACATTTCCTTCCTTATGCCTTTTTAAAAAGTCATTTTCCCATGGCAAGGAGACAGTCATTTTCTGTGAGAAAATCATTTAAAAGGAGGAATTTCATCAACGCTAAAAATACATAATGTACGTGTCTGAAAACGCACAGAACATGAAATAGTAGCTTTCTTACCAAGAAACACATGGTTGAAAAACCTATTTTAACGATCTGAGTGTTTGCAGACATGTACAACAGTTATTCTTAAACTATAACGTTTTCAATTAAATCATGTTTCTCATGAGGAGATAAACCGTTTAAAGCAATAAAAACGATTCACTGTGTCTGGCATTTTGACCAAGCCACCAACAAGCTAAACAATGATCAGAACTGGTGCAATTACACATTGACATTGGGTGAAAACACGTAACTCTTAAGGATGTGTTGCAGACTTGTTCAATAGATTCATTATCTTTTGTTTTGGATGAAATTGTGCTCTTCTTGTCGAGAAAATGCGTTTAACGCAATAAAAAGATTTAGTGCTTTACGCACATGGACTAGGTTACCAAATTTAAAAAATGTGAAATAATGAAGCCGGGAGTCGTTTTTATTGTTTACAAACACATTTCCTTGACCAGATTATGACTTTTTAAAAACAGTCATTTTCCCATGGCAAGGAGACACTCATTTTCTGTGAGAAAATGCATTTAAAAGGAGGAATTTCATCAGAAACACTAAAAATACATATTGTACGTGCTTGAAGACGCACAGAACCTTGAAATAAAAGGTTTCGCACCAAAAAACACATGGGTGAAAGCCCTATTTTAAGGCTCTGAGTGTTTGCAGACATGTACAACAGGTATGTTTACATTATAACGTTTTTAATGAAATAATGTTTCTCTCGACGAGAAAATGCGCTTAAAGCAATAAAAAGGATTCACTCTGTCTGGCATTGGACCAAGCTACCAACACCCTAAACAATGATCAGAACTGGTGAAATTACACTTTGACATTGGGAGAAAACACGTAACTCTTAAGGATGTGTTGCAGACTTGTTCAATAGATTCATTATCTTTTGTTTTGGATGAAATTGTGCTCTTCTTGTCGAGAAAATGCGTTTAACGCAATAAAAAGATTTAGTGCTTTACGCACATGGACTAGGTTACCAAATTTAAAAAAATGTGAAATAATGAAGCCGGGAGTCGTTTTTATTGTTTACAAACACATTTCCTTCCTTAAGCCTTTTTAAAAAGTCATTTTCCCATGGCAAGGAGACAGTCATTTTCTGTGAGAAAATCATTTAAAAGGAGGAATGTCATCAACGCTAAAAATACATAATGTACGTGTCTGAAAACGCACAGAACATGAAATAGTAGCTTTCTTACCAAGAAACACATGGTTGAAAAACCTATTTTAACGATCTGAGTGTTTGCAGACATGTACAACAGTTATTCTTAAACTATAACGTTTTCAATGAAATCATGTTTCTCATGAGGAGATAAACCGTTTAAAGCAATAAAAACGATTCACTGTGTCTGGCATTTTGACCAAGCCACCAACTAGCTAAACAATGATCAGAACTGATGCAATTACACATTGACATTGGGTGAAAACACGTAACTCTTAAGGATGTGTTGCAGACTTGTTCAATAGATTCATTATCTTTTGTTTTGGATGAAATTGTGCTCTTCTTGTCGAGAAAATGCATTTAACGCAATAAAAAGATTTAGTGCTTTACGCACATGGACTAGGTTAGCAAATTTAAAAAATGTGAAATAATGAAGCCGGGAGTCGTTTTTATTGTTTACAAACACATTTCCTTGACCAGATTATGACTTTTTAAAAACAGTCATTTTCCCATGGCAAGGAGACACTCATTTTCTGTGAGAAAATCATTTAAAAGGAGGAATTTCATCAACGCTAAAAATACATAATGTACGTGTCTGAAAACGCACAGAACATGAAATAGTAGCTTTCTTACCAAGAAACACATGGTTGAAAAACCTATTTTAACGATCTGAGTGTTTGCAGACATGTACAACAGTTATTCTTAAACTATAACGTTTTCAATGAAATCATGTTTCTCATGAGGAGATAAACCGTTTAAAGCAATAAAAACGATTCACTGTGTCTGGCATTTTGACCAAGCCACCAACAAGCTAAAAATGATCAGAACTGGTGCAATTACACATTGACATTGGGTGAAAACACGTAACTCTTAAAGATGTGTTGCAGACTTGTTCAATAGATTCATTTTTTTTTGTTTTTGATGAAATTGTGCTTTTCATGTCGAGAAAATGCGTTTAACGCAATAAAAAGATTTAGTGCTTTACGCACATGGACTAGGTTACCAAATTTAAAAAATGTGAAATAATGAAGCCGGGAGTCGTTTTTATTGTTTACAAACACATTTCCTTGACCAGATTATGCCTTTTTAAAAACAGTCATTTTCCCATGGCAAGGAGACACTCATTTTCTGTGAGAAAATGCATTTAAAAGGAGGAATTTCATCAGAAACACTAAAAATACATATTGTACGTGCTTGAAGACGCACAGAACCTTGAAATAAAAGGTTTCGCACCAAAAAACACATGGGTGAAAGCCCTATTTTAAGGCTCTGAGTGTTTGCAGACATGTACAACAGGTATGTTTACATTATAACGTTTTTAATGAAATAATGTTTCTCTCGACGAGAAAATGCGTTTAAAGCAATAAAAAGGATTCACTCTGTCTGGCATTGGACCAAGCTACCAACACCCTAAACAATGATCAGAACTGGTGAAATTACACTTTGACATTGGGAGAAAACACGTAACTCTTAAGGATGTGTTGCAGACTTGTTCAATAGATTCATTATCTTTTGTTTTGGATGAAATTGTGCTCTTCTTGTCGAGAAAATGCATTTAACGCAATAAAAAGATTTAGTGCTTTACGCACATGGACTAGGTTACCAAATTTAAAAAATGTGAAATAATGAAGCCGGGAGTCGTTTTTATTGTTTACAAACACATTTCCTTGACCAGATTATGACTTTTTAAAAACAGTCATTTTCCCATGGCAAGGAGACACTCATTTTCTGTGAGAAAATCATTTAAAAGGAGGAATTTCATCAACGCTAAAAATACATAATGTACGTGTCTGAGAACGCACAGAACATGAAATAGTAGCTTTCTTACCAAGAAACACATGGTTGAAAAACCTATTTTAACGATCTGAGTGTTTGCAGACATGTACAACAGTTATTCTTAACCTATAACGTTTTCAATGAAATCATGTTTCTCATGAGGAGATAAACCGTTTAAAGCAATAAAAACGATTCACTGTGTCTGGCATTTTGACCAAGCCACCAACAAGCTAAACAATGATCAGAACTGGTGCAATTACACATTGACATTGGGTGAAAACACGTAACTCTTAAGGATGTGTTGCAGACTTGTTCAATAGATTCATTTTTTTTTGTTTTTGATGAAATTGTGCTTTTCATGTCGAGAAAATGCGTTTAACGCAATAAAAAGATTTAGTGCTTTACGCACATGGACTAGGTTACCAAATTTAAAAAATGTGAAATCATAAAGCCGGGAGTCGTTTTTATTGTTTACAAACACATTTCCTTGACCAGAATATGCTTTTTCGTAAAAGCCATTTTCCCATGGCTAGGAGACACTCATTTTCTGTGAGAAAATGCATTTAAAAGGAGGAATTTCATCAGAAAAACTATAAATACATATTGTACGTGCCTGAATACGCACAGAACCTTGAAATAAAAGGTTTCGCACCAAAAAACACATGGGCGAAAGCCCTATTTTAAGGCTCTGAGTGTTTGCAGATATGTACAACAGGTATGTTTAAATTATAACGTTTTTAATGAAATCATGTTTCTCTCGACGAGAAAATGCGTTTAAAGCAAAAAAAGGATTCACTCTGTCTGGCATTGGACCAAGCTACCAACAACCTAAACAATGATCAGAACTGGTGAAATTACACTTTGACATTGGGAGAAAACACATAACTCTTAAGGATGTGTTGCAGACTTGTTCAATAGATTCATTATCTTTTGTTTTGGATGAAATTGTGCTCTTCTTGTCGAGAAAATGCGTTTAACGCAATAAAAAGATTTAGTGCTTTACGCACATGGACTAGGTTGCCAAATTTAAAAAATGTGAAATAATGAAGCCGGGAGTCGTTTTTATTGTTTACAAACACATTTCCTTCCTTATGCCTTTTTAAAAAGTCATTTTCCCATGGCAAGGAGACAGTCATTTTCTGTGAGAAAATCATTTAAAAGGAGGAATTTCATCAACGCTAAAAATACATAATGTACGTGTCTGAAAACGCACAGAACATGAAATAGTAGCTTTCTTACCAAGAAACACATGGTTGAAAAACCTATTTTAACGATCTGAGTGTTTGCAGACATGTACAACAGTTATTCTTAAACTATAACGTTTTCAATTAAATCATGTTTCTCATGAGGAGATAAACCGTTTAAAGCAATAAAAACGATTCACTGTGTCTGGCATTTTGACCAAGCCACCAACAAGCTAAACAATGATCAGAACTGGTGCAATTACACATTGACATTGGGTGAAAACACGTAACTCTTAAGGATGTGTTGCAGACTTGTTCAATAGATTCATTATCTTTTGTTTTGGATGAAATTGTGCTCTTCTTGTCGAGAAAATGCGTTTAACGCAATAAAAAGATTTAGTGCTTTACGCACATGGACTAGGTTACCAAATTTAAAAAATGTGAAATAATGAAGCCGGGAGTCGTTTTTATTGTTTACAAACACATTTCCTTGACCAGATTATGACTTTTTAAAAACAGTCATTTTCCCATGGCAAGGAGACACTCATTTTCTGTGAGAAAATCATTTAAAAGGAGGAATTTCATCAACGCTAAAAATACATAATGTACGTGTCTGAGAACGCACAGAACATGAAATAGTAGCTTTCTTATCAAGAAACACATGGTTGAAAAACCTATTTTAACGATCTGAGTGTTTGCAGACATGTACAACAGTTATTCTTAACCTATAACGTTTTCAATGAAATCATGTTTCTCATGAGGAGATAAACCGTTTAAAGCAATAAAAACGATTCACTGTGTCTGGCATTTTGACCAAGCCACCAACAAGCTAAACAATGATCAGAACTGGTGCAATTACACATTGACATTGGGTGAAAACACGTAACTCTTAAGGATGTGTTGCAGACTTGTTCAATAGATTCATTTTTTTTTGTTTTTGATGAAATTGTGCTTTTCATGTCGAGAAAATGCGTTTAACGCAATAAAAAGATTTAGTGCTTTACGCACATGGACTAGGTTACCAAATTTAAAAAATGTGAAATAATGAAGCCGGGAGTCGTTTTTATTGTTTACAAACACATTTCCTTGACCAGAATATGCTTTTTCGTAAAAGCCATTTTCCCATGGCTAGGAGACACTCATTTTCTGTGAGAAAATGCATTTAAAAGGAGGAATTTCATCAGAAAAACTAAAAATACATATTGTACGTGCCTGAATACGCACAGAACCTTGAAATAAAAGGTTTCGCACCAAAAAACACATGGGCGAAAGCCCTATTTTAAGGCTCTGAGTGTTTGCAGATATGTACAACAGGTATGTTTAAATTATAACGTTTTTAATGAAATCATGTTTCTCTCGACGAGAAAATGCGTTTAAAGCAAAAAAAGGATTCACTCTGTCTGGCATTGGACCAAGCTACCAACAACCTAAACAATGATCAGAACTGGTGAAATTACACTTTGACATTGGGAGAAAACACATAACTCTTAAGGATGTGTTGCAGACTTGTTCAATAGATTCATTATCTTTTGTTTTGGATGAAATTGTGCTCTTCTTGTCGAGAAAATGCGTTTAACGCAATAAAAAGATTTAGTGCTTTACGCACATGGACTAGGTTGCCAAATTTAAAAAATGTGAAATAATGAAGCCGGGAGTCGTTTTTATTGTTTACAAACACATTTCCTTCCTTATGCCTTTTTAAAAAGTCATTTTCCCATGGCAAGGAGACAGTCATTTTCTGTGAGAAAATCATTTAAAAGGAGGAATGTCATCAACGCTAAAAATACATAATGTACGTGTCTGAAAACGCACAGAACATGAAATAGTAGCTTTCTTACCAAGAAACACATGGTTGAAAAACCTATTTTATCGATCTGAGTGTTTGCAGACATGTACAACAGTTATTCTTAAACTATAACGTTTTCAATGAAATCATGTTTCTCATGAGGAGATAAACCGTTTAAAGCAATAAAAACGATTCACTGTGTCTGGCATTTTGACCAAGCCACCAACAAGCTAAACAATGATCAGAACTGGTGCAATTACACATTGACATTGGGTGAAAATACGTAACTCTTAAGGATGTGTTGCAGACTTGTTCAATAGATTCATTATCTTTTGTTTTGGATGAAATTGTGCTCTTCTTGTCGAGAAAATGCGTTTAACGCAATAAAAAGATTTAGTGCTTTACGCACATGGACTAGGTTACCAAATTTAAAAAATGTGAAATAATGAAGCCGGGAGTCGTTTTTATTGTTTACAAACACATTTCCTTGACCAGATTATGACTTTTTAAAAACAGTCATTTTCCCATGGCAAGGAGACACTCATTTTCTGTGAGAAAATCATTTAAAAGGAGGAATTTCATCAACGCTAAAAATACATAATGTACGTGTCTGAGAACGCACAGAACATGAAATAGTAGCTTTCTTATCAAGAAACACATGGTTGAAAAACCTATTTTAACGATCTGAGTGTTTGCAGACATGTACAACAGTTATTCTTAACCTATAACGTTTTCAATGAAATCATGTTTCTCATGAGGAGATAAACCGTTTAAAGCAATAAAAACGATTCACTGTGTCTGGCATTTTGACCAAGCCACCAACAAGCTAAACAATGATCAGAACTGGTGCAATTACACATTGACATTGGGTGAAAACACGTAACTCTTAAGGATGTGTTGCAGACTTGTTCAATAGATTCATTTTTTTTTGTTTTTGATGAAATTGTGCTTTTCATGTCGAGAAAATGCGTTTAACGCAATAAAAAGATTTAGTGCTTTACGCACATGGACTAGGTTACCAAATTTAAAAAATGTGAAATAATGAAGCCGGGAGTCGTTTTTATTGTTTACAAACACATTTCCTTGACCAGAATATGCTTTTTCGTAAAAGCCATTTTCCCATGGCTAGGAGACACTCATTTTCTGTGAGAAAATGCATTTAAAAGGAGGAATTTCATCAGAAAAACTAAAAATACATATTGTACGTGCCTGAATACGCACAGAACCTTGAAATAAAAGGTTTCGCACCAAAAAACACATGGGCGAAAGCCCTATTTTAAGGCTCTGAGTGTTTGCAGATATGTACAACAGGTATGTTTAAATTATAACGTTTTTAATGAAATCATGTTTCTCTCGACGAGAAAATGCGTTTAAAGCAAAAAAAGGATTCACTCTGTCTGGCATTGGACCAAGCTACCAACAACCTAAACAATGATCAGAACTGGTGAAATTACACTTTGACATTGGGAGAAAACACATAACTCTTAAGGATGTGTTGCAGACTTGTTCAATAGATTCATTATCTTTTGTTTTGGATGAAATTGTGCTCTTCTTGTCGAGAAAATGCGTTTAACGCAATAAAAAGATTTAGTGCTTTACGCACATGGACTAGGTTGCCAAATTTAAAAAATGTGAAATAATGAAGCCGGGAGTCGTTTTTATTGTTTACAAACACATTTCCTTCCTTATGCCTTTTTAAAAAGTCATTTTCCCATGGCAAGGAGACAGTCATTTTCTGTGAGAAAATCATTTAAAAGGAGGAATGTCATCAACGCTAAAAATACATAATGTACGTGTCTGAAAACGCACAGAACATGAAATAGTAGCTTTCTTACCAAGAAACACATGGTTGAAAAACCTATTTTATCGATCTGAGTGTTTGCAGACATGTACAACAGTTATTCTTAAACTATAACGTTTTCAATGAAATCATGTTTCTCATGAGGAGATAAACCGTTTAAAGCAATAAAAACGATTCACTGTGTCTGGCATTTTGACCAAGCCACCAACTAGCTAAACAATGATCAGAACTGGTGCAATTACACATTGACATTGGGTGAAAATACGTAACTCTTAAGGATGTGTTGCAGACTTGTTCAATAGATTCATTATCTTTTGTTTTGGATGAAATTGTGCTCTTCTTGTCGAGAAAATGCGTTTAACGCAATAAAAAGATTTAGTGCTTTACGCACATGGACTAGGTTACCAAATTTAAAAAATGTGAAATAATGAAGCCGGGAGTCGTTTTTATTGTTTACAAACACATTTCCTTGACCAGATTATGCCTTTTTAAAAACAGTCATTTTCCCATGGCAAGGAGACACTCATTTTCTGTGAGAAAATGCATTTAAAAGGAGGAATTTCATCAGAAACACTAAAAATACATATTGTACGTGCTTGAAGACGCACAGAACCTTGAAATAAAAGGTTTCGCACCAAAAAACACATGGGTGAAAGCCCTATTTTAAGGCTCTGAGTGTTTGCAGACATGTACAACAGGTATGTTTACATTATAACGTTTTTAATGAAATAATGTTTCACTCGACGAGAAAATGCGCTTAAAGCAATAAAAAGGATTCACTCTGTCTGGCATTGGACCAAGCTACCAACACCCTAAACAATGATCAGAACTGGTGAAATTACACTTTGACATTGGGAGAAAACACGTAACTCTTAAGGATGTGTTGCAGACTTGTTCAATAGATTCATTATCTTTTGTTTTGGATGAAATTGTGCTCTTCTTGTCGAGAAAATGCGTTTAACGCAATAAAAAGATTTAGTGCTTTACGCACATGGACTAGGTTACCAAATTTAAAAAAATGTGAAATAATGAAGCCGGGAGTCGTTTTTATTGTTTACAAACACATTTCCTTCCTTAAGCCTTTTTAAAAAGTCATTTTCCCATGGCAAGGAGACAGTCATTTTCTGTGAGAAAATCATTTAAAAGGAGGAATGTCATCAACGCTAAAAATACATAATGTACGTGTCTGAAAACGCACAGAACATGAAATAGTAGCTTTCTTACCAAGAAACACATGGTTGAAAAACCTATTTTAACGATCTGAGTGTTTGCAGACATGTACAACAGTTATTCTTAAACTATAACGTTTTCAATTAAATCATGTTTCTCATGAGGAGATAAACCGTTTAAAGCAATAAAAACGATTCACTGTGTCTGGCATTTTGACCAAGCCACCAACTAGCTAAACAATGATCAGAACTGATGCAATTACACATTGACATTGGGTGAAAACACGTAACTCTTAAGGATGTGTTGCAGACTTGTTCAATAGATTCATTATCTTTTGTTTTGGATGAAATTGTGCTCTTCTTGTCGAGAAAATGCATTTAACGCAATAAAAAGATTTAGTGCTTTACGCACATGGACTAGGTTAGCAAATTTAAAAAATGTGAAATAATGAAGCCGGGAGTCGTTTTTATTGTTTACAAACACATTTCCTTGACCAGATTATGACTTTTTAAAAACAGTCATTTTCCCATGGCAAGGAGACACTCATTTTCTGTGAGAAAATCATTTAAAAGGAGGAATTTCATCAACGCTAAAAATACATAATGTACGTGTCTGAAAACGCACAGAACATGAAATAGTAGCTTTCTTACCAAGAAACACATGGTTGAAAAACCTATTTTAACGATCTGAGTGTTTGCAGACATGTACAACAGTTATTCTTAAACTATAACGTTTTCAATGAAATCATGTTTCTCATGAGGAGATAAACCGTTTAAAGCAATAAAAACGATTCACTGTGTCTGGCATTTTGACCAAGCCACCAACTAGCTAAACAATGATCAGAAATGGTGCAATTACACATTGACATTGGGTGAAAACACGTAACTCTTAAAGATGTGTTGCAGACTTGTTCAATAGATTCATTTTTTTTTGTTTTTGATGAAATTGTGCTTTTCATGTCGAGAAAATGCGTTTAACGCAATAAAAAGATTTAGTGCTTTACGCACATGGACTAGGTTACCAAATTTAAAAAATGTGAAATAATGAAGCCGGGAGTCGTTTTTATTGTTTACAAACACATTTCCTTGACCAGATTATGCCTTTTTAAAAACAGTCATTTTCCCATGGCAAGGAGACACTCATTTTCTGTGAGAAAATGCATTTAAAAGGAGGAATTTCATCAGAAACACTAAAAATACATATTGTACGTGCTTGAAGACGCACAGAACCTTGAAATAAAAGGTTTCGCACCAAAAAACACATGGGTGAAAGCCCTATTTTAAGGCTCTGAGTGTTTGCAGACATGTACAACAGGTATGTTTACATTATAACGTTTTTAATGAAATAATGTTTCTCTCGACGAGAAAATGCGTTTAAAGCAATAAAAAGGATTCACTCTGTCTGGCATTGGACCAAGCTACCAACACCCTAAACAATGATCAGAACTGGTGAAATTACACTTTGACATTGGGAGAAAACACGTAACTCTTAAGGATGTGTTGCAGACTTGTTCAATAGATTCATTATCTTTTGTTTTGGATGAAATTGTGCTCTTCTTGTCGAGAAAATGCATTTAACGCAATAAAAAGATTTAGTGCTTTACGCACATGGACTAGGTTACCAAATTTAAAAAATGTGAAATAATGAAGCCGGGAGTCGTTTTTATTGTTTACAAACACATTTCCTTGACCAGATTATGACTTTTTAAAAACAGTCATTTTCCCATGGCAAGGAGACACTCATTTTCTGTGAGAAAATCATTTAAAAGGAGGAATTTCATCAACGCTAAAAATACATAATGTACGTGTCTGAAAACGCACAGAACATGAAATAGTAGCTTTCTTACCAAGAAACACATGGTTGAAAAACCTATTTTAACGATCTGAGTGTTTGCAGACATGTACAACAGTTATTCTTAAACTATAACGTTTTCAATGAAATCATGTTTCTCATGAGGAGATAAACCGTTTAAAGCAATAAAAACGATTCACTGTGTCTGGCATTTTGACCAAGCCACCAACAAGCTAAACAATGATCAGAACTGGTGCAATTACACATTGACATTGGGTGAAAACACGTAACTCTTAAGGATGTGTTGCAGACTTGTTCAATAGATTCATTTTTTTTTGTTTTGGGTGAAATTGTGCTTTTCATGTCGAGAAAATGCGTTTAACGCAATAAAAAGATTTAGTGCTTTACGCACATGGACTAGGTTACCAAATTTAAAAAATGTGAAATCATAAAGCCGGGAGTCGTTTTTATTGTTTACAAACACATTTCCTTGACCAGAATATGCTTTTTTGTAAAAGCCATTTTCCCATGGCTAGGAGACACTCATTTTCTGTGAGAAAATGCATTTAAAAGGAGGAATTTCATCAGAAACACTAAAAATACATATTGTACGTGCCTGAAGACGCACAGAACCTTGAAATAAAAGGTTTCGCACCAAAAAACACATGGGCGTAAGCCCTATTTTAAGGCTCTGAGTGTTTGCAGATATGTACAACAGGTATGTTTAAATTATAACGTTTTTAATGAAATCATGTTTCTCTCGACGAGAAAATGCGTTTAAAGCAAAAAAAGGATTCACTCTGTCTGGCATTGGACCAAGCTACCAACAACCTAAACAATGATCAGAACTGGTGAAATTACACTTTGACATTGGGAGAAAACACATAACTCTTAAGGATGTGTTGCAGACTTGTTCAATAGATTCATTGTCTTTTGTTTTGGATGAAATTGTGCTCTTCTTGTCGAGAAAATGCGTTTAACGCAATAAAAAGATTTAGTGCTTTACGCACATGGACTAGGTTGCCAAATTTAAAAAATGTGAAATAATGAAGCCGGGAGTCGTTTTTATTGTTTACAAACACATTTTCTTCCTTATGCCTTTTTAAAAAGTCATTTTCCCATTGGAAGGAGACACTCGTTTTCTGTGAGAAAATCATTTAAAAGGAGGAATGTCATCAACGCTAAAAATACATAATGTACGTGTCTGAAAACGCACAGAACATGAAATAGTAGCTTTCTTACCAAGAAACACATGGTTGAAAAACCTATTTTATCGATCTGAGTGTTTGCAGACATGTACAACAGTTATTCTTAAACTATAACGTTTTCAATGAAATCATGTTTCTCATGAGGAGATAAAACCGTTTAAAGCAATAAAAACGATTCACTGTGTCTGGCATTTTGACCAAGCCACCAACTAGCTAAACAGTGATCAGAACTGATGCAATTACACATTGACATTGGGTGAAAACACGTAACTCTTAAGGATGTGTTGCAGACTTGTTCAATAGATTCATTATCTTTTGTTTTGGATGAAATTGTGCTCTTCTTGTCGAGAAAATGCGTTTAACGCAATAAAAAGATTTAGTGCTTTACGCACATGGACTAGGTTACCAAATTTAAAAAATGTGAAATAATGAAGCCGGGAGTCGTTTTTATTGTTTACAAACACATTTCCTTGACCAGATTATGACTTTTTAAAAACAGTCATTTTCCCATGGCAAGGAGACACTCATTTTCTGTGAGAAAATCATTTAAAAGGAGGAATTTCATCAACGCTAAAAATACATAATGTACGTGTCTGAGAACGCACAGAACATGAAATAGTAGCTTTCTTACCAAGAAACACATGGTTGAAAAACCTATTTTAACGATCTGAGTGTTTGCAGACATGTACAACAGTTATTCTTAAACTATAACGTTTTCAATGAAATCATGTTTCTCATGAGGAGATAAACCGTTTAAAGCAATAAAAACGATTCACTGTGTCTGGCATTTTGACCAAGCCACCAACTAGCTAAACAATGATCAGAACTGGTGCAATTACACATTGACATTGGGTGAAAACACGTAACTCTTAAGGATGTGTTGCAGACTTGTTCAATAGATTCATTATCTTTTGTTTTGGATGAAATTGTGCTCTTCTTGTCGAGAAAATGCGTTTAACGCAATAAAAAGATTTAGTGCTTTACGCACATGGACTAGGTTACCAAATTTAAAAAATGTGAAATAATGAAGCCGGGAGTCGTTTTTATTGTTTACAAACACATTTCCTTGACCAGATTATGACTTTTTAAAAACAGTCATTTTCCCATGGCAAGGAGACACTCGTTTTCTGTGAGAAAATCATTTAAAAGGAGGAATGTCATCAACGCTAAAATACATAATGTACGTGTCTGAAAACGCACAGAACATGAAATAGTAGCTTTCTTACCAAGAAACACATGGTTGAAAAACCTATTTTAACGATCTGAGTGTTTGCAGACATGTACAACAGTTATTCTTAAACTATAACGTTTTCAATGAAATCATGTTTCTCATGAGGAGATAAACCGTTTAAAGCAATAAAAACGATTCACTGTGTCTGGCATTTTGACCAAGCCACCAACTAGCTAAACAATGATCAGAACTGGTGCAATTACACATTGACATTGGGTGAAAACACGTAACTCTTAAGGATGTGTTGCAGACTTGTTCAATAGATTCATTTTCTTTTGTTTTTGATGAAATTGTGCTTTTCATGTCGAGAAAATGCGTTTAACGCAATAAAAACATTTAGTGCTTTACGCACATGGACTAGGTTACCAAATTTAAAAAATGTGAAATAATAAAGCCGGGAGTCGTTTTTATTGTTTACAAACACATTTCCTTGACCAGAATATGCTTTTTCTTAAAAGCCATTTTCCCATTGCTAGGAGACACTCATTTTCTGTGAGAAAATGCATTTAAAAGGAGGAATTTCATCAGAAACACTAAAAATACAATATTGTACGTGCCTGAAGACGCACAGAACCTTGAAATAAAAGGTTTCGCACCAAAAAACACATGGGTGAATGCCCTATTTTAAGGCTCTGAGTGTTTGCAGACATGTACAACAGGTATGTTTACATTATAACGTTTTTAATGAAATCATGTTTCTCTCGACGAGAAAATTCGCTTAAAGCAATAAAAAGGATTCACTCTGTCTTGCATTGGACCAAGCTACCAACAACCTAAACAATGATCAGAACTGGTGCGATTACACTTTGACATTGGGTGAAAACACGTAACTCTTAAGGATGTGTTGCAGACTTGTTCAATAGATTCATTATCTTTTGTTTTGGATGAAATTGTGCTCTTCTTGTCGAGAAAATGCGTTTAACGCAATAAAAAGATTTAGTGCTTTACGCACATGGACTAGGTTAGCAAATTTAAAAAATGTGAAATAATGAAGCCGGGAGTCGTTTTTATTGTTTACAAACACATTTCCTTGACCAGATTATGACTTTTTAAAAACAGTCATTTTCCCATGGCAAGGAGACACTCATTTTCTGTGAGAAAATCATTTAAAAGGAGGAATTTCATCAACGCTAAAAATACATAATGTACGTGTCTGAGAACGCACAGAACATGAAATAGTAGCTTTCTTACCAAGAAACACATGGTTGAAAAACCTATTTTAACGATCTGAGTGTTTGCAGACATGTACAACAGTTATTCTTAAACTATAACGTTTTCAATGAAATCATGTTTCTCATGAGGAGATAAACCGTTTAAAGCAATAAAAACGATTCACTGTGTCTGGCATTTTGACCAAGCCACCAACTAGCTAAACAATGATCAGAACTGGTGCAATTACACATTGACATTGGGTGAAAACACGTAACTCTTAAGGATGTGTTGCAGACTTGTTCAATAGATTCATTTTCTTTTGTTTTTGATGAAATTGTGCTTTTCATGTCGAGAAAATGCGTTTAACGCAATAAAAACATTTAGTGCTTTACGCACATGGACTAGGTCACCAAATTTAAAAAATGTGAAATAATGAAGCCGGGAGTCGTTTTTATTGTTTACAAACACATTTCCTTGACCAGATTATGCCTTTTTAAAAACAGTCATTTTCCCATGGCAAGGAGACACTCGTTTTCTGTGAGAAAATGCATTTAAAAGGAGGAATTTCATCAGAAACACTAAAAATACATATTGTACGTGCCTGAAGACGCACAGAACCTTGAAATAAAAGGTTTCGCACCAAAAAACACATGGGCGAAAGCCCTATTTTAAGGCTCTGAGTGTTTGCAGATATGTACAACAGGTATGTTTAAATTATAACGTTTTTAATGAAATCATGTTTCTCTCGACGAGAAAATGCGTTTAAAGCAAAAAAAGGATTCACTCTGTCTGGCATTGGACCAAGCTACCAACAACCTAAACAATGATCAGAACTGGTGAAATTACACTTTGACATTGGGAGAAAACACATAACTCTTAAGGATGTGTTGCAGACTTGTTCAATAGATTCATTGTCTTTTGTTTTGGATGAAATTGTGCTCTTCTTGTCGAGAAAATGCGTTTAACGCAATAAAAAGATTTAGTGCTTTACGCACATGGACTAGGTTGCCAAATTTAAAAAATGTGAAATAATGAAGCCGGGAGTCGTTTTTATTGTTTACAAACACATTTCCTTCCTTATGCCTTTTTAAAAAGTCATTTTCCCATGGCAAGGAGACACTCGTTTTCTGTGAGAAAATCATTTAAAAGGAGGAATGTCATCAACGCTAAAAATACATAATGTACGTGTCTGAAAACGCACAGAACATGAAATAGTAGCTTTCTTACCAAGAAACACATGGTTGAAAAACCTATTTTATCGATCTGAGTGTTTGCAGACATGTACAACAGTTATTCTTAAACTATAACGTTTTCAATGAAATCATGTTTCTCATGAGGAGATAAAACCGTTTAAAGCAATAAAAACGATTCACTGTGTCTGGCATTTTGACCAAGCCACCAACTAGCTAAACAATGATCAGAACTGATGCAATTACACATTGACATTGGGTGAAAACACGTAACTCTTAAGGATGTGTTGCAGACTTGTTCAATAGATTCATTATCTTTTGTTTTGGATGAAATTGTGCTCTTCTTGTCGAGAAAATGCGTTTAACGCAATAAAAAGATTTAGTGCTTTACGCACATGGACTAGGTTACCAAATTTAAAAAATGTGAAATAATGAAGCCGGGAGTCGTTTTTATTGTTTACAAACACATTTCCTTGACCAGATTATGACTTTTTAAAAACAGTCATTTTCCCATGGCAAGGAGACACTCATTTTCTGTGAGAAAATCATTTAAAAGGAGGAATTTCATCAACGCTAAAAATACATAATGTACGTGTCTGAGAACGCAGAGAACATGAAATAGTAGCTTTCTTACCAAGAAACACATGGTTGAAAAACCTATTTTAACGATCTGAGTGTTTGCAGACATGTACAACAGTTATTCTTAAACTATAACGTTTTCAATGAAATCATGTTTCTCATGAGGAGATAAACCGTTTAAAGCAATAAAAACGATTCACTGTGTCTGGCATTTTGACCAAGCCACCAACTAGCTAAACAATGATCAGAACTGGTGCAATTACACATTGACATTGGGTGAAAACACGTAACTCTTAAGGATGTGTTGCAGACTTGTTCAATAGATTCATTATCTTTTGTTTTGGATGAAATTGTGCTCTTCTTGTCGAGAAAATGCGTTTAACGCAATAAAAAGATTAAGTGCTTTACGCACATGGACTAGGTTACCAAATTTAAAAAATGTGAAATAATGAAGCCGGGAGTCGTTTTTATTGTTTACAAACACATTTCCTTGACCAGATTATGACTTTTTTAAAAACAGTCATTTTCCCATGGCAAGGAGACACTCGTTTTCTGTGAGAAAATCATTTAAAAGGAGGAATTTCATCAACGCTAAAATACATAATGTACGTGTCTGAAAACGCACAGAACATGAAATAGTAGCTTTCTTACCAAGAAACACATGGTTGAAAAACCTATTTTAACGATCTGAGTGTTTGCAGACATGTACAACAGTTATTCTTAAACTATAACGTTTTCAATGAAATCATGTTTCTCATGAGGAGATAAACCGTTTAAAGCAATAAAAACGATTCACTGTGTCTGGCATTTTGACCAAGCCACCAACTAGCTAAACAATGATCAGAACTGGTGCAATTACACATTGACATTGGGTGAAAACACGTAACTCTTAAGGATGTGTTGCAGACTTGTTCAATAGATTCATTTTCTTTTGTTTTTGATGAAATTGTGCTTTTCATGTCGAGAAAATGCGTTTAACGCAATAAAAACATTTAGTGCTTTACGCACATGGACTAGGTTACCAAATTTAAAAAATGTGAAATAATAAAGCCGGGAGTCGTTTTTATTGTTTACAAACACATTTCCTTGACCAGAATATGCTTTTTCTTAAAAGCCATTTTCCCATTGCTAGGAGACACTCATTTTCTGTGAGAAAATGCATTTAAAAGGAGGAATTTCATCAGAAACACTAAAAATACAATATTGTACGTGCCTGAAGACGCACAGAACCTTGAAATAAAAGGTTTCGCACCAAAAAACACATGGGTGAATGCCCTATTTTAAGGCTCTGAGTGTTTGCAGACATGTACAACAGGTATGTTTACATTATAACGTTTTTAATGAAATCATGTTTCTCTCGACGAGAAAATTCGCTTAAAGCAATAAAAAGGATTCACTCTGTCTTGCATTGGACCAAGCTACCAACAACCTAAACAATGATCAGAACTGGTGCGATTACACTTTGACATTGGGTGAAAACACGTAACTCTTAAGGATGTGTTGCAGACTTGTTCAATAGATTCATTATCTTTTGTTTTGGATGAAATTGTGCTCTTCTTGTCGAGAAAATGCGTTTAACGCAATAAAAAGATTTAGTGCTTTACGCACATGGACTAGGTTAGCAAATTTAAAAAATGTGAAATAATGAAGCCGGGAGTCGTTTTTATTGTTTACAAACACATTTCCTTGACCAGATTATGACTTTTTAAAAACAGTCATTTTCCCATGGCAAGGAGACACTCATTTTCTGTGAGAAAATCATTTAAAAGGAGGAATTTCATCAACGCTAAAAATACATAATGTACGTGTCTGAGAACGCACAGAACATGAAATAGTAGCTTTCTTACCAAGAAACACATGGTTGAAAAACCTATTTTAACGATCTGAGTGTTTGCAGACATGTACAACAGTTATTCTTAAACTATAACGTTTTCAATGAAATCATGTTTCTCATGAGGAGATAAACCGTTTAAAGCAATAAAAACGATTCACTGTGTCTGGCATTTTGACCAAGCCACCAACTAGCTAAACAATGATCAGAACTGGTGCAATTACACATTGACATTGGGTGAAAACACGTAACTCTTAAGGATGTGTTGCAGACTTGTTCAATAGATTCATTTTCTTTTGTTTTTGATGAAATTGTGCTTTTCATGTCGAGAAAATGCGTTTAACGCAATAAAAACATTTAGTGCTTTACGCACATGGACTAGGTCACCAAATTTAAAAAATGTGAAATAATGAAGCCGGGAGTCGTTTTTATTGTTTACAAACACATTTCCTTGACCAGATTATGCCTTTTTAAAAACAGTCATTTTCCCATGGCAAGGAGACACTCGTTTTCTGTGAGAAAATGCATTTAAAAGGAGGAATTTCATCAGAAACACTAAAAATACATATTGTACGTGCCTGAAGACGCACAGAACCTTGAAATAAAAGGTTTCGCACCAAAAAACACATGGGCGAAAGCCCTATTTTAAGGCTCTGAGTGTTTGCAGATATGTACAACAGGTATGTTTAAATTATAACGTTTTTAATGAAATCATGTTTCTCTCGACGAGAAAATGCGTTTAAAGCAAAAAAAGGATTCACTCTGTCTGGCATTGGACCAAGCTACCAACAACCTAAACAATGATCAGAACTGGTGAAATTACACTTTGACATTGGGAGAAAACACATAACTCTTAAGGATGTGTTGCAGACTTGTTCAATAGATTCATTGTCTTTTGTTTTGGATGAAATTGTGCTCTTCTTGTCGAGAAAATGCGTTTAACGCAATAAAAAGATTTAGTGCTTTACGCACATGGACTAGGTTGCCAAATTTAAAAAATGTGAAATAATGAAGCCGGGAGTCGTTTTTATTGTTTACAAACACATTTCCTTCCTTATGCCTTTTTAAAAAGTCATTTTCCCATGGCAAGGAGACACTCGTTTTCTGTGAGAAAATCATTTAAAAGGAGGAATGTCATCAACGCTAAAAATACATAATGTACGTGTCTGAAAACGCACAGAACATGAAATAGTAGCTTTCTTACCAAGAAACACATGGTTGAAAAACCTATTTTATCGATCTGAGTGTTTGCAGACATGTACAACAGTTATTCTTAAACTATAACGTTTTCAATGAAATCATGTTTCTCATGAGGAGATAAAACCGTTTAAAGCAATAAAAACGATTCACTGTGTCTGGCATTTTGACCAAGCCACCAACTAGCTAAACAATGATCAGAACTGATGCAATTACACATTGACATTGGGTGAAAACACGTAACTCTTAAGGATGTGTTGCAGACTTGTTCAATAGATTCATTATCTTTTGTTTTGGATGAAATTGTGCTCTTCTTGTCGAGAAAATGCGTTTAACGCAATAAAAAGATTTAGTGCTTTACGCACATGGACTAGGTTACCAAATTTAAAAAATGTGAAATAATGAAGCCGGGAGTCGTTTTTATTGTTTACAAACACATTTCCTTGACCAGATTATGACTTTTTAAAAACAGTCATTTTCCCATGGCAAGGAGACACTCATTTTCTGTGAGAAAATCATTTAAAAGGAGGAATTTCATCAACGCTAAAAATACATAATGTACGTGTCTGAGAACGCAGAGAACATGAAATAGTAGCTTTCTTACCAAGAAACACATGGTTGAAAAACCTATTTTAACGATCTGAGTGTTTGCAGACATGTACAACAGTTATTCTTAAACTATAACGTTTTCAATGAAATCATGTTTCTCATGAGGAGATAAACCGTTTAAAGCAATAAAAACGATTCACTGTGTCTGGCATTTTGACCAAGCCACCAACTAGCTAAACAATGATCAGAACTGGTGCAATTACACATTGACATTGGGTGAAAACACGTAACTCTTAAGGATGTGTTGCAGACTTGTTCAATAGATTCATTATCTTTTGTTTTGGATGAAATTGTGCTCTTCTTGTCGAGAAAATGCGTTTAACGCAATAAAAAGATTAAGTGCTTTACGCACATGGACTAGGTTACCAAATTTAAAAAATGTGAAATAATGAAGCCGGGAGTCGTTTTTATTGTTTACAAACACATTTCCTTGACCAGATTATGACTTTTTTAAAAACAGTCATTTTCCCATGGCAAGGAGACACTCGTTTTCTGTGAGAAAATCATTTAAAAGGAGGAATTTCATCAACGCTAAAATACATAATGTACGTGTCTGAAAACGCACAGAACATGAAATAGTAGCTTTCTTACCAAGAAACACATGGTTGAAAAACCTATTTTAACGATCTGAGTGTTTGCAGACATGTACAACAGTTATTCTTAAACTATAACGTTTTCAATGAAATCATGTTTCTCATGAGGAGATAAACCGTTTAAAGCAATAAAAACGATTCACTGTGTCTGGCATTTTGACCAAGCCACCAACTAGCTAAACAATGATCAGAACTGGTGCAATTACACATTGACATTGGGTGAAAACACGTAACTCTTAAGGATGTGTTGCAGACTTGTTCAATAGATTCATTTTCTTTTGTTTTTGATGAAATTGTGCTTTTCATGTCGAGAAAATGCGTTTAACGCAATAAAAACATTTAGTGCTTTACGCACATGGACTAGGTTACCAAATTTAAAAAATGTGAAATAATAAAGCCGGGAGTCGTTTTTATTGTTTACAAACACATTTCCTTGACCAGAATATGCTTTTTCTTAAAAGCCATTTTCCCATTGCTAGGAGACACTCATTTTCTGTGAGAAAATGCATTTAAAAGGAGGAATTTCATCAGAAACACTAAAAATACAATATTGTACGTGCCTGAAGACGCACAGAACCTTGAAATAAAAGGTTTCGCACCAAAAAACACATGGGTGAATGCCCTATTTTAAGGCTCTGAGTGTTTGCAGACATGTACAACAGGTATGTTTACATTATAACGTTTTTAATGAAATCATGTTTCTCTCGACGAGAAAATTCGCTTAAAGCAATAAAAAGGATTCACTCTGTCTTGCATTGGACCAAGCTACCAACAACCTAAACAATGATCAGAACTGGTGCGATTACACTTTGACATTGGGTGAAAACACGTAACTCTTAAGGATGTGTTGCAGACTTGTTCAATAGATTCATTATCTTTTGTTTTGGATGAAATTGTGCTCTTCTTGTCGAGAAAATGCGTTTAACGCAATAAAAAGATTTAGTGCTTTACGCACATGGACTAGGTTGCCAAATTTAAAAAATGTGAAATAATGAAGCCGGGAGTCGTTTTTATTGTTTACAAACACATTTCCTTCCTTATGCCTTTTTAAAAAGTCATTTTCCCATGGCAAGGAGACAGTCATTTTCTGTGAGAAAATCATTTAAAAGGAGGAATGTCATCAACGCTAAAAATACATAATGTACGTGTCTGAAAACGCACAGAACATGAAATAGTAGCTTTCTTACCAAGAAACACATGGTTGAAAAACCTATTTTATCGATCTGAGTGTTTGCAGACATGTAAAACAGTTATTCTTAAACTATAACGTTTTCAATGAAATCATGTTTCTCATGAGGAGATAAACCGTTTAAAGCAATAAAAACGATTCACTGTGTCTGGCATTTTGACCAAGCCACCAACAAGCTAAACAATGATCAGAACTGGTGCAATTACACATTGACATTGGGTGAAAACACGTAACTCTTAAGGATGTGTTGCAGACTTGTTCAATAGATTCATTATCTTTTGTTTTGGATGAAATTGTGCTCTTCTTGTCGAGAAAATGCGTTTAACGCAATAAAAAGATTTAGTGCTTTACGCACATGGACTAGGTTACCAAATGTAAAAAATGTGAAATAATGAAGCCGGGAGTCGTTTTTATTGTTTACAAACACATTTCCTTGACCAGATTATGCCTTTTTAAAAACAGTCATTTTCCCATGGCAAGGAGACACTCATTTTCTGTGAGAAAATGCATTTAAAAGGAGGAATTTCATCAGAAACACTAAAAATACATATTGTACGTGCTTGAAGACGCACAGAACCTTGAAATAAAAGGTTTCGCACCAAAAAACACATGGGTGAAAGCCCTATTTTAAGGCTCTGAGTGTTTGCAGACATGTACAACAGGTATGTTAACATTATAACGTTTTTAATGAAATCATGTTTCTCTCGACGAGAAAATGCGTTTAAAGCAATAAAAAGGATTCACTCTGTCTGGCATTGGACCAAGCTACCAACAACCTAAACAATGATCAGAACTGGTGCAATTACACTTTGACATTGGGTGAAAACACGTAACTCTTAAGGATGTGTTGCAGACTTGTTCAATAGATTCATTATCTTTTGTTTTTGATGAAATTGTGCTCTTCTTGTCGAGAAAATGCGTTTAAAGCGATAAAACGATTTACTTCTTTACGCATATGGACTAGGTCACCAAATGTAAAAAATGTGAAATAATGAAGCCGGGAGTAGTTTTTATTGTTTACAAACACATTTCATTGACCAGCTTATGCCTTTTTAAAAACAGTCATTTTCCCATGGCAAGGAGACACTCATTTTCTGTGAGAAAATCATTTAAAAGGAGGAATGTCATCAACGCTAAAAATACATAATGTACGTGTCTGAAAACGCACAGAACATGAAATAGTAGCTTTCTTACCAAGAAACACATGGTTGAAAAACCTATTTTAACGATCTGAGTGTTTGCAGACATGTACAACAGTTATTCTTAAACTATAACGTTTTCAATGAAATCATGTTTCTCATGAGGAGATAAACCGTTTAAAGCAATAAAAACGATTCACTGTGTCTGGCATTTTGACCAAGCCACCAACTAGCTAAACAATCATCAGAACTGGTGCAATTACACATTGACATTGGGTGAAAACACGTAACTCTTAAGGATGTGTTGCAGACTTGTTCAATAGATTCATTATCTTTTGTTTTGGATGAAATTGTGCTCTTCTTGTCGAGAAAATGCGTTTAACGCAATAAAAAGATTTAGTGCTTTACGCACATGGACTAGGTTACCAAATTTAAAAAATGTGAAATAATGAAGCCGGGAGTCGTTTTTATTGTTTACAAACACATTTCCTTGACCAGATTATGCCTTTTTAAAAACAGTCATTTTCCCATGGCAAGGAGACACTCGTTTTCTGTGAGAAAATGCATTTAAAAGGAGGAATTTCATCAGAAACACTAAAAATACAATATTGTACGTGCCTGAAGACGCACAGAACCTTGAAATAAAAGGTTTCGCACCAAAAAACACATGGGTGAAAGCCCTATTTTAAGGCTCTGAGTGTTTGCAGACATGTACAACAGGTATGTTTACATTATAACGTTTTTAATGAAATCATGTTTCTCTCGACGAGAAAATGCGCTTAAAGCAATAAAAAGGATTCACTCTGTCTGGCATTGGACCAAGCTACCAACAACCTAAACAATGATCAGAACTGGTGCGATTACACTTTGACATTGGGTGAAAACACGTAACTCTTAAGGATGTGTTGCAGACTTGTTGAATAGATTCATTATCTTTTGTTTTGGATGAAATTGTGCTCTTCTTGTCGAGAAAATGCGTTTAACGCAATAAAAAGATGTAGTGCTTTACGCACATGGACTAGGTTACCAAATTTAAAAAATGTGAAATAATGAAGCCGGGAGTCGTTTTTATTGTTTACAAACACATTTCCTTGACCAGAATATGCTTTTTCTTAAAAGCCATTTTCCCATGGCTAGGAGACACTCATTTTCTGTGAGAAAATGCATTTAAAAGGAGGAATTTCATCAGAAAAACTAAAAATACATAATGTACGTGCCTGAAGACGCACAGAACCTTGAAATAAAAGGTTTCGCACCAAAAAACACATGGGTGAAAGCCCTATTTTAAGGCTCTGAGTGTTTGCAGACATGTACAACAGGTATGTTTACATTATAACGTTTTTAATGAAATCATGTTTCTCTTGACGAGAAAATGCGTTTAAAGCAATAAAAAGGATTCACTCTGTCTGGCATTGGACCAAGCTACCAACAACCTAAACAATGATCAGAACTGGTGCGATTACACTTTGACATTGGGTGAAAACACGTAACTCTTAAGGATGTGTTGCAGACTTGTTCAATAGATTCATTATCTTTTGTTTTGGATGAAATTGTGCTCTTCTTGTCGAGAAAATGCGTTTAACGCAATAAAAAGATTTAGTGCTTTACGCACATGGACTAGGTTACCAAATGTAAAAAATGTGAAATAATGAAGCCGGGAGTCGTTTTTATTGTTTACAAACACATTTCCTTGACCAGATTATGCCTTTTTAAAAACAGTCATTTTCCCATGGCAAGGAGACAGTCATTTTCTGTGAGAAAATCATTTAAAAGGAGGAATGTCATCAACGCTAAAAATACATAATGTACGTGTCTGAAAACGCACAGAACATGAAATAGTAGCTTTCTTACCAAGAAACACATGGTTGAAAAACCTATTTTAACGATCTGAGTGTTTGCAGACATGTACAACAGTTATTCTTAAACTATAACGTTTTCAATGAAATCATGTTTCTCATGAGGAGATAAACCGTTTAAAGCAATAAAAACGATTCACTGTGTCTGGCATTTTGACCAAGCCACCAACTAGCTAAACAATGATCAGAACTGATGCAATTACACATTGACATTGGGTGAAAACACGTAACTCTTAAGGATGTGTTGCAGACTTGTTCAATAGATTCATTATCTTTTGTTTTGGATGAAATTGTGCTCTTCTTGTCGAGAAAATGCATTTAACGCAATAAAAAGATTTAGTGCTTTACGCACATGGACTAGGTTACCAAATTTAAAAAATGTGAAATAATGAAGCCGGGAGTCGTTTTTATTGTTTACAAACACATTTCCTTGACCAGATTATGACTTTTTAAAAACAGTCATTTTCCCATGGCAAGGAGACACTCATTTTCTGTGAGAAAATCATTTAAAAGGAGGAATTTCATCAAAGCTAAAAATACATAATGTACGTGTCTGAAAACGCACAGAACATGAAATAGTAGCTTTCTTACCAAGAAACACATGGTTGAAAAACCTATTTTAACGATCTGAGTGTTTGCAGACATGTACAACAGTTATTCTTAAACTATAACATTTTCAATGAAATCATGTTTCTCATGAGGAGATAAACCGTTTAAAGCAATAAAAACGATTCACTGTGTCTGGCATTTTGACCAAGCCACCAACTAGCTAAACAATGATCAGAACTGGTGCAATTACACATTGACATTGGGTGAAAACACGTAACTCTTAAGGATGTGTTGCAGACTTGTTCAATAGATTCATTTTCTTTTGTTTTTGATGAAATTGTGCTTTTCATGTCGAGAAAATGCGTTTAACGCAATAAAAACATTTAGTGCTTTACGCACATGGACTAGGTTACCAAATTTAAAAAATGTGAAATAATGAAGCCGGGAGTCGTTTTTATTGTTTACAAACACATTTCCTTGACCAGATTATGCCTTTTTAAAAACAGTCATTTTCCCATGGCAAGGAGAGACTCGTTTTCTGTGAGAAAATGCATTTAAAAGGAGGAATTTCATCAGAAACACTAAAAATACAATATTGTACGTGCCTGAAGACGCACAGAACCTTGAAACAAAAGGTTTCGCACCAAAAAACACATGGGTGAAAGCCCTATTTTAAGGCTCTGAGTGTTTGCAGACATATACAACAGGTATGTTTACATTATAACGTTTTTAATGAAATCATGGGTCTCTCGACGAGAAAACGCGCTTAAAGCAATAAAAAGGATTCACTCTGTCTGGCATTGGACCAAGCTACCAACAACCTAAACAATGATCAGAACTGGTGCGATTACACTTTGACATTGGGTGAAAACACGTAACTCTTAAGGATGTGTTGCAGACTTGTTCAATAGATTCATTATCTTTTGTTTTGGATGAAATTGTGCTCTTCTTGTCGAGAAAATGCGTTTAACGCAATAAAAAGATTTAGTGCTTTACGCACATGGACTAGGTTACCAAATTTAAAAAATGTGAAATAATGAAGCCGGGCGTCGTTTTTATCGTTTACAAACACATTTACTTCCTTATGCCTTTTTAAAAAGTCATTTTCCCATGGCAAGGAGACACTCATTTTCTGTGAGAAAATCATTTAAAAGGAGGAATGTCATCAACGCTAAAAATACATAATGTACGTGTCTGAAAACGCACAGAACATGAAATAGTAGCTTTCTTACCAAGAAACACATGGTTGAAAAACCTATTTTAACGATCTGAGTGTTTGCAGACATGTACAACAGTTATTCTTAAACTATAACGTTTTCAATGAAATCATGTTTCTCATGAGGAGATAAACCGTTTAAAGCAATAAAAACGATTCACTGTGTCTGGCATTTTGACCAAGCCACCAACTAGCTAAACAATGATCAGAACTGGTGCAATTACACATTGACATTGGGTGAAAACACGTAACTCTTAAGGATGTGTTGCAGACTTGTTCAATAGATTCATTATCTTTTGTTTTGGATGAAATTGTGCTCTTGTCGAGAAAATGCGTTTAACGCAATAAAAAGATTTAGTGCTTTACGCACATGGACTAGGTTAGCAAATTTAAAAAATGTGAAATAATGAAGCCGGGAGTCGTTTTTATTGTTTACAAACACATTTCTTTGACCAGATTATGCCTTTTTAAAAACAGTCATTTTCCCATGGCAAGGAGACACTCGTTTTCTGTGAGAAAATCATTTAAAAGGAGGAATGTCATCAACGCTAAAATACATAATGTACGTGTCTGAAAACGCACAGAACATGAAATAGTAGCTTTCTTACCAAGAAACACATGGTTGAAAAACCTATTTTAACGATCTGAGTGTTTGCAGACATGTACAACAGTTATTCTTAAACTATAACGTTTTCAATGAAATCATGTTTCTCATGAGGAGATAAACCGTTTAAAGCAATAAAAACGATTCACTGTGTCTGGCATTTTGACCAAGCCACCAACTAGCTAAACAATGATCAGAACTGGTGCAATTACACATTGACATTGGGTGAAAACACGTAACTCTTAAGGATGTGTTGCAGACTTGTTCAATAGATTCATTTTCTTTTGTTTTTGATGAAATTGTGCTTTTCATGTCGAGAAAATGCGTTTAACGCAATAAAAACATTTAGTGCTTTACGCACATGGACTAGGTTACCAAATTTAAAAAATGTGAAATAATAAAGCCGGGAGTCGTTTTTATTGTTTACAAACACATTTCCTTGACCAGAATATGCTTTTTCTTAAAAGCCATTTTCCCATGGCTAGGAGACACTCGTTTTCTGTGAGAAAATGCATTTAAAAGGAGGAATTTCATCAGAAACACTAAAAATACAATATTGTACGTGCCTGAAGACGCACAGAACCTTTAAATAAAAGGTTTCGCACCAAAAAACACATGGGTGAAAGCCCTATTTTAAGGCTCTGAGTGTTTGCAGACATGTACAACAGGTATGTTTACATTATAACGTTTTTAATGAAATCATGTTTCTCTCGACGAGAAAATTCGCTTAAAGCAATAAAAAGGATTCACTCTGTCTTGCATTGGACCAAGCTACCAACAACCTAAACAATGATCAGAACTGGTGCGATTACACTTTGACATTGGGTGAAAACACGTAACTCTTAAGGATGTGTTGCAGACTTGTTCAATAGATTCATTATCTTTTGTTTTGGATGAAATTGTGCTCTTCTTGTCGAGAAAATGCGTTTAACGCAATAAAAATATTTAGTGCTTTACGCACATGGACTAGGTTACCAAATTTAAAAAATGTGAAATAATGAAGCCGGGAATCGTTTTTATTGTTTACAAACACATTTCCTTCCTTATGCCTTTTTAAAAAGTCATTTTCCCATGGCAAGGAGAGACAGTCATTTTCTGTGAGAAAATCATTTAAAAGGAGGAATGTCATCAACGCTAAAAATACATAATGTACGTGTCTGAAAACGCACAGAACATGAAATAGTAGCTTTCTTACCAAGAAACACATGGTTGAAAAACCTATTTTAACGATCTGAGTGTTTGCAGACATGTACAACAGTTATTCTTAAACTATAACGTTTTCAATGAAATCATGTTTCTCATGAGGAGATAAACCGTTTAAAGCAATAAAAACGATTCACTGTGTCTGGCATTTTGACCAAGCCACCAACTAGCTAAACAATGATCAGAACTGATGCAATTACACATTGACATTGGGTGAAAACACGTAACTCTTAAGGATGTGTTGCAGACTTGTTCAATAGATTCATTATCTTTTGTTTTGGATGAAATTGTGCTCTTCTTGTCGAGAAAATGCATTTAACGCAATAAAAAGATTTAGTGCTTTACGCACATGGACTAGGTTAGCAAATTTAAAAAATGTGAAATAATGAAGCCGGGAGTCGTTTTTATTGTTTACAAACACATTTCCTTGACCAGATTATGACTTTTTAAAAACAGTCATTTTCCCATGGCAAGGAGACACTCATTTTCTGTGAGAAAATCATTTAAAAGGAGGAATTTCATCAACGCTAAAAATACATAATGTACGTGCCTGAGAACGCACAGAACATGAAATAGTAGCTTTCTTACCAAGAAACACATGGTTGAAAAACCTATTTTAACGATCTGAGTGTTTGCAGACATGTACAACAGTTATTCTTAAACTATAACGTTTTCAATGAAATCATGTTTCTCATGAGGAGATAAACCGTTTAAAGCAATAAAAACGATTCACTGTGTCTGGCATTTTGACCAAGCCACCAACTAGCTAAACAATGATCAGAACTGGTGCAATTACACATTGACATTGGGTGAAAACACGTAACTCTTAAGGATGTGTTTCAGACTTGTTCAATAGATTCATTTTCTTTTGTTTTTGATGAAATTGTGCTTTTCATGTCGAGAAAATGCGTTTAACGCAATAAAAACATTTAGTGCTTTACGCACATGGACTAGGTCACCAAATTTAAAAAATGTGAAATAATGAAGCCGGGAGTCGTTTTTATTGTTTACAAAACACATTTCCTTGACCAGATTATGCCTTTTTAAAAACAGTCATTTTCCCATGGCAAGGAGACACTCGTTTTCTGTGAGAAAATGCTTTTAAAAGGAGGAATTTCATCAGAAACACTAAAAATACAATATTGTACGTGCCTGAAGACGCACAGAACCTTGAAATAAAAGGTTTCGCACCAAAAAACACATGGGCGAAAGCCCTATTTTAAGGCTCTGAGTGTTTGCAGATATGTATGTTTAAATTATAACGTTTTTAATGATATCATGTTTCTCTCGACGAGAAAATGCGTTTAAAGCAAAAAAAGGATTCACTCTGTCTGGCATTGGACCAAGCTACCAACAACCTAAACAATGATCAGAACTGGTGAAATTACACTTTGACATTGGGAGAAAACACATAACTCTTAAGGATGTGTTGCAGACTTTTTCAATAGATTCATTATCTTTTGTTTTGGATGAAATTGTGCTCTTCTTGTCGAGAAAATGCGTTTAACGCAATAAAAAGATTTAGTGCTTTACGCACATGGACTAGGTTGCCAAATTTAAAAAATGTGAAATAATGAAGCCGGGAGTCGTTTTTATTGTTTACAAACACATTTCCTTCCTTATGCCTTTTTAAAAAGTCATTTTCCCATGGCAAGGAGACAGTCATTTTCTGTGAGAAAATCATTTAAAAGGAGGAATGTCATCAACGCTAAAAATACATAATGTACGTGTCTGAAAACGCACAGAACATGAAATAGTAGCTTTCTTACCAAGAAACACATGGTTGAAAAACCTATTTTATCGATCTGAGTGTTTGCAGACATGTAAAACAGTTATTCTTAAACTATAACGTTTTCAATGAAATCATGTTTCTCATGAGGAGATAAACCGTTTAAAGCAATAAAAACGATTCACTGTGTCTGGCATTTTGACCAAGCCACCAACAAGCTAAACAATGATCAGAACTGGTGCAATTACACATTGACATTGGGTGAAAACACGTAACTCTTAAGGATGTGTTGCAGACTTGTTCAATAGATTCATTATCTTTTGTTTTGGATGAAATTGTGCTCTTCTTGTCGAGAAAATGCGTTTAACGCAATAAAAAGATTTAGTGCTTTACGCACATGGACTAGGTTACCAAATGTAAAAAATGTGAAATAATGAAGCCGGGAGTCGTTTTTATTGTTTACAAACACATTTCCTTGACCAGATTATGCCTTTTTAAAAACAGTCATTTTCCCATGGCAAGGAGACACTCATTTTCTGTGAGAAAATGCATTTAAAAGGAGGAATTTCATCAGAAACACTAAAAATACATATTGTACGTGCTTGAAGACGCACAGAACCTTGAAATAAAAGGTTTCGCACCAAAAAACACATGGGTGAAAGCCCTATTTTAAGGCTCTGAGTGTTTGCAGACATGTACAACAGGTATGTTTACATTATAACGTTTTTAATGAAATCATGTTTCTCTCGACGAGAAAATGCGTTTAAAGCAATAAAAAGGATTCACTCTGTCTGGCATTGGACCAAGCTACCAACAACCTAAACAATGATCAGAACTGGTGCAATTACACTTTGACATTGGGTGAAAACACGTAACTCTTAAGGATGTGTTGCAGACTTGTTCAATAGATTCATTATCTTTTGTTTTTGATGAAATTGTGCTCTTCTTGTCGAGAAAATGCGTTTAAAGCGATAAAACGATTTACTTCTTTACGCATATGGACTAGGTCACCAAATGTAAAAAATGTGAAATAATGAAGCCGGGAGTAGTTTTTATTGTTTACAAACACATTTCATTGACCAGCTTATGCCTTTTTAAAAACAGTCATTTTCCCATGGCAAGGAGACACTCATTTTCTGTGAGAAAATCATTTAAAAGGAGGAATGTCATCAACGCTAAAAATACATAATGTACGTGTCTGAAAACGCACAGAACATGAAATAGTAGCTTTCTTACCAAGAAACACATGGTTGAAAAACCTATTTTAACGATCTGAGTGTTTGCAGACATGTACAACAGTTATTCTTAAACTATAACGTTTTCAATGAAATCATGTTTCTCATGAGGAGATAAACCGTTTAAAGCAATAAAAACGATTCACTGTGTCTGGCATTTTGACCAAGCCACCAACTAGCTAAACAATGATCAGAACTGGTGCAATTACACATTGACATTGGGTGAAAACACGTAACTCTTAAGGATGTGTTGCAGACTTGTTCAATAGATTCATTATCTTTTGTTTTGGATGAAATTGTGCTCTTCTTGTCGAGAAAATGCGTTTAACGCAATAAAAAGATTTAGTGCTTTATGCACATGGACTAGGTTACCAAATTTAAAAAATGTGAAATAATGAAGCCGGGAGTCGTTTTTATTGTTTACAAACACATTTCCTTGACCAGATTATGCCTTTTTAAAAACAGTCATTTTCCCATGGCAAGGAGACACTCGTTTTCTGTGAGAAAATGCATTTAAAAGGAGGAATTTCATCAGAAACACTAAAAATACAATATTGTACGTGCCTGAAGACGCACAGAACCTTGAAATAAAAGGTTTCGCACCAAAAAACACATGGGTGAAAGCCCTATTTTAAGGCTCTGAGTGTTTGCAGACATGTACAACAGGTATGTTTACATTATAACGTTTTTAATGAAATCATGTTTCTCTCGACGAGAAAATGCGCTTAAAGCAATAAAAAGGATTCACTCTGTCTGGCATTGGACCAAGCTACCAACAACCTAAACAATGATCAGAACTGGTGCGATTACACTTTGACATTGGGTGAAAACACGTAACTCTTAAGGATGTGTTGCAGACTTGTTCAATAGATTCATTATCTTTTGTTTTGGATGAAATTGTGCTCTTCTTGTCGAGAAAATGCGTTTAACGCAATAAAAAGATTTAGTGCTTTACGCACATGGACTAGGTTACCAAATTTAAAAAATGTGAAATAATGAAGCCGGGAGTCGTTTTTATTGTTTACAAACACATTTCCTTGACCAGATTATGCCTTTTTAAAAACAGTCATTTTCCCATGGCAAGGAGAGACTCGTTTTCTGTGAGAAAATGCATTTAAAAGGAGGAATTTCATCAGAAACACTAAAAATACAATATTGTACGTGCCTGAAGACGCACAGAACCTTGAAACAAAAGGTTTCGCACCAAAAAACACATGGGTGAAAGCCCTATTTTAAGGCTCTGAGTGTTTGCAGACATATACAACAGGTATGTTTACATTATAACGTTTTTAATGAAATCATGGGTCTCTCGACGAGAAAACGCGCTTAAAGCAATAAAAAGGATTCACTCTGTCTGGCATTGGACCAAGCTACCAACAACCTAAACAATGATCAGAACTGTTGCGATTACACTTTGACATTGGGTGAAAACACGTAACTCTTAAGGATGTGTTGCAGACTTGTTAAATAGATTCATTTTCTTTTGTTTTTGATGAAATTGTGCTTTTCATGTCGAGAAAATGCGTTTAACGCAATAAAAACATTTAGTGCTTTACGCACATGGACTAGGTCACCAAATTTAAAAAATGTGAAATAATGAAGCCGGGAGTCGTTTTTATTGTTTACAAAACACATTTCCTTGACCAGATTATGCCTTTTTAAAAACAGTCATTTTCCCATGGCAAGGAGACACTCGTTTTCTGTGAGAAAATGCTTTTAAAAGGAGGAATTTCATCAGAAACACTAAAAATACAATATTGTACGTGCCTGAAGACGCACAGAACCTTGAAATAAAAGGTTTCGCACCAAAAAACACATGGGCGAAAGCCCTATTTTAAGGCTCTGAGTGTTTGCAGATATGTATGTTTAAATTATAACGTTTTTAATGATATCATGTTTCTCTCGACGAGAAAATGCGTTTAAAGCAAAAAAAGGATTCACTCTGTCTGGCATTGGACCAAGCTACCAACAACCTAAACAATGATCAGAACTGGTGAAATTACACTTTGACATTGGGAGAAAACACATAACTCTTAAGGATGTGTTGCAGACTTTTTCAATAGATTCATTATCTTTTGTTTTGGATGAAATTGTGCTCTTCTTGTCGAGAAAATGCGTTTAACGCAATAAAAAGATTTAGTGCTTTACGCACATGGACTAGGTTGCCAAATTTAAAAAATGTGAAATAATGAAGCCGGGAGTCGTTTTTATTGTTTACAAACACATTTCCTTCCTTATGCCTTTTTAAAAAGTCATTTTCCCATGGCAAGGAGACAGTCATTTTCTGTGAGAAAATCATTTAAAAGGAGGAATGTCATCAACGCTAAAAATACATAATGTACGTGTCTGAAAACGCACAGAACATGAAATAGTAGCTTTCTTACCAAGAAACACATGGTTGAAAAACCTATTTTATCGATCTGAGTGTTTGCAGACATGTAAAACAGTTATTCTTAAACTATAACGTTTTCAATGAAATCATGTTTCTCATGAGGAGATAAACCGTTTAAAGCAATAAAAACGATTCACTGTGTCTGGCATTTTGACCAAGCCACCAACAAGCTAAACAATGATCAGAACTGGTGCAATTACACATTGACATTGGGTGAAAACACGTAACTCTTAAGGATGTGTTGCAGACTTGTTAAATAGATTCATTTTCTTTTGTTTTTGATGAAATTGTGCTTTTCATGTCGAGAAAATGCGTTTAACGCAATAAAAACATTTAGTGCTTTACGCACATGGACTAGGTCACCAAATTTAAAAAATGTGAAATAATGAAGCCGGGAGTCGTTTTTATTGTTTACAAAACACATTTCCTTGACCAGATTATGCCTTTTTAAAAACAGTCATTTTCCCATGGCAAGGAGACACTCGTTTTCTGTGAGAAAATGCTTTTAAAAGGAGGAATTTCATCAGAAACACTAAAAATACAATATTGTACGTGCCTGAAGACGCACAGAACCTTGAAATAAAAGGTTTCGCACCAAAAAACACATGGGCGAAAGCCCTATTTTAAGGCTCTGAGTGTTTGCAGATATGTATGTTTAAATTATAACGTTTTTAATGATATCATGTTTCTCTCGACGAGAAAATGCGTTTAAAGCAAAAAAAGGATTCACTCTGTCTGGCATTGGACCAAGCTACCAACAACCTAAACAATGATCAGAACTGGTGAAATTACACTTTGACATTGGGAGAAAACACATAACTCTTAAGGATGTGTTGCAGACTTTTTCAATAGATTCATTATCTTTTGTTTTGGATGAAATTGTGCTCTTCTTGTCGAGAAAATGCGTTTAACGCAATAAAAAGATTTAGTGCTTTACGCACATGGACTAGGTTGCCAAATTTAAAAAATGTGAAATAATGAAGCCGGGAGTCGTTTTTATTGTTTACAAACACATTTCCTTCCTTATGCCTTTTTAAAAAGTCATTTTCCCATGGCAAGGAGACAGTCATTTTCTGTGAGAAAATCATTTAAAAGGAGGAATGTCATCAACGCTAAAAATACATAATGTACGTGTCTGAAAACGCACAGAACATGAAATAGTAGCTTTCTTACCAAGAAACACATGGTTGAAAAACCTATTTTATCGATCTGAGTGTTTGCAGACATGTAAAACAGTTATTCTTAAACTATAACGTTTTCAATGAAATCATGTTTCTCATGAGGAGATAAACCGTTTAAAGCAATAAAAACGATTCACTGTGTCTGGCATTTTGACCAAGCCACCAACAAGCTAAACAATGATCAGAACTGGTGCAATTACACATTGACATTGGGTGAAAACACGTAACTCTTAAGGATGTGTTGCAGACTTGTTCAATAGATTCATTATCTTTTGTTTTGGATGAAATTGTGCTCTTCTTGTCGAGAAAATGCGTTTAACGCAATAAAAAGATTTAGTGCTTTACGCACATGGACTAGGTTACCAAATGTAAAAAATGTGAAATAATGAAGCCGGGAGTCGTTTTTATTGTTTACAAACACATTTCCTTGACCAGATTATGCCTTTTTAAAAACAGTCATTTTCCCATGGCAAGGAGAGACTCGTTTTCTGTGAGAAAATGCATTTAAAAGGAGGAATTTCATCAGAAACACTAAAAATACAATATTGTACGTGCCTGAAGACGCACAGAACCTTGAAACAAAAGGTTTCGCACCAAAAAACACATGGGTGAAAGCCCTATTTTAAGGCTCTGAGTGTTTGCAGACATATACAACAGGTATGTTTACATTATAACGTTTTTAATGAAATCATGGGTCTCTCGACGAGAAAACGCGCTTAAAGCAATAAAAAGGATTCACTCTGTCTGGCATTGGACCAAGCTACCAACAACCTAAACAATGATCAGAACTGTTGCGATTACACTTTGACATTGGGTGAAAACACGTAACTCTTAAGGATGTGTTGCAGACTTGTTCAATAGATTCATTTTCTTTTGTTTTTGATGAAATTGTGCTTTTCATGTCGAGAAAATGCGTTTAACGCAATAAAAACATTTAGTGCTTTACGCACATGGACTAGGTCACCAAATTTAAAAAATGTGAAATAATGAAGCCGGGAGTCGTTTTTATTGTTTACAAAACACATTTACTTCCTTATGCCTTTTTAAAAAGTCATTTTCCCATGGCAAGGAGACACTCATTTTCTGTGAGAAAATCATTTAAAAGGAGGAATGTCATCAACGCTAAAAATACATAATGTACGTGTCTGAAAACGCACAGAACATGAAATAGTAGCTTTCTTACCAAGAAACACATGGTTGAAAAACCTATTTTAACGATCTGAGTGTTTGCAGACATGTACAACAGTTATTCTTAAACTATAACGTTTTCAATGAAATCATGTTTCTCATGAGGAGATAAACCGTTTAAAGCAATAAAAACGATTCACTGTGTCTGGCATTTTGACCAAGCCACCAACTAGCTAAACAATGATCAGAACTGGTGCAATTACACATTGACATTGGGTGAAAACACGTAACTCTTAAGGATGTGTTGCAGACTTGTTCAATAGATTCATTATCTTTTGTTTTGGATGAAATTGTGCTCTTCTTGTCGAGAAAATGCGTTTAACGCAATAAAAAGATTTAGTGCTTTACGCACATGGACTAGGTTACCAAATTTAAAAAATGTGAAATAATGAAGCCGGGAGTCGTTTTTATTGTTTACAGACACATTTCCTTGACCAGATTATGCCTTTTTAAAAACAGTCATTTTCCCATGGCAAGGAGACACTCGTTTTCTGTGAGAAAATCATTTAAAAGGAGGAATGTCATCAACGCTAAAATACATAATGTACGTGTCTGAAAATGCACAGAACATGAAATAGTAGCTTTCTTACCAAGAAACACATGGTTGAAAAACCTATTTTAACGATCTGAGTGTTTGCAGACATGTACAACAGTTTATTCTTAAACTATAACGTTTTCAATGAAATCATGTTTCTCATGAGGAGATAAACCGTTTAAAGCAATAAAAACGATTCACTGTGTCTGGCATTTTGACCAAGCCACCAACTAGCTAAACAATGATCAGAACTGGTGCAATTACACATTCACATTGGGTGAAAACACGTAACTCTTAAGGATGTGTTGCAGACTTGTTCAATAGATTCACTTTCTTTTGTTTTTGATGAAATTGTGCTTTTCATGTCGAGAAAATGCGTTTAACGCAATAAAAACATTTAGTGCTTTACGCACATGGACTAGGTTACCAAATTTAAAAAATGTGAAATAATGAAGCCGGGAGTCGTTTTTATTGTTTACAAACACATTTCCTTGACCAGAATATGCTTTTTCTTAAAAGCCATTTTCCCATGGCTAGGAGACACTCGTTTTCTGTGAGAAAATGCATTTAAAAGGAGGAATTTCATCAGAAACACTAAAAATACAATATTGTACGTGCCTGAAGACGCACAGAACCTTGAAATAAAAGGTTTCGCACCAAAAAACACATGGGTGAAAGCCCTATTTTAAGGCTCTGAGTGTTTGCAGACATGTACAACAGGTATGTTTACATTATAACGTTTTTAATGAAATCATGTTTCTCTTGACGAGAAAATGCGTTTAAAGCAATAAAAAGGATTCACTCTGTCTGGCATTGGACCAAGCTACCAACAACCTAAACAATGATCAGAACTGGTGCGATTACACTTTGACATTGGGTGAAAACACGTAACTCTTAAGGATGTGTTGCAGACTTGTTCAATAGATTCATTATCTTTTGTTTTGGATGAAATTGTGCTCTTCTTGTCGAGAAAATGCGTTTAACGCAATAAAAAGATTTAGTGCTTTACGCACATGGACTAGGTTACCAAATTTAAAAAATGTGAAATAATGAAGCCGGGAGTCGTTTTTATTGTTTACAAACACATTTCCTTGACCAGATTATGCCTTTTTAAAAACAGTCATTTTCCCATGGCAAGGAGACAGTCATTTTCTGTGAGAAAATCATTTAAAAGGAGGAATGTCATCAACGCTAAAAATACATAATGTACGTGTCTGAAAACGCACAGAACATGAAATAGTAGCTTTCTTACCAAGAAACACATGGTTGAAAAACCTATTTTAACGATCTGAGTGTTTGCAGACATGTACAACAGTTATTCTTAAACTATAACGTTTTCAATGAAATCATGTTTCTCATGAGGAGATAAACCGTTTAAAGCAATAAAAACGATTCACTGTGTCTGGCATTTTGACCAAGCCACCAACTAGCTAAACAATGATCAGAACTGATGCAATTACACATTGACATTGGGTGAAAACACGTAACTCTTAAGGATGTGTTGCAGACTTGTTCAATAGATTCATTATCTTTTGTTTTGGATGAAATTGTGCTCTTCTTGTCGAGAAAATGCATTTAACGCAATAAAAAGATTTAGTGCTTTACGCACATGGACTAGGTTAGCAAATTTAAAAAATGTGAAATAATGAAGCCGGGAGTCGTTTTTATTGTTTACAAACACATTTCCTTGACCAGATTATGACTTTTTAAAAACAGTCATTTTCCCATGGCAAGGAGACACTCATTTTCTGTGAGAAAATCATTTAAAAGGAGGAATTTCATCAAAGCTAAAAATACATAATGTACGTGTCTGAAAACGCACAGAACATGAAATAGTAGCTTTCTTACCAAGAAACACATGGTTGAAAAACCTATTTTAACGATCTGAGTGTTTGCAGACATGTACAACAGTTATTCTTAAACTATAACATTTTCAATGAAATCATGTTTCTCATGAGGAGATAAACCGTTTAAAGCAATAAAAACGATTCACTGTGTCTGGCATTTTGACCAAGCCACCAACTAGCTAAACAATGATCAGAACTGGTGCAATTACACATTGAGATTGGGTGAAAACACGTAACTCTTAAGGATGTGTTGCAGACTTGTTCAATAGATTCATTTTCTTTTGTTTTTGATGAAATTGTGCTTTTCATGTCGAGAAAATGCGTTTAACGCAATAAAAACATTTAGTGCTTCACGCACATGGACTAGGTCACCAAATTTAAAAAATGTGAAATAATGAAGCCGGGAGTCGTTTTTATTGTTTACAAACACATTTCCTTGACCAGATTATGCCTTTTTAAAAACAGTCATTTTCCCATGGCAAGGAGAGACTCGTTTTCTGTGAGAAAATGCATTTAAAAGGAGGAATTTCATCAGAAACACTAAAAATACAATATTGTACGTGCCTGAAGACGCACAGAACCTTGAAACAAAAGGTTTCGCACCAAAAAACACATGGGTGAAAGCCCTATTTTAAGGCTCTGAGTGTTTGCAGACATATACAACAGGTATGTTTACATTATAACGTTTTTAATGAAATCATGGGTCTCTCGACGAGAAAACGCGCTTAAAGCAATAAAAAGGATTCACTCTGTCTGGCATTGGACCAAGCTACCAACAACCTAAACAATGATCAGAACTGTTGCGATTACACTTTGACATTGGGTGAAAACACGTAACTCTTAAGGATGTGTTGCAGACTTGTTCAATAGATTCATTATCTTTTGTTTTGGATGAAATTGTGCTCTTCTTGTCGAGAAAATGCGTTTAACGCAATAAAAAGATTTAGTGCTTTACGCACATGGACTAGGTTACCAAATTTAAAAAATGTGAAATAATGAAGCCGGGCGTCGTTTTTATTGTTTACAAACACATTTACTTCCTTATGCCTTTTTAAAAAGTCATTTTCCCATGGCAAGGAGACACTCATTTTCTGTGAGAAAATCATTTAAAAGGAGGAATGTCATCAACGCTAAAAATACATAATGTACGTGTCTGAAAACGCACAGAACATGAAATAGTAGCTTTCTTACCAAGAAACACATGGTTGAAAAACCTATTTTAACGATCTGAGTGTTTGCAGACATGTACAACAGTTATTCTTAAACTATAACGTTTTCAATGAAATCATGTTTCTCATGAGGAGATAAACCGTTTAAAGCAATAAAAACGATTCACTGTGTCTGGCATTTTGACCAAGCCACCAACTAGCTAAACAATGATCAGAACTGGTGCAATTACACATTGACATTGGGTGAAAACACGTAACTCTTAAGGATGTGTTGCAGACTTGTTCAATAGATTCATTATCTTTTGTTTTGGATGAAATTGTGCTCTTCTTGTCGAGAAAATGCGTTTAACGCAATAAAAAGATTTAGTGCTTTACGCACATGGACTAGGTTACCAAATTTAAAAAATGTGAAATAATGAAGCCGGGAGTCGTTTTTATTGTTTACAGACACATTTCCTTGACCAGATTATGCCTTTTTAAAAACAGTCATTTTCCCATGGCAAGGAGACACTCGTTTTCTGTGAGAAAATCATTTAAAAGGAGGAATGTCATCAACGCTAAAATACATAATGTACGTGTCTGAAAATGCACAGAACATGAAATAGTAGCTTTCTTACCAAGAAACACATGGTTGAAAAACCTATTTTAACGATCTGAGTGTTTGCAGACATGTACAACAGTTATTCTTAAACTATAACGTTTTCAATGAAATCATGTTTCTCATGAGGAGATAAACCGTTTAAAGCAATAAAAACGATTCACTGTGTCTGGCATTTTGACCAAGCCACCAACTAGCTAAACAATGATCAGAACTGGTGCAATTACACATTGACATTGGGTGAAAACACGTAACTCTTAAGGATGTGTTGCAGACTTGTTCAATAGATTCATTTTCTTTTGTTTTTGATGAAATTGTGCTTTTCATGTCGAGAAAATGCGTTTAACGCAATAAAAACATTTAGTGCTTTACGCACATGGACTAGGTTACCAAATTTAAAAAATGTGAAATAATGAAGCCGGGAGTCGTTTTTATTGTTTACAAACACATTTCCTTGACCAGAATATGCTTTTTCTTAAAAGCCATTTTCCCATGGCTAGGAGACACTCGTTTTCTGTGAGAAAATGCATTTAAAAGGAGGAATTTCATCAGAAACACTAAAAATACAATATTGTACGTGCCTGAAGACGCACAGAACCTTGAAATAAAAGGTTTCGCAACAAAAAACACATGGGTGAATGCCCTATTTTAAGGCTCTGAGTGTTTGCAGACATGTACAACAGGTATGTTTACATTATAACGTTTTTAATTAAATCATGTTTCTCTCGACGAGAAAATTCGCTTAAAGCAATAAAAAGGATTCACTCTGTCTTGCATTGGACCAAGCTACCAACAACCTAAACAATGATCAGAACTGGTGCGATTACACTTTGACATTGGGTGAAAACACGTAACTCTTAAGGATGTGTTGCAGACTTGTTCAATAGATTCATTATCTTTTGTTTTGGATGAAATTGTGCTCTTCTTGTCGAGAAAATGCGTTTAACGCAATAAAAATATTTAGTGCTTTACGCACATGGACTAGGTTACCAAATTTAAAAAATGTGAAATAATGAAGCCGGGAGTCGTTTTTATTGTTTACAAACACATTTCCTTCCTTATGCCTTTTTAAAAAGTCATTTTCCCATGGCAAGGAGACAGTCATTTTCTGTGAGAAAATCATTTAAAAGGAGGAATGTCATCAAAGCTAAAAATACATAATGTACGTGTCTGAAAACGCACAGAACATGAAATAGTAGCTTTCTTACCAAGAAACACATGGTTGAAAAACCTATTTTAACGATCTGAGTGTTTGCAGACATGTACAACAGTTATTCTTAAACTATAACGTTTTCAATGAAATCATGTTTCTCATGAGGAGATAAACCGTTTAAAGCAATAAAAACGATTCACTGTGTCTGGCATTTTGACCAAGCCACCAACTAGCTAAACAATGATCAGAACTGATGCAATTACACATTGACATTTGGTGAAAACACGTAACTCTTAAGGATGTGTTGCAGACTTGTTCAATAGATTCATTATCTTTTGTTTTGGATGAAATTGTGCTCTTCTTGTCGAGAAAATGCATTTAACGCAATAAAAAGATTTAGTGCTTTACGCACATGGACTAGGTTAGCAAATTTAAAAAATGTGAAATAATGAAGCCGGGAGTCGTTTTTATTGTTTACAAACACATTTCCTTGACCAGATTATGACTTTTTAAAAACAGTCATTTTCCCATGGCAAGGAGACACTCATTTTCTGTGAGAAAATCATTTAAAAGGAGGAATTTCATCAACGCTAAAAATACATAATGTACGTGTCTGAGAACGCACAGAACATGAAATAGTAGCTTTCTTACCAAGAAACACATGGTTGAAAAACCTATTTTAACGATCTGAGTGTTTGCAGACATGTACAACAGTTATTCTTAAACTATAACGTTTTCAATGAAATCATGTTTCTCATGAGGAGATAAACCGTTTAAAGCAATAAAAACGATTCACTGTGTCTGGCATTTTGACCAAGCCACCAACTAGCTAAACAATGATCAGAACTGGTGCAATTACACATTGACATTGGGTGAAAACACGTAACTCTTAAGGATGTGTTGCAGACTTGTTCAATAGATTCATTTTCTTTTGTTTTTGATGAAATTGTGCTTTTCATGTCGAGAAAATGCGTTTAACGCAATAAAAACATTTAGTGCTTTACGCACATGGACTAGGTCACCAAATTTAAAAAATGTGAAATAATGAAGCCGGGAGTCGTTTTTATTGTTTACAAACACATTTCCTTGACCAGATTATGCCTTTTTAAAAACAGTCATTTTCCCATGGCAAGGAGACACTCGTTTTCTGTGAGAAAATGCATTTAAAAGGAGGAATTTAATCAGAAACACTAAAAATACAATATTGTACGTGCCTGAAGACGCACAGAACCTTGAAATAAAAGGTTTCGCACCAAAAAACACATGGGTGAATGCCCTATTTTAAGGCTCTGAGTGTTTGCAGATATGTATGTTTAAATTATAACGTTTTTAATGATATCATGTTTCTCTCGACGAGAAAATGCGTTTAAAGCAAAAAAAGGATTCACTCTGTCTGGCATTGGACCAAGCTACCAACAACCTAAACAATGATCAGAACTGGTGAAATTACACTTTGACATTGGGAGAAAACACATAACTCTTAAGGATGTGTTGCAGACTTGTTCAATAGATTCATTATCTTTTGTTTTGGATGAAATTGTGCTCTTCTTGTCGAGAAAATGCATTTAACGCAATAAAAAGATTTAGTGCTTTACGCACATGGACTAGGTTGCCAAATTTAAAAAATGTGAAATAATGAAGCCGGGAGTCGTTTTTATTGTTTACAAACACATTTCCTTCCTTATGCCTTTTTAAAAAGTCATTTTCCCATGGCAAGGAGACAGTCATTTTCTGTGAGAAAATCATTTAAAAGGAGGAATGTCATCAACGCTAAAAATACATAATGTACGTGTCTGAGAACGCACAGAACATGAAATAGTAGCTTTCTTACCAAGAAACACATGGTTGAAAAACCTATTTTAACGATCTGAGTGTTTGCAGACATGTACAACAGTTATTCTTAAACTATAACGTTTTCAATGAAATCATGTTTCTCATGAGGAGATAAACCGTTTAAAGCAATAAAAACGATTCACTGTGTCTGGCATTTTGACCAAGCCACCAACTAGTTAAACAATGATCAGAACTGATGCAATTACACATTGACATTGGGTGAAAACACGTAACTCTTAAGGATGTGTTGCAGACTTGTTCAATAGATTCATTATCTTTTGTTTTGGATGAAATTGTGCTCTTCTTGTCGAGAAAATGCATTTAACGCAATAAAAAGATTTAGTGCTTTACGCACATGGACTAGGTTACCAAATTTAAAAAATGTGAAATAATGAAGCCGGGAGTCGTTTTTATTGTTTACAAACACATTTCCTTGACCAGATTATGACTTTTTAAAAACAGTCATTTTCCCATGGCAAGGAGACACTCATTTTCTGTGAGAAAATCATTTAAAAGGAGGAATTTCATCAAAGCTAAAAATACATAATGTACGTGTCTGAAAACGCACAGAACATGAAATAGTAGCTTTCTTACCAAGAAACACATGGTTGAAAAACCTATTTTAACGATCTGAGTGTTTGCAGACATGTACAACAGTTATTCTTAAACTATAACATTTTCAATGAAATCATGTTTCTCATGAGGAGATAAACCGTTTAAAGCAATAAAAACGATTCACTGTGTCTGGCATTTTGACCAAGCCACCAACTAGCTAAACAATGATCAGAACTGGTGCAATTACACATTGACATTGGGTGAAAACACGTAACTCTTAAGGATGTGTTGCAGACTTGTTCAATAGATTCATTTTCTTTTGTTTTTGATGAAATTGTGCTTTTCATGTCGAGAAAATGCGTTTAACGCAATAAAAACATTTAGTGCTTTACGCACATGGACTAGGTCACCAAATTTAAAAAATGTGAAATAATGAAGCCGGGAGTCGTTTTTATTGTTTACAAACACATTTCCTTGACCAGATTATGCCTTTTTAAAAACAGTCATTTTCCCATGGCAAGGAGAGACTCGTTTTCTGTGAGAAAATGCATTTAAAAGGAGGAATTTCATCAGAAACACTAAAAATACAATATTGTACGTGCCTGAAGACGCACAGAACCTTGAAACAAAAGGTTTCGCACCAAAAAACACATGGGTGAAAGCCCTATTTTAAGGCTCTGAGTGTTTGCAGACATATACAACAGGTATGTTTACATTATAACGTTTTTAATGAAATCATGGGTCTCTCGACGAGAAAACGCGCTTAAAGCAATAAAAAGGATTCACTCTGTCTGGCATTGGACCAAGCTACCAACAACCTAAACAATGATAAGAACTGTTGCGATTACACTTTGACATTGGGTGAAAACACGTAACTCTTAAGGATGTGTTGCAGACTTGTTCAATAGATTCATTATCTTTTGTTTTGGATGAAATTGTGCTCTTCTTGTCGAGAAAATGCGTTTAACGCAATAAAAAGATTTAGTGCTTTACGCACATGGACTAGGTTACCAAATTTAAAAAACGTGAAATAATGAAGCCGGGCGTCGTTTTTATTGTTTACAAACACATTTACTTCCTTATGCCTTTTTAAAAAGTCATTTTCCCATGGCAAGGAGACAGTCATTTTCTGTGAGAAAATCATTTAAAAGGAGGAATGTCATCAACGCTAAAAATACATAATGTACGTGTCTGAAAACGCACAGAACATGAAATAGTAGCTTTCTTACCAAGAAACTCATGGTTGAAAAACCTATTTTAACGATCTGAGTGTTTGCAGACATGTACAACAGTTATTCTTAAACTATAACGTTTTCAATGAAATCATGTTTCTCATGAGGAGATAAACCGTTTAAAGCAATAAAAACGATTCACTGTGTCTGGCATTTTGACCAAGCCACCAACTAGCTAAACAATGATCAGAACTGGTGCAATTACACATTGACATTGGGTGAAAACACGTAACTCTTAAGGATGTGTTGCAGACTTGTTCAATAGATTCATTATCTTTTGTTTTGGATGAAATTGTGCTCTTCTTGTCGAGAAAATGCGTTTAACGCAATAAAAAGATTTAGTGCTTTACGCACATGGACTAGGTTACCAAATTTAAAAAATGTGAAATAATGAAGCCGGGAGTCGTTTTTATTGTTTACAAACACATTTCCTTGACCAGAATATGCTTTTTCTTAAAAGCCATTTTCCCATGGCTAGGAGACACTCATTTTCTGTGAGAAAATGCATTTAAAAGGAGGAATTTCATCAGAAACACTAAAAATACATAATGTACGTGCCTGAAGACGCACAGAACCTTGAAATAAAAGGTTTCGCACCAAAAAACACATGGGTGAAAGCCCTATTTTAAGGCTCTGAGTGTTTGCAGACATGTACAACAGGTATGTTTACATTATAACGTTTTTAATGAAATCATGTTTCTCTCGACGAGAAAATGCGCTTAAAGCAATAAAAAGGATTCACTCTGTCTGGCATTGGACCAAGCTACCAACAACCTAAACAATGATCAGAACTGGTGCGATTACACTTTGACATTGGGTGAAAACACGTAACTCTTAAGGATGTGTTGCAGACTTGTTCAATAGATTCATTATCTTTTGTTTTGGATGAAATTGTGCTCTTCTTGTCGAGAAAATGCGTTTAACGCAATAAAAAGATTTAGTGCTTTACGCACATGGACTAGGTTACCAAATTTAAAAAATGTGAAATAATGAAGCCGGGAGTCGTTTTTATTGTTTACAAACACATTTCCTTGACCAGAATATGCTTTTTCTTAAAAGCCATTTTCCCATGGCTAGGAGACACTCATTTTCCGTGAGAAAATGCATTTAAAAGGAGGAATTTCATCAGAAAAACTAAAAATACATAATGTACGTGCCTGAAGACGCACAGAACCTTGAAATAAAAGGTTTCGCACCAAAAAACACATGGGTGAATGCCCTATTTTAAGGCTCTGAGTGTTTGCAGACATGTACAACAGGTATGTTTACATTATAACGTTTTTAATGAAATCATGTTTCTCTTGACGAGAAAATGCGTTTAAAGCAATAAAAAGGATTCACTCTGTCTGGCATTGGACCAAGCTACCAACAACCTAAACAATGATCAGAACTGGTGCGATTACACTTTGACATTGGGTGAAAACACGTAACTCTTAAGGATGTGTTGCAGACTTGTTCAATAGATTCATTATCTTTTGTTTTGGATGAAATTGTGCTCTTCTTGTCGAGAAAATGCATTTAACGCAATAAAAAGATTTAGTGCTTTACGCACATGGACTAGGTTACCAAATTTAAAAAATGTGAAATAATGAAGCCGGGAGTCGTTTTTATTGTTTACAAACACATTTCCTTGACCAGATTATGCCTTTTTAAAAACAGTCATTTTCCCATGGCAAGGAGACAGTCATTTTCTGTGAGAAAATCATTTAAAAGGAGGAATGTCATCAACGCTAAAAATACATAATGTACGTGTCTGAAAACGCACAGAACATGAAATAGTAGCTTTCTTACCAAGAAACACATGGTTGAAAAACCTATTTTAACGATCTGAGTGTTTGCAGACATGTACAACAGTTATTCTTAAACTATAACGTTTTCAATGAAATCATGTTTCTCATGAGGAGATAAACCGTTTAAAGCAATAAAAACGATTCACTGTGTCTGGCATTTTGACCAAGCCACCAACTAGCTAAACAATGATCAGAACTGATGCAATTACACATTGACATTGGGTGAAAACACGTAACTCTTAAGGATGTGTTGCAGACTTGTTCAATAGATTCATTATCTTTTGTTTTGGATGAAATTGTGCTCTTCTTGTCGAGAAAATGCATTTAACGCAATAAAAAGATTTAGTGCTTTACGCACATGGACTAGGTTACCAAATTTAAAAAATGTGAAATAATGAAGCCGGGCGTCGTTTTTATTGTTTACAAACACATTTACTTCCTTATGCCTTTTTAAAAAGTCATTTTCCCATGGCAAGGAGACAGTCATTTTCTGTGAGAAAATCATTTAAAAGGAGGAATGTCATCAACGCTAAAAATACATAATGTACGTGTCTGAAAACGCACAGAACATGAAATAGTAGCTTTCTTACCAAGAAACACATGGTTGAAAAACCTATTTTAACGATCTGAGTGTTTGCAGACATGTACAACAGTTATTCTTAAACTATAACATTTTCAATGAAATCATGTTTCTCATGAGGAGATAAACCGTTTAAAGCAATAAAAACGATTCACTGTGTCTGGCATTTTGACCAAGCCACCAACTAGCTAAACAATGATCAGAACTGGTGCAATTACACATTGACATTGGGTGAAAACACGTAACTCTTAAGGATGTGTTGCAGACTTGTTCAATAGATTCATTTTCTTTTGTTTTTGATGAAATTGTGCTTTTCATGTCGAGAAAATGCGTTTAACGCAATAAAAACATTTAGTGCTTTACGCACATGGACTAGGTCACCAAATTTAAAAAATGTGAAATAATGAAGCCGGGAGTCGTTTTTATTGTTTACAAACACATTTCCTTGACCAGATTATGCCTTTTTAAAAACAGTCATTTTCCCATGGCAAGGAGAGACTCGTTTTCTGTGAGAAAATGCATTTAAAAGGAGGAATTTCATCAGAAACACTAAAAATACAATATTGTACGTGCCTGAAGACGCACAGAACCTTGAAACAAAAGGTTTCGCACCAAAAAACACATGGGTGAAAGCCCTATTTTAAGGCTCTGAGTGTTTGCAGACATATACAACAGGTATGTTTACATTATAACGTTTTTAATGAAATCATGGGTCTCTCGACGAGAAAACGCGCTTAAAGCAATAAAAAGGATTCACTCTGTCTGGCATTGGACCAAGCTACCAACAACCTAAACTATGATCAGAACTGTTGCGATTACACTTTGACATTGGGAGAAAACACATAACTCTTAAGGATGTGTTGCAGACTTGTTCAATAGATTCATTATCTTTTGTTTTGGATGAAATTGTGCTCTTCTTGTCGAGAAAATGCGTTTGACGCAATAAAAAGATTTAGTGCTTTACGCACATGGACTAGGTTAACAAATTTAAAAAATGTGAAATAATGAAGCCGGGCGTCGTTTTTATTGTTTACAAACACATTTACTTCCTTATGCCTTTTTAAAAAGTCATTTTCCCATGGCAAGGAGACAGTCATTTTCTGTGAGAAAATCATTTAAAAGGAGGAATGTCATCAACGCTAAAAATACATAATGTACGTGTCTGAAAACGCACAGAACATGAAATAGTAGCTTTCTTACCAAGAAACACATGGTTGAAAAACCTATTTTAACGATCTGAGTGTTTGCAGACATGTACAACAGTTATTCTTAAACTATAACGTTTTCAATGAAATCATGTTTCTCATGAGGAGATAAACCGTTTAAAGCAATAAAAACGATTCACTGTGTCTGGCATTTTGACCAAGCCACCAACTAGCTAAACAATGATCAGAACTGATGCAATTACACATTGACATTGGGTGAAAACACGTAACTCTTAAGGATGTGTTGCAGACTTGTTCAATAGATTCATTATCTTTTGTTTTGGATGAAATTGTGCTCTTCTTGTCGAGAAAATGCGTTTAACGCAATAAAAAGATTTAGTGCTTTACGCACATGGACTAGGTTACCAAATTTAAAAAATGTGAAATAATGAAGCCGGGAGTCGTTTTTATTGTTTACAAACACATTTCCTTGACCAGAATATGCTTTTTCTCAAAAGCCATTTTCCCATGGCTAGGAGACACATTTTCTGTGAGAAAATAATTTAAAAGGAGGAATTTCATCAACGCTAAAAATACATATTTTACGTGCCTGAAGACGCACAGAACCTTGAAATAAAAGGTTTCGCACCAAAAAAACACATGGGTGAAAGCCCTAATTTTTAACGATCTGAGTGTTTGCAGACATGTACAACAGGTATGTTTAAATTATAACGTTTTTAATGAAATCATGTTTCTCTCGACGAGAAAATGCGTTTAAAGCAAAAAAAAAGGATTCACTCTGTCTGGCATTGGACCAAGCTACCAACAACCTAAACAACGATCAGAACTGGTGAAATTACACCTTGACATTGGGAGAAAAAACATAACTCTTAAGGATGTGTTGCAGACTTGTTCAATAGATTCATTATCTTTTGTTTTTGATGAAATTGTGCTTTTCTTGTCGAGAAAATGCGTTTAACGCAATAAAAAGATTTAGTGCTTTACGCACATGGACTAGGTTACCAAATTGAAAAAATGTGAAATAATAAAGCCGGGAGTCGTTTTTATTGTTTACAAACACATTTCCTTGACCAGAATATGCTTTTTCTTAAAAGCCATTTTCCCATGGCTAGAGTCTCATTTTCTGTGAGAAAATGTATTTAAAAGGAGGGATTTCATCAGAAACGCTAAAAATACATAATTTACGTGCCTGAAAACGCACAGAACCTTGAACAGTCGGCAATCAACGCAAGTTTGTCTTGCAGTAGGCCCACCTACCAGTATAACCCAGCCATTTCCACCTTCGCTCAAAGTTCAATTTGCACAGCACTGGACACTTCAGCCACTTCCTTGTTACTTTGCAGTTCGTTTTCCATATTAAATCACTTGGCAGACTTTCTTTCAAAAAGACTTTAATGATGAACTTTTTAGGCAGAGAAGTTAGACCAGGACTTGGGAATTTAGGACCAGCACAAAGTATCCATCAACGGGGGCCTCCTACTTTACACAATAGGCTAATTGCCTAAGAATAATAATATGTGCTTCTCAAAAAACTAAAGGCTTGTGGAGGTGCTAAACCAAAAACATGAATCGAAGACGAACATCAAAGGATATAAGGTAACACTCACCAAATGGTAAATAAATGACAGAGGCAGTCCTCTATTTCACCATTTTATTGTTTGGCATCAGTCATTAAGGTTTCTGAAGAAGACCACCCGGCCAAGTTATTGACTGATGCCAAACAATGAAATGGTAAAATAGAGAATTGTGTCTTTTTTTTTCATTTGATGAGTGCTACCTTACATCCTTTGATGTTCTTCTTGAATAATAATAATAATAATAATAATAATAATAATAATAGCCTAATTATAAAAGAGGCCTAATAACAAATAACAATTACAGGCATAATACTATCAATACTAACACTGATAATAGGCTATTATTAACAAAATGCTTTTAGTAAAAGCTTGGCTGAAAAAGGGTTGGTCTATGGCAGAAGCCCCCCAGAAAAGGCATGGTCTAAAACAAAAATCTCCAAGGCCTAACTAGCCTAACGTTAAGGCTTTTTTCTTCTTCAAAAAAGCAAAATGAGTAGTCCTAGCCCATTAGGCTACTCAACAAAGAGGGGCTAAAACCTCTACTCAGCCTATCTGAAAATGTGATGGCTTACAACCCTCCAATATGATTCCAAATCTCTGTGACCAGCATCCAGTTGACCCTTGAGCTGCAGGAGACGGGCCTCCAACCTCCTCCACTTGGGCTTCCGCCTTGGGGGAGCATCTCCTCACTCCGCCATCTCCAGCCTTTCCTCTGCCAGGGTTTGCTGGTCCTTAATGTGGCGCAGAAACATCCAAAGGGATGGGTGGCGCACTTGGACCGCATCATTTAGAGTGCGATGATAAGCTACAAAAACAAAAACAAGAGGTTAATCATGTACACTGTTAAAGAAATTTGAATATGCTGAACATGTTGACAGTGGCTTGATAAACATGAATGCATAATACAGCTTTAGGAGTGTAGGCCTTTGTGTGATGTAGACCTCCAAAAATAATGCTGAATTGTGTTAAACTGATTTTTAAAATAAAAGTTAAACACATAGCCTATGGTGAATTCCACAGCTAATTGATGGAAACAATGTAGACTCATCAAGCTTTAAGAGTATCCAAAGCAATGGTTGACTGTGAGTCCTACACCGATGCTATATTATTTTTTAAAATAATGATACAAATAATCGACTAAAAACAGTATAGCCTAATTTACACAACCATAATCATACAATTGGCCTACGTTATCATAGCCTGCACGCTTCTGTGGTGTCGCATGAAAATGTTAAGCGTGTTATGGGCCACACATCAAAAATAAAGTCTGTTCGCCGATTATTCAATAAATCAGAAAATAAGTCTTAGTCACTTACACTCAACGTGGTTGTGGGTCCTTTGCTCCATGTTGCGTGCATAGATGTTCCACATTGGATGTGGGAAGAGGGCTCCATCGTGGACGTATGTGTTCCCGACATACTGCAGGAAGTCATGCAGCTCTGGATGGTCCGGCTGGACGCGCCTCGTGTCTGGGTGGTGAACGAGCAGGGCGAAGTTGCCTTGAACTGTGTCCAGTGGTAGGTGGCCGAGTGCCATCACCTTGCGGATGACTGCTGCCAACTGAAGGTCATCCCGGAATGCAGTAGTCAGTCCAAGTATTTGCACCCTCTTCCACAGGGCTTGACTGAAATGGAAGTAGCATCCACTCACTTGTGCCCTTGGAAGTTCTGTTTCCAGCTATTGTGGATTTTTCCTATCCTTTTAATGGGCTCTTGCCTCAGCAACCTCTGGGAAGAATAATCATCGGACAAATATTGGAGCAAACAGAGAATCTTTAATGCATCTGCAGATGGAGAGACATAAGAGACATTAGTCTGTCAGGATATGCTCTAACTTGAGTTGGAGGTAGTGGGTTTTTTTATAGAGCAGTCCGTCGCGTCATACCCTATGTTCCTTGCATTAACCAAGGTGTTATCTTACAAAGGAATGCAAGAAAACATCTACGTTAATCATGTCCTGTGTCCGGTGTGTGTCTGTGGGTCCGTTGCACCTGTCTTCGCTGCACCGGGCAGTTCCTGGGATGCGGCAACGGGGAGGCAAGCATCATAACTGTTGGTATGTGGCCCCATCGGAGGCAAGCATGATAACAGTTGGTATGTGTGTCTGCAGTGAGTGAGAAGTTTCATACACACAGAAAAGTGGAAAACTACCGAGTACATACAGAGTGCATATGGAGTACATTTTGTACTCCACACAGCGCATTGATAAGCGCCTGTTCAAAGTCGCATATGACCTTTTGAGGTGCCCAGTGGTGCTGCGTAATCCTCCTGGTTTCCCGTTTGATGCAATCGAGCACCTGCCGGTAGTGCCCAATTGTGCGCTGGACCATCAGCGCATGCACAAGAGGGATAACGAAGCCATGCATGTTTCCAATTACTGTAAAAACTTGGCTGAAGGGGCGGGGGCACGTTCTGAACGTTGCATCCATATATATGGTTCCACAGCCTCGCAGCTTCCTGATGTTTCCCTCTGTGGCAAACACAGCGATAGCCCACTCGTTGTCTTGGTGCAGGAGGAACTGTTCCCTGTCCCATGTTTCAGCCCATGCACCTTCGATGACGACATCCTCAAGTGTAGCTGGAATCGGGGGCGTGACTGCTGCGCTTGCTCTGGCCATAACAGTCCTTACAGACTGGAATCCTTGTGGTGGTGGTCTGTCGCCCCCACCTTGGATTTGACGTTGCCGATGCTGCAGGACCCTTTGCGCATTATAGATCCTTCTGATTGGGACTGTTGGCTCCCTCGCAACTTCTGCAGTCACCCCCTGTCGGAATTCTACACGGTGCACCATTTCTCCGTCAGGGGGATGCACGTGTTCCCCAACATCGTGCACAATAATGTTAGCATCCACGTCCTCCACTTCAAATCTATTTGTGATCAGTGGCACTCTACAGTTCCACCTCCAGCACCTCCATCTAATGGTGTCTTGATTGGTGCGGTGCTTCTGATATCTGAAGTTCTCATGTACCAACACTTTGCCCCCTCGATCACCATCCATAACTATCGCCATTGTTTGTCTTCTTGTAGGCTAGTAAGCACATGACAGTGAGTCCACGAGTTATCACCGATAACAACCGATTGTTGCAAATTGTTGCAAGTTGGCAGGCGGTTTAGACATTGGTGAATTTTGATCATGTGGTTTAGAACGCCAGGAAACTTGCCTGCAGATGACCACACATCCACGACAAGTTTTAAATATTTCCAAACTCGAAATCATGTGTGCATTTGGCTATTTATAAATTATTTTTCGAGCAATATGTGTTTTGTGATTCAGCTTTAGCGTTGTTGATTAGCCTTTCATTCATATTTTGTCAAAAAGGCGTATTCATTAGCCTAGGCCTATGTCCCGTTATTTCTGTAGCATACAGCATCTTAGAATCTTAAGAGACCAGGCAGATATTGTTATTATTTTGTTATTACCATGCTATATTAGCCTACTTCATAATTATAAATATTTCAATTATCCAATTTTTAGCATTTCTAATATAAGGCTATATTGTTATTATTATTATCATCATCATCATCATCATTATTATTATTATTATTAGGCTATTATTATTATTATCGTCATTATCATTATGTTATTATTATTATTATTATTATCATTACAATTATGATGCTTAAAGGGCCTTACTGAGCAGATGGTTTCTATCTAATATCTGTCAGATGCTTTTCCCAATAAGCTGGTGTGGTTATGATGGGAACGACGGCTTTCTAGCGAACATAGAAGAAGTGGGTCGGAATTGGCCTATTGTCGATATCAGCTAGCTTTCGCAGGAGTCTATCCCTGGTACAATGCACTAGACCTCTGGGAGATGGACTGCTGAGGACGGAACACAACACCTATCCTCAGCTCCCAGCACTTCTCGCACAATGTGCTACTCATACGCTGAGTTGGCGGCACCCGGGATCGAACTCACAACCTTGCGATCCATAGGCGAGAGCTCTACTGACTGAGCTACGCCCGGGTGCAATTGCCCAAGGAGCATAGGCTTACTATATTACATTCAGACACAGACGAGCCAGCTCACCTACTCGGCGAGGCGCATTTTCCTCGATAAGTGACACATTTCACGCATAAATATCAGAGAACTACCGGGGTGGGTTATGCGCCCAAATATAGGCTATAGCCTAATAAGTTGAAATTGGTTTAGTGTCGAAAGTTTCCACATACTTTAGCCAACCTGGACTTTGTGAATTCGTTTTTGTGATATAAAAATAGAAATCGTATGATTCATTGTCTTCTTAATAATCTGCCCTAAATAATGCATTATTGAAAATGCACTTTTTGCGCCAAACAGCGTCAAACCTGCTGACCGGGGAACATAGGACCCTTTTTTATAAAGAAAGGTCCTATGTTCCCCTGCACATACAAAACGGGGAACATAGGACCCTTTTGGGGAAAAGTGGGGAATATAGGGCCCTCTGTATACAAAAAGGTCCGATATTCCCCGGTCTCATACAAAGCGGGGAACATAGGACCCGGGGACTATAGGACCCGGGGACTATAGGGAGGACCCCCAGCATTTAAAGGCAAAGGAAAGGTGCGACCGATCAAGATTCTGAATCAGAATTCAAAGTTCATTCAGATCTTTGCTGCAAGTGGGGAACTCTTGGGAGCTTGATGAGCTTATCCTCAGTGGTGCCGAAGAGTTCACCTGTCGCCTCTATGGCTTTCGTCCTCGAGTTAAGCAGGTTGATGAGGCAAGAGAGGTCAAGGTCAAGAAAATATATGCCTCAAGCCTCGAGCTGCGACAAGGTCTCTCTCTATTGACCTTTCCACCGTGCAAGCGAGTCCTTTTGCAGCACATAAAGAGAGTGAACTACCAAGTAGGAATCTGGAAAAGGGCTCATGAAAACCACCCAGAAGTGCCATCCCCCTTTGGACCATGGGTTTCATGTAAATGACGATGGCAAGCCAGAACCTCTGTGGTTTGAGGGTGACGTCATCCCCCAGGCCCTTGTTGATGTCTTGGAAGAAGAGGGGACAGATGAGGATGACCTTGAGGAAATACACACTAATATGGATGATGATGAAGAAGGAGGAATATGGGGATGAGTAAGATATCAAATCCAATTTAGATTTTATTTTATTTTTTTAGATTTTTTTTCGGATTTCAGCTTTATTAGATAGTACAGTTGAAAGAGACATGAAGGGGGAAGAAAGAGAGAAGGGAGGACATGTAGCATATGGAAGTGGGCCGGATTCAAACCCATGCTGATGCGTTAGGGACTAGTGTTGTGGTACGCGCACTATCCCAGTGAACCACCAATTATGATTTATTTTATATTATTTGTATTTTTAAGGTGAATTTTTGGCTTCTTCTGTTGTTTCGCCCTTTGCCTATATTTTGTGTAGTTTTTTTGGGGACAGTGGGATGGGATGGGGTAAGAGGGTAGGAATTAATGTTTCAATGTTAATAAAATGATAGCCATTTGTTTCCTAAAAAAATAATAAAAAATGTTTACTGTACTGTATTGGTGGTTGGCTTCTACTTGAGTGCAATGCTTTGGAGCTATAGGCCCATCGCTATAGGCCTATGAGACACCATTTAAAAGCATTTCTTTTCCTACAGGTTCTTTAGTATTCACTTTTCATGTTCATTTCAGATAGCAGTAGTAAGCAGTACATATGAACATATTGTTAAATGCAATAAATTGCACTTACCCCTATTTGGAATGCTAGTGACTAAAAAAATTAAATGTTCTCTGATGTGAGGTATAGAGAAGACTCGGCCACGGGAAGAGAAATTTTTGAAATAGAAAGGTCATCTTGGGCTCAAATTGAAGCTTAAACTAGGGAAGTTGTCTATACACAAGTGAGGCATACATATTCACCATAAAGTGCTGAAGAATAATCATTTTGATGATAATTTGTCAGGCGGACAGTACTTTCTTTGTCTTTTTGGGGATGGTGTGGGTGATATCTTAAAATTGAGTTGCAACAAGCCCCAGAATCATATTTTCCTGCCTCCCCCTACGTAAATTTCATTCTTGTATGACTATTTATGCCATTGTAGTACCTTAATATCTGCATGTACATAATTTCGCCTGGAACATGGCTCAAAAATTGGGTTTTTGGCCCCCTGTGGCCAAACGGGGCCGAGTTGAGGGTGCTCCTTATCAACTTCTGATGGCCCAAGGTATAGGCTTAACAAGAAATAATAGTGAAAAAAAGGTAGCAGAAAACATCCTGAGGGCTGCTCCTGGCTCCCGGCCTATTAACTGTGTTTTCCATATTCACCAGCTGTGTACTTAGGGAAACAACAGAGCCATCACAGTCAACAAGCGAAACACTGGCACTAAATGTAAAGCTATGCCTGATATGTGGAGAAGCTCTGCGAGATGGTAAAAAAATCCATATATTAAAAACCCCAAATTGGAAGGACTAAAAACAATATTGAAAATTGCTCAGGAACGAAATGACGAGGTTCACAGGAGACTCTCTCCTTACTCAAGTGACCTACTCTCCTTCAAAGTGAAAGTGTCATAACACAAGTCATGCAGAGCAAATTACTCCAGCACAACCAACCTGGCCTATTTGCACTACTTTCACCGTGACTGTGCAAGACCCAGACAAGGGATCGGTCCCTAATCAAGACTGAGCAGAGACACCGAATTTGACATCCACAATCAGTGTTTCTTTTGTAACGAGAAAGCCCACTATAAAAAAGGGCCATTGACCTCAGTAAGTACTGGGACAGGGTGAAAGCACAAGGTTAAAGGTCCTTAGTGCTACCTCAGAGAGGCTTGAGGAAAAAATACATCTTCGCATGCTGTGACACATCAAGATCTATTTGCTTATGATGCTAAGTAACATGGAAGCTGCTTCGGACACAACATTTCAAGCAAATAATATTTCAGCAGCCAGAAACAAGCATCTGTCAAGAAAGATGTTCACCAAACATCAAAGAGCTTTCATTGAACTAACTGAAGAGTTAGCTGAGACAGTCTTTTCAGATAATGTGACTGCCACAACACTGAAAAGAAAAACTAGTGGAAGGCAGGGAGACAATGCCTCTTCAGAGAACAGAGGCACTAACTGATACTCAAATCCTACAGCAAGCTGCGGGAATACTAAGGAAAACCATGGAAGACGTTGAGAATTAGCCTCAATTCTACATTAAGCAGTGATCAGCTTTCTCTTCCCCAGTGCAGTCAAATATGTTCCAAACATTCTATATGATTTTGTGAAATGGTGTGTTTAACTCTAGGGCATTTAGAAAAGTGCCGACCCGTAATGAGGACCCATCTCTGAAGAATAATCTAAGTGCTCTAACCTTTTGCCATGACTCAATAAGAGTGAACCTGAGTTTGGATACACTCCAGCATACACCTCTTTTGTTGAGTCCATGCAGTGCCAGTCATCTCACTAACTACAAGACTGAATACACATCACACATACAACTGTACATGTGAATACTCTTGTGAAGTGATAACAGTGACATATGGACAGATATAACAAGTGAGTAAGTAACATCTGTGTATTTGTAATTGCATTTTGTTTTGACAAACATTCATATTTTAATTTAATAATGTGAGATAGACTAGAAAAGAAATACATGCAGAAATACAAAACGCACACGCGGGTGAATTAAACACTTTTTGTGATGTTTTAATACAAAATGTGAGTTGTGGGAACCAACATTATGTGAATATTCAGGCAAAACAAGCTTATTCAGTTTGTTTGGGTTGAAATAAGCTATCAGAATACATGTTACAAAACACGAGTAGCTTCTCGGCCATTTTCATTTTGTAAAAGTAGCTCTCAGAGAAAAAAGGTTGGAGACCCCTGGTCTAAAGAATAGCCCCAAAAAAACTTATTTCCCACAAAAATAAAGTTCAACAACCATCCATTTTATTAATGGGACACATATGCGATACAAAAAAACATGGTTGTGTTTTGTTCTAACTCGGGTAGGGGTATCTCGAAAACTAAAGCCCTTTTTGAGGACTTGCTGCTAGCGTACTATGAGTTATGTGTTTTCACCCAATTTCAACGTGTAATTTCAACAGTTCTGATCATTGATTAGCTTGTTGGTAGCTTGGTCAAAATGCCAGACACAGTGAATGAAACATGATTTCATTAAAAACGTTATAGTTTAAAAATACCTGTTGCACATGTCTACAAACATTCAGAGCCTGAAAATAAATTTTTCACCAATGGTTTGTTCACAATTTCGAATCATTATTTACTTTTGTACATTGGTCTATAAGCAGTGAATACTACTTCTTCGGTTCCCTCTGGGTTACCTTGGCGCTCCCCTTCGCCTGAGTTTCCACGCCTCACAACCAGAGCTGGGGTGTGTTCAAGTTCCAAAATCACAGGTCTCAGACCATGAGGTTTCCAGGCACCTCCCAACGGGCACTTGTGCGCTCTTAGGCCTCCCTTCTACTCCTGACAAGAACCTGTTCTTCACTCAACTTCCTTGTCAGATCTTCTTTCTCATAGCATTCCTTTGACTAGTGTCAGAGAGTCGGCTCGCCAGCTAACCAACCTCCTTGGACTACTACTTCGACTTTTGAACTCGAGCTACTCCTCGATTTCCCGTGGCCTACGGACTTGGAACTTTTGTTGGTGCACGCACGTTTACTCAACAGTTTTATCGCTTTTAAAACATTTTCTCGACAAGAAACGCACAATTTCAACAAAAAACAAACAAACAAACAAAAAGAATCTAGTCCACAATCCTTAAAACTTTCGTGTTTTCTTTCAATTTAATGTGTAATTTCACCATTCTGATCATTGTTTACAATTTGTAGCTTCAAAATGCCTGACACAGTGATCGTTTTTATTGCTTTAAACGCGTTTTTTTCCCTCAAGAGAAACATGATTACATAAAAACATTATAGTTTAAAAATACCTGTTTGTACATGTCTGCAAACACTCAGAGCCTTACAATAGGTTTTTCACCTATGTGTTTGTACACAATTTCGAATCATTATTTACTTTTGTAGCTTTGTCAACAGCAGTGACTAGCAGTGACTATAACAGTCTTGAGCATAGAGTATTATTTTTTAATCTTGTTAGTTCACAATTTCCAATCATTTTACAATTTCTAATCATCTAATGCTTCAGGAATTAGATGATTATAAATGATTAGAAATTGTACATTAATTGGAAATTGTGAAATAACACATTGAATATGGCGAGAAACCTATTTTAAGGTTCTGTGTTTTCAGACATGTACAATAGGTATTTTTAACGTTTCTGATGAAAAGCTCCTTTAAACGCATCTTCTGGTCGAGAAAAGGTTTTTTAAACAATAAAAACGACTCCCAGCTTTATTATTTCACATTGTTTACAATTTGGTATCCTAGTCCATACGCATAAAGCACTAAATCGTTTTATCGCTTAAAACGCATATTCTCTCCAAGACACGCATAATTACATCAAAACCGCTATAGAGGAATGATTTTGTTATCAAACACTGGGGATGCGCGCCCTGCTTGGCTGCATGAAGAACTATACCCACCGTTGATTACCGTCTACGCTTGGTATGAGGACGGCTAGCGAGCTTCCGCTACGTTACACCATTTGATTTTTTTGTTTACAATTGGTAGCTTGGTGAAAAAGCCCGACGCAGTGAATCATTTTTATTGCTTTAAACGAATTTTCTCCTCAAGAGAAACATGATTTCATAAACACATTATAGTTTAAAAATACCTGTTGTACATGTCTGCAAACACTCAGAGCCTTACAATAGGTTTTTCAGCCATGTGTTTGGTCACAATTTCGAATCGTTATTTACTTTTTTAGCACGGTTAAAAAAAAAAATGTAAAAAAAACGGTCAATGACTGGCAGGGACGGCCTGCAAACAAAAACCGTAAAATTAAAGTAAACTATCCTAATTCAAATTAAGTCCAGAAACATTACTTTTAACAGAATTTTTCATTTAATGCTCTGCAGAAAAATACCATTATTTTACAGATTTATTCTAAATTATTACGATCAAACACTTTTAATGTCTTAAAAAACACCTTAAAAGACAGTCTGATTGGCAGATACGACTGCCAAACAAAAACCCTAAATATTTTCAATGTTAATTATTATCAATTAAAGTAGGGTGTGGAACTTAATTACGAATAAAATACACACCCCTGTTGATTCTAAAATCCCTTTATTTAATGTATTGAGTTGTAATATCAACCAATTATTAACAAACAGTTCTTCAGATCCCCTCAGGAGGAATTGAAAAACTAAAAATTCACTTTCCCCATATGTCTATCTTGTAAGTTAACAGTTAACTATCATGATGAGGTCATGATTTCACATTTGAAACAGGTGGAGAGCTTTTGGACTGAGGGGGTTGTGGTCTGTTGTTTTTTAGCTTGTTATTTGCCATTTCAGTTTTGTTTTCCACATTATTCTCCTGACCCTTGACCTCTGTATACTGCCGTTTTGATAATATTTGTAGTATTTGTGGACAAGCATTACAATTCTTGATTTAGAACCCTAGAAATATGCAGTGTACTACTAAGTAAAATCAAAACATACAAAAAGTCAATGAATCTGTACCAGAAGTGACAGTGCAACATAGCAGATAAAGAAGAATCCTCCTCCAAATTGCCATTAATCAGCTGGATCGTTGGTGCATCTGGGGGTGGCGGAAGGGAAAAAGGAAAAAGTAAGATCCACGGAAAAGTTTTTACTATAAAAAGGTTTTTTTTTTTAAATTGTACCATTTATTTAAACAACCATGAGGAGTTTGCAGTTTGCTATTTTGGGGTATGATGATGCAACTTTCTTAAATAAAAGCCATAAATATGCTGTGAAAATGTGTCACTACACCCTATGGTTTAATTCATTAAGCGGGGATAAGGGGTTCGGTTCCCACCTCTGGCAGGACATTGTCACTTACAAACAAACTTCTTTTCTTTCAAACAAATTTAGTTTGTTTAAAACTGCAAGTGAGAGACAAACTTAGTTTGTTTCTTTAAAACACAAAATTAGCAATGGATTTTGTGTCTTTCAGACTGAAATAAAAACAGGATAAAGGCTGACTGTTCATTAGCGAAAAGACATGCATGTATGTATTGTCAATGGCAAGAGACAAATAATTTTTTGATCCTGTCTGAATCGAGCCTTGATTCACACATACAGTATGATGTTGTCGACTTAAAAGATAATTTTGCTAGTCAGGGAAGTCGAAGTTTATTGTAAAACTATTGAAGTAAAAGCCTGTGAAAATACGTAATTATAAAGACGACACGGCCACGACTCACATAAGTGACGTTGTCTCTTTCAAAATTCACAGAAAGCCAGTCCTACAAGCAGCTCTCACGGACTTAACTGACTAACTCTTCTTTCACAGCGCTGCAGCTCTCAACAACAGCAGCCTTTTAATTCATTTTCATCTCTTTTAATACTTTTTCCCTCATTATGTTTCGAGCTAACGGCCATGTGGCTGTTAACGACCACATGGTTCTTTACTATATCTACGACAAACTACGACTTTCTTTACTTGTAAAATTATCTTTTAAATTGACAAAAATCATAGGTATGTGTGATTCAGGGCTCAATTCAAAACAGGCTCAAGAAATAATTTGTCTCTCACCATTGTCAGCCATACAAAACTTTTCTGAAATAAGGTCCCATGGGGCAACACCGGAAGGGGCGTGACTTCGGCTCTCTATTATTGTAGTAAAACTTAACAAATGTGTGCGGAGAGTTGTGTCTGTATCGATTGTAAATGTGAAAACACTGCTGCACTAGACGCATCCCAACACCCTGTGTGTATGTACACACACACACACGACCACAACACAGTCTACACAAGAGTCAGCCTACACTAATCCGAACACTCAACCTCCAAAAAAACAACGATCATTTAAAAGTCCTGCTCAGGAGTTGCCAACTTACTACAAGCGGAAACGATCTGAACCAGCTAACTTGGAGTCATCCAATTCAAATAACACATCCGCATACCACTCAAAATCATCAGATAGTGATATAATTTGGGTCATTGCTCGTAAAATCAGCACATCACTGGTCTGTCGGGTTGGGTGTCTGTTACTGGCCGTTCTCCAAAATGCCTCACCACAATTGGGTATTGTCCCATGATCAATGCTCCCGTAACTGACTTGACAACCATTCAAGAATGCCTTAGATGCAGCCAAGTCGCATCCTCTGAAGCTGGACAAGAGTACATCCATCAGTACATTTGACCTAGGTGTTTGCATGAAAGCCTACCCTCTAATATGGAATGAACCTGAAAAATATAAAAAGCACATCATCCTCATTGATACATTCCATTGCTGTGGAGCTTACTTGAAAGGTATAGGCCGAAGATACTGTCAAGGGAGTGGATGGGTCGAAGTGGCTTTGGAAGCAAAACTGATCACCACAGGCTCTGTGGCTGGGGTCACTGATGGAAAGAATTGGGACAGAGCTATGAACACACACAAGTCGATGCTAGAAGGTCTTGAAAGACTCCTCTATGACAAGTATCTGGAAACTCATGGAGCACTCTCAGCTGAAGGTACATTTTTTTCTGGAAAAACATACCCCGAATGAATCTACTCTAACTGAAGTTCTATCATCGGCTGATATATCTCACCACATAACAGAATACAATTCATTTAGCGAAAAAGTGAAAAAGGAGGAGCTGGGAGAAACTGGCCGGTTTTGGATGGAATACATGGACTGCATCTGGCTTGTCCTGTCAATGAACAGCGCAATCAAAATGAATGACTATGATGGGTACAAAGCTGCCATAAATATCATGCCAGACCTCATTTTGTGCTCAGATCAGCAGAATTATGCTAGATTCATCACATAGTTTGGATGCTTTCTTGAACACATTGAGAAAACACGTCCTGGTTCAGATAAACTTTTGCGCGCTGGAGCAATCAGTGTAGCCAGAATCACATATCCCAGGCAACCGCTGCCACGTTTGACAAAAGAATAGAGGAGACGGCTATGAAATGGCTTAAGTCAAACTCGGGTTCTGGAACATACTCAGCTGGAATCTGTGGAATCACCAGCAATTATGAAGCCAGCCAACGTCACATCCTGACTGCCTATGCTAAAGGAGAGTTTGTAGAGGCCATGTGGAATATGATTAGAAGCCGACGTGAGCATTCAGAGAAGCAGCAAAGAGAGCTAAGACCAAGTGAAATCAATCGGTCTGAGGAGCAAGTGCAGCAAACAACAGAAGCATTTCAGAGTTTAATCAACCCACTTGAGCCTTGAGATTTCTCAACCCTTGACAAGTTTGACTTCAGGCGCTGCTATGCCAGAAGAGGTGCGCTCTGATGTGCTGAATGCTCTGAAAAATGGCCAAACTCAAAAAAGAAGAGTTCATCCGTGATCGTCTTCTTACAAAGAAAGTCCTTTTTTTAATCCTATCAAAGAGAAACAAATTCAAGACAATGTCTTCCACAACACCTAAAAGGAAGCTTATAGCGTCAAACCACAGAGTAATACAGTATAAGGCTACAAGTGGATTTATCTTTCAGATTTTCATCAAATCACAGCTACTAAGATCACAAAATCAGCATCTCTGACCTGATGTGCTATCCCCCGACTCTGACGCCATATTCCATCTCAACAATCGATGGCTTCTTTGCAAAAACCAACAAGGCACAAGGGATGAACTACATGAGCAAAGATGCTGAGAATGCACAACGCCCCTCTCCTAGCCGATGTGCTCTCATTCAGGATGGAAACTCCTCATTCTACATGGGAGGGTGATCCTCTACATAAATTAATTCCAAACCAAAATGCCTCACATCAAAAGTCAGAGTCAGAGCAAAGACTGACATTTTCTTCATTCTCCTCTACTATGCCAAATCATTCACAGTTGACATCATCTTTGACATGGGAAATAAGCTGATCAATATCAACCAAGCTCGCTGACAATTATTCACAAGAACATGTTTCAGCTCTGCTGGCCTTGCATGCATTTACTGGTGCCGACTACACTTCAGCATGCAAAGGCAAAGGAAAGGGTGCGACCGATCAAGATTCTGAATCAGAATTCAAAGTTTATTCAGATCTTTGCTGCAGTGGGGAACTCTTGGGAGCTTGATGAGCTTGTCCTCAGTGGTGCCGAAGAGTTCACCTGTCGCCTCTATGGCTTTCGTCCTCGAGTTAAACAGGTTGATGAGGCAAGAGAGGTCAAGGTCAAGAAAATATATGGCTCAAGCCTCGAGCTGCGACAAGGTCTCTCTCTATTGACCTTTCCACCGTGCAAGCGAGTCCTTTTGCAGCACATAAAGAGAGTGAACTACCAAGTAGGAATTTGGAAAAGGGCTCATGAAAACCACCCAGAAGTGCCATCCCCCTTTGGACCATGGGTTTCATGTAAATGACGATGGCAAGCTAGAACCTCTGTGGTTTGAGGGTGACGTCATCCCCCAGGCCCTTGTTGATGTCTTGGAAGAAGAGGGGACAGATGAGGATGACCTTGATGAAATACACACTAACATGGATGATGATGAAGAAGAGGAGGAATATGGGGATGAGTAAGTTATCAAATCCAATTTAGATTTTATTTTTTTTAGATTTTTTTCGGATTTCAGCTTTATTAGATAGTACAGTTGAAAGAGACATGAGTGGGGAAAGAGAGAAGGGAAGGACATGTAGCATATAGAAGTGGGCCGGATTCAAACTCATGCTGATGCGTTAGGGACTAGTGTTGTGGTACGCGCACTATCCCAGTGAACCACCAATTATGATTTATTTTATATTATTTTTATTTTTTAAGGTGAATTTTTGGCTTCTTCTGTTGTTTCGCCCTTTGCCTATATTTTGTGTAGTTTTTTTGGGGGACAGTGGGATGGGATGGGGTAAAAGGGAACTAATGTTTCGTGTTAATAAAATGATAGCCATTTGTTTCCTAAAAAAATTATAAAAAATGTTTACTGTACTCTATTGGTGGTTGGCTTCTACTTGAGTACAATGCTTTGGAGCTATAGGCCCATTGCTATAGGCCTATGAGACACCATTTAAAAGCATTTCTTTTCCTACAGGTTCTTTAGTATTCACTTTTCATGTTCACTTCAGATAACAGTAGTAAGCAGTACATATGAACATATTGTTAAATGCAATATATTGCACTTACCCCCATTTGGAATGCTAGTGACTAAAAAAATTAAATGTTCTCTGATTTGAGGTATAGAGAAGACTTTCGGCCACAAGCAAGAGCAATTTTTGAAATAGAAAGGTCATCTTGGGCTCAAATTGAAGCTTAAGAACTAGGGAAGTTGTCTATACACAAGTGAGGCATACATATTCACCATAAAGTGCTGAAGAATAATCATTTTGATGATAATTTGTCAGGCGGACAGTACTTTCTTTGTCTTTTTGGGGATGGTCCGGGTGATATCTTAAAATTGAGTTGCAACAAGCCCCAGAATCATATTTTCCTGCCTCCTCCTATGTATCAGGATACTCTCTGCCAAATGTCATTCTTGTATGACTATTTATGCCATTGTAGTACCTTAATATCTGCATGTACATAATTTCGCCAGGAACATGGCTCAAAAATTGGGTTTTTGGCCCCCCTGTGGCAAAACGGGGCAGAGTTGGGGGTGCTCGTTATCAACTTCTGATGGCCCAAGGTATAGTCTAACAAGAAATAATAGTGAAAAAAAGGTAGCAGAAAACATCCTGAGGGCTGGTCCCGGCTCCCGCTCTGCGAGATGGTAAAAAAATCCATATATTAAGAACCGCAAAATGGAAGGACTAAAAACAATATTGAAAATTGCCCAGGAACGAAATGACGAGGTTTACAGGAGACTCTCTCCTTACTCAAGTGACCTACTCTCCTTCAAAGTGAAAGTGTCATAACACAAGTCATGCAGAGCAAATTACTCCAGCACAACCAAACTGGCCTATTTGCACTACTTCCACCGTGACTGTGCAAGACCCAGACAAGGGATCAGTCCCTAATCAACACTGAGCAGAGACACCAAATTTGACATCCACAATCAGTGTTTCATTTGTGACGAGAAAGCCCACTATAAAAAAGGGCCATTGACCTCAGTAAGTACTGGAACAGGGTGAAAGCACACGGTTAAAGGTCCTTAGTGCTACCTCAGAGAGGCTTGAGGAAAAAATACATTTTCGCATGCTGTGACACATCAAGATCTATTTGCTTATGATTGCTAAGTACCACGGAAGCTGCTTCGGACACAACATTTCAAGCAAATAATATTTCAGCAGCCAGAAACAAGCATCTGTCAAGAAAGAAGTTCACCATACATCAAAGAGCTTTCATTGAATTAACTGAAGACGTAGCTGTGACAGTCTTTTCAGATAATATGACTGCCACAACACTGAAAAGAAAAACTAGTGGAAGGCAGGGAGACAATGCCTCTTCAGAGAACAGAGGCACTAACTGATACTCAAATCCTACAGCAAGCTGCGGGTATACTAAGGAAAACCATGGAAGAAGTTGAGAATTAGCCTCAATTCTGCATAAGCAGTGATCAGCTTTCCCTTTCCCAGTGCAGTCAAATATGTTCCAAACATTCTATATGATTTTGTGAAATGGTGTGTTTAACTCTAGGGCATTTAGAATAGTGCAGACCCGTAATGAGGACCCATCTCTGAAGAATAATCTAAGTGCTCTAACCTTTTGCCATGACTCCATAAGAGTGAACCTGAGTTGGATACACTCCAGCATACACCTCTTTTGTTGACTCCATGCAGTGCCAGTCATCTCACTAACTACAAGACTGAATACACATCACACATACAACTATACATGCTAATACTCTTGTGAAGTGATAACAGTGACATATGGACAGATATAACAAGTGAGTAAAGTAATATCTGTGTATTTGTAATTGCATTTTGTTTTGACAGCATTCATATTTTAATTTAATAATGTGAGATAGACTAGAAAAGAAATACATGCAGAAACACAAAACGCACACGCAGGTGAATTAAATACTTTTTGTGATGTTTTAATACAAAATGTGAGTTGTGGGAACCAACATTATGTGAATAGTCAGGCAAAACAACCTTATTCAGTTTGTTTGGGTTGAAATAAGCTATCAGAATACATGTTACAAAACACGAGTAGCTCTCGGCCATTTTCATTTTGTAAAAGTAGCTCTCAGTGGAAAAAAGGTTGGAGACCCCTAGTCTAAAGAATAGCCCAAAAAACGTATTTCCCACAAAAATAAAGTTCAACAACCATCCATTTTATTAATGGGACACATATGTGATACAAAAAAAAATTGTGTTTTGTTCTAACTCGGGTAGGGGTATCTCGGAAACTAAAGCCCTTTTTGAGGACTTGCTGCTGGCCTACTATGAGTTATGTGTTGTCACCCAATTTTAATGTGTAATTTCAACAGTTCTGATCATTGATTAGCTTGTTGGTAGCTTGGTCAAAATGCCAGACACAGTGAATGAAACATGATTAAAACGTTATAGTTTAAAAATACCTGTTGCACATGTCTGCAAACACTCAGAGCCTGAAAATAAATTTTTCACCAATGGTTTGTTCACAATTTCGAATCATTATTTACTTTTGTAGATTTGTCTATAAGCAGTGAATACTACCTCTTCGGTTCCCTCTGGGTTACCTTGGCGCTCCCCTTCGCCTGAGTTTCCACGCCTCACAACCAGAGCTGGGGCGTGTTTAAGTTCCAAAATCACAGGTCTCAGACCATGAGGTTTCCAGGCACCTCCCAACGGGCACTTGTGCGCTCTTAGGCCTCCCTTCTACTCCCGACAAGAACCTGTTCTTCACTCAACTTCCTTGTCAGATCTTCTCATAGCATTCCTTTGACTAGTGTCAGAGAGTCGGCTCGCCAGCTAACCAACCTCCTTGGACTACTACTTCGGCTTTTGAACTCGAGCTACTCCTCGATTTCCCGTTGCCTACGGACTTGGAACTTTTGTTGGTGCACGCACGTTTACTCAAAAATTTTATCGCTTTTAAAACATTTTCTCGACAAACGCACAATTTCAACAAAAACAAACAAACAAACAAACAAAAAGAATCTAGTCCACAATCCTTAAAAGTTTCGTGTTTTCTTCCAATTTAATGTGTAATTTCACCAGTTCTGATCATTGTTTACAATTTGTAGCTTCAAAATGCCCGACACAGTGATCGTTTTTATTGCTTTAAACGCGTTTTTTTCCCTTAAGAGAAACATGATTACATTAAAACATTATAGTTTAAAAATACCTGTTGTACATGTCTGCAAACACTCAGAGCCTTACAACAGGTTTTTCACCCATGTGTTTATTGTAGCTTGGTCTATAGCAGTCAATACTACCTCTTCGGTTCCCTCTGGGTGTCCTTGGCGCTCCTCTTCGCCTGATTTTCCATTCCTCACAACCAGAGCTGGGGCGTGTTCAAGTTCCCAATCATCGGTCTCAGACCCTGAGGTTCCCAGGCACCTCCCAACGGGCACTGTGCACTCTACCCCTCCCCATCTACCCCTTACAAGAACCTGTTCTTGACTCAAAATCTTTGTCAGATCTTCTCATAGCATTCCTTTGACTAGTTGCAGAGAGTCGGCTCGCCAGGTAACCAACCTCATGTGTGTCCAGATGCATATAACATATGTAGTTTAGAATGATTTAATTTTTTAAATAATGTAGTGTATATTTTCTTCAAAATTGAGAATATTACTTCATATATGTAGTTACAATAAGTAAATGTCAGAGAAAAATTGTGATATGCGTTGCTTTGTAATGCCATTGTGAGTGATTTTAATGTCTTATTTGCCAATATGATATTAGTTTGTTATAAACATCCAGATTATGTGCTCATTGTTTTTGGTGTGTTGAGGTCAGTAAAATTCATTAATGATTTTCCAAGCACAATAACTGTTATCATGCATGAGAGAATACAGAACCATTGTTGAATATCATTTAAACTTATTTAGGGGGTCACAGTGACCTTGACCTTTGGGCAAGTTAGCCCTCGAGTCCAAGTGAATGTTTGTGCCAATTTTGGAGAAAATTACTGAAGCTGTTTTTGAGATATCGCATCTACAAGACATGAGGTCACAGTGACCATGACATTTGACCTCTAAAATCTAATCTGTTCATCTTGGAGTACAAGGGAACATTTATGCCAAATCTGAAGAAAGTCCCTTAAGGTGTTCTTGAGATATTGCATTCACAAGAATGGGACATATGGACAATCTCAAAACTTAATGCCTCCTGGCCCTGGCCATCGCCAGTGTGGAGGCACAAGAATTTGGATATAAAAATGATCACTCACGATCGTAATATCTGTCCAAAAAATTGCAATATATTTTTTTTTACCATATTGTACAGCCCTATTTGTGTATAATACAGGCACTTACTTTAAGAATTGTATATTTAATTGCATGTTGTTATCTGCCTACCCTACACACACCAAACTTCAGATCAAATCGAAAATATTTCACACCACTGAGTAAATGTATAATTTCATGTGTCAATATGTGTTTGGATGTGTGTGAGAAGAGGAAAGGGTATTACCTGCAGGTTGAGTGAAGGCCTGCAGTGAAGTTATTGAAAGTAACAACCCCACTTTTTCTTTTGCAAAGACAGAGACAGGATAGGTCATGTTTATCTTTCTTCTAACTAATTTCTCATCTACTTGAACAACACCAAATGAGAGATGAGGATGGTAGTTATGCCAAGCAAGCATAGTCATTCAAATCTCAGACTGATCAGGATTTTTTAATGGGGCAAAAATAGTATGATTTGTGTAAATAACTTGAAGACATTCACATCTTTTATTAGAATGACCTGTAGTATAGGCTGTATATATAAATTACCTACCTTTCCCTCTGACAATCATCATCTTGCCTTGATGAGCGTCTCTGGAATTAGAATGAGAAAGTATCAGTGAAGTTACATAGTAGTATGTATATAGGTACATGGAACTTAACATAAATGTTGATTCATTCCAACTTGGATGTATTTGCTAGGTATTCATTAAGTGAATAATATATCCATTAATCAAGCAGTTGCATTTTAGCTGGTAAAACAAGGTGGGAAATAGGTCCTCTAAAGCTAATGTAACACACACCCTTTTCAAAAAACTAATTGAATCTGCACGAATCACACAAATGACTTATTGAGGATTCAAAACGGCGATTTTCGCCGAGGTGACAAGTTTGCATCCCTGACACACACACACACACACGGGGAGAGAGAGAGAGTGAGAGAGAGAGATAAGCAACTGTAAGGTTACTAACATATAACGTTAATGACATGACAAAAACTCGCTGCCTGCAAACAGGCAAACAAAACCTCTCGTTTAAACCACATTTAATATTAACACCACAAGTCAGGCCAACAAGCTAACTAACGTTGTCATCTGTGACTTTACTTAATTTAATGTTACTTAATGGGTAACTAGCTAATCTGGTTAAAAACATCACTGTAAATTAAGGAATGAACACAAACATTGCGTTTGGTTATGCCTTTACAGCAAATAACGGGGAAATGCTTTCTTACCTGATATAGCAGAAGAACAGTTATAACCGTGAAGTTCACTCACTCAAAATAAAAACATGGCAAGCAGATGTAAAATAATCCAGGTAAAAATCCAGTTAATAATCCAGGTAATCCATTAGTGGTCAGATAGTCCACTAGCGGACCGACTGACGCTAGAGCCGTACCCAACTGACGTAGCGGATCGGTATCCAACTTCGGACGGCGAAGCCCGAAAAAACGCACAATTTCGCGACTCTTTGTCTTGCTAGTTAAGTTAGCTATGTTGCCGTTTTTGTTATGCCCGCGCACCATAAGCCGACCCGTGTGGCGAAACCCAAGGCGGACAGACACAGGATGACTTCAAAATCCAAAAAGGCGGTTTTACTGGGGGAGGTTAATAACAAGGAGGGGAGATAACAAATACTGTCGCCAAATAATAAATGGAATAGAGTGGGGGGGGGGGTTATGATGCAAAAACGTTCTGTTTGTTGGATGTGCGAATACACTATGCGTGGTGTCGTGGTTTGCGTGTATAACTATGTGTGAGTGTTTTTAGCCTGTGTTGTGGTGCGGTATGTAAATGAACATGACGTGTGGAATAATGTGCGTGCACCTGGCAAGAAAGTCCAGTCCGTGATCCAAAAGGGGTTGTCCGAGGAAGTCCGGGTCCGAGAGGTCGAGTCTGAAAGGAGGGGTCCAGGTAGAGGGATACGGGGGGGGGGGGATCGCTGGAGAGGGCCGGGGAAAAAACGTGACGGTCGCTGGGGACGAGGGAGACGCGGAGGGAGCGTCTTGGGAGGAAACAGAGACACGAATATAAAACACTGGGGAATAAATAGAATTGCAAGAGGGTGAGGACCGCTGGAGGGCTTGTCAGAGCTTTACCACAGGGTTCAGTACGTCGAAGCACGGAGTGGTGTTCTCGGAGACTTCTTGTAAAGGGCTGCCTGATTGCCGCAGGTGTGCCTGATGGATGATGGCAAACACCTGGTTGCAGTGCAGCGCTCGTCTCCTCAGAGCGCGAGCCGAGCGCTCGGATGTTTCCGGCACGTCCGAGCTGGGGGAGTGGCTTGAACGTGCCGGGGAGGCAGCTCGGGGCGGTGTAAGCACAACAGGGCGCCCCCTCCTACGGGAGACACCGGGCGACCGTCCGATGGCGTTGGGGTGGGCCCGATAGAACTCCTCCAGGAGTGCGGGGTCGGCCAGGTAGGACCGGGGAACCCAGCTGCGGTCCTCGGGCCCATAGCCAACCCATTCCACCAGATTATTGGTACCCACGCCCCCGGCGGCGTACGGCGAGCAGCCGGTCGACATCCCAGACCATGTCACCACCGTCGAGGACCCTGGGGGGTGGAGGAGCTTGGACATGGGGAGACAGGGGGCTATAGAGGCTACCAGTTTGAGGCGCGAGACATGGAAGACGGGATGGATCTCACGGTAGGGAGATGGAGACGCGGGGAGCCAGCTTCCGGTTGAGGGAAGGGAGGGGCAGGTCCCGGGCTAGGAGTCACACCCTCTGGCCAGGTCGATAGGCTGGGGCCGGCGCTCGAGTTGCGTCCTGTTGGTGGGCCGTGCCCACTCCTCCACCGCTCGGGTCTTCCTGGGGTCGGTGCGGACGAGCCCCTTCTCCACGATTTGGCCAAGGAACTCCACGGAGGCGGAGTGAAACATGCACTTCTCGGCCTTCACGAAGAGCCTGTTCTCCAGCAGCCGTTGGAGGACCAGGCGGACATGCTGGTGGTGTTCCTCCTCAGTCCTGGAGAACACGAGGATGTCATCCAGGTACACCACCGCGAACGTGTTCAGCATGTCCCGGAGCACGTCGTTGACCAACGCCTGGAAGACGGCCGGGGCGTTGGTGAGGCCGAAGGGCATAAACCAGGTACTCGAAATGCCCTACGTGGGTGTTGAAGGCCGTCTTCCATTCATCCCCTTCCCGGATGCGCACCAGGTGGTATGCGCTGCGCAGGACATTGTGCTTGTGGTTTTTTCTTATTTTCTTGCAGTCTGTCCTTTTTTCCATACATTTTCTGTTTGTGTATTTTCTGTACTGGCACTTCAGTTTCCTCATGTAGCTTTTTCAGCTGGCTCTAGCTAACTTCACTTGCCCGGCATATGTCAACTGCTCTTTGCAACGTTAGCTCTGGCTCCCTCAGCAGCCTGCCTTGGATCTGATCCATTGTGATCCCACAAACGACTCTGTCTCTGATCAATGACTCAGTTAACCCTCCAAATTCACAATCTTTGGCTTTGTTTTTAAGATCAGTGACGTATGCATCAATGGATTCAGCACTGTCCTGTACCCTCGTGTTAAACACATGTCTCTGTTCACAGTACTTCCTGAACAGCTCTTTTAACGCATCCAAGTCGTCGACATCATCATCAAAATCAAAAGTATTAAATACTTTGATGGCGTCGACTCCCGCGACGTGAAGGAAAGTGGCTATCTTTCAAAAATTTATTTCTGATTTTCCCCCCCAATTTAGTGGCCAATCGATCCCTATTTTAATTCAAACACCCACCCTCGTACTGCATGCATTCGCCAACTGCATCTCTCCGGCCGGCAGTCTCGAAGGAGACGGCCTCCCCACTTTCGTGACAAGGCGACTCCAGGCCGAACCACTGTTTCTTCCGACACACACAGAGACGCATTCACGTGACGAACACAAGCCGACTCCGCCCCCCTCCCGAAGACAGCGTTTGCCAATGATTGCTGCTTCATCGAGTCCGGCCATAGTCGGATCTGACGAGACCGGGGCGCGAACCCCAGTCCCCAGTGGGCAACTGCATCGACACAAAGCCGATGCTTAGACCGCTACACCACCGCGGACCCCGAAAGTGGCTATCTTTACCTTTTCAGACTTCTCTGAGATTCCACTTGCAACAAGATATATTTCAAACTTCTGCTTCCACACTCGCCAATTTTCTGTGAGGTTGCCTTCTAAGTTTAACATCCCTGGAGGTTTCTGCTGGTCCATTTTTCACTGTATGAGTTCTTTTCTGTCTTTCAAGACAAACTTCTGACACAATGTAGTGTATCGGACCCAAGCATGAGACAGGTTGAGGTAGACTGAACAACGTTTACTTATTCGACTGTTGTATATCAGTTACAGAGTGGGGTTCTCAAGGTTACAGCGTCACTTAGAGGTACCCTCCAGTACTACAACTTCAATACATCACATTTACCCTCCGGTGGGAGCGGGACTTGAATATTGCGCCCTGTATAGGGCTGGACAACATGAAAATTAGCTGCTGCCATTGTTGTGCGTAACCATTGGAACAGGGAGCTGTCAATCAAAACGTAACCGATCACGCCCACCTAGTCTTCAGAAATTGTCTGAACAGCAAAATGAGACGTTTTCGAACTGGGGTTTTTAATAGTTCTGAATGTTTATTTTTACTCAGATTATTGTGGATGCTTAGTAAGACAACCAACCCTATTGAACGACAATGGACCCTTTCCCTAGCAGCCATTCTGACGTGTCATAGTAGGGTAGGTGTAAATGATTAACAATCGCCCCTTTGTAACGTTTTTTCCTGAAACGACATACCCATAATAAAAGGAGCACTGTTCCCTCATACTTTTAGGCTACAAGTCATGATGTTGGGCTCATTTGAAATGTGACACTTTCAAGTCTTAGGATTCAAAATGATTGTATGAATTACCCTAAATAGAACAGGACCATTCGTGTTTACCCTGGTATGACATGTTTAAATGGCTACTGGGAAAAGGGTCTATAGGAATCAGCAGAATCAACTCTCGTTGATTGCAACTAGGCAAACAGACTATACAGTAGGTGAGAGGTCAATGAAAAACCTAAGAATTATGATCAAAGGCTGAAAAATCTGGTAATACCTTGAGCGATGATTATGCAGTAGGCATAGTGAAAACCTATCCTGTAGGCCTCCCTTGGCCTACAGACAACTGTGGGTGAGATTTTGTATTTACAGGAGATGCTTCAATATCTTTAAAATGGCACAAGCATTCAAATTTAAATCAAATTTGCAATTATCAGATGGCAACCTCTTCACTCTGAAACCACAGGTGCTATAAGGCATACGGACACAGATTTCCAAGACTTAATTTTCACTTCGGTATCCCAGGAAACTCATAATTCTTCTATGGTACACTGAGATCTGTTTTTAGGTCACTCCAGGTGCCCTGGGGATTGGCCTTGACTAGAGAATGTACACATTTTCTCAGATTTCTCAGAGAAATATCTACTCACAGTCTTAACATTCTGTACATACCTGTCCCTTTCTCCCCCCTCCTTGAGGCTGAGGAGGATCTGGTGGAGATAGCTGTGGGTTTGAGAAAGATTAAGTGCTCTTAATATTTCATTTATCATATTAAACTGGTCATCACAGCTCGACTGTTCCTGTGAAGTTTAGCTGTGTACCCCATTAAACCAGCATATTCTTGGAAGCTTACATGCTTCACTCCTAATCAGCGTGGCTTCAGCCTGGCCTCTCTAGATTCCAGATAAAATGAAGGCAAAGTGAGACAAATAATTACTGTAGTGATCAGTGAGGTCTCCCAGTGAGTTTGTGATGACTGAATAAAAAAAAGACGATGGGGTTGTAAACAAAAACATCCTGTAGGTATTCATAGGCATTACAGAAATGTCAACACTCTGGTACCTTCTTCTCCCGATTGAACAGGTTTCACTAGTGTATATCCGTTGGTGTGGCGTCGGGGTCCTGCATCACCCTGTCGGGGTTTATTTCGTAATAATAACGGGCTTCCTGTACATTATCCCGCTTGTTACACGGCTACTTACAAAATAAATCAATAATTTGCCACAAACTATAACAAAAAATGTTTTTATTGATTTAAAAATTATTGTAGACTATTGCTTCCATTCATCCAGATTACGTTAGATTTCTACGTTCTACACATAGCAACGGTCTGTTATACCTAGCAGCGGTGTCTATCAAGAAATAACACACGGCTGAATGTCGTAATTGACCAATCAGTGTTGTGGTTACACCACCCCGAGCTGCCTCCCCGGCACGTTCAAGCCACTCCCCCAGCTCGAACGTACCGGAAACATCCGAGCGCTCGGCTCGCGCTCTGAGGAGACGAGCGCTGCACTGCACCAGGTGTTTGCCGTCATCCATCAGGCACACCTGCGGCAATCAGGCAGCCCTTTACAAGAAGTCTCCCGGAACACCACTCCGTGCTTCGACGTACTGAACCCTGCGGTAAAGCTCTGACAAGCCCTCCAGCCTTCCTTTGCATTCTGTTTATTCCCCAGCGTCTTATCTTCGTGTCTCTGTTCCATCCCAAGACTCTCCCTCCGCAACTTCCACGGCTCCCCGTCTCCCTCGTCCCCAGCGACCTTCACGTTTTTCCCCGGACCTCTCCTGCGATCTCCCCCCTTGTCCCTCTACCTGGACTCCTCCTTTCGGACTCGACATCCCGGATCTCGGACCCGGACTTCCTCGGACAACCCCTCTTGGATCACGCACTGGACTTTCTTGCCAGGTGCACGCACATTATTTCAACACCTCCTGGTCATTTACATACCGCACCACACATAGGCTAAGAACACTCACACATAGTTATACACGCAAACCACGGGACACCACACATAGGTTATTCACACATCCCACTAACAGAACGTTTTTCGCACCATACATTCCCCTCCCACAATAAAACCACCTTTTTTGGATTTTGAAGTCATCCTGTGTCTGTCTGCCTTGGGTTTCGCCACAAGGGTCGGGTTCTGGTGCGGGAGCATAACAATCAGAATCGAGTATTCAACAAAGCCGTGTAAACAAACTACAGTACAGGCTACTGACAAACATTAAATATGGCTGCGCCCATATTGAGTAGGAATTAATTAGCTTAGCATAACCAGTAAGGTTACAAGATTATAAAAAGCATTTTACACACCTCACATGTGCCAACAATTTATACAAGCACCGAAAAGAATCAGAATACACGCTTTGGTATCAATATTGGAAAACGCGTGAATAATAAAGTAAATAAAAAAGTTATCAGCAAGCCAATCATGATGTGACAGTGATTTTTCGTGATACAACAGCAACGAATAGTGCCCGTAACAGCGACAAACACGAGCGCACAAGATAACACGATATAGTACCGATAGACAACCCAATTATCGTCCCACGGCGAAGATGGTTACCTTGCCTGCCCGAGCCGGCCTTTAAGTTAACATCTCCAAACGCCAAATCAGCAAGACACAGCATTAAGTAAGAAACCCCCGTGGTCTTACCAGGCTTCAAGCATTATCTCCTTGTCTCAGGCAGTCTTCCTCCTTGACTTTCTCCTGGAAAAGTCCTCGACGACATCGTTAAAATCCATGGATCTCAATGGGTCTGATTCGATAGCCATAACTGACAATGCTTTCAGCCTCTTTTGGCCCTCCTTTGATCTTAGTTCGTTTTTTATACGTGCTAATCGCGAAAAGGAACGTTCACACCTTCACAATTCGTGACGGGTAAAGTCAGGAACAGTTTCAGTGCGATAAAAACGTCTGGGAAGGTCGAGTTGTCTGCAGCAGTTGTGTGGGGGATTGTTGACCAGGCTCATCTTTCACAATAAAAAACGAACTGCAAAAGTTCGTCGGCCAAATCTTTTTCCAAGTCATTTGGATAAGCAGCATCCAATTCCATGGTTTGCTTGCGAGCGTCACTCAAATCAGCAGGGTTCTTTTCGAACAACACCCCAAAAGGATTGTCGGTGATCCAGACAAGTCAGTAATCGATCATTGATAACATTAAAAGTTTCGACTCTGAACTTCTGGCTTCCTTCCAGTGATGCTGCAGGTTCGCTCGAATCATCAGAAAACACCCTCGGCTTCCTTTTGCGATGCAGTTCATGCTGGTACTGTTTAGAAACACCGTTGACGCTTGTGGCAGATCTTTCAAAATCTTCAAACTGATCTCGCAGCGAAGCTACAAAATTTCTCAGAGTCCAGTAATCCGACTGCTGTCTTTAAGTCAATGTCATTCTTTTGCAATTGAACACTTTGTCATTTTAAATCGTTGCAAAACAGTGTTCCAAAATTTAGCCATAAAAACAGTGTCAAGTTCGCCCAGTTTACCGTGCAATGAAGCAGCCTCCCTTCGAGTATCAGCTGATTGATTCGCATCCTCAGATAACGCCATCAAGTCTTCTCTGTTCGGGACATAACTCTGGCAAAGTGCTTTCGTTGAATCGGCTCGACAGCTCCACCTTAGTATCCGATAATGTTTTCAGTGTTAGGGAGCGGCTGTCACCATGAAAAACTTTGTTCCAACGGTAGGTAGACGCGGAACAGAAATTATACAGTGACTGTAAAACTCCAAAAAAATTACTAGCGGTTGGGCAGCTGTTCTTAACACTGTTAACCCCTACTAAATTCAGGGAGTGGGCAGCGCAAGGGATGTAGTGAATAAGAGGGTTGCGTTGTCTCAAATGGGCCTGACAACCATTGTAGCGCCCAGACATGTTACTAGCGTTATCATATGATTGCCCACGACAATTTTCCAGCTCCAAACCCAAGTCAGTGGGTCAATCCGCGAGGTTTGCTCCGGTGTGGTTTTCGATGGGCTCAAATGCTATAAATCGTTCAACGACGTTTCCATCAGTGCTTACAAATCTAAAACAAAGGTCAGTTGATTAACATGGGATATATCGGGCATTGAATCCACAATTACGGAAAAATATTTGGCCTGCTGGAGTTCTGCAGCTATAACACTTCTAATTTTTTCCCCTATCAAATCGATAATCTCCTCACAAATTGTTGAGCTTAGATAAGATGTGTTTCCCCTACCCTTTTGACCATATTTCTCGATATGCTGGGCTAAAAACGGATCGTATTGGGCCATTAGCTCGAGAATACCCAAATAGTTACCGTTTGTGTTCAGAGCCCAATAATTCATCTCTGCCACGAAATGCCAATCCACGCTCGGCCAGAAATGTAATCACTGATACAACTCGTCGCAGGACCTCCTTCAAATAGAGACATTCTGACTCGAACTGCTGAACAAGAGCAGAATCGACAGTCCAAGTTCCCCTTGACCGATACATTAAAGCCACCATACTGTTCCGATGGTCCGGGCTTTTCTCGTGCTCTCCAACACGCTCTGGGTGCTTCCAGTCACAGAATCCAAAGACAAACGCATTCTTTTTCGTTAGAAATAATTTGCAGGCAAAACAAAAAACGCGTCCATTTGATGGAGAGTAAATCAGCCATCCACGAGCCAGCTCTTCCCCGTTGGGCAAACGACAAAAAAACAGTTCATTAGAAAGTGATCTTAACTTTCCATTGGTTTCCCGAGCAGATGCAGGATATGTCTTGCTTCTATTCAGACAAGCTGTCGGACCCTTCTGAAGCAAACAACACGTTAAATGTTAACTAATCTTCTCACCCCACTCCCCAGGATCGCTGATATATTGTTTCTGATTGTCGTCATGCTGCTCATCACCGTTTTTCTCCATGGTTGGGCTTGGCGGTTGCTCTTGCTGCAGTAACCCCCCGAACGTGGCAACAGTTAGCTCGCCCTGCTGATGAGCAGCCACTTTTACCCAAATGCTGCTTGCTGTCCATTCATGGCGGTTGCTGTTAACGTTAGCCCCCACATCTTCAGTAGGCCTAACGTTGCTAGCTTCATCACAGTTGCTAACGTTTGGCGGTAGTAGCACTTCTTGTGCATCCTTATCCGGAGTTTGAGTTTATTTCTTTTAAAAAAAAAACTATCCAATTTTGGGATCTTTTGCAACTCGGACGCCTGTCTTTCAATTTTTTCCTGTTTTGTTTTTCTTTTAAGGAACCCACTAGCATAACGCCTCTTCTCCATTTTTGTTTTTTGTATAGCCTACAATGACGTAGATACGTACTTGAACGTGAATCATGATCGTCAAGATCAAATCTGTCGGCCCATGATGCAATTTATTTTAATTTTTTAATGATTGTTGTTTTTGTTTGTATGTGTAGCCTATAACATTTAATTGTACATTGGTGCTAATGAATCCATATTTGAAATAATACAGGAATATTTTTGGCATACAATTGGAAAAAAATATTTTGCCACCATGATTGAGAATTTTAGTGAAATCATGTCTTATATAAACCCTGGTAATCGACATTACCTCTTGTAAGGATTATTTATAGAAGGGGTAATCATTCAGAGGACGCAATTTCGCTAATCTTGGGGGCCCCCAAAAGGGCGGGGCCCTGGGGCCCGGGCCCCGTCGGCCCGTGCATTAATCCGTCCATGCCAACCAGCTGATCACGGATCACTTCATCTTGGTCACCGAAGTCGCACGTCGATGCCAGTTCACGTAGCGCAGCAACGTATTGAACAACCGTGTCATTCTGAGCTTGTTCTCTCTTTCGGAATCCATGACGTTCAGCAACAATTATTTGTCTTTGGGACAAAGTGCGCCTCCAACGCAGCCATAGCAGTATCGTAGTCCGTTCCTGTGTTCGGAAGCGAGTAGAAAAGTCTCTGTCCTTCTGTCCCCAGGCAGTGAAGTAAAACGGCTCTTCGTCTTGCAAGTAGGCCAAGAGTTTCCAGTAGCAGTGATAACTAGCACGTAGTTCCCAAAAATTAACCGCCAGGTTTTGAACGGAACGGCAGGTTCACCTGGGCAGGGCAGGAAAAAAGTCGGGAACGGCACATTCCCAGCCATTGTAAAAGCGAAAAAAACGAACTCAAAAGTAAATCCAAATTATCTCGTCGCCAATTGTTGTGTGCACTGTGTGTGCACTGTGGTAATAAGTAAGCAAAGTAGTATCTTAATCAACGGTTACATAGGCCGCGGAACCGGTATGGCCAGTAGGGCCGTGGCCATACCTACTTTGGCGTGCATCAAACATAAACATGTATAAAAATTCAAATCGCAAATACGTTACATTCTTAATGTATTGGACTTTTGCGCGCTTCCCGGGCTAATTTCCACTAGCCTATCACAAGCAACAAAATCTGTTTCCTAATGATTGATTGGTTATTTGTGTCACGTGAGCTTAGCGTCACACGGACGTGAATTTCACAGAACAAAATGCCAGCGCTCTATGTAAGTAGACTAACTGCTAGTGTGTTCGCTAAACTTTAAGCAATAGTAACGTTAAAATGAATGATGAAGCGTCGAAAAATAACTGATTTCTTCGGGTCAAAGTTAACCAAGGTAGCTGAGACAACCACCGTCACTCCAGCCCACAGTGAGCCCTCTGAGGAACCAGAAGTAGAATGTCTAACTGTCGCTGCTCCAACTAGCCCCTCTGCCGCTACCCTCAACGTTATGCGCCTATTGCCAGATGTACACAGGCTGTTGAAATTGTTTTATACAATTCCCGTGTCAACTGCCAGCGCCGAGAGGTCATTCTCAACCCTTCGTCGTATGAAGACTTATCTAAGGTCAACAATGACTCAAAGGCGACTCAATGACTTGATGTGCAGCCACACACACGGGGATGCTTTTGGCCAATGTGGATGGTCTCGCCATTGCCAGTGACTTCATCCAGCGCAACGAGAGACGGAGGAACTTCTTTGGGAACGTTTAAGACGGGGTGGTTGAGCGTTGATATTTTTTATACTATTTGATTGTGACTCAAGTGTAGGCTATAACCAGGACAAATAAAAACGACATTAATAAATAAAGTTATGCGGTACGAGTATGGCTTGGGGGGGGGGGGCGTCACGTCATTCTTGGCCCTAACCATTCGAAATGGGTTCCGCGGCCTGTGTTACGGTTATTTATTGAACATCTCTGAGGTACGCTCTTAACGGCAACAGCTCAACGTAGACTCCTCCTCTCTCCTCCTACGTCATCACGTCTTAAAGGCACAAGACACAACAATATGCGTAAGATAAAGCCGGATGGATATTTCTTCAACTTACCAGAGAAAAGGTCGACATCGCAATGAAAGCAGTGCTGTTGTGCGCGTGGGACATTGTGATTGGCGCGCGAAGGTGCAGTTCCAATAAAAATGTGTCCTTCCTTCGTTGCTCCCTTGGTCGCTTGATCCCTACCTAAAGATACTGCTTTCAAGGATCTATGTCCCATACATCTTGATGTGGAGCATTTTCTTGAGAGCAAAGGCAACCCCCATAACCATACAGATTGGAGATGGTCTGACAATAAAAAGCGCTTTATAAGTTAATTTTTATTATTATTATTACAGTGCATGTTTTGTGTTGCCGTTCTAGAATGCAGTAGATGCGCGCACAAATCTATACTGTGTAGAGGAGCTCAAGCAGGAGTCGTGACAACTTTCTCTTTCGGCTACACAACGTGCACCATTTATTCCTTCCACCATTTACAACAACAACAAAAAACACGCGCAGCGGAAGTGTACCACTGTAAATCCGAACCGAGAAAACAGCAGCTGTAAACTAACGTTCCTACTAGCTCAATAAGGGGAATGATGTATCCCTATAACCACTACAACTGTACCTTTTAACCATTATGTAAATTGTGGGCTACCTGCAATTCAACATGTGTTGCCACACACGTAGCTGCTATGCTAAGTTTGCTGAGGCAAATTAAATAAACAGTTTACAACATTAAGTAAGAATTCACATTATATCAATAATACACAGACCGCCCGCTCGCCCCCACTATTCGCGAAATAACGTCATTCACGTACTGACGGCTACCATTATCCACCGTTTCTCCATAACGTTACTCGGTTGGACCAAATAAACGTAAGTTTTGCTTGTTGTCATGTCTTCCTGAATGACAAAATACAATCCATCCATCTATTTTATTTTATTTCCTCCAAAATAGACTTACTGTTTTTAGTTTAAAAATAACTACTAAAACATGTTTTTTTCCACCGGAAAACTATAACCCGAAAACGTAACCGGGAACCAGGAACTAGACGTTCATTATATATATACAACATTTTCGTTTATAGTTACGAAATGTATTTGATAAACTCGTAAGTATGTAACGAAAACGGGTGACACTGGGTTGCCCTCTCGTTGTGTCTCTCACCCTTCTCATTGGCGTGCCTCTCTCACTCGTTAGCATCATGTCTCTCTCTAGTATCTCCTCGTTAGCTTGACTCTCTCCCTTGTTAGCTTGTGTCTCTTCCTCGTGTCTCTCTACCTCCTCGATAGCTTGTCTCTCTGTCTCTCCCTCCTCTTCCTCATTCTTGCTTCTAACGTTAGCTAGTTTAGTCGTTTTGGACATGGCGGGCTGCATAAACATAGTTAACTTGGCACATTTAGCTGCGCCAGCCACAAGGCTATTCTTCCTCTCTTTCTTTTTCAGCACCTCCTTTTCTTTTTTTTAATGTTTTCTTCAATTTTTAACCCTTTGTTGTTGAACTCGACCAAAGATGAACGGGGCCGGGCCTACAGTCCCCGGGTCCCATATTCCCCGTTTTCCCCTAAAAAGGTCCTATAATCCCGGTTGCAATAGACACCGGGGAACATAGAACCCTCTTCTGGAAAAAGGGTCATATATTCCCCGCTGTTTCCAGGGGAACCAAATAAAGGGTCCTATATTCCCCGCTATTGCCAATCGAGGAACAAACCGGGGAACTTAGAACCCTTTTTGCAAATTATTTCCTTAACGGGTCCAAAAATAATAAAAACTGAGTTGTAGGCTACGACAATCTATTCCTCCGCTGATTAAAAATTAGGCCGTATTACCTATAGGCTGTTGTATATCGCAGGCCACCTTGAGTGCGTATCCAAATTCGGCCTAGAGGAGGCTGTAATTTGCTTTATTGTTATTTCTTACCAATATTTACTGCAGTAGGCCTAGTTAGTTGGCTCTCCGGCTCAGCATGGACAGTCGGCAATCAACGCAAGTTTGTCTTGCAGTAGGCCCGCCAGTATAACCTAGCCATTTCCACCTCCGCTCAAAGTTCAATTTGCACAGCACTGGACACTTCAGCCACTTTCTTGTTACTTTGCAGTTCGTTTTCCATATTAAATCACTTGGCAGACTTTCTTTCAAAAAGACTTTAATGATGAACTTTTTAGGCAGAGAACTTAGACCAGGACTTGGAATTTAGGACCAGCACAAAATATCCATCAACGGGGGCCGCCTACCTTATACAATAGGCTAATTGCCTAATAATAATAATATGTGCTTCTCAAAAAACTAAAGGCTTGTGGAGGTGCTAAACCAAAAACATGAATCAAAGACGAACATCAAAGGATGTAAGGTAACACTCACCAAATGGTAAAAAAATAACAGAGGCAGTCCCCTATTTCACCATTTTATTGTTTGGCATCAGTCATTGAGGTTTCTGAAGAAGACCACCCGGCCAAGTTAATGACTGATGCCAAACAATGAAATGGTAAAATAGAGAATTGTGTCTTTTTTTTCCATTTGATGAGTGCTACCTTACATCCTTTGATGTTCTTCTTTAATAATAATAATAATAATAATGATAATAGTAATAGTAATAGTAATAGTAATAATATCAATAATAATAATAATAATAATAACAACAGCCTAATAATAATAATAATAATAACAGCCTAATTATAAAAGAGGCCTAATAACAAATAACAATTACAGGCATAAATACTATCAATAGTAACACTGATAATAGGCTATTAATAACAAAATGCTTCTAGTAAAAGCTTGGCTGAAAAAGGGTTGGTCTATGGCAGAAGCCCCCCAGAAAAAGCATGGTCTAAAACAAAAATCTCCAAGGCCTAACTAGCCTAACGTTAAAGCTTTTTTCTTCTTAAAAAAAGCAAAATGAGTAGTCCTAGTCCATTAGGCTACTCAACAAAGAGGAGCTAAAACCTCTACTCAGCCTATCTGAAAATGTGGTGGCTTACAACCCTCCAATATGATTCCAAATCTCTGTGACCAGCATCCAGTTGACCCTTGAGCCACAGGAGACGGGCCTCCAACCTCATCCACTTGGTCTTCCGCCTTGGGGGAGCATCTCCTCGCTCCGCCATCTCCAGCCTTTCCTCTGCCAGGGTTTGCTGGTCCTTAATGTGGCGCAGAAACATCCAAAGGGATAGGTGGCGCACTTGGACCGCATCATTTAGAGTGCGATGATAAGCTACAAAAACAAAAACAAGAGGTTAATCATGTAAACTGTTAAAGAAATGTGAATATGCTGAACATGTTGACAGTGGCTTGATAAACATGAATGCACTTTAGGAGTGTAGGCCTTTGTGTGATGTAGACCTCCAAAAATAATGCTGAATTGTGTTAAACTGATTTTTAAAATGAAAGTTAAATATATAGCCTATGGTGAATTCCACAGCTAATTGATGGAAACGATGTAGATTTATCAAGCTTTAAGAGTATCCAAAGCAATGGTTGACTGTGAGTCCTACACCGATGCTATATTATTTTTTTAAATAATGATACTAAAAACAGTATAGCCTAATTTACACAACCATAATCATACGGCCTACGTTATCATAGCCTGCACGCTTCTGTGGTTTCGCATGAAAATGTTAAGCGTGTTTTGGGCCACACATCAAAAATAAAGTCTGTTCGCTGATTATTCAATAAATCAGAAAATAAGTCTTAGTCACTTACACGCAACGTGGTTGTTGGTCCTTTGCTCCATATTGCGTGCATAGACGTTCCACATTGGATGTGGACTTGTGCCCTTGGAAGTTCTGTTTCCAGCGCATTGATAAGCGCCTGTTCAAAGTCGCATATGACCTTTTGAGGTGCCCAGTGGTGCTGCGCAATCCTCCTGGTTTCCCGTTTGATGCAATCGAGCACCTGCCGGTAGTGCCCAATTGTGCGCTGGCCCATCAGTGCATGTACCAGAGGGATAACGAAGCCATGCATGTTTCCAAGTACTGTAAAAACTTGGCTGAAGGTGCGGGGGCACGTTCTGAACGTTGCATCCATATATATGGTTCCACAGCCTCGCAGCTTCCTGATGTTTCCCTCTGTGGCAAACACAGCGATAGCCCACTCGTTGTCTTGGTGCAGGAGGAACTGTTCCCTGTCCCATGTTTCAGCCCATGCACCTTCGATGACGACATCCTCAAGTGTAGCTGGAATCGGGGGCATGACTGCTGCGCGTGCTCTGGCCATAACAGTCCTTACAGACTGGAATCCTTGTGGTGGTGGTCTGTCGCCGCCACCCTGGATTTGACGTTGCCGACGCTGCAGGACCCTTTGCGCATTATAGATCCTTCTGATTGGGACTGTTGGCTCTCTCGCAACTTCTGCAATCACCCCCTGTCGGAATTCTGCACCATTTCTCCGTCAGGGGGACGCACGTGTTCCCCAACATCGTGCACAATAATGTTAGCATCCACATCCTCCACTTCAAATCTATTTGTGATCAGTGGCACTCTACAGTTCCACCTCCAGCACCTCCATCTAATGGTGTCTTGACTGGTGCGGTGCTTCCGATATCTGAAGTTCTCATGTACCAACACTTTGCCCCCTCGATCATCATCCATAACTATCGCCATTGTTTGTCTTCTTGTAGGCTAGTAAGCACATGACAGTGAGTCCACGAGTTATCACCGATAACAACCGATTGTTGCAAATTGTTGCAAGTTGGCGGGCGGTTTAGACATTGGTGAATTTTGATCATGTGGTTTAGAACGCCAGGAAACTTGCGTGCAGATGACCTCACATCCACGACAAGTTTTAAATATTTCCAAACTCGAAATCATGTTTGCATTTGGCTATTTATAAATTATTTTTCGAGCAATATGTGTTTTGTGATTCAGCTTTAGCGTTGTTGATTAGCCTTTCATTCATATTTTGTCAAAAAGGCGTATTCATTAGCCTAGGCCTATGTTCCGTTATTTCTGTAGCATACAGCATCTTAGAATCTTAAGACACCAGGAAAATATTGTTATTATTATTTTGTTATTACCATTAGCCTACTTTAGCCTACTTTATAATTATAAATATTTCAATCATCCAATTTTTAGCATTTCTAATATAAGGCTATATTGTTATTATTATTATTATTATTATTATCATCATCATCGTTATTATTAGGCTATTATTATTATTATTATCATTACAATTATGATGCTTAAAGGGCCTTACTGAGCAGATGGTTTCTATCTAATATCTGTCAGATGCTTTTCCCAATAAGCTGGTGTGGTTATGATGGGAACGACGGCTTTCTAGGGAACATAGAAGAAGTGGGTCGGAATTGGCCTATTGTCGGTATCAGCCAGCTTACGCAGGAGTCTATCCCTGGTACAATGCACTAGACCTCTGGGAGATGGACTGCTGAGGACGGAACACAACACCTATCCTCAGCTCCCAGCACTTCTCGCACAATGTGCTACTCATACGCTGAGTTGGCGGCACCCGCGATCGAACTCACGACCTTGCGATCCATAGGCGAGAGCTCTACCTACTGAGCTATGCCCGGGTACAATTGCCTAAGGAACATAGGCTTACTATATTACATTCAGACACAGACGAGCCAGCTCACCTACTCGGCGAGGCGCATTTTCCTCGATAAGTGACACATTTCACGCATAAATATCAGAGAACTACCGGGGTGGGTTATGCGCCCAAATATAGGCTATAGCCTAACAAGTTGAAATTGGTTTAGTGTCGAAAGTTTCCAAATACTTTAGCCAACCTGAACTTTGTGAATTCGTTTTTGTGATATAAAAATAGAAATCGTATGATTCATTGTCTTCTTAATAATCTGCCCTAAATAATGCATTATTGAAAATGCACTTGTTGCGCCAAACAGCGTCAAACCTGCTGACCGGGGAACATAGGACCTTTCTTTATAAAGAAAGGTCCCATGTTTCCCTTCACATACAAAACGGGGAACATAGGACCCTTTTGGGGAAAAGTGGGGAATATAGGGCCCTCTGTATACAAAAAGGTCCCGATATTCCCCGGTCTCATACAAAGCGGGGAACATAGGACCCGGGGACTATAGGACCCGGGTACTATAGGGAGGACCCCAGATGAACTTGTCCAACTTGACCGCACTGTGATTGCACGTAAGCCTAGATCTGGGCCGATGCACTTGAGGAGGGGGAGGGTCCGCTCCCGATCGCCACCTTACACCAACACTATTCAACATAGTTTACCAGGGAGCCCCCCCCCCCATCTCCTCCTACAAACGTGGGCCGGCCCATCCTGTATAAGTGGGCCGGTATGATACGCGATTGTAGCCGCCTGTTTGAATTTATTTAGGCACAAAAAAACTTTCTTTTTTTTCTCTTCTCATAATATAGCAGCCCAGCGGCCCAAAAGTGCCGCGGCCCTTTCTGGCATTTGCCAGAACGGCCAGATTGCCTGTCCGGGCATGGCCAGAAGAGATGTGATGTCGTCAAAGGATTTTAGAATTACAGCCACGGTGGCAAGGTGCCCTGTCCACCTCTGTTCTAGAAGGCGTTTAAGACGCTCACCCTTTTTAGTGCACAGCAATAATGGGCTTCTTGCAGAATTTGTACAACGAGGTACAGATACTAAAAAAGTCCACTACAAATGCCTCGGCGGACATCGCATGTAGTACGACCAAATGTAGCTGATGGTTCAGACAAGTGTACATACGGTACTTCACGATCCAGTTTCTGCTGCAGTAACTTCTGCATGCCACCTTGCTTCCCCGACATTAATGAAGCCCCAACCTGGCTGAAAATCTTTGATGAGTCCAACCCAACATTGTTTAGCTCAGCTAAGACTGTCTGTCAATGTCCGTGCATCACCTGCGTCAGCAGTCGCTATGGTTACCAGACGCTCTGTCACTTCAAATGACTGGTTTACAAAGCGAATGACAACAGATATATTTTCGCATCCCGACCCCGTGAGGTCGCGTGTTCCGTCCATTTTCCATGTGTAATGTATGTGAGTCGCCTACTTCTTCCACTATAGCCTGAGTCACCACACTGCTAAGTGGATTTATAAGTTCATTCTGCATGTCGTGACAAGTGTATGTGGCGTTTCGAGTGATCGTTTTCATTATGGCAGCCAATTCTGAGTCCTTTTTAATTGTGTAGTCCAACAAGGACAGGAAAAGACCGCTTCCCCCCTCAGACATGTCACCAAAAGCATCCAGCTTCCCTCGTGAAGGCAACTGGTTTTCTACTAGAAAAATAACAATATGCACGAGAGGAGACATATTACCTGTTCCTTCGTAGCTGGTCTGTGTTGGTAAATGTCCAAATCTCCTTTCCAGTATTGACACGTCTCTGTCGCTCCTTCCACGTGATGTAGCTAAAGAGATGTTGACGATGTTGACGTTTTATGTTTATGAAATCCCCTGTCCCTCTCCGTGGCGCTTTTCCAGTTACGGTATCAAACACAAAAACATCCAGTTTCCGGGTGGTGCTCGTGCTAAAATTCCGACAGCAAAAACAAAATGCTGCATCAGCCTTCGCACTGCACTCGAGCCAGCCTCTGTTTTGAAACCACGTGGCTACAAATGAGTGTTTCCTACCGCTAGACATGCTGGCAGGGTATGATTGCAAAGCAATTTGTTTGGGTTGTTCGGTCCCGAGATCATCTAACGGTATGGGTTGTGGATGGCTAAGCACGATAGCTTCTGTTAGTCTATCGGCCTGAACACGGGCTTCTTGGCTCCTCGCCGAAAGCTCTTCAGAGGTGCTGAGATTTAGATTTGTTTCATCAACGTTAGTTGTTGTTGGAGGAGGCCGTGAAGAAGGTGCCCCACCATGCAACCATTTTCTTATGTCCATTTTAGTGTCTCCTTGTGTTTTGTCGTCCCTGACCCTCTTTGCTGTTTTCCGACTACCCATCAACTAAACCGTGAAACAATTACGTAATAACAAATTCAAACACACCAATCAGTAACACACACACACACACACACACTTCTTTAATATTATTTTTGTTTCATTTAGTTTAATAATAGCCTATATAGCCTATTTATAAAAGAAAACGTCAGACTTTTAATATAATAAAAAAATTAATTAATACAACACAGACATGATTTGGGGGGCACAATACGCTTGTTAGGCGGCGTGGCCCGCGATTGCCCCCCCCCCCCCATTTCGCCGACCCTGGTTACATCCCTCGGTCTGGTGAGGGACAACAACTAAGTGCGCTGCATCAAAGGAGAAACCCTGAAGATAAGGAAAAGATGGGCTTTCTTGTCGACAGGGTGCATAGATTTGGAGTGCAACATGAAAATGTGAAAATGCAACTCGGCCCGTCCTTGTGCATTTCACAATGCGATTCTTCAGAGACATTCTTTCCCGTGACGGTGGGATCCTGAAAGAGCGGAAATTACTCCTCAAGGAAGATCTGACACAGGCCGACAAAATGGAAAGAAACAAACTCTGGCCACTTGTGGAAGCAGCCAGAAAGCGAGGAAAACGTGCCGGTTTTCGTGGTGCACAAGCTTATATTGAAGGAAAAATGGTGCCCCGTTAAGTTAACATTGAGTTTAACACTCAAAGTGTTCCAGCAAACAAGCCACTAAATGGTTTAAAATACACAATTAAAGGGTCCGCGGTGGTGTAGCGGTCTAAGCGTCGGCTTTGCGTCGATTCAGTTGCCCACTGGGGACTGGGGTTCGCGCCCCGGTCTTGTCAAATCCGACTATGGCCGGACTCGTTGAAGCAACAGAAATCGGCAGCGCTGTCTTCGGGAGGGGGACGGAGTTGGCTTGTGTTCGTCACATGAATGCGTCTCTGTGTGTCGGAAAAGCAGTGATTCGGCCTGGATTCGCCTTGTCACGAAAGCGGCGAGGCGTCTCCTTCGAGACTGCCGGCTGGAGAGACGCAGTTGGCGAACGCATGCAGTACAAGGGTGGGTGTTTGAACTAAGATAGGGATCGATTGGCCACTAAATTGGGAGGGGAAAAAAGGGAAAAATCAGAAATAAAAAAATGCACAATTGAGTGAGTTGGTACTTAAAGATATAGTTGAGGTTTACTGTTGGTAAGTACCTATTTCATTATCTTTCTACCATAGTAAGATTTTTTTCAGACATCAGCTAATCTTTTGTTAGTTTATTTTCTTAAAGTATGACGAATTTTAAGTTTGGTGCATTAAATGTATGTTCTATCAAGGTAAGGGGATTACATCATAACTCAAAAAGGAAGGCAGTTTTTCTCTTTTGTAGGCGTTATACTGCAGATATAGTTTTCTTACAAGAAACTCATTCATGTAGTGATGATGAAATTTTTTGGAAATCCCAGTGGGGGGATACAGTGTATTTTTCTCATGGCTCAAATCATTCCGCCGGAGTCGCAGTGCTACTAAATAGATTTAATGGTGATGTACTGGAGTCTGTTATTTCGGAGGAAGGACTGTGGATTATTTTGGTCTTAAAAGTCGACAATCTGTTACGGCTCGCCCACCCCGCGCCGAGGCCCGCCCACCCCGCGCCGTGGCCCGCCCACCCTGCGCCGGCAGCCAATCAGCTCGTCAGGGCTGGGCTTAGTCGTCAGGGCTGGGCTTAAGTTTGCTGGTCTCCCAGCGCCCGTTGTCAGTTCGTGCCGTAACTTCCTCGCAGGAGTTGTAATGTCCGTAGACGCCTTGTCTTACTGACATAAGAATAATTCAAGAACGAGCCGACTTCGTAGGTTCTTAACTGTGTAGCTTTTACTAGCGTTCATCCGACATACAACCTTCATAACATGCGCGTCTCACTTCCTGTATACGTCACACGCACTGCACGTACACCCGTGAGTAGGTCAAGTTAAACACGTGACCTTTCATTCATTACATCTCCCCCTCTAAGATGATTTTCTAACCTGTATATCACCCCCCTTTTCACAAAAAAAATAAAAAATCCCCCACAATACACAAGTCCATACGCCTCACAAATCCAGCCGGATTGCTGGCTTGCTCACCCTGCCAGAGCGAGTAACATATGGTGTGGAAGTTGGCATTTCTGCTGCTCGGGACTCATCCGTGTTTCCATTCTCCCCTGGAGTGACATGGTCAGGATCCCTGCTGACAAAGGTGAGTGTTTTAGGTGTGGCCAACAGGTGGCGCCTGTTCCTTCTGTAATGTTCACCTTGAGCTGTCTCCACTATGTAGGATCTGGGAGTGGAGCTCTGACTGTGAACAACTGCTGGCATTGTCCATGTTTTCTGTCCATCAAGTTTGGTGAGTACTGCGTCACCCGAGTTCAGTGGGCGCAGTGTCCGCACGCCGTTCCTGCGGTCGTAGTAGAAAGCCTGCCTCGATTTGGCTGCGGCGTCAGCGGTTTTGATCAGTTCCTCTTTAGGCCAGGCCGGTTTCAGGTTATGCTGCAATGTGGGTAAGGTGGTTCTGAGTCTCCTACCCATGAGCAATTCCGCTGGACTGGCTCCAGTGGAAGAAGAGGGTGTAGCTCTGTATGTCAACAGGGCGAGGAGAGGGTCTTCCTGCCTTAATATGCTTTTGGCTATCTGAACAGCCCTCTCTGCCTGTCCATTACTCTGGGGGTAGTGTGGGCTTGAAGTCACATGGATGAAATCATAATCCTCACTGAACCTCCTCATCTCTTCTGAAACTAGCTGTGGCCCATTATCGCTAACTACAATTTCAGGGATACCAAAACGTGCAAATGTAGCCTTCAGCCTAGCTACAACCTGACTGCTAGTAGTTGTTGGTAGATTTAGGATCTCCAAAAACCTGGAATAATAGTCAGACACTATCAAGTAGTTTTGCTTTTTGTACTCACACAGGTCTATGCCAACTTTCTGCCATGGTCTGGATGGGAGCTCACTTGACATTAAAGGCTCTTTTCTCTGTGTGTTCTTGTGTTCTCTGCAGAATTGACATTGCTGTATCTTTGTTGTAATGTGCTCTGTCATTTTGGGCCACCACACTGACTGGCTAGCTCTCTCTCTGCACTTAACTATCCCCTGGTGCCCGTCGTGTATTCTGTCTAAGATCACCTCCCTCATCTCTGTGGGAATGACGATACGACTGCCTCTGATGACTAAACCATCTACCTCAGATAACTCCCCTCTCACCTGATAAAAGTCTCTGACTGTCTCCGGCACTTTATCGACATACTCAGGCCAGCCGTGTCTGATGAAGCCCAACACTGTCTGGAGCTGCAGATCCCCATCCGTGCTCTGTTTTATCTCCTGCATCCTTTGAGGTGTGGCAGGCACCTGGCACACGATGGCATCAATGTGCGCTGCAACATCATCATGAGAAGCACCATCTCCGTAGCACTGCTCTGGGCCTCTGGAGAGTGCATCAGCCACAGCTAAAGTTTTGCCTGGTGCGTATTCAGCCACTGCATTGAAACGCATCAGCCTCATTAACAGTCTCTGGCACCTAATGGGCACATTATCCAAGTCTTTGCTGTTCATGAGAGGCACTAGTGGTTTATGATCGGTGACAAGTCTGAAATTGTCAAGCCCAAACAAGTACTTCTCGAACCTTTCACATGCCCAGACGCTGGCTAAGCACTCTTTCTCGATCTGTGCGTACCTTGTCTCTGCGTCACTCAGCCGTCGGGAGCAGTAGGCCACGGGCTTCCAGTGTTCCCCGTGCTGCTGGAGCAGAACGCCCCCCAGCCCGTAGCTGCTGGCATCTGCTGACACCACCGTAGCCTTAGTGACGTCATAAAAGGTGAGTACCGGGGCGGTGGCGAGTGCTGCTTTAAGGTCTTGGAATGCTGTGTTCTGTGCAGGTCCCCACAGCCACTCTGTCGTTGCTTTAAGCAGTCCATAAAGCGGCTGACCTACAGTGGACAGCTCTGGGACGTATTTTGCCAAATAGTTCACCATCCCGAGGAACCTCTTGAGTTCCGTCACGTTCTGGGGCTGAGGAAAGTTCTCTATTCCGGCCACTTTGTCCGGGTCAGGTCTGATGCCTGCCTCGTTGATGATATGACCAAGGAAGCGGACTTGTTTCTGTTTGAACTTGCATTTCGCTTGGTTCAGTTTGAGACCTGCTGTTTCAATGACCCCCAGCGCCTCTGCTAGGCGCCGGTCATGGATTTCCTCAGTCTCTCCATGTATAAGGATGTCATCCATGTACACCTCTGTGCCCTCTAGCCCGGTCAGAGTTTCCGCCATCTTTCTCTGGAAAATCTCTGGAGCACTCGTTATACCAAATGGAAGGCGGCAGAAAGCATACCTCCCAAATGGGGTGATGAAAGTGGTGAGCCCCCTGCTGTCTTCATGCAAGGGGATCTGGTAAAACCCACTTGCTGCATCCAACGTTGTGAAGAACTTTGACCCTGCGAGCCTTGGCATTATTTCCTCCATAGTGGGCAGCACGTATTTCTCACGTTTCACCGCTCGATTCAGCCTCCTGAGGTCAGCGCAGCAGCGAACCTCTTTCTTGTTCGGTTTCAGCACCGGCACCATAGCGGCGCACCATTCTGTGGGCTGAGTCACTTTTTCAATAATGCCCTCATTTTCCATGCGCTGCAGTTCTTTCTTAACCAGTGGTACAAGTGGCAGCGGTATCCGTCTGGCTGTATGCACCGCGTATGGCTGGGCACCCTCCACCAGAGCTATCTTCACTGGGTCTGTTTTCAGCAGTCCACTTGAACCGAAAACTCCACTGACCTCATTCATCCGCTTCACTAGACCCATCTCCACTGCCTCTAGACGACTCAGCAGACAGCTGCCTCTCCCCTTGATCACATACACTGGAAAGGAGTATTGTTTCTCCTTGTAGTTGGTTGTGGCTTGAAACTGTCCTATGCAGCTGATGTTTCCACCTGGGCTTATGAAGCATGTGTCAGGAGGTCCCAGTTTTATGTTTGGCTTCAGCTTTTTAAATGTCCCTTGGTTGATAACAGTAGCGTCAGCCCCCGTGTCAATTTTAAAGGTTATTGGTACATCACTTATTGTTAAACTAACAGTCCAATCTTCCTGACTGCTCTCTTTGCCAACTTCTCCCAGAAAGTACAGCTGTTTAACCTCTTCAGTGACTTCTCTCACCGCTTTAGAGTGACATACACGCTCCCAATGTCCCTTTTTATGACACTTGTTGCACTTACTGTTCGTTGCAGGACACTTCCGCTCATCGGTGTGCTGCGTCTTGCCGCACCTCCCGCATTCATCTACTTTGTTGGTTGCCGGACTGCCGCCACCATGACGCTGTCCGCCCTTTTTGTTTTGGCGTTCGTCCCGCCATCGGACAACATTGACGTTAGCCAGCAGGGCCTCTGGTTGGTTAGCTTGGAGGCTGAGCTGCTTTGTTATTGCCTCCGCCTGGCGCACTTGTTCAATGACTTTCACCAGAGTAAGGTCCGCTGTGAGCTGGAACTGACGGGAGAGCACCTTATCTTTTATGCCCACTACCAGACGATCTCTGATATGTTCATCCCTCTTGTCCCCAAACTCACAGTGTTCAGACAGCTCATACAATGTCCGGATGTACATCTCCGCTGTCTCTCCTGGCTGCTGGCTACGTTGATAGAAGCACGCCCTCTCATGTATGATGTTACGGCGGGGAATAAAGTAGCCGTCGAACTTTTTCAGTACGATATCATAGTCCACTTTATCACCCTCCGCCGCGAAGTCAAACGAGCTGAATATCTTTTCAGCCTCGCTGCCCATTGCATAAATCAGCGAACTCACTTGAATCTCCCCGTCGTCTTTATCCAGCTTTGTCGCGAGCCTGAAGCGCGAAAACCGTTGTCTCCACTCCGGCCATTCAACGGGGCAGTCAAACTTGAATTCACTCGGCGGATTAAACTTCGGCATGACCGCTCGTGTTCCGATACACAGACTATTCTGACACCATGTAATGTCCGTAGACGCCTTGTCTTACTGACATAAGAATAATTCAAGAACGAGCCGACTTCGTAGGTTCTTAACTGTGTAGCTTTTACTAGCGTTCATCCGACATACAACCTTCATAACATGCGCGTCTCACTTCCTGTATACGTCACACGCACTGCACGTACACCCGTGAGTAGGTCAAGTTAAACACGTGACCTTTCATTCATTACAGGAGTGGTTACTCTTCCCTCCCGGTGCATTTCTCTCCGAGTTTATCTCAGCCCTTGTGTAACCCCTTTTTCACTGGCGGGCAACGCCAAGCACATTTAAACAAGACAAAAGCCTAATGCTACCAGTTACTAAAGTGTTACAATACAATTCAATGGCGCAACAGGATCCTGAATTCTCAGCGGTGGAATGGTGAGCTGGCTGAACTTCCTGTGTACTAGTAGGCTAGTGCCGCTAATGACAATATTAGTGATGAATGATAAAATAAATAATTACCCAAGATAATAATCAATTTAGTAGCGCGGTGCCTCCACTGTGAAAATACTACACTTACCTAAGGCTAGTGAAGGGTGTATCTACCCAGAATTAAACAAACATGTGGTGAATGCGGATCTTATAACCCTGCTGTGTACTGCATTACTGTACAAGCTTATTACTAGCACTCTAAAAGTAACCTAGGCTTTGCATAAGCGGAACATAAGCTGCTAATACACCCGAAATATAATTAATAATAATAGGATTTATTTGATAGTAATGAGAGAGAGAGAGAGAGAGAGAGAGAGAGAGAGAGAGAGAGAGAGAGAGAGAGAGAGAGAGAGAGAGAGAGAGAGAGAGAGAGAGAGAGAGAGGGTGTGACAACCGGTCACAATAAACAGGAAGAAAAGTAACAATGGAACACAAAAATATCCAGCGCTTTCCGTTGGGGCCGGTTGGTGCATATAAACAGCTCTTTGAGCGGAGGACAAGGCAGCAACCGCTACGATGCCCAGGCGACGATATAAAAGTGTGTGTGTCAGTATAAATGAAATTTTCGTGTTACTCACAACCCATCGCTCCCTCGACCGGGAGGCTGTGTGCAGTCCAGAGGATGGAAGGCGTAGTGCTAGCCTAGCAGCTGGCAGGCTCCCCGGTAGCGGCCTCCACCCGCAAGATGGCCACAGGTTGCAATGTTCAGACAACCCTGGCGAAGATGGTGGTCATCCGGTGGGCCAAGCGCCGGCGAGCAGATGAAGCGAGTCCTCTTTGGACAGCAGACAAGTCCCAGGAATGGAGCAGAGCGGCTCCCCTAGTTTAGCTCACCTTCCAGCGCAGCCCGATGACTTATTGCTAGCCTCCACAACTCAAGTCGGCTAACACACTAGCACTGGATGCTAAATCCACTTAGCTAGCTAGCGGCGACACTGGCTATGGGGTATAGACAAAATAATCGGAATACTAAAACAACCCCACCAGCAAGCATACGACCGCGGGCCAATCGCAACACTCCTGAACTGAAATGCGGGCCTAGTACACGGGCTGTTGTATAAAGTCTCCGCGAAACGGGTGCTGAGACGGAGCAGCAGAAAAATGGCCCTCTCTCCTGGTCGTACTCGCTGGGACTCCCCAACTCCTCCCTCTCCGTGAGGAGATTGAACGTTGACAACCTCGCGATTTCGCGGGCATAATAACTTTACACCATATCATTAACAAAACTCAAATAAAAATACAAAGAGCAAATACATTCCATTGGTTTACATGTTTAGAAACTTATAAGAACATAGGAAATGCTTAAGACACAAAGCATGTTGGTAAATGAAGTTCCACAAAGTATGTACAGTAGATTTTAGAGGTCCTTACACTTGTTTACTGTTTTCTCTGTGAAGTTTCCCTGTGGAAGTTTCCTGCCGCGTTCGGATTACCAGTGAATTTTTTCTTGGACTTCCTGTTTTCTAAGTTGCTCATCGCTGTCCTGTGTTGACCGTTGTATGAGCTAGTAATAAAGCACGCCAGTTTCGGCTAACTCCATCTCTGCCTGGTGTCGTGCGCTTGGGGTCTTCAACAAACCATCACAGTACGAACTGACCATGACGACCCCAGCCGACACAGAGAGCGTACCGACCAGTCCGGTTCAAGCGGCTCTCATCAGACAGATCCAACTGACCAACTCCCACACCCAGCAGCTAGAGGCGGCCCCTGTTGCATTTAGGGATCTTCAGACTCAGGTCCAGCCCCTCCAGGCCTCTGTGGGTGACCTAACGAGCCAGCAGGCGGCGTTGGCGAGCCAACAAGCAGAGATCCTGCGGCAATTGCAGACCATTACGGCGGCTCTCACCACCCAGCCGCCGGACCAGCCTGCCCCTGGAGTCGTGGGTAACCCGCCCCCTGGGCCCGCTGCCTCAGTTAACCCTATGGGGCTCAACCCAGTTCCCCTGGAGCCCTGCCTTTCCAGCCCACGACCATTTGATGGCAACTTTGAGACCTGTGCCACGTTCATCATGCAGTGTGAGCTGGTCTTCATGCACCAACCCAGCATGTTCACGTCTGATACCGCCCGTGTCACTTACGTGACCAACCTGCTCACAAGGCCGAGCAGCTCAGTGGGCCACTGCTTCCTGGTCCATGAGGGCCAGTTTCTGCCTCACCTACGGGGTATTTGTGGCTGAACTACGGAAGGTATTCCACCATCCAGTCTGTGGCCAGGACCCTGGTGCTCGGCTGAGCAGTATCCAGCAGGGCAGTGGCAGTGTCACAGACTACTCGGTGGAGTTCAGGCTGGCCGCAGCTGAGAGCGGCTGGAACGACCAGTCACTTCGGGTCACCTTCCGGAGAGGTCTCAGCGAGGCTGTCAAGGACCAGCTAGCCACCCGGGAGGAGCCCACCTCCCTCGAGGACCTGATCAAACTCGCCATCCGCATCGATGGATGCCTCTGGGAGAGGAGGCGCGAGCGAGCCCTGCGTGGATCCCCGTCCATTCCCCAGTCGTCCAGCACTCCTAACAGGATCCCTACTCCAATTCGCCCCACTTTCCCTGTGGCCGTTTCTCCCTCCGTGCCCCAGACCACGACGGGGGAGGAACCTATGCAGCTGGGGCGCACGCGCCTTAGTCCGGCCGAACGGGAGGCCCGGTTCAAGGCGGGTCGATGCCTTTACTGCGTCCAGAAGGGACATCTGATTAGCAGTTGCCCCACTCGGCCAAAAGACTAGGCTCACTGGGGCCCCGGGAGATCCTAGTGAGCCGCCTTTCCTATTCCCGCGGTCCTGCCCCACAGAACCATCTGGTTAGCGTTACCCTGGCCTGGGCTGACCAGCGGCTCACTCCTCGACTCGGGAGCTGATGAGTGTTTCCTGGACTCGGAGTTCCTTCCTCTGTCATCAGGACAGAGGGAGGAAGACAAGGAGACTTGGTGGTGGAATGAGGAAGTACAGCAAATTATACAGAGGAAAAGGTTGGCAAAGAAGAAGTGGGATAGGCAGCGAGATGAAGAAAGTAGACAGGAGTACAAGGAGATGCAGCGTAAAGCAAAGAGAGAGGTGGCAAAGGCAAAGGAAAAGGCGTATGGTGAGTTGTATGACAGATTAGACACCAAGGAAGGAGAAAAGGACTTGTACCGATTGGCTAGACAGAGGGACCAAGCTGCAAAGGATGTGCAGCAAGTTAGGGCGATCAAGGATAGAGATGGAAATGTGCTGACAAGCGAGGAGAGTGTGCTAAGAAGGTGGAAGGAATACTTTGAGGGGCTGATGAATGAAGAAAATGAGAGAGAGAGAAGGTTGGATGATGTAGGGATAGTGAATCAGGAAGTTCAGCGGATTAGCAAGGAGGAAGTGAGGGCAGCTATGAAGAGGATGAAGAATGGAAAGGCAGTTGGTCCTGATGACATACCTGTGGAGGCATGGAGATGTTTAGGAGAGATGGCAGTGGAGCTTCTAACTAGATTGTTTAACACAATCCTGGAAAGTGAGAGGATGCCTGAGGAGTGGAGAAGAAGCATACTGGTACCGATTTTCAAGAACAAGGGCGATGTGCAGAACTGTAACAACTACAGAGGTATAAAGTTGATCAGCCACAGCATGAAGATTTGGGAAAGAGTAATAGAAGCTAGGTTAAGAGGAGAGGTGACGATCAGCGAGCAGCAGTATGGTTTCATGCCACGAAAGAGCACCACAGATGCGATGTTTGCTTTGAGAATGTTGATTGAGAAGTATAGAGAAGGCCAGAAAGAGTTGCATTGTGTCTTTGTAGATTTAGAGAAAGCTTATGACAGAGTGCCGAGAGAGGAGGTGTGGTATTGTATGAGGAAGTCAGGAGTTGCAGAGAAGTATGTAGGAGTGGTGCAGGATACGTATGAGGGAAGTGTGACAATGGTGAGGTGTGCGGTTGGAATGACAGATGGGTTCAAGGTGGAGGTGGGATTACATCAAGGATCGGCTCTTAGCCCTTTCTTGTTTGCAATGGTGATGGACAGGTTGACGGACAAGATCAGGCAGGAGTCTCCATGGACGATGATGTTCGCGGATGACATTGTGATCTGAAGCGAGAGTAGGGTGCAGGTTGAGGAGAGCTTGGAGAGGTGGAGGTATGCACTGGAGAGAAGAGGAATGAAAGTCAGTAGGAGCAAGACGGAATACCTATGCGTGAATGAGAGGGAGGACAGTGGAATGGTCAGGATGCAAGGAGTGGAGGTGACAAAGGCGTATGAGTTTAAATACTTGGGGTCAACTGTCCAAAGTAACGGGGAGTGCAGTAGAGAGGTGAAAAAGAGAGTGCAGGCAGGTTGGAGTGGGTGGAGAAGTGTGTCAGGAGTGATTTGCGACAGAAGGGTACCAGCAAGAGTTAAAGGGAAAGTTTACAAGATGGTTGTGAGACCAGCTATGTTATATGGTTTGGAGACAGTGGCACTGACGAAAAGACAGGAGGCGGAGCTGGAGGTGGCAGAGTTGAAGATGCTACGATTTTCACTGGGAGTAACGAAGAAGGACAGGATTAGGAACGATTATATTAGAGGGACCGCTCAGGTTGGACGGGTTGGAGACAAAGCAAGAGAGGCAAGATTGAGATGGCTTGGACATGTGTGGAGGAGAGATGCTGAGTATATTGGGAGAAGGATGCTGAATATGGAGCTGCCAGGGAAGAGGAGAAGAGGAAGGCCAAAGAGGAGGTTTATGGATGTGGTGAGGGAAGACATGCAGGTGGCTGGTGTGACAGAGGAAGACGCAGAAGACAGGAAGAAATGGAAACGGATGATCCGCTGTGGCGACCCCTAACGGGAGCAGCCGAAAGTAGTAGTAGATTACATGTAACGGGTGAATTTTCAGAAGCTTCACGTCTTAAACTCAATATAAACAAAAATGAATTTTTATGTTTATATGAGACTGAAGAGACACTTATATTTAATGTCCCTGTTAAACAATGTGTAAAATACCTTGGTATTCACATTTCAAAGTATATGGCTCTCAGACAGCAGCTAATTTTTCATCTATCCATCAGAGGGCTGGCTCACACACAGAGGACGACCCGGCATGACCCACCAAGGTTGGACTACCCCGGGGCTCGAACCCAGAACCTTCTTGCTGCGAGGCGACCCCGCTAACCACCGCGCCACCGTGCCGTCGCAGTTAAATTTTCTTCCTAAAATTAAGAAAACCAAGTCAATTCTTAATATGTGGCTTCAGAGAGATCTTTCCATTTTTGGAAGAGAGTTATTGATAAAGGCTGACGGAGTATCAAGATTGGTTTATCCTCCTTTGTCACTCCATGTTAATGATGTACTCTGTAAAGAAGGTAATAATTTATTTATAAAATTGTATGGAAAAACAGACACCATTACCTTAAAAAATACTCAGATTGGAGAGAGCTGAAGGAGGATTGGCGATCTTAGATTTTGTTCATTTAAATTGCACCTTCAAGATCAAATGGCTTAAAAAATCTTTGGAGCTCCCAGAGTCATTATGGAATTTTACACCACACAATATTTAAAAATGTAGATGGCTTAAAGTTTCTAATGGGGTGTAATTACACTGTCTCTAAATTGCCGATAAAACTCTCAAAATTCTATCAGCAGGCTTTATTGTCTTGGAAATTATGTTATGTTCACAACTTTTCACCACATAAGGATATAGTTTGGAACAATGGTAATATTGTGGCAGGATGAGGAAAAACGCATGAGACGAAGGCGAGTTTGATGTTTATTCCTCAACCCCAAAAACCAAACTGCAGCAGGAACAACCTTGCACCAGCGAGCCCGGGCACGTAAACCACGCCCCCAGCTCACAGTCCTGCTGGGTGAGAGGCATACACCCATTTCACGCCGCGGCCATCTTGGATTTTAAAAAAACCAAGCGGTGGGAACTTAGCCACGCCCCCTTCTTACTTCATTGAAAACACTGCTGGAAGCAACATGTCGTACTGCTGTGTACCATCCTAAATTCAACTGACACATTAAGATGCTATATGGCTAAATGGTTACTCCTCCTGCTATTATTGCAACAGACATTATGTACATGTAGGCCTACTGTATGCATTGAGCTGCAGAGGTTGCATGTACATTTAACGTTACTGTATGCATTGAGCTGCAGAGGTTGCACCATGTACAGCCAGTTAAATAATATTGGGGTGACCAGTTTCACTGTGACTAAAACATTAGAAGGGAGACAAAGTTTGACGTTGAAAAATGTTTGCTCCTGTTTATAGTCGCACTGGTGACTTAATAGCAGAAGAAGATGAAGAGGAACATGAAGAGGAACATGAGGGAGATAGGTGAGCTGTTACTGTCAGTACAATACAATTTTTCAAACATGTAGATTACTGCATTGTATATATATATATATACATATATATATTCACTAATCTTTCAATAGTGGATAGCTCTGTTCTGACACATCATCTTGATAACAGGAAAATGTGTGGATTTATATTGCTTCCCACATGTATGACATTATCCTCATGTGTCCAGTGAGGTTTGGGCGACTCTACCTGATCATGACTACGACGTGAAGCCCCTTTCTGTGGAAGACCAGCTTGATGCAGTAAAGAAATGCATCGCTTTCCTGGAGGACGAAAATAAAAAGCTGAAAAGTGAACGTTTTGGTCTAGAACGCTTCCAGTGTGCGCCCAATCTGATCAGGTTTTACACTGGTTTTAAGGATTACCACACCCTCAAAGCACTCTTCCTAGCTTTACAGCCTACTGCAGAGTCCATGGTACGATGGACTCAAATGCAAAGGAACAGTCATAACCTAGAACACATTTCTGTGTCTGGCTTCCATGCAGAGCATTTATCGCTGATTGATCAGTTTTTCCTGTTCTTGTGCCGTGTGAGGCAGGGCTTTTTGCTCTGGATTTATCTGTATGATTCAATGTGTCACCAGCCACAGTCAGCAGGAACTGTACGACGTGGGCCAACTATTTGCTCTTGATGTTAGGGACCCTTCCCAATATGGCCTAGTAGAGCAGCAGTAGACAAGCTAATGCCACCAGTATACAGGGAATTCTACCCAAACACAAGAGTGATACTAGACTGCACAGAGATCCGCATCAAGACAGCTAGTTCGAAGGTTTTGAAAACCATGACATACTCCCATTATAAAAGTAACACTACACTGAAATCCCTAATTGGGATCACTCCCTCAGCTCAGTTAGCCTGGTAAGTAATCTATACACAGGATGTATTTCTGATAAGGAGATAACTAAGAGGTCAGGTGTTCTGGACCTCTTAGAGTCAGGTGATGAGGTCATGGCCGATAAGGGCTTCTTTATCAAAGACCTGCTCGATGAAATAGATGTAAAACTTGTCATCCCTGCATTTTTAGGCCCAAGTGGACAGTTTAGCTGTGATGAGCTCACAGACACACAAGAGTATTGCTGGCTTAAGAATACATGTTGAACGGTCAATAAGGCGCATAAAGGAGTACCACATTTTTGATGGAGTCATACCCCTTTCACTAAGTGGAACAGTCAACCAACTGTGGGCTGTGTGTGTTCTCCTAACAAATTTTCAGGGACCACTGTTTTAAACCTTTGTTAAATTCAGCTGACAAGAAAATAGTGCACACAAACCTTAGATAGATTGAAAAATATTTAACTTCATTTCAGTACAGTCCCATTTTTTAGCCCACACCTTGAGATGAGCAATCACTATCTTAGTTTAGTAAACAATTGATGATTTGAGTTGGTAGCGAGTTCCAGTTTATTGCTACAACAGAATGACAGTTGACCGAACATCTTTTAGTTGAAAATGAGCCAACAGTTTTGTTAAAGTTAAAGGACAAAGAATGAAAATATTGTAGATGGGACAATCTAATGTATAAATATTGAATGCACAGTATAAAAATGAAATGTATCTTATTTTTTATTTTATTGTGATTAAACAGCTTCTTGGAATACAGCCCTGTGTGTGTGTGTCTCTCATCACTGGCACAGGAGAGGCAGAAAGTACTCGAAAAACAAAAGATCCTGCTTAGTTTTCATATTGTGGTAAATGACGGTAGGTGCTCGAGGTTGGTAGTCCAAACCATGTTTGCTGCTGGCCCCGGCTGCATTGATTTCCGATTGAGTAAGAAGGGGGCGTGGCTAAGTTTCCACCACTTGGTTTTTTAAAATCCAAGATGGCCGCGGCGTGAAATGGGTGTATAGCCCCTAGTGTCCGCCACACAGCCCCCCCCCTCGAACACCCAGAAGGGACTCCTGGAAATAAAATCAGTTTCTCACTGGAGGCTTAAGCAACCTGCCATAACGGCTGCGCCGTCCCTCAGCCAAACAGTAGGTGAAACACAGTCCAATGCCGGCTGAGAAGCAGAATGCTGAACCCGTGAAGACACTGCCGGGGTCCTGGAAGGAGGGCGACCCCGACGGGGAACCTGGGCCGGAAACACAACTTCGCCTGCCACCCTGTGCGCCGGTTTAAGCCTATCAAGCGTGACACGCTCCCTACGCCCACCCATATCCAGCACAAAACCCTTAGGACCCGTCTCAAGAACCCGAAATGGGCCGTCGTATGGGGGTTGGAGGGGCGAGCGGTGAGCATCATGCCGTACAAAAACAAAACGAGCCGACATGAGTTCCGCAGGCACGAACGATCGCGGAAAACAGTGGTGAACTGGTCCTAGAACCCGAGTGCTGTCGGACAAAAAAGGATAAACGGCCGGACGGGGTCGAGGAGTGGAACTCCCAGGCAAAAATTCCCCAGGGACGCGGAGAGGCTGACCGAGCGCCAGCTCAGCGGGCGAAGCGTCGAGGTCCTCCTTAGGAGCCGAACGCAACCCGAGCATAACCCAAGGTAAACGATCCACCCAGTTACCATCCGAGAGCGCAGCGTGCAGAGCTGTCTTTGAGCGACCGGTGAAAACGTTCACACAAGCCGTTAGCCTGAGGGTGATACGCGGTAGTGCGGTGTACCTGCACACCCAAGGATCGCGCAAGTGCCGACCAGAGCTCTGACACGAACTGGGGGCCCCTGTCTGAGGTGATATCTGACGGAGTGCCGAAACGGGCGACCCAGGGGGAAAGAAATGCGCGTGCAACATCCGAGGATGTTGTGGAGGACAGAGGGCCACCTGGTGGTCCGATCTACCATTGTGAGCAGGTGCGTAAAACCCTGTGAAGAAGGTAGAGGGCCCACCAGGTCCACATGCACGTGGTCAAAACGTCTGGCCGGGATCGGAAACGGTTCGAGGGGCGACTTAGTGTACTGGTGGACCTTAGCGCGCTGGCACGCTACAATATGCAGTCGCCCACCCCTTGACGTCCTTGCGGAGGCCAGGCCAGACGAACTTGGAACCGACCAACTTCACCGACGCCCGAACTCCAGGGTGCGAGAGGGAGTGAATCGAATCGAAAACTCGACGGCGCCAGGCCACTGGAACAACGGGGCGGGGACGGCCGGTGGAGACATCGCAGAGGAGGGCAGGACTGCCTTCCTGCATCACAGCATCCTCTAGCTTTAGGCCGGTACGCGTTGACCTAAGGGCAAGGACGTTGGGGTCGCTGGGCTGGTCGGCAGCCATAGCGGAGAAATCCACACCAAGGTGCACAGGACACACAAGCACACGCGACAGACAATCAGCAACAGGGTTGGACTTCCCGGCCACATGCTGAATGTCCGTTGTGAACTCGAAGATTGCGGCTAGATGGCGCTGCTGACGAGCAGACCACGGCTCAGTCACCTTGGACATGGCGAAAGTCAGCGGTTTATGATCCACATAAGCCGTGAATGGCCGACCCTCCAGCAGAAAGTGGAAATGACGGGTTGCAAGGTGCAGTTCCAGCAACTCCCGGTCAAAACGCTGTACTTGCACTCGCTATCTCGCAGTTTGCGGCTAAAAAATGCGAGTGGCTGCAACGCATTCGCCACACGCTGTTCAACCACAGCCCCTACGACTATGTCAGACGCGTCGGTTGTTAAAGCTATGGACGCCGTGGGTGTGGGATGGGCGAGGAGGGCAGCGTTAGCCAGGGCGCGCTTAGTTCAGTCAAAGGCCTGGACCCGTTCGGGAGTCCAGTCGACAGGGTCGTTAGCCGTCTTAAGCCGCAGGGCTTCGTAAAGTAGCTGAAGGAGGTGGGCAGCGCAAGGGAGGAAACGGTTATAGAAATTCACCATGACTAAGAATTCCTGCAATGCCTTAACAGAGACTGGGCGGGGAAATTCCGCCACCGCTTGCACCTTAGAAGGCAACGGGACCGCGCCTTGCGGCAAAATGCGGTGACCCAAGAAGTCAATCACCGGCAGTCCAAACTGACACTTGGCCGGGTTGACTATCAGGCCGTGTTCGTCCAGACGACGGAAAACCTGTTTCAGGTGCGCCAGGTGATCTTCAGCTGACGGACTGGCCACTAATATGTCGTCGAGATAAACGAACACGAAAGCAAGGTCACGCAACACCGAGTCCATCAGCCTCTGAAAGGTTTGCGCTGCCCCCTTCAAGCCAAAAGGCATGCGCATAAACTCAAAAAGCCCAAATGGGGTGATCACTGCGGTCTTGGGCACGTCCTCTGCGCGCACGGGAACCTGATGATAGCCGCGCACCAGGTCCACCTTAGAGAAAATAGTGGCACCTGCCAGGCGTATGGAAAAGTCCTGTATGTGTGGGATGGGATAGCGGTCATTGGCGGGGACGTTGTTCAGGCCGCCACAACCCATCCGCCTTGGGCACCATGTCCAGCGGCGAGGCCCACGGGCTGTTGGAACGCCTCACTATACCCAGACGCTCCATGATGGCGAACTCCTCCTTAGCTGTAGCCAATTTTACCGCGTCGAGGCGCCGCGCGCGCGCAAAAACTGGCGGTCCCACAGTGGGAATGAAATGTTCTACACCGTGCTTAGTAACCGCGGTGGAAAAGGCAGGTGTAGTCACCGATGGAAAATCCGCCAGCAAACGCTGAAAAACATCCCCTAATGCTAAAAAGTTAGCGTGTGTTAACGGCCCGGCTCCCCTTTGTCTCGCACGGAAAAGTGGCAAAAGACACAGCATCAATTAAACGGCGGTTTGCAACATCAACCAGCAGACCATTAGCACACAGAAAATCCGCGCCGATAATAGGAACAGTAATGGCGGCGACTACAAAGTCCCACTCAAAATGGCGTCCGTGGAAGCAAACAGTCACCAACCTTGTGCCAAACGTCGCAATGGACGATCCGTTAGCTGCACTCAACTGTGGGCCGCCGCCTTCGGCCGACCTGTCTGTCTTAGCAGGAGGGAGTAGGCTCTTTTGCGAGCCTGAGTCCACCAGAAACCTGACATTGAGTCCGTAATGAAGAGCAGCTCACTACGTCCGCCAGCGCCCACGGCTGCTACTGAGCGCTGGCCCTGGAGTTTCCCGGCGCCTCAAACGTGCATGGAGGGACGCAGCGCCTAGCCTTGCCGCCGAACCGCTGGTGGAAGAAATAGAGGCCTCTCCCGCGCCGACTCCGGGCAGTCACTCCAGCCACCACTCTCCGATGCCACACTCTGCACAGAGAACCGTCTGGTAGCCAGCAGGACCCGATCGGCCTCCTCAGCCAAACCTTGGCAGTCACCAGCAGCCAGACACGGGGAGTTAGCCAAAGCCGCGCGCACAGGAGACGGAAGCTGGCGCAGGAAAACGTAAGGAAAAATGAATCCGCCTTCGTCCGAGCCTAGCAGCGACAGCATATTGTCCATGAGATCCACAGCCGCCCCGTCGCCCAAACCGGATAGGGAAAGGATTCTATCTGCCCTCTCTGCGGCAGATAGGCTGTACCTCCGGAGCAGAAGATGTTTGAGGGCGACGTATTTACCGTGTTGCGGAGGGGCGCGCAACAGCTGCATGGCACGGCGTGTGGACTGCTAGTCCAGCGCAGCGACGACCAAATAGTATCTGGAGACGTCCGCGGAGATTCCACGCAGGTGGAACAGCGCCTCAACATGCTGGAACCACCAAGCCGGGTCCCTCTGCCAGAACTCTGGGAGCTTCACAGCCGCGGCGAGAACGGCCGGCTGTGAGAGTTGGGGCGGCGTGGCCGAAGTGGATTCACACTCCTCTTCTGCTCCAAACATGTTCAATTCGGGGTCATCAATGTGGCAGGATGAGGAAAAACACAGGAGACGAAGGCGAGTTTGATGTTTATTCCTCAACTCCAAAAACCAAACTGTAGCAGGAACAACCCTGTACCAGCGAGCCCGGGAACGTAAACCACGCCCCCAGCTCACAGTCCTGCTGGGTGAGAGGCATAGCCCCTAGTGTCCGCCACAATATCACTGTTAACAAGAAATGTATATATAAAGAGAACTGGTGTTGTGCTTACACCGCCCCGAGCTGCCTCCCCGGCACGTTCAAGCCACTCCCCCAACTCGGACGTGCCGGAAACATCCGAGCGCTCGGCTAGCGCTCTGAGGAGACGAGCGCTGCACTGCACCAGGTGTTTGCCATCATCCATCAGGCACACCTGTGGCAATCAGGCAGCCTTCTACAAGAAGCCTCCCAGAACGTCTCTCAGTGCTTCGACGTACTGAACCCTGCGACTCTCCCTCCGCGATTTCCACGGCTCCCCGCGTCTCCTTCGTCCCCAGCGACCTTCACGTTTCTCCCCGGACCTCTCCTGCGATGTCCCCCCTTGTCCCTCTATCTGGACCCCTCCTTTCGGACTCGACTTCCCGGATCTCGGACCTGGACTTTCTCGGACAACCCCTCTTGGATCACGGACTGGACTTTCTCGCCAGGTGCACGCACATTTTTTCAACACCTCCTGGTCATTTACATACCGCACCACACATTGGCTAAAAACACTCACACATAGTTATTCACGCAAACCACGGGACACCACACATAGTTTATTCACACATCCCACTAACAGAACGCCTTTTTTCACCATACATTTCCCTCCCACAATAAAACCTCCCTTTGTAGCTTTTGAAGTCATCTCGTGTCTGTCTGTCTTGGGTTTCGCCACACGGGTCAGGTTCTGGTGCGCGAGTACAACAGAACGTCGAAGCCATTATGGACCCAGGCAAACCCAAGGAGCGGACGGTCCCTGTGACGCCCCAGAGCTCCGTCCCCCTAGAGGCAGTAGTAAGAAGTCACAGTTGCCAACTTGCCTCTCTCAGCTCAGAGCTTACTACTGCCTTCACCCGTGTCACCGGAGAGATCAGCGATCTTCAGTCCGGCTCCCAGGCCGCGACGAGCGCGTTAGATGCCCTCACCGCGCAGATCGCTGCGCTCTCCACAGCGGTCTCCAGGATGAGCGACCACCCTGCCCTGGCCTCGGTCTCTGCCCCCAGCTCGGCCTCCGGTTTCCCCGTTCCTGGTCCCGACGTTCCCCCTCCGAGTCAACCCCCACTGGACCCCCGGTGCGAGCCTAACCTCCCCTGCCCCAAGGCCTTCGGTGGGGAGTTCGAGCTGTGCAGGGGTTTCCTTGGTCAGTGTGAGCTCCCGTTCAAACACCAGCCAGCTAGGTATAGGACAGGAGAGACCAAGTTAGCCCTTGTCATGTCCCTCCTCACCGGCAAAGCCCTCAGCTGGGCCATAGCGGCGGTAGGCCATACCGAGCAGCTCGCCTCGGACTATGGTGCCTTCCGCCGCGAGTTCAATCTGGTGTTCGACCACCCAGCTGACGGGCAGGACGCTGCCGGCCGCCTCCATTCCATCCAACAGGGAGCCAGGTCGGTGGCAGATTATTCCCTGGAGGTAAGGATACTCGCGGCAGACAGTGGGTGGGATGACACTGCGCTCAAGAGCGCGTACAGGAGGGGGCTGAGCGAGCCCATCAAAGATCTTATCGTTCGGGACCGCCCTGCCGCCTTCAACGAGCTCGTCACCCTCGCCCTCCAGATGGACGAACGGCTGCGGGAGCGGCGCCAGGAACGCGCCCCGCGCGCTGGCCCCTCCCATAGACCAACCCCCGTCCATCCTACCAGTGCCTTCCCTGGGTCAGCGTCCCGTGGGCTCTCTCCACCCTCACACTCCCCCTCGCAACCCTGGGTGGCTTCTGGATCCAGGCCGGAGGAGGAGCCCATGCAGTTGGGTCGGTCACGGCTCCCGCTGGAAGTTAGGGAGCAGAGGATGCATGGCCACCTCTGCCTCTACTGCGGGAGGTCGGGCCACTATATCAAGGCCTGCCCGACTCGCCCAAAAGACCCGGCTCACTAGTGAGGGGTGTCCTAGTGAGCCTGACGACCCTTCCTCAGCCCCAGCCCAAGAAGGAGCACAACAACCTTTTTCCGGTCTCTCTCACCTGGGGTAACCGCTCACTGTCTGTTGGTGCACTCCTGGATTCGGGGGCGGACGAGTGTTTGATGGACACCTCGCTGGCCCGGCAGGCCGGCATTCCACTCGTCCCCCTAGACACACCCCTCACAGCCCAAGCCCTAGATGGACGTTCACTTGGTAAAATCACACACAGCACTGCTTCCCTCACCCTCACTCTTTCGGGTAATCACGTGGAAGCTATCCGTTTCTTGGTTTTGCACGCCCCCACAGCGCCCCTGGTGTTAGGAAGACCGTGGTTGGAACGGCACGATCCCTACATCTCTTGGTCTACTGGGCGGATTTTAGGTTGGAGCGTTGCGTGTCATGCCAACTGCCTTCGCTCCGCCCACTCCCCGTCCAGCGGCCTCAGACCCGGGCCTCCTCCAACGGATCTCACTGGTGTTCCTTCCATTTATCACGAATTAGCCCCTGTATTTAGTAAAGAGAGTGCACTTTCCCTCCCCCCTCACCGTCCCTATGATTGTGCCATAGATCTCTTTCCCGGGGCCGCCCTTCCCACCGGTCGGTTGTATAACCTCTCCGTCCCAGAGAAGGAGGCTATGCGCAATTATATCACAGAGTCCCTGGCCTCAGGAATCATAAGGCCCTCGTCTTCCCCGGTGGCGGCGGGCTTTTTTGTGGCAAAGAAGGAGCGCAGCCTGAGGCCTTGCATAGATTATCGAATGTTAAATAATATCACGGTGAAAAATAAATACCCACTCCCCCTTATGAGTTCCACGTTCGAGCCACTCACTCACGCCACGGTGTTCACGAAGCTGGACCTGCGCAGCGCGTACCACCTGGTGCGCATCCGGGAAGGGTATGAATGGAAGACGGCCTTCAACACCCACCTGGGGCATTTCGAGTACCTCGTTATGCCCTTCGGCCTCACCAACGCCCCGGCCGTCTTCCAGGCATTGGTCAACGACGTGCTCCGGGACATGCTGAACACGTTCGCGGTGGTGTACCTGGATGACATACTCGTGTTCTCCAGGACTGAGGAGGAACACCACCAGCATGTCCGCCTGGTCCTCCAACGGCTGCTGGAGAACAGGCTCTTCGTGAAAGCCGAGAAGTGCGTGTTCCACTCCGCTTCCGTGGAGTTCCTTGGCCACATCGTGGAGAAGGGGCTCGTCCGCACTGACCCCAGGAAGATCGGGGCGGTGGAGGAGTGGGGCACGGCCCACCAACAGGACGCAACTCCAGCGCTTCCTGGGGTTTGCAAACTTCTACCGGCGCTTCATCAGGGGGTTCAGCCGTGTGGCCGCCCCCCTCACTGCACTCACCTCCAACCTCCGCCCCTTTTCCAGGACCTCGGAGGCGGAAGCCGCCTTCTTGGCCCTGAAGAGGCTGTTCACAACGGCTCCGGTGCTCGCCCACCCGGACCCGTGCAGACAGTTCATCGTGGAGGTGGACGCATCAGACACGGGCATCGGCGCCGTCCTCTCCCAGCGGTCGGAGGAGGACCAGAAGATCCACCCGTGCAACTTCTTCTCCCGGCGTTTCAGTCCTGCGGAGAAGAATTATGACATCGGCAACAGGGAGTTGCTGGCCGTCCACGCCGCCCTAGAGGAGTGGAGACACTGGCTGAAGGGAGCAGGGCAGCCGTTCATCGTATGGTCCGATCACAAAAACCTGACCTACGTACAGACGGCTAAGAGGCTCAACCCCAGGCAGGCGCGCTGGGCTCTCTTCTTCAGCCGGTTCGACTTCACCCTCACCTACCGCCCGGGCACCAAGAACGTCAGGGCAGACGCCCTCTCCCGTCTGTTTCCCGAGGGGTCCCCTGACGCCCCAGACACCATCCTTCCCCCGGCCCGGGTGGTGGGTGCCGTCACCTGGGCCATCGAATCAGTGGTGAGAAGGGCCCAGCGCGCCCATCCCGACCCAGGCAATGGACCCCGGAACCGGCTATTTGTGCCTCCCTCTGTCCGGCCCCAGGTGCTGGAGTGGGGCCACTCCAGCCATCTTGCCTGCCACCCCGGTGTCTACCGAACGGCGGCCTTCATCCGCAGGGGTTTCTGGTGGCCCACCATGGAGGCAGACACCAGAGAGTTCGTGGCAGCCTGCACCACCTGCGCCCGCAGCAAGGCTCTCCATCGCCCTCCAGCAGGTCTCCTGCGCCCCCTTCCTGTCCCCGGCCGACCTTGGTCCCACATTGCCTTGGACTTCGTAACTGGCCTCCCCGTGTCCCAAGGCAATGACACCATTCTGACCATTGTCGACCGGTTTTCCAAGGCCGTCCATTTTGTTGCCCTCACCAAACTCCCCTCTGCAGCCAAGACGGCGGACCTTCTCGTCTCCCACGTCGTCCGACCTCATGGGATTCCCCTGGACATTGTCTCTGACCGTGGTCCCCAGTTCACTTCGAAGGTATGGCAGGCCTTCTGTAAGGGGATTGGGGCCACGGTCAGCCTCTCCTCCGGGTATCACCCCCAGACCAATGGGCAGGCAGAGCGGGCCAATCAAGCCCTGGAGGCGGCTTTGCGTTGCGTTACCACCAGCAACCCCGCCTCCTGGAGCAAGTACCTGCCCTGGGTGGAGTACTCGCTCAACTCCATGGAGAGTTCGGCTACCGGTTTGTCCCCCTTCGAGTGTTCCCTGGGCTATCAACCCCCTCTGTTCCCCCATCAGGAGTTGGAGGTGGCGGTCCCGTCCACGAGGGCCCATCTCCGCCGATGTCGGCGCGTTTGGAAGACCGCCCGGGCCGCTATGTTGCGAGCTACAGAGCGGGCCCGGCGCAGCGCCAACCGGCAGAGAGTGCCGGCCCCAGCTTATCGACCTGGCCAGAGGGTATGGCTCCTGGCCCGGGACCTGCCCCTCCCTACCCTCAACCGGAAGCTGGCTCCCCGCTACGTCGGTCCCTACACCATCGACGGCAACGTCAACCCTTCGGCGGTGCGTCTCCATCTCCCTACCTCACTCAAGATCCATCCCGTCTTCCATGTCTCGCGCCTCAAACCGGTAGCCACCAGCCCCCTGTCTCCCCCTGTCCAAGCTCCTCCACCCCCCAGGGTCCTCGACGGTGGTGACATGGTCTGGGATGTCGACCAGCTGCTCGCCGTACGCCGCCGGGGGCGTGGGTACCAATACCTGGTGGACTGGGTTGGCTATGGGCCCGAGGACCGCAGCTGGGTTCCCCGGTCCTACCTGGCCGACCCTGCACTCCTGGAGGAGTTCTATCGGGCCCACCCCAACGCCATCGGACGGTCGCCCGGTGTCTCCCGTAGGAGGGGGGGGGTCCTGTTGTGCTTACACCGCCCCGAGCTGCCTCCCCGGCACGTTCAAGCCACTCCCCCAGCTCGGACGTGCCGGAAACATCCGAGCGCTCGGCTCGCGCTCTGAGGAGACGAGCGCTGCACTGCACCAGGTGTTTGCCATCATCCATCAGGCACACCTGTGGCAATCAGGCAGCCTTCTACAAGAAGCCTCCCAGAACGTCTCTCAGTGCTTCGACGTACTGAACCCTGCGACTCTCCCTCCGCGATTTCCACGGCTCCCCGCGTCTCCCTCGTCCCCAGCGACCTTCACGTTTCTCCCCGGACCTCTCCTGCGATCTCCCCCCTTGTCCCTCTATCTGGACCCCTCCTTTCGGACTCGACTTCCCGGATCTCGGACCTGGACTTTCTCGGACAACCCCTCTTGGATCACGGACTGGACTTTCTCGCCAGGTGCACGCATATTTTTTCAACACCTCCTGGTCATTTACATACCGCACCACACATTGGCTAAAAACACTCACACATAGTTATTCACGCAAACCACGGGACACCACACATAGTTTATTCACACATCCCACTAACAGAACGCCTTTTTTCACCATACATTTCCCTCCCACAATAAAACCTCCCTTTGTAACTTTTGAAGTCATCTCGTGTCTGTCTGTCTGTCTTGGGTTTCGACACACGGGTCAGGTTCTGGTGCGCGAGTACAACAACTGGATTGAAATGGGTATAGTCTTTGTTACAGATTTGTTTGATGATAAAGGCAATCTTTATACTTGCGAAAATTTCCTAAAAGACAAATCTTTTCCATTCAAATATTAAGAATTTACTTCTGCGATAAGGGCTATTCCCACTGAATTAATGAAATGTCACTTACAATAACAAAATGTTAATCTTCAAATTCCTTGTTTAAAAGTTAACGGAATAAAATCAAAAGATATGAAATGTACCAACAAACATATAAGAAAAGTGCTTTATGACTATAATAAGATTTCACCCAGAAGGAAACCTTTCTGAAATTCTCAATTGCAATTGGAAGACACAAAATGGCGTAAGGCTTGGTTGTGCCCATTTCAATTCTGTAGCTCAAATAAAATTAAAAATCCATTTTAAAATTTTACACAACATCTATCCATGTAACAGATTAATCCAAATTTACTGACATAGAACTTAATTGCACCTTTTGTAGCGCTGAGCCAGAAACGGTTATGCTGTGGTGATACACAAATGAGGGTAGATTCACCAGGGGCTGCTGCACCTTTAAGGCAGAAATCAGAGTGCTGACATAAGGACTGCTTAGAGTTTCCGGGGGGAGAGATGTTTGCAAGCAGCCTAGCGGTTACCTGGTTGCCACGAGAGATTGTGCTGTATCGATGTTGTTTTGTGTGGCGAGTAAACGGAATTGACTCGACTCGATCTCTCCATCTCCTCATTCCTGCACTCCCACATTGGTGACCCCGCACGTTGACAACGAACATGTCGACCCAAAGCGATGACAACACCGCTCCGGCCTTGAGTGATGCTAACGGTATGGCTCATGTTAGCGCGCTAGCATCTCAGCAGCAACGGTGACGTTGCCCGACTTTTGGCAGCACAGTCCCCGGCCATGGTTTCAGCACATTGAAGCCCAGTTCGAGCTGGGAGGAGTAACGCGGGATGTTACGAGGTATTTCCATGTGGCGGCGGCGTTGGATGCCCGGACGACGGCCCGAGCTATGGGGCTACTGGAAGCCCCCCCCCCCCCCCGGCTGTGGGAAAATTCAAGGCATTTCTTTTGCAGCTCTTCGAGCTGTCGGAGATGGAGAAGGCAGATCGCCTGTTGTCACTCAACGGACTCGGCGATAGCAAACCTTCTGAGCTGCTGGAGAAGATGTTGGCCGTTTTGGGCTCGTGTAACCAGGTTAAAATTAATGTTTTTATTTTATTTTGTTTGAGTATGAAATATCACAAAATCCTGTCTGTTTGCTGTTATTTGTGTTTACTACATTTTATTTTGTGTCATTATTTACATGTTTTACAACGACCGTCATAAGAGCGAGGTCTTGTGGGTACACGGAAGAGGGAACGGAAGAGGGAACGCGGGAGAGGCCATTTTTGTTTTGTGGGAGGAGCGTCAAGCAGCGACCGAGCCGAGCCACGCGTGTTTCTTACCGTAGCACAGTTTTGCTGATTGAGGAGAACGTAAACTTGAGTATCCCTGTAAGAAGATACTGCAAGCTGTGGGATAAAATACTTGTTTATCCTTCCTTACATCGGAGTCCCGTGGACGGTTTCTCCTTCTAACGCACACGAGTGAAGTACCCATATGTGCCGTTCTAGTCTAGACTGCTGAATAGGACAATACAAAGCTCAAATGACCTGCAGTGGAAACCAGTTATTTCGAAAATAAATGGCAAGGTGGGCCAAATAGAGTCCTGTGTGTCCCCCCTCCTTCCTTGATCATGATGATGATGATGATGATGATGATGATGAGAGACTGAGGGCCCCCCCAACAACACCTGGGGCCCCACCCAACTAGAACACAACGCAGAGCTAACGATGAGAGTGACGGGCGTGCAGCAGGCTGACCAGCATAGAACACCATAGGACTGCCCCCGTTACATTGGTGCCGTGACGCTCCTGGATCCTGAGAGCGACATCAGTTGCTCGCCGCGGGAGGCTGCTGTCGTCATCAAGCCCCAGACGTCCTCAGGTATTTCTATAGACTGTACACGCATGTTACAGTGGACTGGAGTTGAGCTGTGTGGACACTGGACAGTCCTAGCTGTGGTTACCATGGACTGGGCTTGTGAACAGGACATTTGTATATATTGAAGGAAGAAAAACACACAAAAAAAGGAAAAAAGTTAATGTTGATGTGATTGAAGGACTCGTGTGAATAATCTATTGATGTAAACTACTAGATATGTGCATATGTGATTAATCTATTGGTGAATTTGTTGATTGTGTGGGATTGTTTCAATCTCTTAGTGATTTCTAGATTCAATTATATAAATGAATTGAGCTTTTCACTTTTTTATTTTATTTTTTATTTTATCTGAGTGTTAGAGGCAGGAACATGGCAGAGGGTGGTTCGTACGTAGGTGGGGGTAACATTGCTGATCAGGATCTTTTGGATCCCAGTGTGCTATGGAGAGGGGGTACCAGTTAGATGTGGGTGGGGGTTTACGGCTAGGTGTAGGTAGGAGTTTCGGGCAGCTCTTAGAGGGCGGGGAACCAGGCACCAGAGCACCAGGACCTAGAGACCCGACCACATTTGGCACTCCTCAGTTCACCTCCACACGCTACGTAGAACGGGCCAGGCCAGGTATCAGCGAAGGGGCTGTGCTAGGTAACAGCGAGCAGCAAGTGGGTGAGTTAGCCACGCTCATTACTCAGTTAGCAGAGAAGATAGGAGAGTCCATCCCTGCTAAGCTGCAGGAAAAACAAATGCTTAGAAACACACACACAGACAGTGCTAGGTCTGCTGAACAGCATTCGGAGACAGTGCCTAGTGTTAGAGTAGTAATGCAGACAGACGCTAGGGAGCCTCCTATTTTCAGGGGCGATAGCTCTGATAAGTTTACAGTTCATGAGTGGAAGAGCCTTATGACTTTGTATTTGAGGAAGCGAGCCAGTTAGTGAGCAGTCACATGAGATTCTAGCTAAGCTTATGGGGAAAGCAGGGGACGTGGTGAGGATAAAGCTGCGCAACACATCTGTCGACCACATAGCGAACCCCCACATTATTTTTGATGTACTGAAGCAACACTTTAGTGACCTCACATACTCGAGCATGCCCCTAGCTGACTTTTACAGTACGCTGCCCAAGCCAGGTGAGGACGCTATGGAGTATTGGATTAGGTTTAATAAAACAGTGGAGGTGGCTGACGAATGCTTGAAGTGGCAGGGCCGTAGTATTGAAGAGCCAAGCCACGAGGTAAGAATGATGTTTATCAAACACTGTCCAGATCAGTCTCTTGCCAATGTTTTTAAGTTCAAGTCCGCAGGGAAATGGTCTGCTAGCGAGATCCAAGAGAGGCTTGATGAGCACATGCTGGAGAGGAAGTCCCGTGTTGCTGCAGGTGGACAACGTGAAGCAGGCGCGGTAGAGCGTAGGTTCCATTCACAGGTTCATGTCCCTGTAGTCGACGTGGCTCCCGACTTGAACACGACCGTGCCGGTGGTGCCATCTCCCGTCCCGGCTCATGCGTCATCTCCTACACCATTTTGTGTAAGGTCTCCTACACCGTCTCCCGCACCTGTCTCTGGCGGTGATGACTATATGAGGAGTTTGGTGAGCTTGCTAGACCGTTTGGTCACAATGCAGACTCAGGTTCCAGTTAGCGCTGCAGTCCGGACACCGACGCAGACTCAACCGCCAGCTAGCGCCGCAGGGCAGGTGCCAGACGCACCGCAGTGGTTGTGCAGGGTTTGTAAGTCTCCGGATCACTCCACATTTTCCCACTGCAGCCGGGAGAACCGATGTATGAACTGTTTGTCTCCTGGTCATTGGAAGAGGGACTGTCCTCACCCTCAGCCGCCCAACCAGCTCCGTTCTCAGCCTGGTGGAAGAGCTGGTCATCAGTCTCGTCCGTTAAACTACTAAACCCACACCTAGAGAGGGATGGTGTGGGTAATGTAGATGTATCCCTCACTGATGTCTCCGACCTGGCTCACTTGTATGACTTGTATGAAGACAAGTGTGCCAAAGCACCTCAGGGTTCGCGTATGGTCATTCAGGCGACACAGAGGATTCAGGCTTTCAGTGGCTTGTTCTATGCTCCTGTTCTTGTCAACCAGAGTGTGCAGCTTAATGGCATGTTGGATACTGGCTCTATGTCATGCAGTATCAGTGAAAATGCAGTAGAGAAGCTCCTCTCTGGGGGTGTTTTACCTGAGAAGCAGCAGCCTGAAGAGAACATTGTCTTGATTGGCTGCGGTGGTCTGGAGACTAGGCCTGATGGTTTTTATGACCTCAACATGCAGCTTTATGGTGTCTCCTTTGTCATACCCACTCTGGTCGTGCCCGGTCAGCATGACGATCTGATAGTCGGCACAAACGTCATTAAACATGTGGCCCATGTACTCAAGAGTGGTACTGAGTACTGGGACATCACGTCCAGACAGGAACATCCATCTAGTCCTGACGTTGAACAGTTCTTGTCCATGTTCACGAATGTAGAGCGCTGGAGAGGTGGTGCAGTTCCTGAGAAGATAGGTACTGTTAAGCTCACCCAGGCCGTGACACTCTTACCGAGGCACGAGCAATTAGTCTGGGGCAGACTTCCTGCTAAGGTGCCTATGTCAGCTGGAAGCACTGTTGTTGTGGAGCCGACAGACTCCAAGGCCATGCCACGCGGTGTCCTCGTAGGTCGACTTGTCACACCGCTCTGGGGTGATAGGTGGGTACCCATGACTGTTGTCAATCCGTCTGACAAAGCCATCACGCTGAAAAGGAACTGCAAGTTGGCTGATGTGTTTCCATGCTTGGCGATTGAGGACTTTACTGTTTTCCAGGGACTGCAATCAGTTGCGGGGAGGCATGAGTCCAACGCCACAGGTAGTGCCTGTCCCCCTGTCCAGCCGGCTAAGGAGTTTGTCAGAGCTCTGACTCAGTGACATTGACCTCAGCTCCTGTCAGGTTAGTGAGGCATGCAAGTCCCAGCTCACTCAGCTGCTCACCGAGTACCATGACATCTTCTCCAGGGACTCTCTGGACTGTGGCGAGGTCACAGGATACACACATCGCATCCATCTGGTGGATGAGCGCCCCTTTCGCTTGCCCTACAGAAGGGTTCCCCCAGCCCACTATCAGAAGTTGAGACAGGTTCTCACCGCGGCTGCGGTGGCTGCCCGCCGCCAGCGTAACAATGGGCTTTGTTATTACCACAACAGGTTTGGTGCTAACGGCCAAGCAGTGTCGCCCGCCATGCAGCTTCAGCGTCCAGGGAAACGCCAGGGCCGGCTATGAGCGCCGGCGAGAACAGCAGGCTGTTGTTTATCAAGGACGCCTTATCTGGCCGGCGGCTGCTGGTTGATTCGGGCGCTCAGCGTAGTATCCTGCCTGCATCGGCCGCAGACACCACGGCCGGCGGTCAAGGCTGGGACTTCGTTATGAACGCGGTGTCGGTTCCCCTCCTGTGCGCCTTCAGGCTGCTGGTGGATGTTATGAACTGTCGCTTGATCGATGCTGTCTCTTTCGCTACATACCCGTGCACAATGGGAGGTGCAGGGACGCTCGGCCTGTCAAACATGCTCGCCGCCGGAGATACGTATCAACGACTGCTCGCAGAGTTCCCTGACCTCACCACACCTACGTTCTCGTCAGCTGTGGCCAAGCGCGGCGTGGAGCACCATATTGCCACCGACGGCCCCCCAGTCTACGCACGTGCCCAGCGCCTCGACTCTGCTAAGCTCGCGATCGCCAAGGAAGGAGTTTGTCACCATGGAACGCCTCGGCATTGTGCGCCGATCGGCCAGCCCGTGGGCCTCCCCCCTGCACATGGTTTCTAAGGCTGACGGCGGTTGGCGCCCCTGCGGCGATTTTCGTCGCCTGAACAACGCCACAACCCCTGACCGGTACCCGTCCCGCATATACAGGACTTCTCCGCCCACCTGGCGGGGGCCACCATCTTTTCCAAAGTAGATTTGGTGCAGGGCTACCACCAGGTACCGATCCAACCTCGGGACTTGCCCAAGACAGCGGTCATCACGCCATTTGGACTCTTCGAGTTCCTGCGGATGCCCTTCGGTCTCGAGGGGGCAGTGCAGACGTTCCAGCAGCTGATGGACTCTGTGGTACAGGATATGCCGTTCCTGGTTGTTTACTTGGATGACATTATCGTGGCCAGCGCATCCGCGGAGGATCACCTGACGCAGCTCCGGTAGTTGTTCGAGTGGCTCAGTGCACATGGACTCATAGTTAACCCAGCCAAGTGCCAGTTTGGCCGGTCGTCCATCGACTTCCTCGGCCACCGCATCTCCCCGCAAGGAGCCGTTCCGTTTCCTGCCAGAGTGGACGCCGTCGCCAGTTTACTACGCCCCCGCACTATGAAGTCCCTGCAGGAGTTCCTGGGCATGGTGAACTTTTATAACAGGTTCATTCCCCACGCAGCTCACCGCATCCGGCCCTTGTACGAGGCCCTGCGGGACAAGGAAGCCAAGGGCGAGGTAGACTGGTCCCCGGGGATGGACGAAGCTTTCGACGCCGCCAAGGCTGTGCTGGCCAATGCCGCTTTGCTGGCGCACCCGTCCCCCACTGCCTCGATTGCCCTCACGACCGACGCCTCTGACTATGTGGTCGGGGCGGTGTGCAAGCAGTGGGTGGGCGGCGCCTGGCAGCCCCTTGCCTTGTTTAGCAAAGAGCTTAAGGACAACGAGCGGAAATACAACGCCTTCGACCGGGAGCTCCTGGGTCTCTTCCTCGCCTCCCGACACTTCAGGTTCCTGTTTGGAAGGCCACCGTCACTGCCTTCGTTGACCACAAGCCGCTGAAATTTGCCATGGCCAAGACCTTCGAGCCGTGGTCCGGGCGCCAAAAGTGTCAGCTCTCTGCTATCCTGGAGTTTACCACGGACATCCGGCACGTGGCTGGCAAGGACAACTTGGTCGCTGACTGCCTCTCCCGGGTGGTGGCAGGGTCTGTTCACTTGGGACTCGATTACGCTGCCATGGCTGCAGACCAAGCCGCTGACGCGGACATCCAGGCCTATCGGACGGCTGCTACGGGGCTGCGGGTTGGAGGATGTGGTGTTTGACAGCACCAACGCCACGCTCCTCTGCGACGTTTCCAAGGGCCAGCCCCGCCCCATGGTGCCCACCGGCTGGCGGCGCTGTGTTTTTGACGTTATCCATGGCCTTTCCCACCTGGGTGTGAAGGCGTCCACTAAGCTGGTGGGGGCCAAGTTCATCTGGCCCCAGCCTCAGGAAGGACGTCAAGGCCTAGGCTGACTGCTGCGCAGCGTGCCACCATTCCAAAGTACACCGTCATACCAAAGCCTCCTTGGCTCCAGTCCTGGTGCCCGAGAGGCGTTTTGACCATGTGAATGTGGACCTGGTGGGCCACCTGCCCCCCTCCCACGGGTTCACTCACCTTCTCACCATGGTGGACAGGACCACCGGGTGGCCCGAAGCTGTTCCCCGGTCATCGACCATGTCTACGGAGGTGGCCCGGGCGTTCATCGGGTCCTGGGTGGCCCGTTTTGGCACGCCGGCCGACCTCACCTCTGACAGGGGCCCGCAGTTCACGTCGGAGCTCTGGACTGCAGTTGCGGAGGGGCTGGGGGTGAAGCTCCACCGCACCACAGCGTACAACCCGCAGACTTTGTGAGCGGTTTCATCGGTCTATGAAGGCTGCTCTTCGTGCCAGCCTCACGGACAGCAACTGGGTCGATTGCCTCCCATGGGTCATGCTCGGCCTTCGCCCTGCCCCCAAGGAAGACCTCCAGTCCTCATCTGCCGAGCTGGTTTACGGCCAGCCGCTGCGTGTCCCGAGTGAGTTTCTCCCGGACGCTGTGGCCCCCTTGTCAGCAGCTTCTCATCGGGCTGTGGCCCAGGACAGTGCCAACGCTTTCGCTCCGATCCCTACATCTCACCACGGCCTCCCTCAGTCCTACGTCCCCAAGAATCTGCTGTCGGCCAGGTACGTCTTCATCCGCCAAAGACAGCCACCATACCCCCCTGCAGCCCCCCTCCGACGGGCCCTTCCGCGTCCTGGAAGCGTGGCCTAAGAACTTTGTGGTGGACATGGGGGGCAAGCCGGAGCGGGTCTCGGTGGACCGTCTCAAGCCTGCCCAGTTGGACCTGGGTGGGCCGGTCGAACTGGCCCTGCCCTCGCGGCGTGGATGACCCCCTTCTCAGGCCCTGGCTCAGCCTCGGCCACTGCCCGGGCTCCGGCTCTGTCCCCTGCCCCCGCCCCCATACCCATTCAGCGCAGCCGTTTCGGCCGCCTGGTCCGCCCCCCGAGACGTTGATTGTTTCACTGAGGACTGTCCGCCTGTTGGCTGTTTGTGTTTCACTGAGTACTTTTGTGTTACATTACTGTTTTGCATTTTTTCGTGATGGTGAATTCTGGGGGGGGGGGGGGGGGCTCTGTGGTTTAACACAATTGAGGGTAGATTCACCAGGGGCTGCTGCTCCTTTAAGGCAGACAGTGCTGACGTAGGGACTGCTTAGAGTTTCCGGGGTTGAGCCATGTTTGCAGCAGCCTAGTGGTTAGCTGGTTGCTACGAGAGATTGTGCTGTATCGGTGTCGTTTTGTGTGGCGAGTAAACGGAATTGACTCGACTCGATCTCTCCGTTTCCTCATTCCTGCACTCCCACAAGGTAAGCTACGTGATGGGGTGTATGCCCAGGGGCATCTTATCTTGATCTCCTTGCCCAAAAGAACTAAACAAACTAAAGGCTAAACATAACTCAAAATACTCAAGACTGAAACAATTCAAAACTCAACTGAAACCTAGCCAGACTTTACAAACACAAAGTAGCTACAGAGACAAAGACATCAACACAAAGTAGCAACAGAACACTGACTAAAATCGCACACAAGCTAAACCAACTGGCTGGGGAACTGAAGACATGCGGGGGTTTAAATAGTAGACTGCACAGCTGATGGAAATTGGTTGACTGCTTGATTAGGTGATGAGGAGCACCTGAATGTAGATGAGAGTGAGGGTTAGATACAGAAGGGAGCACAAAACAACTATACGGACACACGCGTGGCCGTAACAGGAAGTCTGTTTAATAAAAAAACGGGTTGCTCAGTCTGGTTCAGTCTACAGTGGTGTCATGTACACTCTTCCGGAACTTCCCCGAGGTCACCTAGCCCCTACGTTTTCCTGTATAACGTATATCACGCGGTATATGCGCAAGAGCATTTGACTACCATATGACAGCCATCACCATCGAAGCGTGGCGGCGCAAACAGGAAAAAACAAACTTTCTGAAAACAAACAAACAAACAAACCCCACTCAGTCTGCGCGTGAAATTGCTATTATTCATGTCTATTTTGTAGTCAGCATACAGATAGCTATGTCAAAAAGAAAACAAGGGAGCGTAGTTGCAAATTTTGGACTTACTAAGAAATCTAAGCCAATAGAAGAGCAACCAGAGCAAGAGGCGTCTTCTACAACCGACGCTGATGCTACTACACTTGCTGGGATTGCCAACGCCCGGAGTGACAACGCAGGACAAGCCGACATTAGAAGCTGGAGATGGGGGTAACAGCTTGAAAAAGGAAGAGGCTGATGATGATGCTAACCCACCTGCCCCTCTCTCCTGCCTAACTGGACCAGCCAGCAGTGGAGGAAATGGAAGACTCGTAAAACATGGCTATTCGTTAAGGGTGGAATCTTGCAGAGAAGCAAATGCCTAACAACGCATTTGCGGGAGTAACTTAATGTACAACTTGAAACTTCTCACCCATTTGCTGGTAGCTGCAGGGGAAAGTTTGTCGCCAGTGATGTGCATATTGTTGACATTTATCCGTGGTAAATCTTGCAGGCATCGCGAAAAATATGCCATTGTCAATAGCACGCGCAAATAAACAGGAAACTGGTATGACCGCTGCAGTAGAAACCTGAAGTCAGTGAACTACAGTTATGCACAGAGCCGTGGACAACTTGCTTGTCTTACCTGCTTAGGGCGGACCAAGACAAGAGACACACCCATTTTAATGTGCTGTTCTTCACATTACTGAATGATGGAGGCCAGCACACGGAAACTACAAAACGCAGACAGGGAGAAAGGAGTGAAAGAAAGAACAAAAAGAAACTTAAAGATAGTGGAATGGGGGAGAGAGGATCGGGAGAAAGGAAGAGAGAGGAGCAAGAAAGAGAGGCAGGATGATGAAAACAGATCAGTTTTTACAATGAAAAGGCGGCTCGGACAGAAACTGCTGCCATTTCCTTCATGACCAAAAGATGTCAGTGTTGTACTGCAAGTCACAAACCACTGTAGCTATGGTTGTTAGGGGAGAGGGAGAGAGAAAGAGAGAGAGAGAGAGAGAGAGAGAGAGAGAGAGAGAGAGAGAGAGAGAGAGAGAGAGAGAGAGAGAGAGAGAGAGAGAGAGAGAGAGAGATCAGCATGAAAATGGACACAAGGAGGGCAACGTGATGGAGCCAGTCAGACAATCAAGTCACGTGACTTTCAAAAACTGTTCTTTTCTGGTCTCTTGCCCCCCTTACCCCCTCTCTCCAAACTCTCTTGCTGTCTCATTCACACCCCCTCTCTGTCTTCTACTACTCTACTCTGTGACTCCCCCTGTCTCTCTCATCTCTGTCTTTCTTTCTTGCCCCTCTCTATAAACTATCCATTTGCTTCTCTTTCCGTTTCTCTTTCTCACTCACCCTCTCTTCTCTCCCTCTGCTTGCATTTCATGTATTGGGCTTTTTTTCTTTTTTTACCCCCTTTTCTCCCCAATTGTATCCAGCCAATTACCCCACTCTTCCGAACCGTCCCAGTCGCTGCTCCGCCCCCTCTACCGATCCGGGGAGGGCTGCAGACTACCACATGTCTTCTCTGTTACATGTAGAGTCGCCAGCCGCTTCCTTTCACCTGACAGTAAGGAATTTCACCAAGGGGACGTAGCGCATGGGAGGATCACGCTATTCACCACCGTTCCCCCTCCCCCCGAACATGCGCCCTGACCGACCAAAGGAGGCGCTAGTGCAACGACCAGGACACACACCCACATCCGGCTCCCCATCCGCAGACACGGCCAATTGTGTATCTAGGGACGCCCGAACAAGCCGGAGATAACACGGGGATTTGAACCGAGATCCTCGTGTTGGTAGGCAACGAAATTGACCGCCACGCTATCCGGACGCCCCGTATTGGACTTTTTTTTCTCCTCCTTTCACGGAGACAAAAGTAAAAACTGTTTCTCTCTAACCCTCTCTTTATCTGTATATCTCTACATCTATAAATCCCCATCTCTTTTTTTGCTGCTCTCACTCTGCGTTTGTGTGTGTGTACGTGTGTCTGAGCGTGTGTGTATATGTGCACGTACTCACCTTAATATGTGCACGTACTCACAGCGTATTTTGTGTGTGAGTGTGAGAACAGGTTGGATCGTCGTTGAACAAACAGAAACATGATGCAGGCAGGATGTTGCCTGCTGGCGATGTTTTGTGAAGTTGAGAACTGTGAAATTGATCATCAGCATTTTGCTGCTGAAAGCATTTTATCTCTATTGACTAACAGACAAAACAGGCGAGCCTCATAATGTCTCGACGCGGACGAACCCTGGAGCACGCGCACACACACACACACACACACACACACACACACACACACACACACACACACACACACACACACACACACACACACACACACACACACACATCTAAGAAATACTTAAAATCTCTGGAGAGAATGAGGCAAACTCGAGGATCGCCAGATCGAATCCCCGTGTTACCTTGGTCAGGCGTCCTTACAGACACAATTGGCCGTGTCTGCAGGTGGGAAGCCGGGTGTGGGTATGTGTCCTGGTTGTTGCACTAGCGCCTCCTCTGTTCGGTCGGGGCGCCTGTTTGGGTGGGTGGGTGGGGGACAGCGTGATCCTCCCACGCGCTACGTTCCCCGGGCGAAACTCCTTACTGTCAAGTGAAAAGAAGCGGCTGGCGACTCCACATGTGTCGGAGGAGACTTTTGGTAGTCTGTAGCCCTCCCCGGATCGGCAGAGCGGGTGGAAGCAGCGACCGGGACAGCTCGGAAGCGTGGGGTAATTGGCCTGATACAATTGGAGAGAAAAGGGGGGGGGGATGGGGCAAACTATTGTTGCCTATGTATGTGCCACATTTGGTGGTTACCTGTGTGATTGTCTTTGAGTTGGCCTTTAGTGTTTTCTCCACTGCCAAACTGAGTTATTGATGAAGGCTATTAGTGTCCTGTTGGCTTTGTATAGTGCCAAGCATTCCAGTTTCCATGTGTGGGCCATTGAGTCGTAGGTCTTCTTGTAGTCCATCCAGGGAAGTGCTCACGTTGGTCTCTCTGGTCTTAGAGTCTTAGGTGACTACTCTTTCAACCAGTAGCTGGTGCTTTTACTCTCTGGTGTTGTTTCCAATGCCCTTCTGAGGTTTGTTCATGTACTGACTCGTGCTTATTCAACTTAGCCACTATGATCCATCAGAGGAGCTTCCATTCTTGTGGAGAGGCAGGTTATTGGCCGGTAGTTTGAAAGTGTTGTACCCTTGTGGGGATCCTTCATGATCAGCATTGTCCTGCCCTGTATTAGCCAGTCTGGGTGAGACTGATTTTAGCAGATTGTTCATTTGTGTTGCTGAAGAAGAGGGCCTAGCGCACTTGGCAGGAATTCAGCTTCTTCACCGTCCTGATGTAGGTCAGATTCTTATGATCAGACCAAACAATGAACGGCTGTTGAGCCCCCTCTAGCCAGTGTCTCCACTCCCCCAAAGCCGCGAAGACAGTCAACAACTCACGATTCCCTATGTTGTAGTTTCATTCTGCGGGGGTGAAGCGCTGGAACAGGAAGGTGCACGGGTGGATCTTCTGGTCCTCCTCCGATCGCTGGGGGAGAACGGCTCCAATGCCCGTGTCTGATGCGTCCACCTCCACAATGAACTGCCGAGATGGATCTGGGTGGATAAGCACCGGAGCCGCCGTGAACAGGCTTTTCAGGGCCTGGAAGGTGGTCTCCGCCTTTGGGTCCAGGAGAAGCGGCGGAGGGTGGAGGTGAAGGCAGTGAGAGGAGCGGCCACTCGGCTGAAGCCCCTGGTGAACCGCCTGTAAAAGTTGGCAAACCCCAAGAAGTGCCGTAGCTGCTGACGGTCATTGGGCCTGGGCCAATGTCTTGATTTTCCTCGGATCCGCACAGGTCGGCCCCATCTCCACGATGTGCCCAATGAACTCCACGGAGGCGGCGTGAAACAGGCACTTTTCTGCCTTGACGAAGAGCCTGTTCACCAGCAGTCGTTGGAGTACCAGGCAGACGTGTTGGTGGTGTTCCCTCTCTATCCTGGAGAACACGAGCATGTCGTTCAGATACACCACCATGAACACATTAAGCATGTCTCTGAGGAGACATGGGGTCTTGTAGATTTGTAATGAGGTGATCACTCGCAGGTGTGGTGGTTGTAGATTGTAGATAGGTGCGTTGTTGCTCTAAGAGCGCGCGCAGACGTGCTGTCATGTTCAGACTGGGAGGTACTGTAGACGATGATGTCGTCACTCAAGATTTTTCACTCCTTTGAGGCCTTGGGGAGACTGGCAGATTGTGTTCTGAAACATCACTGCAGCTAATGAGATGCTGAAGTTCAGGCGTTTATATCGTCTCAAACCAAGGTGGGTGGTGAACGTGGTTATATACCTGCTGTCAGGGTGGAGCTCTAGCTGGTGGTACCTTGCTGTCGGATCCAGCTTAGAAGACACAGTGGTTCCATTCACTTCATGAATAACATCATCCATGGTGGGTGGGATGTGACGTTCACACTCGATGGCAGTGTTTGCTTCACGCAGGTCCACGCAGATTCTCCCTTTGTCTTGGTCTTTTGGTTTCGGGGGTGTGACGACGGGAGAGACCCATGGCGTGGGACCTGACACTGTCTCAATTGTGTCATCCACTTCCAGCTTTCGCAGTTCATCTCCTGTAGTATGAGGTGATATTTAGGTAGGAACCTTTTTATGTGGTATGCTGTGGGCGGAGGGAGTTGTTAATAAACGGACCTGCACTTGACGGTTGAGATTGTAAGCCTCGTGTGTCGTGTCAGGATATTTATGGTGACTAGACAAAATAACATCTGATAACAGAACATGGTGTTAGAAGTAAAAAGCCAAGCAGTCAGCTTTGACGGGCAGCGCTAATGAGCCAGCCGATGACGCAATGGGGAAAGTAAAACGGGTCCGCGTGCGCGAGGAAACAAAGCGACGTCGTAGCTAGCTAGCAGTTAGCATTAACAAGACCGTCGGAGACTGCAGAAATGGAGAGATGCCAGGTGCCGCCACCGGAGAAATTCACTTTCAAGCAGGAAGAATGGCCGAAGTGGATAAAATGTTTTGAAAGATTCAGAGTTGCTTTTGGATTGGAGTTGCAACCGGAGAAAAACCAGGTAAATACATTGATTTACACCATGGGAGAAAAAGCAGAGGATATTCTGAGTTCACTAAGATTGGATGACACAGAAATCAGTGTATACGACACAGTGAAAGACAAGTTGGATTCTCATTTCATTGCCCGGAGGAATGTTATTTTTGAAAGGGCCAAATTTAACATGAGACAGCAGGAGGCAGGAGAGACTGTGGACAGTTTTATTACTGCACTACATTGTCTGTCTGAACACTGTGGCTACGGAGCATTACATGTAGAAATGGTGAGAGATCGGCCGGTGGTCGGCCTGAAAGACAAAAAGCTGTCAGAACAGTTGCAGATGGATCCAGAATTAACTTTAGAGAAGGAAGTGACAAGAGCCCGCCAGAGTGAACAAATAAAGAAACAGCAAGAGACGCTGAAAACAAATTTCTAAGGTGAAATAGCAAGCTCACATCTGGATAGTGTGAACTCACAGCAGCGGGGCTTCACCTACAGGCAAAATAAGGTACAGCACACAGCTCAGCCACGGAAAAAAATGCCTTGAAAAAAGACATTTCAACAATCCCACTCACAGTGTAATAAGTGTGGGGATATGAAAGGTCACAGTCCACAGCAGTGCCCAGCGAAGGATGCAGCATGCAACTTGGCCATAACGCCAACGTGTGTCGCTCTAAAATGAAGTGAACGTCTCTACAGAAACAGAGGAAGCAAATTATTATCTATTCCTGGGCTTACTCAGTGCGGACAAAGATGACAATCCATGGCTATCAACAATTAAAATGGACAATTGTGACACAGAATTCAAGATGGACACCGGCACAGACGTCACCACCATACCAGATGAGCTGTACAGACAGGGCCAGTTCAGCAAGCTAGAGAGAGTGACCAGGGTCTTGCGTGGGCCAGGGAAATGTCAAGGCTCGCCTTTACAGAAACGATCAGGAGGCAGTCCAGGACATTTATGTTGTCAAGGAACTGGGGTTTCCACTACTGGGGGGCCAGCACCCAATGCTCTAAAGTTAGTAGCCAGGCTAGATGAAGTGAGCCTGGACTCCAAAGAGAGGGTAAAACAGCAGTTCCCCAATCTGTTTAACGGACTTGGGAAAATGAAGGGGGAATACAAAATTGTTTTGAAACTCGACGCAGTGCCCTTCTCAATCTCTACACCCAGGCGCATAGCCCTACCACTCTTGCCTAAAGCGAAAGAAGAGCTAGCAAGGATGGAGTCACAAGGTGTCATACTAAGGGTGGATGAGCCAATTGAATGGTGTGCTGGGATGGTAGTGGCACCCAAGCGCACTGGGAGGGTGCGAATCTGCTCAGGCCTCACTGAACTTAACAAGTCAGTTCAGAGAGAACGACACCCACTCCCAGCCCTGGAACAAACGATTGGACAACTTGCTGGAGCCAAGGTGTTTTCCAAATTGGATGCCAATTCTGGGTTTTGGCAAATACCTTTATCAAAAGCATCTTCCCTTTTGACAACCTTCATAACACCATTTAGGAGGTTTTGCTACAACAGACTGTGCTTTGGAATATCTTCGGCAGCAGATCACTTCCAAAAGAAAATGTCACAGATCCTCGACGGCCTGGACAGAGTGCTCTGCCAGATGGATGATGTGCTCATTTTCGGAGTCACACAAGCAGAGTATGACAGACGGCCTCATGCAGCTCTGACACAACTCCAGGATGCAGGTTAAACTCACACTTAATGATAACTCCAATCCCACAATCACGTTTCTGGGGCAGATTGTGGGAGCCTCAGGAGTGACTGCTGATCCCGAGAAGGTGACAGCAGTGGCTGCCATGAAGGAGCCAGGAAACACCAGCGTGATCAGGAGCTTCAGAGGCATGGTTAATCACCTTGGGAAATTTCTACCACATCTAGCTGACAAAACAAAACCCCTTAGAGACCTGTTAAAGAAGAAAACTATGTGGGTATGGGGACCACAGCAACAGAAAGCCTTTGTGGAAGTCAAAACGGAACTGACAATGCCACCAGTACTAGCACTGTACAATCCCAATGCAGAAACGATAGTGTCGGCTGACGCTTTCTCATGTGGCTTAGGGGCGGTGCTCCTGCAGAGACAAGAAGACGGAAATGTAAAACCAGTTGCGTATGCCTCATGTGCTCTCAGTACCACCGAACAGAGGTATGTGCAAATCGAGAAAGAGGCGCTTGCCACAAAGTGGGTATGTGAACGATTTGCTGAGTTTCTCATCGGGACCACTTTCCATGTCGAAACCAATCACAAACCCTTGGTTCCACTTCTAGGTTCCAGGAACCTCGACGACCTCCCACCACATATAAACGACTGCGGATGAGACTCATGAGATTATTGTTGAATTAACGTTAGCCATCCTACAGCGAATTAATTGTCTTGCCAAGACATAAACATAAAGTGTGCCATTCAGGCGGAAAATGACACACACCCACACCGTGCTCTTGCGTTCGAACAAGAGAAGAATATTAATTTGACACATGCGCAGATCTATATATACAATACGGGTCCTCACAGGATCAAACAGCTGGTCATTGACAATGCGTGGATGAGACTGCATTAGATCACATGTTCAACACCCCCACTCAGGCTCAGCAGTGTCAAAATAACAAAAAACAAAAACAAAATGATGTCACCCATGTTCCCATACACCAGTAGAATCCTATGGTTACCTAGGTCCTTCCAAACAGTTAATACTTAAACCTTTAAAATTTTGGTTTTGTTAGTGGCTTGGTCAGCACATCTGCCACCATGTTCTCGGTGGGACAGTACTCAATTGTAACTTTACCATCAATATGTGCAGACCGTACAAAATGGTATTTTACGTCTACATGTTTACTCCGTTGTCTAACACACTGGGTTCTTAGACAGTTCAATAGTTCCCTGGTTGTCTTCATATATTACAACTGGTGTGTGCTGTTTATCTTTATCTAGACCATGAAGTAACTGTACCAAATACATGCTCTCTTGGACAGTAGATGCTAGAGCCATATATTCGGCCTCACATGTTGTCAGAGCCACTGTAGGCTGTTTCCTGCTTTTCCAGGATATCACTGGACCATCTCTGGTTAAGCTAAAGCAGTACCTGGTGGTACTCCTCCGGTCACTCTGATCTGACGCCCAATCGGCATCACTGTAACCTTCCAGCTTAAGGTCCTGGTCACTTTGCTCGTAAGACAGTTCAAGATCAATAGTGCCCTTCAGGTACCGTAACACCTGCTTTTCTGTTTCCCAGTGTTGTTGTTTCGGTTGTGCCAGGTGCTGGGGCAATTTGCTGACTACCCAGCTAAGATCTGGCCTTGTAGATGTCATAATGTAAATCAGACTACTCACTATCTCTCTGTAGCCTGTGGCATCCACAGTTTCCCCCTCTCCATCAAGATCGAGCTTCTGCTCACAGGGAGTTCGTCTCGGTTTACACTCAGACATTCCAAACCTTTTGAGCACTTTTTCAATGTGTCTTTTCTGACTCATCTTTATCACACCCCTGCTTTGTGTGAAATCGATGCCCAGGAAGTGTCTGAGTTCCCCGAGAGCTTTAATCTTAAACCTCTTTTCCAGCATCCCCTTTACCTCTCTGATCAGGTTATTGCTGCTGGCTGCAATAAGCAGATCGTCCACCCAAATGATCAAAATCACCCTTTCACCATTAGACTGTTTTTCATAGACACAATTGTCTGCTGCGTTCTGTTCAAAACCATTTTCTACCAGGTGATCATGAAATAGCTTATTCCAATTACGTCCAGATTGCTTTAGACCATACAAAGACTTGTTGAGTTTACATACTAAATGTTCATTAGCTTTAGACTTTACTTCAAATCCCTCAGGTTGCTCGATGTAAACCTCACAATCTATTGGAGCGTGTAAATAAGCTGTTTTGACATCCATTTGGTGGAGCACAAGGTCATCCTTTCTGCATGAGAATCCTCACTGAGGTCATGCTAGCGGTCGGAGAGAGGGTCTCCTTGTAATCTATACCTTCTACCTGGCTGTACCCCTTTGCTACATATCTAGCTTTGAAAGTCTCAGGTTGGTCAGGGCTTTCTTTGACAGCAAAAACCCAACGCTCCCCCACTGCTCTTTTTCCCTTTGGCAGTGGACACAGGGTGAAGGTGTCATTCTCTTTTAATGAGGTAAATTCGTCCTCCATTGCTTTGACCCACTTCTGAGACCTTTCAGAGCTAATAGCCTCTGTATATGTTTTGGGTACATCATAGACAGCTCTATAGAAATAATCCACCTCCTGTTCATCTTCAATATGTTCAGTCTTACACTGATAGTCCCTAAGATATGCTGGTGGTCTTCTACTTCTGTCTGGGTAGCGGCGTGTGCCCCCACTATCACCTTGAACCCTAGGTGATGTGCCACTTTCACCCCTTGTCTCTGTAGGCGCTGTCTGACTAGCCTGGGGCCGTTCACCCATCCTAGTTGGTGCTCCATTCAGCTCAGTGTCATCATAACAATCATCATCAGAATAGTCATGTGGACCTGTCTGGATCTGGCTGCCCTTCAAAATGGGCTTGACTTGTCTGTGCTTTGACACTCTCCCTTTCTCTGGGAAGTACACGTTGTATGCAGGGCTATATTTGTCATACCCTATGAAAACGCCCTTTTCACACCTTGGATCAAGTTTCTTTTTGTCTTGCTTATAAGCATAACACTCAGTACCAAATACCATCATGTGAGCAATATTGGGAGTTTTACCTGTGAAAGCACTATATGGAGTTTGCCCAAGTCGCTTGCAATAGCATCTGTTGCATAACTGTGCAGCCGTTTGCACTGCAAACCTCCATAGCTTTTTTGGTAATTTAATCTCAATAAGCATGCACTGGCCCATGTCAAATAATGTTCTCCAATTTCTCTCTGCTGTGCCGTTTTGATGCAGCGAATAAGGAGTCTGATGACTGATCCTGTTCTCTTTAAGAAGGTCTTGGAACTCTCTCCCAGTGAATTCTGTACCATTGTCAGAGCATATAGTCTTGACTTTCCTGTATGGGGCAGTATCAGCTAGGAATTTCTCTGTGGCTCTGGATGTGTCGCTTTTTGTCTTAAGGAAATAGGTCCAAGTCATACCACTATAGTCATCTGTGAAGGCTACTGTGTATCTATACCCGTCTCTGTCGGTTGAGTCCATAGGACCACACAGGTCAGTGTGAACTAGTTCTAGTATCTCTGTAGCTTTGCTATCAGCCTGTCTGTTTCTCATCTCAAAAGTTTTGCCCTCTATACATATGTCACAATTGAGAGTGGACTTATCACACTTTCCCTTGATTTTCATGCCATCAACCACATTCTCCAATCGGGAGACATCATCAAAGTTAGTGTCCAAGTATTCTGTGCCACGTTTGAATATCATGATACACCTTGACCTTGTCATTGTTTTCATCAGTAACCGTGGGCAGATAATACAGTTTACCACATACCTCAATGTTAAACCTTGTAGCATCATTGACACCCATCCAGTTATCACCATCTTTGAAATGCAATTCTGCCTCGTTGCCTGTAGCTGCCCTCACAGAGAAAATATCTTGTGGAAAGGTTGGTATATACAAAGCATTTTTCAGTAGTGCTGTCACCTTGTGACCCTTACTGTCTACAAGTGAGATTTCTGCTTCTCCTCTGGCTTTGGCAACCCCAGTAACTTTAGTACCATCAGCTAGTTCAATCACATGGTTCTCAGGTCTGAAAGCTTTATCGATAGTCTTAAACTTCGTAAAGTCACTTATCATGTGCGATGTCGCACCACAGTCGACCATTAAGCCTTTAGTGTTAACCGTCCTCTTCACTGGACTACCGCTATCGATCAGCTTAAAACAATACGACCTGTTATCACTGCAGTCCCCATCGTCTGCGTCTCGTCTTCGCTCATGCTGGTGTGCGACTCTTCGTTGTGGCTCTTCTCCCATCGCCCGCGACATGGAGTCCCGCTGTCTTCCCCGGCGTGGCGTGTCACTCCTGCGGTCTCGTCTCCTCTCGTCAGGTAGGCTGTTGTTGGGGGACACGTCCTGGAAATGTGTCCCATACGGTGGCATCTCCAGCATTCAACGTTGGTCGAATCTGGTCCTCTGTCCTCCGGTCCTCTGTCCTCTGCCTCGTCCCCGTGGCTGGTAGCTGGCTGTCCCCGCGGCTCGCATCACGTTGTCCTCGGTCAGGTCACTCGGCTTGAATCTTTCGGTGTCCTCGAAGTTCCTCAGCTTTGCCTTGAAGTCACTGAACGTCAGATTCTCGCCCGTCTGAGTAATATGGACCACAAACGGTTTAAATAAGTTCGGCAGGCCTTTCACTACCATCGCAACTTTCAACCCGTCACTGATATTCTCGTCTGCCCCCGCCAAGGAAGCGAATATTGTCTCAGCGCGAACAATATATTCTGTGACAGTCTCGTTGCTTTGCATGTGGAGGGCCGTGAGCTCGCAGTATAAACTTACTACACGCGGCTTTCCTTTGCCTGCATAATGCCCCCGTAGTATCGTCAATGCCTTGCATCCGTCTACTGCCGCCTCTCTCATAACAAGCGACAAACTCTTGTTGTCTAAAACTTGCACCAGTTCCGCGTATGCCTGTGCATTCTTTGCAACGTCGGCTGCTCGTACAGCGTTGGCGTCCTCATCTTCGCCAACCTGTGGCTCGGCTTTGATTGTTGCCGAAAGCCCGCGCAGTTCCAAATGTGCGAGGAATCTCGTTTCCCACAGTTCGTACGACCTTTCATCGCCATCAAACAACAGCCGGCTAAATCGTTGGCTAGACATAAAGCTGGGCCCATAACCTGTTGAATTAACGTTAGCCATCCTACAGCGAATTAATTGTCTTGCCAAGACATAAACATAAAGTGTGCCATTCAGGCGGAAAATGACACACACCCACACCGTGCTCTTGCGTTCGAACAAGAGAAGAATATTTATTTGACACATGCGCAGATCTAATACGGGTCCTCAGGATCAAACAGCTGGTCATTGACAATGCGTGGATGAGACTGCATTAGATCACATGTTCAACAATTCTCGTACACTATATCACATGTGCTTGGTGTAACCAGGTTAAAATTAATGTTTTTATTTTATTTTGTTTGAGTATGAAATATCACCAAATCCTGTCTGTGTGCTGTTATTTGTGTTTACTACATGTTATTTTATGTCATTATTTACTTTTATGTATGTTTTATAACGACCGTCATATTCCTGTACTGTCGCTTTAAGAGCGAGGTCTTGTGGGTACACGGAAGAGGGGACGCGGGAGAGGCCATTTTTGTTTTGTGGAGGGAGTCTCAAGCAGCGATCGAGCCGAGCCACGCGTGTTTCTTACCGTAGCACAGTTTTGCTGGTTGAGGAGAACGTAATGCGAGACACAGAGCCCGTGATCTACCAGGTCTGCACCCAGGAGACCACGTCTGGGTAAATGACACACCAAGAGAGGAACAGAAGTGTTTGCAGTGGACACTCCTAGATTCTACCACATCGAGATGCCTGGGGGTACCCTGCGGAAGAACAGCGTTCATCTTTCAACTACCCCTGTGGCACCTTCAACAACCACCGATCCACCAGAGACAGTTGAGGAAACAAACACCACTCCTCCCGAACCTACCAGAGCATGGGACACACCTGTCGACCAGAGTCAGCCAAGCCCAGCACCTGAGAGATGATATCTTTAAAGTGAGATAGCCTCCAGGGTACTTTAAGGACTGTGTGAGGAGATAGATAGGTGGATTGATTGACAAAAAGGTTGTTATTTGTTGAAACAAAATGCAGGGAAACTGAGTTTCTGTAAAGCAGTGAGAAATATAAGCTACTCTTAATTACAATGTTTATTTACAGTGGTTAGTTCATGCAAACTGAATGTCTGTTTAACAAACAAAACAGGAGTAATCTGAGTTTTGTCTTGCACTGGCAGTTTGACATTAAATGTAATGTTGTGGCGGACACTAGGGGCTATGCCTCTCACCCAGCAGGGCTGTGAGCTGGGGGCGTGGTTTACGTTCCCGGGCTTTCTGGGGCAAGGTTGTTCCTGTTTCAGTTTGGTTTTGGAGCTGAGGAATAAAGTTTAAACTCGCCTTCGTCTCCTGTGTTTTTCCTCGTCCTGCCACAATGTTAAGTTGGACATTAAAGGTAATGTTCAGGACAGGGTAATGTTTTCTCATGCGTTGACATGAGTTGTGAGTTAAAGCAAAACATTATTCCCACAGAAAAGGATTCCTAGGGGTTTCCTAGTATCAGGTGATATCTAGGTAGAAACCTTTCTATGTGGTATGTTGTGGGCGGGGGAGTTGTTAATAAACGGACCTTCACTTGATGTTTGAGACTGGAAGCCTCGTGTGTCATATCAGGTTATTTACGGTGACTAGACAAGACAACATCTGATAACAGAACATCTTCCACTTTCTGCCTTCTGTGGAATAGCATACGCCTGTCCGGTAGGCATGTGGGTTGGACATTGGGGTTGATATGGAGCCTAACGTGGAAGTCTTTCATCTTGCCAATTCCATCAAACAGCTCTGGGTAGCTGTCGACAAGCTCGTCTGCAACTGTCCTGCTGGTTGGTGTGGGTGACAGGGAGGTCACTATCTTGATCAGTTCTAGCTCTATAGATGTGTCATAGCTTAGTATGGAGAAACTGTCCCCTTGAATCACATAGAACATAAACTGAGACTGTTTCCTTTTCCCGTATTTCCTTTGAACGCACCAACAACAGAGAGAGGGATTTTGGAGAGGTAGGGGTAGATTTTCGTCACAGTTGGCCTGAGTTGTGGGCGTGGCTTTAGTTTGTTGAACGTTACTTCACTGATGATGTTCGCTGTGGCCCCCGAGTCTATCAAGACTGGCACACTGAGGTTGTTTATCTTAATGTTGGTCTGTGGTAGTTTTGCAGTCTCTGTGTTTACTACAAACACATATTCATCATCGCTCCTAGATGAACCTGGCATTTTACTTTCACTGAGTGTAGTGCTGATCACATGGTGTACTCTCTGACGTGCGTTTTGTTGTTTACTGTTGTCTTTATATTGTTTTGTGTCCTTACCTCTGAGTTTTGAGCGGCACTGTCTTGCATAGCGGTTTTGATTACCACATGCTCTGCATAGCTTGCCTTTAGCTGGGCAGTCCTCTTCGTGTGGGTATTTGCCTCTACAATTCATACACTGGTTATTTGGTTTACCTCTCATTGGGCGTACATTTCCAACTGATGGCTTGTTTTGAGCCTTCTCACGCACCGCATTTACCGTACTGTAGCAGCTGTACCCTGTTCTATGCCTGCAGCCTGTATTTCAGACAGTACTAGAGTTCTCCCGTGGTCCAGAAGTCCATTTAGTGTTATGTCGGGCTCTCTCAGCGCCTTCTTGCGAAACCTGGAGGATGTGCAGCTCTGTATTAGTTGTGCTTTAATTTCAGAATCTATGTTTGTAAACTCACAGTTCTTTGCTAGCATGCGTAGGTTGGTGTGGTAGCTATCCATATTTTCTCCTGGTTGCTTGACCTGCTTTTCTGGATAAGTAGACTTGATACTGGACATTCTTTTTGGGTGAAAAATATCCTGTAAGCTTCTGTTTCGTATCTGCATACTTGTCTGCCTCGACTGCCATTGTATCATAGATGTTGACGTTGTCATCTCTGAGGGCAGGAATACCAGCTCAACTAGATTAATTTCACGGAGAAAAATCAAGCGTGCACTTCATTGGTGTTGCTGTAACCGGAATGGTTTCTTTATTTTGCGCATGCTCTTTTATAGACCACAGGTCAACACAGTGGTGACATCAGTATAAGAGCACATACACATAACCTTGGTTTAGCCAATATTGTAACACCCCCACTTGCTCTATACTGTACACATCAGTCACAAAACATTTACATCCCAAACATATATCTTACAAAATTTTCAATCTTGAACTTCGTTACAGGCTTGGTCATGACATCTGCAACCATATCTGCTGTTGGACAATATTCGATAGTTATTTTCCCATCAGTAAGTGCAAATCGTATGAAATGATATCTAATGTCGAAATGTTTGCTTATAACCGAACTTAGATCAGGTCTTGTACATGCCGTTATATATGTCAAACTGCCTACTATTTCACGATAGGAAATCGTTGGATCTACAAGTTCGCCTTCATTATCAAAATGCAGCCTCTGTTCACATGGGGTTGACCTTATCTTGCAATCAGACATACCAAATCTCTCAAGTCATTGTTACTTGCAGCGATAATTAGGTCATCCACCCAAATTATCAGAATTACCCTTTCATTTTCAGTTTGTTTGTTATAGACACAATGGTCTGCTGGATTCCGTACAAAACCATTTTTACTGAGGTGATCATGTAACACTGTATTCAAATTTCGTCCTGATTGTTTCAGACCATACAGTGACTTGTTTAATTTACAGACTGTTTGTCTGTGTCTGATTTAACCTCAAATCCTTCGGGCTGCTCCATGTACACCTCACAGTCAATTGGAGCATGGAGGTAAGCTGTTTTAACATCCATTTGGTGGAGTACTAAGTTATCCTGAACAGCCATTTGCATCAAGGTATGTACTGAGGTAATATTTGCAGTTGGAGAGCAAGTCTCCTTATAGTCTATCCCAGCTAGTGGACTATAACCTTTTGCAACATATCTGGCCTTGTAGGTCTCAGAGCTGTCTGTATTGTCTTTGATTGCATAAACCCAACGACCCCCCACTGCATTTTTTACCTTCTGGCAGTGTGGTCAGTGTGAAAGTATCATTTTCCATAAGAGAATCCATTTCCTCCTTCATAGCACTAGCCCACATTTCTGACTTTGTTGAGCTCATGGCTTCTTTGAAGGTTTGTGGTACATTACAGGCCACTCTGTAGCAGTAGTCAATATTGGTTAATATCTGGTCATTACACTCAACTTCACATTCATAGTCTTCCAAGTACTTAGGAGTTTTCCTATCTCTTTTGGGGTAACGTGCCCCATGACTCTCTCCTCTCTGTTCTGTCTGAGTGTCATCATTACTCTCTAGATTTTCAATTTTAGGCTCCTGGCTCTCTTTTGGACTCTGGTCAGCCATCTTGGCCTTTGGCATGGGGGATACATATTCCTTCCCATGAAAATCATCATCAATCATTTCTGGATGTGTCCGAGTTTGGCGTTCAATGCCAATTTTTGTGGCAAATTTGAATAGCCTGTGTTTTAGGACCTTCCTTAGTGTCTGGGTAGTAGACTAGGTATGATGGGCTATTCTTATCATATCCTACAAAAATCCCCTTATCCCACCGTGGATCTAACTTTTTCTTGTCTTGCTTGTATGCATAGCACACTGATCCAAACACTCGTCTTTGACACATCAGGACTTTTCCCTGTCAGCATGTAGTATGGAGTCTGTTTCACACGCCTATTATATCACCTATTCCGAATTACTGCAGCAGCCATCACAGCATATGTCCACTGCTTCTTAGGTAAGTTGCTCTCGATTAACATGCACCTTGCCATTTCAAACAGTGTTCTCCAATTCCTCTCAGCAGTCCCATTTTGATGGGGTGAGTAAATGCTGAAGTCTCATGTCTTGTGACATTCTTACTAAGTAAAGACTGAAAATCCTGCCCTGTGAACTCTGTGCCATTATCTGACCTTATACACTTGATCTTCCCATAGGGGGAAGTGTCAGCTATGAACTTTTCAGTAGCTTTGGCAGTATCGTTCTTTGTTTTCAGGAAATACACATAGACTACTCCTGAGTAATCATCAGTAAATGTCAGAGTATATCTGAACCCATCTTTTGCCTCTTGCTCTATGGGGCCCGCATAAGTCAGTGTGAACTAAATCAAGTGCTGCTTTTGCCCTGACGTCTGGTTCTCTGTTTCTACTCTGAGCAAATTTCCCTTGTGCGCACACTTCACAGTTTAGTTTATACTTATCACATTTTCCCTTAATTTTCATTCCCTCTACTACATTTTCAAACTTTGACACATCCTCATAGTTACAGTGACCTTGTATTTCGCGCCAGGTTTGTATATCATAGCATCCATAACACCCATCACCTTGTTCATCATCTACAGTGTTCAGATAGTAAAGTCTATTGTACACTTTGATGTCAAACCTGATGCCATCTTTGTGGATGAGGTGGTTGTGTCCTTCCCGAAAGTAGACTGCAGCTCCGTTGCCCGTCGCTGCTTTAACAGAGAAAATTTCTTATGGATATGATGGAATATACAGCGCCTTCTTCAGCGTTGTCTTCCCCCGGCGACCCTCACTGTCCAGCAGGCAGACCTCCGCTTCACCTCTCTTCAGCGCGACACCGCTTGTTTTCGTCCCGTCAGCCAACTCTATTAACGTGTGTCTCTGGCTGGAAACTGTCATCAAACCTCCTAAACTTTCCGATGTCGGTGATCATGTGTGACGTTGCGCCCGTATCCACCATCAGACCTCTCTGTGTTACTCCACTGACCTGACAGTCATCAATTTTGAAAGCGAAAGTGTGATCCTGTGTATCCACTGCTTGTCTCACGTTGTCTCGTCTTTTCCGTCTGCACGTGGCGTCTCTGTGAGTGGAGCTCTGGCAAACACTGCACTGTGCTTGACGCTCGCCTCCAGTAACGTTGCATGTCCGGGCTTGTGTCCCTTTTGGCCGCAGTTGTAGCAGGTTATCTCTGAGCTTTTTTCTTTCTCTCTCCCCCTCACTCTCATTGTTGAGTTGCTTGTCTTCATCACGTTGTCATCATTCGGGTTGCCATTAAAGTTCTCCATGCTCTCATAACTTCGCAGTCTGGTTTTGAACTCCGCAAAAGTTATCTTCTCATCACCCTGTGTTATGTGGATGGAAAACGGCTTACATGATTCGGGCAAGCCTTTCAGAATCATAGCAATTAACAGTCCGTCGCTAAGAACCTCGTCTTCATTTCTCAGCGCTGTTATAGCCGTTTCTGCACGAATGATGTATTCTGTGACGGTCTCATTTGCCGCTTTCTGGAGAGATGTTAGCTCTGTGTAGAGGCTAATCACACGTGGCTTCCCTTTACCAGCGTAGTGGTCCCTCAGTATCTTTAACGCTCTTCTTCCATCGTCGGCGGCTTCTCTCATAATCAGGGAGAGACTTTTGTCGTCCAAAAATTCAGCATATGCATCTTCATTTTTCTTTGCATCTTCGGCGACCACGTCCTCATTTTCGTCGTCATCTGGCTCTTGTAATCTTGTAATATGGTCTCTTTAAGACCGAGCAAACGCAGATGGCCTAAAAACTTAGTTTCCCATAACTCATAATTTTTCTCATCTCCGTCGAAGCATAGTCTGTACCATCGGCTTCCACCTTCCCTTCTGGGCCCATAACCTGTTGACGTTGTCATCTCTGAGGGCAGGAATACCGGCTCAACTAGATTAATTTCACGGAGAAAAATCACGCGTGCACTTCATCGGTGTTGCTGTAACCGGAATGGTTTCTTTATTTGCGCTTGCTCTTTTACAGGTCAACATAACAATGCACTCTAGTGGTGACATTAGTATAAGAGCACATACACATACCCTTGGGTTAGCCACTATTGTAACAATAGATATCATGTACTCGTTCTCTTGCTATGTGCAACAGCAATGCTTTTAGCGTAGCATCTCCAGTAATGTTCATAGCTATGGTATAATTTTCAAACTTTTGTACACATTTTGTCCATCGTGGTCCAATAGAACTGGGATCACTTTCAGTATCAATGGGGAGGAGAGCGACGTTGCTTGCGAGCGACATGGTAACGTTATTTTGTGTGTTAGCTTGTGTCCCCGCTAGCTTAGCTTAGCAACTTACTCGATGCTTTCCTCTTCTATTTTTTTTCTCGATGGAATTTTCCTTTGTCGCACAGGTTTGATCCTCGTCACCAGTGTGATGTTTTGTGTTTCTCATAACATCAATAAATGGGCAGACAACGACCGGAGTGAACGATGATTCTGGAGAAGTCTCACAGGATATATTTACACATGGCAGGTGGCTTCCTGACTGCACATAAGTGCCTGACTACCTAGCTGGCTACCATATCCTCCTATCAGCAGGGGGCGTACTTAGACTAGAGCCCAGTCAGCTTGTGGACATTACATGCTTCTTCTCCACTCCTCAGGCATCCTCTCACTTTCCAAGATTGTGTTAAACAATCTAGTTAAAAACTCCAATTTCATCTCTCCTAAACACCTCCACAGGTATGTCATCTGGACCAACCGCCTTTCCACTCTTTATCCTCTTCATAACTGCCCTCACTTCCTCATTGCACCATCCCAACATCATCCAACCTTCGCTCTCTCATTATCTTTATTCATCAGCCCCTCAGAGTGCTCTTTCCAACCTTTCAACACAATCTCCTCGCTTGTCAGCACATTTCCATCTCTATCATTCACCGCCCTAACCTGCTGCATATCCTTCCCAGCTCGGGCCCTCTGTCTAGCCTATCAGTACAAGTCCTTTTCTGCTTCCTTAGTGTCCAACCTCTCATACAACTCACTGTATGCCTTTTCCTCTTCCTTCGCCACATCTCTCTTCACTTTATGCCGCATCTCCTGTACTCCTGTCTACTTTCTTCATCTCCCTGACTCTGCTTTGCTAACCTCTTCCTCTGTAAACTTTTCTATACTTCAGTGTAGCGCCTCTCTAGCGGCTTTGACTATAGTAAGAGGTGGCTATCCTGAGTTCTTTAAAACATCTATCCAATCAATCAAATAAGTGGGGTTTCACTAATAAACATATCAGTGTTTATCTTGTATGTGTGTAATTACTACTCATTAGGCTATATGCAATACTCTATCATTCAAAATCACTATTTAAGCGTTAATTCGTACACTTTAGAATTAAATGAAAATGTCTAGAATTACTTGTAACCCTTAAACACTCTTCCACTTTTAAACAGAAAATACTCTTTTTCTTAATTAACTTAAAATATCAAAAGTAGTCATTCACCACAACTGTGTTATAAAAAAGTATAAAATATTTACTTAGAAAATATTGTTCAGTGTTTAAATGCTTCGTTTTCAAATATCTTTTGAAATCTCCCAGTCAAATGCATTCACATACACATTGAAAACATAAGGGCCCAAGAAAAGAAAATACCCGGCAATAACCTAGCCTAATGTAGCCCGTGGAATTAGATACCACACAGGACACAATTACTTCCGGGGTTCTTGTAGCTTTAATTTTATTGTTTGAACCTTCGAATGCAGATCGTTTTACTGAGTGCATAAATTCCTGTGTCTTTCGAGCAAACAGCTCATAAATGTTCACAGATGTGGCAAGTTTAACAGAAAAGATTTTAAAAGGTAAATAAATACAACATACAACATACGGTGCAAAATACGGCAGTGGACTATGTACGTTAAACAGGGTTTAACAAAGACATGTGGAACTTCCTGAAGATCTCGCAACTTCTCACTCTGTCAGTTACCTTTAAACAGAATTAAAATGCATATAAAACCTTTACATCCCAAATACAATGGCATGGTGTGGCTTTATTCACGCCAACATTACCTTGTCATGCCTGCAATGGCGAACAGTGGTCGACGGCTCGCGCCCAAAATCACCGAACATCAACTCCAGTAGCGTCTAAATCAAACCATCTTGTCAAATTACCGACATACAATATTGTTTGGAATAATGTTACAGGTATATTTCACAAGATATTTACCTTTACTTACTACGGAGTCAGAGCACCGTCACACCGCAATCTTCAGGTGCTCCACACAAGAAAAAAAGAAAGAATACCCAAGATGCACTTGGATAACTTGCACGGAGTTACAATAAAAGTCCGCAACACTGCCAATTACTGGTCAAACATGCAATGACAACCAAAACTATAAAAATACACTCACAATCTGCTTCACAATTTAACTACATCAAATGACATTTTACATGGCTTGACAGTGTAACAATTACATATATTAACAGTTAAACTATACTAAATTTAAGTGGAAAATCATTTAACATATTTAACAGATTTACCACCCGGCTACACTAATTTCAAATACCCAGTTCAAATGATGCAGGCCTGAGTGTAGCTTGTGAACGTTGTAGCCTTAAACAAAATGGCTGCTTCATTACGCAGGCAAAAAACAAAAGAACGGTACCTTTACTCAATGGAATGTAGCCTCAACTACACAAGGTCCAAGGCGGCGGCAGCAGGAGGAGATATGACAAGAAGATTCACGATGAAGAGAAGACTCACGCAGCTGACGATCTCGGCAAAGTCCACCACTTGGCAACGCTACCCGGCTCCGTCGGGGTCTTTGGTCGTCGTCCGTTTCGCAGTTCCACACAGGCTTTACTAGTCGAGGTCGCTGGTTGCTAGCTTGTTAGCAAAGTTTATCCAAAAGCACTAGCCACTAAGTCAGCAGCTAAGTTAAACTTCTTTCTGTCTTCTTGTGCTGAGTAGTTCACTCAAAACCGACAGAACTATCACCATTAAAGTTTAGTATACGAGTCCTGGTTGAACACTTTCACTAAAAATGGTGTACACATTAACATAACATTTCGCGTTTCCCTTTTCAGCAGACAACACGCTTCTCACGTCTCACTCGTTCGTCGCTCTCTCTCAACTCCCTCGTCTCATACACTGTCTTCCCGTTTCTCTCCTCCTCTCACTTCCTTGTCCTTTGACCTCCAATGTGATTGAATCATTCACCAGAGTTTCAGAAATAGACTAAATTCACAAAACATTTGTGTACCTCTTTCTTCCTATTCTTACAGGCATTTTTAAAGCATTTTCACATATATTATTACACAACAAATATTTAACATTTTTAAATGCTGTATTCAGTAAAACATGAACATTACCCAATATGCCTCTCATTATGAACAATGACTTTATCATATATCACAGTGTCTTGACTCTGAACTGTCACTGGCATGTGATGGTGCTGAGGAACTCTGGGTGGTGTTGGGTGGTGTTGTAGATACCCAATGCACACACAATGCACACTTACCTTGGGCCACTTCACCGTTAGCTTCCCACAATAAATATCAGGCACCCGCTGGAACAGACCACTTACACTGGCACCAGGACTATAATGCTTTGCGGAAGATTACCATTTAATAATCAGTGTGTGTGTGTGTTTTACGATATGAAATATTTATCAAGTGTGTTTTTTTATTTGATATAGGGTGTGTGATGGGTTTTTTATTAAAGTTGTTAGTCATAAGAGAGCTGTGATGTTGGTAAGAGCAGCTCTAGAATAGCTGAGGCAAGGTTAAGCACTGCCCTGAGGGACTCCACACTGGAGTTCATTTATTCAAACATCAGATCACACAAAGACGAACAGGAGGAGGTGGTGGTGGTGGGATTAAATCCTCTCTCCACCTTGTTCTCCTGGCGTTAGTTTCCATCCCCTCCTTCTCCTCTCATCTTCTGTACCCTCGTCCATCTCTGTTCATCTCTCCCGCCCGTCTTCCCGTCTTCTCTTCTCTCCTTTGACTGAATTCCTCTTCTCCTTTTTCTTAAGCCTTCTGTTCATCTCCTTGTTCTTTTCCACTCCTTGTCTCCCCTCTCCTCAAAGTGCTGAGGTCAGTTTGTGTCAGCCATTAAGATGGGAGTCCAACAAACTGAAAAGGGCCAAGATCAGAACATCCCAGCTTGCACACTCCTGTTAAGCCTCAAATGACCTCCGTGATTTGCTGAGAAACAGTGCAGGTATCTGTGGCTGGAAGTATTATTTGTGTCAGTGGGGGAAAAAAAAAACACCATCATGTCTCATCTGAACAGGATTAAAGTGACCGAATAGCACTGTGATTCTATCACCCAACTGCCCTCAGAGGAACTACTCCTGTCCGAGTGGAGCTTTAGAATTAATTCAACATGCTTGCCCAGTTTTTTAAAATGGTGGTTCGTGAAGCTGCCCGTACACTTCACCGCCATGTAGAACAGTCGCTTAAATTACAGTTTTGAATAATGTGAGCTGAGTCCTAATCGGGATGTTCATTTGAATTTGTTTTTGATGACACAAAACACCCATCTTACTTGTTCTTTCAACTCATCCACAGCCAAGTTGAAGTTATCAGTGGTTTAGTTCTATGTAAAGATAGTTGTGTTTTCTAAGCTTGTGTGCCTCTGAAAATATCAGTAAACTCTGAAAGTTGGACCTCTTTTGAAGCACAGTGATTTTAGTCTTCATCTATTAACTCTCAGAGACCCTGTCTGACAGAAGTGATGGCGCAGTGACCAGACAGACAGACAGACAATCGGTGGTCACTCGGGGTCGAGTATGACCATCCTCCCTCTGGGTCCCTCTGGGTCCTCAGGTGGATATAGGGGCCGATACTGGAGCTGCATAATGGGAGGACGCCTGCATGTGAGAGCTTTTTATGTGGCGAGGCTGATGCACCTGCAGCCACCACACAGTCCGTGGCAGGGGGTGGCCAGAGTCCAATGGCATGGAGAACCAAGACAATTGGGGACCACCACCCTCTGTTGCAGCCTTAATCCACCCTCACTGCCGTTATGACCTGGAGACATCTTCCACCAGTCTCACACACACACACACACACACACACACACACACACACACACACACACACACACACACCTATGAATGTGTGTGTGTGTGTGTGTGTGTGTGTGTTCTTCTTCCACCAAAGCCATCCAGAATAAATTGTTTTGTTTTGTTTTTTCTTGGTTACTTTCTCCATACCCCCCCCCCCCCTTGGGGCAGTTTACCATCTGATCCAATCGAATGAAATCCAACGGATGAAAAAAGTCTGACTTAATGGCTTCTCATTGTAGGCCAAGGGGCAAGTAAAAAAAAAAACATCAGAAAAACTTGATATCCTTATCAAAATTCTACATGTCGAAGACCTTCATTTTCCCTGATGACTCTGGTGACATGTCATCATGCTACGATGTGCAGGTCCCACTGCTCCCGCTGATCCCACTGCTGCTGCTCCCGCTGCTCCTGCTGCCAGACAGACAGGAAGAACTACACTCCTCCCTCCACTAACACGCTGGATGATGGTTCCTACTTATTTTAACTCATTGTGGAAGCTCATTGTTATTCCAAGAAGGCAGTCCAAAATTTGAGATTGTACCTTGTTTGCCTGTGTAATGAATGAGAGAGAGAGAGAGAGAGAGAGAGAGAGAGAGAGAGAGAGAGAGAGAGAGAGAGAGAGAGAGAGAGAGAGAGAGAGAGAGAGAGAGAGAGAGAGCGAGCGAGCGAGCGATTGGGACAAGCAAGGACAAAGAAAAGGCGCGGGGGGGTAGATATGGGGAGATTAAAAGTAATGAAGAGACAGAGAGAGGGAGGAAAGTCAGGAGGAGAGGTTCTTATTCCTGAATGCTCATAATTTGGGTGAATGCCATCGCTGACAAGAAAATACCCCTTTTTTAATGAAAGAGTGACAGGTTCTCACTTTTCAACATTGTTGCATAGTTTTAATGGAGGGCTAACTAGGAACCACAGAATTGTTCCTGCATTGAATGGCATATTGTTACCATGGCAACACCATCACATAACCACACCAACACAACAGCTGTCATTTGATTTCACTTCTGATCTGGATTGACATCGTTAAGCGGGGGGGGGGGGTATGAGGACTGAAAGAAAGAAGTTGAGAGGGGTTAATGAATTAAATGGAAGAGAAGAAAGATGGAGAGGAGGAGGAGATGTCCTTGGCCAATGTCCTTGTCAAGAAAATGGCATCTTGTCAAGAAAATTAATAATTAATGGCAGCTACACACTATCTCCTACGCACACAAATTAAAGACGAAACCAATGCACATCCAGAACCCTTACGTGAGAAGCACATTTACATACTTATATTCAATCATGCTCCAATTTGCACTAAAATACAAACCGCCACATACACGCCACATTACATATACAAAGAATTGTGCACGTGTGAGTGTGTGTCTTCATATCAGAAATCAGGAACATATATTTGTCATTTCATTCCATGCACATGAAATGAAATATGAGTTCCCCAGCCCACAGCAGTGCAACACAAAGACAAAAACACATATCCAAACTACAAGAACACATATCCAAACTACAAAAATTACAAAAACACATATATCCAACATATCAAAAATAATTTCACTGTGCAAGAGAGCAAACACCACAATGACTGCCGGTCTACATGGGCTAGCAGTAAGCTTAGTTACCTGCCCCGCTTCCACGTCCTGTCAGACACCTTCAGCGCTTCCTCCTCGGGCGCACCTCTAGGCAGGGCCGTGGTCCCTGGGCCCACAGGACGCGGCAGACCAAGCTCCCTCAACCGATTCAGCGCCAGCTCTCCCAGCCAGAAACCTTCAACACACCTCTCTGCACTTCACACGACGATACCAAAAACACAGTCAACGCTAGGTGAGGCCGCTGCCAGACTGCCCTTGGTGTTATTGGAACTTCCAGTCTGCATGGGCTAGCAGTTAGCTTAGCCTGCCCCACCTCCGCGTCCTGTCAGAACGCCCTCGGTGTTTCCTCTTCGGGCACAGCTCCAGGCAGGGCTGTGGTCCCTGGGCCCAGAGGGTGCAGCAGACCAAGCTCTCCCAGCTGATCCAGCACCAGCTCTCCCAGCCATCAAATGAAGACAACTTAGACACAGACGTGGACAAAGACAAAGACACTGCATGAATGGTAGTTATTGAGTGAGGCCACCACAAATGTAGGTTCGCGTCACTATCTTCCCAAACTGGAAGCAGAAGCATAATGATATGTTCCATGTGTGACTATAAACTTCTTGAATTTATGATATTGTGTCTGGTAAAAAACACACAAAAACACAGATTAATGTAAACAAAATAAACAGTGTAACAGACATTTGGTGTGGACTTAGCTCCACATCCCATTTCATTACTTTGTTTGAATGAACCATGGCAGTTACTGAACAAGTTAAACTTAAACATTGTCATGTTTCTGGTTGACGAGTGGTAGCTAGCTGAATAGTGGATTAACGGACTAAACACTTGACTGACTAGTTTACACTCAGACTGGCAGGATGGATGGATGGATGGATGACAGACTAGTCAGCAAGCTGACTAGTCTTGCTGGTTTATGCTGGCTGGGTTTGGAGGTTATTGGTATGTCAGCCTCTCGTCTCATCCATCTGGTCACTTTTCTCAGAACTCTTCAATCTGAATCAGAAGCACCGTTCAAATATTCTCATGGCAGATCCAGAATCTGATCATTCACTTTTAGTTTTGATTGTTTTTCCATTTTTCCTAAGAATCTTGTGAACACAACTCAGATATTCTATCTTATATGTTTCATCCGGGGTCGGGTCGCGGTGGCAGCATGCTACGTAGGGCACTCCAGACGCCCCTCTCCCCAGCAACGTCCTCCAGCTCCTCCTGGGGGATCTCAAGGCGTTCCCATGCCAGATTGGACATGTAGTCCCTCCATCGAGTTCTCAGTCTACCCTGGGGTCTCCTCCCAGATGCCTGAACCACCTAAATTGGCTCCTTTTGACACGAAGGAGCAGCCGGTCTACTCCGAGCTCCCTCTGGATGTCCAAGCTCCTCACCCTCTCTCTAAGGCTGAGCCCAGACACCCTGCACCCTACTGAGGAAACATATTTCAGCGGCTTGTATTCGCGATCTCACCCTTTCAGTCACTACCCAAAGCTCATGACCATAGGTGAGGGTTGGAACGAAGATTGACTGGTAAATTGAGAGCTTTGCCTTCCGGTTCAGCTCCCTCTTCACCACAACGGTCTGGTGCAACGTCCGCATTACTGCTGATGCTGCACGAATCCGCATGTCAATCTCCCGCTCCATCCTACCCTCACTCATGAACAAGACCTAAGATACTTTAACTCCTTCACTTGAGGCCACAACTCATCCTCAACTGGGAGGGAGCAATCCACCATTTTCCAGTAGAGAACCATGGCCTCAGTGTTGGAGGTGCTGACTCTCATCCTGGCTATTTCACACTCAGCTGCAAACCGTCCCAGTGCATGCTGGAGGTCACGTTCTAATGAAGCCAAAAAAACCACATCATCTGCGAAGAGCAGATATGCAATTCTGAGGTTACAAAAACGGACGCACTTCTCACCTTGGCTGCCCCATGAGATCCTGTCCATGAATATCACAAACAGAATCGGAGACAAGGGACAACCTTGGCGGAGTCCTACACCCACCAAAAACATGTTTGATCTTGTGCCAAGAATGCGGACACAGCTCTCACTTTGGTTACACAAGGACCAGATGGCTTGTAGCAACTGCCTTGGTATGCCATACTCCCGCAGTACCCCCCCACAGAGTGCCCCAGGGTACACGGTCATAAGCCTTTTCCAAGTCCACCAAACAATGAAATCTACTTGATGAAAATCAGTATTGAATCAAAATGTATGAAGAGTATCCTTGCTAAATGTAATTGTGCTTCCCTTCTAAGTAACCCACACATATAGACGGTGGTTATTATATGTCTCTCAACTCATCTCATCATCAGCCGCTTCTCTGGGGTCGGGTCGTACTGGCAGAAAGCTAAGTAGGGCACTCCAGACGTCCCTCTCCCCAGCAACACCCTACAGCACCTCCTGGGGGATCCAAAGGCGTTCCCAGGCCAGATTGGACATGTAGTCCCTCCAACGAGTTCTGGGTCTACCCCGGGGTCTCCTCCCAGTTGGACATGCCTGGAAAACCTCCAAAGGAAGGCGCCTGCCCAGGAAGCATCATAATCAGATGCCCGAACCACCTCAACTGGCTCCTTTTGATGCGAAGGAGCAGCAAGTCTACACCGAGCTCCCTCCGGATGTCCGAGCTCCTCACCCTATCTCTAAGGCTGAGCCCAGACACCCTATGGAGGAAACTCATTTCAGCCGCTTGTATCTGCGATCTCACCCATTCAGTCACTACCCAAAGCTCGTGACCATAGGTGAGGGTTGGAACGAAGATAGACTGGTAAATTGAGAGCGTTGCCTTCCTGCTCGGCTCTGTCTTCACCACAATGGTCCGGTACAACGTCAGCATTACTGCTGATGCTGCACCAATACGCCTGTCAATCTACCGCTCCATCCTACCCTAACTCGTGAACAAGACCCCGGGATACTTGGCTTCAGACTTGGAGAAGCTGACTCTCATACCGGCCATTACACATTCAGCTGCAAATCACCCCAGTACGTGCGCGTTCTGATGAAGCCAACAAAACCATATCATCAGCGAAGAGCAGAGATGCAATTCTGAGGTGCCCAAAATGGACATGCTCCTCACCTTGGCTGCGCCTTGAGATCTTGTCCATGAATATCACAAACAGTATCGGAGTCAAGGGACAACCTTGACGGAGTCTGACACCCACCGAAAACGTGTTTGACTTTGTGTCGAGAATGCACGTTACCACAGACATGTTATTACATGTATCTAGCACAGTGTTTCTCAACCCAGTCCTCAAGGAACCCCTATCCTGCAGATTTTCATTGTAACCCTGCATAGGTAGCCCTGCTTGTACTTACTCGACCAATCATCTCGCAGCACTTAATTATGCAAGGTGTGCAACATCTGACAAAATTAATTGCTTATTGGTTGAATAACTACAAACAGGTACCTATTCAGGGTTGCAAAGAAAATATGCAGGATAGGGGTTCCTTGAGGACTGGGTTGAGAAACACTGATCTAGCATCTACTACTACTACTACTACTACTACTACTACTTTCGGCTGCTCCCGTTAGGGTCGCCAAAGCGGATCACCCGTTTCCATCTCTTCCTGTCCTCTGCATCTTCCTCTATCACACCAGCCACCTGCATGTCCTCTCACCACATCCATAAACCTCCTCTTTGGCCTTCCTCTTTTCCTCTTTCCCTGGTAGCTCCATATTCAGCATGTAGCTAACATAATATCCCATATTATACCTTTCTGTAAGGAGTTTGCATTTTCTCCCCATATCTGTGTGGGTTTCCTCCAGATGCTCTGGTTTCCACCCACCATCAAAAAGACATGCATGTTAGGGTCTATGGCCCCGACCAAGGCAATGGAAAGAAGAACTGGAGTTGGTTCATGGGTGCTGTACGGTGGCTGCCCACTGCTCCTATACAATAGGATGGGTTAAATGCAGAGAGGAATTTCCCCACAGGGATTAATATAGTATATCAAAATAAAAATAAAAATCATAAAAACTGCTTGCACAAGACATAGACAGCACAAAGACTTATGACATCTCTAATAACTCATTGGGTCTGAAAAGACACGCACAAGCAACCTTCTATAGTTCAGTTCCAAATAAAGAACGGAAAATAAAGTTTATCCTGATACAACTCTATACAAAGATGATAAATGATGATATTGAATTATTCTACTTATGTTTCTCTGGACAAAATCTGCAGCCGGCAGGTCCGACTAGTAGTCAGATGTGTACCGCAGGTTGGAGGACCAGCGTCCGTTTAAAGAACAGCAAACTTGAACATGTCAAACTGGGATAAAGAGGGACAAAATAAAACAAAGAAGAAATAAGTTACTAGGATACAAGCCCCACCCCTGCACACAGGACCGATCTGTCACCACCGCCTCTTCACCACTTCACCACACCACCTCCTCTTCTTCAAGTCTTCTTCTTCAAGTCTGAACAAAATGGAGGAGTAAAATGGTAATGCAAATACACACATAAACGTACTCACATACATATATAAACAATGATGTGCACATACACACACATCTTGCTCCACAGGGGTAGCAATGCCCTTCAACACTCACACACACACACACACACACACACACACACACACACACACACACACACACACACACACACACACACACACACACACACACACACAATGAATACCAAAGTCACACACAGCACCAAACTATGCATAAAAACTGCACTAATAAACCACAGGATCCTGCAAGCCAGTACTCACACACACACACACACACACACACACACACACACACACACACACACACACACACACACGGCCACGCAAACACGACAGCAGCTGTGTGGTTGAGTGGCCTTTCCAGCAGCGTGTCTCTCCGGGACGTCTTCGTGGAGCTGCTCTCGTTATTCGTGACGAGGTGGAGCTGATGACAAAGGAAACTTAATTAGCTGGCAGCCAGTGGAATGTGGGAATGTCACACGTGTTGGAATGTTGGCAGGCAGAGGACCCAGTTCATCAGACAGGAAACAGAGATGATGAAATTTACATGAAAAACTATTTTGCTATTGTCCATGGAGAGGAGTAGTGACAGGGGAGAGGCAATGATAAAGAGAGGAGAGGGGGAGAGGCAATAATAAAGAGAGGAGAGGAGAGGCAATGATAAAGAGAAGAGAAGAGAAGAGAAGAGAAGAGAAGAGAAGAGAAGAGAAGAGAGGAGAAGAGAAGAGAAGAGAAGAGAAGGGAACAGAGGAGAGGCAATGATAAAGAAAGGAGAAGAGAGGGGAGGAGAGACAATGATAAAGAAAAGGAGAGGAGAGGAGAAGAGGGGAGGCAATGATAAAGAGGAGAGGAGAGGCAAGGAGAGTAGAGGCAATGAAAAAGGGTGGAGAGGAGAGGAGAGGAGAGGAGAGGCAATGATAAAGAGAAGAGAAGAGAAGAGAAGAGAAGAGAAGAGAGGAGAGGAGAGGAGAGGAGAGGAGAGGAGAGGAGAGGAGAGGAGAGGAGAGGAGAGGAGAGGAGAGGAGAGGAGAGGAGAGGAGAGGAGAGGAGAGGAGAGGAGAAGCTAAAATACCTGAGCTCAAAATTTCAATTGGCCATCTCAAAATTGTTTAATTTGATTCTAAGTGTAGGTTATTTCCCAAACATCTGGGCTTTGGGACTAATAACCCCAATCTTTGAAAATGGAGACAAATTTGACCCTAATAACTACCGAGGCATTTGTGTGAACAGTAATCTGGGGAAGATTTTTTGTAATATTATAAATTCTAGACTTCCTTATGAAGCACAATCTCTTGAGTAGAAGCCAACTTTTTTTTTACCAAATTACCGCACATCCGATCATAATTACACCCTGCACATCCTAATTGATAAACACATAGTCCAAAATAAAAACAAAATTTTTACATGCTTCATTGATTTCAGAAAAGCTTTCGACTCTATCTGGCACCAAGGTTTACTCTACAAAGTTATTGAAAGTGGTGTGGGGGGTAAACTCTATGACACCATTAAATCAATGTACACAGAAAATAGGTGCGACACAAAAATTGGTGATAAAAAACAAATTTCCTCTCTCAGGGGCGTGGAGTGAGACGGGGATGCTGCTTGGGTCCAACTTTGTTCAACATTTACATCAGCAAATTGGCAAAAACTCTAGACCAATCAGCAGCACCCAGCCTCACTCTACACGACTCAGAGATCAAATTCATTTTCTATGCAGATGACTTGGTTCTGCTGTCTGCACAGGGCTTACAGCAGAACCTGGACCTGCTGGAGCATCATGAAAAAGACCAAAATCATGATTTTTCAAAAAAGATCCAGATCTCAGGAAATGAAATATACATTCACATTAGGAGGAAACCACATTGAACATTCCCAGAACTATTATTATTAAGGACTAAAAATCAGCAACACAGGAAATTTTAACCTGGCAGTGGGTGAGCTGAAAGAAAAAGCATGGAAGCCATAAAACGACAAATTTTTGTAGACATTCCAATTAGAATCTGATTGAAAATATTCCAATCAGTAATCGAACCAATTGCCCTTTATGACATTGAAGTGTGGGGTCCAATTACAAATCAAGAATTTAGCAACTGGGACAAACATTCAATTGAGACCCTGCATGCAGAGTTCTGTAAGAACCTCTCTCACGTCCAGAGGAAAACAACAAACAACACATGCAAGGCAGAATTAGGCCAATATCCATTACTGATCAAAATACAGGAAAGGGCAATCAAATTCTGGCAACATATGAAAAACAGTCACCCCCACTCATACCATTACAAAGCTTAGCAATGCCAAGAGTTGAGCAAAACCAGTCCCCTCACTCAACTGGTCCTGACGCTCAGCTCACTAACAAACACTAACAATTCACAGCCTCAGGACCAGAACATCAGAATCCATCAAATTATAACTCAATAAAAACTAAATTATATTACTTATTGGGACACACAAATTAAAAACCAATATAAAATGCAATGTTATCTGGCCCTAAAAAGACAGTACACTGTGGCAGAATATCTGCACACAGTGATACCAAACTGAGAACCACCTTGACGAAGAACATACTTGTTGAGCACGGCCTGGCCATAGAAAAAGGCCGACACAGACAAACATGGTTGCCGGCAGAAGACAGGCTGTGCTCACACTGCGACATGGGAGTGGTGGAGACAGAGCTGCACTTCTCCATCACCTGCCCTAAGTATAACCACATTAGAAATCATTACTACCCAAACACTGAACACATCCGCCTCCCTGATGTCAACAAACTAGCCACTCTACTGGGAGAGAAGAAAAACTAGCCATCCTACTGGGAGAGGAGAAGACAAACTAGCCATCCTACTGGGAGAGGAGAAGACGAACTAGCTATCCTGCTGGGAGAGCAGATGACAAACTAGCCATCCTACTGGGAGAGGAGAAGACAAGCTGCAACACAGCAGCCAAATATATTGTTGCATGTCACAATCTGAGGGACAGTGAGTGAGCACCCCGTCCACACACACACATTTCTTCTTTTTCTAATTTTAGTTCTTCTCTTCTTTGTTCTTCAAGTTCAGTTAACGTTGCAATACTAAACATTGTTAAATTGGTTGAGTGTTTGTTTGTTTGTTTTTAACAATACAGCAACCTTTTCTCTATTATTGTTTTTATGTTATAAACTGTACTGCACTGTTTTGTACCCCCTTGTGCTTTGGCAATACTGTGTAACTGAATATGGTCGTGCCAATTAAGCCCTGTTGAATTGAATTGAAATGAATTGAATTGAGAGAGAGCGTGAGAGAGAGACAGAGACGGAGACAGAGAGAGACAGACAGAGAGAGTAAGTCTGGACACTTGAGCGCACACAAGAGATGAGCTCCTAAAAAATGATCAAACATTGATTGGGTCTCTAGTGACACAGAGAATTTAGAAAAACAGTCTAAAAGAAGAAGACAAAATATATCGTTTTCCTAAAAAAAACCAAAAAAAAAAACAACCTCCATTTAATCCGACGAGGAAACCAAGTTTTTAGATTAAATCTGCATGGAAGAGTTCGCAAACATCTAGCTGGCTAACTTGCTAGCCAATCGTAAAGCAAAACAACCCAACAACTAACGTTACCTAGTCTAACGTTACGGATACAAATCGAAGAAACACACTACTTGCCGACGCAGAGGGAAAGGTAGGACATATACAGTTGAATCTGATGTGCATAAAAAACGAAACATAAGAACCACAGCGTAAGACTGGAAGTAATCTAAATGAGCTAACGTTAGCCAAAAAAAAAACAACTTGGTAGTGGTAAATATTACCGATCGTCATGGAAACCAAGCCAACTGAATCTAGCGTAGTGAATTACCCGGCGGATTGCAAGAGCGAGCAGACTAGGAAGAAACAGGGAGAAAGTGTTGAATGACAACCCAGACACATTCTACGGGGAATTTATCTGTATGCATGGAAAAACAATAAAAAACAACTTAATCTTCCACACCACACAGCTGTCAGCATGGAAAGCTGCGATCTGTGAACACTATAAACACATACACTCACTGGCCACTTTATTAGGTACACCTTGCTAGTACCGGGTTGGACCCCCTTTTGCCTTCAGAACTGCCTTAATCCTTCGTGGCATAGATTCAACAAGGTACTGGAAACATTCCTCAGAGAGTTTGGTCCATATTGACATGATAGCATCACACAGTTGCTGCAGATTTGTCGGCTGCACATCCATGATACGAATCTCCCGGTCCACCACATCTCAAAGGTGCTGTATTGGATTGAGATCTGGTGACTGTGGAGGCCATTTGAGTACAGTGAACTCATTGTCATGTTCAAGAAACCAGTCTGAGATGATTCGAGCTTTATGACATGGCGCGTTATCCTGCTGGAAGTAGCCGTCAGAAGATGGGAACACTGTGGTCATAAAGGGTTGGACATGGTCAGCTACAATACTCAGGTAGGCTGTGGCGTTGACACGATGCTCAATTGGTACTAAGGGGCCCAAGGTGTGCCAAGAAAATATCCCCCCCACCATTACACCACCACCACCAGTCTGAACCGTTGATACAAGGCAGGATGGATCCATGCTTTCATGTTGTTGACGCCAAATTCTGACCCTACCATCTGAATGTCGCAGCAGAAATCGAGACTCATCAGACCAGGCAACGTTTTTCCAATCTTCTATTGTCCAATTTTGGTGAGCCTGTGCGAATTGTAGCCTCAGTTTCCTGTTCTTAGCTGACAGGAGTGGCACCCGGTGTGGTCTTCTGCTGCTGTAGCCCATCTGCCTCAAGGTTCGACGTGTTGTGCGTTCAGAGATGCTCTTCTGCATACCTCGGTTGTAATGAGTGGTTATTTGAGTTACTGTTGCCTTTCTATCAGCTCGAACCAGTCTGGCCATTCTCCTCTGACCTCTGGCATCAACAAGGCATTTTCGCCCACAGAACTGCCGCTCACTGGATATTTTCTCTTTTTCGGACCATTCTCTGTAAACCCTAGAGATGGTTGTGCGTGAAAATCCCAGTAGATCAGGAGTTTCTGAAATACTCAGACCAGCCCGTCTGGCACCAACAAACATGCCACGTTCAAAGTCACTTAAATCACCTTTCTTCCCCATTCTGATGCTCGGTTTGAACTGCAGCAGATCGTCTTGACCATGTCTACATGCCTAAATGCATTGAGTTGCTGCCATGTGATTGGCTGATTAGAAATTTGCGTTAACGAGCAGTTGGACGGGTGTGCCTAATAAAGTGGCCGGTGAGTGTATTTAAAGGGGGAATCAGCCGTGGAGGACGGTTCACGGTGTGCACGGATAAAAATCTGGACACCGCTCTGGTGGCCGAGCGGAATAAACCGCCGTTCTTGCAGTCCGCTCGTCATGTGGCTGGGAGGTTCGTATACCAGACTCGCCGTAACCGGACACGGCCAGGGCGTCCACGGGGTAAGGCATTCATTACGCCACCCTTACGCGAGGGATAGTGGGTGTAGATCGTTGTAGTGTTCGGGGACTCGTCGTTCTCCAGCGACCCCTCTGGCCTGCCCGGGCGCCTGCAGCCAAGCAACTGAAAGCATTCTCCCTACGCCTCCTCCGCGGCCTGATGGTGATGCAATCTATGCGAAGCTTTAGCGTGTAAAATAGCGAGAGCAGCCGATACGAGTTTGAAGAGAACTGGTGTTATGACTATCTCCTTCCTGTGGAAACGTGAGCCAGGGGAGTTATTCCGGCCATATGCCATTGGGTTAATCGGGTGGGATAAGGAGAAAAACTAGAAATACATTTATTAAAAAAAAATCTGGACACCGATAATGCGATACTCACCATTACACACTACACTGAAGGAACTGTACTGCTACAGGGAAATGAGGCAAGCCTGAACTCTTGAAGAGATTTTCCCTCTGCTTAAGGCAGAGGTAGACAACCACAGAGACAGCGACACGGCTAGTAGGGTCTAAAACCTCAATTCCGTAACTTTTGAACCAGAGCACCTAGAATCATGGATGAAGACACTTTTTCATATAAGTCAACCATGAGGATTCTGATTCTGACATCAGTTTGACATTATGAAATCATTTTGACCCAGAAATCCAAGATGGCCACCATCCAGTGGAGTGAAGATGTGAACGGGAAGGTGTTTTTCAGTGAACGTTGCCTGTAAAAGAAAACTTCCAAAGTAGATTTGACTTTGAAACCATATCTTATCATTTATTCTGGTAGATCATGCTATTACCTTTCAAATGATGTATAATACACCAAGGTTTAAACAACAATAACTTATAAAATATGGTAAACATGTAGCCTATACCTGTCTGTGCCTCCTGTGCCCTGTGTGTGTGCGCGCGCGCGTGTGTGCGTGCGTGCGTGACAGGGGTTGCGGGTCAGGGCGGGCCTACTAATAGGCTGTTAGTTACTGTCCCTTCAAAAATATTGTGGTCATGACCTTTTAGAAAATTAGCTAGCCAGCTAGCTATTAGCCTATTCTGCGGTCATCACACTCTTCTGATCCTGAGACTAAAGTAAGTATCACAGTTTTCATTATATTTTTTATCATTGTGTTGCTTTTAATAATAATAAATAATATTTGTTAGCTAATAAAGGCTAATCACCTTTCATATTTGCTAGCTTGATCACAATCGCTACTAGTTGCTAATTTTAGCTCACACACACACAAGCAGGCACACAGCATTAATAGTGTGTTTCATAGGCTATACATATTCACTACACACACACACACACACACACACACACACACAGTAATTTAACAACTGTTCACAAACTAGCATAGCTAGCATAGCTAGCTAGTGATTTTGATCACATTTTAACTGTAACTGCCCCTGGTTCTCGAAAGCAGACGCGGAGAGTCTCGACTGGTGCTCGATAGGGTGTTATTTTTTCCTCTCTCTCCCGCTCTCCTTCACCGTCTCGTAACACCGTGAAAACTAGACAGATACATGAAATAGCATCAATATACCGTCCTATCTAGCTTCACATAACAAGAAACATAGAGGGAACATAAATTTCACTGTACAAAACAAATACACTGAAATAAAATGTACATGAACACGTTTCCATATTACAGCAGACAACGTAAAGTAGCTAGCATTGCTAGATCAGATCCTGAATATGAAACGAGGCGAAATAGCCATTTACCTTATTCCGCAGACCAAGGGTGTTAAAAGAAAAGGAAATCCGCTGCTTTCTTCGTGAAAGAAGGTACGTAAAAACATTTACGCTTGCAATAAACTGAGGTAAGTCTCTTTTTCAAAAATATAAAGGAAAAGTTTGTCTTTTCTTTTTAGGTTTGTTACGTGACATGTAGCGTCTCCTAGCCTTCACAAGCCGCCAAGCTCTGACTCAATGACACACTTCCACTCTACAGGATCAACAACAAGGAAAAGATCGCCCTCACGTGGACATCACAGGTAAGTACATGAAATAAGTCAATGTATATATTGTGCCAACAGCTTGCGAACAGGAAAATCAATAACAGGTAAGTGAAAATGTCAAACCACCGTAAATGCAATCTGTATATTAAACATAAATATGGCACCAAAAATGGCAGCTCAATAGTTGCCATTTACACTCCCACCAATCCTACTAGGAATCTTCATACAGGATTCCTAGACTCTAACGAGTGACTGACTCTAAGTTGTATGAGATATGGTGTGAGTCTAACTATTCTCCAGGAGGAGTACTCATTTCTGTATTGGTCTCTCAATGACTGAATGTTTGTATGAATGATCTTGGTTTCTGACTAGTGTGCGCTCTCCTGTTTGGATCTGGACTCGTCGCACGAGGCCATCGCTTTATAGAACAATGTTCTGAGTGAGGCGTTGTCAAGTCTGCCTGGGCACTGAGCCAGTGTGGCGTTCAGGACGTTCTTAACAGTTCGGAGTTGGCGCTCCCATACACCACCTGCGTGGCTAGCAGAGGGGGCGTTGAAGACAAAGTCACACTGCTTGTCAGCTGGGAAGACTTCGATCATCTTGGTGTCGCACTGTTTGAGCGCTTCTCTCAGTTCATTTCTGGCTCCAACAAAGTTTGTCCCATGATCACAGTGGAGTTGGCGAACAGCTCCTCTCAGGCTGATGAAGCACCTCAATGCATAGAAAAATGCATCCGTTGAAAGATCTTCGAGCATTTCTATATGGAAAGCTCTAGAAGCAAGACAGGTGAAGATCAGGTCATTCCTTTTATATTCCTTCCGAGCTTTCTTGATTACGAGCGGACCAAAACAGTCCATTCCACTGTATGTGAAGGGGCCTGAGATTTCAACACGCTCTTGAGGAAGTTCGGACATTTGTTGCTCTTCTGTAGGTCGTCAACGTTTCCTGCACTGTACGCACTTGTATATCAGCTTGGCCACGAGTTTGCTCCCTCCAATGACCCAGAATCAATTTGCTCTGATCTCCATTTGGGTTTGACCTCGGCCTTGGTGACAAACTTTTAGCATGACAGTAAGCCATAATCAACTTGGTGATGTGACTGTTCTTAGGAAGGATTATAGGGTGCTTTAGCTCCTGGCTGAGAGATGACTGTTTCAGTCTTCCGCCAGCACGTAGAAGTTCTTTGTGCAAGATAGGGTCGAGAGAGGGTTAGACCTTGGAAGACTCTGTTTCAGCGGCTCTCTCTCGTTCTGAGACTGTCACTAGCTCACCGTGTTTTTGTTTGCATCCTAGTCTTTTGATTCTTGCAACTAATTTAAGAAGCTTCGTCCATGAGGAGATCTGACTTAGATGGTCGAGAATGTCTGTGCTCTCGTTGATCTCGGTGGCGCACGCCAGAACTATTTTGACTTTAGGGTCGCCTACTAGTAGCTCTGTTGTGGAGTGGGGTTCTGGATGCACTTCTTGATCCCTAAGAAACGTAGGTCCCTGTATCCAGTTTGATGACGATATTTGTGCCGCTTGAAGGCATCTGGAGGTGTGATCGGCTGGGTTTTCAGTTGTATCAACATGATGCCATTGACAGGGATCAGTGTGCTCTCCTATCAGCTGAACGCGGTTGGCAACAAAGACATGGAACCTGCGTGCCTCATTGCTGATGTATCCTAACACAACTTGGGAATCTGTCCAGAAGAATTCTTCATCAACCTTCATCTCGAGTTCTTGTTTCAACATGACGCTTAGTTTAGTTGCCACTACGGCTGCTGAGAGCTCTAGCCTTGGGATACTCGTGACCTTTGTTGGTGCTACCCTTGCTTTCGCCATCACGAGAATTGTGTGGACTGTGTCTTTGTCATTCTTATACCTGAGGTATGAACATGCACCATATCCCTTGCTGCTGGCATCAGCGAAGTGATGCAGTTCGGTTTTGACAATGTTGGCAAAATCCTGTGGGTGGTAGCATTTAGGGATTACAACTTCCTTCAACTTTTGAAGACCGGATTTCCACTCCTCCCACCTTGGTTTTAAATTGTCTGGCAATGGATCGTCCCATCCAACACCTCTGTGGCAGAGCTCTTGTAGGATGCACTTTCCACTCAGGGTAAATAGTGTTACAAATACAAGTGGATCATACAGGGAGGCAACAACGGACAGGATACCTCGGCGGGTCGGAGGTTGGTCTTTTAGGCTGATATTGAAGGTGAACGCGTCTTCTTCTATTAGCCACTGCACACCAAGTGCACGCTTTGATGGGGTTACGTCCATTTACAGTTCGAGAGGTTCGGCAGATGTTGCTCTGTCTGAAGTGTTCATACAGTCAAGGACTTCCTTCTTATTTGAATTGAACTTGTGAAGACGTAGGCCTCCTCCCTTGCATAGGTCTTGAGTGTTGATGATCAGTTCTTTGGCTTCCTTGACCGACGCGACACTGGTCAAACCGTCGTCGACATAGAAGTTTTTCTTGATGAAGGATGCTGCTGATGGGTAGTCACTTTCATGCTGTCGTGCCAGATATTTCAGCCCGAAGTTGGCACATCCAGGGGATGAAAAAGCCCCGAAGAGGTGGACAGTCAACCTATAATCCTGTGGTTCCTTCTCCAGATCTCCGTTTTCCCACCATAGGAACCTTAGATAGTCTCGGGATTCAGGGGTGACGAGAAACTGGTGGAACATTCTTTCTACGTCGCAGATTATGGCTATGTCTTCCTTCCTGAAGCGACAAAGGACTCCTACTAGAGGGTTGATTAAGTTGGGGCCAGTCAGCAGAGTGCCATTCAGGGAGACACCACAGAACTTTGCTGAGCAGTCAAAGACAACCCTTAGCTTGTCGGGTTTTTTGGGATGATAGATGCCGTGGTGGGGAAGGTACCAGGCAGTTCCTCCATCAGTTGGTGTAAACATCAACTCTGCATCGCCTCTGCTGATCATTCCATCCATGAAGGTTTTGTAGTGGTCATAATACTGTTTGTTGGCCTTCAACTTCTTCTTCAGACACTGAAGGCGAATAGTGGCTAGCCTCTTGTTGTTAGGTAGTGAGGGTGGAGTACCATTTTTGAACGGGAGCGGCATCTCAAGGTGTCCATCGTCCTTCTGACTGATGTTGTCACTGAGGAACTATATAAAATGAACATCATCTTGAGACACATACTTTTCCTCATAGGTTCTTTCAGTGAAGTCTGACTCCAGGGCCTTCAAAATGTCAGTAACTGGTGGAGTTGGAACTCCTTTACTGCCACTCGATGCACCAAAAAAATGGCAGATAAATAGTTGCCATTTACATTAACATTGTGCCAACCAATGCTGTGATAGGGCTGGTTGGCAAAAATGCACATGACTTTAATCACGAATCACCTAATTTTACAAAACTTTTGTGTGAAGTATATACATTGTTATATTGTTATATTACATTAAAGTATCAACATAAAGTACATTATTTAATTTTTGGAGATGGCCTCTGTTGAAAAAAAGCACCAGTTCAATTAAGCAATACTTAAACTATAAACTATTGTACCGTCATAGAAAATCACCCTGAGCAACCTTGTTTTTTTTTTTGCCTAAAGGCGAATGGAACAGTAGAGATGTACATAACTGCTTGAAAATGGAAGAAATCAATCAACTTACAGGGACAAATAGACAGTACATAATTCATCAGACTCCATGTGTCCTCCAGTGTGGCAGGCTTTGTGATGAAGCCACTGATTCCATTACCTCAATTCAGAGGCGGGAAAATATCAAGAAAAGGGCCCTGTTATGGAGCGGTCTTGACAAGTTTGGAAATGTCCATGCAACTGTTGATTGGGATAAAGGTCCCGTCGGACAATGTGTCCATGATACATGTACGCTGACCTTATGGAATGTCAAGAAACTGGAACAGGCCCAGAAAAGACAGAAAAAACGAGAAGTTGATGAATGCCAATCTCAGTCTTCGTTTATGTCTGATGTTTCTTCCCCAGTTGCGGCTCCAGCTGCCAAACGGCTGCGATCGAGTCTATGGCAGATACATGATAAAACAAAGTGTGTCTGGTGCTGTAAGACTGAGTCAGTCAGGTACCCAGAATCAAAGTTGAAGCTGATTTCGTACGATCACGCATGGGCAGCTTTCAAGAGCCACACGGTGACCTTGGAAGATCAGAAAATGTGAGACAGAATAAACTGTCTGATTGATTCTGCCGCTGATCAGCCCTACGCACTTGAGATCAGATATCACTTAAAATACTGGTTGAAATATGTGCGTAATTATCAGAAAATGAGTGAAGATGACAAATTTCCACACATGTAAAATGTCACTCTCCGTGAGGCTCAGACTATCTTCTTTGACCACATAAGAACAGTCATCTTTGAGGAACATGAGCTAAGGTCAATGCAGAGCCTCCTCCAAGACTACAGCTCCATCCTCTCTCGGTATGGCTTCCCAACATCCAGGGTCAAGTCATCCTACATCAAAGACATCCTGACCCGGGAGTTTGAGGGCAAGGTCGGCTTCCACTCCCACCCTCAGAAGAACCAGAGCGACCTAGTCTACGACACGTCTGGGGGTGGTTCATATGTGGAAGCAGCACTTTCCTCCATTGGTGTCAGTAGTGAGCAACTGGTTCACAATGTGGCTGAGCGGCTCAGGGATGACATCAAGTCAATTAAACTTGTACCATGGCCGCCGAAGGTCGAGGAGCTAGAGGAGGAGGAAGAACTCTCGCCTCTCATGGTGCAGCTGATCTCTGCTTTGCGGGGGAAGGAGGGGGTAGAGCTATCTCCGAGTACACTCTCTCTCAGCTCTCTCATCACACAATATGTCACAAAGCGACCCAGCACTACCGCCATCAATACCACCATCACCCTTCACGGGATCACTCGCAGAAAGGAGCTTGTTGACTCTTTCTACAAGCTGGGCATGGGGATCAGCTACCCAAATGTGCTTCTCCTGCGTGATATCTGGGCCACGCATGACCTCGAGCGGTGTTCTGTGTGTCCTAATGAGATAGCTGAAGGAGAGCCAAGCATCAGCATCATTGACAATGATGACTTTGCCAATGACACGTTAACAGGAGGGGGTACTGCACACCGCTGTAATTGGATGTTTCTGCAGTGTCTAGACTGCCTTGTACCGGAGTACAGAGCAAACATCCAGGATGGCGATGTGTGCGTCAAAGACGCCAAGACTGTGTCTCTGCCACTGACTGAGAAGGTGTCTGGGATGCAGGCAGTTACATCATATAGGACCACCAAGCGTGGTGAGCCTCCCATTCGCCCTAAATCCACTACATCCTCATCCAGTACAGAGCCTCAGCGTAAGCGGAACATTATCCATGCCCTTGCCTGTGTGGACATGAATGGTGATCGCCCTAATGCAGCTGAGCAGACTAACCCTTCCTACAGCGGATTTCACACTGGCTTGAATATGGAGCAAAAGAAGAGCAAGGCTTATTTCCATACATCTTACAATCAACCGCCCAACAAGTCAGTTGTAAATGATGTCATGGACAAGCTCTCTACCATCATCGCGACTAAGCGCATGCCCTTCGCCTTCTTAGTGGGAGATCATCCTGTGTATGTCCTCATCACTCTGCTGAAGGCTGAGAAACCAAACAAGTACCATGACATTGTGCCCTTTCTTGGTCCCTTCCATACACAGTGTGTGATGATGAGTGCTATCTACAAGCACTACAAGGGGAGTAAGTTAGGAGATGTACTCGTGGCGGGAGGAGTTATTGCAGAGGGCTCCGTCGATCGGGCGCTGAAAGGCAAGCATTACAAAAGGGGGCTGCGTTGTTTGAGGCTCATGTATGAGGCACTTATGACTCAGCTGCTAAAGTGGAGGCTCATCCCCAACCTGGCTGATGAGACGAGAAAGAACCTCGAGATTCTGAGAGATATGAGTTTCTCCCAAGAAACCCACGCTGCTGCTCATGTGGCACTGGAGGATGATGCTGACCTTGAGAGCCTCATCACCAACCTCTTCACCCAGGTGGAGGTCAGTGACATGGCGGACTACTGGAGGGACTTTCTGTCCATGACAGATGCACTCATGCAGAATGTGCATGCAGTCCATATCTGTAACTGGGACGAGTATGTCAGCTCTCTGCATGCCATGCTGCCATGGATGATAGTGTACGACAACAATAGGTATGGGAGGTGGCTGCCTGACTTCTGGGCCATGCTGACATCTCTCCCTGCTGAACAGGTCGCTTTCCTTCGTACTGACTTTGCTCAGTCCATCACAGGCAACCCATACTCCAACATGGCCTGGGACATGTGGATTGAATGTGCAATGAACAAGGGAAGCAAAATGAAGTCTGGCTGGCTCTCCATCCTCCAGAATGAGAAGCAGCTGCTGGTTCACTCCAGAAATATGAACAATGTGGCCCAGATCCGGGCAGCTCAGAATGCCCTGGCCAACCGAAAAGAAGCCAAGAGGAAGCACGTGGAACGTGGTCCGACACGGATGCGAGAAGATGAGTAGTGCATACAGGATCTGGTCGCATGCATGTATGAATTTGACTCCTACCCATTTGACCCGGCCTCACCCTCCCTCCGCACCATACAGTCAGCCATGCCTTCCTCTAATGAATGCATTGTGGACTTCAAATCAGCCCATGTTGTGGGAGAGGAGAAATTGACCAGCTTTTTGCGAGACCGGGTGTTCAGTATGAATACCTCCCTCCATGCATGCTTCCCTCTGAGCAAACGTTTGATGTTTACCAAGGAGTCATGCACAAAGAGGTCCGGGGAGGAGCTTAAGGCCAGAGCTGCTGAGATGGAGCGGAGTGCTCTCAAGGCAGTGATCAACCTTGTTGACCATGTCTTTACTCCATCCATGCATTAAACCAGCTGATTTGGGAAACTACTCAGTGCAATCTGATGGTTTAGTACATGGGTGGAGTAAAGACACTGTTAGGATTTTTACTTTCCGGACCGGGTTTTTCCACCTCTGCCCTCAGGATACAAAGAAATAATTATTCCATCAAATAAATTTAACTCAGTACATCGTGGACGAGACTCCGGAGGTATTTTGATTTGGTACAGAGGATATTTAGCCAACCACATTTTAAAAATTAAAATTGGAACATCCCACTGCTGGCTAAAACTCAGCAATAAAATTGGCATATCAAACAAAGATATCTATCTCTGTGCTCTATATTCTCTCCCAATTGAATCTCCATATTATGATGAGGATTTCCTGAGTAACCTCCATGAAGAGGTAAGCCCAGGGAAATGTGCTGCTGTGCGGAGATTTTAACGCAAGAACAGGTTCAATGTGTGATACCATTGACCCTCAGGGTAACAGACATGTGCTTGGTCAACATTCCCGGTACCTCTCACCAACCCTCATTAAAAGGAGCTCCCTCGACTGTACTGTGAACAAGGCTGGTAAGGAGTTAGTGCACCTCTGTCGCGCCTCTGGCCTGTACACACTTAATGGTAGGATCAGAGGAGACTCTTTGGGAAGGTTCACATGTTGTTCAGGTCTTGGAGCTAGTGTAGTTGACTATGCAATAACTGACATGGACCACAACTCCTTCAACGCATTCACTGTCAGACAACAAACTCCTCTTTCTGACCATAACCAAATTATGATTTTCTTCAAAACTATTAACCTGACTCAAATGCCTATAGAGGAGCCCAGCAAGCTGTTCAAAATTAATAAGACCTACAGATGGGCTCCAGACAGTGCAGAAAAATTTATCAATATCCTGAATTCATCCAAATTACTTAATATGATTACTAACTTCATTAACAAACCGTTTGAAACTAATAAGGACAGTACCAACCAAGCTGTCAATGAAATCAATTGTATCTTTCAGATGGTAGCAAACATGGTCCTACCAAGGACCAACAACAGAAAAAAGAAACAATCTGAAAATGAAAAATGGTTTGACAACGATTGTAAAAATATAAGAAAAGAACTGTGTAAATTGTCAATCCTGAAACACTACCAACCTCAAGATATGGATATAAGAAAGAAATATAGCGAAACATTAAAACTATATAAACACACATTAAGAATGAAAAAACAAAGCCATGTAGATAGAACCCTACAGGAAATAAAAAATTCCCTCAATCAAAACCAATTCTGGGAAATGTGGAATAATTTGAGCGCTACAAAACCACAAGACTTGCCTATCCAAAATGGAGAAATTTGGAAAAATAATTTTGAACATATCTATTCGGAAATCCAACAAGAACACTCAAATTCCAATTACAATCTGATCAAACAAAAATTACAGTTGGTCAAATGCACTATAAAAGACAACCAAAACCCACTGGATTTTCCAATAACACAAGAAGAATTAGCACAGAAGCTCAAATCCTTAAAACCCAATAAAGCTTGTGGCCTTGACAGCATCAGAAGCGAGATGCTTAAAAACAGCACACCTGAGCTGCAAAGGGCAGTACTCAAATTGTTCAACATTGTTCTAAGTTCGGGATTTTCTCCTGACATCTGGAGCAAAGGGCTTATAACTCCTATTCATAAAAATGGAGACAAATTGGATCCTAATAATTTCAGAGGCATTTGTGTGAGCAGTAGTCTGGGGAAGGTGTTTAATAACATTTTGAACAATCGAATTCTAACTCTCCTTAACGAACACAATGTCCTGAGCAAAGGTCAAATTGGCTTCCTCCCAAATCACCGGACTACGGACCATATTTACACCCTACACACCCTCATAAATGAAAATGTGAATCAAACCAAAAATGGAAAAATATTTGCTTGTTTTATTGACTTCAAAAAAGCTTTCGACTCTATTTGGCATGAAGGACTATATTATAAACTTTTACAAAGTGGTGTAGGGGGTAAAGTGTATGACATAATAAAGTCAATGTATTCGGACAACAAATGTGCAGTTAAGATTGGAGACAAACACACTGAGTTCTTCACTCAGAATAGAGGGGTGAGACACTGTTTAATATATATATTTATGAACTGGCAGTGCAGCTGGAACAGTGTGCAACCCCAGGTCTCCCCCTGTATGACATGGAAGTGAAATTTTTGCTTTATGCAGATGATCTAGTTTTACTGTCACCAACCGCAGATGGGCTGCAACAACTACTAGACCTGCTTGAGGACTATTGCCAGCACTGGGCCCTGGCAAAAAATCTAAAAAAGACAAAAGTAATGATCTTCCAGAAGAAGCCCAGATGTCAGGAAAATAGATACCAGTTGACTCTAGGTAGCATCACCTTAGAGCATACGATGCAGTATACTTACCTTGGTCTAATTATTACAGCATCAGGGTGTTTCAGTAGGGCAGTGAATAACCTAAAACAAAAAGCTCGCAGAGCTCTATATGCAATTAAAAATAAATTCTTTAACATTGACATACCAATCTCCATCTGGTGCAAACTGTGTGATAGTGTAATTCTGCCCATTGAACTATATGGAAGTGAGGTATGGGGTCCACTCAGTCTTTCCAGCTATACTAGATGGGACAAGCATCCAGCAGAAACCCTACATGCTGAATTCTGTAGAATGATTCTGAAAATACAAAGGAAAACACCAAACAACGCATGTAGGGCAGAACTAGGCCAGTTTTCATTATTGATAAATGTACAAAAAAGATCTCTAAATTTCTGGATGCACTTAAATACAAGCCCAACAAATACATTGCACTTTAAAGCTCTGAAAACCCAAGAACTGAACCCCGAAAAGAGTCCCCTGAAGCAGCTGGCTCTGAGACTCACTAACCCTTTAACAAATACTAAGACCAACCAACCTCAGGCCAGCACTGCATTCCAAACAAAGATTACCCTAAATCAGGCTATAAAACAAAGCAAGAACAATTATCTGAAACATTGGAATGATGAAATCAAAACTCAAAACAAACTAGAAGTCTACCCGGCCCTAAAAACAAACTATGATTTCGAAGAGTACTTCTTAACTGTCAGAGACAGGAAGCAGCGACAGATCCTCACCAAATACAGGCTCAGTGACCACAGTCTAGCCATTGAAAAGGGGAGACACAAAAAGACGTGGTTGCCAAAAGAGCAACGAACATGTGGTCAGTGCACGACAGATGAGGTGGAGACAGAGGTGCACTTCCTCCTTAAATGTGACAAATTTGAAAAACAGTGCCGGGCTTTTGTCAAGGAACTGGAACATGTGACTACAGAGTACCAGGAAATGGACGACACAGGTAAGCTGCGGGTTGTCCTGGGAGGGAGGGCCAGCAGTGAGCATTGCAGCAAGATTTATATTATCTTGCCACAACCTGAGAGACAGTGGGTGACGACACCTATTGCTACTGTTGTTTAATATCATAATCATTGTTGTTGCTGTTATTATTATAATCATTGTTGTATTGTGTTGTTGTTGTTTTACATGCTTTGGCAATATGTACACAAACGTATGTCATGCCAATAAAGCACATATTGAATTGAATTGAATTGAGAGAGAGAGAGAGAGAGAGAGAGAGAGAGAGAGAGAGAGAGAGAGAGAGAGAGAGAGAGAGAGAGAGAGAGAGAGCGAGAGCGAGAGAACAAGTTGCACAGATGATAAAACAGATAATTGAATCACAGCTCAATAAACTGAGAAATTAGACTGGCTATAAAACTGA